>NC_134845.1:37269653-38519653 GCF_965363235.1 Mytilus galloprovincialis | reverse complement strand
ATTCTTAATGTTTATACTAAATGTCCTAAATTGAATAATTTATTTATTTTAATAAATAAACTATTGCGAAGTACATCTATGTTTTTGAAGTAGATATATATAATACCTATATAATTTTCCCTGTTGAACACATTTCGTTACATAATAGGAAACAGTAGATGAAGAGTCTAATTTTTTTTATTGGTTATGAACTAGAATATCAGTGGTTTGAACACTAAATGAAATAACATCTTCAGTTGTGTACAAAACTAGGATTATTCGGGAAATATATTTATGTTGATATAACATTAATTGCTAGAATTTCAGGGGCATTATCTTAGGTAAATCATGCTTTGTTCTTTGCTAGGCATCTAGGCAGCATTTTTGGACATTATGAGGAGTTAAGAATTTTTTTTTCTTTCTTTGCGAATAAATATGCGTTTTACTAGCATTACACGTAACCTAATATTTTAAATGGTAAAAGGGAGAAATTTTCTATCTAGCCTCAATTATTTACTCACTCAATAGATTAAGTAGCATGGCGCTGGCGAAAGATTAACCAAGGGTAACCCATCGATTACTGATCTTGGACACCCAAATCGTCCTATGAAGATCGGAGAGAAATACGGGGAATTGTACGACAATGAATGGACAGATGCGATGGAAAGTGTGGAGTCCATACAAAACTGTTTCCCTGGTTTAAAAAATGCAGAACAGGAGGAGATTGTCATACATCATATGTATAGACTTTTGATGGTACTTAATTTTGTATTGTAAAATCCAAGACATAAAGAAATGGAAAACTGTCAATAGAAAATAATAATAACTACAAACACAATTAAGTGATATTAAAACTTATTAACATAAAGCATACAACTGTGATTAAGAGGAGAGGTTTGGATTTTGACGAGACAACAACTCAACGAGGCAAAGCAACCCAAAATATAACAAGGGGTAAACACAGATAATATTTACCAATAACAAAAAATTGTTGACACAACATGCATAGATCTAAATCACCACAACATTTCTAGCATTATACCATATATATACCTAAGATTTTGCTTTCAATACCAATTTCCCTAAATGAAGAAAGCCTTTAAAGGTAACAGAAGACCACAAGTTTTTCCTTACTTAAACTTAAACATGTTTCGTTTCACACAAGTTGTTGAGACATAAGTTCTTCCCCGAGTAACACGATAAATGAAATAACAAACAAAAAAAAAACCAGTATACTATTTATAAGGGTTATTCTATACACTCCATTTCTTTGCATTTTACAGTGTTGCTTTAGAGAGTGCAGGAATATTTCCATGAAGCAGATACAAAATATCGGACAAAAAGTTGCTGAAGCGATGTGCTTAAATATAAAATCTGTATGTTTTATTGTTATTGTATGAAATACAACATGAAAATCTTGGCTGACAATTACAAAGTTACTACGTTATCGATACGCGAAATAAACTCACATTAGATTAACATTGAGTACGCAAGACGCGCGTTTTGTCTCGAAACTATAAGGATTTAAATTTTGTCAGTTTATGTCATTTGTTGTTATATATTTTAAACTGTGATTAATTAAGCAAGTGTTTCTTCAAATGGCATTATCTTTGCAGATGTTAAATATTTGGTACAACAACATATCAATAACAGGTCAAAGTGCTCCGGAAGGGAAGATTAACTTAGGGAATTAACTTCATTCAATTATTGCAAAAAGAGGAAAAGTTGAATGTATTTCTGAAGTATTAACAAATTTGATTTCAAGCATAAGACACGACAATTTATTAACCTTACACATCAAAGGAATATGCGATAGGCTATTCAACAATATTATCTAAAACTGCTGTTTATTCAATATTGTTTTTTAATTATTACGCTTCTTCTTCGACAAAGAGGGCTATATCGCTCGTACGTTGTAGTGAACGATTCGGTGTATTTTTCTTATTTGCGGGATATGGTGTGAAACCCATAAATTTCCTTAAGTTGCAGTCACAATTGACTTCGTATTGTATAAATCAATATATCACATTCTATCGTTATTTACAGGATACTATAGGCTTATTGCATGAATATTGGAGAATATTGTCCCGAGTAGAATTTTATATATGTTCTAATTTCTGTCAGAAATATTATATTGCTATGCAATAAATCGTTTTATTGCACACTGCAGTTGAAATTTTCCTTTCAACTGTTTCTTCATCAATTTCCCTGGCCTTTATTTAATGACAATTAACATATTAATTTCAATTTGAAGCTTTTCTTATATTTGTTAAACACATTTATTTATGCAGGAAGACGAACTTTTTACATTACCTGGGTGTAAAGAAGTTCAAATTTACAGGAGACAGAACTCAGAAGGCTTCGCTAATTACCTTGTCAAAAGTCAGGTATCTGTTGGGTATAAATTCTTGAATATTGTTTCATAACCTACAATGTAGACAATAGAAATAAGACGATATCGTATCATTACTAATGAGACAACTCTCCACAATGTGTCAAAAGTAAACAATTATTGGTCAAAGAACGGCTTTCAACGAACAGCAAGCTATAACGGGCCCCAAAATGACTGGTGTAAAACAATCCAAGCCGGAAAACCAACGGTTTAATCTATCAACGAGAAACATCAACAAACGAGACAACAAGGTTTGAAACTAGGTTAATGGCGAAAACCCCCCGTTTATTACAAATCTTGACAATTTAAGCTTATGTTGTACATGTTGTATGAATAACCATAGTTGATCGTTTTATACGAGCATGTATACAATGCAGTAACGAACTTAACTTATGTTAAAGCAACATATTCGCGATACCCTTGTATGTGAATACAATTCTCAACTGTATTGCTTTTCTGGGTTGCTAACGACTGAAAGTAACTACCAAGTTTTCTTTTAAAAATGTCCAAATCTCAATACTTCCAATTATTTGTTGTATATAAGGATAAGGAGACTATTATCCAGCAAAGACCAACATACATCTATGGAAGGAACTATGTACCACCGTTCGATAATGTCAATTGCAATTGGCTAAACCGTATTGTTTATAACAATGTAAAGTGCACATAGGTATTACAAAGTGCACCTTGTGGACGAAAAAGTCAACGACATGATATCAGCTAAACGATAAACCAAAATCAAACA
Source organism: Mytilus galloprovincialis (assembly GCF_965363235.1). NCBI lineage: Eukaryota > Metazoa > Mollusca > Bivalvia > Mytilida > Mytilidae > Mytilus > Mytilus galloprovincialis. The sequence goes on along the minus strand of NC_134845.1, from coordinate 38,516,537 downwards.
TGGGAAACAGCAACCAACAAAAAAAAAAGAATGAAGAACATGATCTTAAATTGAGTCATCTACACGAAATATTTGTTGGGTTAAACGTCTATGTGGGAGCCCCTACCCCAGCCTGTGCTCAGGTTGCATTGCGGATCAAATTTTACTATTAAACACAATTGGGTTAGATGTATTGTGACTGCTATCATATACATAGTTGGTGTCATGTTTCGTAGGTATACCCGCTCTTAAACGGACGTTCTTTTGTCATTTTGTCGCATTTTTGTATTTGCAACTGTTCCTGGACCACAAGAAACAATTTTGTGAAACTTTCGAGGAATCTTATTCACATAGTGTTCTTTTGAACTTCAATTTGATTCTATAGGAAATAGGATTTTCTTCAGTATTCAAAGTTACATTTATTTAAGTATTCAAGGTTATATTTTTTTTTTTTATTTATTTTTTTTTTTTTTTTTTAAAGTTTATGATATTCTTCCTTAGTCATAATAACCTTCCATCATTACCGAACTGAACAAAGAAATAAATCGACTGGTGCCGTATACGGTGCAGGAAATGCTGATCCTTTAGGAGCACCTGATTTCACTCGCGGTTTTTAGTGGAGTTCGTGTTGTTTCTTATTTATTATTTATAACTGTTGATGTAAATGTCTTTTGGTTTTATGAGTATTTGTTTACTCCTTGGTTTTGATTGTTATTGTCTTCTTATAGATTATTGGGAACCTGAACTTGTATTGTACAGACTATAGATTTGTTTTACGGTATTCAAATTTACATGTTTATGATTTTTTATAGATCATATGTAAGGACGTACTTGAAAACTGGGATTATGGCCACAAAAGTGAAATTGTACTTCAAGAGCTTATTACAACACCTTTCTTTCATAAATGTGTCCATATTTGTTGGTGCATGGCCATACAAGATCCACTGATGTACCTTGCTGAGCATCTTCCTCCGGACACGAAATTTGATAAGAACGAATATAAAGAATTTGTAAAGAGTGGGGATAAGGTTAAGTTCATGGTATGGCCAGCTTTATATTTGCATAAAGATGGCCCCTTACTTCATAAAGGTGTGGTGCAAGCTTACTGGTAACATTCATTAGGATTCAGGACTTTCTGCAATGTTTGTACTTAACTATTAATTAATGTTTTGGTTTTTATACAACGAAATCGATGACAAAAATGACTACGGAACCAAAGAATTTTTTCTTTGTCATCTCTAGGAAAGCTAAAAGAATTTCTGTTTTACAATAATACGCTGTATATATGATAAACTGCAAAAAATGTTTTTGTTGGCATCTATGTTCAATGTTTTTGTATAATTGATGCATTTTAAAATCAGTATGTCTGTGATGTAGGTTTGCACATTGTTGACTACTGCTAGGATGCAAACTGTTTTTACGTTCACCAATTATGTATATTTTGATTGCTCACCTGATTTTTTCAATACAAGAGAACTTTAAACACCTGTCATATACATTGAAGGTTTGGCTAGCTGTAAAACCGAGTTTTACCCAACATTTTTGTTTGGAAAATACCTGTTCCAATATAACAGTTGTTTTCAAGTCGTTCCGCTGTTTGATATAGTGGAATGTTTGCATAAGTTAGGTTTTATGAACTTCTTCCATTTTGAAATTTACCTTGGAGTTCGGTGGTTTTGTAAATATTTTGTTCACAGAATAATAACGACAGAGGACCATTTCATCCGTAATACAAGCAAAGTTACAAGTAGTTTAAATTTCTTAAATATATTATAGGTCGCAATAAGGGACATTTCTGTATTGTAATCACCAACCATACAGGACCCATTTCTGATACCCAAAATCATTGACAAAAGCAGCTAGATAGTTTTCATTTTTACTTTTTCAATGTAAATGCTTGTAACTGATGCAACTGAACACTAAACATAATTTATGATTTGAGTTAGAGAGTGACAAGTTTATGCTATACATTAAAATATGTCGCGAAGTCATTCAATTGACCAGTTTAACTTGAACTATTATAACCAAGTATTACAAGTGCTTATACATGTACAAAAGGTGAAGTATATTATACAGATGAGGCCATCTCTTTTTGTTGATCATCGATCAATCCTTTGCAAATTGTGTGTGGTTTCTATTGAAATCAGATGGAAAATTTATACATAATTAAACTTCAATAAAGCGAAGAAAATCTTCAATTTTGAAATGTTACACAGTTCTTTTCCAGTTAATGTTTATTTTGGTATATTCCCCAAAATTATTCATATATCAAATCAATATGACAGCAACTGCGAGTGTACGTCTATTCGTTTGAAGATCTACACTCTGGTGTTTTTTATCTCTTTGTTAGTTGTATTTGTGATGAGTTCATATTGAACGAAACACTCCCTTTCCGACTGATTTATTTTTTACTTCCTTTTGATTTTTAGCCTGTAAACTGTTGTTTGATGTTATTGAGCACGTTGTATGTTTACATGTGTGTTTTAGATAAAAAATCATGTATGTGTTAAATAAAATCAGAACTGTTATCTACTGATATTTCTTTTGTGGTTGTTTGTCATAGTGGCTTTGAACTAATTGCTTTTTTTAAGGTTGTACACTATGTATTATCAAAATAACAAATCTTTAATTACATCTTATAATAATTTGAAAACTGTAAGTTTACAACAAAGGGAAAAATACATTTTTCATATCATGTTCTTAATTTGCACAGAGGATGTTTATATCAAAAAAGTCAATTTCATGTATGATTTGCATTATTTATGTTCGTTGAAATGTTCAAGCAGCACCTTATGATTGAATCAAATAGCTCCTCACAAACGTGTTATCTATTTCAAAGTAATAAGCAACAATACCTTTCTGTAAAACCATTGATTCCTTTCTTTAAAAAGCACAATTGTGACAGTCATGTTTAAATGCTAAATTGAGTGCTGATTTTTGTTCTTTTCTTGTGTAATATTGAAAATGATTGAATCCAATCAAAAACGTAATGTAATTGAAATTTGCAGTCCACTAATTAGTCTTTTGCTATCTGCAAAATTAATATTTTTACAATCGACACAGTATGATGTGTTCTTCGTTTGCACAAAAGTTAACTATAAAGTACTGATTTGATTAGAACATTTAGTATCCATGTCCTTCTTTACTTCCACCAAAGAAAACAACTACTTCTACAATTTGTGTCACAATAGTGAACAAACTGACAAAAGTTACACAGCCTGTGCGGACGATGACACGCACTGTTGCACAATCCTCTAAAGAAACAGTAGGGACAATACGAGCACACCCTAGTTCCTCCTAAAGTTAGATCTGCCATTGCAGCATCGTAATCACCAACCATACAGAATCCAGTTCTGATACATAAAAACATTGACAAAAGCAGCACGATAATTTTCATTTTCACAATTTTAATGTCAATGCTTGTTTGTAGCTGATGCAACTGTACACTAAACATAAATTATTATTTGAGTTAGAAAGTGACAAGTTAAACAAGAAAATGTTATCTAATCTATCAACGGATGCTTCAATCGAAATATACCAAGAGGTCATTCAATTGACATGTTTAACTGGAACAATTATATTTAAGTATCACAAGGGCTTATACATATACAAAAGGTGAAGTATCTTATACAGACAAGGCCAACTGAGGTTTGTCAGGGAAATCCATCCATATCTGTTGATTTTCGATAATGTCTTTGGAAGTTGTGAGTGTAGAAATAACAATAGGAAATTAATACATAATCAATCTTTAATTAAAAGAAGAATGTCCTCGACTTTGAAAAGTTACATAATTCTTTTCAAGTAAATGTGTATTTTGGTATATTCCCCCAAATTATTGTTATATCAATTCAATAAGCACAGTAACTGTGAGTGTACGTATACTCATTTGCAGATCGACACGTTCGCTTTATCGCTTTGTAAATTGTATTTATCTTGAGTACATATCAAAGGAAACAATCCCTTTCCAACTGATATTTTTTAGTTACTTTTAATCATTAAATGGTAAACTGTTGTCTGATGTTTTTGAACAAGTTAAGTGTTTACAAGAGAGTTTAAAACGAAAATTTCATTATGTGTCAAATAAAATCAGGTCTGTATTTTAGTGATTTGCCGTTGGTGGTTGTTGATGATATTTGCTTAGAATTAATTGCTTTTAAGGATATTTTTAATGATGGTTTAAGATTTTTTTGCCGGATATTCGGACTTCTTGGAGTTCTCTTACGATACTGAAAGAAATATGTTGCCCCATAACATCCATTTTTCTGTTCATACAAGACTTCGTTAGCTGATCGAAGGTCACTGCCGACCAAAATTTACGCAGATTATAGATTTCTTTTCTTTCGCTTTAAGACCTAAGTAATACCTATTTAAATATATGTTAAAGTCCAATTGAGCCTTTCCCCGCCAATTTCAGAAAATACAAAAATAGTTTCATAGCAAGTCAATATTTTATCTTATTTTGTTCCATAACTGATGTCCTTCTTAACGAGGTGCGAATGAAAGCAGAGGGACGTTCAAACTCATAGATCGAAAACAAACTGACTAGACAAACAGGACATAATAGGACATAAGACACAACAGAGAAAATTAAAAACTAAGCAGCACGAACCCAACCAAAATCTGGGGGGTGATCTCAGGGGCTCTGGAAGTGTAAGCAGATCATGCCCCATATGTGCCACCAGTCGTGTTGCTCGTATCATTACTAAGCTGGTAAATAGTCTAATTCGGCAAGTCATATTCATGAAAAGGGAACGGGATTGTAGTAACGACATAAGCATTGATAAGGAAGATATCCGATTACATTTGTGAAACAGATATTTCGTAACGGTCAACCATCTCGTGTTGGTGTCCGAAATATTTACGAAGAGATGTTTTGGATCTCTTGGTTTAATAGAATCCTTCTGAGTAGTCATCCACTATCAATGACATGAGGATATGAAATACAATCTCAGGAATAACTTATCAATTACTAAATATATACTCCGTGTGGCGGTTCTGCTGGCCATGGACTATTGCTACACCGAAATGGGAATTCAATAAATTTGTTACATGAATAAGAGTGCAAATTGTATCTTTCTTAACTGCTATTCAGAATAATGATTTTCAATATATCACACTAACACACTATAAAGGAGGGACCACAGTTACAAGAGGGAGAGTCAAACTCATAGACAGAAAACAAACTAACAACGCCATGGCCAAAAATAAAAAGACAAACAGACAAACAATAGTACAGAAGACACAACATGGAAAACTAAAGACTAAGCACCACGAACCCCACCAAAAACTGGAGGTGATCTCAGGTGTTCCGGAAGGGTAAGCTGATCCTAATCCACATGTGGCACATGTTGTTTTGCTTATGTTATTATAAAGTTCGTTCAAGGAGCACGACGAGGTTTCAAAAGACGATTTGCATTTATTTAATGCCCTGAAACATAAACTTTCTACAATAACATATGTAGTAAAACAGCAAGCAGATAAGTTACTAGTAATATGTTTTGTTTTTCGGTTGGATATTTTCACCGTCTTTGTCACATTTTTTTGCAGATTGCGCATTGTTTCAGGCGAAAAGTTAACAAATGGAAATCCTGCTACTACAGACCTAGGTGATCCTAATCGTCCAATGAAAATTGGTGAGAAGGACGGTGAATTGTATGATAAAGAATAGACGAATGCAATGGAGAATATCAAAACTGTAAAAAAAAGTACTACTACGGTCGCAAAGATTCAACAGTAGAGGAAATAATCATACATCAACTGCACAGATTATTTAAATAATTTTAGATATATTGATACGGAATTTATTTGGAGCTATTTGTACAATTATTTTAGACCTCAACTCCTGAAACAGTAAACTTGTCATATTTGAATATTCTTATGTTTATTCCTAACATCATATAAAAAAGAAGATGTGGTATGATTGAACATGAGACAACTCTCTACAAGAGACCAAATCGTACAGAAATTAACAACTATATGTCACCGTATGGCATTCAACAATAGTCAGAGCCATACCGCATAGTCAGTTATAACATGCCCTGCAATGACATATGTAAAACAATTCAAACTAAAAAATTCTAACAGCCTAATTTATGTACAAAAAATGAACGAAAAGGAAATATGTAACACATCAAGAAACAACAACCACTTAATTACAAGCTCCTGACTTGGGATATGCACATACATACCGAATCTGATGGGGGTTAATATGTTAGCGGGACCCCCTTCCCTCATAACCTGGGACAGTTGTGCAACAATACAACATAACAACGAACTATAAAAATCAGTTGAAAAAGGCTTCACTCATTAGATGGATAAATAGAAATACATATAACAAAAAGCATGTCTTTTAAGTATTTTTTTAAGCTTTTTTTTTAAATTATCTTTGATATTCTACAACTAAAAATTTAGTGTTGCAGGGTTTCTATGTTGTTGTTATTTGGACAAATATGGCAGCTTTCTTTTGATAGCTTTAATTTTTGTAATTTACTTTCAGTACATAAAATATAATGTTGGATCTCTTCTTTATGAATAGTCTATTTCATTCTTCAAAATTCGGAAACAAAATGCAAACGAACTGTTTCGTCTATTTTATTTTGTTTATATAAAAATAGTGATATATTTAGAAAATGTAAGTATTGTCGCATTTGGAGAAATTAATACTACGTTTGCACTGTTTGTATTCATCTCATCATTATAACCATGTTTACAGATGCAAACAAAACGAAAGTCGGGTTTGTTAATTGGTACAATAAAAAAATTCCGATGGAATATATATTACAAATTTATTAGTAAAAATGTCCAAAATTAATAGACAGCTCTCTAGAAATTTTAAGTAAATGTAAAATTTGTTGCAGATAAAAATACATTTCAATCGTCAAATGAGATGACAAAGGTTATTCAAATTTAAATATAAGTTTGTCACAACCATTACTAAGTTCTAAATTTAACATTTTGTTAAACAGGTAAACAATCTTAAATTTGGAAACAGACGTCATCTCAGGTGAAAAAATGTGAACCAATATGTAAGTGTACAAAATAATAAAACACAGAAAACAATAAAAAAGTGTATATTCATTGATTTTGTTTATCAATAGGCAATGATAGGATAACTCTATAACAGTTATTGTGTTATCACGTGATACATGTCTAAAAGATCCAAATCTACTTCCTTCTTTTATGTGATAACTTCCTTGCAAAAGAAATAATAATTTTGGATCATGAAACTATTCCAAAATGCCAAAGGAGAAATGTAGAATATGTGGAAATGTTCAAACATGTACACAGTGTGATATTTGTTCCTTAAAAAGTTGCCAGGAATGTTTAAAAATCCACAAGAATTCGTGTAGTAAACTAAAAGAGAATAAGAAGCATTTTTGCCACGTTCATGATGACTATGTAAATGGATACTGCTTTACTTGTTTTCATCTTGTATGTGCAAATTGTGCTGTAGACGTCAAGGAGCATGTTAGCCATACCATTCGTTCGATACCAGATGCCCTGTATATCATACAGAGCGAATTACTCACTTCTATTGAGGATCTTGCAAAAAGAGAGGCACAAGAAGAGCATGCAATGACCAAATTGTGTGCAAAAAAGAAGAACTTTGATCAAAACTTACCCTCTTTTGTAGATGCAGAAGAAAAAAGATTATATAAAGTGATAACAAATGCAAAAGATTCACTCTTACAAAAAATTTTGACGTTGAGCAAGAAAAATGAAACTAATCTGAGTTCTTCTAAGACAATGATTACTCAATTAGTGGCTGCAAAGGAAAACTTGAAATGTGTACAGGAGGAACATTTTCCAATTGCATTCTTGTCTCAATGGTCAAATCCGCGTGTTGTTATTGAAAAACATCAAGACATTCTTGAAAACAGAGACTCATCGGACAACATCGTACTAGAAAGTGAGTCGGATGTAACAAGGATGTTCCAATACTCAATTTCAAAGTAAGTTTATCAGCTAGTCTTGCATTGTTGTATTTGTATTAATCCAAACAAAAAAAGCGTATACAATTAATGCTGACATAGATATTTTCGAACTTTTAAGCTGATTATAATTTCATTTAAGAACATTAAACAATATCTTTGCTTCTAACGTCTGAATTTGAAGTGGAACCAAATTGGGTAAGCATCGATATTGAAATAAAAACGAGTCCTTAACCAAGCCAAATATCTCAATATAATTCCTAAGACACAATATTTTTTTTTCTCTTATCAGCATATATCTTCAGAGATATTGAAATTATAAAGGGTCCACAAGCAATCGAAACATCTCAATATTATATCTATGACACAATCTTCTATTTTTGAAACAGTATATATCCTCAGAGAATCAAAGTAAGATATACGTATACAGTTTATTTTCATATTCTTAAATATTTGAAATAGTCAGTCAATATTACAATAAGTTTCGCTTAAAACAAAACTATGTAGGCAAGTATCCTTTTTTTGTATTATTATTGTTCAATAATTCAATCATACACGCATACATACGCGTATATATTGGTAAGAAATAATTGATTTGATGGTGTAATTTCACCTGGTGTTTCGGTTAAGGTTTTATATTACATAGGCATAATCCTCATCAGGTATCCTAGCATATATAGTTTCAAAAAGAAACGAAACTTCTGTGTCACGATACTCGGTGAACCATTTTTCTGTGTTATTAACATTAAATTGCGAATATTGTGATATAGCTGAATCTGCTATATTATGTTTTGATTCTATTAACCAACATATTAACCATCATATGTTAGTCAATTAATTTTATCTGGATCTGATCCATTAAAAGCTTGATATAATAATCGTTTGTAGTATCGTCTATCCATACATTTAGGAAAAACGGAATGTTTTCTGTTCTTACAATAACTTCCATTTCCCTTTCGTATTGGTTGTATATGTCTTGTGGTTTGATATTCACGTTTCAGATTTCGTGGAACATGAAGTTTTCAGATACAGATAAAAATTTGAGGTCTGATATCAATTTGCTTAAAATAGAATATAGATTTGTTTTATTTGCTCTGGTGAAGATTATATTTTCCTGTACTGTTGATAAAACTGATGTTGGTTGACAATATCATTCCAAATATAGCTGCCGATGTAAGAGAGAAGGGCTGCTTCATTTGAATATCAATACATTAAGTTATTTTTAAATTCCCTTCGGTAACTGCACTCATTCTTTGTTACCATTTAACGATGTGATCTAAGCAAAACAAGAGGAGCATATTGAGAAAAATTCGATACAGCATATTCAGCGTCAGCTATAAACGGCATCGAAATGACAACTTTAAAACAGTTCAAACGAGAGAACTAACGGCCTTATTATTATACAAAAACATGTCTTTGAATGATAATAAAATAATATGTCACACTCTGGTGCACTATGCATCGTTCATGCTATTGATAAATCATTCAAACTTCGTTTACCTTCATTTATAACATACATAAAATACTTGCTGATTCGAAAACTGATAACTTGTCTCCGGGACTCAGCAAATCAAATTGCAAACATAAAGTTGATTAACATATAACTTCGTTAATCGTTTTGTGTCAAATTGATGTGGGCACTTTCATTTGCAAAATTCAGTAAGCATATCAATAAGGCATACATGCTAGTTCACTATTTCATGTATTTTTCACTTGGTACGTTATATTGGAGTTTTGATATTGACCATCGTCCGTCTACAGTGATACCAGTCAAGTACCTAAAATGATAAATAGAGTATATAATGCATTGTCTCATGATATACGTGGTGAAAGCAACAAACAATCAATTTTAGATCTTAACAACTTAAAATTTTTTGCTGTTATATTATTTTGTAGAGAAACTAGTGACAACATCGACATCGAAAATTTTAGAACCGTCGATTCACATTTGCAAGAAATTCAACAGCTACCTAAACTGCATGACACTGGGCAAGTAGAAATCTGCCAGATTACAAAGTTTTAAAAGTTGTTATATGTATTTTATATTCTTAAAAGAACTATACAGATCTGATCAGTAAAGCCATCGATTTCAACTAACGTTGATAGTTTGTTCTTATGCTGTGCTTTAACACCACTTTACATGGTTATGGGAGGGTTGAGAGCTCAAAAACATGTTTATCCCGGCAATATTCTTTATGTGTCAGTCCCAAATCAGGAGCCTTTAGTTCAGTGGTTGTCGTAGTTTTATGTCTGTCGTACTTTATTAGTAAATTGTTTTGTTATAAATTAGACCATGAGTTTTCTCCATTGAATTATTTCATATTTTTCATATAGGGACTTTGTATAGCCGACTGCACATTATAATATTCACCATTGTTGAAGGCCGTACGGTTGTCTATAATTCCTTTCGTCCACTTCATTTGCACTTTCGTGGTAGTTATCTGATTGGCAATAATAATCTCCTATTGTATTTGTTAAAGTACTAGTGTTCATTTTCAATATGAATTGATTTTTAATCCTGTTTTGCTTTTAACCTTAGAACATACATATACATTTTAGGCAACTTAAAAAGTAAATAAAACGGTCAATAATGTATGGTCGTAGGTGACAAAATTATACATATTACCACCGGAAAAATGGTTCCGTTGTTTCTAATAAACAACAGTATGTATTGTAACTGGTTCGATGAACCTTTCGAAGATTGTAAACATTCTCTAAAAGTTATAGTGAATGACACTCATAAAAATGGATTCTGATATTAAACGTTCAAAACATGGTTTGATATCTATACATCTCGCTAGATAAAGTGTATAAGTACCGTATGTCAGATAACTAGGTAACATTTCTTCACTCCCGATTACTGTTATGATTTTTGCATGTAGCAATCCATTACATACAATAAATATTATTTTGATATACTAAACAAGATGATTTATCCGTTGAAAGTTCAAAAGTGCCAATTGTGTATATTATTGCTAATTTGTCTAAGTTTTATTTGAACTACACTTTGGAAATACACATTTACTAGATCACAAATTCTTATCTGAATATCACATTGAAAAGTAAAACAACCAAAAATACCGAACTCCGAGAAAAATTCAAAACGGAAAGTTCATCCGCAAAGGGCAAAATCATAAGCTCACACACAACAGACGAATGGATAACAACTGTCACACTCTCGACCTGGCAAAGGCGTAGCATAGCTAACCAAACCTTTTTGTTTATGTGTTACATATTTGTTTTTCTTTCATTTTTTTTATATAAGTAAGGCCGTTAGTTTTCTCGTTTGAATTGTTTTACATTGTCTGTTCGGGGCCTTTTATAGCTGACTATGCGGTATGGGCTTTGCTCATTGCTGATGGCCGTACGGTGACCTATGGTTGTTAATGTCTTTGTCATTTTGGTCTCTTGTGGACAGTTGTCTCATTGGCAATCATACCACATCTTCTTGTTTATACTTTCACTTGCACGACAGTCGCACAAAAATCCTTTAAATTGGAACGATATGTGAACAAAAGAAACGGACATCGTTTGCAATTGTTTTGTGTTGTTCCGTCTTTAATTTTCAATGAAGTGTTTATGGACATTTAGATTCCGAAACTTTGATTTATTGTCCTGTTGTTCTTTGACTTATTGACTTATCCTTTGATATCTTGTATCCTCTTTATACACCCCCTTTCCACCACCCTTTTGTATCCCTTTTAAAAGGATTGTACACGATTAATGCAAATGAAGTAACCAATTTAAACATTCTTTGCACGATGAATCCATATTTATCTGATGTGTGCTTCTATCCAGTCGATTACACTAATATTGTACATAAATTAACTGTTTGTGATCATGTTCTGTTGATGTCATTGTTTCTGTCGATGTTTTTGATGAGGTTTGTGTTCATCAGTCTTTAGTTTTCTATGCATGTTGTGTTTTGTGTTTTCCTGTTTTTGTTTTTATGTTTGTATTTTTCTTATTTAGCCAATGCGTTGTCAGTTTAATTTCGACTTTTGAGTTTGAATTTCTCTCTTGTTTCTTTCGCCTCTATTTAAAGCTATTTTTGCTTATACTGATCTTTTCACAATGTCCAATGAAATAATGTCACGGTGTTTAATTGAGCAAAATATGTATTTGAAATGTTTTATCGTTTTGATTAAACTAAGCTGCTTACACACAGTTGTTGAATGTTTAGTGGTTTGATGTCTTTAACTCCCTTATTTGAACTGAATATGTTTTTAGTCTTGTATCTGTAACTCATAATCTTATATCAATGTCCTTTTAAAGCTTGATAACTCTCTTGAAACATGAGTTATCCTTTGCTTTTTAGCAAATAGCCCTATTGAGTGTATGTCAACGATTTAAATAAAATGATCATAACTTTGTTTTGCAGGAATATCAATCCTGACATACAGTTTATGTTGGATACAACGAAGATTTTGACGAAATTACTAGCAAAAATAGATGAGGGGAAAACGGAAAGAAAGGTTATTTCACTGGCTTGTAAATACACACCAGTTATTAATGAATACGTTAAAACCGTTGAACTGGTTCATAACTCCATCGTTAAACTAAAGAACGATTTGTAAGTAATCTATGTAATAATCAATCGAAAGTAAGAAAAGTATAACACATTTGCTTTTAAATTATAATAAACTCTTGTATCTTTATTGAAGTCAAAACATGGTGTCAAAACATGTTTAGACATGCAAACTGAAAAATAAGAAAAATGTTAACTTTTAATCTAGTACCGGGTATTACTGTCGTGCAACAAAAGGAGAGAGAGAGAGAGAGAGAGAGAGAGAGAGAGAGAGAGAGAGAGAGAGAGAGAGAGAGAGAGAGAGAGAGAGAGAGAGAGAGAGAGAGAGAGAGAGAGAGAGAGAGCAAAATACTGACTTTACTTTCGTGCAACAAAAGGACAACTATGAGAGAGGGAGAGAGAGAGAGAGAGGATAAAACATTATCACCAATTAAAATAAGAAGCTATTAATCTAAAAACAAAAGATTTGAACACAATTGAAGCAAATTAATATTTTTTGTAGACTTCAATCTCAAAATGATTTGAAAAAAAATATTGAGAAAATGGTAGATTGGACACACAGCGAAACAACTAGCAGAGAGAAAGATAAAAAGATGTATTTAAAAGATGTAAATGAAAGGAATAGAAAGTTGTAAGTTCACAGCTGCAATTGAATATAAATCTGGTAATATTTTGATTTCTTAACCTATCAATCTACTAAATATTTCCTATTTCACGAATCATTAACCAAGTCAGAAGTGAAATGTGAGAATCCAGAACAAAGACACAACTTCTTTCGATTTCGTCGTCGTCTAGATCTTAGACATAATAACAGATTTTTGTATGTATGTTCATTATTGTAGGGAAATTGATTATTATTTATTTGCCTTTTCCTTTTGCTTACGCTCCGTTTACGACACTATGGGCAAGTTTGATGGTTTAGACTTGAAGTTGTAAATATTGAAATCCTGCAACACTTGTTTGTAATTGGAATTTTAGTTGCAATTCGTTTGGTATATGTATAAGAAAAGATTGCTGCAAACAGATCTTTAAAAAAGAATGATATTTTCAATTGAACTAATTTATGGTGAACATGGTGAAGTTTATTACCCAAGATGACGGCATCGGAACTTTGGTTGTCAAATGAAAGTTTAGAAAAGATCTTTTCTGTTTTAAATCTTTTCCAATTCGAACTAATTTGAAAAGTCTGTCACTTGACATATCCAGCTAGCTGTAAGTTTGTATTGGTTCGATTGAGGGTTTGTAACAGTGGTTTCCAAACATAAATTTGAAAGAGAATGATTTTTTTAAAGAGTTCATGAACAAAACTTCGTGCAAATGTGATAAATACTTAACGGCTTTTGTAAAATGACAGCAAGTAATTAATAGAGACATCATTGAGAGTTGATGATGTATAATGACGATCACCATGACTGCGTTTACATCCAGGAGTTTAGTTGTAAAGTGTCGGAAGCCATTAAACGGGCCGTTTCTGAAAGCTAGTATCAGAACCGAATGGATTTCAAGTACCTTATTCACTCTAATCAATGAACTAGTTCTTACATGGACGTTGCAGTTTTGTTAACACATGTAAGTGACGTCATTTTGATGCGAAATAGTTCGTAGAAAATTACTCAAGACTCAAAGTTTTTTTAATCATCAATGAATAAAAGGGTAGTTTATAAGACGTTATTACTTTTTTCGGCTTTCCTTCTTTCACAATCATAATAAACCCAAAAGTTCATATTGATCATAAATGAGATGTTTATCCTCAGTCAGCTTTTCGTGGTTATACTGAGACATTAGTTAATAAAGGTGTCACAATTTGGTTTTATTTCCATATTAATTTTGTATTACACGCTTACAAGTTCGTATTCAGTCTAGATCTAGACTCTTTGCTACGCCTCAAGCAAATTCAGCTTACGTCAACTCTATACCTATTAAATAACACTATCATAATATCTTAATCTACTACTACATTATTTGATGACAGCCAATATTATGAATAAAACTAGAAATCGGTTGAAAATCAATAAGGAACCAACCAAAAGGCAAAAACATTGACACTGTCATCAAAGTGAGAGGTTTAGCGCTATAAAACCAGGTTTAATCCACCATTTTCTACATTTGAAAATGCCTGTACCAAGTGAGGAATATGACAGTTCTTGTCCAGTCGTTTTTGATGCGTTTTGTTATTAGATTTTGCCATGTGATTATGAACTTTCCGAATTGATTTTCCTCTAAGTTCAGTATCTTTGTGATTTTACTTTTTAAAGCAACACAGCATCTTCAACAAAAGACAGACATGTGTATATACATTTTATTAAGCCCTCAACCTTCGCAAGTCTATTTAAAATTGTGAATCAATCAAAAAGTAAAATCACAAAAATACTGAACTCCGAGGAAAATCAATCGGAAAGTCCCTAATCAGAAACTGTCAAAAAATCAGCCAATAACATTGTTTTGTATTGTGTTTATAATTGTTTCGGGAAGATAAGGTTTATATTTGGTTTCATGTCTTCAAACATTTTTTTAGTATATCAGCAGTTAAATATACTACATGAAACATAAATGCAGAATAATAAAAAAATATGTTCATATAATATGTTGTTAAGTTAAATGAGGTACGATACATTTGATACAAATACAAAATCGTTTAATATAAAAAAACTAATAAGATATTGTATTTTTTTCAATTGTTTGAACATTCCTTTTGAAATTCGGTATTTTTGTTAAAACATCTTTTTCATCTCGTGATATAGACCATTTGCAAAAAACGAGACACTTAATGTTGTCAATGATAGCTGGGGAAAAGGGAAGTTTGTTAGGGCCAATATGTGGACCCTCGAATTGCCAAATAGTTTATTTATCAATAACATTAAATCATAATTAATCAAAACTTTAAAAAATGATTTAATGTTTTGATAAATTAAGGTGGTACCCAACACTTTGACTAAAATTAATTTGGCTAGTTTAATTTTCTTAAAATTTTGACAAAGTATTAACTTTGACCCTTTGACAAAAATATAAAATTTTGAACAAAGGAGTAGGTCCGGTAAGACCCCATTTTGGCCCCAAAATATAGCAGTTTTACAAAATTGTTTAAATGTAAACTTTTGGTTATTTATTGGACAGTAGAATGCTTCTGCTACATAAATATGGGCTGTTTTTGACAATACAATGCACATATATTGGGTACTAGCACCATTAAGTCATGCTAAATTACTGAAATCTTCACAATTCTAGCATTTTAGTTAAATTTTATAAGGTTTTCGTGTGAAACGGAAGTGGCCGCATTCGGGTTCATCCTTAATATTAAAATGCAAGTTGTATTTTATGATAATACATAACATATATAAAGGTTGAGGATGAACACGGATGCGGCCACTTTCATTTTTGACAAAAACCATCTGAAAAGTGACATTTTTCTGCATATTTGGTAGATTTTTTCATATTTAAGCTTGAATCGGATCGTTCTTATTGACTAAATCAGTTAAAATCTTTCACATTGACTAATTGATTCAAATGAAATAGACACTAAAGTGTTTAAAAAGTGGTCAGATGAACCTGAAATTTGAGGCCAAAATGGGTTCTTACCGTGCCTACTCCTTTGAACCAACCGTTTTATCAGAAAAATTACACAGGTTATATAGCACTTTGACAAACACTAATTTTGATCACTGAAAAGCTTAATATTCCCTTAACAACACAACTTAATTAAAACGTTTAGCTGATTTTACAGAGTTATCTCCCTGTAGTGTTAGGTACCACCTTGACAAGTTATTATAATGTTAGCACTTCAGAGCAAAATGTGCTCTTGTGTCTGTGGTTTGTTCATAAATAAATCATATTCGAAAATTTTAAGTTAGACGAATAAATTAAAAGCTAAGAAGTCCTCGGGTTTTGTTGAGCATTTGATAATAAAATATTTATAATAAAATAATGTTGATCCTTTTATTTTTATTTCCACTTATACCATAGACAACAGTACGAAGAAAAACTTAAGGCAAAGGAAGATGAAATTAGAGTGTTAAAGTGTTCTAGGCTTGACAAATTTGAAGCAAAATCGTCAAAACCACTTCAAAAACAAAATAAACATATCACAGATCAACTCAGTAAATCCTGTACAGAAGTAAATGAATTACAGCAAAGGTATAGTATATATTTTTTGTAATTATGGTGACATTATGATTAGGTTTATTTCCAATCATATTCGCAAACAGAACAATTCAAGTTTGCATTAAAACATTCTTTTCTCTTAACCCATAAAGAAAAATGGAGAAAACATCGACATTTTTTGTCTTTTCAGATATGTTATAGGCTTAAAAATCGAATAGCCATCAATTTAAAAAAAAATAATAGTTAAAGTAAAAATATTTTAAAATTACAAAATTGCATTGTAAGCGCTCGTAATGTTTAATTCTTGACAGAAGTTTGAAACTTACGCGTCTGTCGTACTAAATAACTAACCTGGTATATTTGATGAGTATTTATTCAATTGAACCATTAAATTTCCAACTGTAGCACCTGTTACTTGAGAATATAGCTCTATGTTGATATTATCTTCCAGATCTAAACTTTCTTCGATGTATGTCATTTGCTTCTAAGAGTGCCGCTTAACTATATATGTTGAATAGAAATATTCGTGAGTGCATCGAAACTACCATCCGGCCGTCAACTGTCACGTACAACCTATATTGTAAATGCCAATGAATAGCTTTAGCGCCTACGAATGTGGGATTGTCCCGCTGTATTTCATTCTCAATGTTATTTGTTAGCTGTTACCACAATCCTGTTAATCATACATTGTCTCTATAAGATTGTTTAACAAAATACATGTTCGTATATTCTGCATTGCTGACCTACTAGTATTTGGAAAATTTGATAAATGCAAACAAAAATCCGCACGTATATAAATTTATAATAATCTCAGAAGATTTAACTATCGTTTGTTTATGTTGTGGTACTAATTACATTGACTAGAACAATTTGGTACATTTCATTTTCATAAAACTATGACAAAATGTTTACTTTAACCCTTTGACAAAAATTTTAAAAAAAACTTGAACTATTTGAACACTTTATTGGAAAAATTTGAAAACCACTAATTTTGATCATTGAGACGCTTAATATTTCCTAAACATTACAACGTGATTAAAACGTTTTACAGAGTTATCTCCATTTAGTGGTATGTACCAACTTGAGATAAGGTTGAACTTATTATATTAAACGAAAGACATGCTTTACCTTTGAACTGTAATGTTAAGTTTGACATGATTTTGAATTTTGAATGTCCCTTTGAAATTGTTCGACTCTCTCTCAGTTACATAACGAATAAACAAATATTTCGAGATTTTTGTTTCTCTTGTAATCAAAACTGAAATATTTGCAAATTTAAACTCATTTGAAGTTGTTGAAAATCATACTACACGCCTTGTTTTTGTATCGATGTAAATCTCCAAAAGACAACCTAAATGGTTTGATATATCACTTACAGGCTTAAGACGACAATTAGATAGTAAGGAAAAAGTCCTTCAAAAATTTAGTAAATACCCAATTGTTAGGACATCTTATTTTTCACTATTAAAATTGTACAGAAAAACTAGAAAACAGAAGTTAAAGGAATTTAGACGAAGTGATGAGCTTGACAACCTGAAAATAACCCTAATAAATACTGGAATTTACTAAAGGATTTATCTAAAGATACAAACAAATCTACATCTCTTGACATTCGATGTAATACATTGTTTGATTATTTTAAAGGGCTTAATAAAAGTAAAACTAATACAACCGATAACAATTTTATTAATCGATTTAAGCAATTGGAAAAGGAAAAAAGATTCTCAGAACTGTACTTCCACATCAATGATTAAGAAGTAATTACAGCTATATACACATTAAAAAATAAGAAGTCAAGTGGCTTTGACATGATTCTAAATGAAATGCTAAAATGTAGCCAGTCATTTCTATTAACAAGGTTTTAAAAAAGAAAAATTAATCACATTCTTTTAACTGACTCCTTCCTTACTATTTGGGCAAAAGAATTTATAGTGCCAATATTCAAAAGTGGTTCTACTGATGACCCCTCAAATTACAGGGGTATAACCATTAGAAGTGCACTGGGAAAATTATTCGCTTAAATATAAAACATAAGGGTAGAGAAATTTTGTTATCAAAGAGAAATATAATATGTAAAGAACAGATTGGTTTTGCAAGAAAAAAAGAACAAGTGACCATATGTTTGTTCTCAAACATTAATAGAAAAATATACTCAAATGAGTCCTAAGCTTCTCTTTTCTTGTTTTGTCGATTTCAAAAAAGTCATTTGATACAGTTTGGCATATGAGTCTCTTCTATAAACTAAGACAATATGGCATCAGTGATTTATATTATAATGTTATCAAAAGCAAGTATAAAAAGACGGAGTTGAATGTGAGAATTAGCAAATCTCACATGACTGACTCCTTCACATCTTATATAGGGGTTCGCCAAGGGGATAGTCTCAGCCCTAACCTAAATTATTCATTAATGACCTCCCTGAAATATTTGATAAAACTTGTGACCGAGTTCAACTTGACTCAATTCAGTTGAACTGCTTATTATATCCTGATGATGTAGTTTTGCTGTCTGAAACTGCAGAAGGCTTACAAAATAGTTTAGATAAGTTATGCCTGTACTGTAATAAATTGGAATTAGAAATTAACCTTAAGAAAACAAACAGTTTGGTTTTCAATTGTACAGGAAAAGTAAATCACGCATCTTTTAAATTAAATAATTGTCCTATTGATAAAGCTAGACAGTATACCTACTTAGGGATAACCTCAGTACCTCTGGAAGCTTTACATGATCTATATAAAAGAGGACTAAAAGCTCTTTTTAAAATTTATAAAATACTTAAAGGTCATTAACCCAAAATTCAAACTTTACTTCAAATATTTGACCACACAGTAAAACCAATTTTAACTTATGGAAGTGAAATGTAGTGTGCTTTAGATTAAAAAAAGTTAACTGAAAAAGGAGATTGTTATTTTGAAAAATTATGTAAAGAACTGCAAACTGAATCAGTTCATTCAAACATCTGTACATTTTCACTAGAAGTAGGAAAGAGAAGCACAAATATGGCAGTGATAGGTGAGCTAGGGAGATATCCTTTATTTATTGAAGTTATAGTTAATATGCTTTCATACTTATCATGTTTAACAAGTACAAATGACAAATTATTGTCTGAAGCTCTCCTTGTATTAAAATCCTTATCAAACCATAGTAAGAAAAGTTGGTTTAATTCTATGAGTACATTAGACATAGATCTATCGCAAGTTTTTAATATGAAAGCAAACTTGATAAGATTTATTTTAAACAAATTAAAATTAAAGTAAGTTGTGGTATTCATCTTTAAACGATGATAGAAAAGTATGTCATTTGAACTCTTCGTTGTAATCATTGATTTAATTATATTCAAATAATTGTAATCATTTGTACCAACTTTAACTTGTGATTATTCTGCCTGTAATAGGCGTCTTTAATTGACAATAAACTATATTAGATTTTATTTGATTTTCTATGACTCAAGAAGAAAAAAAAAAAAGAAATACAAATTTATCATGTATATGTCATTATTGTGTGCATCTATTTTATAAATAAACAAATATTCTTTGATTCTTAACATTTTACAAAGGCACTGTAGGTGTTTTTGTTTTTGTTTTTTTTAAATTTAATATAAATGATCAAAAATGCAATTCCCATTTTACAGCTTACATACGGCAAATATGTTGAAAACAGAAAGCGAACAAACCATTTTGTACTACGAAAAACAGAATAAACAAATCCGAGATTCATTAGCAGATAAAGATCAAATAATCCAAACATTATTGAAAGAAAAAGATGATTTACAATCAAGGTATATGCTTATTTCATAAGGATTTTGTTTTGTTGATTTGAATGTAATAAAAATTGGATGTGTATTGATTGCAAATAAGACAACTATACACTACAGTTTACATGAAGAGGATGCATGAAATTAGAGACAAGCGTTCGGTCGTCAACATTGAACACTGAATTAACTCATACCGAATAATTGGTTGCATACGGCACCGACATTAAATTATGCTCATTTCAATTAAGAAAATTAACGGCATATTAAAAACAAAACAATTTACGAATAAAAGATATGATAGACATGAACCAACGACAACAACTTAATTAAAGAAGCTCAACTGAAGACAGGCAGAAATAGAATATGACGGGGTTAAACTAGGTTACTGGCACCAAACTCACCTTGTAACATGGGACAGTGATGAAACAGTACAACATAAGAAGAAATTGTAAACATAAGTTGACAAAGGCTTTGTCTTAACTTATCAGATTGCCAAAAAAAAACCCCAAGAAAACATCCAACGAAAACACATACCGCACGTGGCAGCGCATCTATACATCCATACAACAAAAAGACACTAAGTAAATATCTGAGAATACTTGCAGTTACTGTCAGCTGGTTCCAAGCCAATAACAACTAATATACAATCCTTTACTGATAAAACAAATCAATATTTATACTTATAAAACAGTATTTATATATCTAATTACGATGTTGAATGTTACCTTTCAGAATAAGTATTTAAAGGATTTATAAGTTTACTAGTATCGTATCTAAATTTCTGGGTTCTGTAAATGACATAACTGTAAAAATTGAGGTGTTTCTGCAGGCACAGCTAAAGGTGGAAAGCAAATCAGTGTATATATGAAAGAAATTAGTAAAGGCTTTAAGTAATAAGTGGTAACTAAATTCCTACCTGAATAGATTTCTAGGAATAAAAAGATTATAATCATTGAAATCCAAAACGTTACTACATACACGGGCATAGCAAACGATTTGTGATATATATATATATATATATATATATATATATATATATATATATATATATATATATATATATATATATATATATATATATATATATATATATATATATATATATATATATATATATATATATATATATATATATATATGTATAATTTTTTTCAAAAACAAATTTCAATATCATTTGAAAACCATTATCTAATGAGAAAAATGACGTATTAAAGCTAATATAATCGGAAATAACCAAAAAAAATGTCAAACCGAGTAAAGTAATCTTGAATATATATGACAGAGATAAATTCCAAAATTTCAAACGATTTCCAACAATATATTTTATTAAAAATATATGATCATTTGAGGCTACTACCGAAGTACTGAACTATTAATATTAAGGTCGTGATAACCTCACGTACTAACAGTTAACAATTCGAGGTGTCTACAGATGTAGAGTAAATTTATATTTTAAAATCTATTCATAAGAATATATTTCTAACTCGATTGTTTGCTCTATCGAATTGTTAAATTTTTATGTTATCATATTGGCGAATATTACCGCCTCTGTCAGCACTATGCATAATTGAACTTTCTTTTCTAATTGAAATAATTATGGCTACTTTTTAATTTACTGATAAAATTCTTGTTAGATTAAGTAGTATTGCTGGCGAAAAGTTAACAAAAGGAAATCCAGGAATAACAGACCTTGGTGACCCAAATCGTCCAATGAAAATTAGTGAACGATACGGTGAACTTTATGATAATGAATGGACAGATGCTATGGTAAAAGTTGAACTGATGAAACCACATTTCCCTGACTTAGAAAAATCCGAGTTGGAGGAGATTATCGTACGTCACCTCTACAGAACATTAATGGTATGTAATATTAATTCACAAGAATCATGCTGTACAATATTTCTATGAATTTCAAAAGATGTTGTGACCAAGAGCTACTCATCTGCTGTGGTCGGTGTTCATTTTTTGTTTCATTTGTGCGAATGTATACAAAGTGATTGCTAATGTAAGAAATCAAAGTAGAATGTATGTTAAGGCCATTCAATGCATTCGAAAATCAACAAAGATTATGAATCGCTGAAGTAGTATACATCATATGTTCATTAGTGTCGTCATAAGCTATCGAAAAAGCGTCGGTTTGAAATCCCATCTTGAATACTTGCATATAAGCAACAGCTGTAGAGATATTATACTACAATCTGTTTTACATAAATTAAACATGTCTATATGACTTAAGGATGTACACCTCTGAGGAGCCAAAAATTTCTAGAATTAAACTTTTTTTCTTAACCTGATTTTTGGGTTTATAAGACTGTAACAAAATAATTGGTGAAGAAAAAATCATATGGTGGTGCACTTCTTTTTTTGCTACGGCCCTTTGAAAATGCCCAATTTTGATGATTTTCCTATTTTTCATCGATTTTTACCTATTTTTGGGCTATTATCGTGAAAAAAATCACAGTTCCACAATTTTTTTTTCATACTTTCTATAAAGATGAAGTGGACCAATCTGCATAAAAACTATAGGTAGGTGTTATAAGAAAGTTTTATGTGTTCAATTATCAATGAATTATCATTATTAACATGTTCAATTATCTATGAATTTAACATAGTTTCAAAAGTGTGGATAAGTTTGTTATTTTTACAATGGCAGGGGCTTTATAATGTCTTTTGTCATACTTCGTCATTTAAACATACGAGTGGGAGAAACAAAGTATAAACTTATTGTGAAATGTTATGTTATTGACTTATTTGAATGATTTCATTATATACTTAAAGTTATTCTGTAGTGAAATGTTTTTTTTTATATAAATGAGTATTGCATTTCTTAATCCTAATTCTAAATTAAAATAATGAAGCTGTAATGATGTTGTGTTGTATTGTTTTAATAATTTATTTTTCTTCAGTTTTGTTTTCAAGAGTGTAAGATTATTTCACGAAAACAGACACAGACAATCCGACAGACTATAGCCGAGAGTTTGAGTCCTAATATTGACTCGGTAAGTTTATTGATTCAGTATGCAGTAATCTCGACCCTATTTACCTGTACATACAAATGAGTAGAAATAGTATAATATATTTTATTTAATTTAGAAAAATTATAGAATGAACATTATATTAAAGTTATCCTAAAATATATGTGAGTCAACTGTGGGAAGCTTGTCATTGTTATTTAAACCATTTGAAATTCTTTGAATAATAATGATTAATTGACATTACTGAACTTAAATTTGACATTCATGTGTATGGCGAGTCTGCATATAAATAAGGCCATGCTTGTGATATTTGGTTTTACAAATGTACAATCATACCAGTTATATGAATCTTTGAAAAAGACTAGTAATTATTTAAACATAGGATTCTATTTGATGTTTATCAAACTAATTTTTTTGTAAAACTTTTAGATATTATTATATTGTTTCACTTTTTGAAATAATTATTTAGAACAATACATGAAAATTCGAAGGATCTTTTAAAATATTGTTATCTTAATTTTTATGATTTTTTAATTTAACAGATTTCACATTACTAATTTTACATACTATCTATAGAAAAACCTCGTAATGTACACCTATGCGAGGAAACCACAATTTTCTTAACATAAGGAGATATAATTATAGTCACTCACTGTGAAGATATTTCCTATGAAAAAAATTGGTTTAATTACACTCTAGAAAAACAAAATACAATTAAAAAAAAACGTATACAGCGAATAAGGTTAAACTTCTTTATTTAATTTTTTTGAACATAAAAAACAAACATTATTTGGTCAAGGTTTATAGCTTTTAAATAATTCTGCATCCTGTAAAATAATTCATATTGTCTTACTTTTACTAAGCTTTGGACTTTATAAATCATATAGCAAGGGCAACACATTTAAAAATACCTGTAAATTTTCTTTAAACAGGAAGTTGCTGACACAAATTTGCCTGGTTGGAAGGAAATCAGTTCCTACCGTAAACACCATGGGGATGATTTCGTTAAATGTTTGATCACAAGTCAGGTAAACAGTTTATTAAGAACGAAGTACAGACTTTACAGCAACCAAATATACGTTGTATGCACGTTAAAGAAAATACCCTGAAAGTATTTCGGATTGCAATGGTATTGACAAAAATACAGAACTCGAAAAGGAAAAACAAAAAAGGGGAAGTCCATTAAACATGACTCTATTAACCAACCTAAACAAAGAAAAACAAGTGATTTGCATTGAAACCAGCACAACCTGACTGGTTAAATCTGGTTTTATCTATTACCTTTCATTTGTATCAAGTAAAAATTACCATGTTCCTTACTTGGTACATAGGCATATCCTTATGTAGAAGATTGTGGATTAAAACTGGTTTTATAGCTAGAAAACCATTCACTTGAATGACAGTCGTATTACACGACATACTATTGAAAACAATTTGTGAGAAAGCAAACAAAAATGATACAAGGGTTAAAATGTTTAAAAAAAAACCGGGGTACAAAAATGACCACAATACAATACTTTGGTGGGATATATACAATGTAAATACCGAGCACAACAAAAAGGATACAACAAAAAAAGTACTGAACAGTATAGGCAAAAATTATATATAAAAAACATAACCTGTAGAATTTAGTAAAGATGAAAAACAACGTTTACCACAATTTGGTAACTTAGCTTTTATCTTAATATATGTATTGGTCACCTTAGTAGTAGAAATGTGTAAAAATAAAAGTCTGATACCTGTACAAATAATACTGGTCCAATATATTTGGGATAAATGCTGAATGAAAGTCTTTTTGGTGATTAGAAAAAAAGGAGGGAGTTGTAAACCTGATCTTGAAATCTTTTTAATCGCGTTTTTTCTGTATCCTTCAGACACCAAATTGTCCTTCATAAAAGTGTGTAGATTAATACAGATAAAAGCAAATAAACAAACAATAGACCTGATAATTAAACTACAAATGCAGATCTAAACAACTATATTTGACCGTGCAACCTTCAATTATGTACAAACTCATTATCATATATGGCAAGGACAGACATTACAAAGTATAAAACAATTCAAACGAGAAAACGAGAAAACCAAATTTATTTACAATGAATGAAAACAAATATGATAGACAGCAACCAACGATTACCATGGAATTCAAGGCTTTTGACTTGGGACATGCATTTAACTAATGTACCCGGATCAAACATATATGCGATCTTTAAACCTGAGTCAGTTTTTAACAGCATAACTAAAGAACAAAATACAAACATTTGTTCACAAAACCTCATTGACAGAGTTTGTATTTGTTATTATTTGTTTTAGAAACTTTGTAAGAATATACTAGAGGATTGGGATTACTCTCGCAAAAGTGCAATGTTTATGGAAGAATTGTTGAAAACACCTTTCTATGACAAATGTGTACATCTTTGTTGGTACATGGCTATACAGGAACCCATGATGTACCTCGATGACAAGCTTCAATTGGATACGAAATACAACAAGACTGAATACAAAGAATATGTCCAGAGTGGTGATAAAGTTCGATATATTGTGTGGCCAGCACTGTACTTACATGAAAAAGGGCCTTTGCTTTACAAAGGAGTAGTACAGGCTTACTTTTGAAATGTATTCTTGTTCAGTCATGTTATATTCTGCTACTGTTACCGTGTAGTTATTCAAGAAAATGAGAATCATACCGGGATTATATCAAAGTAATTAAATATTGTTGTGAGCATAGTATGTCAGGGTTTTTTTAATTTTTTTTAATATGGATCTATTTACAGGTTTCAGGCAATTTGCGTGTTGGATTGATAGTAATATTTCATAAATATGTTGGTTGACTTACACAATGACAAAAAATAAGTAACACCATTTGATATTAAGATATGACAATAATATTATCAAGGCTATACTCCATCTTAAAATTCCAGGATATGGTGGTTTATACGATTTTATACAGGATGTAAATTCTACTCCTATGCATATATTTTGTTAGTCTTTAAGGAGACTCTTAGTATGTGTACGCTTTATTACACACGGATAGATAATATACATAACATAATAGATGATAGCTTTCAATTTCAAATTTCAAAGACGATGATCTAAATCTAATCAAATTAGTCAAGATATGAGGCAAATATGAATCAGTTACAAGTATATAAAGTATATAAATTCGATATGATTTGAAGATTTCGAAGACGTCCCCTTGAAACCTTGGATAGTATAACTACTCGAGGTTAAAATGATTAAGTAAAGACTTTTTCAAACCCATTTCCTTTATATGTGTTATTTTCATATATTGAAAAGGTGCTCTTTAATGATTTATGTATTTTTTGTTTTGTTTGAACTTCTCGGAGGACAGGTTTCGGGACTGTCATTTTTTGTTAGTGTTACACCATTTTTGTTCTTCTAAAGAATGTCCTGTAACAAGTCAGGAATATGGCAGTTGTTATCTAATAGTTCGTTTCTATTAATGTGGCATTGTTGTTTGTTTGTTTTGTTGCACTTCAGTGTTCTGTAGTTTCGTTGTTTTCCTCTGATAGTTGATGTGTTTCCCTCTGTTTTAGTGTTTAACCCTGATTTTTAGCTCACCGGGCCCAAAGGGCCAATGGAGCTTTTTTCATCACCTGGCGTCCGTCGTCGTTAACTTTTACAAAAATCTTCTCCTCTGAAACTACTGGGCCAAATCAAATCAAACTTGACCACAATCACCATTGAGGTATCTAGTTTAAAAAATGTATGGAGTGACCCAGCCAACCAACCAAGATGGCCGCCATGGCTAAAAATAGAACATAGGGGAAAAGGTAGATTTTTGGGTATAACTTTGAAACCAAAGCATTTAAAGCAAATCTGACAGGAGTTAAATTGTTTATCAAGTCAAGATTTATCTGCCCTTAAATTTTCAGATGAATGGTACAACCGGTTGTTGGGTTGCTGCCCCTCAATTGGTTATTTTAAGGAAATTTTGCTGTTTTTGGTTATTATCTTGAATATTATTATAGATAGAGATAAACTGTAGGGAGCAATAATGTTCAGCAAAGTAAGATCTACAAATAAGTCAACATGACCAAAATAGTCAGTGGACCCCTTAAGGAGTAATTGCCCTTTATAGTCATTTTTTACCAATTTTTCATATTTTTGTATTCTTTTACACAAATCTTCTCCTCTGAAACTACTGGGCTAAATTTGACCAAACTTGGCCACAATCATCATTAGAGTATCTAGTAAAATGTGTGGGGTGACCCGGCTAACCAACCAAGATGGCCGCCATAACTAAAAATAGAACATAGGGATAAAATGTAGATTTTGGCTTATAACTTTGAAACCAAAGCATCTAGAGCAAACCTGACCGGGTTAAATTGTTAATCAAGTCAAGATCTATCTGCCCTAAAATTTTCAGATGAAACGGACAATTGGTTGTTGGATTGCTGCCCCTGACTTGGTAATTTTTAAAGAAATTTTATCGTTTTTGGTTATTAACTTGAATATTTTTATAGATAGAGTTAAACTGTAAACAGCACATTTGTTCAGCAAAGTAAGATCTACAAATAGGTCAACATGACCAAAATTGTCAGCTGACCCCTTAAGGAGTTATTGCCCTTATAGTCAATTTTTAACAATTTTCATAAATTTTGTAAATTTTTGTAAATTTTTACAAACTATTTTCCTCTGTTATAATGGGCCAAGCTGATTATAGATAGAGATAATTGTTAGTAGCAAGAACTTTTAGTAAAGTAAGAACTTCAAACACATCACCATTACCAAAACACAATTTGGTCATAAATCCATCTGTGTCCTTGGTTTGATATGCACAAAGACCAAGGTGAGCGACATAGGCTCTAGTTTTTCCTTCAATCGGTTTTTTACTTTTAAACAGCGGTGTACTACTTTTGCCTTTTTTCAGTATTTATTATATAAATAACACATACCTGAGTGGGTAATCGAGCGAATTGTTACCAGAGAAGTACCGTAAACCGAGGCGAAGCACTAAACTTTTTTAATATTTCAGTGTAGTAACATTCCAGAAACACCTGCATATGCAGCACCTACGTTCCAGCTGAATTGATATTCTGCATATTTCGTTTTCTATCATCATTTACTTGATATATGATTTGTGTTTCTGTTGTTTCGTAGTTTCCTCTTATAGTTGGTGTGTTTCCTTCGGTGTAACCCATATTTGTGTTCTCTCAATCGATTAATGACTTTCACACAGCGATATTCTGCTGTTGCCTTTATTGTGCTCACAAAGACGCTATTGCATCAATTATTCACTGACGCCCTTTTCCTCTGGTTGACCGTAACGAAATCGTAGTTGACCACAACTATCTACAACTTATCGCAACTATAGTCCAGTCGTATTACCATTGCGTTTTACATTAACAAATAGACTTATGGCGAAATTTCAGTTGCACAGGTACTTATATGACAGCCACACGTGGAGCAGAAACTTAATTACTCTTCTGGAACATACTAGTTCACTACTGGTTATTTATGGTGGATGGTCTTGCTGAAAGTTGGCCATCTAAATACGTTATGTAATTGTTGGTTATTTCATCGTTTTTTGTTGTAGGTCATGATGTTGTCTGTTTTTATTGGACTAACGTTTTTTTATTATTTCATTTGTCTCCTATTAGTACTATTCTGCTCTTTGTGTTACTTTAACTATTTTGATCTGAGCGTCACTGATGAGTCTTATATAGACGAAACGCGCGTCTGGCGTATAAAATTATAATCCTGGTACTTTTGATAACTATTTACACCACTGGGTCGACGCCAGTGCTGGTGGACGTTTCGTCCCCGAGGGTATCACCAGCCCAGTAGTCAGCACTTCGGTGTTGACATGAATATCAATTATATGGTCATTTTTATAAATTTTCTGTTTACAAAACTTTGAATTTTTCGAAAAACTAAGGATTTTCTTACCCCAGGAGTAGATTACCTTAGCCGTATTTGGCACAACTTTTTGGAATTTTGGGTCCTCAATGCTCTTCAACTTTGTATTTATTTGGCTTTTTAACTATTTTGATCTGAGCGTCACTGATGAGTCTTATATAGACGAAACGCGCGTCTGGCGTATAAAATTATAATCCTGGTACTTTTGAATTATATCGTGATGGAAAGCAAGTGAAAAACTATAAATATTTTAACTAGATCTTACAAAGATTTATATTTTTATTAAAATAATTGTTTCTCCAATAGCTCTTTGCAACCATGACAGCTGTTTATTCGGGAAAATTATATAATTTTTAATGTAAACTTTGTTGTACGAACGTACATGACTTTTAGAACGCAACTACGCATGTGAGATTTTCACGGGGTTTTGGTGAATGTAAACAGAATTTCTTGTAGTGACATTCAGATGAAGATTTAAGTCATTGTGCTTCTGAAGGTTATCGAAATGATAGTTTTAAACATATACTCAAATTTAAATACGTCGGATATCTTTTTTAAAGATAGTTCTTGTTTATTTGTAAGTGCGTTATTTATCAAACTGAATTAGTCTCTGTTATGTGATCTTATATATCTCACCTTCAAAATAATCCAACTTTTCATCGCATCATCACAGTTTTTATTGAAGAACTTTTTGTTGATCGCCAGGACTTCACACTCTACGCTTACCTGTAAAATATGGTAAACGACCATTAGCCTTAAATCAATATATCAATCTTAAATAAGTCTTTCGTGTGCACTTTTGAACACGTACATGTTATAACTTTCCTATGGCTTCCCCTTGACCTATTCTACTTGAATAAAAGACGAATCATATACAAAATCACTTTAAAGCAATGTCTTGCTAAGCAAATTTGGCTTACATAATTTATCAAGTTAAAAAGTTATTAAAACAACCATAGAATGAAATGTTCATATCAATCTTAATCATGACAATAATATTACAACAGTGTCGTTTACTAATTCTGAATTTGGGGGGTATACACTAAGAATTAAAATATTACATCGATAATTCTAAGGCTGATCATGTAATTTCAAAATCATTAACTGGCAAATGAGTCAGGTATCGGATTTTAAGTAGGTTGTAGTTTGTTGATGTAGTTCATACGTGTTTCTTGTTTCTCGTTTTTCTATAGATTAGACCGTTGGTTTTCCAGTTTTAGTGGGCATTTTGAGGCCCTTTATGGCTTGATTTTCAATGTGAGTCAATGATCCGTTTTGAAGACCGTACTTTGACATATAATGGTTTACCTTTACATATTGTGACTTGGATGGAGAGTTGTCTTATTGGCATTCATACCAGTCAATAAAGTTAAGAAGATATTATTTTACTTACTAAGCTTACTGATGGTCCTCTGTGTGATGGTTCCAATAAAGACAGCAAACCCTACAAACGAATTGTGGACTTAACAAAGCATATCAAACATTTATAAAAAATAGGCGATGACTTGATAAGGACATGTAGGTTTTGTCGTTTAAAAAAAATATTATAATGAATAGCTAAACATGTTCATGGAAATTTATTCCACAATCACTCACTTTTGCTATCACATCGGAAACCCGGAATACTAGTATATGGATTATTATTTTAATGAATGACATTACCAGTTTATATGTAGATATGCACTGCATAAATAAACGAACTTAATCGTTGTCAGTTCATCTTTGATCAGTCAGATTGAATGTCTCTTTTGTATATTTTCCTACTCTCTGATCAAAGTTGTATTTGAAATATTGTATTTTCACTGTGATATTTTTAGGTGCCACATAGTCAGATAAAGCGCAGTTTCTGTTTTAAGTTCTTTTTATATGTTTGTATGCACAAAACATCTTTTTTTATTTATTGTAAATAAAACTACACTTACAAACGATTGTCCTGGATGAAGCACTTCTTCTTGCTCCCTCTTTTTCACAACACTTTTTTTGTCTTTCAGATAAACTTTTGACACTTGATTCATATTGTGATTTTTAAATTTTCATTCTAGAACAAGATCTGTTTAGAACACTTGACATTTCTGATTTTGCTCTTGGTAATAAATTAACCGTGTTTCTTGTTCCAGTTTTCTGATAAAACGAAGTTTTTGATTCGGTAATTGGTTTAAGTTAAGGTCTTCAATGGTCACGTGTTCGTTTTCTGTTTTCTCTTCCGGTTCACGTGGACTATTCCTGGTGTCATTTTCTTCATCATCGTCTTCTGAATTCCTTCTTTTTGATGATTTTGCGGAATTAACAACTTGAATATTTGGCAATTTAGTATCGTTTGTAATTTGCTTCAAGGGTTCTCGCTTTCCAATTACCGATTCTTATGTTTGACAATTTCAAGGAGTCTCCGGAAAACTTTTGTAAGCCAAATCATCAAGACACATTCGATGTCCATATGTAGGCGGTGCAGCCACTAAACCTCGTCGTTGTCCTAGGTGATAGTTTGCTGACTTGTAAGCTGACTCGGCTGAAAAATATAAGAACTTTTCAAACCAAATGAACAAACAACAATTGTTGATGACTGTTCTGGAATCTTGACATTCATAAGTTTTCTTAAGGATGTTCGCTACTCTGTTTGAAAATAACAAGGTGTTTAACAGGTCGAGAACTCTAGATTTCTTTACGTCAGAATATATTTAATTTCCCAAACACAAGGCCAATACGGCCTTGAAAACTGATCATTCGACTCAATGAGCTACAATGCATTATGGGCTACTACGAATTTACTACAACCGGAAAACACGTGGAATTAGTAGAAGAACTGTCAACTAATGTAGTGTCTGGGATTCTCAAAATATATGTTTTTGTTCTGCGAATGTGATAATTGTAAAATATATAACATAATCTTTAATTTGCACGCTCAGATTAAAAAAGTATTGTTTACGGGCTTCACTATTCGACTTTCTTTTTCGCCTTGTTAAAGTTGTTGAACAGGTTTTTTTCCATTATTATGCATTGTACCTGTGCAATAATTTTACGACCTGAAACAATGAAATTTCAAATGAAATGACCACTGTCAACTATGGATTTTTTTTAGCTCTTTTAAACCTGTATAATGTCATTCCAAAATCATTTCTGCCTAGAAAAACACGAAAAATTTCATTGAAACACTTCTTTCTTTGTGTAAATTTTTTATGAAGACCTGAACTGAAAGTAAGAACATCATAATATTCAGTATGCTAAAAATAAGTGTTATGAAAGCGGCAGGGCGGATCCAGCCAATTTAAAAAGGGGGTTCTAACCCAGGACAAAAGGGGGGGGTCCATTTACATGTCCCCATTCAAATGCATTGATCGTTCAAAAAAAGGGGGGTCCAACCCCCGGAACCCCCCCCCCCCCCTTGAATCCGCCACTGAGCGGGTACGGTATATAGCTTAATACATTTTGTATAACTTCATCCATCGATAAAGTACGTTTGTTGCTAATTTTATCACAAAATATACCTCAGAGGTTTTTTTATTGTTCGGCTACTGTCATGTAGACGTATGTGAAATATCTCCAATATTTTAAGCCTCTGGATCACAGTGGGTGCCATATTACCTATTATTTTAATTCTAAAACGTGCTTTGTATATAGAAATAAGAAGATGAGGTATGAGTGCCAAATGAGACATCGTTCCAAAAAAGACATAATCTAGTAAAGTAAGCAGTCATAGGTTCAATGCCGAAAATTACGCTATAAATGACCCAAAAATTACTTGTGTAAAAAAATCCAAACAAAAAAAAACAAAAAAACAAAAAAAAAACAACAAAAAAAACCCGGCCCAATAAAATATATAAAAGGAGAAGAAATCTATCTAATAAATAAAAACGTAAATAGGTTTGTATATATATGAGCCTGTTTTTCAGTGGTTGTCGTTTGTTTGTGTGTTACATATTTGTTTTTCGTTCATTTTGTTATATAATTAAGGCCGTTAGTTTTCTCGTTTGAATTGTATTACATTGTCATATCGGGGCGTTTTATAGCTGACTATGCGGTATGGGCTTTGCTCATTATTGAAGGCCGTAGGGTGACCTATAAATGTTAATTTCTGTGTCATTTTGGTCTCTTGTGGACAGTTGTCCAATTGTCAATCATACCACATCTTCTTTTATATTAGATCCAACGCTGCAATTTTCACAAAACATTTTTTCCACCTCGTCGCACATACATATGGATAACATCATTACAGCTTATTTCCTAATGCATGTAGAGCTAAACTTTGGTTTGCTTGCTTGCTTTGTTTGTATATTGTACAATCATATTAGTATAACAACCAATTAAATTCAAATATAAAATATACAAGTTTAAATATGCCTATATATATTGTTTAAAGATGTCAATCTTATTTTCAAAGCTTGTATAAACAACTATGCACACAAAGCAAGCAAGCCAACCAAAGTTTTATTTTGCAAGCATTAGGAAATCAGCTGTAATGATTTTATTCAGTTTGGCAAATGTTCGAGCCCGTTCAAAAACGAAAACAAAATGAAACTACAGTTGCTGACTTCACTCCCTTCAAAACAAAGGGAACAGTTTGAAAGTCTCATATACTGAAATGTGACAAAAATAAGTACTGATAGATTTTGTTAACAGTGCCATGTATGTAAATATTTCTTCGCCTTTTTTACGAACACAAAACATCATCAAACATATTAATGGCTAGATATCGGGTAATTCAAACCCTTTTTTCTTCGCATAGAAACAACTCTTCGTTAAGGATTATGTACCCTTCTGTTGATTCAATGTTAAACATATGGAAATTTTATAGAAAATCCACAGCCTTTATCCTTGTACTCTCATATTTGGCAATTTGATGACTGTTAGATATAGGATTAGTGCATGCAGTGCTAGCATTGATTTCCTTAAAACAACTTTATTAATGTAGTTATTAGTTAAAACAAATAAAAATATGAACCAAATCAAGTACACCTTTTAGGGTGCACTCGACTTTAATGACTCAGCACGAGGTATTTTGGAATTTACAGGTTGGTTAGAACATTTTGTAGAAAATGAACACTAGCACATCATAGAAAAGCAGGTGAGTAATCTATGTTTCAAATTTTATAACGAAAATCGCTGTATTAAATGCTGTGGATTTTCTATAAAAAGCTTGGTTTATTTGCCACAAAGTACTCTTTTTCTAGTAAATGCAATGAAACAGTAATTACTTATTCTTTCCATCAAGTTTCCCCTTGGTATATGTACTAAATGGCCTATCTATATTATTTATTATATCTGTAGTTTTGATACAATTGAAGTTTGAAAAATTCGAAAAAAAATGGCTACAGAAGGGGTCATAAACCTGAAAGGAATACTTTGTATCACGAACTCTAAATGAGGATACACAAAATGAAATTGTGAATCCCGCATTGCACGAAAAAATGTGTTGTATTTCTGTAAATAACACGTGTTCTCGGTTGATTGTAAACACGTAGTAGTCAATCATGCATTGTTACTCGTTTAGTGGATTGGTCAAAAACCTATGTAAACATAAATTGAGTCACATGTAAATAAACAATTACATGTGCGAGAACATAATTATGCTAATTTATGCATTTCCATATAAGGTAGTGGTCCCGACCTGTTTAAAGGCTGTTGATAATACATAAATAACAGTACGGAAAAAGAAGAAAATAAAAACTGATCCGTGTCATTGTTTTTGAGATAAAATCAATTGAAAATTTGGCAAGGAATGAATCCCCTAAGAATTTCTTTTTTTTTAATTGGCAACTTTTTTCTTTCAAAAACTATGACAAAAGAACAAGGATTTTATAGGATTTAAAAAAATGGCTTTCTAAACAATATGTTATAAAATAATGACAAGAAAATTAGTAGTTAGCGGACCAATTGGGGTATTTTAGCACTACATGGATGTGGATTAAACTAGAGGATTCCGAAAAGTTGACAAAGCTTCTAAAACAAAAGTAGCGAACATCCTGAACTTGTTGTATGATTGCTGTCACATTTTATTGTTCTCACTGATTTCATTTGCATCATATATACTCACTTGAATCACGGCCAGCTATAAAATTGAGCAACTTCTTCTTCCTATAGAACGGGGACTCCATTTGCATCATTTTCTGTTCGCCCTGCAAAGAAAAATATAGTCCATTTTTCCTACTGTACTTAATTGATATTATATGAAAAATAATAATACACATATGAATTTCATGTTTAAGCATTATTATGAGAAATTTATGCATTTATCGGAAACATTTCAGTACTTTCATTTTAGAAATCTCGTCCAATAAGGCGAACCGTACTGTTCAGATAGAGAAGGGAGGTCTTTGCGATTTTTGTCAGTTACAAAAATATATAAGATAAGAAAAGAAATAGTTATAAAAGACATAAATTAAAATATGAACAAAAGATTAAGAAATATGCTTTGCTTTATCCCAATCTGCAGCCTATGGTTTACATATGTAAACAATGATTTACTTTAAAAAAAAAATATCATGTGAAACAATATTCGAAAACTGGAAAAATGCTTAATTTGTATACCGGCAATATGATTTGGTCAGATGTTAAATAACAAATATATATGCACATGTTTCTTCAAAGCTGCATTATATCTATTCATTACTTACTGATTTGATAACATATATCCATTCCACGTCATTGCTGTCTTTGATCATAAGTCTTCCATATCTATAGATTTGTAAACACATTGTTTTAAAAATCCACTTCAAGTCGTTAAGATGCTTAATGAATGTATTGTTATAGTCATTATTATCAGCTTTATTCAAAGTTTGTTGGAAGCCTCGATGGCCACGTTGTCTAAGGGGTTCATGCATTACCGCTACCTACTTTAATAAAACCTAGACTCCACTCACTGTATTGCCAATAGTACAGAATTGGCGTTAAACACCAATCAACCAAATTTTGTGGAATATAATCATGGTAATTCTATTTGAAATTTTCATATTTTTAAGCATTAATTGGCCTTAGCTGTCTAACATATTAGTTTTACCTAATGCTGTGGTTTTAGCAGTTTTAATAAACTGTAGAAATAGTGATATGTATCGCATCTTTGTCGGATAAGCACGATTAGATCTAG
The DNA here is from genome assembly GCF_965363235.1 of Mytilus galloprovincialis. NCBI lineage: Eukaryota > Metazoa > Mollusca > Bivalvia > Mytilida > Mytilidae > Mytilus > Mytilus galloprovincialis. The sequence goes on along the minus strand of NC_134845.1, from coordinate 38,480,311 downwards.
CTATCGCGACTTTGGTCACACACTAGACAAATCATAAGGCACACACACTGGTTTAATATACTGCGTCAATACTCATCATTTCAGTTATTTCACGGTATTTCGTAACAAAGTCTACTTATCCTACATTGAATAAATTCATAACCATGTTCATTTGAAGACGAAGCTGTCAGTGCATAGAGTAAATTTTAATTTGAAAACTTTAAGGGTGTTTGCAAATATGTGTATTTCACAGTTTTCCTTTAATACTTGTATTTCAAAACATTTCATGTTCTAGGGTTTTCAGCTAATGTTTCCAGTGTTCATTTTTTCTACAGAAAAAAAATACAAAAAGTAACATCAAATGTGATTTGAAATTTAATAACAGATACAAACTTTTATATGAAATATTCTTTTAATCCCTTAAAACACCCATTCGAGCATTTGATTGTGATGAATGAATATCAAACGTCCAGTAACAAATTAAATTTAATTTACATTTAGGACGAGAACATGGTAATGTGGTATAAATATAAACCCTACTTTGCACTACACCAACACACAAAAGTCTGCAGTATTCATTTCATTAAATTACTCTATCTTTCGGCCAACCAGTACTTGCTTTTACTTCTTAATGCCGTGCACTAAAGGGATAAGTAGCAAAACGATTTTGTGATCTTTGATTTGACCCTGCCGGGGATGGAATAAACAATCTATTCAACTCAATGCGAGCATGCTACCAGTAGACGTCGAGGCTGTAATACACATTCCAGTGACGCGATACCAATGCAATGAACAGAAAACAAAACGTGCAAACTGTATTGATTTAAAATGTAGCTGTTGATATATTTATTAATCAATAAATTAAATCGTTTGCGATTTGACATGTTGTTAGTTTTGATACAATATTTGTTCATTAGTTTTATTAGCATTGAACTAGTATTCGATATACTCTCACGTCTGTACTTTGTATTTGGAGTCCTTTTATTGGTTGCATTGGTTGTTTGCGTACATGTGTTTTTCTCTATCTGATGAGCCTTAACTTTGGCAAGAGTAGGGCGACCACAAACATGTTAAACCCCGCCATATACCTCTTCCAAGTCAGAAGCCTGTAATTCAGTTGTTGTCCTTTGTTGCAGTGTATCATGCTAAAAAAATTATGATTGCAGTGTGTCATATAGATAAAATGTATGTGGCAACCTTTTGTTAAAGTCATGTACCAATTTAAACTTTTTAAAGTTATTCAAGTTCCATTCCTAACTTAACGTCGACACCTTATAATGTAGAATATCTATTTTGTATGAAAAAGGGTCTTTTCTATGTTCGACGATTGCAAAATTTCTGAGAATGAAACGAATAGTCCCTATTCGAATGCAGCATTCACTTTCTAATTAGTAGACATGTCGTTGACAAGCAATACTCTGAACCACTGACAGTGTCTGTAAAGTTTATATGTGCTAAAAGGACAAAAACTGGGGTAAAGAGTAGTGTCCCTGCTAAACTGACGTGTGCACATTTCATCTCGGGGGTTTCCAGTGAAGACATTTTTTTCAAGTTAAAACATTTGAGGTGCACAGTCTACAAAATGAAACAAATGTTGAAAAGATGATGCTCGTCTTGGCGTATACTGAAGAATTTACTAATTCGGAACTGTTTAAACATGAAGTGAAGTCACAAGACACATGCGAATAGTCGCTGCTTGAATAGGCAGAGTTGCCCTTCATACAATTTGACACATAGCCCCACAATGCCCCAATGATATAAAGCATAATACCAAAATGGCATATAGTTCACTATAAAAGAAATAACATTACCACTACTTTTAGTATTTGATTTTTATATGTAAAAAATACAGTACTAAAAGTTTAGATACATACAAAATGACAGGAACTATATTTATAGATAACCGATTACCAGCGATTAAACAGTTCGACTCCAAAACTATGTTTGACAGTAGTAGTAGAATAGGGATAAGAAAACAGTAGAGCAGGTAGAGCAGCTTGTGTTGATATTGTGCTAGTAATGGTTTGAATGTGTCCACGTGTCATTCTTTTGTCCAAGGTAGAGCAACATTGGTTGTTAACCAGGGTATGTTTGTCGTCCATATTTGTTTCCATGTTGCTGACTTTTTCAAGGTAGAGCAACATTGGTTGGTAACCAGGGTACGTTTGATATGACGTCCATTTTGTTCACGTTGCAGAATTTTGGGTTGTTTTTGCCTTGGTTGTCTAAATTGTTATTTGGTTGGAGTTAGTCAATATGAAAGAGAGATGATTGTTGGCAAGGGTGGCATCCATTTTCTTTCCACAACACACAAACTACAGAAACTTGAGAAGAGATAAAACAAAGATTGAAGAAAATAAATTATTTTTAATATCAAAAACTTATATACATTATATAGATATAGGAAGATGTGGTGTGAGTGCCAATGAGACAACTCTCCATCCAAATAACTATTTATAAAGTTAACCATTATAGGTCAATGTACGGCCTTCAACACGGAGCCTTGGCTCACACCGAACAAAAAGCTATAGAGGGCCCCAAAATTACTAGTGTTAAACCATTCAAACGGGAAAACCAATGGCCTAATCTATATAAAAAAAAACGAGAAACGAGAAACACGTATAAATTACATAAACAAACGACAACTACTGTACATCAGATTCCTGACTTAGGACAGGTGCAAACATTTGCAGCGGGATTAAACGTTTTAATGGTACCAAACCTTCTCCCTTTTTCTGAAACAATATAATAACATCACAACATAGAAAAACACATGATAAAATATCAATTGGAAGGCTTAACTCAATCAAAAAACGTAAAGAATCAAAGGTTTAGATTGTAGAGCACCTTAGTCGGATTATTTATTGTGAAAACAAGGATATAAAACTAGAAGAATACGATCTAAATAACAAATTCATTGTTATTCATTTTTTTCAAAATAAGAAATATTTCAACAACCATAAAACTATTTTATCAGTTAATCTTTTTAAGGACGTGAATATAAAGGACTGCTTTAATCTCATTGGATAACAAGTAAGAAATCCTCTAGAAGAGTATCTTTTTACATACAAATATAATACTAAAAATTTCATTCAAATATTTCTCACTGCAATAACCAATCAAATAACGAACAAGAATCATAACACTTATATACATTCATTTAAACTTATCCTAAATTGACAAGATCTCTGCATCATATCCTTTTTCTAATTTTAGCATCCAAAATATGCTCAAGTCCACAAGACTTGTGTTTATATTTATAAATAAAAGCCCGAGTCATTAGAATTGCAATTAAGGTTCTAAACTTAATGTAAATTTGATGTAAAATCAGTATGATGGCAAAACGAAGAATACAAATACAAACTATATGCATAATATACATAAGCTTTATAATTTACTAAGTTGAATGTTTATACATCGAATACATGTCAATTAGAAAATGTAGTTCCATACACCTGTTACATCTTAACCATGTGTCAACACATGTTAAATAAACCTCAAAATCACAGGCTTTCATGTCATTCAAATAATTTCAATTTTCTTTCTTACCACCGAGGAAATTTATCTTACAATTTATACTTGTGCTAATCAATATAATTTCAACATGCAAATTATATATCCCAATGTCTACTTTCACCAAGTCTCATATCACAAGACTTTTAATAGCATGTATTATACTTAGTATATGTTATACATACCACCGATTAGTATAAATGTAATTTTGTATTATCAAAACTAATAAATTTCATAAAACTCCATGATACACGGTTTTCAGTTATGATTTCCTCAACGTTTAACATTTAAGTTGTTCCATTTTTCTTTAGGTAATGACGACTACACGTAACTACTGATAGTAACTGAGACCAACAGTCGAAATGCATATCAGTTTTTCAAAATTCAATTAAACACCATATCTACCGAAACGAAAGAGACCGTTATTGTTTTATTTAATATACACAGTTGATATGTTACATCTTACAAAGTCTAAAAATTGCTGTGGGTGAGAGTAACTTTGATCTGTATTGAAGATCTTATTGTGACTTTGAGATGAAGAACAGCAATTAAAGTGCTGTTCCTTTGCTTTTTGTGTGTGGGTTTTTCATTTGTTTTTGCTGCGTATATACTGGTTTTGCGTCATGGACGGATACACAATATCTTTGTTTTTTTCTATAGTTTTATAATAATAGACATATATCAGGACTGATAAAGTTTCATTGACTATGGGGCGCGAGATTATATATGAGGAAATAGTGTACATACCAACACAATGCATGTAATCATCTATTAGGACTGAGGAGTTAAACAAGGTATAAGAAGAAAACCGATTGATCTGACTTAAATTTTTGGTGTTTTAATGCCCCTTTTTAGCACATCTTTTGGGTTATTTCTTTGCGGTCAGTTTCTTTTTAGCAGAGGAAGCCGGAGTCCCATGAGAAAACCACCTGCCTTCGATAGGAAAACCGACAATCCCATTGTGGACTGGCTAGTGATAACAGTAGTAACTACTTAAACCACTCGGCCACCGAGCCACTCTTGCATACTATTGGTAGTACCAGACAGCAGATACAACCAAGAGTACCACTCTTGCTTGGAACCAACACACTTGCAGCAATCATGGATACTTTTGAACAAGAACTTGGACATATATTTTTGCAGAACAGTTGTCTCACTACACCATGGTACCTTACATTCCGTTGTATTTTACTACGTGAACAAGAACTTCTGAAGAACAACAACAGATTAGGAATCATAAAGAGTGCAGAAGTCAAGAATATTACTATACCACCTAACTCATACGTCTCATTGACTGGATATTTGGATAAGGAGATACCATACTATCGTACAACAGCTATGACGCACTCTACTGTATTGGCAAAGGACTTTAAGGATTTCGATATTGAGCCAGGACTTGTCAACTACCAACATAAACAGAACGGACTACTCACCATCAATATATCCAATGTAACAACAAGAACCATCAACATTCCACCAAGAGCCATCATCTGTGAACTCCAACCCGTATCACTTGAGTATCAACATGATGAGCCATCAGAGAAAGAGGTAGTTAACATCATGGATCAGATAGAGTTCACCAAGAGCAACCTAGCAGATGATCAGTATGACCAAGGATATCCACTTGTAACTTCATATTTGGACTTATTTTCCAAGAGAGATGATGATGTTGGACATACAGATATTGTTCAGCACCGCATAGATCTGATAGACGACAAACCCTTTAAACAGAGATATAGGAGTATACCACCTTCAGCCTATGACGAAGTTAGAGCTCACCTTCGACAGTTACTTGATGCTGGGATCATTAGACCTTCACGCAGTCCGTTTGCATCCAACGTAGTCTTGGTGAGGAAGAAGGACAACAGCCTGAGACTGTGTGTGGATTACCGTCAATTGAACAACATCAGCAAAAAAGATAGTTACAGTTTGCCAAGAATAGAGGAGCTTCTTGACTGTCTTGGTGGGAGTACGTTTTTCAGTACCATGGACATGAAGTCTGGTTATTATCAGGTAGGTATATACGAGCCACACAAGGAGCGCACAGCATTCACCGTTGGACCATTAGGCTTCTATGAATACAACAGGATGCCGTTCGGACTTACCAACAGTCCAGCCACCTATCAACGGTTGATGGAGAACTGCTTAGCAGAGTATCACCTTAGGATCTGCTGCGTATTCATAGATGACATCATTGTATTTGGCAAGACATATGAGGAACATCTACACAACCTAGAGCTAGTATTGGAGCGGATACGTCAAGCACATCTGAAGTTGGCACCGAAGAAATGTTCATTCTTCAAGAGGAAGGTAAAGTTTGTCGGCCACATTGTATCTGAATCTGGAGTAGAGATCGATCCAGCAAAGACCGACAAAGTCACCACATGGCCAACTCCTACTACACCAGAGGATGTCGGACGATTTCTGGGATTTGTTGGGTATTATCGCCGCTTTATACGGAACTTCAGCCAGATCAGCAGACCACTAACAGATCTCATGCCCACACCTTCTGGGAAAAAGAAAGGCAAAGGTAAACCGAAACTACAAAAAGATTGGCATTGGGGAGATGATGAAGAAAGAACATTTACCATCTTGAAACAACACCTTACTTCAGCTCCTATTCTAGGATATGCAGACAGCACCCTTCCGTATGAGCTACATACTGATGCTTCCGGAACCGGTTTAGGAGCAGTCCTTTACCAGGAACAGCATGGACAGAAAAGGGTTATCAGCTATGCCAGCAGGGGACTCACCAAGGCGGAGAAGAGCTACCCGCCACACAAACTAGAGTTTCTTGCCTTGAAGTGGGCCGTAGTGGACAAGTTCAGGGACTACTTGTATGGAACCAGATTTTCCGTCCTTACTGACAACAACCCGATGACGTATGTTCTAACTACAGCCAAGTTAGATGCCACAGGACATCGATGGTTAGCTGGCTTAGCAGCATTTGATTTCACCATACAGTACCGTCCAGGAAAGAACAACAGGGACGCTGATACGTTGAGTCGATTACCCATCACCATGGAGTCTGTGAAGACTATATGCCAGTCAGCAAGCTTAGCACCGTATGTTGAATGTCTGGCAATGACATCTGATATTATTGCAGAGGAGGACATATCAACTGGAACAGCAACATCGGATATCATTGATTGGAAGCAAGTACAGACAAGATGTTATGGTGAAAAACTGGACAGATATGGTGAAGAAAGAACAAAAACCAGCAAAAGGGGATAGCATACTGAAGCGACAGTACCACCACCTCAAGATCATCGAGGGAATACTGTATCGTCAAGTGGAGACCGATGAGGGTATGAAACAACAACTTGTTTTGCCAGCACCACATATCAGCACCGTATTGCAGGCTTTACATACAGACATGGGTCACCCAGGAAAGGACAAGACTTTGTCACTACTGAGAGACCGATTTTACTGGCCTGGTATGGCCAAGGATGTGGAAGAGTTTATTGCGCACTGTGGACGATGCACCAGAAGGAAGGTATTACCCAACTATAGAGCACCACTAGTTAGCATCGAGACTACTTCACCTCTGCAACTGGTATGTATGGATTACCTGACACTAGAGCCATCTAAAGGAGGACTGCAACACATCCTTGTGATCACTGACCATTTCACCAGATTCGCCCAAGCTATTCCTACCAGAAACCAGACGGCAAGAACAACAGCCGAGGCATTCCTGAACCACTACATTGTTCATTACGGTATACCTGAGAGGATACACTCAGACCAGGGAGCGAATTTCGAGTCAAAAGGCATCAAGGAACTCTGTAACTTGACAGGAATGAAGAAGACTCGCACTACTAGCTACCATCCGCAGGGTAATGGTATGTGCGAGAGGTTTATCCGCACACTACTTGGAATGCTAGGAACATTAGAGCCACAGCAAAAGAGGAACTGGAAAGCCTACGTTGGACCACTCGTTCATGCGTACAACTGCATCAGGCATGATTCCACCGGCTACTCACCGTATTATTTAATGTTCGGCCGGAACCCAAGACTACCAGTGGACATTGCATTTGGCTTGAGGAAAGATGCCACAGGATCCAAATATATAAAAGACCTTAAACAGAGACTAGACCACGCCTACACAGTTGCTTCGGAAGCCTCCAAGAAGTCTCAACTTAGACAGAAAGAAGGTTATGACACCAAAGTCCGTGGAGCTACAATACAGAAAGGCGACCGTGTTCTAGTCAAGATAGTTGCATTTGGAGAAGGTAAGCATAAGCTAGCAGACAAGTGGGAGCATGACCCTTACACCGTACTTGCTCAGCCTAATGCGGATATACCAGTGTTTACTGTACAGAAGGAAAATGGTGAGGGAAGGAAAAGAAACCTACATAGGAATCTCTTACTACCCATCGGATATCTGACAGACACTGAACCACCAGTACAGAGAGAAAAACCCGTACCGAAACCAAGATTGAGGAAGAAACAAACCACACCTGTCACATCTATTAGACCGGAAAGTCAAGGATGAATCGTCTGATGAGGAGCCACTTGAGCTTGTGATAGTGGAGCATGATGCTAGCAGTGACACTACCATCACTGAGGAACAGCACGATGACTCTACTGTAACCGATACAACAGAGGATTCTGATTCTGACGGGGACGCCCATTCCCAGGAAGCTACAGATATGGAAGCAGAAGGGACAGAAACAGAGTCTGTTATTAGAAGCGCTTCGACAGTCAGTAGTGAAGATAGTCAGCAGGAGGATAGTCCTGATGAAGCTTCAACAGCGTCTTCACCTGAACCAGTTAGGCGGTCTACTAGAGAGAGACAGCAACCAGCCTGGATGAGATCTGGAACATTCGACTTATCCAAGTCAGTTGGTACACCAGTTAGTGACAGCGAGTGGTACAAGAAGGTCCAGTTTATTACATCGTTGGCTGGAACACATCTATTCCGGGATTTACAGTCAGAAGCAGCGAAGATCATACTCGACATTGTCAAGACACCATCAGCCGAGAAATGACGAGACGTCATTTGACAGCTGGGGGGAGTATGTGGTAGACTGTATTTTATAGGTTTTACAATAATTGTGTATATTTTTATATTTAGATTATTGTGTTGTATTCTGTATATTATATGATTTATATTGATTAATTGAAGCTATAGTATACTAATTACAGATTGTAATTAGTTGATTAGTCTATATATATGCTTTGTTCATTTTATTTACGTATTTGACAGTTGAACTTATTGACATACGACATTTTCTACTGGTTTGGGTAACTTTGGTTTCACTGTAGTTTACTTCAAAGGTTTTCTTTTTATGCTTCAGTGGACCGCACACTTTCTTTATTTCTATTGGTCATTATATTTTGGCGCTATATTTCTTTTGTTCTTTTATGCTGGTCATCACTTTTCTATATACTGGTTGACATATTGATATGTGCTTGATATAATTCTAAGTTTGGACTTATATTCTTTCTTAGTTTTCTTTATTCTGTATTCAGGTCAGTTATATTTCTCTATTACTAATTATACGTTAATAGTCCAGATATTTATTATTTTACCTAGAATGACTGTTTAGAATGAAAAGGCGAGATGAATGCTTTAAAACGATATAAAATAGATAAAGTACAGTAAAGTATTATCTGTTTGATTAAATTGCTTAAGAGACGTTATTTACATATTTTCATAAATAAAGTACTTTTAACTAATTTGGTAAATTATGAATCTAATACACATTGTATGAGAATTCGAGTGTTCCGGAATGAATGTGTTAAATACTTTTAAAGGTAAAGAGATAAACATAATAACAGTTACGTGTATTGATTGATTATTTTAGCTAAGAGTACAAATCGTAAATAGGTGGTTTTTATTACATTTAAACATGGATTACAATTTGTTTATTTGTTATACAGGTATATTTTAAGTAATCCTGGGATGATGTGAATTAATTTCCATATAGATAAATCAGGAGGCCTTTGCACCTCATGCGAAGTAAGCTAAGTGTTATTTTTGTAATGTTCGTATTTTTGTTTGTTGCTATTTTGTGCTTACGGCATTCATACAGCATGCAACTATTGCTTTTAGTTTTGTTAATTTGCTTATGTTAAAGTTTGTGTTAACCGCTTTATTTATTTTTCGTATATTAGACTTGTTTATTTAATACGATTCGTTAAGTGCATATGTACTAGACTTTGTCAGTTACGCTCAACAATATAAGCATATTGTTGTAAATACATGCAGAACAGTTTTAATTATATTTCAAATAGTAAAACATTTGTTTATCAAAATACATGGATAGAAACCTATGTACCAGATTATTTATTTGATAAACGGTCAGAGTCTTACTATTGTATTTATTTTGTAGGGTATCTTTTTATATATTTGTTATTATCCTGAAGTTAGTCCAGAAATAAAAGGAACCACCTTCAACAAACGTATTGTGTTTTAATAAACCCTAGAAAGTGCTATTACAAACATGTGCTTATTTTTAGATAAAATCTTTTTGATTGTCAATTATCTTCTTCTTTTTTCACAACAAATGCGTTCTAAACGTCATTGCATACACTAAGAATCAACATAAAAGTAATTTCTATCTCGTTTATTTACCTCTAAAAATGTTTTACTTTTAAGAAATGTAACGTAATAGATCTAGAAGATGTGGTATGAGTGCCAATGAGACAACTCTCCATTCAAGTCATATGTTATTAAAAATAAACCATTAAAGGTCAAGGTACGGTCTTTAACACGGAACCTTGTGTCACATTAAACAGTAAGCTATATATAAAGGGCCCCCCAAAAAATTACTAGTGTAAAACCATTTTAAAATACATTTTCAAAAATAGGTTTTCCCACAACAATTTTTTGTAAAAGAAAAATATGTGGGGTTCTTGTTGCTTAGTCTTTAGTTTACTAGGTTGTGTCTTCTGTACTATTAATTGTCTGTTTGTCTTTTTAATTCTAGCCATGGCGTTGTCAGTTTATATTCGATCTATGTGTTTGACTATCACTCTGGTATCTTTCGTCCCTGTTTTTTTTCTCTACCAACTACTTATCATACATGTATATGACAAGGACTACTTGTACAGACAAACATATTAAATCCAAATGGGAGCCTCAATGATCTCTTCATTTGGTTGATCAAAGAATTTTTTAATTATTGCAAGTACTCTTGATTTATTTCTTTTTAAGGAACATTGAGCACTCTTAACTATATAAATGGGTTATGGATTTATTCTGTTGAATTCTACTCGGAATTGATCATTATTGCATATAATATACACCCGTTAATTGAAGTAACACATGACATTTCACTCTAGCACATAGTTCCGTGACATCCATGACGTCATAATTTTCAGTGGTACCAGATTTCTAAACCAAAAATATATAAGACGTAAAACTATACAAGTTTGAGCTTTCAAAAAGCTGCACGGACTGCTTAGCTGTGTCCTTGTTGAGGTAATATTTGTGCATTTGGTTGATTGAAGAATTGTTTTAACTATTGCAAGTACTCTTGATATATTTCCTTTTAAGGAACATTAAGCACTCTTAACTATATAAATGGGTATTGGATTCATTCTGTTGAGTTCTAATGGGAATTTATCATTATTGCATATAATATACACCCGTTAATTGAAGTAACACATGAAATTTCCGTCTAGCACATAGTTCCTTGACGTCATAATTTTCAGAGGACCCAGTTTTCTAAAAAATAGATAAGACGTAAAACTATACAATTTTGAGCTTTCAAAAAGCTGCTATGACTGCTTAGCTGTGTCCTTGTTGAGGTAATATTTGTGCATTTGGTTGCCGATTTAGTATTGGATATATATATATTGGTTGATATAGAGTGCATTAACTTTAACAATGTGCGTTTTACACACATGCAATCAACCAGAGAAGAGGTCAAAACCTATCATATCTTATTGTAATCCTACAAAAAGGCAGAAGGTGCACGTGTAAGACATGTGATATGTTAATCACTGATGTTACCAGTAATGTAACATCTTAAACATATTATACTAAATCTTTAAAGCCTCTGAACTGTTCCACGGACAATGTCGTGTACGAAATCAAAAGTACTTTGTGTGGACTACTTTATATTGTTGAAACTCGTCAAACCTTGCGTAAAAGAATGAATCAACACTGGTCTGATAATAAAGATCCGCAATTTAGGGTTCTTTTCGGAAAGATAGAGACATTTTCTGGATAAGGGAATTAGGGACTGCAATGCCATGTGGTTGCAATGATAATGTCAAAGGAGTAGGAAATTTGTCCTGCCTGCAGAGATGTTAATGTAATGAGTTTATTTAATACTACCTTACGACAACAACGTAGTCATGGGCAAAAACGTTCTCGTCGGCCAAACGTAAAAATGTCTTCCAAATCTAGATCGCCCTCTGGGAGCTTGGATGACCTTCTTTCACATCTTCATCATCCACTAGGATTACATTACATAAGAACTAATCTTTTTTCACTGGCTGTTAATTTTCTTAAATGTTTGAGAGATTATGCACTTGACAAAGGATGCATCAATACATGTTCTTCAATATACATACTACTCAGTATTATTTGTGATGTAGCTCTATTCCGTCTTTTTAACCAGTTAGTTCGGAACCTTTACATGAGGAAAAGAGGAAATTCCGTCCTGTCCACTTTACCAATAGAGGAATTGATGGAATTAACATCTGCAACGTTCTACATCACAAGAATGTAACATCTTAAATTCCTATTTATTTTCAAAATCAGTCTGTTCCGATTGTATCCTATACAGTTACACCAAAACCATTGCATCCATAAACAAGCATTACATCCCCTTTGACCATGTTGTAACTGGGGATCTAAAACATAATTCAACATGAAAATCTCCGAAAGGTGATTTCTCATGGTCCCAAGTTTAGAGAACCCCAACACTTCAATTGGAACCATAACTTCAGAATAATGATGGATTCCATTGAGGACTACGTCAGAGCATGGGCAAAACGAGAAGTTGAACTGGACACTTTGTCAGAATGGGTCAAAACTATCAGGTCTCTGATAAAACGTCGCATTCATAAGTTAAAAAAACTGTGTGAATAATCCACCAAAGTCCGTTTTCAGAGACAAAGAGGCCATGAAATGTCTATCCCCCTTCATGATAAGTATAGTGTTGTTCCTGCTGACAAAGCGTCAAATAATATTGTCTTTGTCTTGTAAAAGAACTAGGAATAAATTAGCACTCAGGTGATCCCACATACAAAGACATACCATTTGATGAGGATGTCCTTCATGGCTTTAGTGAACATTACATTGAACACCAACTCGGAGGACTTACCAAGTTTTTATTGAATACCTAAACTTCAAAATATTCCGTACAAACAACGGTACATTACCGGCTCATCTGCATGTTCCACTAAAGAGTTTTTTTTTTAGCTTTTGAATTTGCCATTTGATTAGGGACTTTCCGTTATGAAATGTCCTCGGAGTACGGAATTGTTTTATATTATATTTAACAAATAACACAATTTCAGTACAAAGTAAAATTAAAAAAAACGAACTCAAAGCAAATTCAAAACGAACAGTACCTTATCATATGGCATATAAAAAGCTCAAACATGTCAAACTCATCAAATGATAGGAAAACAATTCTCATATTCCTGAATAGGTACAAGAGTTTAAAACGTGTCAATATATACATCCACATATGAACAAACCTTGACTGTGAATTCATTAAGCGGGTGTCATAGTGGGGGGTAAATTCGTATTTCTATAGCAAACATTGGTATTTATCGGTATACTGATCTATTGAAATAGAACACATGCATAGCCACACAGTACTTTTGTTCTAAATTAGTTCAATACTGTTCTGGAGGAGATTTGTAATAATTAATATTTCTCTACATATACTAGTATACACGTGCACGTCTTGATTTTGAGAATTTCAAATGTAATGAAGGCTAGTCCAAAAACAAAGTCATGAGCACGATTATATGTGTGTGTACTGTTAACAGTTTTGGTTGTATTCTTTCGAATTTTACTGTAAGGGTGCAATTTATTTTATTTTATGGAAATGAAATCACGACTGCAAACGAAAACAATCATGGAAAACTGACTTGGAAACTATTTCTCCAGGGGTAATTGAAGCATAGGTGTACATGAACCATCAAAGAAATGCCAGAAAATAATAAAAAGACGCATTTAGTGTTAAAGTCACCTATAAAAAACTTCCTATAAAACATCACTTACTAATTTTTAGGCACACTGTAACCGTTTAAAGAATTTGTTTGAAACATATCATAATTATGTTTTGAAATTTTTTTTTTATTTTATTTTGATTTATCAATAAAAATATCAGTCAACTTTGTTAGTATCTAGTTATCTAACTATTAATTAAATATTAATAATACATGACACCAGTACACATTGTTAACGACATGACATAGTTTGTCTCTACCAGGATGTGTGTTGATGATCATTTAAGCTGACTTCCCACCAGAGTCAATATTTGTTTTCTAATTATATTTAACTACAATTAATCATCATTAAATTTGATTGAACCGACCTTACACTACCAACTCCTCAGAGTCTGAATTGACCAGTTTTTGTGCTCGACCAGTAAAATCAAGCACACATTTTACTCGACTAGTCTCGACACTGTCTCGACTGTACTCAACTGTACTTAAGTGTACTCGACTAGGTCTCGACTTTACTTAATTAGTCTGATTCAGTACTTGATGATCTTTGTGTAGTCTGAAATGGTCTTGACCAAGGCTCGACCTGTCTCGACCTGTCTCCACTAGTCTCGACTCAGTCTCAACCAGTCTCGACCTGTCTCGACTAGTCTTGACCTTCAAATTTAGTTTTGACTGGTGTTAATCAGCCCATTTAACTAAATTAAATATTGATCTTACAAAATTCAAGCTTATTAGGTAGTTTGATTTATTGTTGTGAAATGAAAGAATTTAATTTTACAATATGTAAAAAAAAATTTATTATATAAAAATTCAGATAGGCATCTTTAATTTTTTTTATAACTTTTTCAAATCAACTTGGATTGTCATCAAACTATGCAGATGTCTTAGATATATATCAAGCTTACTGAATCCCATTTCATTTAGTGTTTTGTTGTATTGCTGTAAAATTTAAGAATTAAAGTAATTTTGGTAAAAAAAAAGCTAGGATTTGCAATTCGGACAAAATAGAGATATAGTACACTTTAATTTTTTTAATAACTTTTTCAAATCAACTTGGATTTTCATCAAACTATGCAGCTATCTTACATATATATCAAGCTTACTGAATCCCATTTCATTTAGTTTTTTGTTGTATTGCTGTAAAATTTAAGAATTAAAGTAATTTTGGTAAAAAAAAAGCTAGGATTTGCAATTCGGACAAAATAGAGATAGTACACTTTAATTTTTTTAATAACTTTTCCAATTCAACATGGATTTTCATCAAACTATGCAGCTATCTTACATATATATCAAGCTTACTAAATCCCATTTCATTTTGTTTTTTGTTGTATTGCTGTCAAATTTAAGAATTAAATTAATCTAGGTCAAAAAAGCTAGAATTTGCAGTTCGAACAAAATAGAGATAGTACACTTTAATTTGTTTAATAACTTTTTCAAATCAACTTGGATTTTCATCAAACTATGCAGCTATCCTACATATATATCAAGCTTACTGAATCCCATTTCATTTAGTTTTTTGTTGTATTGCTGTAAAATTTAAGAATTAAAGTAATTTTGGTATAAAAAGCTAGGATTTGCAATTCGGACAAAATAGATATAGTATTCTTTAATTTTTTTAATAACTTTTTCAAATCAACTTGGATTTGCATCAAACTATGCAGCTATCTTACATATATATCAAGCTTACTGAATCCCATTTCATTTAGTTTTTTGTTGTATTGCTGTAAAATTTAAGAATTAAAGTAATCTTGGTATAAAAAGCTAGGATTTGCAATTCGGACAAAATAGAGATAGTACACTTTAATTTTTTTAATAACTTTTCCAAATCATCTTGGATTTGCATCAAACTATGCAGCTATCTTACATATATATTAAGCTTACTGAATCCCAGGTTATTTTATTTTTTGTTGTATTGCTGTCAAATTTAAGAATTAAATTAATCTAGGTCAAAAAAGCTAGAATTTGCAGTTCGAACAAAATAGAGATAGTACACTTTAATTTGTTTAATAACTTTTTCAAATCAACTTGGATTTTATTAAAACTATATAGCTACCTTGGTGATCTTACTAAATCCCAGGTTGTTATGAAGTTTTAAAATATTTTTTTGTCAAATTTAATGACATGGCACTATACATGATTCAATTACATCAGTACACGTGAGTTTTACAGGTAAAAAGAAAGCCCTACTTTTCTTAAACTCGTGTATTACTTATCTAGTGAATTAAAAGCCCTGCGATTTAGATTTAACAGGATGTTGCAACTTTGAATAAATGTTATTTAGAATTTAAAACTCTCTGGTAGATGTGATCTTTTTAATAAGTTTGCCCCCAAAGCAGAAGGTATTGCTTTATAAATCACCACAAATCAGAAGAACTATTTTAATAATTTCTAATGTTTCATCCCTTTTTGATATATTTATATAGTGTATATCAAAAGGAATAAAACATTAAAGGAATTATATATTAAACTATTTTATATACTTTTTCCCAAATTATGAGAAAAGATATATTTCTAATATCGTAGCTTTTTGACCTAGGTTAATTAAATTCTTCAATTTGACAGAAATACACCAAACAAAATAACAACCTATGATTCACTAAGATCAATATCTTGCAAAGATATTTGTAGAGTTTGATGAAAATCTATGTTGATTTGAAAAAGTTATGAAAAAAATCTCTATTTTGTCAAAACTGCAAATCCTAGCTTTTTTTACCTAGATTAAATTAATTCTTAAATTTAACAGCAATACAACAAACTTTATAACAACCTGGGATTCAGTAAGATGAATACATCACGAAGGTAGCTATATAGTTTCAATAAAATCCAAGTTGAATTTAAAAAGTTATAAAAAAAATTAAAGTGTACTATCTCTATTTTGTTCGAACTGCAAATTCTAGCTTTTTTTTACCTAGATTAATTTAATTCTTGAATTTGACAGCAATACAACAAAAAACTAAATGAAATGGGATTCAGTAAGCTTGATATATATGTAAGATAGATGCATAGTTTGGTGAAAATCCAAGTTGATTTGGAAAAGTTATTAAAAAAATTAAAGTGTACTATCTCTATTTTGTCCGAATTGCAAATCCTAGCTTTTTATACCAAAATTACTTTAATTCTTAAATTTTACAGCAATACAACAAAAAACTAAATGAAATGGGATTCAGTAAGCTTGATATATATGTAAGATAGCTGCATAGTTTGATGCAAATCCAAGTTGATTTGAAAAAGTTATTAAACAAATTAAAGTGTACTATCTCTATTTTGTTCGAACTGCAAATTCTAGCTTTTTTGACCTAGATTACTTTAATTCTTAAATTTGACAGCAATACAACAAAAAACAAAATGACCTGGGATTTAGTAAGCTTGATATATATGTAAGATAGCTGCATAGTTTGATGAAAATCCAAGTTGATTTTGAAAAGTTATTAAAAAAATTAAAGTGTACTATCTCTATTTTGTCCGAATTGCAAATCCTAGCTTTTTTTACCAAGATTACTTAAATTCTTAAATTTTACAGCAATACAACAAAAAACTAAATGAAATGGGATTCAGTAAGCTTGATATATATGTAAGATAGCTGCATAGTTTGATGCAAATCCAAGTTGATTTGAAAAAGTTATTAAACAAATTAAAGTGTACTATCTCTATTTTGTCTTTATTGCAAATCCCAGCTATTTTTACCAAGATTACTTTAATTCTTAAATTTTACAGCAATATAACAAAAAACTAAATGAAATGGGATTCAGTAAGCTTGATATTTATCTAAGACATCTGCATAGTTTGATGACAATCCAAGTTGATTTGAAAAAGTTATAAAAAAAATTAAAGATGCCTATCTGAATTTTTATATAATAATTTTTTTTTTACATATTGTAAAATTAAATTCTTTCATTTCACAGCAATAAATCAAACTACCTAATAAGCTTGAATTTTGTAAGATCAATATTTAATTTAGTTAGATGGGCTGATTTACACCAGTCAAAACTAAATTTGAAGGTCAAGACTAGTCGAGACAGGTCGAGACTGGTTGAGACTGAGTCGAGACTAGTCAAGACAGGTCGAGCCTTGGTCAAGACCATTTCAGACTACACAAAGATCATCAAGTACTGAATCAGACTAATTAAGTAAAGTCGAGACCTAGTCGAGTACACTTAAGTACAGTTAAGTACAGTCGAGAAAAATGTCGAGACTAGTCGAGTAAAATGTGTGCTCGATTTTACTGGTCGAGCACAAAAACTGGTCAATTCAGACTCTGAGGAGTTGGTAGTGTTATGCTATACAATGATATTGTGCATATAGGAAAAAAAAGAAAACTTTCAGAAAAATCTATAGTAGCTTTAAATTAAGGCAGCAGTAGTATACCGCTGTTCAAAACTCATAAATCTATGGACAAAAACAAAATCGGGGTAACAAACTAAAACTGAGGGAAACAATTTAAGATGATTCAACCAAATCTTTCATACATTCTGCAATCGTCAATGAGCTATAACATATGCATGTTTATAAAATTAAAAAAAATCTAAATAACGCCTCCGGGTGCGGGAGTTTCTCGCTACATTGACGACCCATTGGTGGTCTTCGGCTGTTGTCTGCTCTACATGTGTATGGTCGGGTTGTTGTCGCTTTGATATATTCCCCATTTCCATTCTCAATATTTTATATTTGAAAAACGCTCGGAACACATTTGTCCAAAGACAATTATCGTTTTAAATTTATTTGAAAATAGGTTAATCTGTATATGCATTTATTATACATAACAATATTAGTATGTCTGTATCTATATATATATCAATCAAGAATATAGTAAGGAAATCACACGACTAGAAACTAGATATGACATTATTAAATAAATTAGCGTAGCTGTGCCGAATGACATTCCACCCAGCTAAATTCTACACATTGAGGGTAACAAGAAAGAAAATCAAACGATAAAAGGGTATGAAATGATGGAACATCAAATATCAAAATATAATTGACATTCATACATTGTCATACCCCCAGAGTCGAAGTATCAGAAGATCTCAGTTTGGATCCAAGTGCACAAAAAAGTTTTAAAAAAACCGACCGAGTTCTAGGATTCATAAGACGCACCATCTTGAAGTTTCCAAAAGACATCAAAAGCGCAGGCCTTTGCATCGCTAATAATCCCACATCTTCAGTACACCTTGGATACATCAAAAAACCACATTGGCCCCTTAGAAATGGTCGCTCTAAATCTGATTCACGTACGTCTTAGGAACTGTTTGCGGTAATACCGGTCAGTTTAGTCCTTTCGTACTGAATGTATGTCATTTTGTAACATCATCTATGTAATTTCAATAGGGTACGCTAATCATTGTTGAAAGCTATCTACATATACTTATCTTTATCGACACATTTTTACAATTTCGAAAATCAAATGATTCAGGCTTTGAAATAGTTATCAAAGGTACCAGAATTATAATTTAGTACGCCAGACGCGCGTTTCGTCTACATAAGAGTCATCGGTGACGCTCATATCAAAATATTTATAAAGCTAAACAAGTATAAAGTTGAAGAGCATTGAGGATCCAAAAAGTTGTGCCAAATACGGCTACGGTAATCTATGTCTTGGATAAGAAAAAATTCAAAGTTTTGTTAACAGTAAATTTATAGAAATCAAATTCTTTTTATGTCTTACAATTTGTACATCAAATTTTTACCCGTTTAAAGCCGACTAAATTTATATTTGGTTTCTTTTCATTATCTATCCATTATGACAATTAATACAACTATCAGTGAAACCAAAGACCCCAAAATTATAACTCATCAGCATTTCAATTCACAATCAGCAGTCATTAAAAGTTATTCTAAATAAAAACAGGTAATACATTAATCTATCTACATCTGTGTATAGTGGAAATCCCTGCTTAAAAAAAAAACAACCTGCGTGCTCAGTATTTACAGATGCAATTAAAAATTGATAGGTGTTGCACTCTCTACAGATACATATGCACCTTGTTCTATAATAATTCCAATAACCATACACCAACTACAAGAAATAAGACATCATATGCTATTTATACTCAAGGTATTTTTGGGTAGAGGAATTCTTTTTCACTTAAAAAACGAGATAAAATATGTTAGCAGGCATGATCTTAATACGACGAATCAAAGAACCCGGCTATTAAAAATTACACCATTCCCGGCCCTTTTCCTCCACACAATTATTATAACAAATAATGAACAAGTTTCTGGTCAAATCTAATGCCGATTAAATAGTTACCTGGCACCTAAACTGTACGATTAGCCTCTATCAAACTTACAATCAAACGGTGTATTTGGGATTTGCGAAAAATACAAACATCATCCTGATACAGGAATTGCAATTTACAACAATAATATTATAAATAAAACTGTATCTAGAATCAGCATAGTTTATAAACAAGGACAAAACATAGCTCTATGGAGCTTTTAAACGGACATAAATTCTGTCATTGGCCAAAAAAAAAAATTATCTTCAAAGTGGATGTTCCTCATCTCATACCTGTCACATGTCGATTCTATTTGAGTAAGAAAACAAGGACAGGACTAAAGGGGAAGATTTTGAAAGCAAAGACAACATTGCACCTTAAAAGAGTGTATGTATCTGGTTTTCTATTCCTTCATGCTTTTTTTTAATTTAAACCATTTTTCATTATTTACTATAAATTAACTCCTCATAGATACCAGGACTAAATTTAGTATATACGCCAGACGCGCGTTTCGTCTACAAAAGACTCATCAGTGACGCTCGAATCCAAAAAAGTTAAAAAGGCCAAATAAATTACGAAGTTGAAGAGCATTGAGAACCAAAATTCCTCAAAGTTTTGCCAAATACAGCTTAAAATAAAATATTGCCTGTTATTCTCTTTTCTTTATATTTTAGCATCCCATTATTCTACATTCTTTATTTTGTTCACCCATTTTTCTCTATTCCTTCTTTTTTATTCTACACATTTTTATATTATTCAATATTTTGTAAAGTTTAATCTAATACACACTTTTTTCATAATCAGCTTGAATATCAGATTAATTAAACAAGGCTAATTTACTTTCGCTTTGGTCATTTTCATTTCTTTTCATTTCATTTCATTTTATTTCGTTTCGTTTCGTTTCGTTTTGTTTCATTGTTTGTTGAGTTTCACACTTTGAAGATATGCAATTATATTGTTTAATGAAATTTATTAAAAAAAAGTCAATTATACAATTTCTTTACTAGGGTGCATTTGCATACATGGTGTATAATGTTGATCTACATAAAGTTTTATATTATCGGATTTAAATTTTATCTTTATCGATTAGTACGGTTTAACTTCCTGTATGCTGTTCTTTTGTAATGGACGAGTCCGTGTTGTTAAACTTTCACATTTTTGTTGTTTGAGAGAGATTATTTAACCAGTTAGAAACTTTATGAAGGTACATATTATTGCTAATGGTTATATTATGTAAATTGATACTGATATAATGTAAAGTAGTTTAATCAAAAAAAAAAAAAAACAATGTCGGTAAACTGCTCAGGTAAAGCCTCCACAAAATCTCCCTTATGCGCCTCGACCATGTCAAAAAGTGGACTGATATAAATTATACAGGCAAACAAGATATGTGCTTTGATAATGCATAGAGGAATTGAAAAAAAGTCGATCATTTCACCCTACCTAAAATGAATTATTATTTATTAGGTCTTTCCACCTTTCCGTGTGGAAAGACCTATTGATTTTGTTCTGATTATTTTTTTTTTCTTCCGCCTAATTTTTTTCTTGCGGTGTAAAAATGTTTCAAAAGATACCGCTTAGTTTTTTTGTATATGATATCATACAGTCTATACGCTTTCGAAACTGACACTGTTTTACCGAACACTTTTCTTTGTAAGAGTTATCTCCCCAAACACTGTTATTCTTGTTATCAGATCTCCTCTGCAACCGTAAAAGAAAGCGACAAATTTATTTTCCAAATTGCTCGTTACATCCTCAAGATGTTAGGTTTTATTTTGACCGAAGCTTTACGAAGACTCCATATGAGAGTTATTTCTCCTTTTATATTGAAATAAATGAAATGAATTTGTAACTGGAAAACCATAAGTGATAAAGGCCTAGGGTCTCTTGATTTGAGGTCCTTGGTCCGAAGAAATGAAAATGAGGTCAAGGTCAAAGGTCAAGGTCATGTTCAAATTTTTGATTTTGGCTTGTTATCTCTTATTTTCAGAAATAATACAAGATATCGACAAGATATTTTCAGACAATTGTTAGTTGCGACATGTCGTAACACATAAATTTTACTTAAAAGGGTACGTAACATTTAATGCGAGTTTTCTCCCCTTTTATATCTAATATTAGTTGTATGGTAGTATAACTCATTAACAATATGAAGTAGAGGCCTAAGGTCTTTTGTTTTGAGGTCCTTGGTTGATGACCTTGAAATTGAGCTCAAGGTCATAGGTAAATTCAACGTTCTAGATTTTGACCTTTGCTCTTTCCTCTTATGTATATATGATAAAGCCATGGGACGTTTTGCAAAAGGTTGCAAGCAAAGTGAACTTGAAAAATCCAACCGGATGTGACCTATTGTAAACAGGAAGTAGCCATTTTTTGTTCTTATTTAATGTAAAAGTATACAGAACCATCTATTTTTGAAATCAGAGTCAAGTAAGCTATCAAAACATACCGGAAGTAACATCTTTTAAACCGGAAGTAATTGATCTCCCTTATTTATATCTTTTTGTATAAAAACCATATATTTTTGGAATCAGCGTTCAATAAACTGTCATTTGACGCTAAAATTGACATTTAAAACCGAATTTTAATATTTTCATATGCAAAAGATCTGTACTGGTGGAAAGACCATCAATGGTTCTCTGAACAATTGGTTTTTAATTATGTTCTTTTTTTTTAATGGCGACACAAAAATAGTCTAGCGTTGTAGCATCTTGTATTAGAAAAAAAAACATTTGATCAATTTATTGAGTTAAACAACACATACACAAATAAAACAGGATTGATCAAATCATTTTGTGTTTTTAAGTTTTATTTTATAACAAATAAGGGACACATGCATTACATAAAATGATCTGTTTTTATAAATTGATCACTCTATTTATACATTTAAAACAGTCGCTTACTTATTAAAGTTGAAAGTAATCGTACCAGATAGCTATAACAGATCAGTGTTACTCAAACTTATATATTAATCTGTTTTATTAGTTTTATTATTAGTTTGTATTTCAGTGCTGCTTCGAATGACACTTCCTCAATTCACTCTATTTATGATTTTAGAAATATATCAACAAAAGTTATCAGAAATGTTATTAAGAAATCTAAATACCGGAGTTCTCATCTGAGAAATATTTTGCCACTTGTCGTAGTTATATTTGACCAAAACATGTAAATAAATATATCAATTACTATGTCGTCATGGTTCTTCCTATAGTTTTTAGAATAACATATATTATAATTATCTCAAGATAAGTTGATCGATAGAATATAATACATTTTTAAATTTTCAAAATCGCAATTGTAGGTAATAATTTTGTGCATGAGCTGGAAACCATGTCAGATTAATAAATACCAACAGTCTGTATCATTTGTTGTAGTTTGAAGGAATACAGATTTCATTTCAGAAATGGCGCAATCGTTTGTAAAATGCGAGATATGTGATGAACGTGAATGTGCACTGATTTGTTTAGATTGTGACCAGTATTTCTGCCAGAAATGTAAAGAAGGGCATATAAAGACAAAGACAACTAAACACCACCAATTTCTAGACAGTGGAACCTTTCAGCCGCAGTATAAAAAATTGAGATGCACTGAACACGAACACCATTTTATTTTCTTTTGTGAGCGATGCGAAACTCTTGTTTGTCCAGTATGTCTGCCAGAAAATCACCAAGAGCATCGAATGCTTAAAATAGGTAAAGTAGCTTCTATTAAAAAGAAAGAGTTAAATGAGACTCTTAAAATATTTGTTACAAAACTGAATGAGTTTGATTCCGAGGTGAGTAGTATACAAAGTATTACGGAAAAGTGTAAAGGAGAAAATAAAGATGTAATTCAGCATGTGGATGAGCAAGCAAAGCATATTTCAAATGTTCTTGAGAATCAAAGACGATGCATTATCAAAAGTGTAAAGCAAAAGGCAAAAACGGAGGAAAAGAGAATTTCCATCTTATTGGAGGATCTCCAGCATTGTATGAAAGAAGCAAAAGAATTGGAAAGAAAGGTTAAACTTGATCTCCAGGGAAGCGAAACGTCATTATTGTCGAATTTTCAACTGAGAAAATCGAAGCTCGACACATTTGAATTCAATGATACGACCATTTCAACATGTTCAGTTCAATTTGCAAAATTTGATGTCCCAAAGGAAGAGCTGTCACTTCTTGAAAGCGTTTTTAGTGGTAACTTGTGCGGTTTGAGTGAACATGAAGAAAGGTGAGAATTTTTATGAACGGTATTCATATCAGTTAATTAATTGTTAATTGGTAAATTAAATTTAATAATCTGATAAAAAATAAACACACTTAAGATTTCACATAAACGGAAAGAACTTAATACACAGAATTGCAAAAACATCATTGAAAAATTATCATAATACAAATTAAACTAGTCCAATGAAAGTAGTAATGTTTTATAAAAAAAGGTTTAAAGTAAAAGCTTTTTGCACCCTACTATATTCAACATGTTCAAGGTTTTAACATTTTTCACAGTATGTAATATTATAGGTAAAGATGACAACAACCGTTTTATATCTTAATATATTGAGTTAGTCTTAGGGAAGATGCTTCAAATTTGAATAGTTACGAAATGATTAGGATGATATCATAATGTTATTAAAAGAATAAAGCCGAAAATGTAAGAAAAAAGGTAAGAATACAGATGATATGCAAACAAATCATGAATAACATTTTCGATTATCTTTATTTCTATTTAAAATTTAGCTTTTTTCATGAAGCAAATAAATAACGGTAACACTTTCGATTTAAAAAAAATAAACGCGAAAGTTTTCCAAGTCGACAATGTTAATTTGTACTCGAACAAAAGTCACAAACGTGTTTTATTCACCCATACTGTGAATTTTGGTTTTGCATGGGTATTAATTTTCGTGCTTTATGGAAATTTTAATTGTCGTTGATACTTAGTGTCGTGGTTTTGTCGAAGTCTGCATATTAACCGTTTGGCAAACACGATATTTTCTTTCATTTTATTTGTAGAAATACACTGAAAAATATGATGTCCATGCATGATAGGAAGATGAAAGAACTTCAGAAAGAACTCAAAAATCAAATTCACATCAGGTTTGATTTATTTTAAAGCATTTAAATATGTCAAAGGCGATCATAACATATATTGTCAAGTTCACACTTTCTCCAATTCGTGGTTCAATAAAACAACGCACTATGCAGGATACTAATGTTGGACCATCTTATACAATCTCTGAATAAATATCAGTCGAATAAAACAATTAGAAATATATAAATGTACAAATACGTCCAATTTATGTCTGAGCAACATGATAAAATGTACGAAGGCCGTACATTGACCTATAATGATTTACTTTTATAAATTGTTATTTGGATGGAGAGTAGCCTCATTGGCACTAATATCACATCTTCCTATATATACCAAAGAACTGAGATCCGTTATTAAGAACACAAATCTCATATTATGTATTATATAGACCACAGAAAAATAAGACTTTATAATCAACAGTCGTTTTGAATCAATTTGCGGAGAGTTTTACATATTGTTCACAAACTAATGCATTGTTGTGATTTAAATTTCATTTGTTTTGTTTATTTAGGGATATTTGGTGTTTTGTTAGTTTGATATTGCCGTGACAGTTCCCCGAACACTGTCTTCATATAATAAAGATAAGATCGCGACACAGTGTGATTAAGAAATTCAGCCAGAAAAGTGCTTTTGCCACAATAAATTAATAAAAGTTTCCCATTATGCCACTGGGAAGCAAAAGAAGTTAGGTAACCATATATTCCGTTTCATCTCCCCATCTTGTAAGTATTCTACTACTAACATATCGATTCTATGGTTTTTACTACCACACTTACTACTATCAAAAATAACTTTCTAATAAAGATTATGAAAATAATGGTATTAATTATTTTTGGAGTGTTAAAATTCTTTAGAGGTTTTAGATAAAACGCATGCTTTTGATGGTCCTATTAATTCTGTTGACATGTATGACTTTTCTACTTTCTACTCTAAACTTCCACACAATCTTATCAAGAAAACGTTGTCATATTTAATTAAACGGTCTTTTGAAAAATCTCATTGCAAATGTATTTGCTGTAACTCGTTAAAAGACTTTTCTATTTCGAAAAAAGTAAAGTCTGCTAGATATACTTACTGGAAATATGAAGATATGATTGAAGCTTTAACTTTTCACCTGCGTAACATATATGTACGTTTCGGCGATAACATGTATCGAGAGGTAGTAAATATCCTATGGGACTCTACTGTGCCAAGTCAATAGAATATTTATTCCTGTATTGCGATGGAACTCAGTGTATGACCAAACTCAGTAAAGACACGTCATTGTTACATTTAGTTGATACATTCACTGAAGCACGCCTCTGGGTGCGGGAGTTTTTTTTTCTCTCGCTGCATTGAAGACCCATTTGTGGCCTTCGGCTAAGTAGAAACTCTATACTAAAGAAAAGAAACGATTTTTCATTCCCTATTGTTAATTTTCCCTTTTAAAACGGCGATGTTCCCTTGGTTCTATTACCCGGTATTAATAAACCCCAACTCGGTCGTTATTATCGTATGTGTAGTTATGTCATAGATTTTAACGAATATAATCAATGAATCACTGGTAAATTATTAAGTTAAGGATTTCGTTATCATAAATTAATTAAAACTTTTACTAAATTCTTTTAAAGATACAAAGATTTGATTAGTAAATTTGTCTGTACCTGTAGAAAGCTTCTAATTACCTGTAATTTACGTTCAAATTTACCGCAATACTGTACTAAAAGCGCGGAAATCACAATGTGATCCATGTAAACTCATCGCACCTTTAAACAAACTTATAACCCAAATTCATGTATTTGGTTTTGATGTTATATATATATGTTATATTTGTTATTCTCGTGGGATTTTGTCAATGTGTGTTACATTTTAGTGTTATGTCGTTGTTCTCCTCTTATATTTAATGCGTTTCCCTCGGTTTTAGTTTGTTATCCCGATTTTGTTTTTTGTCCATGGATTTATGAGTTTTGAACAGCGGTATACTACTGTTGCCTTTATTTATCACCACCGGACCGGAATCTCTGCTGGTGGACAATCTGTCCCCGAGGATTCTACCAGTCCGGTAGCCTAACAGCATGAAAACTAGTAGAACAAAAAATATTATACTGGATGATACGACGCCCAGGATAAAAAGGTGTCAATCGGCTGTTGTCAAGGACACAACAACACCGATTTTATCAGGTGTCCCAAGGATCATCTTAAATGATGTTATGAAAATGACACACGTGCAGTCTTCTAAATCCTCATTATACTATAAAAATTCAGACAAGTTTGAATATATTCGGCCGTGTACTGTTCAACTTTCAGATATTTTAGATTTCAATGACAACCATCAATATTGCTCTATTTCCAAATGTAACCGTAAAAATTGTAAAACCTGTGATATACTTATAACTGATACCCACTTTCAAAGTAATTTAACCACCAAAAATTACAATACACATAGTCATGAGGATTTGAATTGCACTGCTTCCAATATTGTATACGGTATTGAATGTACTCTTTGTGGATTGATCTACGTCGGGGAAACTCGACAAAGACTCAATTTTAGGATGAATGATCATCGGTCTAATGTAAATGATCCTAATAACAACAAATTTCTCTATAAACATTTCAATCAGCCCGACCATTCTATTGTTTCAATGAAAGTCCGGATTATAGAGAAAATATATCATCCAACAAATGACCCCATATTGAGTACACCATATC
Organism: Mytilus galloprovincialis; assembly: GCF_965363235.1. Classification (NCBI taxonomy): domain Eukaryota; kingdom Metazoa; phylum Mollusca; class Bivalvia; order Mytilida; family Mytilidae; genus Mytilus; species Mytilus galloprovincialis. The sequence continues at coordinate 38,452,706 of NC_134845.1, read as the reverse complement.
GTTTACAAAGAGAAGACTTTTGGATAAGAGAGTTGGGAACAGCCATTCCCTATGGATGCAATGACAAAATTGATGGTGTAGGTATTTTGTCTAGTCCCAGGTGTAGTACCGTCAATACATTACAATTGTTTAATACTTCTGCTCGACGAAATAGAAGTCATGGTCACAGAAAATATATACCACCTGCTGTACACACCGTGACAATTGATAGTCTATTAACGTCTGTTCAAAAACCTTTAGGAATTCATCATATTAGAACTAAATTATACTCCATTCCATTGTCAAAACTTTCTTTACTATTTCAAGATGCCCAAAATACTTCCGTTACTGATTCTCGTTCTGTTTTGTATAGATTAGTTGCAATTATCATGGACATTGCTAACCATAGACTATTCAAACCCGTATCGACTACATCCAATAGTGAGGAAAAACGTTATTTTTTTAAGGTAGAATTCGCCAATAAAGGTTTAGATGCTATAAATATTAGCAATATTTTCCATCAAAAATCTGTACAAAAAACTATACCCGATTACTTCAAAAATAAAGCAACACCTGTTATTTCTTATACTTACACCAAGTCTATTGCATCCAAGATTTTCAACCACAAGAGAGTTTTAGAGGCTTTTAACCTCAAAGATACAAAATCCAAACCTCCGGATTGCTCATGTGCATCGTCACAATACAATTACAGTCCAGCTGGTCATATTATTACTGGAGACCTTGGCATCGTTACCAATGAACAACTAAGAGAGTTGTTAGCCAAGGGACCAAAATATAGAATCCCCCAGCCCATCAACTGGAAAAAGAATTTCAAGTTACTGATGGATGCAGTTGAGGACTATGCAAGAAAATGGGTAAAGCGCGAACCAGACGAACCAGAACTGGACACTTTGTCTGAATGGATCAAAGCCATTCGATCATGCATTCAGAGGCGCATACAAAAACTACGATGTAATATGAGTACTAAAGTTTCTAACCCTTTCAAGAATCCGGAGGTTGTGGATGCTTTATCCTCTTTGCATGACAAATATGTCGTTGTTCCAGCAGATAAAGCCTCCAATAATATTGTCTTCATATGTAAAAAACATTATTTGCAATGTCTCACTACAGAGCTTGGAATTGATAAAACTACCGGTAATCCTACATATTCTTTAACATCATTTACCAAGGACGAAATTTTACAAAATCATAAATCTGTCCTTCTTTCTTTTGGTATCAACATCAAAGAAAACGAAGAAAACTTGCCTTCATTATACTGGATACCCAAATTACACAAAACTCCATATAAAGAACGATACATAGCTGGGTCTTCAAAATGTTCAACCAAACATCTTTCTAAAGTACTGACTACTATTCTTTCGACAGTTAAAGATGGGCTTCAAAAATATTGTGAGGACATATATTCTACCAGTGGTGTTAACCAGATGTGGATTCTCAAAAATTCGAAAGATCTACTGCTTAACCTTCAATCACAATCTTTGCAATTTTGCAGCAACATAAAAACTTTTGATTTTTCTACGCTATATACTACTATTCCCCATGCTCAGTTGAAAGATCGACTACACCATCTCATAAAACAGAGCTTTTTCTATAAAAATGGAAATCGTAGATACAAATTTCTTGTTTTGGGTTACAATAATTCATATTTTGTGAAAAATCACACTGAATCTCCCAGAAAATATACAGAAGATGATATTATCAAAATGCTGGACTTTTTGATCGACAATATATTTGTTGAGTTTGGAGGATTTATATTTCAACAGACAGTCGGTATTCCAATGGGTACTAATTGTGCACCCCTGCTGGCTGATTTGTTTTTGTACTCGTATGAAGCAGAATTCATTCAGAACCTTCTAAAAGACAAAAAGAAAAAGCACCTTGCGAAATTCTTTAATTTTACTTTCCGATATATTGATGATGTTCTGTCATTGAATAACCCATATTTCAGCCAATACTTACATCTCATATATCCAAGTGAACTTGAAATTAAGGATACCACTGATACTAGAAGGACTGCTTCATACCTTGATCTTTTCCTCAATATTGACGTAGATGGACGACTTCACACGAAAATCTATGATAAACGGGACGATTTCAACTTCCCAATTATCAATTTCCCATTTCTCAGCAGTAACATACCCTCTGCCCCTTCGTATGGTGTTTACATATCACAATTGATACGTTATTCTCGTGCTTGTTCACACTATACGGACTTCATATACAGGAGTGTGCTCCTTACGCAGAAACTGCTCCAACAAAGTTATGAGGAGGACAGATTAAAATTGACACTCCGTAAATTTTATGGACACCATCACGATTTGGTGGATCCATACGATGTTTCGTTGACCAAACTAGCTAAGGACATTTTTACCACATGGTAGATTGTGTTTTGTCATAATGTCGTCTAATCTTTTAATTACCAAACGTGACTTATTCCCGATTGTGACTGTTTTGCCGAGTGTGAACTCGCATTACTATAAGACGTGGTACGGTACTTATACATCCCAAATTCATGTATTTAGTTTAAATGTTTAATGTTATATTTGTAATTCTCATCGGATTTTGTCAAATGTGTTGACGTCTTTTCTATTATATTTATGTGTTATGGTAAAGAAAATTAATCACCGCCTTCATTTATCAGATTTGATTTCGTTCAAAGTAATCAGTACGATATTTTACGTTTGAAGTTAGATTCATAACAAACCTGACATAGTTTTATAATATAGTTAATTGCTACCTCAGTTTTATATTAATAAGAATTAAAATGTGCTTTGTTATTAAATGCAATATCAGTATTTAGTTCAAATATATAATCTTAAATTAATCCTAATTCTATCTTATTCATTCTTATGTGACGTCATTTTTCATTTTTTGATGCTCTGTTTTACTAATTCAAATGACGTCATTTTTTCGTCATTTTTCAGTTTCAAATAGGACGTCACTTGGCGTAGAGGTTTAAACTTATTCGGATGTGTCTACTTTTGTGTTTCAAATGTCTGGTTATGTAAATGTATTTCAGTTGTTTCCTGTAATTAGTTAATACTTCAGCTTTATCATGTACATCTTTTGTATATTCATTTTATTAAATTTACCGTTTGCAAAAGTATAAATTACTCTAAATTATAGGGATTTTCTGGTAACTTAACAGAAAACCCTTGCCGTTTTTGGCACAACCTTTTTGATCTTTTGGTCCTCGATGCTGTTCAACTTTGTACTCGTTTCGGCTTTCAAACTTTTGTATCTGTGCGTCACACATAGGTCTTGTGTGGACAAAATACACTTCTGGCGTATAAAATTTTTTGAACTTGTTGCCTTTTGTTGGCTGTTGTTCGTGTGATTCTTTGTCAATTGCGTTCTCCAATTTATTTATATTGTAGTCCTGTGTTGTCATTTTGATGTTATATTTCATATGGCCATAAAAGTGCGAGGTTTGGCATGCCACAAAACCAGGTTCAACCCACCATTTTTTCCTTTAAAAATGCCCTGTACCAAGTCAGGAATATGGTCATTGTTATATTATAGTTCGTTTCTGTGTGTTGCATTGTAGCGTTGTGTCGTTTGTTTTCTCTTATTTTTGAGTGTAGATTCACATTGCGATAGGACGTGTCACGGTACTTATCTATCCCAAATTCATGTATTTGGTTTTGATGTTATATATATATGTTATATTTGTTATTCTCGTGGGATTTTGTCAATGTGTGTTACATTTTAGTGTTATGTCGTTGTTCTCCTCTTATATTTAATGCGTTTCCCTCGGTTTTAGTTTGTTATCCCGATTTTGTTTTTTGTCCATGGATTTATGAGTTTTGAACAGCGGTATACTACTGTTGCCTTTATTTATAAGTAAAGGTTATATTACCACTGTTGTTATAAGATTTTTGGATATAGTTTACAAATGGCTGTGTTTTAGTTGATTTTAGTCTCTGATGCATGTTTTTGGCTTTAAACTAGCTGACAATAACTGCGAGTACTCTCAAATTGTACTATCTTGTTAATATGACCTATTGATAATATTCGTAATGCTGTTTTGTTATCTAATCTTAACTTATTCAAAGTTATATTTCGTCTATATATCAGCTTTGATAAGTGTTTGGTATTACTATAAAATTATATTTCTCTGTTTTATTGACAACACAATTATGTATTTTGTAAAAATATTTCCATTCTCCATTTAAACTCTATACCTTACCACAAAAATATTTTCATTTACCTATGTATATTCTTGTATATGGTGGCTTTTTGTTAAGATTATTTTTTTCAACTTTAACATCTCACAGAATGGTAGAAGAAACCCATAAAATCTCCAAAGAGAGGGACCAGTTGAAAGATTGGTCATTTACTGTGATTATTCTGATAACATTCTGCTATGTTCATATCAATGTTTTCATTTTACCATCCTTAACTTAATCTTTTTGTTGTATTCATCTAATGTACAAATACCATCATTAAATATAATGGAACAATGTGACTAATGTGTATATATTCCTCTTGACTGCACAAATCGGGCGAAGTTTTCAATCAAAGGCTAATAAGAGTTATTGTCCTTTATTAAAATAAAAATTTCAAATGATATGCGTGTTTATAGGGTTAACAACCGGAAAATCCGGTTATTTAATGATTTAGTGCGTCGGGCTGCCAAATGTTTCAGTTCAATAACGTTTCAACTGATGTAATAATTGTTTTAAAATCTTAATGTGATGTTACTGTTGCCCAACTTGAGGTCAGATTAGTCATTAATGGTTTTCACTAATACCATTCAGAGGATATGGTGTTTGGCCTTGATTGATTGGAAAACGGCCCATCTAGTCTTCTCCTTGAAATCACATGTCCGTAAAATTTTAGAAGGAACCTTTGAATAGAATGATGACCAAAATCGGCAACTATTTCCTATTAGAGCCTATTTTTATAATAGAAAGTGTTGTGAATTTACCTATTTCAATATGTAGCAAGAAAACAAGTTCGGTCACCCCACTTTTTCTTTTCTTATCTGAATGCATGTTATATGAGCTATCTTCTCACATTTTATCTTAAAATTCTATCGTGTAGTTTTATTTCTATCACACAAAATTATGTTTTACATGCATAATCTATACAAAATGTGACAATGTAGCACAAGCTATAGATTGAAAATAAGTCCGGTGACTTACTTTTTATTATATTTAAAACAAAACGCCTTATAAAAACTTCATTTTGACAAATTGTAATAGCATCTAAGTATTTCAATTAAGACGCCCTAGCCACCTTAACTGTATATATTCTGCATTCACTATGAACGACTTCTGTAGACTCGGACAAACTGCAACAATTAAAATTGATTATCACCTAAATAAGTTTGTAAAACCCCTAATCTTGGACTCTCAATAACTGAGGATATTCAAATAATTATGTTCTTGCCCTTATCTTTTATACTGTGATCAGAAGAAGGAAACTTTAAGGAATAAAACTACTAAACAGGGAAAGACATTTTAAAAATGAATCTGCAATATAAAGTTTGAATTATTATAAAGATTGCCAACATAAACTTATTCCAATAGTATTTGCTAAAACTGATAAACAAATAATTCAATACGAAATATTTTCAAGAGAAGAATTGACAAAAGCATGTGATGAAAAATATAATGATGAAATAAGTAAACTGCAGCATCAGACCACTCAGTTAGAGATAGAGAGGGATACAATTACAAAAGATTACCAAACAGTCTGCAAAGAGAGGGACGAACTTAAATCTGGGTAAGTATGCATATATTTATGCCATAAACATTTGGACAGTTCGATTTTATAATTATATTACAAGTTTTGACAAAAAGGTTGCACATTAGACATGTTACACGTTGATGTATATGTTGTGCACACATGGTTCAACTAGAATGGAAAAATAGTTTTTTTTTATTGTTCGTGTGCTTTTGAAGACGAAGGTTAAAATATGAAAAACAATTAGCATAAGTTAGTATTTATACATTGCATTCTTCTGTTTTATAGCATATACACATTGAAAGAGGAAGTACGTCTGAAAAAATAAATGATAAGAACGAACGGAGCAACAAAAGAGGGACTAAAGATACCAGAGGGACAGTCAAACTCATAAACCGAAAAAAAAACTGACAACGACATGGCAATAAATGAAAAGGACAAACAGACAAACAATAGTACACATGACACAACATAGCAAACTAAAGAATAAACAACACGAACCCCATCACAAACTAGGGGTGATCTCAGGTGCTCCGGAAGGATAAGCAGATCCTGCTCCACATATGGCACCCGTCGTGTTGCTTGTGTTAGAAGAAAAATTCTGAAGAATTAGAGAAATTGCAAAATCAGATAAAACTGTTAAAAAACGAAAAAGATAGAATGATAGGAGAGAACCATAAAATCTACAATGACAGGGAATAGTTGAAAGATTGGTTAATACTTTGTGAATTGTCTGATAACTTTTCACTATGATCATCTTAACATTTTCATTATTTTATCAATTTTATGATACCATCATTTTGTAAAAAAGATTGAATAAATATTATTTCAGAAAACGTTTCTGACTAAACTGCATTATTAAACCAAATCATGAATATAACTTGAAAAAGTTAAATATTAAACGTGATATTCCGTGCACATAGATATGGACTAATACAGAGCACACTACTGCTAGCAATTACAAAAAAAAACCCGTTAAATGCTCATCCTTGCAGAACATACAGTGACCTATACTATTTAATTGATTGTACTTAGTGTGAACATCATATATCGTTGTAAAAAGTACAAATTACCAGCATTTATTTCTAACTTTAGGTGGCACGGTAGTATTTCCTGTCCCTTAAGGAATAATGATAGCCTTTTTAGAATTTTCACCACTTTCTAACACTGAAAATAATTCTACATTCACAGTTAACTGAAGTACTTTAATTTTACTATTCAGAAATGAATTTGAATATGTATCATGACCGTTTGCTTTTTTTGCTCTTTTTAAAAACCTAAGGCCACTAGTACTTTTAGGTCTTTTATGGTGCAGTGAATACAAAATTTAAAAAAAATCTAAAAAATTCATTTTCATCTGTGTGTAAAATTATTTCATTTTTTTCTACACCTGCTTCATCCCTCAGTTTGGGAAAGTATGTTCAGTTTGATACTGTATTTTTTGTCCAATCACACTGTTTAGATACATTTACCGAAGTAGGGTACACAAAAGAGCAACCTAAATTCTGGAATGCAAATATTACCGTACCACCTTAACCAAGGCATAACAAACTTGAAACCAGTCATGACACCTATGATGCATAGACTTCTTACTTTGGAACATATTACAATAAAGAATACTAGTCTGCACTCATTTCTTATAAAAACAAAATTAAACATTACATCCCTACCCCATCTGGCAGATTTTCACTTTTTTTTCATCTTACCATTTTTACTTAAGGAGTGAACAAAACCCAAATATATGATGTTTCAAATCAACACAGAAGTCAAACATGGGGATTCAGGAGGAATTATTGGATTGCCAACTCTGTTTATGGTTAATCTGACTGAAAGAAACAGTTTAAGCAACAAATCATGAAAACTGATATTAAAGTCCATTCCACATTTTACAGCATGCCTTATATCACTTTTAAACATTTTCAGATTATGAGGGCAATACAACAAGAGTCTTTAGATTGCAGTTAACTATTATTCCAAAATCTGTTTGACAATACATGTACTAGAATGCATCTCTAAGTTGACTGTTTGTCTATTTCTCATGTATGCATTAAGTTAAATTATGCCCTCTTACATAATCAATTTGCCTTTATTGTGCTTTTCACTGTCAGAATATCTTAACAACTAATGGAATTTGCATGGAAAATGACTAAACCATTTAATCGTGCTAATATAACATCATAAATACATTTTTTGCCAAAAATAATGTCTAGTCAATGTATAGAAACTCCTATTTCTATCTCTATTTCAGACCAATATTAGAGCTAAATGAATAAGTAAGGACCCCTTAACCACTAACTGGTTCCCCAAAAGCTCCTACTGGTGTCATGTTACATCAGAACTACAAATTAAACCTCAAGAAAACTAGTATAGCTGTACTTGTGTTGAAATAAAAAAAGAAATTATGCAATTTATTTATTTCGGTGAAAATAATAGGATGTACATGCAAAGAAGAATGTCGCGTCTCAAATTTCAGAGGTTGCATATGTGTCAGACACTGTGAAAAGTTAAAGCGAGCATTTATAATTAAAAATGTATTGCAAGTTACATAAAAATAATGAAGTTCTACTTTCTAGGTAAATTTTTACATTATTACCTACAGATCAGGCAAAATTTGCTGAATCAGCAATTTTTACTCTCAGGGGTGGAATTTAAGGCTTTTTTTTTTTATAATAGTTGCCCTTAATCAACTTTTTATTGCTAAACTTACAAATTGCATAGGTAAATAAAGTTCCTTTATTGATTTAGTGTAAAAATATTTATCCCCTTAACCAAGGCATAACAAACTTGAAACCAGTCATGACACATATGATGCATAGACTTCTTACTTTGGAACATATTACAATAAAGAATACTCATTTTCATGGTTCAGTGACTACTTGAAAATAAAAAAAACCTCAACCTTATTTCATTGATCAGTGAACAAGTTTTCGTTGTCAAGTCCATATATCAGATACTACAAGTAACGGGTATACTGTATTAGAGTATGGAATGATTGTAATGTGTACATGTCAAAAAGACAGGTGTCATCTATTTTTCATGGTTCAGTGGTAAAAAAAGTGTATTTTTTTCTAATACTATATGCAATAGGCCAACTATAATTGGTGTATTGAAATATTTTATGATGTACCGTTCCGTCTCACAGGTGTATTTACAGTTATATTAGAACTTTACCCCATTTTCACGGTTCATTGCTCAGTATTATTTTTGTGTGTTTTGGTCTGTTTTTCTTAAACAATAAGCAATCGGTCAACCTTATTTGTTGTGTGGAAGGTTATTAGGTGTATATTTGTATGTCTGGCAAGTATCATCTGACCTTGGCTTCATTTTCATGGTTCATTGGTCAACGTTAGGTTTTATGGTTTAGTTTGTTTTTTAGATACTGTAAGCAATATGTCAACTATATTGGATGCATTTATTGATTGTGAGGTGTACACATATGTCTTGTATGGTTCATCTGACCTTGAACTCATTTTTATAATTCATTAGTCAATGTTTAGTTTTCCTGGTTAAGTCTGTTTCTTGAAAAATTATTTATTAATAAACAAAAGGTACATTATATATAGTGTATTGAATGATTGTAAGGTGTACATATATTTCTCGTTTGGTTTATCTGAACATGACCCAATTTTCTTGGATCATGTTAAATTTGCGTAGTTAAGAATCATATTTAGGACTTTCAACATAAAATCAATGGTCAGTATAGAAGGCGATACATTTCAGCTTGTGCACTCCTGTTAATATAATTCGTGAATGTTCTTTTTCTTTTGAATTGTTTTATAGTTTGGTTCCCCGGGATATTTTATGATTTATTTAATATGGAATTACTCATCGTCGAAGCCCATATGATGTCGTATAGTCCATTGATCTCTGGCCTATTGTTGCCCCATTACACACATAATACATCTCCAGATTCTTTTATTGACACAAATTCAAATTTTCAGAGTTGAAAAGGGAACAAACTTGATTCAGATAACAAATAATCAACGTTTCAAATGGTCTAAATGTTTTATCCGATTAGGTCATTGAGCACCGTTCATTGATCTTCATTGAACAAACCATTTTGGCAGTATGTCAACAAATGTTGTGCACCTCCAATTGTTCAATATAATAATAGAAGTCTGGGTTGAAGTTACATTTTACGTTCAAACATCCCTGTCTTTCTAACATTTATTAAACAACTCTAAATTGAATATCATCAAATGGCAGGATATTTTTTTATGGAAGCAAAATATGTTTGTTCATTTCTAGTATTTTGTGTATTCCTTTATTCGTTTTAAGTAGAGGCACATTTATTCCAAAGAGGATACTACAGATGATTTATGACATTTAATACGGTTTAGTAGAGCTACATGTAGTTGACTATACCTCTACAATTTTTTTAGTGAATTTTAGTATTATGATTACTGAATTTTAGTATTATGATTACAACTCCTTGAAACGCTCTCATTGTTTATCATCATGTATAGTTTACAATATTGTACCGTCATTTTGATCTAACAAATCAGACACTTTTGATGGAAGTTATTGGATTTTGATTTTTCTTAATATTGTAACAATAAACTATGTGAAAGCAGCTCCTTTGAGACAGGTTAACTTAAAGCACTCATACTGGGTTTGATTGTTAGTTATCATTTAAAAGTTGTCTTGACTATATTATACTGTCATTTTGATTTGATTTTTTTTCTGGGAGTTAATTGGACTAATTTTGACAATAAAAACCTGTGAACGCAACTCCTCTGAAACCATTGAACACAAGCACTTATATATGATTATTTATGGTAGAATAAGTTGCTATCATGTGTAGCTTAACATAATTACTCACCGCCCATTGACCGTGAAATGACAATTTTTTAACGGGAAAAATGAGACTATGACTCTTTCGTGGAGTGTTGAGACAATAACACCTTGTGAATGCAATTATTATGTGAACTTTAACAGTAAGCTTTTATGCTTGTTTGTCATTAAATGTAGTTGACCATATTTCACCGACATTTTGGTTTGATAATTTTTACGGAAGTTAAAAGACTACCGTTTGGTAGAGTATTTTTTCACCGATTTTTTTTCACACACTGTTGTCATTATAATTGAATTTTATGCAACAGTCATACAAGTGAGAAGTTGAGCTAGATATAAAACCAGGTTTATAAATTATTTTCTACAGAGGTAAATGACTGTACTAAGTCAAGAATAAGATAGTTGTTTGTCTTTCGTTTGATGTTTGAGCTTTTTGATTTGGCGGTTTGAATTTTCCTTGGAGTTTGGTATTTTTGTTATATTACATATAATGCAAATCCTCTGTAATCGTTGTACAGAACTATATCTTACACGGAATTATTGTTGGTCATCATTTATTGTTACTGATAATATACTGTAATGTATTTCTAAATATTTTTACGGAAGTTATGTAACTGTTTTGTTTTTGTATTTGTAAAGCATCAGCTTGTGAATGCAAAGTTCAACTCTCAAACCATTTCACAAAAAGCTTTCCTATTTTGTAGGATTATTTGCCATAATGTGTAGTCTCAGATTTGAAAAAAAAAAACAATATACCTAGGACATTTTAGAAAAAAATGAATTGTCCCATAATAGACACAAATATAGAAAATAAGAATATGTAGCATGGTTGTCAATTAGATAACTTTCCGACGAAGTTGTGTAAAGTACTGCATTCAACAGGAGCAAACATCAAACCGACTAGTTAGTTTAAAAATGCCCGGGTAAACAAACTGAAAAATAAGAAAACTATTAAGTTAACGGCCTGATTTAAGTAAGTTACATTAAACGAAAATAATTATGGTTGTTATCCATTCCTTTGATGTGTTTGAGCTTTTGATTTTGCCATTTGACTAGGACTTTCGGTTTTGTATTTTTCTATGAATTAGGTGGTTTTGTGATTTCATGAAAATATGGAATGAGTGAGGTCGAATTATTCTTTTTCAAGAGTGAATTTTGAGGATAAGTTTCTTTGATTTGTAAGAAAATGTGTAAAAATGAAACAATACTGTAATACTCTTAGTTGCTGAAAATCTGTGAAAAAAAATGTTAATTAACAAAAATCTTTGGAACAAAAATATTTGTCCCCCGCAACCATGTGATGGAGGGAATTAGTAAATCAATGCGTATGTCTATCTCGGTTTCTTTGTGGAAGCTACCTCACTGAGACAGACAAGCTGATGTTTCTGAAATATTGTAGGATAGTTATACACAATATGAATTTGATCATTTCACACAGACGTTCTGATTCTACACATTCAAATAAGTCATTGGATTTAGAAGGTTTTTTTTTTGGCATTTGAGATAACATATAGGAACACTTTTTGAATGCAACCCTTCGTAGAGAGGCTGTTGATCTTTTTGAAACTTTGTGGGATGGCTAGAAATAAAATGCATTTTTTCATTCCACACTGCCGTTTTCAGTCAACACACTTTATTGATAATGAGTTTGATTAAACAAGTAAAAAAATATCATTTTACAAATTTTGAAATGTAGAATTTCATCTACCGAAACAAAAAAGATGATACATTTCACACAGCAAGAAATGTAGTAATTCATGTAAAGGATGGACAAAAATATATGTTACCAATTAAGAAATTACATTTAACAAATTAGGTAATTGCATTTTATTTAGTATGGCGGATACTCCATGTCATAGAGAAATATTTGAAACAGCTACCAATATAAGTGAAAGTAAAAGTAATAGATACACATTTTATTACTGAATGCAGGAGTGAGATGGAAGAAGCCGCAAGTCTTAAAATTCTAAATGAAAGGTTGAGAGAACAGAACCACGAAATGTCACATGGAATTGCGTAAGTTTATAATCAACAATGCTTGCTCAAAATCCTGTTTACTATAATTGAATTGACATGATTTGCATTTTATTACGAATTTAGACATATAATTTAACTGAAAACAACGGTTTCTTGTAAAATCTTCATCGATGGTAAGTTAGGCCAAAAACGTAGTCAGTGAACGGGATCAACAAAACCAAAGGACAACCAAAGCTGCCGAATTTGTAAGTGTAATACATAATGGAATGAAAAAAATCTGTTTAAGGTGGTACCTAACACTACAGGGAGATAACTCTGTAAAATCAGAAGAACGTTTTAATGACGTTGTATTGTTAAAGGAATATTGAGCTTCTCAATGATCAAAATAAGTTTTTTTCAAACTGCTATATAACCAGTGTAATTTTTCTGATTAAACGGTTGGTTCAAAGCTTTTGAAATTTTTATATTTTTGTCAAAGGGTCAAACTAAATACTTTGTCAAAATTTAAAGAAAATTAAACGAGCCAAATTAATTTTAGTTCAGGTGTTAGGTACCACCTTAAATACCTAATCTAAATCAGGACAGATGGTTGTTGGCAGTCAATCTGTGGAGTAATACAAAGATAAACTACTGATAAACTTGCGCATGGTACGTGTGTATTAAATAATTATGATATATACTTATAATACACGCAAGATCCGATGTGGTTGTGACGGTGTTGATATTTACCCTAGAGTTTCTAGAATGTATTCCGATGAGACCGGATTGTTGTCCGGATTGATCGAAACTATCATGATGACTGTCATATATTTTGTTAACACGAAGAACAAAAATATGCAGTTACATCTATTTAGTCGCTTTTATAATTAAGAGATATTGATAGTTAATTAGTTGCAACACATTTTAATGTTTTAGCGTATACCAAGAAGAACAAACAGACATGTTAGATATGCTGAAATCCTTACCGAGTATATTGACACAGATAGATCAGGTGACTAACAAAGACTATCTAAAAGAGTTTAAGCTTCCATATAAACAGAATGAGTTTATGAACAAATGCACGAAAGCAATTGAGGCAGTTGTAGATGGTTACATAAAAATGAAAGCTAGTCTGTAAGTTCAGAACTATTAATCTTTGTTATATAAAGTATAAATTCGCACTCAAACGATAAATATGCCAAACCATGACAATATACAAAACTACCAAAAGGAGAAAATTTATGTACTGAAAAGAGAAAATGAAAAAAAATACATGTAGTTAAATGTAAAAATGTAAAACAATTTCTATGATGATTAACAAGAAATAAAATACTGATCCTTTAGAATGCTATAGTATTAAAATTGTATTTCAATATGTTATACATTAGTACATCTACTTTAGAAAAGTAAGAAAATGCATTGAAGTCAAAGAAGTTAGCTGCAAAATCCACGCCCTTCTCATGTACATTTACCATATATCTTTATTCTACAACAATCAATGCATAATTGGTACAGAGATATAATAACATTGGAAACGGAGAGAAACACACACAATTAACAATATACAACTTTTTCACGATATACATTTACAACTTAGAATTATACGTATGAAACACAAACAAAACATTAAAAATATAAGAATTACAAGCGTGGAGGAAAAACAAGTATTTATATATTTGAAAATCTGTAAAGTTTCATTAATGCTTTCTTGTAATACAACGACATTAGTTCCTGATATGTATTTGCATTTTGTGTTTTTTTGAATAAGTACTTACACAATGTTAACGTTTCTCGTTCAAAACTCGCATTGAAAATAAATTTTACTCGTCAGCAACTTCAGTTTACGGGCATACCCTACATACTCAAATTTTAAATCACATTCAGTACAAAATGTCCTCAGGAAACAAAACAAAACGCACGAATTCGTTATATGAATAAACAATGAAATATGATTTGTCTTGAGTGAAAAAAAACTTCATATTTCGCTCAGGCACAGGAAACAAATGTTTAATACTCAATGTATCATTGATTTTAATGTTTGAAGCCTATGAAGTAAAATATAATAAAATACTGAACTCCGTGGAAATTCAAAACGGAAATTCCCTAATCAAATGGCAAAATCAAAGCTCATACACATCAAACGAATGGACAACAACTGTCAAATCCTGATTTATTACAGGCATTTTCTTAAGTCGAAAATAGTGGATTAAACCTGGTTTTAAAGCTACCTAAACCTCTTACTTGTATCACATTCGCATAAACTCCCATTATATTGACAACGACATGTGAACAAAACAAACAGACACACTAGGTAAAAATGTCCTAAAAAGGGTACAACAGTAAAACATTGTGTTATAATCTTAATCCATACGAAAACAGACAAGTATGTCACAAAGGAGAACAAGAAGGCATATAAACATAGCACATCTACAAAAATGAAAGACGATAACATTTTTTTTTATCATAGCACAATAACACAATGACGGGATGTATAAGTACGTACAGAACCTTGCCAAGTCACAAAGTGACACAAAAGGTATATATACAAATTACATTAGCAAAAATGGAAGACACGAATACAAACAGTTTAACATAGGATTATAATACAATGACGGGATGTATAAGTACAGAGCCACGTCCAATTGCAATCACCAAAATAGACTTAACTAATATTTATAAAGACAAATAAAAGAAAACAACAGCAAATTATTAAGGTGATAAACAACGTCAGTACCTACAATCTATACTTCAAGACAATCGTGTATTATTTGTGAAGTTGATTCGGAATATTTATTAACATGGTCTTGGTATATTCCGATGAATTTTGTTTTTGAAAAAGGACAACCATTCTTTGACATATCTTTGTTTTCATCCATTTTCTGCTCAGACACTGGTCACGTTTTCAAAAGTCTTAGTAGGAGCTGCAAGCTCTTGAACCCCGAATAAGTTGAGAAATGTATTCCATATGCAGATGAAGTTGGTATCTTGATTAAAATCGTCTCGTCTGTCAAATACAACTGTTGCACTTGAGTGCTTCGCTGTTCAGACCTGGGGTTAACTGCATGCCAAAGTTATTAATTGCATTCCAATTACATGATTTTTAAATGTAATTAATTACATCACAATTACATTAATTTTCGAATGTAATTAACTACATTTCAATTACTTTTATCCAAAGACATGTGAGAGTAATATAATTTAGGAAAAAAAACATGAAAAAGAAACAGGCTAGAATAGAATGAACTTACAGAAAAGACAGATTTTAAATTTCTTATATCATTGTTTTATTGAATCACTGCTAGATTTCTTATTTTTATTGGATAACAATTTATAAATGTTTATATATAAATATATAAAAGATCCAGATTAAAATATTTTGAACTATTATGAGTTTTTGTTAAAGTTTCTACTAAAAATGTTATTTTATATTTTATATTTTAAAGGTTTTCTGATGTATCTCATGTGAAATTTTAAGAAACTTTAAATTCCATGTATTACGTTAAAGTAATGACAGAATTTTACAGACTTGTTTTATTTAAAGTCAAAATTGTCAAGAACATGTATATTGGACTCCATTTTGTATTTTTGACTGTTGTTCTTAAAATTTTGCAGAAAGTGTTAAAGTAATATTCATCTTTACAGAAATTCACACATAAATATGATGGTATTAAAGGCATTGCCTTTAGCATTTTAATCAATGGACAAATTTGTACTTAATAATTAGTTAATTGAACGGAATAACCTGAGACGAAGATTTTTTTAATTGTTAGAACATTAAGATTTAATTGAAAATATGCTCAATTACACATCACATTAAAATTACTTTCAAAATCATAGTTCAGTATTTTTGTGATTTTACTTTTTCGTAATAAATTACAGCTAATTACAATTACATTTTAAAATACCCCATTTCTGCTGTTGTTTCGTTGTTTTCCTTTTATACATGTAATAGTTGATGTGGTTCCCTTGGTATTAATTTTTAACCCGGATTTTGTTCCTCTCAATCGATTCATGACTTTTGAACAGCGGTATACTACTGTTGCCTTTTAATAATTAAAGGTTAAAAAGTCAGCAGGAATGTATTGATAAATTTAAAGATATTGCAGAATGGACAACAAAGTTAACATCCGACACTGCAGAGCAAATGAAAGTGTTTCATGAACAGCAACAGAAAACGTGAGTTATATTGTTTAAAATCTGTGAAACATTGCACCAAATTGAATAACAACCACGTTGCGTACACTTACTGAAAATAACCTAAAACAAATTCTAATAAGGCCGAAATAACGTATACTAAATTTAAAAAAAAAACCACTGTTTTAAAAATGTTTTTTACCCAGACATTTTATTTATGAATGACAACCTCAAAGTGTTGAGGTGAATTCTAACAATACGTCCTTCAAACGCGTTGAGTTCACACCCGTGGAAAAATATGAATATATTGTTTAGGCTGTTCGGATCGTACTCCCGCGTCATATGTTTTTTTATGAATAAGCTTCCCGACGTCATTTAACGATGACGTGAGAATATAAGCATTTTCCGGGAAAATACACACTTGTGGAAACGAAAATAATAATAATAATAATAATAATGCTGATAATAATAATAAATTCTTTATCTAAAGAGGGTAACTCAATTATAACTAGTCGACCAATTCACTCACAAACACATAAATGTTCGAAGGACTTTTATGATATGTTTGTTAATGACTTGGTCCAGTTTATACACCAATAAATTCCTTTAAAAAGACGTTTAATCCTTATAATTCTTTAAAATTGGAATATATTTTATCACACTTGTTACCTCTATCACACGTAAATTGTATATTTATGTCATTGGATAGGCCTTGCGCATGAATATATTTTTTTGTTAACGCAAAAATATGTACCCAACGAAATTTGTTATCTGATTAAAAATAGACTGCAAAAACTTATTATCACTCAAACGAATGTTTTTAAATATTTTTATTGTTTAATTTAACGATTAATGTTGGGTGAAAATCAATTTTGTTAACGTCGATGTTATTATCGCCGCCATCTTGTTTATATTGGTTTCGAAAAGAAATTCGGTCAATGTCGTCTATCGAAATTAACCAAAGTCAAGAGCAACTACGGGAAGTCATTTCTACCAATCATATTAACATATTTCCTTAAATATGCAAATCATTTAAGAAATATATTACTATATACATTTCTATAGTATATACACAATTCAATCATTCAAACATACAAAGGTCAATAATTGATCAAGTTTTTATTAATTTTTCTTATTTTTTACAACAAAAGAAAGAAAACGAATTATTCGACTTGTTTTGAATTTTCTAGAAAATGATTATAACAACATTTTTTGAATAATTCCGCATTACGACATTTTAATTTTGAGTGGTAAATTGTTCCATATCATGGTTGAAGAATAATGAAAAGATTTTTTTCCAAAAGATTTGTATTTTGTCTTTAAACAAATAGATCATAATGATTATTAAAGACAGATCGTAAGTTGTGGTGTTGCACATCATTAAAAATTAGCATTGATAAGTATTCAGGTGTTAGTTCATTTACAATTTTATATATTAGAATTTATTGTTGATTATATTTTCACCACAAGACAAGGAAACGTAAACAAACGATGCTAAAATGTGTGATCAGCCATATTTGTTTTATACATAAAAGACATATATGTAATTTTTATCCAAAACTGTCTAAATACTTTATTATAAATTGTTTAAGCATGTCACTATTTCAGTTTGCTCCGTTGTTTTTCGCCAATTCAATAGTGCGTTTATTATGGGAACGGCAAATATTTGCCTCCACCTAAAGCACATAAAATATTTGACATAAAGGGCCAACCTGTGGTAAAATCACAATATATTCAAACCCCCAAGAATTATTTCTTAAATAATTAAACACAATAATGACGGTGACATCTTGATTTGTTTGGAATACCTCAGACTCTAATGACTATAGTGATGGCATCGCTTTAAATAGTCGAGACGCGTGATGGAACAAGACAGTTAATCTGAAAGCGTTATTATGCATTAAAACAAATATACAGAAAAAAATCTTTTAGTACTAAATTATCAAGCCTTTCTAAGATATATTTTCCGTAACGAATATGATATTTGCTAATAAGAATTTGATATTATTGGTTAAATAGTCATTCTCGTTATCAAATTCGTCGTAGAAGCTGGTAATGCCAATTACACACAAAAAACAAGAGATAGACAACATTGTGAACAAAAACCACCGTACTGTAATCGTTATCTTCATTTTTGATAAGTTAATAACACTCGGATTCTTGTTAAGACAATTATTAAGCGTGATCTTATCAATGTTTTAATGAATCCTTTGCCAATGTCTTTATATACACACTAGAACACACCCGTGATATCGCGGGTCCGTGACTGAATTAAAGTATATTACTATGCGCAAGCCTTATTTTAGTATTATTTTTTATCTGATGGCCAAGTCATGCCGATAATAAGATACACAGTTTTCTCTGCTTTCAAATCTTTCTGTTTGAACCCGTTGAACTGGAACTTATCAATTATTGGTAATATTAATTATTTGGATAACAAAAGGTCCTGGAATGGAGTAATTTTTAATCAACAGCATTGTCCTATGTTAGTTATAAATAAAGTTGAATTATTTGATTCACTGTTTTATGTCATGCCCGCTAACACATTGAAAACGGTTCCTATATACACCTTATTTTTAATCCAGATTTTTAGTATTCGTATTGTTATCTTAGAAAGTCTTACTGATTAAAATACTACAATAGGTAACAATTTGACAATGATTGAATTTAGTAGTGTCAACCCTGTGATTATGATCCTAAATACGCCGTTTGGTGGTGCACCTGTTAGATGCGGAACGTACAGATAAGGTAATAGGTAACAGGTGAATATACTATTGGTATCGGTATCGGACTCGACCCGGAACTTCTTAATTATTGGCAATATTAATTACGTGGAAAACAAAAGGGCCTGGAGTGGTGTAATTTTTAATCTACACCTTTGTACTATATTAGTTATATATAAAGCTGAATTCTTTGATTCGTCGTTTTTACGTGATGACGGCTGACAAATTGGACCTCATAATTTTAGTATTATAGATATGGTGAAGAGAAATACTCTGACAGCAGCGTCGATCAGATTTTTTAAAAAGAAATAACAACATTTTCATCAGAATGTCTATAGAAACAGTAACCTTAAATTATGGAAGCATTTCCATTTACTAATAACAGTGATACATCTATAAAATCGTAATAATATGTACAAAGTTTTAGGTCTACGTCGTGAAAAAATTCTTTTGGCTAAAAACTACATGTTTAAGAAAGATGAAATTTCCTGCGAAAAGATGCATAGGGATAATCTTAGAACAAGTCGAATAAAATCGAATAGTCGTTGCAAATTTTTTTTAATAGAGAATTTTAGGTTTTGGACGTACTTAAACGTAACACACCTTAACATTACAAAAAAATTTTCATTGTTATCTCCCTTTGACCATTTAACTTGTAAATTAAACAAAAATCGTATATTTTGACGTACGTAATACACCTTAACTTGGTCGTTGTAAAATTGTGTTTGTCTCCCTTTCTCCATTTAGTTCAAATCTTTTTAAAATAGCGTATTCCACGACCGAGAGTTTACACTTGTCTTATATCTGAACATACGAAAAGGCAAATTTTGTTGCCAGGGGACACAGACATATTTTGAATGATATACAGTTAACATTTTTCCTATTTTCATACAAAAGAGGTTCTTCAAAGAGTATACGGGATAATGAGTTTTTGAATATATTTATTCTAAAAAGGATAAAATTGATAAAAAATTAAGGAACTTATACTAGTTCAGTAATTTAGGTAAATATATACATGGAGAGTGTAATGTTTTTCTAATATTTAAACATATTAAAATACCTGGATTATTTGGGGGTTATTTTATTTGATTGCCTTTAAAATGAATAAGAACTTCTGTAAATATATGTGAAGATATTAAACAAATTTTTGTTGTCTTATTGATAGCTCAGCTTTTTTTTAAATGAATGATCTGTGTCGTGTGTTCCATGATCTATTAAGAAAAGCAGTTTGAGAATTTTTACCTAGAAAGTTCATAATGGCAAATTGAAAAAAAAAAACATCATATCGCGGTGTGATAAATTTGCCATGCTTATAATCTGTTGAAGGATGCAGATTCAAGAGAGTTAACAGGGGTGTTACGAACGGACGGACCGACGGAGAGGCAGAGGAGCCATTGTGTTATTATTACCTTTCGCAGCATCGCTTGGGGGGGGGGGGGGGGTATAATTACTCTGGAAAAAATGCTGTCGCTGGAAGAGAAAATGTTGGCATGAAGACCAAACGAAATCCAGACTTTATCTGATTCGTGATAATCTAGACTACAACATTTCTGGGTATCAACTGAAATTGATGCGCATAATTTCATAAGTGATAAACCTGATATTTGACATTTTATTTATTTTATTTTCTGAGTCATAATTTTTCTTTGAATTTATTATAGATAATATATCATTATTGTTCAGTATATCTCTTTTCCTCGTTGTATTTAAGTTACAATAATCAGTGCCGGATCCAGAAATTTTCATAAGTGGGGGCCCATTGACTGCATATGAGGGGGCCCGCGCCGGTCATACTTCAGTAATTCCTTATATAAGCTACCAAAGTTTTCCCAGAAAATGGGGTACCGGGCTCCCCTAAATCCGCCTCTGAATATTGTGTTTCAAGTCATATAATCATGAGACAAACGTTTAAGTTATTAAACTTGTTTATTCTTAATTAAACTTGATGCACAAACATTTTTCGTAGTGACGACGTAAAACTTGTCACTAGTTACCACTATTCAGACTGAAAAGTCTTTAACATGTTAAATAAATGAGAAAAACAAATGTTTAGATTTTTCAGTTTTTACAGTCCAATTTTTAGATCACAGTTGAATCTGTTTAAATCTCACTCACCTACACGACTTGGTATGAAAAATGAAAAGGACTCCTCCAATTTTAATTTACCGCAAGGACTGTAATTTGAAAAATGGACTGAAAAGGTTTTTAAATCTTGACAATTTCATCTTATAAGACCGAGAGAAAAAAACCGAATTTTTTATGGCCTTATTCTGCAATCGGAGGAACATCTTGTTCTTAATCAAGATCAGTTATAAATTCAAGCCTTCTCTTTGAAAGTCCAGCATATAACTCAACTATACTTGAGTTTTAACCTTTACACTTGTCGACCTGTCGACCTACTTTTATCGAATTTTCAACATGTAGACTTGTCAACCTGTTAACCTTTACACTTGTCGACCTATGCATTTATCGACTTATTAACATGTCGACCTATGCATTTATCGACTTATTAACATGTCGACCTGTCAACCTGTCGGTCTTAACACTTGTAGACCTTTTTAAAGTCAACTTGTCAACCTTTCTAGTGTCATACTGTCGACCTGTTACTTTCTCAACTTATGTAAATATAAACCGATTTACTTCTTACGTTAAACCGATTTACTCCTCCGTTTTCCCATGGAACTACTGTACCGTTTATCTTACTTGACCCCACCTTATGAGGTATAGTCAGGTATTTAAACTCCTTTCTGTCAGTTCGATAGAACGCCGACCATGCAGACCTATTTGCATGTATTCTGGAATAGTGAGGTCAATAAATTCCCTCAGTGTCAAGAAGACGGAAGACAGATAAAAAGGAACGGAAAATGTTAACTTTCAAATTATACCAAAAACGTTTGTGGTAAATATGATAATCTGTAAATGTGTTATTTTCTAATTGTTTTACACATTTTACCTTCGTTCAGCTAAATAAGTGTCCATGTTTTTGATAAGGAAGCAACCCTTTTATTTTTAGGGGAGGGTTGCATGGATAAATTTGTTTTATTTCTATTTTTTTTGGCTAAATTTAATTGAGCCTAATTTGTCCTAGCTTGCCAACATGATTTTTCTATATTCCAATCATCTTGTATTGCGGTTAGTTTTTCATTCTGCCTTTTTGATTTTGTAAATACTCTTCCAAAATTTGTTTCACCATAAATTCGAGGGTCCTGCCTGTTTATTCAAAATTTTATCTAGGCCCCTACTAAATAGTTATGATTGTATAAAGAATTATGTTTAACGCACACATTTGCCTAATTTGTCTATAAGTCATCGATCATTTACTTTTTCGGGAGGGGAGAGGGGGAGATTTTGATGCGGAATTTTTGTTTTGAAAATTTTCAAGTGGGTATAATGTAGATCTTTTTTTAACTGAAGGTGCTGGCCAACTGTGAAATCAATTTCATTCAGTCAAAATCAGAGCAAAAAATGGTAGGTGAACCTGGTTTTGTGGCAAACCTCGTGCTTAATGGCAATGTTAAAACTACAGCTAAAATCACAAAAAGTAAAATCACAAAATTGCAACATTACATAACAGGAATTCAGTACACATAAATACAAGAACACTCGGGACAGGGAAATACTTAAATAAACAATATTATAGTACATTTTCAAATGTTAACCACAGAATAACACCGAATCCCTAAAATTGATTTAAATAGATTCACATTTATTTGTTATTTATTACATGTATATAATCATTATTCAGCCAATGGTCTCAGATCTGATCTGTTTTCCAGGTCATCTTAATTCTGTCCATAGTAAAAAATATGCCTAAAAAGTGTCCTTTATACCAGAGAACGTATTAAGAACAATTTTTTTTTGGGGGGGTCTATTTCCTTCATCACAAAACTTTCATTGGCAGGTCAGAAATACTTCTGATCAGTTGTTTTACATTCATAAGTCGTATTGGAGCTTTTGAGTTTGTTATGTTTAAAATACTTCCCGTTTTGAAATTCCTTTGCAGTTTGCTATTTTTGCTATTTTGCTTTGCTAAATTGACCAGTAAAGGACAAAGGAATAATTACCAATAAAAGTTAATGTTTTTTTTTTCTCTCAAAGAATAAAATTATGCTAGCCATATGCTCGGAACATCAACTTAACAAGCTTATCAACTACAAAAATGTGAGCTGAATGATGGTCTCAGTTAACATATGAATAAACAAAGAGGCCGATAAACTAAGATGGACACTTACTTCGAATGAATCCAAACTGTTAGTCGTGCATTCAGAATCACATTTATAATCTACTACGTACAATGAGTACATGGGTGCCGAACCTTTTCTAGAAACTGCAGCTTATGGATGTTTTATCCATCATTATTCTAATCATTCACCATTTAATGTCCATTAAAAAGAACTCTGAATTCATAGCTAAACTTTTAATCCCATATACACCTCTACATGATAAATATGTCATTCTCGTCGTTTGTATTTCCACAAAAAAATTATGAAAATTTCCCGTCGTTACATTACACTGACTATACTGAGTGCCCTTTGTTCCACATCTCCAATTTGAGAATTGCACTCAACTTAAGGTTAGAGTCCATTTGAAAAATTTGATTTTAGACGGAGTGTGTGATTCTGATTCAATCCTACAGGACATAATGCTCTGTTTATATTTTAGCTTTCATTGTTTGTCCCGAACTTAATAGGAGCTTATTGTATAAAAACTGCCATTTGCACTGCAAGTAATAGACTATTTCATTTTTTTTGTTATGCATTATTCTATTTCAGTTGTTATTTATCTTTTAGGGCTATTTATAAAACTGATATCCAGCTTAAAATTTATGAGATAGAAAAACTTTCATTTAAAAATGAGGAATTGATAGAACTACATCGAACTTTGGAAAAACAATTTTATGATATAAAAATATTGAACAAAAAAGTAGTTGAAGAAAAAGAAAAACTCAAGAAAGAATTCAACGATTTACAGAAAAGGTAAAATGAAACAATAATATATCAAAGATAATCTCCCTTAACACATTTCAAAACAATGAGGAATGCCATACGTCATACAACTGTTTCGTTGATTCCAATTGATATATAATGGTCACTGCAGTTGTAAATTACCATAAGTGGTGACCACAAAGCGTTAATCACAGTAAAATGATCCGGAAGAACATTTGTTCCAACAAACTATCGGCATTCCCATGGGGCTGAATTTATACAGTAACTTCTTAGGAATAAACAAAATAAGTTAGCAATGTCCTTTAACTTTCCTTTCCGCTATATAGATGATGTTCTCTCTCTAGATAATACAAAATCTGGTGAGTTTGTTGATCGCATCTATCCCATCGAACTAGAGATACTGGATACAACAGATAGAATTAAGTCTGCCTCATAACTTGATTGACATAAAGAAATTGGAATGCTGGTCGGTTGAAAACAAAACTTTACGACAAAAGAGATGATTTCAGCTTCCACATTGAGAACTTTCAATATCTATGTAGCAAAATTCCAGCATATACAGTAGCTGTATATATCTCCCAATTGATACGATATTCCCGGGCTTGCATTTTCTATCATGATTTTGAAAAAGGGTTGCTGCTCACAAGGAAGCTATTAAAGGAGTTCCTTATGGTGACGTTCAGATCATCCCTTTGTAAATTTTCCGGAAGCCATCACGAGTTGGTTGACCTTATGGAATTTCTCATTCAGATGTTATCTCGGATATGTTCCAAATGTCGTAACTTCAATCGGGTCCCCTTTTCACGAATGTGATCTACCAAAGTATACTATTTATTGGGATTGTAATGATATGAGCAACACGACGGGTGCCACATATTGAGCAGGATTTAATTACCCTTCCGCAGCACTTGAGATCACCCTCAGTTTTTTGGTGGGGTTCTTGTTGCTTAGTCTTTATATTTCTATGTTGTGTTTTGTGTGCTTTTATGTGCTTTTTTTATTTGCTTTTTCTTGTGTACCCATGGTGTTGTCAGTTGGTTTTTGATCTAAGAGTTTAAATGTTCCTCTGGTATATTTTGCCCCTCATTTATTAGACATTTGGAATTGTGAACGTTGTGTATTAGTTTAGGTCCTTTATGATAATTTAGCTCTACAACTTTTTCGGTTCTTGATGTCTTTGATTTTCAAATAATATTTTGTTTTTAACATTCCTTTTTTTCACACACACGAGTGTAATGTATGATTAGAAGTTGTCTACTTAAATAAAAGTCACCAGTATCGTCTTTTAAGCGACAGATTATTTTTGAATATAAAGGTAAGCAAAACTACTAAAAAATGTAAGACGCTACAAGATTAGGACATCCATAAAATAAGTCGAAACAGGAGAACCAATTTGAGCGGAACAGTTTCTTAGTTATCAGTAGCTGGTTCATGTTTATAATAAACATACGCGAGAGTAAACATTTAACTGCGTTTAAAACGAAAATTGTTCTAAAATTATACAATTCATTGTTCGTGATTAACTTTAAAAAGAACAATTATAAACAACAAAAGACTCATATGACATTCATAAACCTTTAGGAAAAGTAAGATATGAGTAGTAAGAAAACCTTTACCTAAAATGAGAATTTATTAGACAAACAAAAGAAACTTCACAACTGGAAAATAATCATGAAAACATGACTAAATGTACAGTATCATCAGGATCAAAACACGGAACTAGATCAAGTTTAACACAGACGCATTTTATAGAGAAAAAAGGAAAATCACAAAAATACCGAACTCCATAAAAAATTCAAAAAAGGAATGGCAATATCAAAAGCTCAAACACATTAAACGAATGGATAACAACTGTCATATTCCAGACTTGATACAGACATGTAGAAAACAGTGTATTGAACTGGTTTTATAGCTAGCTAAATCTCTAGATTGTACAGAAGCATGTTTTGATGCATGCAAATAGATATACACTTGCACTGTTCACGTAAATGCTCTCTGTTCGTCATGAAAATCCCATTGTTCCTGTTTTTCAAATTTGTTTTTTGTTTGTTTATTGCATAAAAGTTGTTGGTTTCACATTCAAATGATGTTCGTATTTGTTCATGTTGGGGGCTTTTATAGTATGATAAGCGGTTTAATTTTCATGCATTGTTGAATGCCTTACAATTACATGCAGTTGCTTATGCCTACGTCAAAAGCGCATTCGTACAAACTACTCAAAGGAAGGGGTAAATTGAACGAAATCAAAATGGATGAACTGCGGTGTTTTTTGGTGGGTAATCAGTCCCTTGTGCACTAACGAAACAAGTCATGCTACTCATTAAACGAAATTATCCTTTATGAAGTCGCTTGTGGTGAAAACATAAACATGCAGAGGATCAGTGAGAATTTAAAAGATCTTGCAAGGATAGAAACACCCGTGATCACTTACAGTTGTTTGAAGGGTTTGTCTTGATTTATTTTATGTATTGTTTTTTTAGTTGTTTATCTTTCCGTCGTCTTTAGATTTTTGCTATGATGTTTGCAGTTTCTCGTTAATTTTTAAGTTGTGACATCTTCTTAGTATTTTTCGCCTTTCTGTCTCTTTATTCCCCTTTTCTGAGAGTTACCGTCTAAAATCGTTCACGTGATTGAAACTATGAGTCAACGCCGAGATGAACACGGCTGGGTTCTAATTGGAAAAAATATTGTTATGGTGGCATTTTTTTTAAGATTATTTTTTATCTGTTTTGATGAAGTTGAAATGAAAAGGATTGATCTAAACAAGGAATTATTTACTGCTATGGTTATAACAATAATGCTTCAATCATAATATTATATATATTTATATATGATCCGTTCACTCTATTAAGTCTTTTAAAAATTCAACAGTATATCTCAAATTGAGATAAATTATATATCGTTTTGATTAATTACATCACTGAAGAGACATTTATTGTCGAAGTCCGGATATGGTGTACTATTTTTTGCACCTTTTGATTGCGATATATCATTTTCCGCAAGTTTATTGTTTTTGGTTGGTTTCAAATTAATAATTAAGACCCATTTTGTTACATCTGGTGATCCATTTATTTGGCAATCGCCAATGGCAGAAAGTAAATCATTTCTATTTCATTAAAAAATTAAAATCAACCTTAGAATACTTTAGTTATATCGATTCATTGCGTATAACGTTGTACCTACTTTATAGACTTGAAAATCAGAAGGGTATGTTGAAGACAAGACACAGCATCATTGAGAAATTGAATGGCTCAATACTCAAGTTAGAATCCGAAATTGGAAAAAGGGATAAAAAGATGCAGTTATTAACAAAAGAAAACGACAGCATTAAAACTAAGTAAACATTTAACAATGAAAAGTTTTTATTTCAATTTAGTGTATCATATTTTAGTCGGAAATTGCAATTTCTCCCCATTATAGAAACATTGATATTCACAGAGTGGTTGTACATGAAAGGCAAGTGCTTTTCCATGCATTAAACAAATCGTATAAAACTAAAGTCTAGACAACAGGTGCCCCGAAAGGGTAAGCAAACCCTACTGCTTACGTGGCACCCGTCGTGTTGCTTGTGTAAGTACAAAAACGCTGACAAGTCTTAATTAATAGGTCTCATCCGTATTTCGATTCTACATGATCATGATAAGCAACGCCATTGCTGCAACATGAGGAACAACAATTTGCTTAGACCTTCGGATCAACTGAGATCCTTGTGGATTTTTTCTTAGTTTTATGAAAACTTATTTGTCTATAAGTAGTTTTCTTCTTTTTATAGAACGGTAGTGAGTGTTCGTTGAGTTTCGCATTTTGAATGTCACATTTACTTGCTGCGTTTACGAAAGCAGGTTATAAAAACAAACGTAATCCTCATATATGATAAAAGATTAAAAAAAAGTTGTATGAAATATAAAACAATTTCAAATTTACGCACAACTCATTACCGACTTAATTAAAAATTTCTGTCTCCAATTAAGATACTGAAACATTATTACTAACAGTATAACTAATACAAACACAACATAAAATTTTATGAATATTATAAGGTGCAAGACGAATGAAACTATTATGTTACCGTAGTTGTTTTTATGATAAAAACTTGTATTGTACTAGTAAACATATTTTGTAGAGACCTTCAACTTAATGAAAACTGTACGACAAATAAGCAAGACTTAGAGTCAACGAAGCATAGACTACTTCATCTCCAGTCCAACAATTTCAATCTTGAAAAAGATATACAAGTTTTGAGAAGAGAAAAGGATGACCTGCAGACTAGGTTTGGACAATACGAACATGCTTTACAAAGAGAACATTTTATACAACATGTTTCAAACATAATAAATACACATCAAGCGTATTATCCAAAGTTAATACCGACACAACAGACCAAATCCAATTAACTAATAAAACCTCAATGCGTTGACCTTAATAGACCTTTGATAAGAGAATTACAGGCGTGAAAAATGATTAGAGATGTACAAATAAATATAAATTAACCTTGACCGCAGATAATTGATAGCTTTTAATGACCGTCTATAAGAACGATCACAGACAATATACCATAATTACGAAAGTAGTTATTGTTGATATAAAGCCTGTAAACGTCCAGCATTATTAGAAGTATTTCAAGATACCCAGTCTGATTTGTTCGAGTACTGAAAAAATATAAAACATGATAAAATAATTAGTTTTATTATACAAATATTTGGGCCTAAGGGCAACACGTTATGTTACAGAAAAACTTCCTTGGCGTCAGTGAATAAAAAGCGATGAATGTAAACTAACTGACGCCAACATTATACTTAACTATCCGAGCAGTGTGCGCGGCACACTGTGTGAATGCTTGAGGATATTTTTTCTCTAGTATCATGTAATTCACTCAGTTCTGTCATATTGTAAATCAAGAACAAAACAAATTACATGCTACCTGCAGTTGACACAAAACACACAGTATGTACATAAAATGATAATGTGTTCTCAGATAATTAAGGATAATTTGCCGCTAAAATACTGTGCCTGAGCTAGCCACATATCTTTGACAGAAATGCGTCACCATAGGGGTATTTGCATACACGTGTGTGTACGACTACCAGTCTACTTGTCTCAGAGTACTTTAGCAAGCCGTTCCCGAGCGGTATAGCCTTACTTGATTTTCCACGTGGTACCGCATAAGAGTAAATCTTTGTGGGCATAGACAGACGTGAAATAGAGCTGTTGAGCAATCAAGATGAGACTATTCCTCGTTAAGGCACGTAGGCACCCTAACTACTCAGAAATGTTTTGGGGAAACGATATTATATTTGGCCCAAATAAAATATCATAACCCAAAACGAAATATGTAACGTTATGTTGCCTGCCCAAGTTGCATATTGAGTAACCCCAAAAAATTGAAGATGTTGTGCCTGATGAAGCCTTGTGTCTTGTTAAAATAAAAGTTGATCTAGAGAAAAATTAATGTCAATATAAAATTCCTTAACCACAATATTGAGATCAACGTGAGAAGAAAAGACACAAGGCTAGGATGGAGGACAAGTTACAAAGTTATAACCGATTGTAAAAAACGTTTTCTGCATTGTATCTTGTTATTTAATCTTTTCCAGCGCGGATTTAATATCCAATTTAGAAGTTCTAATGTAACGTTTAAAACAATCTGATTTCCAACGTCCCAGTGTTTGTATCATGCTGTCCTCAATACCTTGAGAACTAGCACTTGTGGCCGCACCTGATCGAAAAGAATGTCCGCTATAATCATTGTCACTATATCCTAATGCTATGAGTATTGTTTTCAGCTTGCTTATAAAATAGTTCCGGGAAAGTGGTTTTCCGGTTTCTTCAACGAAAAACGAATAATTCTGCTTTGCGTTTAGGTTTAATCTTACACTCATCAGCTGGAATAGCAATTTATACGGACAAACGACGCCCTCTATCTTGAATTAGGAAATTATAATACCTTGTCGGAATATATCTGTCTTTGTAGCTTTTAAATTAACAGTTACTTCGGATTCTGAAACGAAATTTATGTCAGAAACGCATAAATTTGAATCTGGATCAAACACAGTTCTACATGTAAACTCATTGCATCTCAGGAAACCATAAAATGCCAGAACACACGCTGTTTGAAATGTTAAATCCATATAATCATGATTGAAAAATCCACATTGAAAACAAGTTACTATTACCTGTAAAAGTTTAAACGTTATTGGCAACTTTTGTCGTAATGACTTAACTCAGATTTTTTAACTCCATTTAACACATTTTGCAAGCGTAAGTATGTATGACCAAATTTATCACAAAGTGGGTTCACATTATCAAAATCAACTCCATGAAAACGAACTCCAGCGAGATATTATTTGATTGTTGAATATTTCAGTTTTAACACTGATTGGCAATGGGCCACAAAATAGATCAATAAATCTTCCGAAACTTAGACATATTGAAACTCATTGAGTTGAATCCAGTGATATGATTGCCACAAAATTGAATAAAACATTTATATCCTGTTCAATAAACATTGCGGGTATTCACATTGATACTTTTATTCCATAAGCTGTCGACTGCTTGATCTAACTCCACAGAATTTCGGAATGAGGAGGGCAGGTGCATGGATTTGGCGAAGCGTCCGGAGCCAATTGTCGAAACCGCTTCATCTGGTAACGAGAAAGAGCATCTGCTATGTTATTTTCTTTCCCTGGTACATGTACAGCATGTACAACAAAATTAAATTTAGCCGCACACCAAGTTAAACGGCGAACAAGATTCATAATTACGTTACACTTTGAACGACCCTTATTAATAATGTACACACTAGACATATTATCACAATGAAAAAGAATGCGTTTAGTAGACCATTCATGCCCCCATAAAATAGCAGATATAACAATCGGATACAATTCTAAGTAAGCCATTGAGAAAGACTCCTCATCGGGCCGAATAAAATCGTTGGGCCAAATGCCTTGAAACCACCTTTTCCTAAAATAACCTCCGTATCCGATTGTTGATGAAGCATCCGTAAATAAATGAAAATCGGACGCATTAATAACGTTATCGCTGATAAAAAATGATATACCATTCCACTGACTTAGGAATTTAAACCACATTGCCATGTCATCTCTACATCCCTTTGTAATTGTAACGTGATGATAAAGTTCTCTAACGGAGTGTGCTAATGTCAATAAATACGACACAAACGATCTCCCTGGTATAATTACTTTACATGCATAATTGAGATAACCCAATAAACTTAACATTTCATGCTTAGTACATGAACGTCTATTAAGATAGCTGTATAAAATATCCTTAATTCGAACAAGCTTCTCATCAGGTAATTTAGCAATCATATGCATTGAATCGAGAATGATGCCGAGATATTCTAATGAAGTAGATGGACCAACTGTTTTATGAGCGCTGAGAGGAATCTTTAAACTATTAAATACATATAACATTGTGTTCATATTCCTTGTAGCATCTACGGAAGGATTGTTAATCAGGAGAAAATCGTCTAACAAATGTAACACGTGCCGCAAACCGTAATTATTTTGTAAGATCCAACATATTGCCACTGATAATGTATCGAATATCTTGGGACTTGAACGGCAACCAAATGCTAAACGAGTATAAAAATAGTACATGTCATTCCATTTTAATCCATAAAATCGCCATAAAGAATTATGTACAGGTATTAATTTGAATGCATCGGTTACTTCACACTTACATAATTGACTTTTAATTCCTAATGACTTAATTATTTTTATAGCGTCGTCAATTCTTACATAGGTTAATGAATAGTCTTCCTTATTTATCAAATCATTGATGCTATGATGCTCATCATTGTTGTGAGGAGCCGAAAGGTCTAGAATTAATCGTTTCTTTTTTGAATATTTTCCTTCAACAATACCTATCGGACTAATTCTATAAGTATCAAACGGAGGTTTTGTAAATGGTCCAATAAGGTATCCTTTACGAAGTTCGTCATCTACCAGTTTCGTAACATCATCGGGAAATTTCTTGGTAGACAATAAATTCTTACATTCCAAAGATTTACTTGGTAGTACGTTTATGCCTGTGTCAAAACCGTATCGAAGTCCATTAATTAAATTAAAAACAAAATTTTTATCTGGATAATGTGTAAGTTCAAATTCAAGTTGATCGATATCAATAGGCGTAGACACTAGTCAATTTTTTGCCTGCGCTTGTTCTTGTGACGGCCTACTGTTCGTAGTAGTACCAGTAGATGATCTAGTATTGACATGGGCGAATGAACATTTTGTCCCCTTGAAACATTTTCCTGATAAGAAATTGTTACACACTTCCCGACCACGAAAGAAAAGAACAGGGCGTCCTCGTATATCTGTATTGGAATCAACACGATCGTTACTCCCAACTTGTGATTTCTGAAAATGAGTTTGATTATAAGTTGGTTTGGATCAATTATTCAATTGACCAAAGCTTGGTAACGTTTGACAAACAGCTGTGAGATGCCCAAGACTACCGCATGTTTCACATTCCTTAATTATTTGTCCACTTGTGATGGATGAATAGAGTTTTTCGTCTCTGATGGACCAACTTTACCGTGGGTCAGTTTGTTAGCAGCTACCTTATTTGCGAAAGCCTTGTGATACTCGTAGAAAACGGGACCTTTATATCTTGCAGAGATATCAATGACATCTTGAATATACATATCGAATTCGATTCGTCGGTCTTGCTTTTCACAGATAATATTTTTGTAAATATTAAAAGCTTCTAGAAATTCTTGTATAGACAAGTTTCTTTGAAGGCGGGGATCACGATGTTTGATTAACAGAACGGACCCGTCAGATTCATCAACGGTTTTGTAATCTTGTACGTTTTCTTGATTGTTAAGAAGGGTAGCCAGATTAATGTACTTGCCTTCTAAAATCTGCTTCCGAACGTTCGGCGCCACTGCTTGAACATGCGGAAACATGCCTGAGGAAACCTTGGTAGTGTGATAAGATCCTGTATCATGATGTACTCCATTATTTATATCACTAACGACTGCAGGTTGACTAATGATATTTGATTCTCGAACTAAAAGCGACTGAATTAAAGTTCCTTGATTTTGAACAGTTTGCTCCATGTTGTTTAAACTGGTGGTAAGTTGAGTTGTGAAATAACCAAATAATATTGATTTGAATTTTGCACTTCTATACTGCTACTAACTATCAATGCAACTGACTGAATAAACCTGACAAAGATCGAAAAATTAACACGTGCACCAAGTCATGAGACGGTTAAGAAAACATTGCCGTCTCTACCACAGACATCATAAATCTAGTAATAAAATGTGTATCGTCCACCTAAATAAATAATGATTTTAACAGAAGCCGAGTCGGACAGAACATGAAACATTAATATAAACATCAATTAAAAATTTCTAAATAATATAATTACTATTCTTAAGAAATAAGTCAAAACCTAAACCACCCCTATTTATAATATTCATTAAAGAAAAAAAAAACCAAAAATAACAAAAAGGCAAGAGCCTTAGAAACGGGACGAAAAGCGTGTTTCGCATCATAATCAATTGTTCATATTATCTGATAATGTACGTATATTATTCAACGTCGATGAGCGTACTTGGTATTCTATAATTACTACGTTTTATGTAATGTTATATAAAAAGGTGAAACAATATAAATTGAAGCATAAGATAGTTGCCCATAGCTTCCTCCTCAGAAACTGTAAAACAAAACAATAACATTTACCTTAGCGTGCATAATTTCTCAGGGCTTATATGTCATAGGGTATCAATGAATACATTGGTACCGGTTTCGGAATCTATAACGACGTTGTCTTTCAGTTGTAACTTACGCATTAATTCACTTTAACAGGACGTCTAATATATTTCTCTTTCACAACGCCTTCCATATACGTGAAAAGAATCTGTATGTATAAAAATATTACATAATTTAATCTGCCAAAGGGAGATTAATGGTCACTGACTACTTGCTGGCAGTACAGCTTAAAATAATGTCTATAAATGAGTACAACTACTAGTAAAAAAATCGTTAAGCGTCTTGGTTTGCTTCTTATGGTCTGACTCAGTATTTGTTATAGTATTAATGATATTATTATTTCTTTTACTTTTATACCATAAATTATTCATTCAGGCTAAGCAGTGTTGCCGGAGAAAAGTTAACAAAAGGCAACCCATCTATTACTGATCTGGGAGACCCAAATCGACCAATGAAAATCGGTGAGAAGTATGGGGAATTGTATGATAATGAATGGACCGACGCTATGGAAAATGTGCAAAATGTGAAGAAATACTATGGTGATTTGAAAGATGTTGAAATGGAGGAAATCCTGATACGTCATCTTCACAGATTACTTAAAGTAAATAATAAGCTATGACTCGGCTCAATTATAAATTTTGATTACTAGATTTCTAGATTATCTATCTCAAATTCAATGAAGCTGATAAAATAAATAGCATATCAAAATGTGTCACCTACTGAATATTTCATATCATATATGAATAAAAGATTTTGAACGAACAGAAGTAAATTGCCAAATAAATTGAAAAAAAACATAGGTCAGCATATTGTTTTTTAATTAAAAAAAACCCAACATGTACAGATGTAGGGACTTAAAAATTTAAGCAGTTTCCAATCCTTTTTTCTATAGAAATTTGTTTATGAAATATATATGAAGTTATTTTTCTGCTTCACATAACTTGTTAACCCTGAGCAAATGGTGCAAGTTTTTGTAAAAGCTTTTAGATTTTTTCGAATAAAACGAAAACAATTTAAAATTACTGTTAAATTATTATGTTCGAACATAACATGCATTATTTCATCAATTCGTATACATTGCAAATATCGAAGAAGATTGATTTTTTTTTATCTTTGCTTTGCAATTTTGCAGCAACATATGGACTTTTGATATTTCGACCCCTTACACTACTATTCCCCATGCTCAGTTGAAAGATCGACTACACCTTCTCATTTAACAGAGCTATTTCTATAAAAATGGGAATCGTAGATACAAATTTCTTGTTTTGGGTTAAAATAGTTTATATTTTGTGAAGAACCACACTGAATCTACCAGAAAATATACTGAAGATGATATTATCAAAATGCTGGACTTTTTGATCGACAATATATTTGATGAGTTTGGAGGATTCATATTTTAACAGACAATCGGTATTCCAATGAATACTAATTGTGTACCCCTACTAGCCGATTTGATTTTGTACTCGTATGAAGCAGATTTCATATAAACCCTTCTAAAAAAACAAACAGAAAAAGCACCTGGCGAAATTCTTTAATTTCACTTTCTGATATATTGATGATGTCCTATCACTGAATAACCCATATTTCAGCCAATACTTGCATCTCATATATCCCAGTGAACTTGAAATTAAGGATACTACTGATACTAGAAGGACTGCTTCATACCTTGATCTTTTCCTCAATACTGACACAGATGGACGACTTCACACGAAAATCTATGATAAACGGGACTATTTCAACTTCCCAATTATCAATTTCCCATTTCTCAGCAGTACCATACCCTCTGCCCCTTCGTATGGTGTTTACATATCTCAATTAATACGTTATAACACTATACGGACTTCATATACAGGAGTGTGCTCCTAACGCAGAAACTGCTCCATCAAAGTTATGAGGAGGACAGATTACAAATGACACCCCGTAAATTTTACGGACACCATCACTAATTGGTTGATCCATACGATGTATCTTTGTCCAAACTAACTATGGACATTTTTACCACGTGTTAAATTGTGGTTTGTCATTACGTCGTCTGATCTTTTTATTACCGAACGTGACTTATTCCCGAATGTGACTGTTTTGCTGAGTGTGAATTCGTATTGCTTTAAGACGTGGCACGGTACTTTTCAATCCAAAATTAATTTGTTGTGTTTTGATGTTGTGTTTGTTGTTGTCATCGGATTTTGTCAAATGTCTTAACGTTTGAAGTTGTGAATCGTATTTTTTTTTCTGTTGTATACGTGGGTGTGATTTAATTTTGGATCAACGAAATTTACACGATATATTTGATTTGCAGTTTGATCAGAAGAAACAACAACAAAGCTAGATAATACAATTAATTATCTTATTACTACTACAATTAAATATAAATTAGTATTATAAGTTTAACTGTTATTTATATAAGTTAGATAAGTCATACAAATCTTATCTTGAATTTCATCCAAATTCTTTCTTTATTTTCGGAACACGTTTTAGAAATTAAAATGTGACGTCACTCTGGGCGTTGCATTGACTATGGCTAACATTGCTGTGAATTTGTAATGTATTCGTTTTAATTCTATAGCTCGTCGCCACTTCAGTTTAATCATGTATATCTATAGTCATTTTATCAAATTTACTGTTTGCAAAACTATGTTTTATTCTTGATAATAATGATGTTTTTGTCCTAGGCGGATAATCCTGGCCTCACAACTTTTTGGAACTTTTGTTCCTCGGCGATCTTCAACTTTGTAGTTGTTATGGATTTCAAACTATTTATATCTGAGCATAGTTTTGTGTGGACGTAGCGCACGTCTGGCGTATAAAAATATTTTTAAACCTGTTACCTTTTGATTGCTATTATTCGTTTGTTTCTCTGTCATATATTTTCTCCCACTTATCTGTTTATTTATTGTAACCCTGTCGTGTAAAGTTGTCATTTTAATGTTATAATTAACACTGCTATTAAAGCGGGAGGTTTGACATGCCACAAAACCAGGTTCAACCCACCATTTTTTCATAAAGTGCCCAGTACCAAGTCAGGAAAATGGCCTGTGTTACATTATAGTTCGTTTCTGTGTGTGTTACATTTCGGTGTTGTGTCTCTGTTGTGTCGTAGTTCTTTTATATTTGATACGTTTCCGTCAGTTTTAGTTTGTAACCCGGATTTGTTTTTTCTCTATCGATTTATGAATTTTGAACAGCGGTTTACTGTCGAAACTGGAACAAAACACAGTATCCAATACTCTCATAAAATTAAAGGCTGACAACATTGAACTCCTGGGTTTTGATTTTTTGAAGTGCATTTATGTTTTGCCATCTATTGTTATAATATTATTGTTTCATGCAGATCAATGAGCAATAAGAGACATATTAAAAAAAGTTGTATTAATGACCTTATTTTATACAAGATATAATTTTTGCCGAAAATACTACTTACAAAAAAAAACAACCTTTAAAGTCCCTACAACACAATGAAGATATCATGCATGTTTAAAAATAATTTAGAATATATAATTGAATTATAGAAATAATATTTCATAAATCATATACAATGTTCATATTTGTTTCAAAGAAACTTTTTGGAAGCTACATGTGTCAAAAGGTGTCTGAAGTTGTACCATTTCTCAGTATTGATAAATCACGCTGAATGATGAACATGGGTTTGTCCTTATCTCCTCTCTTTAAAAACAAACGTTAAAACTTTAAAAGCCGTAATCTTTGGTTACCTTTTGTTATTGGAGTCCAGGGTAGCAACACTGAATTATAGAAGTAAATAAAAAGATAGAAACCTTTGAAAGTTTTTTTTAATGTTTATTTTTGTTAGTCTAAAATTAACTTATAAATATAAAAGATTTATCAAGAAAACCAAATTGTCTAGAAATCCTTTTCGCCTTTGTAATTACAAAATAGGAGAACAATTTAAATCACTTTCTTTACTTAAATTTTGCAAAAATTGTACAATTTTTTTTTTTTATAATGAATTTGATTGTCATTATCATTGTTTTAAAGTGTTGTTATAAAGACTGCTTTGAGATGGCAGACGGACAGTTACAAAAACTAGGAATGACGTTTGCAGAAACGATGAGTATGAGTTCTATGTCAGTATGTATATTTACTTTCAATTTTACAAAATTTCGTGTTACCTGTTACCAGTTTTAGACAGATACACATGCATAAGATTGTTTGCGTCCCGACTAACATAAAATATGATGTCGTCAAGCAGAAATCATTTAGCATTTGCGTATTTATGAGATTTTATATGTATTTGTTCACATGCAATGATATAATATACACTAGAGAAAAAATGTTAAAAAAAGTACAAATAATAGTACGAAGTTGAAGAGCATTGAGTACCTAAAAAATTTGGCCAAATACAGCTACTGTAATCTTTTCCGGAATGAGGAAAGCCTTAGTTTTTAAAGATTTCAAAGTTTTGTAAACAGTTAATTTATAATTTTGACCATATCAATGATAACTCATGTCAACACCTTAGTGCTGACTACTGGGCTGGTGATAACCTAGGGGAATAAAAACTCAACCAGCAGTATCATCCATCCGGTGGTTGTAAATAAACTCATCATAGATACCAGGATTGAAATTTTAAATTCGCACTAGACTTGTGTTTCGACTACAAAAAACCTTCAGTGACGCTTTCAAGAATAAAAAATGTTTCCCTCCCCCACCAAAAAAAACAAAACAACACAAACCCGCAGGTTAAGTGCATTGAGGACCAACAATTCCTAAAAAAAATTGCCAAACACGGCATAGGTTATCTATTCCTGAGGTAGAAAAGCCTTAGTATTTCAAAAATTGAAAAGTTTCATTTATTGCTCCGAGATAACACATATTTTCAGGCTTACAAATAGTTTTGTGCAAATAAGGTACTATTTTAGTATGAGCTGACAATGCCGAAATTGTTTCATATTTTCACAAACTATAGTTTATACCGTGCTATTTTGCCAAAGTATAAAACAGCTATACGTCACCGAGCTTGTTTTTAGTGTCATAATCTGTTTGTTTCGGTCCTGATATTCACTTTTTTCAGAACACTACAATTGAAAACTACGAGTACATTTTAAACTTCAGTTTCAAGGTTATATTTCGTGTAAGGTCATATTCATCTTTTCACATCGTGACCTCTTTTTTTTTTTTTTTTTTTTTTTTTTACAGTAAACTATTATTTGATAGATTGAATAAAATGCCAATGTTGACATACAAACAAATCTCTAGTTTATCACTAAGACCATATACATTCTTAGATCGGTATCCCAGTGTATATAAAGTGCGAATCCAGCTAGTTCATTTTCACTGTCATATGCGGGTATGTCTATTGTAGAATAAAGGATCATGGGAAAACTGTATTTGTTTACGTTTTGAAAATACCAAATTAATTGATTTGAAGGAAAGTTTTTACATATTTTCATTGTGATATGTCTTTATTATGTAAAAACATAGCATTAAAGTTCAAATAAGTGTTATAAAAGCAACATAATATAGCATATCGATTTTTGAAAGCGATCCATTTTAACTATAGATGCGATGAATTATCACTGTTAGTGCAGTCATTTCTGATGTGGAATTTTCGAGGATGCGAGGAATTTTTATTGTAGAATTACGTGATAAATGCACTTGAAACAAATGAAAAAACTTAGTTGATGACTTTAGAATTTATGATAAATGTATTTTCAAATTGAAATACAAACTCCTCATTCATTCTTTATCAAATATATAGCTTTTCAAACTTGTAACAAAAACGCTTCTCAAAATGTCATATTGTATTCTTCAAATTACGTTTTTCCTTGAATTAAAAAAAAAATTAAAAGATATTTCTGTATTTTTTTTTAAGTCAAAGTTTGATATTGCGGAGTTTAAGTGCAGTCTGTGTAAAATAGAGACGAGTACATTTGAGGACGTTATCTTCCACGCAATAAATACACTTGCGAACAGAGAAATATGCATCTTGAAACGCAATGGTGACAGAAAAGCTTATAAAAGATTTACTTTCCCCAGTTGTACCCTCAACTGCTTCAATTTCCATATTCTGAAAAAGACAGTTTTGGTAGAACAAATGTTCTTGACTCGATTGTTGCTTGCATGATTTTAACTGTATAAGGTGAAACGGTATGTGACATAAATTATCCACAGTCATTAATGATGAAATGTAAGGTGTGGGCGAACTTTTTTGTTTGCATTGGTACGTGAAGTAGAGCACCCTTGATACAAAAAAAAATATCCGTAATGAACAGCTCGATACCAGAGGAGGATTTAGGGGGACAGGGGGTTGCCCCCTTTTTGGGAAAACATTTGGTTACTTTTATATGGAATCACTGGAGCGGGCCGCCTCTTAGGTAGTCATTGGACCCCTACTTATAAAATTTCTAGATCCGCGAGTGGATACTACCACAGAGGTCAAACAATGCACATTTGGGTAATTGTACACAACATGCATGCTACAATTCATGTTTGATGATCTTAGACCCTTTGGACCTCTATGTGGGATATTTCGGTAACTTGGTAAAAACCCCCAAACTGGATACAAGGTTACTAGATTCATCATGTCAAAGAACCCCAAATATCCATAAGGTCTCTTGTCTATAAAAATGCATGCATGGGATACATTTGTTATTGAAGGCATGACTGTAACAATAGGATGAAGATAAAAAAAATATCTTATTCTGGGGTCTCATTGGGGGGGGGGGGGGTCTGATCCCTGATCCCGCTTACTGCTTTATCAGATTCCCGTATCCCTCTTATACTATACAGTTCTCATTTTTTAAAATTTTCCGTGTCCCGCTATACTTTATTTCTCGTTTTCATGACACAATCATTTGACTATCACGTGTCACGCTTACAAAAAAATCGGCAATTCCGCGTCACGCTTATACCCCAACGCGACCCACTATTCTACTCTTTTCTGACTCATATTAAGCCCATTATAAATATATTAAAAAAAGTGTGTTTTTTATCCCTTTTTATCCCGTCTCGTTTAGGGTTGAGCCACAGATAGATAAGATGTCATATGTGACAATGAGACAACTCTCAAAACGAGTCACAATTTATAAAAGTATACCTTTATACGTCAAAATACGGTCTTCAACATGGAGTCTTGGCTCACACCGAACAGCAAGTTATAAAGGGCCCCAGTGTAAAACCTTTTAAACGGGAAAACCAACGATTCAATCATTATCAAGATGTACGTAATTAGTGGTGAAGTGTCATGGAAATGGATAAAAAAAACAAGGATATGGAAATGGATAAAAAAACAAGGATAAAGATCCCTATACGATTCATAAGAAATTTTTAAAATGGAATACATTTGAAATAAATGTTATTTCTATTGAATTTATTTATAGTGTTTTAAAACCAAACTTTCCTCCGTAAGTTAAATTTTATCAAATCCGTCTCTTACTTTATCTATATTGTTTGAGCAAGTCGGCTAAATTAAGGCTTTACAGCTAATTTCCTAATGCATGTAAAGCAAAACTTTGGTTGACTTGATTGCTTAGTTTGTATAATTTTTTGTTTATACAAATTTTGTAAATAAGATTGACATCTTTAAACAATATGTATCGGCATAGTTTAACCTGTATTTATATAATTATTATATTTGAATTAAATTGGGTGTTATCATAATGATTGTACAAAAAAAAAAAAAAGCAAGCACGCTAACTAAAGTCTTGCTTTACATGCTTAAAAAAATACGCCGTAATAGATAAAAAAATAAATAATAAATATATCATACAGTGAAAATGCGCCGCATATACAATACTAATGAATCGCTCTACAGTGAAAATGAAAGAATAGTATCATTATTCGACAGTAAACATGTCTCGCATAAAGAAAGCATCATAGTGGAATTCAGTTCAATATGAAGAAACTGAACGACAAAACCTATTCTACGTTATACAACTTTAATAATTGTGTTGAAATGAATATTTTTTCTGCAACAACATCTTACCTGTTAGTTATAAAACTCCTGCACGATCTGTTCGTGAAATGTCCTAAATATTCACCTATTTTGGTATATATTTCACAGCTATTTGGATTTAGGCGCGAAAAAACCCCGTTCGCATCTCTTACTTTGTTTTATTAGTATTATGTGTTTCTTAACATATACTTTTTAACTAATTTTCTTCATTTTCTTCAAAAATAAAAAAAAGTCGTCTGTTTATTTATCATTCTACATCAAAAATTTCTGGCATATACAGTGAAAATGATATTTTAGGATCCGCACTTTACATACACTGTATCCGACTATAGCTAGGTAGGTGCTATTCGCGTAGTGCCCAGAGCTTTGATTTGATTGCTTTCTTTTATAGGTAACTTTCTAAATTTAGTTTTAGGAAGTATTAAATTAAAAACTAAAAAATAATCGAAATTATGGTTGCATTTCAATTTGGCAAACATATTTGTTGACGCAGGGCTGATCGTTGTTGTTCCATTTTGTGGTCAGTTTTTATATACGTTGACACTTTCAGTCGTGAATGTCCCTTGGTATATTTTACCACTCTTATAAGGATAAATATGAGAGATATTGAATAGGTGGGTGCTCCGGCACATTTTATTTACAACTACTTTTATCGTTTCTTTACTTGTAGGAGTTTCACGTTCTCTAGAACGTTCTCTTCAAAGTTCTTTTCAACTTTCTCTCACGGGACTTGTCCGCTATCGGACTTGTGTCGGTATTTAGCTTTATATGGGGTTTACCACCTCTTTGTAA
Source organism: Mytilus galloprovincialis (assembly GCF_965363235.1). Classification (NCBI taxonomy): domain Eukaryota; kingdom Metazoa; phylum Mollusca; class Bivalvia; order Mytilida; family Mytilidae; genus Mytilus; species Mytilus galloprovincialis. The sequence goes on along the minus strand of NC_134845.1, from coordinate 38,410,015 downwards.
AACATTTTGATACCGTAGAAAAAGATTTAAATTTTAAAGATTGAAAATGCTTTAAAAAAACAATAAATGCAACTGATAGTGTTTAAGCAAAGTGAAATGCAATAATTTGCACAATAAAAGCAGTTACGGATTTCATCAATTTCATGAATTTAGCAAACCCTTAACAATTCCAATCATTATTATATAGATAACTAATGACTGCTTGTTTACTTTAACATTTTATTTTCCAAGAAGGAGGAAATTGTAAATTTACCTGTATGTAGAGAGGCGTCTATTCACAGAAGAGCAAACTCTGAAGCTTTCGCAAAGTATTTATACGAAGAAAAGGTAATTTTATCATACAAACATGTAACACATTCCCAATTTCCCATTTCCGTTCTCAATTTTAACTATAATAATTGATTTCTTTAAAAAAAAATTACTGGTTTAAAAAGTTGGAAACTTGATTACTTATTGATATATTTCATTGTTACGATATATGCCGTTTGCAGTTTGCATAACAGGTACTTTAAAACATTTATCATCTGGTTAAAAAGTAACCAAAAGGAAGGAAAATCAGATGCACAAATGAATTCAGAGCACAATATCAGAAATAGTCGGTAACAAAGCAGCTAAGAGGACGTTTGTATCGATTTCCGTTATATTGGCTAGAAATTGTTTTTCTCTAACGAATTGAAATACATGTATTCATAACACTACATACCACTTAAATGATAATTATTTTGTTGCACCTGCCATCTATTTTTTTCAGGATAATAAAAAAAAACATACACATGTATAGAGCTGTGAGTCTTTTTACAGCTTGATCAAAACCTTATCAGTCAAATTCTGAACTTGTGATTTTAAATCTTCAATTGATGAGACAGTAGTTTACTAATCTTCAAATCTCGTAAAGCAATTTAGAAAAGACAAATCAAGGTAACAAGACCGAGTGAAGTGCATGTACCCCAAAAAGGAGGGTGTCTTCCCAATTGTCCCACTTTTTGAAGTTATTAAAGAACGCCGGAGCGAGGCGAATATATTTTGGGACCTTTTTTTGGGCAGAAAAAAACATAAAATAAGTGTAAAATGCACTTTTTAAACGGTTCCTGGCGTGGAGCATGTATATTCTACAGTTGCTGTAAAGTGTAAGGGTTGGACATTTTTTATGCTGTGATCTCCCCATTGATTGTCTATCATAAAATGATAGTATGGATCTAAAGCTATTTACTGATATATTTGATGTGGGACTTGCCAGTAAAACAAAGACATGGAAAATTCTCGTTTGTTGTATGTTAAGTTAGCATAACCTCACAGATTTCTTATTGTGAATAAGAAATTCACCGGGAAATTTACAATACCAGCGACACGAGTGAAAAAAGTCAAACAAGCAATTTTTATCCAAATGTTTGGTTGATATGTTTCACCCAACAAAATTAAGGGAGGTTAGGGGTTAAACATGTTTTTGTAGATAAATAATATTGCTGTAGATTTTTTTTCATGAGAGGATAATAGAGTACTACTTTATGTTTGGTTGAATTGTGAAATAGAGGTCTCTACGTTCTTGTTCAATCCTGTGTCGCTTTGAAGGTACCATGGTTGTCATTCTCAGCCTAAGCAACGTGTTACTGTAATTTGAATTTCAAAATGACTGAATGACGTTTTTTTTTGACGCACTGGTCATCTCCACCATAGCGAATCACATGACTTTGACATAATCAGTAATTACCAGCGAAAAATATTTTTATAAGAATTGTCGCATAAAAATTAAATACGCGGGAAATGGCAAAGTTCACGAAGTCTAGTTTGATTAATCATTTTACAAAAACAAAAAACAAAAAAGTCCAAGCAAAGGGGGGCGTACGCCCTCTACGCCCCCCTCTGGATCCGCCACTGGCTTCAATACCCCAAAACAATGTAAAGACAGTTGTTGGCTTCAGCTAAATCTGACGTTGAGTGTTAGCAGTATTCGAAAGAAGTGCTGTAAAAATATACATGTACCCGGACTTCCCTAATAAAATTGCAAAACAAACCATCTCTCCATCTACCAGTTCGTGTAGAGTGTAGAATGCAAATGAATTTATACTTTCTTTTTTTAAATTGCATGCATTTTTTCTATATCTATTAAAAGACTTTACCAAAAAAAGTCATTAAAATTTCTATATTTAGTGCTATTTTCATTTATTTTTATAATTAACATTGTAGATATATTTCATAAATCAGAAATATTATCCTTTTTTTAGTCAAATACTAATGACTTAATAAACATTTCAAATATTTTGGCCACGAGCATCACTGAAGAGACATGTATTGTCGAAATGCGCATCTGGTGCAACAAAATTGGTACCGTTTACTTTATTATGTATATTCTTTTATAAAATTCTCATTAAATGTGCCATAACTAATTCTTGTTTATTTAGCAAAACAAACAACAGTTATCTTGTTTATCTAAGAATATTTTACTTCATAAAATAATGTGGGACAATCAGAACTTTTCATGTGGTTCAATCAGAACTTTTACATTTAAAAAAATGGGACAATCGGGAATAAACCAAAAGGAGCGAGCCCTGTTGCGTCGCCAAGATAAGTGTCTGATGTGATAAATGCGTCACTTTCTCATGCAAATACACACTCTAAATGTCACTATTTAGAAAAGGACATCGGTACAATTCTTAAGCAGTGGACTATACCGTTAAAAAAAATATGAAATCGTGAAAACACGTCACTAATTAGTTGGAATTACTGACACTTTGTGTAGGTCCACCAATTTGTGACAGTGGCTAAAAAACGAATTCTAAATATGTCAGATCTTGCACCACGAGTTTCTTCTTTGTTTGCATATGATATTTAAAAATAAAGAAAGTGAAAAAAAGACTTTTAAAACTTTGACCTTTAAGAACTTAACATGAAGGTGTTTTGAATCCTACCAGTTTTAGTTTCACTTCTATATTGCTTTGTCCTCAGTGATGTTTTAACATACATCTTTAACTGTATCAAAATAAATAAAAAAAAAATGCAATGGCTAGACTGTAAAAAAAAATTTGATTGAAACGGCAAAATTTTTGCAAAATGTAACTTTTAATTTAATTTGATAAAGGTTCCAAAATCTTAATAATTCTATAGAAAATGAATTTGACATAACAAAAACCTCAATTTCAACAATTACTAAGAAATAGAAGTATATCGTTTTTGACAGGATATTTTTATATCGAAAGGAAATTGAAAATGCAGAATGGTATTTTTCTTACACTATCCAGCGTCTTATTTTGTGATATCATCCTAACCATTCATCTTTCTAAAAGTATTTCTTGACTCTGATGTCCTAAACCTGTGTTCGTGATTTTCAAGGAAATTCTTGATTATCATTTTATATTAATATGTGTATTATCTAAATTAACAAAGTGATTTCTAAATATATATCATTATTGTTGATAGCTAATCAGCTTTAAAAGGGCACTAGCTGTCAAATTCATGTTAACCAATTTGACTTAAATTCTCATATTAGCTTTATAACAATGTAAAACATTTATTCTAATTATATAACGTCTAATTTTTCTATGTCTGCTTGATTTTAATGTTAAGGTTACAAAAATACGGATTCAATGAGGTCTAATATGCTCACTTGCAAGTGCATAATTCATCATCTTTGTTTCTTGGCTTTTTTGACAAAACTGAACCATACTGACTGCTTATAGCGAATTAAAATTTCACTATTTCACTATCATCAATGATTTAACATAAACAAATCATAATTTAAATGTTTTACGCATCTTGTAGATAAGAACTTATATACTTTGAAAATAGTATAACACCATCAGCTGACACTTATGCATAATCAAATTCTTTATGTTTATTTAGATAATGTGCAAAAATATACTGAACGATTGGGACTACCATCACAAGCATGAAAATGTTACCCAGCTGTTGATGGAGACGACATTTTTTGAGAAATGTGTATATCTCTGCTGGTCTATGGCGATCCAGGAACCTGTAATGTATTTAGATGACGATTTGAAAGAAGGTATACCGTTGGACAAGAATACGTATAAAGAATTTGTTAAGAGTGGGGATACAGTAGTGTATGTCGTCTGGCCAGCACTGTTTTTACACAGAAATGGACCTTTGCTTTATAAAGGAGTTGCACAGGCATCCTGGAAAAAAGCGGAACAATTTGTTTGAAATCTTGTGTTATTTGAATACACTTGTCTGTGATAAGATACTGGTTGTACCAATTAAGCTGTTAACACGCTTTTATTTATTATGCGAATTGATTACGAATTAAAGAATAAAACTAATTATATTCCATACTTGATATTTTGAATTGTTAGTTTGGGAGGTAAAAAATGGAAACCAAGGTTCGTGATCTGTGACGTTAGTATATAGGAACGTCTGCATTACAAATAATAATTCTAGAAACTATAAAACTCTTTGTGAAAGGGATATTACATATTGAATAATTAGTACAGATAGTTAAACAAAATTTGAAACACACAATATGTTACAATAATAATATATGTATGAATGTTAAATGTATTACTTTATTGCATGATGGCTGTTATTTCTTCATACAACTTTTGTATTATACATGATATTTTTTGTATTTTTTACATGATCACTACGAAGATATATAAAAACACTAACTAAATTTGCAGATGCAAAATAATAGAAGACCCCTCCTAGGGAGAACATTTTTTTGCTATTAACAATTAGCCTTTCAAATTGATAGTTGGAGTTTCATTTTCATTGTCATAAGATTCATTCAAAAAATATCAGTCTCCACCTGAAAGAGTATGAAGAAGATTTAATTTAAGTCTGACGTATATTTTGATTTAAAACATTATACAAAAAAAATGGTTGGATAACTTCTGTTAACTTTTAAGCAACACAATACCTTATATCTGTAATGTCCTGTATATTGTTATAATACATATTGTCTATAAATAGGCATCACAATTGACTTAAAAATTAAATCACAAAAATAATTAACTCTGAGAACAATTCAAAAAGAAAAGTCCTTGATATTTTGAAATGCGATTAAGTGCGCCAGTAGATTTGGGTAAACAGGTGGAAATACAAGGGGCAGGATTTTTTTATGTGACAAAAACTTGTTACTCTTTAAAGTGTAAATGATTGGTTCATATCAATATTTCCTAAACCTCTCCATCGTTTGGATGTTATCACTCAATTATCTTGAAAAAAAAACCATGTAACATCGTTATGTGAAAATTTATAGCAACATCATTTTAATACTAGAATTGAAAAATTACGTATAGCCTTTGGTCAATAACCTTTCCCTTTTAATTGATGATCGTGATTATTGTGTTTATATGACTTTTGTTATGTTCATTTGTTCTGAAACGCGGATGATCACCTAATAACATATAAAACATATCGAATGTAAATTGTATTTATATTGTGATTCTCCATTTAACTATAACCAATAAGGGAAAACACATGAATACACCAAAACAATGACCAATAACAAGAGAACGAATTCTATTTGATATGCGCTTTAAAGTAATCAACGAAGATTTCAGGAGAAAATCAAATGTATTTTTATATTAAGGAAATAAAAATGTTGACAGGATGATTTTGAATAATGGGATTGCTTCAACAAATCAACGGTGTCTATCTTGTTTGGTGCATGTGGTACAACACAGTTGAAATTATTTTTTACGTAACCAAAAATGAGTTTTGTAGATTTCTTTTGTATATCTGTTCCTTTTAAATGATTATTTGGTTGGTTTTGATAAAAAAATAATGTATATCTGTTTGTTAAACATAATGACTTGGTTTCAAAAACTGTTGTTCAAAAATGAGAATATGATATTAGAAAAAAATGTACTTCATTGTATTATTGCTACATTCAAATTATTAAAACATAATTGGTGATGGAACATAAGTATCCTATCTTAAATAATAACAATAAATGTTTAAAACTGTTTTTTGTTTGTTTCATTTTTAGCATAACATCCGATACATATTGTCAGAAAATTGTTATTCGGAATAATGTAATAAATAAGAATGGGAAAATGAGCCGCCACTTTATTCTCAGACATATTTTCTTAAAAAGATTTCAAAATTTAAGCTAAATATACAAATCTTTTTCATGGAACATGTTATCTGTCAAATACCGTTTAAATGTAAATTCTCTATTTTCCATTGTATTATTACACTAATTCTAATTATTATTAGTTTTTTAGCATTAAAATGACCTAATATGTCAACACAACCTAAATGGCATAAAACAAAAAAGATACATTGTATGCGACCAACTTTTCCTGAGGAAGTTTTGAAGAAAAATTGAGAATGGAAATGGAGACTATGTCAAAAAGACAACAACCCGACCAAAGAAAAGACGGCAGCCGACGGCCACCAATGTGTCTTCAACGCAGCGAGAAATTCCCGCACACGGAGGGGAGTCTCAGCTGGCCTCTGAAAAAATTTGTGTACTAGTGAAAATGAACGTCACAATAACCTCTAAAACATATAAATGAACACAAATTTAAAAAAACAATAAAGACTAACGAAGACCAGAGGCTCCTGACTATGAATAGGGATGTTGTGAGATCTCACACCTCCCCCTATACCTGTAGTCAATTTAGAATAAAGAAATAAAGAAACACAAGATAACAGTACGTACAGTAAAACTCAGTTTAAAAGACGTGTTGTAAGGCTTTATTGGTATTGCTAAATTTTTGCCGCCTTTTAATCCGTGCCAGTGAAAGGATAACTTTCAAAATGGCTAGATGTGAACGAAATTATACGTATTTAAACGAGTGTCTAAATGAAGTGATAATAAAACAGGTGTGTCTAAAGGGTAGTTATCTCCTCCTGTCCGTCACATATTTCCACAGACAGCAATGCTTTTCTGACTGAAATTAACATTAGTTTGTATAACAGTGCTACAGAATAAGGATAATAAATTTAGAAACTGAGTCATTGTTACGATTATAACACTCATGGTTTATGGCTACTGAAAATCTTGAAAAAACAACCTTATATTATTCGTTTTATTTATGCTATAGCTGGAATACCTTTTTACCCAACTGGTCCAAATGAATCGTTTGATTTTGTCATCACATGGTATACGTCCTCGCCCATCATGATATGTATTCTGCCAGTAATTTGTCTTTTGTCGTCCGTAGCCCCTCAAAATCTTCTCTTTATACATTACTGACTTTATTTAAACAAAATCATCCTTGGGGTTTTTAGTTATTACTATTAAAATATAGTAAAATTTACTCGTTGATGCCACCTATCAAATAACATGGCATCAATCTCTTTAAATAGAACAAAACTGAATTTAATCATGAAACGTTTTATAGATAGAGAAAAACTGACAATGTTAAGATCTGCCTTCTGTCGAATTTAAACAAAATGTCAGATGACCCCCCTAATGACGAATTATAGCATTGTTGTGAGTTTTTGGCCAGTTTATTAAAATACTTGATCAACTCATTACAGCAATAGTTGTCTTTAAAGATTATGTTTACACGTTTTATGTGGTTTAATTTGCAAAGGCTGTTACGGTGGAAACAGTAAAACATTAAAAAAACAAGATCACATGATAGAAATCGACTCCTATCTTACCTATTTTCGTTGATACATTTTGACAAACTTTAGAGCTTTTACATAAATTTTTATATCATAAAAACTTGATGTACATAGTCTTCATTTGTCATCATTGTGTCAAATGATTGAAATCGTTGATATACTTTTAACAGGAGTTGTGGAGCACAGTCACAATTTTGAACTCGATTTTCCTCTTTCTTTCTACTTCTCGTACATTAAAAACTATAACGGATACAAAAAAAATATCCATGGAAAATTATCCACAAGAAAATTTTTGTCCAACACAGTTTCCGTTCAACTCATTTCTTTTTATGTATACAACTTGCTGTATTGTATCAGTTTTATCTTACACAAACTTTGACCGGACATAGGAGGACAAAGCATGAGCAACATGACGGGTGTCACATGTGGAGCAGTATTTTTATACCCATCCGGATCACCCTTTGATAAATGTGTATACTATTTCAGCGAAGATCGACGTCACAATAAACTCCGAAGCATATAAACATGATAAATGTTTTGACGGCAATCATGAATGATAAAAAAGTATGTTACATCTGAAACAATTGCATATTCTCTTTTATTAGTTTTTAGAGAATGAAGTACCGTATAATTCTCCCTTTAGGTGCGTAATGTATTTTTAGTAAGGTTCGTGTTGCTCCGTCTTTGACAAAATGTTGTCTCTATTAGGTTTTATACTGTAGTTTGTCTTTTTCGATTTTTCGTTCCTATTATGGCGTTGTCAGTTTATATTCGATTAACAATAAAATACAGAATGTCTCTGTTATGAGTCTTTGGCCTCTCCTTTAAATTCGATCACAGGTTCGTGTTCAGTTCAAGGTGCCTGTCATTTTTCATACTCTCTGTGCCAGATATTATTTGTATTTAGTTTTTTAACATTAAGACCTTATTTCGACACTATCATTATTGTTTTTTTTATAATTTCATAATAACTCACGGCATGAGATTAATCTATTTTGTTTGTTACATAAAAATTTTCTATAACTTATTCGTATATTGGTTCTAAACACACTAATTTATTTTGCATTCTTAAATTGATAAGATACATTTTAAAAACTAAGTCGTCCAACTTCACCAGATGTAAATGTGGTACGCACACTAATAGAAGGAATTAGCGGAGTAATATTTCGATGAATGTTTTGTTCAAACTGGATTCGAGGTTTTTTAATGTTGTGGGAACACAGTACCGAAAACCTTATATGAACATCGGAAACAAGAAGGAGAACATTTTTGGGTCCTCAGTTTTGAGAATCTTTTCTTTTTGTGCAATTGTTTTACATTTTTATATCTTGATCTTTGAAAGCTTACCAAGCGGTATGGGCTGTGCGAATTATTGAAGGCTGTACGGTGACCAATATTTGTTAATTTCTGTGTCTTGGTTTCATTCAGACAGTTGTTTCACTGGCAATCATACGATGCAGTTTTGTTTTATGTGTTTCGGTTCAGTTTGATACTTTCTTGTTTATTTCTTAATTGATGTTAATTCGTTAATTTTTAGTAAATTGAATTATTCCAGGAATGACGTAATGATAAACAAAATTAACTTAACAATTCCTTTTATTAGACGTCACGTTAAAATGCCATATTTTGATTAGCTAATACGTTAGGTGTTGATTTACTCCATCACATGGTTGAGCAGGTGACAATTTTTTTTGAATGTTACCCTATCATCCAAACAAATTTAAAAAATCAATAATTTAATAATTTACATCAAGTTATTAAAGGCAATGCTTTAGTTCTACTTCTTTGCTCGGACTTTATTATTTGTCTATTTCGCCGCGGATGACAATGTTTGCTTAGGATAACAATCTGCTCTATCACCCTCTCAGCAATTTGTTATTTATAAAGTGTTATATGGCATTACAAGGAGATGTGTACGGTGTGCGTATTGTATGAACCACAAAAACTTTATGACTTCATGAATGTTTAAAATAAGATTCCTAGAAATAACTCACAACAAATATATGTTGTTAAATGTGAATGACGAAGTTCCGGTTTGTAAAAGAAAGATAACAAAACCTGGGAAAACTCACAAATCTATGAGGTGATTTATATAACAGTCAGTCTGTGTACATTTTATCAGCTACTATATAATAATTAAGTGTTCTATTAAGACTTAATATTTTTATAAATTTATTATAAAAGTTAAAGATAATTTTTTCTTGCAGAAAAGAGAGATCGATTAATAAAATATCGAAATATAACGTGTCCTTGTATTACTTTCACCATATGAGGAAGTACGGGTATTCTATAAATAGTAATGTGTTAACCTTTCGGATAAATTATTTATTGAATCGAAAATTGTTATTTTGATCTTTTACAGACAAATTAACTGTCTTCGGAGTGCGAAGTTCAAAATACTTAACAAAGTTAAATGGATAAAATAACACAGAGATTATAATGGATAACTTTTATACTGAACAAGGAAGATAATAAGTTTAAACATGTCGAATGAAATAAAATCTTGTCATATTTGTGATACTCCAAGTAATTGTTTGTGCATATGTGACATCTGCCTTCATCCATGCTGCGAATTTTGCATTGATGAACACAAAACTGACAAGATATGCCAGTTGATAACTGAACATGTCAACAATTTTAGCAATGTATGTAAGCACCATAATGGAAGAGTGTATACAGGTTATTGCCTTAAATGTTCAAAACAAACTTGCGAACAATGCAAAGACTCTCATGCAGATCATTTGACATCAATATTGTCTTTGAAACTAGCAATGGAGCCAATACAAAAAAGGTTGCATAGCTGTAAAACATTATTTAGCAAGAATGGACAAGACACAAAAAATCTGATTCATTCATCAACAGAAGAGATTAAGAAATTAAGAAATGTGCGAGAGGAGATCGAGAATGGTGGAATGGAATGGAAGAGGTTAATTTCAGATATTAAAGAGGAATTTTTGAAACAAGTTTCCAGCCATATTTCAAAGTTAGATGGATTTTGCGATAAAGGGTATGGCCAACAGTCTCTCATGAACGAAATGATCAACAAGGTAGATTCTTTGGAAAATGTACAATACATATGGACATTTTACCCTATATGGCTGGCTATCATTGAAGAACTGGAATCTGTTGTCAAACTTGAGAGGATTTCAAAACGTGGTTCATTTTCCATTATTTTGCAAAATGCGTTACCAGATTTATCGGACTGTCTGATCGAAACCAGGTAGTTATATTATATGACATATTTGTGTGTGTGTGTGTGTGTGTGTGTGTGTGTGTGGGCGTGAACAATTTAAAATAACGATGTTTTGTAATAAAATTAAATCTTATTAAGATACCATATACTATCAATAATGAGGCACCTGGATGGATTGAATACTTACATTATATTTTTTTTTAGTAACAGGACGTTCCTTGTAGTGAATCAAAATAAAGAAAAGCTTGTGTTTGTTTTTAAATATTTCAACCCTAGCTATTGTATAATGATCATCGACCATCCATTTATTTGAATAATCATAACTTTCTTAAAAAATTGAAAATTTCAGTAAAATGGTGTACTTTATTTTCCCCATTAATTTTTATTGCGCTGTAGCGCGTTAGGCTTATGATGACATAACACCTTTTTGTTTCTGTTGAGTCTTAAATCGATTTCTATTTGAAGGTTTTTTTTTACAGAAATTCGTTTATTTTAAACAAAGACACAACTGAAAGGAAATAGATATTTTCTCCTGTTTTGAATGCAAAGAGTTCCTTAAATATGTAACGAGATGGTTAAAAGCTTTGGACAATTATCTATCATAATTGATTTTGAAACGCCTCTTGAAAGTCTAGTGGATAATTAGAAATGCAACCACGGAATTTCAAGACAAGAAAGACGTTTATATAACTTGAATTCAAACTAACTGACTTTCTGATATTATGGATTTAACATAACATAGAATAAATCAAAATAAACACTGATTCATGATTGCTTAAATATGTATTCATTTTTAAGTTTGTTCTTTGTTCATTAAGGGAATACAACGCTTTGATGAAAGAAAAAGAACCAAAACTTGACAGTGACGCACTCAAATTAGGAAATGAAATTGAGAAATATAAACTGGCAACTAAGTAAGTTATTATACAATGTAAAATTAACATATATTATTTGATTTGATGCTGACTAAAACGAACTCTACATTATTTGACCACAGAAAAAGAAGCCTTCCATAAACTGTACATGTAATTAAGCAGCAATGTAGTATTACAAAAATGACAGCTAAATAGAAACATATAAAATTAAGGTGCTTCAATCACCTAAAAAAAATCTAAAAAAACAATTTACATTGAGATTAAGACTCAACTTCCATAGAGAGAAGTTAACACGTTACAATTAAACCTGTCATTTATGTATACCATGTATCCAAAAGCCTCTCAATGATCAAAAGGTTTTTTTTTCAAGATTGCTCTCTATGCAATGAAATTTTTCCGTCAAATCGTTTGGGTCAAGTTTTTTGAAATATATATAATTTTGTTAAATGGTAAATATTTTGTCAAATTTTTATGAAAATTAAACGGGCTTTATTATTAGATTCAAGGTGTATGACAATGTTTTATAAACATTTTGAAGCGCCTGAAAAATAGTAAACAAATTAAAACATCTTTCTATCAACTCACTTATTTCCATGTGCTCCATTATTCTGTGTTGATTATTAATCAATATATAGATTGGTAAATTTAGATAACACAACTGGAAAGATAACTTTAACCCAAAGTTTTAGATCAACAATTACTGAATTAAACGTGTATTGTCGATTATACGTAATGAATTTGTTTTAACGAATTGACAAAAACCCTATCTAAATTATATCAGTGTGCAATGTTTTCTATTTTTCTTTTTAGGGATCTAGAAAAGAAAATACGAGAAAATGAACTTATAAAAAGTGACATTTGCAAACAACTAGCGGAGAATAAGCTTTTATTTGAGTACGTAAATTTATTATTTAGCTTTCTTTAAGAAATATTTTGTAATGCATATGTAAAAATCAAACAGATGATTTTTGTTTACTCTTTATCAATCTTACACTGTTATAACGTTGCTGTTTGACATGTTATGTGAAGCATATCAACCAACACATTAGGCATTATAACTTGTATTCAGAAACGACGATTATAACTGAACTATAGATAAAATAAATCACAAACAATATCATGCAGTATAGCAACACCCGAAAAAATCGAAAATAAATATTTAAACAACAAACACTCTGGATAGATTGATTTGGGTACTATTTAAAACAAATGATGGTTATCTTAAACACGCCATAAAACCATGATTAGTGTAACTACCAATAAGGTGAACTCTTACCTTAAAAAAAAGAAAACAAATCGCGCATAATTAGAAGAGAGGATTATAGAATAAAACTGTTTAGCACTAGATGGTTCTAGCAGATGAAGCAACTGATGTTAGTGGGATATTGCCGCTGAAAAAAAATAAAATCGCACCATGAAGTTTATGAAAGTTTGTAGCATGTAGAGAGACGAGAGAAGTACTAATGCATAACATCGGCATAAGGACATTTTTTATTGAATAATTTAGTCATTCACGATTGAAGCTTTAATCTGAAAAGATTGAAGAAGGTTTTTTTTAGTTTGAATATTCAACTTTTTAATTTTTTTTTACTAGAAACATTATATTAACAAATACCACAGGAGCATTTTATGAAAGTATTTAAAGTCTGTTACTTTATCTGTAAAAGAAACATCTGTGTTCGTACAAGACAATTTTATGTTACGTTAATGAATGTCAATTTTATTTTATGTTGACCTGGAAAAAAGCAACTGCTTTTTGAGGTACAACTGTCTGATTGTGGCGATTTCCATCACATAAGGGTGTACATATTGTAAGGAAATGGGTGTCCTTTTCATTACTTTCATATAATGATTACAATTTTCAAATTGTAAGAGGATTGACCCGATACATTAGAGAAACTTTGTTTTGCGCAAAATCATGTTCTGTCTTGTGAATTTTTGTGACTTGTTTATTCATTCCAGCTCAAATCAAACAATTTTATAAGCAAACAAAAAGCTATAATGTATTCTTGGTGCTGATTGATGAAGTCAGAGTGACTAATGTAATAATGTCAAAATACAATCTAAATTTCAAACCACGGCATATAATTGATTTATTATTGACTTTGTTGAATTTTTTCACGTTCATCCACGTTAAGCGTATGATCTCCCACTCGCTTTGTAACGTATACAAACATCACATGAATAAACCAATTCGCTGTTTTGTATTCATATTGTTTTATAATATAGTTTTTTGGTTATGCACAGAGTGTTTCAGTATGAAAACCAGTGAAGCAACTTTTCAACAAATTTCAAAGGAAAATTATTTTAACAACACACCACCATTCCAACTACAAAAATGACTATAACACGCTCCATATAGTAATATAAGCTATGCAAAATAAACGGTTGACATGCTGTTTTTTTTAGTTAAAACATACGTATATTTAAACGTGAGTGACTGAATAATTTATTGATTAGCTGTTGGTGGGAAATGTCATTTTAAGTCCTATTGGCTTTATCATTTTCTTTTGGGTACATGGTTTGGATATTTTCTTTTCTTTGTCGGCATTGAATATTTAATTTTCTATTATAACCCACAAAATTAGCAATACTGAGCTTGTCTTTCCTTGTTTAAGTCGATTGTTTTTCAGTCTGGATAGTAAAACAAACATTTTTTTGTAAAGTATGAATAGCCAAATACTGCATTTTTTCAGAGTGCACACATTCACGTATGACAATGTAAGACAGGCTTATTATTGTCAAAATCATATGATGTCCCTCAAATCAGCAATATATTAACTGTAGTAACTTGAAGTAAAAAAAAAGCTAATAAATAAATCAACACTGCTATTACTATTAACATCCTTTTTCTGATACACGATTTCTTTATCATTTGCATGCCACCGCCGCGGTTGATTGGGCATCAAATGTAACCCTTGTACGATCACCTTTCCGTTCAAAATAAATTTCTGTTCTTTAAATTTAGTGCAGCTTTGTTCCATTGACAGATTCCCCATTTTTTTTAGCTCACATGGCCCGAAGGGCCAAGTGAGCTTTTCTCATCACTTTGCGTCCGGCGTCTGTCGTCGTCCGTCGTCGTCCGTCGTCGTCGTCCTGCGTCCGGCGTTAACTTTTACAAAAATCTTCTCCTCTGAAACTACTAGGCCAAATTAAACCAAACTTGGCCACAATCATCATTGGGGTATCTAGTTTAAAAATTGTGTCCGGTGACCCGGTCAACCAACCAAGATGGCCGCCATGGCTAAAAATAGAACATAGGGGTAAAATGCAGTTTTTGGCTTATAACTCAAAAACCAAAGCATTTAGAGCAATTCTGACAGGGGTAAAATTGTTTATCCGGTCAAGATCTATCTGCCCTGAAAATTTCAGATGAATCGAACAACCTGTTGTTGGGTTGCTACCCCTAAATTGGTAATTTTAAGGAAATTTTGCTGTTTTTGGTTATTATCTTGAAAAATATTATAGATAGAGATAAACTGTAAACAGCAATAATGTTCAGCAAAATAAGATTTACAAATAAGTCAACATTACCGAAATGGTCAAATGACCCCTTTAGGAGTTATTGCCCTTTATAGTCAATTTTTAACCATTTTTCGTAAATCTTAGTTATCTTTTACAAAAATCTTCTCCTCTGAAACTACTGCGCCATATTAAACCAAACTTGGCCACAATCATCTTTGGGGTATCTAGTTTAAAAATTGTGTCCGTTGACCCGGTCAACCAACCAAGATGGCCGCCATGGCTAAAAATAGAACATAGGGGTAAAATGCAGTTTTTGGCTTATAACTCAAAAACCAAAGCATTTAGAGCAATTCTGACAGGGGTAAAATTGTTTATCAGGACAAGATCTATCTGCCCTGAAAATTTCAGATGAATCGAACAACCTGTTGTTGGGTTGCTACCCCTAAATTGGTAATTTTAAGGAAATTTTGCTGTTTTTGGTTATTATCTTGAAAAATATTATAGATAGAGATAAACTGTAAACAGCAATAATGTTCAGCAAAATAAGATTTACAAATAAGTCAACATTACCGAAATGGTCAAATGACCCCTTTAGGAGTTATTGCCCTTTATAGTCAATTTTTAACCATTTTTCGTAAATCTTAGTTATCTTTTACAAAAATCTTCTCCTCTGAAACTACTGCGCCATATTAAACCAAACTTGGCCACAATCATCATTGGGGTATTTAGTTTAAAAATTGTGTCCGTTGACCCGGTCAACCAACCAAGATGGCCGCCATGGCTAAAAATAGAACATAGGGGTAAAATGCAGTTTTTGGCTTATAACTCAAAAACCAAAGCATTTAGAGCAATTCTGACATGGGGTAAAATTGTTTATCAGGTCAAGATCTATCTGCCCTGAAAATTTCAGATGAATCGAACAACCTGTTGTTGGGTTGCTACCCCTAAATTGGTAATTTTAAGGAAATTTTGCTGTTTTTGGTTATTATCTTGAAAAATATTATAGATAGAGATAAACTGTAAACAGCAATAATGTTCAGCAAAATAAGATTTACAAATAAGTCAACATTACCGAAATGGTCAAATGACCCCTTTAGGAGTTATTGCCCTTTATAGTCAATTTTTAACCATTTTTCGTAAATCTTAGTTATCTTTTACAAAAATCTTCTCCTCTGAAACTACTGCGCCATATTAAACCAAACTTGGCCACAATCATCATTGGGGTATCTAGTTTAAAAATTGTGTCCGTTGACCTGGTCAACCTACCAAGATGGCTGCCATGGCTAAAAATAGAACATGGGATAAAATGCAGTTTTTGGCTTATAACTCAAAAACAAAAGCATTAAGAGCAAAACTGGCATGGGTTAAATTGTTTATCAGGTCAAGATCTATCTGCCCTGAAAATTTCAGACGAATCGATAGTCAATTTTTAACAATTTTCATAAAATTTGTAAATTTTTACTAACACTTTTAACTGAAACTACTGGGCCAATCATTATAGATGGGGATATATGTACGCAGCAAGAATGTTCAGTAAAGTTAGATCTACAAACATATCACCATCACCAAAACACAATTTTGTCACGAATCCATCTGTGTCCTTTGTTGAATATTCACATATACAAATGTACCAAGGTGAGCGACACAGGCTCTTTAGAGCCTCTAGTTTATATTGAAAAGAATTGAAGTTTAATTTATTTAACCACAAGCACCACTGGTGGGCATACATTTTCAAGTTGAAAGTCACACACAGAACTAGTTTCTCTTCGTTTTTGGATTAGAATCAATATTGTTGTATTCTAATTTTAATTGTTACTACAGTTCGCATCAGACCATGTTGGTAGAAAATGAAATTATGTGCACTAAAATTGAGACTTTAGAAAAAGTGAAAATTGAACTGAAGGAATCTTTGATGTGAGTATCATCAGACAAATCATTTAACTCACATATCATAGAGTAGTTATAACACTAACAAACAACATTTATATAAAACTCTATTCAAAAACAGTAAATCAGGACACCGTTATTGGTGTTAGTGATATGAAAATGCCGATTCTACCTAAACACAGAAAGTATGCGAGGCTTCTTGAACACATAAAAGTATGCAGTCAGATAATATTTGCAACGATCTTGTTAAAGGAAATACACAAAACAGTCAAAAATATTTTTGAATAGAATAACTTTGTTATTGTCGACCTGTTGTTGATGCATTCGGCACTGTTACCATGTGGTTACCTTTGATCTAATTGATGCGTATATTTTTTCACCTCGAACACTACTGGTGAAAAACACGTGTCCAAGTTTAATTTCGCATAGGGAACTAAAATTCTTGTATTAAGTTTGAAGGAAAATTAATATTTTTGCATAGCAATATGAAATTTCCCACAGAAAGTAACTAAAAGTTAGCGTGCAATAAATTCTAATATTGCACCAGTGCAATAAATCTTTAAAATTGATGACGTCATCAACGACAAAATCTTAGTTTAAACCAATTTGTACTTTCAAATATTATATTACTTTACACATGATACAATAAAAGGGTTATTGCATGAATATTGGGGAATATTATCCTTCGTAGAACATATATTGTACGCGCAAGCTCGTGCAATATAAAATTGTACCCGGGACAATCTTCCCCATTATTCATGCAATAACCCTATATTATTGTATTGTATTATATTATACTATATTATTTACTACAGAAATAACCAAACCATGTTGGTAGAAAATGAACGTATGCGCACTACAATTTTCGCTCTAGAAAAACAGAAAATGGAAATGAATAAATGTTTGGGGTGAGTATAATCAGTCAAATGGATATAAATGACATGTATAGTAGTATATTCTACATATAAAAACAAATAAGTATATAAAAGTCATCAGAAACAATTAACAAGGACATCATAAAAGTTTTCGGGGATCCTTGAATACCAAGTTCACAAACACAACAAAAAATACAGTCGGATGATTTGTACAACGAAACTGGTAAAGGAAATATACAAGACAATCAAAAGTATATCGAAAAAAAGAACTATTTCGGTTTCAGATAATGTTTTGTCTTTGTCGATCTCTTTATGACGCATTTGGAGGTGATTACCTTTGATCTGAATGATGCTGAACTTTGGAACTTGTTTGAGCGTAATCTTCAAACTATTTTTGATTGGATGAAAATGATGTCATTGTTTATGTTAACAAATACATTTGTTTAATGTTTCGTTACTTACAATAATTGTAAAAGAGGGAAAAAAGATACCAAAGGCACATTTTAAAACATTTATAAATCGACAATAAACTGGCATTGCATTATCCAAAAAAGAAATATAAACAAACAACAGTACATTACACACAACATCGAAAACTTAAGACTAAGCACCAATGGTACAATTTAAAATTCATATTTAAGAAATAGTTTTTAACTAGAATATAAAATATTTACCAGTGATAATATTCTCTATTAAAAAAAATGAAATAATACTAGATTACATTTATCCATGCAGTTTTTCCTCGGTGTTTAATCTGGCTTTAAGACTACGTTACCCATCAGACCAACCAATAAGATATCTACTTTACATACAAATAAGCAAAGTTATAGACATAAACTTTCAATTCTTTAAAAGAGGGACGAACGATACCAAAGGGACAGTCAAACTCATAAATAAAAAATAAACTGTCATCGACATCGCTAAAAATGAAAAAGACAAACAGACAAACAATAGTACACATGACACAACATAGAAAACTAAAGAATAAACAACACGAACCCAACCAAAAACTAGGGGTGATCTCAGGTTCTCCTGAAGGGTAAGCAGATCCTGCTCCACATGTGGCACCCGTCGTGTTGCTTATGTGATAACGAATCCGGTAAATAGTGTAATTCGGATGGTCACATTCATGAAAAGAAAGGGGATTGTAGTTACGACGTAAAGAACATATCCGATATCATTTGGGAAACGGTTATTCCATAACGATCAACCAACTCGTGATGGCGTCCGTAAAATTTACGAAGGGATGATTTCAACTTAATCATCCGGAAACTCTTGGTTTGATAGCTTCCTTGTGAGCAGCAACCCTCTATCAAGAAAATTTATGATATAATAATTCAAATAAGCATAATGAAGGAATTCGCAGGTTTTTAGTTTATGGCCATTGCGCGTCATGAATCATGTATGGCTTTTATTACCGTCTGAAGAGGTCGTTTAAAATCAGGTACAAGTAATCTAATTAAGTCATATGTAAGTCAATTAAGATTTACTTGCATGACTTTTGTTTGGTCCAGGTACGATTTTTCATCGAATCTAGTGTTCCTATGTTGATAGATATAAGTAAAAAATAATCATTTTAAAATTAATATTGCAACAAAGGAGATTTTAATAGCAACCTCAATCTGTGAATTCTATTGAATTATAAGAAGTAATAGAATTCAACAGTATTTGCCAAAAAATAAGATCAGTTACAACATTTTTACTATTTCTACCTCTGTTTGCATTGAATTTAAGGAACTCGCACTAGCTCAATAAATGCTATTTAATAAATGAAAAAAAACCTCAACATTATGTATCCTTTTTTCCTTTATATAAAAAAAAACACATTCGATAATATTTTTTATTTAAATCAATTGAGATTCATAAATTGAATAACTGACACCACTGATGAGAAGTACGTGTTAAAGTTAAAATACTGACCTTAAGTTCCCTGCATGTTTGTATTAATATCTATACCATTAGACATGTTACGAAAAGGTATATTCACGACGTTGAGGTTGACAATTTACACTTTAAATGTGGGGACTGTGTCACAACACCAAAGATATTACCTGTGAATACATTATGTTTTATTTAAAAACTGCATTGGTCCTTTCGCAGGCAATCCCGTATGGAACGAATATGTAATAACATTTACACGATTAGAAATATAAGAAATAAATACAAATACTTTCCATCATATTTTTAAGTAACTATAATTATACTACAAAAAAGGGGGGCGTTCATGTTAATGCAGTAGATGTGCGGGGCAACGGAGATACGGGGTACATACGTGTGTGAATTCCGTCGCACCCTTAATATATCTTACAAATAGTCTAAAGTATTATAATCAGTTGTAAACCTACTCGTTAATATATATGTAACGATCATTTGTATATCATAGTTTAAAAAAACAAACAGTGTTTGTATTTTGTAATTGATCCAGTTGTTTGCCACCTAAATTGTTTTGACCATAATTGGGGTCTGTTTTAAACAGCTAAAACACGATTTCAACTTGAGGGATGTTGCACTATATATAGAAATTTTTCGCCCGGTCATATAGCTTTGAAGGCATGTATTTTCTTTCTTTATTTACTCCCAACTTTGTCTCAAATTCAAAAGTTTCAGCTCATTTTGCATTTTCTGTATATTAGTTTGTGATTAATTGATTGTTGGTTGCTTAACGTTCAGTGGCAAATATTTCGTGTATGTTTAAAACAAGAAGAGGTTTGTGTAATATATGACTCGCTACTCATCGGTTGAACAACCCTGCAGAGTTTCAAAAGCATTGCATAATGACTTAAGTTTGCATTTACATCTTAAAACCACCTTATGCAGATAATTTGTATTTCATAAATTCCTAAAAACATTTGTGGAAATTCGCCAACCGTTTCATACGAAAATGAGAATATGAAGAAGAAAAAAAATGACACTAATGACCGAAAGGTCTTTCCTGCTAGGAGTTTCTTTAAAAGAAATATGTTGGTTTTTTAAATTAAATCTGTTGAATGGGTACCTTTTACTACCCTACGGAGGTACCAGTTGTTTTTTTCAGGGAGAGGGGGACTAGGATTTAATTTGAAAGAAATCAGGACGGGAGTTTTGAGTTAAGAAAAGGCAGAATGAGTAACTTGGCCAAAAAAAAACTTAAATTTAACTTGCTTACTATGTATAATATTATCAATCTAGAATTGAATGTACTTGTATAACCCTCAGCCCCACTTTTTCTAGACCACCCACTTCTACGCGCGTACATCTTTTATGTCCTATGACAGGTTTTAGCCAGTAATGATAGCACAAAAGCAATTGTCGTATAAGCTGTAAAATACATAATGATGTTCTAGATAAATGTAATTTGTATTACAAAGACGCACATGATTTAAATTTTACCTATTTAAATCTATAATCAATGTTTTGACACCGTCCCCAAATTTTAAGTCTAATTTGTCAACCTTAGCGTCGAGAATATACCTTTTCGTAACATGCCTATTTATTTGTATCCTTTTAATTATTTACTACAGCAATCACCAGACCATAGTGGACAAAAATGAACGTATGGGCTCTAAAATTGAAGCTTTAGAAAAACAGATAACTGAAATGAAAGAATCTTTAAGGTGAGTAATATCAGTCTTATGAATTAACTCACATGTCAAATATTAGTTTTCACACTAAAAAAAAATAATAAATAATTGTCTTACGAAAACATTCAGCCTAGATTTAATAATATGTGATCCTTTAAATGTTGCAACTACACAAACCAATATGTAGTATGAAGATTGGAGCAACGATACTGACGAAGGAAATACATACATGTAAAACAATTGAATTTAAATCAAATAGAAAGAACAAACAATGAGTATCACCATGACCTTTATCGTTGTCGGCGTTTTCTCTCGACGCTGTCAGTATAGTTTTGATGCGGTAAAAGAGGGATGAAAGATCTCAGAGGATCATTGAAAACCATAAATCAAAAATAAACTGACAACGCCATGGCTAAAAATGAAAAAAAGACGAACAGACAAATGATAGTATCCAAGACACAGCATAAAAATTATATAGTAAGCAACACGAAAAAAATATTTTCACCGTTGTGGTCTAAAATTAGATGAAAATTATGTCACTGTTCAATATAACGTTCGACAATAGTAAGTGGTGTCTATCAGGTCATATTTTTAAAATATAGATATACTAGTATGAGGCTGTGTTATCTATTGGACATGAACGAATAAATATGTGGAATGTTCTTATTTTATGAATCATGTAATGGTGAAATCAGAAGTAAACTAAAAAGCTCAAGTGAGAAGGAAGCACAGATTCGTCTTGTGTTTTTGCTTTTGTGTTTGTAGTCATTTATTTGTTTTTTGTAGTATGGTCTGAGAACATACAATTTGTATTTTTTTGTTGAAAACTTTAAATCAATTTATTTGAAAAAAAATTGTATATAGTCCCACCAACCGCTAAAACATTTCATAAGATCCGCAATTTTGTTTGGCTGACAACAATTGGAAGATATTCCTCAATAAAATTCACATATCTATTACAACATCTTCACAATGGATAGGAAAACAAAAGAAAATCTTAATATAACGCTTACTTTGATGGTTATCATGGTTATAGCATAAACATGTTATTTTAACAATTGGAAGCTTCATTTTGTTATTTCATGTGGTTGTTAAGGTGTTTGTTCCCCAGGCGCATATGACGCGGAATCAGGGTAATAAATATCAAATTAAGCATATGTTTAAATAATTTAAGGGTATTAATATGCGAAATACAATTTACCATATGCTAAAATCAATTTAGCATATTCTGAATTAATAAGCTTACACAGAAATGGTAGCGAGGAATCAAGGTCATCAATATTTTATAAATTGATTTCAGAATATGGTAAAATCATTTAAGCATTTCCTTAATTCAATAAAGAATATACGGATTGCCGAATTTAAAGTAAATATCACCCAATGAGTGCGACCGTTACATAAATATGCAACCATATGATTTCTAGAAGGGGCATTGATAGGAAGGATTTTTTGTTCTTGACTATTTATTTCCATGAAATATGTAGTCTGCTTTTTCACGATATGTCTCGTGTCGTTTGTCTTAGAGAACAGTTTTTATTCTCATTTTTTTTGGTACTGCCAGTATGTATAAATAGGTCCTAGTATAGCACCCCCACCCCTTCCCATTCCACCAAAATCAAATGGAACCTCCCTAAATGAAAAATGTTGACCCTCACTGCGGATCTTTAATAACCTTCAGTAAAGGTATCCAATTCTGTACAATTTCATTACACATATTCATAAAAGGCATATACGAATGGTGGGCTGTGAGTTATCATCTGTTATACATTGTAAATAAGCATCGGAAATTCTCTGATCATCAATTCAGATGCGATATGTTTAGTATCAGTAAGGACCGCATGCAGCAGCTGTCCAACCAACTAGTTAAGAAAGCGGTGTTTCATTGGAGGACATAGCTAATTAATATACTAAACTATAATTCAGCATAAGCTAAAACCATTTAAGCATCAGCTTAAATTATTTAAGCATAAGCTAGAATAATATAAGCATAAGCAAAATTCATTCTATCATTATCTTATTTCCTTTTAGCATAAGCTTAATTCATTTTAGCATATGATAATATGAACATGGTTGATATGATCATTTATGCGAAGTTTATTATTTATGATCTTGATTCCGCGCCACATTTCTGTATAAGCTGAACAACTCAGCATATGCTTAATTGATTTTGCATATGCTTAAATCATTTAAAGGTATGCTTAAATCAATTAAGGGTATGCTAAAATTGTTTGAGATTTTGCTAAAATCAATTCAGCGTATGCTAAATATTTTTAAGAATAACCCTAAATGATTTTTAATATATACCAAAATCGGTTATTATGATAATGATTACGCGCCATATGCGAACCTCTACATCCCAAAAAATTAAAAAAAACAAAAACATTACATTCTAATTTTCAATCTTACTATAAAAATCATTGTTACAATTGCAGTCGTTTAGTCATGCTTAGGAATCGATAAACGTTTGAAATTAAGTGTTTAACAAAATTCTTTTATATCTTAAAAGTTGTTATATAACAGAGCCTCCCCAATCGTTGTCCGCTTTAATGAATTTCCCTTTTGAATGGTTTTACACTAGTAATATTGGGGCCCTTTATAGCTTGTTGTTCGGTGTGAGCCAAGGCTCCGTGTTGAAGACCGTACATTGACCTATAATGGTTTACTTTTATAAATTGTTATTTGGATGGAGAGTTGTCTCATTGGCACTCACACCACATCTTCCTATATCTATAGGATATTTTATTTCAAGAAAGTTTTTGTCCAAAATATATTTTAATTTCGTTATTGAATTTGTCATATGTTGTTGGGTTCAATAGCTCCGAAATTGAAAAAAAAAGGCATCAATTAAAAAATTGAACGGAGAAATATAAACAGAATACTGGTATGTTGGAAAAATTTAGTAGTCCAATAATAAAAAAAGGAACATAGGCAATCTATTCTTTATTTCTGGCTATACTATGCAATGAAAATTTAGGACAATTTGATTCTCGGCAAGTAAGAGTACACTTTAACCAATCAGCATGAGACTTTGGTTAACTATGTATATCCTTTCAAATTTTATAAAGGAGTAGGTTCAGTAAGAACCCTTTTCGGCCCCAAAATATAGCAGTTATACAAAATTGTGAAAATGTAATCTTTTGCTATTTAATGGAAAGAAAAATGCTTCTGCTACATAAATATGGACTGTTTTTGGCAAAACAATGCACATATATCGGGTACTAACCGATTAAGTAATGCTAACTTACTGAAATCTTCACAATTTTTTCCGGTTTCCGTCTTAAATGAAAGTGGCCGCATTCGTGTTCATTCATAATATTGAAATGTAAGTTGTACTTGATGATAATACATAACATATATAAAGGTTGAGGATGAACACGGATGCGACCACTTTCATTTTTAACAAAAACCATCTGAAAAGTGACGTTTTGTGGCATATTCAATAGATTTTTCATATTTAAGCTTGAATCGGAGCGTTTTTAATGACTAAATTAGTTAAAATCTTTCAAATTAACTTATTGAATCAATTGAAATAAGTCACTTAAGTGTTTAAAAAGTGTCCAAAATCTTTCGTTAGATGAACCTGGAATTTGAGACCAAAATAGACACTTACTGGACTTACTCTGTTTAGGTTTAATTTTTCCGAGTTAGGGGGTTGTTTTCATTATAAAAGAGGGGTTTTCGAGCTGTCGGACAGTAACTAAAACAGTGTTCATGAAACTTTTGGTAATTGTTTATATTTATTGACCTGAGCTCTATTTCATTTTTTTATAATTTTTTAGATTTTAAGTTTCAAAGTAATATGATTTTATACGGGTTATGTTCTTCTCATATATGTTATGATGGTATGATACTAAACCCCTCACGGGAAGGATTGTGCCTGATATTTATATGATGAAGACATATTATTTCAATCAGTTTAATTGAAATCTGGAGCTGGCATGTCAGTTAACTGCTAGTAGTCTGATGTTATTTATGTATTATTGTCATTTTGTTTATTTTCTTTGGTTACATCTGCTGACATCAGACTCGGACTTCTCTTGAACTGAATTTTAATGTGCGTATTGTTATGCGTTTACTTTTCTGCATTGGCTAGATGTATAGGGTGAGGGTTGAGATCTCATAAACATGTTAAACCCCGCCGCTTTTTTGCGCCTGTCCCAAGTCAGGAGCCTCTGTTAGTCTTGTATTATTTTTAATGTTAGTTTCTTGTGTACAATTTGGAGTTTAGTATGGCGTTCATTATCACTGAACTAGTATATATATATGTTTAGGGGCCAGCTGAAGGACGCCTCCGGGTGCGGGAATACCTCGCTGCATTGAAGACCTGTTGGTGACCTTCTGCTGTTGTATTCTCTATGGTCGGGTTGTTGTCTCTTTGACACATTCCCCATTTCCATTCTCAATTTTACTAAAATGGTGATTTTTCAGTTTTAGACAAGAACCAAAAAGTGCTTTGAGCTTTTTTTTTTTTAATAATTTTTGATATGAAAGGAGCAGTTATTTTTGGCATTTATTCGTTGAAAAGCGAATTGATGAACTGATGATGCAGACTACAACGGAGTACATCAACAACACGGTTTTTAGGTTTTTCAAAAGTAGACGGATTTTAGTTCAAAACTTTCTGACCCTTTGGTTTACACTTATTTATAACTGGTAGGTATACAAAATGATGATTTGTCATATCTTTATAAATCGAAACTAGAAAAGATGAGCTTTACCTTGGACAGTATTAAATTAGAAAAATATTTTCATATGCTATTATATCTAAGTCATAAAACGAAATTACAGAAAACTGAAGCGAAGACAGTATCCAATTGACACTATTTTAAAAATTATATAAGTAAAGTTTAAAAAACATGTATGTTTTATATAGACATCGAACAGCTGCTCTTGAAGAAAGAGAACATATCCAGAAAAAAGTTGAAGCACAGATAGATGAACTAAGAAATGAGTCATACAAGCTGAAAGAATAAACCACAATATAAGAGCTTGTCATAATAATTTTGTTATTAATCTTTCTGTATAAAGTCAGGAATATGGCCATTGTTATATTATAGTTCGTTTCTGTGTGTGTTACATTTTAACGTTGCGTTTCCGTTGTGTCGTTTGTTTTCTCTTATTTTTGAATGTGAATTCACATTACTATAAGACGTGTCACGGTACTTATGTATCCCAAATTCATGTATTTGGTTTTGATGTTATATTTGTTATTCTCATAGGATTTTGTCTAATGCTTAGTCCGTTTCTGTGTGTGTTACATTTTAATATTGTGTCGTTGTTCTCGTCTTATATTTAATGCGTTTCTCTCAGTTTTAGTTTGTTACCCAGATTTTGATTTTTGTCCATGGATTTATGAGTTTTGAACAGCGGTATACTACTGTTGCCTTTATTTTTCAGTATACCAGATATGGGGTCTACAATATCACTAAATACCACATGACATAGAAATTTACAGCTATAGGGCACCATACAGCTTTCATAAAAACCAAAGCCAATTCCGCATAGTCAGCTATAAAATGGCCCGAAATCACAAGTGTAAAACAATTCAAAAGAGAAAACCACTGGCCTAATCAATGTATTAAAAAACTGAACGAAAAACCAAAATGTACAATGTAAAACAGCCACACATGACAACCACTGAATCACAGGCATCTGAATTTGGATAGGCACAAACATACAGAATACGGCTGGGTTAAACATTTTAGCGAGATACCAACCCTACCCTGACTTGGGATAGTGGTGTGACAGTACAATATAAGAACGAACTATTAAAAAATCAGTTGAAAAAGGCTTCACTAATCAAATTTATACCAAAAAAAATACATCTAACAGAAACATAAAATTGATGTGTTCATCCCAACAACAAAAAACACTAAGTACAGATCTAACAGTACTTGCAATTTCTAACAGCTAGTTCAAGGCCAATAACAACTAATAAAAAAATCAATTATATTAGTCTATATTATCAATCAGTATACATCCAACATCCAAAATTTAATGAAAGTTTCATGCGAACTGCTTTCCTTTGTTTATATAATGTTGTCTTTTGTAGATCATTGCTAAAATTTCTGACATATAAATAACAATGTATAACAGTTGCTAAATAAGGAAAGACGATACCATTTCTTTTCAAGAAGGCATTTAAAAAAACACAAGCGAGATAAAACAATCAATACATTAAACAAAAGATAAAAGTCAAATTTGTCAGCCAAAAGTTAACATTAAACTATACTAGATTAAGCACCAACCAAATCTTGTTGCAAAAGCTGATGAAACAGATTTGCAAGCATTTCTTTTTTCTATGCTGGTATACAGTGGGCTACTATACAATGTTACAAAACATCTACACAGACAGTTATCTCTACTTTTATTTTGATATGAGTTTGAGTGTGTCTTTCTTTTTTTTTGGGGGGGGGCAATTGTTTATCAGACACAAATCAGCATACCTGTATCTGACGTTTGGATATGTATGACTGTGACGTGCTGATTTACCATTGTTATTCCTGTAAATTACCAAAATACATGTATATGAGTCGTCTATACGATCTTCAGGATAAAAATGATACTGAAGGACTTAACATTCGGCATTATGTCAATCTTGTTTTCTTGTATCAAATTTACAAAGGACTCGTATGTGACGCTCAAATAGAGACACATTAAAAGGTTAACAAAAGTTCATAGTTATCCAATATTACATTCCTTGATATGCCTTCTTTTTGTTTAAAAAAAAAAGTTCAAACAAAAACCACAGTGCTGGAAAAGAAAAGCTAGAAGAGGAGCTGCGAAGGATGAAAATCAAAAGAGAAGAGGAAGGGTATGTTTGATACAAATGAAATCACAATATTGTATGTCAAAAACTGCCATTTTATGACTTTGTAAGGGCATAATACATATGCATTATTTTTAATGAAATTTCATAATGCATAAGTTATATGAGCGGTATTTCATTTTGTTCTAAAATATAATATATACATACATACAACTCGTCTAAACACCAGCCAAAAAATGTTAGATCTGTAAATTTGCGTTCGATCTGATTATTGAAATGTAGTACTTACCTCGAACAGAAAATAAAATATGCAGGTTCTTATGTTTTCTAGTTTGATTTTGAGGTCCTGCACCATTTTCTACATAAGAAAATGCCTGTATCAAGTCAGGAATATGACAGTTGTTATCTATTCGTTTGATGTGTAAGAGGTTTTGATTTTGCAATTTGATACGAGACATTTCTTTTTAATTTTCCTTGGAGTTCAATATGTTTGTGATTTTTCTTTTTGACAAAACACTCCGCTGACTAAATCGGAAAAAAAACGTATGATTATTTTTCAGATACTATAAATAAGTTTTTTACTTTGGTACTACCAATTCATTGCATTTGAATATAGAGTTTGAAGTATTCCATTTTGAGTTGGAAAAAAATCCCGAAAATCGATTTTCACATTTTATTATTCATAATGCTAGCATTATATTAAAAGTTGCTCTAAAAAGGTTATCATATGGGCATATCGATTTAAAAAGTAACGGTTTCATCTGATAAAACACAATGATTTCGGTTGAAAGTTTAATAAATATTTTCGTACAACGTCTTTTCTTTTAAAAATGGCATATTGCATTATAAAAATAACGGTATTTCCTTTCTTTAAAAAAAATGCATGACCTATCGTCATTTTGTTTTTAAAGGATAACATCAGATCATCAGATGGTCGCTTTTAAAACATCGGTCACATCTTACCGGATAGCTCGATCGGACGCCTAACAGATAACTTGCTTCAATCCGTTCATGTCCGTTAGACGTCCGTTCTTATCTGTTAGACGTCCGTCCATATCTGTTGCATGTCCGTTAAGCGTACGTGTTATGCGTTCACGTCCGTTCTGTCCGGTGGAAAACTTTGAGCATGTTCAAAACTTTGAACGGACGTCCAACGGATAAAATGTCCCTTGAACGTCCGTTTTGTACGGTACTCGGCCGTTTCG
Organism: Mytilus galloprovincialis; assembly: GCF_965363235.1. Classification (NCBI taxonomy): domain Eukaryota; kingdom Metazoa; phylum Mollusca; class Bivalvia; order Mytilida; family Mytilidae; genus Mytilus; species Mytilus galloprovincialis. The sequence goes on along the minus strand of NC_134845.1, from coordinate 38,380,650 downwards.
TTTCCGTTTTGTATCCGTTACGTGTCCGTTATACATCCGTTGGAGGTCTGGAAGATAAATTCACCAACGGACTTCTACCGGACGTTTAACGGATAAAACGGATGTTGAACGGATGAGAGACGGACTCATATCAGACGTATAACGAATAAAACGGATGATGAACGGATCTGAAACGGATAAATGCCAATTGAAAATTTCGCGTCAGAAATGGCAATTATTGGTACATCAGATTTCTTAAGGTTCGTGAATTCTTATTATTCATAATCGATCTTAGAGTATAGGCACGTCTTCACAATCAAGCAGCTCTTATTCAGGCCAGACACTGCCCTTTGGCGGAGTTTTGAAGACCAAACCAAAGCCAGTTACACAGAAACATTTTGAATATTTATGCGATTTACATGTATTATTATTGTCGCCTTTGATTTTTCCGTATATCTTGTTCATCCATTTTATCCGGTACGCTTCCGTTAGGTGTCCGTTTTATGCGGTACTCGTCCGTTGGATGTACCTTCGACATCCGTTCTGTCCGGTACATTTCCGTTTCTCGTACGTTGCATATCCGTTGTGGGTCCGTTATGCATCCGTTACGCGTCCGTTTTATTCGGTCAGTACATCAACGGACTCCCAACGGATAACAATTTTGTCAACGGACAACTTTTATTTTCATCCGTAAGGCGTCCGTTCTTGCTATCCGATAAGGTGTGACCGAGGCTTTACGGAAGTAAAGTTGAACACGCATAAATTAAACATCCAACTTGTTATAGAATTTTCGGTCGTTTTGAGGTTGGTTTTAACACATTTCTATGTTTCAATATGAATTCAAAATTTACAAAATAGTAAACTAAGATACATCAACATGATAGAAACAAAATTGAAATTTTGCTTTCGTGCTCTTGAATATCATCTATAAAAAACTGTAAAATCGGTGCAATTTGGGTACCTTTGGGTATATATATATATATATCTGTACATACAGAAATGATTGTTTTACTTATATGAACGTTTTCTTGAAGCTAATTCTAATCATTACTTTCAGAACATTGATAAGAGATAAATCTGAAATACTATCGTCATTAAATATTCTTCACGAATCTGTAATGCATCTTCAAACCAAAACAGGACAAGCACAGGATAGAACCAACACTGCAACTGATACAAAGTCTGCTCAAAGTGTTGTCGACTTTGTGTTGAAGCATATGTTTGAAATGAACGATAAGCTGTACGTATTATATGTTTTATTTTTTATTTTCTGTAGAAATGGCATGATTAAAAGTCACACTTAGTGCTAATTGTTGTGCCTATCAAAACTTAATGTATCATTTTTTTTCTGAACATGCACCATTGAACAAAATTATATTCCAGTATCTCTAAATCTGTTGATTCCTATTTGAATTTTATCTAAGCAACAAATTCGTAGACTTAACCGATTCAAATAACTTAGCGATAATGTTGAACAGGTACTTTGCAAAAGCAAAGACGCTCGATCATTAGCTAATTCTTTTCAACCAAAGTCAAAAATTGCTCCTTCTGTGATATCAATATTTTAAGGAAAGTTGCTTCCAGTGGTAAATATTTTACTTGTTGTTTCTTCTTAGCTTCTTTTCAGAGTCAGTTTTTTTGTACTCATACTCCGAAATCAACCAATCACAATGTTGGATTTTATGTTTCGAGAATAATGATTGTCCTCCAAGCACTGAGCAAAGTTTAATGACTTCAACCCCAGGTCTTCATGATTTTATATCCTTCGAAGATTTTATTTAGTTTATAATTTAATTAATCGGTCGTCTCTTCCAGCTAAATTCATGATAAAATTGAATATCATGTTTCTTTTTACGTCCACTACATTTACCCGGCCTAAATGAATTTTACCAGGACATACCTACGTCATAATCAATGAACCGGCAATGATTAGTTTGTCCGGAACTCATAGGATCTTCCGGTTTGCTGGTGAAACAACGAAAACACTAATTTTTATCGTGCATAATACTAAAATGAAACCGATAAATTGATTATCTTGTTGTTAGCTTATTCTAAAATATTAGCTGTTCGACACAATATGAGGAAGTTAGCGCGCACTCGATAAAGGTTCATGTTGTGACTTGCAGCTGATATTTTACAATATCAATATGCAGACAATCTTAATATCGGTACTCGCATACCAAACGAAAATATTTTATATCAACGCATGTTTTACGTTGCAAGAAGAATAATACGTTAATATTTTACATTTTAGTGTAAAGTTAGATGAAATAGCCAAACAGACTGACTTACCAAACAAAAGCACAGATGCCTCAGAAGATGCAAAGACCAACATGTAAGTTTAGGAAATTGTCGAACATAGCACATGTGCCGTAATTAAAGAGATTCCGATAAGATTGAATAGAGAAGTTTGTCATTAAAACGTCCGGAAAAGATTTTGAAAATGTAATCAGTATCTAGAAAATCAATGTCTTGTCAGTCTTGAGTGGTCTTTAAAAAAGTTTCAGATTATCTGTGCTTCGTCATCTACAATAAATCAGACAGACGAGCATAGATTGACGTTAGGACACAAAGTAACTTAAATGCACACCCTAAAATTTTCCATTTCATTTGCTGTTTCATGGTAAAATATTATTAACAGTGATATTTAAATAGTTTTAAATAAACTCACAATCGCAGATAGATTTTTTTATTTATAAAAGTTATATAACATATATCGTATTAAATGGACATTAGCCGTCAAAATCAAGTTCACCAAGTTGACTCCAATACTCATATGCAAATTTATAACATATTAAAACCAAGGATTTGTATAGTTAACTATACAAATCCTTGTTAAAACTTATATCCAATTTACTTTAATTCTGAAACAAACAGTTAAAAATACATGAACTCGTTAATGTATTTTATAATTTCTCGTGTTCTTGATTCTAGCCGTCATCTCAATAAATATCGAGATTACCTATGAAGACTGTCGACGATCACATAACCCAATATTAATGTACACATAAATATGAATCGATATTGACCTCGTGCAAATGAGTTTTTCTACTCTGTTTGATTTCATGATATAGGTTGAAAAAAAAGTTATCTGTCGTTTTTATCTTTCCAAATTTTTTGTGTGTGGATCTAATCAGTCAACGGAATGGTTCACTTACAATTGTTACACTTTCAATATTGACATACTTTTCCTTTTACTGGCTGAACACGACTAATAAATGCGTAACCAATATTTACCTAATGAGTTGAATTGACGGTGACATGATTATTAATTCAGGGAGGTTGAAATATTCACTTGGAATTTAATGATTTATAAGAGATAGTATTTTGACTATTTTAGTACAATTGAACAAAAAGGAAATTATTATTTCATTATTTTACATTTACTAATGAATGAACGAAACTAAATCAATTGCTATTTTTTTCATACCTCGTAGTTTATGCCCTTTTAAGTTATAAATAATCGTTTGTGTTATTGCAGGGCTATGTTATCACATGAATTGCATGAGTCGATAAATAAAGAACTCAATCAGTTGAAAATTGACAATTTTACACTAAGGCAGAGATTAAAAGATTTAGAAGCAAGTCAAACAATTAACGAAAGCAGTTCAGCGGCAGAAGAAAATACCAAAATGTAAGTTTTAGATACTGGTGCTCACGATATATATTCATGAGTTTGTATGCAATTGCATTTAGTTTTGTTGATTTTTAAAAGACGTTCATTTAATTGTCCTAAAATATTGACAATAATTCATATATAGAAAGTACTTGTTCTTTAAAACCTCACACAAACGCCGACATTTGAATACACACGTTTCGTCGACACTGATCAGCAACAATAGAAAGAAAATTTGAAGTTCAAACAAGCACAAATAGAAAAACTTCAGGTTTCTAATTTTTCAAAATTGTATAAACAGCAAATTGATTATGTGAATGATAATTCATTACACACAGTAGTGTCTTCTTGACTAAAGATACTATCGAAATTGTGAAATGTTCAATGAACAGTGTATGATTGGATAAAATAATGACATAAAGGAAACCATAAATTTCCATAACTGACACGAAATGCTGTTCATGCTGTAATTACTAAAATCCCTTCATATAATTCTTGGTAATATAATGAATGAGGCATTTTGTAAATATCACGAAAAAAATATTCCTTTCTCGTCGCAACATAATTAGGCAAAATATATAGTTATCAATGATACTGAACATTATTACCATGGTCTTGTGGGATAACAAGAAATGATAAAAAGCATAGGATGTCAGTGAGTTCTGAATAAATATATAGTTGTAACATTTAACTTTCTTTTATTTATAAATGCATTCTACTGGATTAATGTTTATATAAAGATAGGCCTAGTTTACCATTTGCAGCAGGATCTGCCTACCCTTCCGGAGCACCTTAGATCATCCCCAGGTTTTGGTTGGGTTCTTGTTGCTTAGTCTTTAGTTTTCTAATTTGTGTCTTCTGTACTATTATTTTTGTCTCTTTGTTTTCAGCCATTGCGTTGTCAGTTTATATTCGATCTATGAGTTTGGCTGTCCCTCTGATATCTTTCATCCCTCCTTCAGTAATACATGATTGAAATTACAATCATTTTGTTCAATACATTCTTAAATATTTTTGTTTACTCAAGCACGAATCATTTCTTAATATAAAAGTATGTTTGGGAATCCTTGTGATACATTATTTACCTAATTCAATTGAGAAGAAAACGAAAATTCGAAATATTTTCATTGCAGAATAAAAATCGAAAGTGAACTGCAGTCAAAAAACACAGAACTAGAAAGGTTGGAACATCTTAATGTCACTCTGAAGAAGAAAATTGAAGATTTAGAAAAACAGTGTTCTAAATTTGAACAAGTTAAAAACAAGATTGATGAACAGTTCCAGAGTGTATGCAAAGAAAAAGACGAATTGAAAAATAGGTAGTAATCGTTATTTGCCTTACAAACGAAAAAATGCAAACCAGATATATTTATTTATATAAAAAGTGTTTGAAACTGTTGCATACAAAACCTTAAGAACCCTGACATAAAAACACTGTATTGTTAACATTCTATATAAGGAATTACTGTAATATTTGTGTCTGTCTATGAAGAAATAACATAAAAAAAATTGGTGCACACTAAATAACGCGCGTAGCGGGTTATTTAACAGTGTGCACCAATTTTTTTTTAATGTTATTTCTTCATAGACAGAAAAAATATTACAGTCATTTCTTATAATGTAATTCTAAATTCCTTTTTCAACCGTAGAAATCATGAAAAACGTTGATGACATCACGGTCACATGACTAAATTATTTCTGTGGGCTGATAAAAAAATAACGTCAGCCAATCAGAAGACGCGTTACATTCAAAATAAAATTATTTTAAAGTATATATAAAAATAGTGAACATTGTTAGAATATCATAAAAGTGATATCTCTGGATTCATATCTTGTATAATGATATATAATAAACAGATGCTACTCACACTTTAATGTAGAGTCCTTATGTTAAAATACATATTATAATCTCTAAAGGGTTATTTTGTTTGTTAAACTAGTAGTATTTATTATGCATTCATCTCTTAGAACCTAATTATGCTTTAAGTAAAACACACGTGATCCAATTTTCTTTTCAAATCACAAACAGTACAGCAATATGCGGCAATCGGTATTAAGCTGCTAATATATTATCAGCATTCATTTGTATTTTTTTTATAATGAGGACATATTTTAAAATCTTGTTTGTCTATTTTAAGAAGACGGGTTATAACAGGAAAACTAAGACATTAATGTTTATATTGTTTGATAATACGAAAATTCATCTTATATAGTGATTGATTGTTATTTGTTTCAATGAATTATAACATATTGCAGGGTTGCATCTATAGAACCACAATTCAATCAAAAAGAAAAAGAGGTTCAAAAAATGAAAAGTTCTCTATTTGAAAGGGAAAACGAAATTTTAAAAATGCAACAAGACAGGGATAACAGGTATTAGTTGTTACATAAAACTCTCTCTCTCTCTCTCCCAGTAAAGAAATACTAATTATATATACGTTTGAAAAAATCTTTGTTACAAAAATTTAAATAATAAATGTCGTTATATCAGCCTTTAAAATACTATCATACCGTTAACAAATCCGAATATCTTTCGACCATCCATCGATTAAAATTCTTTGAAAATGGGAAAACGCAAAACCATTGATAATTCAGTTTCCTTTAATTTATTATAGATTACATGCAGCTCAACAATTGCACAGTCAGCTTGACCAAAAGAACCAAACCATATCACAGTTACAACGGATTAGTGAACAACAAAAAGAATCAAACAAGAACAATGAGGAAGCTATAACCGCTCTTAGAAAGGAGAAAGACGATTTGCAAACAAGGTTGGTATAAGTACATTTGAAATTTTTTTTAATTTAGTTTCCATGCTTCATAAACTTTCTTAATGCTTTAGATAATACATTCCTATTTTCGGCATACAAACAACAAATATTTCAACATTCTTATTTGTCAACTTTTAATAGTTTCTTTCCTTAATTATGATAGAATCATATTTTACACAGGGCTTTTTTCAAGATGACCAAAGACAAACAATGTCCTCGCACCGATTTGTTTAGAACTTAATATCCAAGTCTCGGTACTTAATGTAGTTTGTATTTTTTTGTTTTTATTTTTCTCTACCATGTGTTTTGTCTATATTTCCTTTCGTTTTACTTTGTTTTTCTTGTTTGTTTTTATATTGATTCAGATCAAAACACTATTTTGACTGCTGTTCCCCTATTTTGGAGTGAGAGGTTTAGTTATCTAAAACCCTATTTTGGAGTGAGAGGTTTAGTTATCTAGAAAACCAGGTGTGATCCACCAATTTTTGCATAGGGAAATGCCTGTACCAAGTTAGGAGTTTGACAGTTGTTTTTCATTCGTTTAACCATTTGATTATGGACTCTCAGCTTAGAATTTTCGTTGGAGTTTTGGTATTAAAATTATTTCACTTTATGTTATAATTTTGTTTATGTCAATAAACAAATGTTGCTGTTTCAAAACATGTGTCGAATTTGTAAAGTAGAATTCATATGGTTTATGGAACTTTATGGTACCCTCCAATTCATATAAAAACAAATCTGGTTAACAAGCTAAAAAAAGCTAAATGAAATTTGTAAATATGGAATTAAAAAAAATAGATTAGACCCAGGGTTAGCAAATACCAGGGAATAGGTTAGGAATCTTTTTTCTAATTTCCATGAATCATTTTCCATACTGTTTGCTATAAACCAAACACATCGTAAATCAAGTTACTTTGCAATTAGTTTTTCCGTGGTTTGTGCCTAAACATAGCATTAGGTCTTCGCTGTTTTCACCATTTGTTCATCTTGGCCATTTGCAATGCATTATAATGAAATGTTCTCGTATCGAATAAAAGTGTTAAATGTAGAATACGGTGAGAATATATACAAAACTACTCTATTTACAGTATTTGATACGGGCAATAAGGAATCGTTGCAACATAGTTCAAAATCAAGAAACATCTAAACATATTGTCACATTTGTTTGGAAATCATTTTTATTCTATTTTCAAAATAAGGCCCTCAATATCAAGAACTGCCCTATTAATAAAACCCACGATATACTGTTAAATGTTTAGATGAGTAGATAATAGAGTGACCCTCACAAAGGATACAGAAAATTAATAAAAACATATGTGTTCATTTTTAGCTCACCTGGCCCAAAGGGCCAAGTGAGCTTTTCTCATCACATGGCGTCCGTCGTCCGTCGTCGTCCGTAAATTTTTACAAAAATCTTCTCCTCTGAAACTACTCGGCCAAATTCAACCAAACTTAGCCACAATCATCATTGGGGAATCTAGTTTAAAATTTGTGTCCGGTGACCCGGCATACCAACACCAAGATGGCCGCCACGGCTAAAAATAGAACATAGGGGTAAAATGCAGTTTTTGGCTTATAACTCAAAAACCAAAGCATTTAGAGCAAATCTGACAAGGGGTTAAAGTGTTTATCAGGTCAAGATCTATCTACCCTGAAAGTTTAAGATGAATCAGTTAACCCGTTGTTAGGTTGCTGCCCCTGAATTATAAATTTTAAGGAAATTTTGCTGTTTTTGGTTATTATCTTGAATATTATTATAGATAGAGATAAACTGTAAACTGCAAAAATGTTCAGCAAAGCAAGATCTACAAATAATTTAACATTACACATGGTCAATAGACCCCCTAAGGAATTATTGCCCTTAATAGTCAATTTCTAACAATTTTTCGTAAATCTTAGTAAATTTTTTAGAAAAAAATCTTCTCCTCTGAAACTACTGGGAAAATCTAAATCAAACTTAGCCACAATCATCATTGGGGTATTTAGTTTAAAAATGGTGTCCGGTGACCCCGCATACCAACCAAGATGGCCACCACAGCTAAAAATAGAACATAGGGGTAAAATGCAGTTTTTGGCTTATAACTCAAAAACCAAAGCATTTAGAGCAAAATTGACAGATGCAAATTGTTTATCAGGTGAAGATCTATCTGACCTGAAATTTTCAGATGAATGAAATAACCCTTTGTTAGGTTACTGCCCCTGAATTTGTAATTTTAAGGAAACTGCTGTTTTTGGTTATTTTCTTGAATATAACTATAGATAGAGATTAACTGTAAACAGCAATAATGTACAGCAAAGTAAGACCTAAAAATAAGTCAACATTACCAATATGATCAATTGACCCCCTAGGGAGTTGTTGCCCTTTTTAGTCAATTTTTAATAATTTTCATAAAATTTGTAAATTTTCACTAACATATTCCACCGAATCTATTCGACCAAGTTCATTATAGATAGAGAGACTTTATGCAGCAAACATGTTTAGAAAAGTAAGATCTACAAACACATGCCCATCACCTAAACACAATTTTGTCATAAATCCATCTGTGTCCTTTGTTTAATATTCACATAGACCAAGGTGAGCGACACAGGCTCTTTGGAGCCTCTTGTTTTTAAAAGTGAAGTTTTAATTTTAAATTGGAGATGAGTAATTTACTTCATTCAGTATCTTCAGAAGTTTTAATAACTTTTATTATATATAAAAATGCATTTTATAAATCAGTATATGTATATGGAATTTAATTTGTATATTCAAGACTGAGCAGTGTTGCAGGAGAAAAATTGACTAAAGGTAATCCCTCAATTACGGATCTTGGGGATCCAAATAGGCCAATGAAAATCAGTGAGAAGTACGGTGAATTATATGACAACGAATGGACTGATGCTATGGATAATAATAAAGCTGTCAAGGAATGTTACAAAGAATTGAATGATGTAGAAATAGAAGAAATAATCATATGTCATCTGCATAGATTATTAAAGGTAGATTAACATCAAAATAGGGTTAGAATACAATTGGCATGATAGTATTTTTTCTAATTCGAATCAGAAATGTTAACATAGTTATGTGAAGCTGTGGAATGATGCCATTAATAGATCCACTTTTATGAAACCTTTTAAATTATGGAATGAATCATATTGACCAGATAAAAGCAACAGTACGATGCCGCTGTTCAATAGTCACAAATCAGATTACAAACTAAAATCGTGAACTTTAGATAAGATGTTGAAGTTTAATTATTTTTTACTGCAGCTGTAATCATGATAATCAATGAAATCGAAGCACCATTTTCTGTATAGTAAATCGTTCTTATAGCACAAGTATTCTTCAAATGTACGAAATTTGAAGTGGTTAAATTTGTGTGTGAATACAATAATATATAAGGGCAACATTAGTATACCACTGTTCGAAAGTCATAAATAAATTGAGGGAAAACATATCGGGGTTACAAACTAAAAACTAAAGCAACAAAACAACGAAACAATATTAACATTGATTAAGATGTGAAACAAAAAACAAAAGACAATGCAACACACACAGAAACGAACTATGATATAGCGTACATGAGAAAAAAGGAAACATCATATAAATATTTTATCGACTTGACGCACTCTTTCAGAGAAACGATATTTTTTTTAATGAGCTTCAAAAATTTGTTTTGGTGGACTCCTAGGATTGATGTTAAAATAACCAAAACTAACCATACATGTAATTCTTTTGTGACTAAAAGTTGCTAAAAATTACCTTTCCAAAGTAATAAACTAATGATACCAACTAATTTCAGTGCTGCTACAAGGAATGCTTAGCAAAGGCTGATGAACAAATGCAAACACTTGGAAAGGCTTTTGCAGAGACTATGTGCTTAACGTTCAATTCGGTAAGACAATTTAAAGACTGAATGAATGATTTATTATAGTGCATATGTACAATTAATACCTAAAGTACAATAGCAAGTCAGGTAGGCTTTCGGTGCACTGTTATATTCATGATATTGTAACTATGATTATGTTAATTAAGGATAGAAAGCTTCCAACATTTATTTGCTGGGTTTGTTTATTTAAATTGTAAATCTTTATGATTTTCCATCAGGAAGAAGTTCTCAGCATGCCTGTATGCAAGGAGGCATCAGTGTTCAGAAGAGCAAAATCGGTGGAATATGCAAAGTACCTTTTTGAAAATCAGGTAAAATGTTCATCAAACATTTTAATAAATTTAATATTTTCATGATCACATAACTGAGCTCTTTTATTGATAAATTATCAGGATGATTTTAGCTTGTGTATTGCGAGTCAAATAAGCTGTTGCGATAACTATTCATTTGTTATGACAGAAATTTTCTGCAGGGAAAAAACAGTAGACTGATTTTTTATGTAATAAAGAATTAATACGAGGCAACCTATATACCTATATTGTTTTCCAATCCAACCATGCAGTCAAAAGTTTGTATTTAAAGTCCAAACCTGTCGACCGATTTAAATCACGAATTGGTGGATCCATATGATGTCTCTTTAACCAAACTAGCTAAGGACATTTTTACCACATGGTAGATTGTGGTTTGTCATTATGTCGTCTATTCTTTTAGTTAACAAACGTGACTTATTCCCGATTGTGACTGTTTTGCTGAATGTGAATTCGCATTACTATAAGACGTGTTTCTGTACTTGTTCATCCCAAATTCATGTATTTAGTTTACATGTTTAATGTTATATTTGTAATTCTCAACAGATTTTGTCAAATGTGTTGACGTCTTCTTATTATATATTTAGGTGTGATGGATAGAAAAATTAATCACATCCTCTTTATTAATTATATTAAATTTTGTACGATTATTTACGTTTGAAGATGGATTCATAACAAATTGGACATATATATATTACAGTTAATTGCTATTTATAAGTATTGCAATATGCATTTTGTTTAAATGAATTATCAGTATTTAGTTCTAAATCAATCGTAATTCTATCTCATTTTTGAATGATAGTTTTTCATATGTGACGTCATGCTGTTTCTAAATTTCATAAATTCAAATGTGGCATAACGTTTCTGCCTTTTCGCCATCGTATGTGACGTCACACTTTTTTTAATTACGTTTACGCCTGGACTGATTCGGATGTGTGTCTATTTTGTGATAAACTCGGGTTTAGTTTTCTGTAATTAGTTAATACTTCAGTTTCATTATGTATATCTCTTTCATATTCATTTGTTGAAATATACTGTTTAGCATTAAGTGTTCTATATAATAAGGATGTTCTTATCCCGTGCATGAAAACAATGCCGTATTTGTCAAAACCTTTTCAACTTTTGATCTTCAGTGTTGTACAACTTTGTACCTTTTTCACGTTCGATCATTTTTATCTAGGCGTTATGTATTCAGGTTTAGTTTTCTGTAATTAGTTAATACTTCAGTTTCTTTGTGTATATCTCATTCATATTCATTTGATAAAATTTACTGTTTGCTATAGCATGAATTGTTCTATATAATAAGAATGTTCTTATCCCGGGCATAAAAACAATGCCGTATTTTGCGAAACATTTTCAACTTTTGATCTTCAGTGCTGTACAACTTTGTACTTTTTTCACTTTCGATCTTTTATATATGGGCGTCACTGGTGAGTCTTGTGTGGACAAGGCGCGTTTTTGGCGTATTGAATTTTAAACCTGATGCTTTTTGTTATCTATTAATCATGTTTTTCTTTGTCTAATATGTTCTCCTATTTATTTGTATTGTAGTCCTGTAATATTATGTTGTCATTTCAATGTTATATTTAACTTTGCCATTAAAGTGCGAGGTTTGGCATGCCATAAAACCAGGTTCAACCCACCACTTTTATTCCCCTTTAAAAGTGTCCTGTACCACGTCAGGAAGATGGTCATTGTTATATTATTGTTCGTTTCGTTGTGTGTTGCATTTTAACGTTGAGACGTGTGTGTTTTCTCTTATTTTTGAGATATTGAGATAAGACGTGGCACGGTACTTGTCTATCCCAAATTCATGTATTTGGTTTTCATGTTATATTTGTTATTCTCGTGGTGTCTGTCTGACGTGGTCCGTTTCTGTGTGTGTTGCGTTTCGGTGTTGTGTCGTTGTTCTCCTCTTATATTTAATGCGTTTCGCTCGGTTTTGGTTTGTTACCCCGATTTTGTTTTTTGTCCATGGATTTATGAGTTTTGAACAGCGGTATACTACTGTTGCCTTTATTTACATTCATTTAATAGGGATTGGTAATTTTAGGCGGCAATAATTAAAAAAAATAAATAGACTTGGAATATAGGATTCTAATGATTATGTTTATCAATTAGTTATCATTCTAGGGGATATAATGTAGATGGCTATACTAAAGTATCACCGTTTTTATAGAAACTTTAACTTATCCAATAAACAAATCACACACCGTACAGCTGTTTGCTAGAATCATACATTCCTACACTCTATTGATTCCATTTTTGATAATAGATTTTGGTAATGAATTTTTATATGACTGTTTTTTTTTTACATTCACTAGAAAGTCACTAAATTCTGATCTCTTTTATAAAATGTTTAAATTTGTCACAACAGATTCTAAATTTTTTTGTTGATATAGATATGTCATAAATAGTGCAATTACCATTTGTTTGTCGTATTCAAACATATTATTGCAATTTGTATTTTTTTTTAGATTTTCTGCAGCAATATTATGAATGACTGGAACTATAACTATAAAAATGAAAAAGTTATGCAGCTATTGATGACTTCATCTTTCTTTGAAAAATGTGTCTATATCTGTTGGGGTATGGCCATCCAGGACCCCGTGATGTATTTAGATGAGGACGTTCCAGCCGACACACAAATTGATAAGAACACTTATAAGGAATATGTCAAAAGTGGAAATACAGTAGCCTTTGTTGTGTGGCCAGCATTGTTTCTTCACAAAGATGGACCATTACTTTACAAAGGAGTTGTACAAGCTTACTGGAAGTAATTGACCAATTGTTATACTATACATTGTTTTATGTGTAGACAGATATATAAGAGTGAACTTGGTAGAAACTTACTGTGATTAATATTTATTTATATATATTCTAGTTATATAAAAAAAAAATAGATGTAGCTAAAATTAAAAAAAAACCTTGATATCACCGTGTGAAAGATAGCACACTGTTAACTGGGGTAACATGAAATTATTTAATTGTAATATGTAAGCTTGTCTCGCTAAACTAATACTAAGTATCATTAGGGAATATTATTTAGAAACGTCATTAACAAGAGGATTTTTTTTAAGTGGAAACTTGGGAAATCGGTTAATATATTTTCTGCTATCGAAGTATTTTAATTAGGGAAAACATTGTTTGGGTCAGTATTGAACCAATGTATTGGCTGAAAAATGTTAAGTTTTCTATATTGATAAAGGACAACTGGAGCCAGTCCTTTTTAAAATGTGTTATTTAGAAATTCAGTTTGCCAACCTTATATTTTTTGACGAAAAAAGTTATTTATCATCAACAATTAGATGAGGATGTTCCAGCAGACACACAAACTGAGAAGAACACTATAAAGAATTTGTCAAGAGTGGATATACAGTAGCCTTTGTTGTCTGGCCAGCATTGTTTTTACACAAAGGTGGACCATTACTTTACAAAGGAGTTGTACAAGCTTACTGGAAGTAATTGAAAATTTTTAATGATATAAATCGTTTCATGTGTAAACAGATAAATAAAGATGAACTTGGTAGAAACTTGTTTTATCAATATATATTCTTTTTATAGAAAAAAATAAATGTAGATGAAATAAAAGAACAAGTTCTTTATATCACCGTGTGAAAGAATGCGTATTGTTAACTGAGGTAACATAAAACAATTTAGAAATTAGTTTTGGTATGTTAACTTGTCGATATAAACTTGTATTCAATATCACCGAGGAAAAAAATATTTAGAAACGTTATACACAGAAAGAAAATATGTTGCTGTTACAAAAAAATCAGGAGATGATAGTAAAAAAAAGTTTTCTGTTCTCGAAATATAAATTAGAGAATAATATTTTTAGGTCAGTATTAATTTTATGTTTTAGCTGATAAATTTAAGTTTTGTACCTGGATAACAAAATGAAGCCACGTTTTTCAATTTTATTAATTTATTAATTTACTTTGCTACCCTTAAAAGATATAGGAACACACTTGTACCTTCAACAAATAAAAACGAACAACTTATCATAACACTTATTATTTTCATTTTGTAGATATTTCTTATTTTGCATTTTCAAACATGAAAAAAAAACCAAGAGACTAGGTGTTATAAATATATCACCTAATCTATTTTTCCACGTTGATTTTATAATCGAACGAATGGTAAACAATATTCTTGATTTGTAATCACTTAAACGATCGTTAAACGAGTACCACCGTTTTAAAGATTTGAATGAAACATATAATTATTCTGTATGTGTAGTTTGGTTGCTTTCATGTGCACGAACTGATTTTTTTATACAAAGTATTATTTGCTATTGTTCGAGTATTTTAAACATTTTTTTCATAGAATAGAGATATATATTAAAATCGTAGCATAAAACCAATACCTTATACCATGTTCTGTAAATATAAGCCCACAGAAGAAATGTAATACCTTTTATAACTATTCACAAACTCGCTGTCTTTCCTGAATTAAGTTTCCCCGATTATATAAAGACAAGCTTTCAATCCAATAAATACTAGTCATACATATTACTGCTTTTTGTAGAGGTTCATCATCTTTTGCTGCTCTTCAACGTAAAATTGTTTGGTCAATGACACATGTAAATCAGGGAAGTATCATTCTTACAAATAACGGCGGCAAAGTTAGTATGCTTTATCATGCATAGTTGTATATGATATTGTTCCCTAACTGTAAAAACAGTTGAAGGAATTGCTGATGTTCGTCTGACAATATGAATCAAACAGATCGAATCCATTTAATTGTTTCTTAAACGCGTTTATTATACCAAAATGATCAGTTTCAATAAACAACAACAATAGAATATATCAATGTGTATGAAAAATTGTGAAACGATATTTTTTTGTTTTATTTAGTTATACAAATAAATCACTGCTATCTAAAATCTCCATTTAATTAAAATCAGATACAATTTTAAATGCTTGATCGACAATGTCTCAAATAAAACAAAGAATTAATAACCAATTTCTTATCGCCAAAAAACACATTATCTAAACATTCGATGCCTGTAATTTCGGTTCAATTGTTAAAAAAGTACATACCAATAATCAACATAAATAGTGAATATAATTTGATTGAATTGTAATAGATTAATTTTATCTAAAAAATTAAGCTAAATTACATTTATTTAAATCTTGTTGATATTCATAAAAATTTGAATAAAGAATATACTGATTTCCGAGGACAAATCAAAACTTTGCTTGTACGTGTATCCTAGAAATTCTTTCAATTTATTTCCAAAATAACTAAATATTCTTAAAAATGTCACATAAATACTTAAATTCAGCTGAAACCAGTTCGAATGCGTTTTGACCTTAGGTTATGATCCTCATTTACATTATCATAGGTTAACAGGTATGCAGATATGAATTATTCATTCAAATATACCGTGATAAGTATAGTTCTAGCTTAAAAAGTATTCACGTTTGTTTTTAATTCCCGTTTAACAGTATGTAGATTGCACTCCGTAAAATCATATAACTGATACAAAAGATAAGAGTATCCTTCATGGTTTTCCAGAACAGAACTTGTTATAAAAGCTTAAACATACAATCAGTCTAATCAATTTTTAAACATATTTTCGAAATATAAATTTCACGACAGCAAAACGTGTTGCGAATTTTCTACTCGTGACAGTTTAATTTTTATATTTAAAGCTCGAGGCTCGCCGAAACACGCTTGTCTTGATTACAATATTTAGTATCTTGGATAATTTTGTTTTCCTGTCTCATGAAATTACTGTACTGTATTATATTTATTAAAAATTCAATGTCTATTGATTTTACAAATGATAAATTCTGAAATAGTTTGTCTTCATTTACATTTAGTCATTCATATGGTGATTAAATAAAGCATCTTCAGATATCATATTTTATTTTTTATTTTCAAACTATAGACTGGAAACAAAATAAAGACAAAGAACATTATAAAATAAACGTTATGAATTTTCAATGTATAGCATACATTAGTTTGTACACTTAACATATACTTTAGTTCAAAGTCCCATGTTTTTGTGATATACAATGTAGCTTTTGTCTGTGGTTTTTCGTTTTCCATATTATTACTTGAAACACCTTGACCAATTGATAATAACTATTAAAAGAAGGGGAGATGGTTTAAAATACCAAACCCTTTTTAATTGTATTTCGCCACTCTATCTCAAGAGTTACATGGAATAAAATTAGTCACAATAAATCATTAATCTAATGAATACCGATATGTTGAAGGGGCACTAGCTACGAGACATATAAAAAACCAAATATGATTTTGTTTTTGCTCAATCATTAATAAAAGTGATATAATGAAATAAAATATCGCTTTTATCTGCCGGTATGATTCAATTTTTAAAAAATATGCTAAGAAACATCGATGATGAATTATTCAGATGCAAGAAAATAATTCGACCTCATTCAATCCGTATTAATGTGAACTTCAATTTTCACTTCTGAGATAGATGGATACCGCCATGCATTGTCCGTATTCAATTTTTTAAAGGAAAAGAATGTAAAAAAACCCATTGAAACCATTGAAAGCGAAACTGGGGTAAATCATATGATTTACTAATTTGATCCGCAAAAGGAATTCTTATAAGGTAAAAACGATGATTAATATATAGTTTTAATCGATAATATTAAAGCAAACAGACTTTTAAAAATACAAATACAATTGAGAATGGAAATGGGGAATGTGTCAAAAAAAGTAAAATCACAAAAATACTGAACTAAGAGGAAAAACAATTCGGAAAGTCCATAATCACATGGCAAAATCAAATAACAAAACGCATCAAAAACGAATGCGACAACAACTCGACCATAGATGGCGTCTAGCTAAAATATACACGAAACGAAGCTAAATATTTGCAAGTGCATGTCTGGTATATTGTTTATTTTACTTTTTATAGTTTGGATAAAGGTTTAACATTGTTATAAATCAAATATGAGAAATTGAGTCAAATCGGTGAACATAAATTTGACAGCTAGTGCCCCTTTAAGCAAATTACGCCGTTATTACCCGCTTGGAACTTTCATTGGTAATCTCCAATATCAAAGATTAGTGTCCATTCCTCGCCAGTATTAATCTTCTATAATGCTGAGATTAAGATTGTTGACAGCTTTTAAATTAAATATACTTTCAAATACAATAATGGTAGTAATACACTAACAACTCAGAAAACTTCAGAAAAACAACATTTGGCATTTAGACTTGTTAACAAAACAAGTGGTTAATTCCAATGTGAGTTATAGGTAACTGGAAAGTCTATTCCTGCTTTAACAGGCGACTGTCGAGAAACGATTAAGTAGAGTGTTGTCCAATTTTTATTCTTATAATTTTAAAGTACTAAAATAGAACTGAAACTTGCGGATTGAATTAAACAAGGGATATATTGCAACAGAATAATGAGATGTTGACAAAAGCAAAACTGATCGAATCGGTCATAAACTTTAAATTCAGTTTTGCATTTTTATTGATTGATTAACAAAATATTTAAAATATGAAAATTATCGAACGTCACTATATGCAGTATCATTATTTCAAGTCAACAGAGATATACACAATGTAGGGTCCGACTTAATAATGGATTATTCAAACAGACGGCAAAGGAGCTAAATGTGTTAAGGTTATTTTTTAAAATTTTTGTGAAAAAAGAGAACGACATAACATTCATTGTCGTAAAAATTAAAACGCCATGGACAATACGAGAAACAGAACAGCATTAGACACATAAACATTGAAAACAAACTGCCTCAAAACTATACTTAGGTGCTCCGGTAAGGTGATCGTAGTCAACCATATGTATGGGGTTTTATTATTGTTGAAGGCCGAAAGGGTGCCTGTTACGGCTTTATTTGACCTTTGGTGAATAGTTGTTAGCATTATCTGGCATGTTACATCTTTCGTTTTGTTCATGGTAAACACGAATTTGGTGATTAGATATATATATTCGGTGATGCAACAATGTAGGGGAAGATGTCGAGATTGTTTTAGCTACGGTCTTTTCGAGATGGCTTCTGTACAATTTTTAAAGGAATTGGTTTATTGAGCCAATTATGAAGTTTGAAATATCCTGTTAACTATTAGAAATATACTTCGTTTGCAACAAATGTTGGGATATTTCGTTTTAGAAATGGAATGTTCACAACTGAGTCCATCTTTTTCCTTAAAGCATGTGTACAACTAGAGGGTTATTTATAGATCTGTACCCTAGGCTGTATCATTCTAACAGTAGCATCATAGCTGTATTGCAGGAGACACAGAAGATACATGATTCATATTATATCTATAAGTCTGCTTTGTCATGAACTGTCTGTTATATAGCATAATATATGACTGTGTTCGCTGTCGTTCTGTCTGTTTTTTTTTATTATGTCGTATTTCATAATTAACAACAACAAAACAACAAAACATACTGTGGTAATAAATCACAAATTTCAAACTATAAAGTCATTATTGTTTGTTGCACACCATTTTTTGCAGATTTATAGGGAACAGGTGAAACACGATATTAAATGTAGAACGAATAAATGAATTCACAAACAAATATAAGTAAAAGCTTGAATTTTCTAGGCAGAGAGTGTTTGCTACATATGATGATAAACGAGCTCTTGACAGTGGACTAAGCGGTTACAAAACTTTAAAATTGCAGCAGCATACATTCGACCTTCAAAAAATTCGTGGCTCTAAACAACGAACAATAAAAAAAATTTGCAAGGAAAGTGATGACATACGAAAAGATAAATGATGAAACATTTTGTTACTGCTAATCTGGGAGGTATGCAAGACCAAAAATACCATCTAATGAGAGATTTTGTAAATTTTGCACAGAAAAAATTGAAAATGAGATTCATTTCTTGATTGAATGTCCGCAATATAAAAAAAACATTAGATCTAAATATAAAATAAATGATATTAATTCAAATAATTTGGATGAAAATTTTACCAAAATGTTAAATCCTATGTCTGAAAAGGAATTAAAATCTATTTGTATGTATATTGAAGAAGCTCTTGATTTGAGAGACCACCATACCGTTTCATCAGATAATCTTTTACAGTAGTTTGTGCATATACATATATATATATATAAATATCTTGTATTGTGTGTTTTAAGTAAATATACGAAAATCTATAATAATACTGAAATATAAGTCTATGGTATCAATATCAGTCTAGAATGTATTTGTATACATAGAATTGGCTCATGACTTGTTACATGAATCTTTATTTCATTTATATGTTGTTTTAATATTATAATTGTCTGTATTTGGATCACGCCTCTATTGTGCTCTTTCCAATAAAATATTGAATTGAATTGAATTGCTAATCTCTAATGCATCACAGTGAAAAATCCAAGAAAACAATGATTTGTATTCATTTTTACACAAATTATTTTTTATAAGAAATAAAAACATTTAATGTTGGAAATAAAAAACACTCACAAATAAGAAAAAAATGTTGTGCAAAATTTAAAGTAACAATACACACAAATTTTCTAAAATAATACTCCAACTAAAACCTGGGTTTATTATTTTATATTCAATTTTCGGTTTCATATAAATGGACATTTGCTGTTGTAATTGTTGACAGTTTGTTAGTGTATTTGAATTGTAGGATGAAAAGTGTTCATAGGATCTCCCATTTAGAAAATCAAATTTATCAATTACAAGGTTTGGGTAAAAAAAAGACAAAGCTGTTTTTTTATCAGATTTCTTTCGGATTCAAAGAGGCTGTAGACAAGGGGATCCTTTATCACCTTATATTTTTCTTTTATGTGCTGAAATTCTAGGAACTTTAATCAGAAAGAACAAAGAAATTAAAGGAATTAAAATTGATGACACAGAATATCTTATCTCTCAATACGCAGATGACACATCAATGATACTTGACGGTACACCTAAATCTCTAGATGCATCACTTCGCTTACTCCAAAAAATATGCTGAAATGTCTGGTCTCCATATGAACTTGGACAAAACAACGGTGGTGTGCACGTGGATAGGCAAAACATAATATAGTCAAGACACAATGTGTGTAAAATGGGGATTGAAACGGGGTTCCACTAGGTTAACATTACTAGGAATAAACTTTTCTGTTAATTTGCATGAAATGGAATTGTTGAATAATAGTCTAAGAATTAAAGAAATTGAAAATATAATAAAAATTTGGTCTAAACAAACATTAACATCAGTTGGAAAAATAATTATCATTAAGACACTAATTATTTCAAAATTGAACCATCTGTTTTTAACATTACAAGCACCATGCAAAAATACTTTAAAACAGCTGACTGCCAAAATTTATTAATTTATTTGGGAAAACAAACCTGACAAGATAAAAAGAGAAATATTATGTTCTGAACACAAATTAGGAGGGCTGAAAATGATAGATTTGACAAATATATAAAAGGATTGAAACTAACTTGGATAAGACGGTTGTTGGAAAACAACCCAAAATTAGATAAGCTACTAGAAAGTACTGAAAACCTAGTTTATTTAGGCCCAACAAAAAGATGCAAAAACCCTTTTTGGGAAGAAGTTTTTAAGCTTGACAGATTTACAAAATGAATTAATACCAAAAATTGAAGAGGAGTTTTTATCAGATTCGCTCTGGAATAATGAAAACAAAAATTTAGGAACAAAATCTATTTTCTATAAAGACCGGATAGATAAAGGGATCCTTTTGATAAGTGATTTATTAAACGATGAGGGAAAACTAATGAATTTTCAACAATTCCAAAATATTTATAAAGTTAAGTCAAACTTTCTTACTTATAATGGGGTCATTTCATCAATAACATCATATAAAAAGGCGAGAGGCTTTCAAAATCTATATATCCATAAACAATTGGTATAAAACACTAGGACCAATTATGCCGAATAATATAAGAATATTTTTTGTATCAAGAAAAGGCTCGAAAGATATGTATTATGTTTTATTTGAAAAAAGCAGTACTAAACTTAAATGTAAAGAAAAATGGTCCTTCACACTCAACAAAAATTTTGATTGGAAAACTGTGAATAATATGTCTTTTTACTCCACAAAAAGGTCAAAACTTCACTGGTTCCAATATAGAATAATACACAGAATATTGGGCACCAATACATTTTTATTTAAGATAAAAATAAACCAAAGTGATAAATGTACTTTCTGCAATGAAGTTACTGAAGATATTGAACACATATTTTGAACATGCCATAAAATAGCAGATCTGTGGATAAGACTCATGGACAATGGAAAACCAACTTTGCCAAATTTATTTAATGTTGTATCTTAGGGGAAAATACTGCTGCCAATTTCCAAATTTAAAGGATGTTTTATTTTACTTCTTTTTTTCTCTCTAGTTTTTTTCTTTTTTTTCTTTTTTGTTTTGCACTTGTGTTTTATTTATTTATTATTTTCTCTTCTCTTCTCATTTTCTCTCTTTAATAAAATTCTCTCTTTATTGATCAATATTGAATTAATAGATACACAACTGAGACTACTATAACACATGCGTTATAGTAGTCCCAGTACACAATAATATATTGTATATTTTTCATAATTCTGAATACTAACAATTACTAACAAATTTTCTAAATATACAATCTCATGTTTAACGAGGCCGGGATAAGGTACCGGTACTTTCTGTATCAAACTAACAAATGTGAAAGTTTTCAATAAAAGTATGTATAATTTCAAAAAAAAAAAATAAAAAAAAAATAAAAAAGACACAGAAATCAAACTTGATAAATAAATATTGGCAAGCTACGATCGATTGTTTTTCATTACAACATGTTCAATATTCTGATATTTGTATTATTGTTTAAACTTTACACTAGTAAATTAAAATGTGAAATGGAACATTTCTTTTCACCAACCTTTGAAGTAAAATGTTTAAAACATGGATATATCATTTGCAAAAATTATCTTACGAGGTCTTCATAATAAAATAGTAGCAATCCATGAAGTTAAAGTTTGAAAGAAATTAAACCAAAACTAACTTCGTAAAATAACGTAAAACAAAATTTAATAATCATTGCAGGTATAACCATACAAGTATCATATTTTTTTTTACGATGGGAACTTTATTTATCTAAAAGGAATTACATATTAATCAAATGGCATACATTTGTCCTTGCAATAAATCGACTTTGATTTATTTTTCCCCTGGAGAGAGTCTTCCTTATCACACGAGACGTAAGGAGATGTCTGCATATATTACCTTCCCTTACTTCGAAGTTACATAAAACCTCTCAACATAGAATTAACCTACAGAAAAATAGAACAGGTGTCACGTGTGGATTAGGATCTGTTATTCTTACTAAAGAAACTGATATCATAAGGTTTTTGATGTAGGTCGTGTTGGAAAGTCTTTTGTGGTCTACCTACCGTTGTGTATTGTTAACTTGTTTTGTCTTTGACGTTTTGGTTCTTTTCTTGCAATAGCGTTGTCACCCTTATGAGTTTGAATATCTGTTTGGTATTTTCATCCTTCATTTTCTGAAAGATATAATTTTCAGTTACCTGATCTGATTTATACATGTATATATGTACGTACAATCCATATCTATATTTTAAGATATTACCGCATAAAATCACATGACCTGCATGTGATGTTCAAATTCAATTGAATTTGTTTAACAAAAACGAACACTTTTAAATGATTTCTCAGCTCTCAAACACAGTTTTAATCTTTATTGATTTGGTAGATTAAACTTCCTGAATGCTGTCCCATGGTAATAGGCGAGTATGTGTTCAACATTCAGAGATCTGTATTTTGATTCATGCTAGAACCCAACAACAGTCAGAAATTTTATGAAGGTAAAATATTAATCTAACTGCCAATGTTTACCTTTCAGTATACGTATTATAATTATTGATGATACACTTATATATAAATTACTGTAGTATATATTTTTTAAACTACACATAGTCAGTTAACTGCAGGTAAATGGAGTAAACTCATACACTACATATAAACAGCTATCTTTCACCTATAAGGAGTTGGAGGAATGAACAAAACTGACCTTGGGTGTGCAACTTATACATTTGTTTAAACAAATGTTTTAAATGTTTTGAACTTGTAAAAAATATGAATACGTATTTGTAACGGATTGTTTCAACCTATATGAAAGTCATAACCAACGTGATATCTACTGACCTTAGAATAATTAATGATGTATTTGAAATTTGCTCGACGAAAGATTGTTTATAACCAAGCAAATGATTTGCATTTACGTATCCATGACAACAATGCCACTTTTCAGTGTGATTGCGACAGAAGACACTTCATTTTTGGATAAAATATATTTGTTCGTAAATTGTTTCTATCATGATACTCATAAATAATCCTGGGCTTATTATGTAACATATCTATATGTGTTTCAAAATGATATAGATCTATGCACATTCAAAAGAATCATTGTCGATTGCCAGGTTGTCTGCATGTTAATATCACTGCGAGACATAAAAGCAAGCTTTGATAGTGGGCGCAGCAAACGAGATAAAAAAAAAGCCTTCATATTTGTGTTAAAGAGCCTCTGGCGACCTTCTTAAACGTATATCCAACACTAAGGGTCGGTATTCCTAATGCAAATCTCAGTTTAGCAATAAAACATGTAAACAGGACATCTTGTTCAGTGATATTGGACATGTTGCTATTTTAGAAGAACTTTTGCGGTCGCCATCATGAGCTGATTGACCATTATGACAGAAGTGTGTCAGAAATCATATCTGATATTCTTCTTCGGTCATAATAACCTTCCATCATTACCAAACTAAACAAAGAAACAACACGACGGCTGCCGTATACGATGCAGGAAAGGTTTACCCTTCCGGAGCACCTGATTTCAAATCCGCTTTTTAGTGCAGTTCGTGTTGGTGTTTTTAATTTATTATTGGTTAATGTTGATATACATGTGTTTTGGTTTTATGAGTCTTTGTTTACTCCTTGGTTTTGATTGTTCTTGTCTTAATAGTTATCAAATGTACCAGAATTATAATTTAGAATACCAGACGCGCGTTTTGTCTACATAAGACCCATCAGTGACTCTCATATCAAAATATTTATAAAGCCAAACAAGTAAAATGTTGAAGAGCATTTATGATCCTAAATTCAAGAAAAATTGTGCCAAATACGGCTAAGGTAATCTATGTCTGGGATAAGAAAATCCTGAGTTTTTCAAAAAATTCAAAATGTTGTAAACAGGAAATTTATAAAAATGACCACATTTTTTATATTCATGTCAACACCGAAGTGTTGACTACTGGGCTGGTGATACCTTCGGGGACGAAACGTCCACCGGCAGTGGCATCGACCCAGTGATGTAAATAGTTATCAAATTTACCAGGATTATAATTTAGTGCGCCAGACGCGCGTTTCGTCTTCACAAGCACATGACCTCACCATTGTGTGCCGATTAAAGTATTACCCTCTGATTGCATTGTATATTATACGACCTTTCGATAAAAGTGTTAAAGCTATAGAACCAATGAATGCTTGATAGAAACAGAATTGATAGGTACTTTTACTGGATCTTTGACATCGAGGGGGCTGTTTCCATAGAAAATTAAATCTCGTTTCGTACACTATAAAGTAAAATTGATATTTGAAAATTGGGAACATGCGACGCCATGGCATAAAAAAACCCCGTAAAACGACCAACAGACAGACAACAGTATACAAAACACCACTACGAAAAGCCAAAACTAATTACAACGAACACAAAGGGTGGGGTTAGTTGTGATTTTAAGTGCTCTGGACGGATAATCAGAGCTGTTCCTCTTGTTGAACATACTCATTTAGATACAATTGTATATTGTATATAAAATATTATTATAATACTGGACGTACTAATGAATATGTAATTGTTATTTTGAGGACTCTCAGGAAGATTAATATTAACTTAGGGGATTATTATGGTGGCCGGATGCGGCCATTTCCTCTTTTCGTGTTTTCACGTTTTCTCCTTTCACTTTTCCAACTCGAAATCGCGATCGGGAAATCGAGAAATCGAGAAAGCGAAATCGAGAAATTGAGAAATCGGGAAATAGGGAAATAGGGAAATCGAGAGTGGTATTGTTCATACCTAACGAAAATTGGAAAATATTCGTTTTCATCAGTGAAACAAATATTCTTTACCTGAAAAACGGTAAACCATCTGGTGATAACGTGCATTATATATCCGAAAGAATGTGTAATCATTTTGAACTCTTGTTTAATTAGCTCTATATGAACATCTACTCTTCACCATGATAATAAGATCAAAAACTTTACCTTTGGAATATCGTTTTAACTGGGTTAATGATAATCCATATGCAGTAGATCCTCGGATAGTGATAAATGGAAATGAACTAGAGGCTCTCAAATGCTTGTGTCACTCACCTGTATCTATGTTTGGTTTTGGAAATCATGTACTGTAACAATCAGGTTAAAATCATTATAAATAGTATGATATACCTATTACTTGACGTATTTCACTTGACTGAGCGGAGTTATGCTAAAAAGGTGTTAACAATTACCAATACATTGCAGAAATAAATCATACCACATCTTTTTATTTGTATTTCAAGAACAATAATTCCAGTAGGATGTCAATTTAAAGTTTTTTTGTCAAATAACTTATTTGTAGATTTTTCTTAGCTTGAAATTTTTGCTATTTACAACGTACAGTTTATCTCAATTATAAATTAATAAACATTGCAGAATGATGTTGTCACGAAAGTCTTCAAACAATTAAACAGACACTTACTGAATATCCCCCCTCTCCACAATTTGTATCACCCAGTGTCTGTTTAATACTAGAAGTGCACCCCACCAAAATAAAATTACACCCTTCCATTAAAAACACAAGTCATCCCTTTATGGTCTTACTATAGTTAATGAAGACCCTTTATCATTATTAAGTTTTGAAAAAGTTTTGTTATCAGCAGTTTTCAAGTTGTGACCATTTAGATTTTTTTTTTACAATTTTCCTGTACTCTTCTATAGTAAAGCAACCATGTTCTATTTTTAGCCATGGTAGGCTATAGTGGTTGAATGGCGGACTCATCGGATACAATATTTCAATCAACATACACTATTGAAAATTGTGGCTTAGTGTTACTCTATTTTGGCCTAGTACTTTAGGTAAAAAAGAATTTTGTATAAGATTTCAAAAATTTACGACCTATTCTTAAAAAATACTATATAGGGCAAAATCTCTTAAATGAGTCATTTGACAATTTGAGCCACGATGACTTATGTGCAGATTTTAATTTGCTAAACGTTATTTCTGTATACAGTTTAACCAAAGATGAAGAACTGGATCTTCCATCACTGTATTGGATACCTAAACTACATAATAAAATCAACGGTACAAATTTTGTTGCACCAGATGCGCATTTCGACAATACATGTCTCTTCAGTGATGCTCGTGGCCAAAATATTTGAAATCCAAAGCTTATATAAAAGATGAAGAGCTATAATCCAAAAGGTCCAAAAAGTATAGCCAAATTCGTGAAAGGAATCAGAGCTTTGCACGAGGGAGATACATTCCTAAATTTATAATAATTTTTAATATTTTGTAACAGCAAATTTTAATCACACAAAAAATCCGTATGTTCATGCCAGTACCGAAGTACTGGCTACTGGGCTGGTGATACCCTCGGGGACTAATAGTCCACCAGCAGAGGCATCGACCCAGTGGTATTAATAAAATCAACGGTACAAATTTTGTTCCACCAGATGCGCATTTCGACAATACATAAGTGTCCTTACAAACAACGGTATATTGCTGGGTCTTCCAAGTGCTCCACGAAACCCCTTTCTAAATTATTAACATCCATCTTATCAGCAATCAAAGACGTGCTTCAAAGTTATTGTGAAACTGCCTATTCCAGAGGTGGCTTCAATCAGATGTGGATACTTAAAAATTCCAAAGATCTCTTAGAGTACATACAATCTAACTCTCTTTCATCTTGTAACAGTATTAAAACATTTGACCTTTCTACTCTTTACACAAGTATTCCACATTCTAAACTAAAAGACAAATTAAAAAAGCTGGTATTACTTTGCTTCATAAAAAAGAATGGCCAACGTAGATACAAGTATCTTGTCTTAGGGAGAGATAAATCCTACTTTGTAAAGAATCACTCTGATTCAAACAAAAAATTCTCTGAAACCGATATTATCAAGATGCTTGATTTCTTGATTGACAACATAATTGTTACGTTCGGAGGACGTGTTTTTCAACAGACTGTCGGCATCCCAATGGGAACAAACTGTGCCCCTCTACTTGCTGACTTGTTTCTTTATTATTATGAGGCTGACTTCATGCAGGAACTTCGGAAGAAAGATAAGAAGTTAGCAATATCCTTTAACTCTACTTTCCGCTATATAGATGACGTTCTTTCACTAAACAATTCAAAATTTGGTGACTATGTGGATCGCATCTATCCCATCGAATTGGAGATAAAGGATACTACAGATACAGTTAAGTCGGCTTCATATCTTGACTTACATCTAGAAATTTACAATGAGGGTCGGTTGAAGACAAAACTTTACAACAAAAGAGATGATTTCAGCTTTCCAATTGTGAACTTTCAATTTCTAAGTAGCAACATTCCAGCAGCACCTGCATACGGGGTATATATCTCCCAATTGATACGATATTCCCGTGCTTGCGTTTCCTATCATGATTTTCTTGATAGAGGGTTACTGCTCACAAGGAAGCTATTAAACCAAGAGTTCCAAATGGTGAAGTTGAAATCATCCCTTCGTAAATTTTACGGACGCCATCACGAGTTGGTTGACCGTTATGGAATAACCCTTTCACAAATGATATCGGATATGTTCCCTACGTCGTAACTACAATCCCCTTCCCTTTCATGAATTTGACCTACCGAATTAGACTATTTACCGGATTTGTAATCACATAAGCAACACGACGGGTGCCGCATGTGGAGCAGGATCTGCTTACCCTTCCGGAGCACCTGAGATCACCCCTAGTTTTTGGTGGGGTTCGTGTTGTTTATTCTTTAGTTTTCTATGTTGTGTCATGTGTACTAATGTTTTTCTGTTTGTCTTTTTCACTTTTAGCCATGGCGTTGTCAGTTTGATTTAGATTTACGCGTTTGACTGTCCCTTTGGTATCTTTCGTCCCTCTTTTATCTCTATCTATAATAATATTAAAGGTAATAGACATGTTACGAAAAGGTATATTCTCGACGCTGAGGTTAACAAATAGACTTTAAATGTGGGGATGGTGTCAAAATATTGATTATAGATTTAAACAGCTAAACTTTAAATCCTGTGCTTCTTGATTAATTTGAATCACATTATTAAGAACATCATAGCGTTACATCGAATATGACAAATGCTTTTTGCTATCAATGCTGGCGATCATAAGACGTGAAATGTTAAAGCGTGCTGGATTGAGTCGGGGTAATGCGGGGCGATCGAAATGGATAAATTTTAACCACTAAGATGACAAAATTCTTGGGGAAATCTAACTCTAATTAGTTATCAAAATTACCAGGATTATAATTTTATACGCCAGACGCGCGTTTCGTCTACATAAGACTCATCAGTGACGCTCAGATCAAAATAGTTAAAAAGCCAAATAAATACAAAGTTGAAGAGCATTGAGGATCCAAAATTCCAAAAAGTTGTGCCAAATACGGCTAAGGTAATCTACTCCTGGGGTAAGAAAATCCTTAGTTTTCGAAAAATTCAAAGTTTAGTAAACAGAAAATTTACAAAAAATGACCATATAATTGATATTCATGTCAACACCGAAGTGCTGACTACTGGGCTAGTGATACCCTCGGGGACGAAACGTCCACCAGCAGTGGCATCGACCCAGTGGTGTAAATAGTTATCAAAATTACCAGGATTATAATTTTATACGCCAGACGCGCGTTTCGTCTACATAAGACTCATCAGTGACGCTCAGATCAAAATAGTTAAAAAGCCAAATAAATACAAAGTTGAAGAGCATTGAGGATCCAAAATTCCAAAAAGTTGTGCCAAATACGGCTAAGGTAATCTACTCCTGGGGTAAGAAAATCCTTAGTTTTCGAAAAATTCAAAGTTTAGTAAACAGAAAATTTACAAAAAATGACCATATAACCTGGTTCAATTAAAACAGTGACAGGGTTAAACATGTTTATGAGCACTTGATGTTGCAGTTAAAAATTATGACTCAATATAAATTAAAATCAGTTCTAATTGGCTTATTTCATAAGATCGAAACGAGGCTTACAAACACCCAATATACAACCGATAGACAAAAAGCACCGAAGTAAAAAAAAAAGTACTCGCATATACTGCATGATAGTTCAAAGACTATTAAAACTAATATACAAAAACATGTTCACTCAAACTAAGGGGTTACCATTTGATATTTTCTTGGATTTTGGGGAGGGGTAAAATGACAAATTTTATTCTGCATTTGTTTGGTTTTTTGTAATCTCTCATTGTCCGGTCTTTTTATTTATCACTCTATTTGCGCCATCCTTTTTAATAGCTTATTCTGACTATTTTTTTTATAAATAAACTGACATCAAATTTCATCATAGCAACCCCCCTTCCAAAACACACACACACACACACACACCCCTCTCGGAAAAAAACCCGACTACTACCTCCATAAGTTATCAATAGGTACAGGTACGCATGGTTTAAGAGAAATCCTTAGCAATGGTATCTCAAATAGAGGGAAGACCGGCAGTTTTATTCTAAAACTATATTGCAAACATGTTTTTGTTGACTCGTATAAAAATCGTGTTTAGGTGTTATAAAATAGACCACGTTAGATAACAAATTTGGGTGCAAAAAACTTATGGTCACTTCTTTGTTTGCTTTTCATAACAAAGTATAAAAAAATGACCCTTACATATATATCCCGAGTAGGTATAAAAAGATTATAAAACTTAAGATTATTTACAAGGTCTATTAAGGCCGGGATTGCATGCGCATAGAGATGAAATATTTGTGAAACATACAGTTTTTCCAAACAATTCACACAAGTATGTACCCCGTGTCTCCGCTGCTTTGCACATCCATCACATTTATCTGTCCACCTTTTCCTCCAATTTGTTTTTGCATTAAAGTTTCTTAAACTTTTAAATATTAAAGAATTTATGATTGTCTATTTCATATATTTCTTATGGTTCAAATGCTATTGAATATTCTTTCAATACGGAATATTTGTAATAAATTGTCTCCAAAAAATCAATATCCAATGTATGAAAGGCTAATCTCTTTTCTGTTTTTGTGTTTTGACATAGTCCCCACATTTAAAGTGTAAATTGTCAACCTCAGCGTCGTGAATATACCTTTTCGTAACATGTCTCATAGCAAAAAACTGCAAAATTTAATTAACATTACCAAGTCAGAGACATCAACCCAACAGATTGTTTGATTCGTCTGAAAATTCCAGGGCAGGTTGATCTTCACCTGGTGATCATTAAAGGCATACGATACAGTTTTGATCCAGTATTTTAATTTTGATGAAAATTTGCATGTACGCTTTTTTTACCTGATTAAATCAAATATGTAATAAAAAAAAATATATCATCATGTGCAACTTTTTGAGTAAATTGAGGTTCAAATTTCAGATATTTCTCAAAATACGGATTTTCAGAAGTATTTTTCCTTCTGATACAAATACATAACTTTTTTTGTTATAAAAGATAAACACGAGTTTTTTGTTTGTTAAATTGTTCTGTAATTTATGTGGTATATAAATATTGCATAAATTTGTACATTTTATTTTTACAAATAACTAAAAAATATCAAATGTTCATGTATGTTGAAAAAAAACCTGTTATTTTTTGCTGTATATTAATCAAATTAAATAAAAATGAAGTATTTACGTTATCATGAGAATTGGTACATAAAATCTTCTTACGTAATCAAACCATATGTCATTTTATAAAAGAGTGGTCCAAGAACCCGTTTTCAAGTTAAATCAGTTTGAATGATAAAAATCAACCGAAAACTGCACCTTTTTTTATCGATAAGTCACCGTTTGACGTCGCAAAAAAAAACAATTTACGTAAGCAACATCATTACCTCCCCTGTAACTGCATCGTATGCCCTTAACACTCTCATATCAGATTTGCTCTGAATACTTAAGGTTAAGAGATATAAGCCAAAAACTAAATTTTATAATTATGTTGTATCTGAAGCGATGTCTAACACGTTGGATTGCTGGCAGTCTCTTAGGACCCATTTAAAAAAAAATACATATACACTAATGATGATAAACACCAAGTTTGGTTAAATCATTTTTATAAGTTTCAGAGGAGAAGACTTTTGTAAAATATTGCAAACATTTACAATTTTTTTTATATTTAGAACTGACTATTAAATGCAATTACTCCTGAAGGGGTCGATGGACAGTTTTGTTCATGATAATTTATGTGCAGATTTTGATTTGCTGAACAAATGTGGGTTTGAAAGAGGTGAAGACGGAGTCATTGGACACATTTTTACACAAGATAACCACTTGATGGTTGTATCTAGGTTTGGTTAAATTTGTCATAATCGTTCTAGAAGAGAAATTTTTTGTAAAAGTTAACGACGACGACAAGAACATCTCCGACCACGGACGAAGAACGACCTGAAATGCGAAAAGTGTACTTGTCCCTCTGGCCTATGTGGACTTAAACGTATTAAAAAAGCATAATGTGAAAAGTGTACTTGTCCCTCTGGCCTATGTGGACTTAAAAGTATTAAAAAAGCATAATGTGAAAAGTGTACTTGTCCCTCTGGCCTATGTTGACTTAAACGTATTAAAAAAGCATAATGTGAAAAGTGTACTTGTCCCTCTGGCCTATGTGGACTTAAACGTATTAAAAAGCATAATGTGAAAAGTGTACTTTTCCCTCTGGCCTATGTAGACTTAAACGTATTAAAAAAGCATAATGTGAAAAGTGTACTTGTCCCTCTGGCCTATGTGGACTTAAACGTATTAAAAAAGCATAATGTGAAAAGTATACTTGTCCCTCTGGCCTATGTGGACTTAAACGTATTAAAAAAGCATACTGTGAAAAGTGTACTTGTCCCTCTGGCCTATGTGGACTTAAACGTATTAAAAACGCATAATGTGAAAAGTGTACTTGTCCCTCTGGCCTATGTGGACTTAAACGTATTAAAAAAACATACTGTGAAAAGTGTACTTGTCCCTCTGGCCTATG
This sequence comes from Mytilus galloprovincialis, assembly GCF_965363235.1. NCBI lineage: Eukaryota > Metazoa > Mollusca > Bivalvia > Mytilida > Mytilidae > Mytilus > Mytilus galloprovincialis. The sequence goes on along the minus strand of NC_134845.1, from coordinate 38,347,948 downwards.
TGGACTTAAACGTATTAAAAACGCATAATGTGAAAAGTGTACATGTCCCTCTGGCCTATGTGGACTTAAACGTATTAAAAAAGCATACTGTGAAAAGTGTACTTGTCCCTCTGGCCTATGTGGACTTAAACGTATTAAAAACGCATAATGTGAAAAGTGTACATGTCCCTCTGGCCTAGATGGACTTAAACGTATTAAAAAAGCATACATTTAACATTGTAAAGGATAGTAATTTACAACGACAAATAAATAAACTCATCATAGATACCAGAATTGAAATCTTATATTTGCGCCAGACGTGCGTTTCCTCTACAAAAGACTCATCGGTGTCGCTTTAATAAAAAATGTAAAAAAGGGCTAACAAAGTGCAACGTTGAGGAGTATTGAAGACCAAACATTTCTAAAAAGGTTTGCAGAACAAGGTCGAAAAGACTTCAACAATGCAAAGTTTTGTTAACAGTTAGTTTATAATTATTACCACATCAATGGTAATATATATCAACACAGGAGTGCTGACTACTGGGATGGTGATACCTCGGGGAAATAAAATTCCACAAGCAGTGGCATTGACCCCTAATTTTCAATTAGACTTATCATTGATCATGTAGATACCAGAATTGAAAATTTTCACTTCCAATATTGTTTATATCAAAAATGCAATTTCTAAATATAACTACTGGCATATGCATCTGTGAAATTCCTTAAATACTTGTTGTTCTCTTAGCTAACCCCAAAATAAAAGAAGTAATTTGTCTTCATGTTCATGGTTGGCCCAAGATATATAATGCATCATGATTACCATATCAAGGATTTGTCATATGAGAAAGAAACCATGGTTCAGTTAATAGTTTGTATCATTTACTTACTATTTTTTAGGTTTTGAAATTGCCAGTTTGAAATGGCGCAATCTATGCTAAAATGCGAAATATGTGACAAACGAGAATGTGCACTTATTTGTTTAGACTGTGACCAATATTTCTGCCAAGAATGTAAGATGGGACATATAAAGGCAAAGACAACTAAAGACCATCAATTTGTTGACAGTGGAACATTTCAGCCACAGTTTAAGAAATTGAGATGCACTAAACACGAACAACATTTCATTTTCTTCTGTGAGAGATGCCAAACACTTGTCTGCACGGTATGTCTCCCAGAAAATCACCAAGAGCATAGAATGCTCAAGATAGACGAAGTCGCATCTAGTAAGAAGGCAGTATTAAATGTTAGTATAAACACATTTTGTACAAAACTGAATAAGTTTAAAACGGAGATGAGCAGTCTACAAAATGTCGTGGAAAAGTGCAAAGTAGAAAATACTGATGTAATCGAGCGCGTTAATAGACATGCAAAGGATATTTCAAAGGTTATGGAAAATCAAAGACGATGCATAATAGACAGTCTAAAGCAAAAAACAATTACGGAGACAGAAAGAATATCCTTTACATTAGAGGATCTCGAACATTGCTTGAAAGAAGCTAAAGAAATGGAAAGAAAGATTAAATACTATTTACACGGAAGCGATACGTCATTACTGTCGCATTTCCAAAGTATAAAATCTCATATTGACAAATTTAAATTCAAGGATACGTCTATTTCAATACGTCCAGTTCAATTAACAGAGTGCAGATTTCAAACTGATGAATTATCACCTCTTGAAAGCATTATACGTGAAAACTTGTGTGTTTCAAGTGAGCATGAAGAAAGGTGAGTAATTGTGGTAAACTATTAAATGGGATTACAATTGGATTACATGAAATTAACAATTACTGAAAATATGACATATTAGTTTTCTTAAATGAAACATTAACTCTCAATTTCATTTGATTTATAACGTACTGAAACGTTTATTCATTTAAAAAAACTCAAAATGGAACAAATTCGTTACGTTGATTCGTTACTATTGATCTTTATACGTTAACTAATTAACCATTGAGATGACATACGAACAATACCGATTGTCATACGATTCGATTTACAAACTTAGACATTAATATAAATATATAGACAGTCACCTGCAATCGCATAACGGCTCATTTTCTAGGTCTTTTTGAATTTCAAACATATGTAAAGTATCGTTTTACCGGAATAAAAAAAAAGGAAAATAAATCTGCAGAAGCTTAATTTAGATCTTCTCTCTTGGCTCTATAGTTTCTAGATTAGATTAAAAAATACTCTTTATAAAATCTAGTTTATATCACCAATTACTTAATTATACTTTATATTTATCCTTTATTAACCACGGACACATTGTTTAAAAATGGTATTTAGTAAATATTGTTATTATTATTATAACAAAATAAAATATAATAAAATTAAATTTGATATCATCTTTTCATTTTTAAAATAAATAAAAATAAAAAAGAAATCTTTCTAAAATATTATATACAAAAATATGTAAATTTTAATACATTTAATTTTACTAATAAACTCATGATTATACTTAATCCATCAACGCCAAATACTGTAAAAGCAGTTGTTTCTTTTGTTTAAGAGTCATTAGAACTGAGTATTAATTCAAATGTTCAAAAAAAAAGAAAAATCCTGACCACTGTCAATTTTTTCTTGTAACAGTCCCCCCAAAAAAAACATTGACAAAAACAAAATATTTATCTAATGGTTCCATCAACTTTGGTTTATGATGAAACAAAAGTTAGTTCAATAGGAACATGGACACACTGTTTTTTACAATTTTGCTTATCAGTTCTTCTTTTCTAACTGATTAGTCACACAAATTAATTATATTCCTGCCAAAAAATGCAAATTGAATAATTTCATTTAAATTATTGACCAATCAGTTACTAATATTTGAAATCAATTGAAAGCCGACATAGCTCAATTTTTTTTTTATCATTAACGAATCTCACATGTTCTCATTTTTTTAAACTGACCATTTATACTCTGTAATTATGTTATTCGTGGTATGTATAGTGTCTGGCTAGGCTAGGATTTTCGAGTTTTCGAGTGATTCTGTCCTTATTTTTCGAGTGTAGTTCGGGCTTTTTCGAGTAATAAAACAAGCGATAAGTTCAATTAACTGCTATTTCGTAATTATAATAGTTTTTGTTACATTACTACCCATCTTATATTCAAACTACACATGTTTTGATCAACAAAGAAGTCAGATTTCGTTGTATTTAACCAAAGAATTCAATGTTTGTTATTGTTTTTTTTTCGAGAGCAACAGTGAAGTCGTCCGAGTTTTTAAACAAATGGTCCGTTTTTTTTATGTAACATTTGAATGAAAAAAAAGTACTTTAGACTTAAAGAAATACTTTTTTCTAGTTTATAACTGTGAAAGACTATATCATATATTCCCAATAAGACAACAGAAACATATCAATACGTTTATCAAAATGAACCTTTTTTCAATTTAATGCAAATTTTCTGTTCGGAGAGCGTTCTACAACTACTTGCCAATTCAGTTAGAAATTACTTGATCCTTAACAAAACGTTGTTTAAAACATAGTGCAGGAAACTCATATTCATTTTTCGTTTAGTTCATGCTTCTTTTTATTTTACAGTTAAAATATTTCTAGTGGTGATCTCCGGAGATTATTAAAAAGGAGTAATATAACAAATAGACAGCAGTGAAGAATCAGAAAAAATGCTATGTAACAAAGATATTCTACGAAAAGAGGCCTGTCCCACCCCCTTAATTAAAAAATCCATTAATAAAAAACCCACACATAATTAAAAAATCTCATCTTTATTACCATTGAACGCGAAATTTGAATAGAATTTTATTTATAATCAAGTATGAAACGAATAGTTCATTAGCCGTAATTAACCCGAATGATTCAGTCGTTATATTGCACTGATCTACGATTACCGAAAGTAGGAAAGATCGATTACGGAGAGGGATTGAATTTTTCGGGTTAAGCCTAAATATGATCATTACGAAATAATAGAAAAATACAAAATGTGTATATAATACGCTATCAACAGATAGATTGTCCAGTGATTCGGACGACACGAGGAACTACTTTGTAATGTCTTCCATTTTTATGAACTTTTCTTTGATGGAAAGGACTGAAGTTGAAGTTCTCATGGTATTTAGTTGCTGTTTGACCAATAATTACATATGTATATTCAGATTTCTTCTCACAATAGTAGCATTTATTCATTTTTGGTTTCCATTTCTGAAACAAGAAAAATAATAATACAATAAACAAGAAAAATAGTCTATGAAATATCTCGGATGTATTCTCTTTTAAAACAAAAATATAACTCACTTTATGTTATATATGTATGTACGTCGCAATTCGATTTTTCGACATATGACTACATAATCATTTGGTTATCAACTGACCGAACCTTATGAGTATCTGGACCATATAGGTATACATTAGAAACGATTTAATAAAACAAAAAACTTATCTATAACAATGACGGTTACATGAAATGTATCAATTTTAAAGTCTACCCAAAACGTAAAAGTTAAAAGTCGAAAACCATTGTCTTTCAATTAATTGTATTAATCTGGGTGCATCTGTTGTTTGTCCGTCTCTAGTATCAATTATTAGAATCTTTAGCATAATGATTGTTTTGTCAGTTAGTAAAACAGTTGAACTATTGTTTAACAGTCCATTAAGAAACTTTTGAAAGTTATCGACATTTTGTTGTAATAGTTATGTCATGAGATGTAAGGTCAACCCGACTGACACACTAAGTCCGAATGGGATAATTATTTTACATCCCTGCTTTCTAGATTAGATTTGAAAAAATACTCTTTATAAAATCTAGTTTATATCACCAATTACTTAATTATACTTTATATTTATCCTTTATAAGCCACGGACACATTGTTTAAAAATGGTATTTAGTAAATATTGTTATTATTAATATAACAAAATAAAATATAATAAAATTAAATTTGAAATCATCTTTTCATTTGTAAAATAAATAAAAAGAAAAAAAAAATCTTTCTAAAATATTATATACAAAAATATGTAAATTTTAATACATTTGATTTTACTAATAAACTCATGATTATACTTAATCCATCAACGCCAAATGCTGTAAAAGCAGTTGTTTCTTTTGTTTAAGAGTCATTAGAACTGAGGAAAGGGGAACAATAACTTGTTTTACCATATCTCTTATAATATTGTCTAGTTGTCATTATGTTTGATCATGTTTGTTTTGTCAATGTATTTGCCATAACCAAAATTGTTTTTTGTTTGTATTGCAAATAAAGATTATTATTATTATTATTTAATGATGTGACAACTAGAATGGTTATATATTACAAGTAAACGTGTTAAATACCCCGACCATACGCTTACGGTCGGACAATAGCCTACGATCGGACCATATAAGTTTATACCCATACGGTCATGACCATACGCGTATAGTCCAAATACTCATATGGTCCGGAACACTCATATTAGATTGTTGACATCACGAATATATACAATATATGACATAACAATTACTGAACATCATGGAATATATAAGATGTGAGAAAAAGGATATAAACAACAGTGACTGAAAGATACATGTTTATAAAATGCGAGTGTTAATACACCATGTGCCTTGAAATTACTCAATTTGAGCCTTTATTCTATGGTTTTTAAACGTAACTACACTAACACAACATAAGGAGTGTGTTTAATCACTCGATACAAACTGGAAACACTCGAAAAAGCCCGGATTGTTCTCGAAAAAATCTGGACATGAATAAATGAATTTAGTCTCTTAAAATGTCGTTTTCAATGCAATAACAACAGTTTTTGTAAAGAGTCTGTATATTTGATAATATATAGATTCAATGTATGCTTTGTCGTCGACATTTGCATTGGCATGTATACGAAAATTGCTTCATTTTTGTATTTTGGAATAAACGCATTTAAAGGCTAAAAATAACATTTTAGTTAAAAAAAAATGTCAAAATGATAATACCTTTATATCTCAAATAATAACATACCATGTATAACCTTGTATATCAAAATCAAACCTTTATATCACGTCTTTTTTTAAAAGAAGTCTGTTTGTTTACATTTTTGATCATATACACTTTAAAAAAAAAGTGGTCACACTCGAAAAAGCCCGATCAAATCACTCGAAAACCCATGATCCTAGCCGGACATTATACCTACCGTGTTGTGTCGATACACATGGTCCGAATGTTTTTGATTATCAGAGTTTGATCGTCGAACTAGGGTATAGGTGTAATACCACCATTGATTTTCCCCTATTAGTCTTTGTTAAATTTGCACTTTTCAAAAAATTGTGAAGAATTTATCTTTGTTTCAAATAAAGAAATACTTGGCATGAGTAAAGTTTTATCCTGTCCAGTTCTATAGAAAAAGTTTCACATAACATTTCATTGCATATAAGAAAATAACCATCATTGGAAGTAAACCAATCAAATTTATACCCTTATTCTATCTGTGTACAAGGTTTAGTCACCATGTAACCTCAAGATTACAAAATTTTCTATAGAAATCACAAATAAAAAATAATGGTGTTTTGAAATACCCTAGACATATGTTTATGACACAGAAATAGTTATACTGCAATAAAATGTAGGATTAATTACCTACAAAGGTCAAGTTCAAGGGAATACTTTTTTAGACCTACTTTCGTATGCAACCGGATGTGGCGTACCATGATTTGGTGGTATTACACCTAAAGAAGACCTTTTTGTTTAATAAACTGAATGTGACTTTTTCCCTTTGTAATACTGGTTATTTCAAGCATTTCTGTCAAGTTTTGTCATAATCAGTTCAATAGTTTGAGAAAAATCTAGTATAATGAAAGACGACATCTACAGCAATTCGAGCAAAATTTCTTCGACAAATCCAAACCAAGCCGCATCAAGTTAGAATAGAGTGTGGACCAATAAATGATCAAATATCTATCTTATTTGCCTACAAACAGTTGAAAATGATACACAAGATGAGTTTAGGAAGATAAAATACCACTAATAAACCTCTTTGTCTTCTTTATAAGGTATCTTTGGGTCAATTTATACCTCACATTTCCTGAAAATTTCAACTTTTCAGGCCATTATAAATAAAAATATTGGGGTAACTTTCACTCATTTATGGTAGAAATGTTATAAGAAATTAGTAATTTAAGCATTTAAGCAGAATGAACAATCTATATAAAAGTTTACTGTCTCCAAGGAGGTTTCAATAAGTCCTTACGTAAAAATTAAATTTACGCCGCGTTCCAAAGAGCGACATAAAAGGCTTCTCTTTTAAGGAATAACTTGTCGTTACAACATTAAAATTAATTTCATCTAATTATAACTATATATTTATTAAAGTATTACCTAGGAAAATGTTATATCATAGCAAAATATAAGAAATAAGGAGAAAAAGCCCACCCCCCCCCTCCAAAAAAATAAATAGATGCTCTTAGTATGGCTCTATCTGTCAACTGAATATTCATGGTACAGTCCTATTTCAAGACAAGTTTCTCATAAAATGTGTTTTGGAGACTCAATACACTCAGAATATTTCATTTTTTGTATTATTTCACTGAAATAGCAAGAAGTTTTAACACATGAGATTACTCTCAAGGCCATAGGTGCATGTACAGCTTCCCATATTAGGTGTAATACCACCATTGATTTTCCCCTATTAGTCTTTGTTAAATTTGCACTTTTCAAAAAATTGTGAAGAATTTATCTTTGTTTCAAATAAAGAAATACTTGGCATGAGTAAAGTTTTATCCTGTCCAGTTCTATAGAAAAAGTTTCACATAACATTTCATTGCATATAAGAAAATAACCATCATTGGAAGTAAACCAATCAAATTTCTCCCCTTATTCTATCTGTGTACAAGGTTTAGTCACCATGTAACCTCAAGATAACAAAATTTTCTATAGAAATCACAAATAAAAAATAATGGTGTTTTGAGATACCCTAGACATATGTTTATGACACAGAAATAGTTATACTGCAATAAAATGTAGGATTAATTACCTACAAAGGTCAAATTCAAGGGAATACTTTTTTAGACCTACTTTCGTATGCAAACGGATGTGGCGTACCATGATTTTGTGGTATTACACCTATAACAAACTAGAACGTAAACAATGTTGTATTTTGTCTTATTAATTTTGCACCTTTGTCTAACTGATCCAGCTCACAATTTTTCCTTACGTTTTCTTGGCTTTTTTTTTTTAGCGAGTACATATCTTCTTATGTGCAATTTACAATGTTCTGTCCCCAAACGACGAAATATAATAAAAAAAACCTGGCGCTTAACTGGAAGTGAACGTATTGCGTCGTTAACTAAAAAATATGAACGACACACGACAGTTTAACAGTTAGTTTATAAATATAACCATATGTGAGCACAGTGCTACATAACACAAAAAAGAACAATATTTGTTTTGTTACATCACAAAACAGAACAATATTGACAAAACCAAAATATGTATTTGTTACATCAACAGAAAAATTTGCTTCATAAGATGACACAACAGTAAGTTCAATAAGGACAACGGCACTACAATTTCCAACTTTGATAATTAAGGTCTTTTCTTTTTCTATACGGAAAGACCTTACTGTATTTCTTCTGATTATTATTATTCTTTTCGACAAACTTTAACGAAATTTCCCCAAAAAAGTACGCGACATATTGAAATGATATCAGGTATCTAGTATCGGTTGACCAAAAGCTATCTTGTGGTGAGGGCACGACCCCGTAACATTTCCTTTATAGCGGTTATCTCCCCTAACACAGAAAACCTTGTTATCCCTTTAACTCCATAACTATAATAAGTAGAAAAAACTAAGGGTGGAATTTGTTCAGGAACAGACCCTGGTTCTTCGTTACATTTGGATCGAAAAGATTCAACGACTCATTGGTAGGGTTATGCCCTTTTATATTAACAAATGTCAGTTGGCCACTAAAACTCAGAAACCGTAAGTTGTAACCATCTAGGATTATCACCAATGATCATAAATTTACGTGACCATGAACATTGATCTAAGGTCAAAGGTCAAGATCATGACCTAGATTTTGACCTTGGCTTGTTATCGGATTTACTCAATAACGTAAAAGATGGCTGATAAAATGTAACGTTGAAAGTGTGTGTCTTTTTGAAATCTACATTTGTGATGTGGGTTCAAAATTATTGACCAACTGTTATGGAACTAGGGCACTAAAACTGTTTTTGGGGTCCGAAATGATGATTGTTTGCTTATAACTCAAATGTGGTTAGAGAAAAGTAAAATCACAAAAATACTGAACTCAGAGGAAAATCAATTCGGCAAGTCCATAATCACATGGCAAAATCAAATAACAAAACGCATCAAAAACGAATAGATAAGAACTGTTATATTCCTGACTTGGTACAGGCATTTTCAAATGTAGAAAATGGTGAATTAAACCTGGTTCTATAGCGCTAACCCTCTCTCTTTCATAACAGTCTCATCAAATTCCGTTATATTTACATGATGCGTTAAATAAAAAGTCACAATTAATAAAATAGTCAAAATATGGGTACGTCAGTCATCATCGCATAACAATTTTAAAAGGGACAATTAAACAGAACACAAAAACATCAATCTACGAACACATGGATTGACTTGAGTGTCTGACGTCATAATTTTTTTTATACGTCACATAAATTTGTCGTTCAATGTGCATACAAACAGTTTTAAAAGTTACATAGGCAATGTAAGTATACAGAGTTAAAAAATCAAAAGTATGTAAGAACAAATTACAGAAATAGACCGAGATTTAAACTAGCCCAAAAGTTATAGGTAGAATTTATGAGAATCCAAAAATAGTTAATTCCACTACGCAATTAAATGATTTTGACGTTTGTGGTTCAACGCATATAGTAATTCATAATAGAAATATATCATAGATATAGACCAAAATAATACTAGAGATAGAAAGAAACTTTGAATTGCAAAAATGTTCAGCATAATAAGATCTACAAATTAGGTCACGGTCACAGGTCAAGTCCCTAGCTTAGTAACCATATTTTTTTGAACTTAGAAAGCTATGAATAATATAAATATTAAAATTTTAATACTGGAAATGACAGTTTTGTCCCTAGCAACGACATATAAGTCCTTAGCAATCACTTATTTTTTTAACTTACAATACTTCGAATAGTATATATGACATTTTTAGTACTGGTAGTTAAATTCTACGAAAGCGTATTAGCGCCACACATTTTTTTCCTTCCTTTGCGATATAACGCCAACCTTTGCGTTATAACGCAAACATTTGCGTTGTAACGCAAACCTTTTGCGTTATAACGCCAACCTTTTCTTTTAACGCAAACATTTGCGTTTAACGCAAACCTTTGCGATATAACGCAAACCTTTGCGATATAACCCAAACCTTTGCGTTATAACGCAAATATCTTGATTTCTATTATTCATTAAGTTTTGTATATATGTCGGTCTGTCATTTATTTCGGATGTGATTTACTAGTTGATAAAAAAAAAAGAAACATACATACAAGGCACAATCATTATAATAAATATGCATAGGAATAATGGAATACTTGAAGTGCAATTATACATAAATTAAGACTGATTTGTGCATCAGAAAAGTATATAATTTAACAAGAAAATAGATATAGTTTAGTATATAGTCATATTTAAATCGAAAGATAAAAAATAATGTCATACAATTGTGAAACATCCAAGTTAAATAGACAAAATGATCTTTCTGCTTTTTTTTTTTAATCTCAGAATATGAATAAGATTCTTTGATAGAAAGTCATTGAATTTTCATTTCAATATAATGAAGTATTTTTAAGATGCTTGGGTAGCAATTTGAATAGAGAGAACATAAGTTTATTAATGAAAAATCTTCATTCTATACATTTATTGCCAAAGGGTAGCTTGTTTGAATCCATCCTACTTTACACAGTTCTCAAACGAGAGCTTACCTTGGAAGTATATTTATATTCGGCTATAGCTATATTAGCAGGCTTGATTTTTGTCTTAGGTATAACCTCAATTTACTCAATTTTCTTTGTAATATATATACTAGTATTAACATGGATATCGTTTTTGGGGACCTTTATAGTTTGTTGTTCAGTGTGGGCAAATGCTCCGTGTTGAAGACCGTAATTCGGCCTATGATGGTTTTATTTTACGAATAGTGACTTAGATTGAGAGTTTTCTTATAGGCACTCATACCACATCTTCTTATGATATTCTGCTCATTATTAATCATTGATATGATCTAATTATTCAAGCATTTTACTTTGCAATAACTTACAAAGGTGATACATTTTAATATTTACAGCCTCCTCCATTATTAACTACAGTTTCCTTTGAATCTTAAATAAGAAATAAGATAAAACAAATGGTTTGCGTTATAACGCAAACATAGAAAGAAAAATAAAAATAAAAAAAATGTGTGGCGCTAATCCGCTTCCGTAAAATTCTTATCCTTAGGAATGATTTTTGTCCTTAGCAACCACTTGTTAACATAAAAGCCGTTAGAAACCATATATGCTTTTGATGAAAGAAAAAAGGAAAGAACTTTTATGAACAATTGACTTTTTAATTTTTCAATGAATTTCCTTTTAAACTATCATTCATACGTGAACTACATTAATCTTTTTATGTATTTGGAATATATATATGTTTAAGACTCAGCAGTGCTACAGGATATAAATTGACAAAGGGAAATCCATCAATTACGGATCTTGGAGATCCAAATAGGCCAATGAAAATAAGTGAGAGGTACGGTGAATTGTATGACAATGAATGGACAGACGCTATGGATCATATCCAATATGTCAAGGAGTACTACCATGGACTGAAAGACTCGGAAATAGAAGTCATTATCATCTGTCATCTTCATAGATTATTGACGGTAAATTTTCATTGAAGAAAGGGTTAAAGCCCAAAATTTCTGATCATTAAATTATTAATCTTAATTCTTTAGAATTTTATTATAATTATGCTTGAAACATGGGAATAAAACATTTTACCTATCCATCTTTATGAAGCATTTTGTCTTATGAAAATGAATCATGTGAAATTGAAGATATCAGTTTTCAACAGTAAATCTAATTCAGAATTCATTACAATATACAGATGTTAAAACACTGTAATTTTTCAACCCGAGTATATAGTACTTTTTGACCTACGGATAATATGCAAACGATAACAAAGAAATATTCAAACTCCTAAGTCGAAAGGAACCTGACAATGCAATGTTTCTAAAAAGGAAAACGACGAAAAAACAAACACAAAATACAAAACACAATATAGAGGTTATGAGAGGTGTAATTTCATACCACAAAACATGAGAAATTCGTGTAGCGTAATCTTTTATATTGTTTGTAGAGTTTTGTGAGTTGGAGTTGCCTCTTCCTCTAAGTTCTTTTGTTTATAGGGTTGTCTACTTTCTTTTATTATTGTTCTTGACTGCAACATAGTAAGTTTTATGTGTTTTGACTTGCGGTCGTCGTACCATATTAGGACAATAAGAAACGTTTAAATTGAGTCATCCTCAGTTATATCATCCTCCTTAATGATAATGTTAAAATCAGTAGGAAAATGTTTGATGTTAAGGGTGGAGTCAAATATTTAAAAACAAAAATTGCGCGAATTTCAGGAGTAAGAACAACTTGCTTTGGTATAAACTAGAATCCTGCCTATTTACAAGACCGACATGCTTAGTGTACGGATCACATAAAAATGGCCGATAATGTCGAGTATACGGTTAGACATTTTTTTTCTCAAAACAACATATCATTTTGGCTTCATGTACTATCGTAACAACCGATTCTCTACAATAAAATACGAATATATATTACCATACATCGTAGGTAAACATATAAATTTATAAACATACTCATTCCTTTTCGTCAAATGAAAAGTCAGTTTTTCCCCCTCTAATTTTCATAGTATATGGTTTTCCATGCACTATGAAATGCTAAACATGAATGACTGGTCATTGCAAGTTAGTCATGAACGTGAATTCATTATAACTGCACTAACGAAGTGTTCAATCAATTCCCTGAGGCATTTTCTATGGAAAAAGCGCCTACTGACTAAAAACGAAGGATTAAAACAAAACATTTTGAATATTGCAAATGTTCATGCATTTTCTAACGGTTCACATATATTGAATAAACAAAAACAATTTGGATAAGGATGTAGGTAAAATAAAACTTATTTAATTTATATACCTGACATTTTAGGGATATTTTTTTTCTTTCAAGATAATACAAAGAAACTAGGATAATTTTGTAAGGTCACTCAAAAGTGTTAATGTGTTCTAAATTGGTCAACCTTGGGCTTTAATCTTCATAAAACATGATCAAGTATTGTCAAACCTATAATTAAACACTAAAACATAATACTAACCAACCAATAGGAATCACTTTCTTTCACGCTTCATATATAACTTGTTAAATAAAAAAAGTTAATTGTAATAAAAATTAATTTCGATCGAGGAAAATACGATATGTAGTACAGCGAGAGCACTTATGTTCAATAGTACATTACATGTTCCTTTTATTTGATGAACATATGAAATATTTTTATATTGATCATGTTGATACAAAAAGCATATTTCTTTTAACAGATAACAAATGTTACTTCGTTCATGATATATTACAGTGAATAAAGGTTATCGTGTAAATCATTTTTTTCAAGTTGATTAATTATATTAAGATTTATAGACTCAGAGACAGATCGATACAGGAATATACATTTACCAATTGCACTGAGTTTTCCTTTAAAAATCTTGCTAACTAGACGGTATAGACTTATTATAAGAAAGTGCATACCACATCTCCTTGTTTTATATTATACGCATTATAATTGTTATATTGAAATCGAAAAGGTATAGACACATTTTGCCCATCAAATCAGTTGTACTCTGATATATGCCATATCATCTTTCATTCACTCATAAATTTAAGTACTGTACTTCAAAATTGATAAAAAAAAAGAAACATCATACATTTTGTTTCATTGACCTGACGCACACATTCAGAGAAATAATATACATTATTTTTAACGACCTTAGAAATGTTTTCGGTCGACTCATTGGTTTGATGAACATTAAGTTCAAACTAACCAAAAATGTTAGCATTAGTGACTAAAATTTGCCAAACACGCTTTTTGAAATTATAACGAATGATATCTATCAATTTCAGTGCTGCTACAATGACTGTGTGGCAAAAGCTGATGAACAGATTCAGATTATTGGAAAGGCTTTCGCAGAGGCAATGTGTTTAAATTTCAATTCGGTAAGTTTAGTCAAATAGTGAAATAAAATTTCAATTTATTAAAGTGATACACAGAAATGATATGACGTATTTATAACTATGTTTATTGTGGAAAGATAGCTTTAAAAATGAATTTGCTAGATTTGTTTGTTTGAATTTGAAATTTTTATTATTTTGAAAAGGAAGAAGAAGTACTCAGCATGCCTGTATGCAAACAGGCATCGGTGTTCAGAAAGGCAAATTCGGCGGAATTTGCAAAATTCCTCTTTGAAAATCAGGTAATATTTGGTATTTCATCAAACATTTTTTATCCAATTTGCTTTTTATGGGATCACAAAATTTAGTTCCTTTGCAATCAACGGATCATCAGAGTGGTTCTTTTTTTTTTTATCTAGCTGGGCATGGTCTTGTGCGGTTCAAATGAGCTGTTACAATCAACTTCTTTTGTTTTGAAAGAAACTTTCGTCACTGATAAAACAGTGCACTGTTTTTTATGTTTCAAATGATTCAGAATACCAGACAACATTAATGCCTATAATTTTTTCCCATCCAATCACTCATAAGTCTACATTTCATAGGTATTGTTACTTTAAGGCAGCAATAGGATAACATTCATAAATTCCTGGTATGTTTTGTTTATTATTTTATTTTCATTCTAGAGAAAATAGTATCAAAAACTTGCTGTCTTTTCTCATTTAAGTATCATCGTTTATTTAAAAAAATATACCAGTATAATATGGAATAGTTAAACCCTCCTGTATCCTAAATTTAAATCATTTTAGATAGTTATAGAATCTAGCATCTAGTGCTCATATGACTATTGACATTTAATGCATAGTCATCAACTTCTGTAAAGTTTCAAATGATATCCGGATAATGTCCGGATTTGTCTCAACATTGACATTTTAAATTTGTGTTAAATATGTGATAACAAATTAAATATATGTAATATCACTGAGACATTGAAAGACGCACTTATATATTAACTAAATCAAAAGATAAATGAAGACATATATTGACACATCCCTGGCAATAAAGAATTCAGAATGTTTGGAATTTGTCGAGTAAATTTCATAAAAACTTAATGTCAGTCAGAAATTGTCAAGAAAAATTATGCACAAGTTATACTTTTGGATAATGCAAATTAAGACAAAAATTGTTTTTATCAGACTTTTGTACATTTAAAGTGATAAAAAGATATTGTTGCAATTTGTAATTTTGTAGATTCTCTGCAGCAATGCAATGGATGACTGGAACTACAACCATAAAAACAAAAACGTTATCCAGCTATTGATGGCTTCATCTTTCTTTGAAAAATGTGTCTATATATGTTGGAGTATGGCAATACAGGACCCCGTGATGTATTTAGATGAAGATGTTCCAGCCGATACAGAAATCGATAAGAACACTTATAAAGAATTTGTCAAGAGTGGAAATACAGTCGCCTTTGTTGTGTGGCCTGCATTGTTTCTTCACAAAGACGGACCATTACTTTACAAAGGGGTTGTACAAGCTTACTGGAAGTAGATGACAATTTTACTACTATAAAGTTTTGAAAGAAGACATATATTAGCTAGAGCTAAGTTAAGACTAACGGTGATTATATTTATTAATATATATATTATCAGGGATCAACATCCTAAAGATAGATGAAGCCAAAAAAAATAAACTTATGTTACCTTGTGCAAGGATGCTCACCGTTAACTAGGGTAACAACATGTGCAACATGGAAGTAATTTATTTGTGGTATGTAAGCCTGTCGTGTTAAACTTGAATTCAATATCCCTTTTGTAAAATATGTAAAACATTGTAAGCAGAAAGAAACTATTTTGTGATTTCTGTATCCTGCACAAACGGAATTTTATTTATCCAAACTTTTAGTTTCTATATTGAGTATTGTAAACATTATTTTCATATAATAGAAATAACTATTCATTAAGCTTAGCATAAAACAGATACTTCATACCACGTGCTGTAAATGTATGCATTAAGACGAAAAATGTAATACGTATAAAGTTCATCATGTGTAGCAGGTCTTCCGCTTTGGGTGGATTGGTCAATGATAGAGCATCATATTAACAAATAACAGCGGCAATGCTAATAGGTTTATTTATGCATACGTATATAAAGCACCGTACCCGATCTGTAAAGTAATTGTAGGAATAGCTGATGTATGTGAGACAATATACTTGTTCCGGACCATATGTGTATTTGTACCATACGCGTATGGTCATGACCATATGCGTATACACATATGGTCCGACCATACGCGTATGAGTATATACCCGTATGGTTATTGACGGGCCGGACCAATACGCGTACGGTCATGACCATATGCGTATACGCGTATGGTCCGACCGTACGCGTATGATCGGACCATATGAGTACATACTCGTATTGTTATTAATGGGTCGGATCGTATGAGTATTTTGACCGTATAGGTATTTTTTTCAAATATACATTACAGACGTTTCAATAATACAATAAACTTTATATAAAAAAGAATGATGATTACATGACAATGGTTACATGACAATGTATTAATTTAAAGGCTACGTTAAATTTGTATATTGATGTCAAAGTTAATTGTCATCGCTTAATACATTCTTGCATCTTGAACGTTTTTCGTATTTGCACGTAATGGTTGTGCATGATCCTTTGCAGTTACACCTTTTGTTTGCAAGATAAAGAATAGCTTTCTTTGCAGCTACGTGCAGTGATGCCAAGAAGTTGGGTTATTCTGAAATGTCTACGGTGTTTGTGAAGCTCTTGAGTTCATAACGTAATATAAATAAAGTACACCATATTCACAAAACAACTTGCATAAACTATGTTCTTTGCCAGTGACGTCTTGTGTAACATTTTATTGAACAATTTTTGGAAGTTATCTTTTCAAGTCGACATATTGCTATTCACTCGTAATAACAAATCGGTTATGGACATTGGTTTAAAATGTGTTTATTATAGTCTTGACTAGGTAGTAAAACTAATTATGTGAAACTTCTATTTATAATAATATGATAGTAACCTGACCTAAATGATAGCGTACATTTAAGGAACGGTCATACCATATGAAGAGTTTGGAAGAATTCAGAGTAGACTGTAACAATGTTAATTACCCCGACAATACGCGTACGGTCATATCATACGCGTATGGTAGGATCATATATGAGTGTATACCCATATGGTCATGACCATTCGCGTATAGTCCAAATACTCATATCATGCTCATATGGTCCGGAGTATAAATAAAACAGACCAAATCCAAGCAATTGTTTGTTAAACGTATTGATAGCATTCTTTTATACCGCAATAATTAGATTCAATGATAAAACAACAACAATAAAATAAATCAATTTGTATGAATAGCTTAAAATCAGACGTAATTCTGAATGTTTGATCGACGCGTACGATGTATTAAAGATTTAATACCCAATTTGTTCACATACATGTAATAAACACTTTATCAAAACCTTCTGATGCCTGTAACTTAGGTTTAATTGATCTGTTGTAGATTATTCCTATACCAAATATTAATTTACAATATATTCATATAAATCTTGTTGGTACTAATGCTTCCATGTGTAATCCTAAAATTCATTCAATTTATTTCCAAAATATCAATATAAGAATTGTTCCCTGAATACTTAAACTCAGCTGAAAAAAAAATCGTACGCGTTATGACCTGAGATTTTTTTCTTCAATGCATTTTCATTTTCATAGGTTGACAGGTATGCATATATAAATTATAAATTTAATCATACTGTTGTTAATATAATTTTACCTTATAGAGTCTTAAGTTTTGTTTAATTTTCGTGTTTAACTGTATTTAGTTTTCATTTGGTATAATTATATTACTGTTACAAAAGATAAGATTATCCTTTATTGATTTTCAAAACAGTACAAACTTGTAACAAAAGCTCAAACTTACTTTCAGTATGATTAAATGTCCTGTTATTAATTTTTTACTGCATTTACGAATTACAGATTCCATAAAGCATCAAGTGTTACGAAATTACTCTCGCGAAATTTAAATTTAATATGCAAAGTTTGAGTCCTGTCGAAAAACGTTTGTTCTGTTATCAAAATAAGGTATCTCTAACTGGTTTCGTTTACTGTCTCATGAATTTACTGTACTGTATTATATTTATCCAGAACTCAATGTCTATTTCGATTATACAAATAATAAATATTGAAATATCTTGACGTCATTTACATTATGTTATTAACATATACACTCAAAAAAGCCTCTTCAGATTCATAACTACCGTTATAGTTTCAAACTACTAAATGCAAATGAAAAAATGAACATTATAAAATTAACGTTAAGATCCTTTGATTTATAACATATCTGAGTTTGTGCACTGAACGTACTACTTCAAAGCCACAGGATTTTGTGTTATAGCTATTGTCTGTAGTTTTTTCATTGATATACCGTTGAATTTCTTGAAACACATTGACCAATTGGTAACATTATTTGAGTTGAGGAGATGTTTCGGAAAGCCAATTGTAGTTCATTGTTCTACCTCAACATTGCTCTTGTAGCAAAAGGAAAAACATCAATCAAAATAAGTCAAGAATTCACTCAATACCGACACGTTAAGCAAATAATAAGGTTAATACCTACTGTGATCTCTAATATCAGAGATTACTGTTCATTCACTGCCAGTATTCATCTTCTATAATTCTTTAATTGAAATTGTTGACCGCTTTCGAATTAAACGTACTTAGAATTAAAAGCGGTATTAACTTACAATTATAATGTGACGTGCTATTTCGCTTTGCAAACACACCGATGCTCGAAAGCCAATAACATTTGTTTGCACATGCGATATTGACTACTGCAGAAAAAATTATTTATATCAAATTGGCATTCATGTAATATATTAAATAAACTTAAAACACTTCAAACTCTTAAATGATGCTCATGTTATTACTAATAAACATATACAATGACTACAATGTGTTACTTCTTCGCGATTTTACCTAGATACGGCAATGTCCATGTCGGCTGTTGAAAACCAATCCCTCTGAGAAAAAAAACACTTTTTAAGTTGTCTGCTTCTTTACAGACAAATAGGGACGTATATGGAGGAGCCTACACAAACGCTCTACACTTATACACTATTGATTTATAGAAATAATCTCAATTGTGCTAAGCAGAATCGAAATAATTGATGCAAACTTTACTTTATTGTAGTTTTAACATGTGTAGGCATTATACTCGTGGTATTCTAAAAATTAATCACAAATGTACTGCCCACAATGTTAAAAGAAGAATAAACTGCTTTCCAAAGCAAACTGACGAGTAGCGATAAAGTAAACCCTTATAATGAGTTATAAAACTTGAAGAGGGATGTCAGTTGTTTATTGTAACATTTAGAGTACAAAAATATTACTGAATAGTTATCAAAGGTACCAGGATTATAATTTAGTACACCAGACGCGCGTTTCGTCTACATAAGACTCATCAGTGACGCTCATATCAAAATATTATTAAGCCAAATAATTACAAAGTTATAGAGCATTGAGGATCCAAAATTCCAAAACTTTGTGCCAAATACAGCTAAGGTAATCTATGCCTGGGATAAGACAATCCTTAGTTTTTCGAAAAATTCAAAGTTTTGTAAACAGAAAATTTATAAAAATGACCACATTATTGATATTCATATCAACACCGAAATGTTGACTTCTGGGCTGGTGATACCCTCGGGGATGAAACGTCCACCAGCAGTGGCATCGACCCAGTTGTGTGAATAGTTATCAAAGGTACCAGGATTATAATTTAGTACGCCAGACGCGCGTTTCGTCTACATAAGACTCATCAGTGATGCTCATATCAAAATATTATTAAGCCAAACAATTACAAAGTTGAAGAGCATTGAGGATCCAAAATTCCAAAACGTTGTGCCAAATACGGCTAAGGTAATCTATGCCTTGGTGATTGAATAAAACACGATATATATTGTAACGGAATAATGAAAAGTTGACAATAGGAACACTAAAATAATTTGATCGTTAAAAAATTATAATTGCATTATCATTGATTAATTTCATGAATAAAATATGAAAATGAACGAATGCCAATCTCTACAATTTCATTTTTTCTAGTCAACAGTGATATATAAAATATACGCTCTGACTTAATGAATAACTACTCCAAATGACATTGAAAGATTTAATAAATGTGTTAATGTTGTCTTTTAAAAAATGTCTGTAAAAAAAGTGAAGATATCAGTGGAGCAGCTGGAATTCATTGTAGTAAACATTACAGCGCCATGGACAAATACTAAACACCTTAACATTGAAACACAAACACTAAGTATCAAAATCTTTCAAACACTAACTCAGGTGTTCTGGAAAGATGGTCATATTGACCATATATATGGACAAACACTCAGTATCAAAATCTTTCAAACACTAACTCAGGTGTTCTGGAAAGATGGTCATATTGACCATATACATGTTTTTTTTTTTTGTAGTTGAAGGCCGAAAGGGTGCCTATAAATGCTTACATTCACTTCAAGTGATAGTTGTCAGGTTGGCATTCGTATCACATCTCCCTGTGTTAATAAAGCTTTATCTGGCAGAAGGCATCTGTGATTTTCTTTCATGGGAAACATGACTTTATTGATAAGATATATATTCGGGGATGCCACAATTATTGAAAAGATGTCGATATTGTTCTATCTACGTGGTGTTGCGCGTAAAATTGTTTTCATAAAGTCTAACCAAGTCGTGAAGACTTCTGTACAATTTTGAAAGGGATGATTTTTACTTCACCACTTTAAATCCTTGGTTTAAAAGCTTTTTTTATTCGCAGCAACCAACTATCAAGCTTATCATCATATGTGATCAATATCACATTGTGTTACATGTAACTGGTTTTAATGATATGTGTCGAATAGTATGTGTAACATTGAAGATCAATTTGAACATGTTTAAAACGTTCTTGGTTTTTTTTTCTATATTGAAATAACAAGCCATATTTTATGTTATAGTTTAGTTTAAACACATTTATTTTCTAGTGGATTTGGAAAAAAAAGCTTTTTAATTTATGTTAATCCCTTTCCACTTGGCGACTGCGAGTGCTGTCATGTAGCGACAATAGCCTGCTCTCATCGAAATCTACAAGGTTGTATTTAACGTGCAAGAGATATGGCTCTCTCTTAACACGGGTCAGTCATTTATCGTCTCCTTCAGACAGACTATCATCCTTTCTTAAAGACCATAATCGCAAATAATGTCAAGGCAGAGCCGAAAATTCAGTCCCTGAAATTTTCATCCCGGAACGGGAATCGAACCTGGAACCTTTGTGTCAGTAGTCCGATGCACCAACATCTACACATCTCATATATTTTATGTTATACATGTCTAGCTTACAATTATATCTTTATTTATTTAATAAAACAACGCTAGTTTTGAATGAATTGATTATTCTCCTTTAAACAAAATTTCACTAGCTAAATTAGGGGTCATAGAAAACCCTCTCCTTTAACAAGTTCTGCAGTTGTCAACAAAATTATGACATTTATTACAAAAAATGTTCAAAGAAAAGCTAAACACCCAAAGCAGGTATGTTATTCGTTAAGTGTTCATGTTTTGTACACAAATTAGGCAGTTAGTTTTCTCATTGGAATTGTTTTACATTGTCATTTCGGGGCTTTTTATAGCTGACTATGCGATATGGGATTTGCTAATTGTTGACAGCCGTTCGGTAACCTATAATTGTTCATTTTTTGTGTCATTTGTTCTCTTGTGGAGAGCTGTCTTATTTGCAATCATACAACATCTTCTTTTTTTTTATAATGTAGAAATATTTGGTTTACCAACTAAAAATCGGCTGTTTTTCTAGTCCTAAACACCAATATAAATTCCATTATTTAATTGAAATTCTAAACAATTGGTTACTTTAAAATAAGTGCTTATTGTTAGTTTATTAAAACATTATATTCAACATAGTTTTTTTCATGTAGAATTCGCCAAAAAAGGGTTGAATGCTACAAACGCTTTATCAATATTAGCAATATTGCTTAGATTAGAAAATACCTAAATTCTTTAAAGGTAAGATTACATCTTTCTTTTCACACCACTACATTTAGCATATATCCGTTAAAATTATCAACTTTTAAAGAGTAATATAGACCTTCAACCATTTGGATGAAAAATATGCCTCATATATTTTCCTTGTCTTTGGATAATTTAAAGGTTGAATGTTTTCGAATAAATGTTTATACACTAGAATACAGTAACAAATACATTTATTCATCGATATCCTTGTTTATAAACAGATTTAAGTAATAAAAATGTCAGTTACATGTATGTTATTAATATATGTCAGATAATAAAACAGGAAGTAAATATATTGATAAAAAATGTCTAGCTTATGTACAATTTGCGATTTGCAAATGGTAATAGAGACATGCAAAAGCTTCAAAATATATTGCTGTAAAGTATGTTTTCAATCACACAAGCGCTGGTGCAATATTTTTAAGGATAGTAATGTTCACTTGTGTAACCATCATAAAAGTCAAGTGCAGGTATATTGTAATAATTGTTGTGAATTGATTTGTGATGTATGCAGAACCACCCAACATGTTAGACATAAAATCTCTCCAATGAAGGATGCAGCTAAAAATATTATTGGAAAGATACCAAGTATTTCAAGTGATATTAGCAAAAAAGCCGGCAAACTTCAGAAACAAATTCAACATTATGCACAAGAACATTCAATCGGAAAACGGCTTGTCCCTTGTATTGAAGAAGAAGAGCGGCGGTTGTTAACTTTGATTGCTGGTGTGAAAGTAAAAGTAATAACACAAATTGAAAATTTTGAAGTTTTTCAACCGTCTAACCAAGATTTACTTCAGATAGTAGACGAAATGACAGCCATACTACATAATTTATGGAAAGAAGAATTTTGTATAATGTTTTTGTCCAGATGGTCTGCCGTTATGTTAGGGCTAAGGAAATATGAAACTAAATTGCAAGAGATGAATATATTGAAATTTAAAGAAACGAGAGGAATCTTACTGAAGACCGAATCAGGTGTTAGGCAGTATTTTCGAAATATTATAATGTAAGTTTATGTTACGTAGGAAGAACTTACTGCCAAGGATTACAATAATAAACATTGGAGTAGTAATAAATTCGGGAAAAAATAACATATACAAAAATGAAAATTAAGCCTGAATTTTTAGTATATGAAATGTTCATAGATAGTCAAATTCGTTTATAATATCTACAGCTTTATACTTCCTCTTATTGAAAAATAGTAAACCTTCGCAGCTGGGGATCGATCATTTGTATGGATCAACCTTGATTGAGTAAATAAGTTTCAGAAAAGTTTCAGAAACTTTCATATATCATCTATATACATTCCCTTACAATGAAAGTCATATCAACCCGTCGTAATAATGATAGTCCAGTTAAGTGTGTTTATGTGTAGATATATATTATATTACTTATCGTGCCCAAATATATGTTTGTGCTTTCGTGTATACAATTGAACAAGATTAATGCAGATAATAACTTGAACTTATCAAGAAAAAAAATTGTCAGTTTGTTTATTTTAGGTTAAATACGAATCATGAAATATCTTTTATTGTATTCAGAATTCATCGGAAACAGCTGGATATCTAGAAAACATTTAGACATATAGATAAAATCATTGAATAATTTGATCTCGTTCCCATATGTAATTAGCTGATATAATTTGCTTATTCTAAAGCATTTATAGTAATGCAAAACGGGGGTTTCCTTTTAGGTGTCAGACCACCAATTATTCCCTCCAATTTAGAACCTATGTAAAAGAAGGCCTACTTGGACAAAAAAGTGCATTTGATGTCACTCATGTTTACTCACACTAACCAACAAATTGGCAGAAATTAAATTTTTTGTGAAAGAGATATATGTCAAAACCATTTTGATCCAAAATATACTTGTCTATGAGTTTGAATACAACATTGAGGATAAATGCACTCCATAGTTTACTAATTT
Organism: Mytilus galloprovincialis; assembly: GCF_965363235.1. Classification (NCBI taxonomy): domain Eukaryota; kingdom Metazoa; phylum Mollusca; class Bivalvia; order Mytilida; family Mytilidae; genus Mytilus; species Mytilus galloprovincialis. The sequence continues at coordinate 38,323,770 of NC_134845.1, read as the reverse complement.
AAGATTTTCAGAAAACCAGGGGTTATTTTTAATGGTTCCGCTATTTGGGATACCTCTGCTGCTTTCTAATGTGATTTTAAAGGTATGTTGAAAATAAGCATGTAGAAAGCTGATACATGTACAATTCAGGATATACCTGGTTATATGAAGTTAAACTGAAAGTTAAATATTTAGAAAGCTGTGAAAATTGCAAAATTTGGTTAAACAGATAGGAAATTTTGATTGGTGGTATAATACCTTTTATTCACTACAGTTCCTGAGTTAATGTGGCCACATAGTTATATACGAGTAGTACATTGTCATTAGGTTTCAAGTTTAATTTCCGATAGACATGATTGTCTTCAAATAGCATTTCTGGAGAAACGTTTAGCCTCATTAACTTTTTTTCAACATCGACTTATGGATGATTATTATTTGAAAAAGGAAAAACAAATAGTCTTTTTGTTATGCAGAAGCGACCAATCGATTCCAATATAGAAACTGTTATATCATGTACAGTGTATAGAAGCCTTGGAAATAATCAAGTTTGTCGAAGCTTTTAGATTGATCTTTTTATACATTTTATGCCTTATCTTTAGGCACTATGTTTTCTCGTGTGTTCGTCCGTTCGTCCTTCCATCTGACCTACTTCAGGTTAAAGTTTTTGGTTGAGGTAGTTTTTAATTAAGTTAAAGTCCAATCAACTTGAAACTGCGTAAACATGTACCCTATTTTATGATGATACTAATTTTGATGCCAAATTAGAGATTTTCAATCGATTTCACGGACCATTCAACATAGAAAATTATTGTGCGGATGGGGCATCCGTGTACTATGGACACAATCTTATTCATAAAGTCATCATACACCTATAATTTATGCCTGTTTTTGAGTGCACATAAGAAACTTGCACTTGTCAATAAAGCAACACCTATTCGTTCATTTTGATAAATATTATAATTTGATTTTACAGAAAGGATGACACTTTGTCCACATGCCTTTGCACAGACTCGGATGTTTCTGAATTCGAAACTGTAAATGGTCCGCAGAGTTCGGTACACTATGATATTAGTGAAGATGAGGTTTTGGAAGATGGATTTGTTAACATAGTTCAACTACAAAAAGATGATGGGTGAATATTACAATAATAATCTAATTGAATGAAAAATAACATGTTTCTTAGCCAATGTTTCTGCGCTTACAATAAATTAAACACGTTATTTCTAGCTTCAGTCCAAAATCAGTAACCGTCAGAATCAAATTTCTATTTTTATAAAGAGTCTGTGGTAGTTTTAAAAGGGGACTAGCTGTCAATTCATGTTCGCCGATTTAAATCAAATTCTCATATTTGATTTATAACAATGTAAAAAATTATCCAAACTATTAAAAGTCTAAAATAAACAATTAACTTGGCACATGCATGAAAATACGTAGCTTCGTTTCGTGTGTATTTTAGCTCAGAGGCCATCTAATTAAATATCGAGTTGACCTCTAAAGTCATCCGATGAACATATAAGCGATGTAAACATAAATATAGATATAAAATGATTAAGCAATCTCGTGGTGTTGGATTTTTAGAAACTGATATCATTTTATAATAGAAATAATAAGTGTCACACAAGAAAAACCTCGAGCTAGTCCTGATTCCCATTCAAAAGTTCTGACAAAATGTTCTTTCTCAAGTCAACGACGATCAGCAAAATATTGCCATTATGTGTGAAGTCCTGATACTCATTCAAAAGTTCTGACAAATGTTCTTTCTCAAGTCAACGACGATCAGCAAAATATTGCCATTATGTGCAAATCAGATTCAACTTTCATTTCAATCAATTTCTTATATGATTTATATAAATGTTTAAGTTTGTTTGTTTTTTTAAATATTGCGATAATGTTAAAAGATATTTTTTCCAAACGATGCACCATTATTCCTCATCATCGTCAACAACTTTCATATAATAACTTTCTTAAAAAAATACTTGATTCAAAAACAGGTATTTTAAAAGATAGAATATGTTAAGTAAGCGTACAAAGAAAACACAAAAATGATTCGGAGGCACATTTTTAAGTAGCATAATTTTAATTTTCTAGTCGCGGGAAAAGAACAAATGAGTAAGATGACAAATTTAGTACACAGAGTCATATCACAATGAACATTTGTTAAATAGTCTAACTGGATTGTTACATATGATACATGTGATAAAACATTCACGTTTGTCTATTTGATCCAGAAATGAAAAAGACAATTTTGGAAGAGTTGACATATGTGAAAAACGAGATTGAACGGTTGAAGAAAGGAACGGATGAATTGATAAGAACGCAGGAGTGAGTATAACATGTTAACTATTTACATCGACATCAATATTACAATCATTTCATTTCTAATGAATTTTTCACCTAAATTGCTTTTAAATTGTCGTATATTATTTTTTTTTAAACATAACAAAAGTTCGAAAGGACTTACGATATAGCATCACTATTGTTAAAGGTCAGTCTCGTTTGAGCATATTCTTACAAAAAGTGCAAGTTGTGAAATTGAAACTATATTCGTTAATGAACGAATAATCGCAGTTGATAGTCCTTATTTAACAGGGCTGCCACAGAAGCCTACATTTTAATAAATTCCAAAGTACACACCATGATGATGATTAATTTCAGAAAAACTGCAGAAGGAAAATTGGAGATGTTAAGACCATTAAATCCTTCAGAAGAATCTATTGTACATATGGGATCAAGAATTTTGTTGGGTATTAAGGATTCACTGCCAACTGATAGCAGTTCTATTTCAAATGTTGTTGATTTTGTATTGGATCATATCAGTAAACTTTACGGAAATCTGTATGTTTATTTATATTTTTAATTTAAAAAAAACCATATATGTCTGTGAACGAACGTTTATCACTATCATTCTTTATTTCTGATATTTTAAATTTCAATTAATTAATTCGAGACGAAATGTAAAAAATTAAATTATGAATTGGAAATGCGTAAATTTCTTATAAAACACATGCATTGGGAATTAGGAATAACGATTCTTAATTGTTTTAAATACATATGATTACACGACAATACACGATAAAGATATATTAGAACAAACAATTATGTAATCAAATGCCTATACAAAGGCTCTCATACATTGTCGGAAGGTAATTTGTTAACTGTTATAACAAAACATCTTCGTCGTATTTAGAGAAAGTATAATGGAGCTCCAAGTCAACTTATTCCAATTTCACGAACTTCAATCACGTAACTTGCAGTCTTTTACTTGCAAAGATATTTGAACAGAGATTTAATAATAATAAAAAAAAAGAAATGGAGAAAAAATATTTTTTTCTAATTTCCACAAGTTGTTATTTGTTATCAAAGTTTGAATAAAATAAACTGTGTTGGTAGTGGTTTTTTTTCCGATGTAAACTAATCTATGTTTTGTTAGCAACATACTCGGAAGAATAATTTATGGAACCATTTCAACACTGCAATTTGTTTTAGTAAATAAAGGCAACAGTAGTATACCGCTGTTCAAAACTCATAAATCCATGGACAAAAAACAAAATCGGGGTAACAAACTAAAACCGAGGGAAACGCATTAAATATAAGAGAACAACGACACAACATCGAAACGCAACACACATAGAAACGTACCAAGCAACAGACAAAACACCACGAGAATAACAAATATAACATCAAAACCAAATACGTGAATTTGGGATAGACAAGTACCGTGCCACGTCTTATCTCAATATCTCAAAAATAAGAGAAAACACAAACGACTCAACGTTTTATAACATTTAGTAAAATGCATTAAATGACAAAATGAGGTAATGAAAAACGACATGAAATATGTATGTTGAAAAGTGTTTAAAATAATGATAACACTCTAGAATGATATATTTCATATTACATATGATGTAGCTTTTTAAATTGCTGTGTGAAACCAATTAAAGATACAGATACAATAATTTAATTTTCTTTATTATCACTTGTGTTTTGAATATTTATTTTCATGTAAGTGCTTCATTACAAAACGTTCTTCAAAGTGAGAAGGATAAATTGGAAGACCTTACAATTACACAGACGGAGACAAACAGAATCAATCAACAACCCAAACATGTTATCGAGGAACAGAAGAAAGACATGTAAGTCAGATGATTTTTTAATGTAGTTATTCAATACTTATATTCAAAAAACTTTTTTCTTATTAAAGAATATAGTCGGACGCACATTCCAATACGGATATGAATATCATAATTTTGGTATTGACAAGCTAGTGATATGATTTTCTAAGCAGATATACGAACTGTTATAACAAGTGATGGTTACTTCATCCTTATAGAATTTCATATATGATCATGTTTGAGCATTCATGATGAAGGTGGAATCAAAAGGACGCTTTATACTCAGGCTTTTCTGACTCAGTCATAGATTACCTTAGCTGTATTTGGCAATACTTTTAGGAATTTTGGATCTCAGTGCTCCTCAACTTTGTACTTTATTTGGCTTTTTTCAATTTTTTGGATTTGAGCGTCACTGATGAGTCTTCTGTAGACGAAACGCGCGTCTGGCGTATATGAAAAAATTAATTCAAAGGCATAATGCAAACTCTGAAAATATACAACTAGTAGCGTTTGAAAAACATTAGTATTTCGAAACATTTTTTCATATTTTATGAACTATCCAAGTGTGCTACGACAAATTAATCAAGTTTTTTACTACTTTAATTATTTCATCTTGATGTTATAGACTCGTGCTAAAGAATGAAATAAAGTCTACAAAAGAACAACGACAAAAACAAGAAGATTTAAACGACGATCTTAATAAAAAAATTGAAGGAATTACAATAGAGGACACGTCAATATCAACTGGAAACAAATCAGACTGAAGAAAGGTATCAACTTGTTTGTAAGGAGAAGGATGACTTAAAACTCAGGTAGATACATACTATAAAAAATCAGTGCGAATCTGGTTATTTCTATAAATGAAAATGTCGCCTCGGTTACAAATATATTTTTGCATAATGAAGGTAAACATTTCTCAAATTCCTATAAAGTCTGTTCCAACTCGTAACTTCACTCATGTCAAAAAACAAGATTCCGACGAAATGGAGTAAATATTGATCTAGAAATATCTCAATTTTTTTTCAATAGACATGTAGGTTACATGAGATCTGCAAATTGCAATTGTAATATATGTGACGCAATTAGTTATGGCCTTATTGACTATTTAAACACAGAGAGAAGGGGGATGTGATAATAAAGATATGTGAACTAGTAAAAATGCGAGCTTACAAGAATAGAAACAGATACGAAAAAGAATTGCCTAAATGAGTATGTTAAACATACAGTTTGACTAATAGGCTCATTTAGTACACACTGGGCAATGATTAGAAAATACTATTAAGTTAGTAAAAAAACATGATTGAATATTACCAAAAAAAAAAAAAAAGAAGATGTGGTATGATTGTCAATGAAACAACTCTCCTCAAAAGACCAAATGTCACAAGAATATAAACAACTATTAGTCACATTAAGGCCTTTAACAATGAGGTAGATCAAGTCGCATAGTCAGCTATAAAAGGCTTCGAAATCATAAATGTTAATCAATTCAAACGAATAATATCACGCCCATATTAATGTACAAGAATGAATGAAAATCAAATATTTTACACACCAACAAACGAAAACAACTTAACTACAGGCTTCTGACTTGGGACAGACACATATATACAGAATTTGATGGTGTTAAACATAATAGCGGGATTCCAAGCCTCTCTTTAACCTGGGACGATGGAGTAACAGTACAACATGAGAAAAGACTATACAAATCAGTTGAAAAAGGATCGTCAGATGGATACAAAAACAAATGCTACATATAGTGAACTTGGCCCGGTACTTGTATATTGCAACTTCAAAAAGTAAATATTTACGAAAATTCTCAAAACAAAGATAGTTTCGATAAAACTAGTACATGATAGGTTGGCTATTTATTTTAGTTGAACGGTAAACTTCTTGACAAGTTTTATTGACGAAAGTAGTTAAAGGTAAAATCACAAAAATACTGAAATCCGATGAAAATTCAAAATGGAAGGTCTATAATAAATGGCAAAATCAAAAGATCGTACACATCAAACGAATGTAAAACAACTATCATGTTCCTGATTTGGCATAGGCCTTTTTTGTTTTAAGAAAATGGTGCTTTTAATGTGGCGTTACAGCGCTAAACCTCTCACTTGTACAACAGTTGCATCAAATTATTGAATACATTTGTTGTAGATTACAGCAAGCTTTTCATCAATTAAATCAGAAAGATAAAGCTAAAACAGATTTAGAAAAGATGAATCTTTATCAAAAACATACGATCATTGACAAAGAAGAAGTAATTACGGTGCTACGTAAAGAGAAGGACGAGCTACAAACCAGGTTTGTTTTATTTGTTTTATATGATTTTAAATAAGAATGAATAACGTAAATATAAATGTAATGTCTTTTCTTTAAGACGTTCATACAACGTTAATATAAAAAAAGAAGATGTGGTATTATTGTCAATGAGACAACTGTCCATAAGAGACCAAAATGACACATACATTAACAACTATAGGTCACAGTACAGCCTTCAACAATGAGCAAAGCCCATACCGCATAGACAGCTATAAAAGGTCCCAATATGACAATGTAAAACAATTCAAAGGAAAAAACTAACGGCCTTATTTATATAAAAACGAAAATGTACGAAAAACAAATATGTAACACCTAAACAAACAACAACCACTGAAATACAGGCTCCTGACTTGGGACAGGCACATACATTAATAATGTGGCGGGGTTTAACATGTTAGCGGAATCCCTAGCCTTTTCCTTCTCATATTAATTTCACTCCTTGCAGTTAGTTACAATCTAATAAATTGTAGCTTTAGAATTGAAAAGGCTTGTCGACTCAAGAGGTCACTCGTTTGTGAACAGTTTGAAGACATCTTCAAAATGACTTCTTAACACATGGGCTCAAAAGGAACAGATATTTGCAAAATGATTAAATTAAGCAGTTTTCATCTACATTTTCCACATTTTAATTGGAATAGTGGACTCCTTTAGCAATATTACGAAGTATAAGCGATATATGTTGTTTAATTCAATTTCATTGTGTCTTTCCTAAGTCAGAAGTCAGTAGCTAAAGATTGTTGTTGGTTGCTATCTGCTAATTTGCTTTGTGTTTAATGTTTTGTCATGCATCAAACTGATGGTTTCTAATTTTAATTGTTTCAAACTTTAACAAGCCGTGGCATTTTAATTTGATTTAAAAAACGTCCACAGTTGAAAAACTCTTCTTCATTTAATTGGTTGCTTAAAGTAACGAAATTCATAGAAAAAAGTGCAACAATTGTTTATAAATTGCTATTCAAGTATTCTGATCGATTCATAATCTCGAAATTAGACACGAATCTGTTTGTTCTTATAGGTACAAGAATGGGAAGATTTTAAAAAAACCAAACATATGAATTCAAACACTCTGAAAACAAAAATTGGGTTCAATTAGCTTTATAAGAAACACATAAAAAGTTACTATAGTTTTTGTTCTGTTGAGTATTGATCTTGCTAGGTTAAGCAGTGTTGCAGGCGAAAAGTTAACAAAAGGAAACCCAGCTATTACAGATCTAGGTGATCCTAATCGTCCAATGAAAATTGGTGAGAAGTACGGTGAATTGTATGACAACGAATGGACAGATGCAATGGAGAATATAAAGACTGTAAAACAGTACTATCATGGTCTAAATAATTCGGAAATAGAGGAAATACTCATACATCATCTGCACAGATTATTAAAAGTAAATTGAATATATATATATATATATATTTACAACTCGTCTAAACATCAACCCAACAATGTTAGATCTGTAAATTTGCTTTCTATATTTATATATTGATACTAAATTCATTTATAGCGCTTTATACGTCACGTGTTGACCTCAACATCTCTTAAAAGTAAAATAACTAAAATAAGGGACTCTGTGGAAATTCTAACTTGAAGGCTTTAAGAATGTTAAGGGTATAATATGATGTTCCATGTACTCGCTTAGTTCTATATGACTATTGCAAAGTGTTGATGTTTCTTGTATACAGCAAAGTTATTGACAACATAAAAACTTATACTATTAACTTAATGCAAGAGGTCAAGCTTGTTTCTGTAATCATATTTTACTTTAGTTTGAACTTTAACGAGAAAATGTGTACTGACCGAAACAATTACTTAAACTCTTATTGGTGTCTTTGGTAAAAATACTATCAACCAATTAAATCCTTTGTGTAGGGTCTGTGATAGATATATTTGTAGGTTTGTTTGAATTTGAGTCAGTTGTGTTTTATTTTTGTGGTGTATGTTTACAGTTTTCACTACTGGATCTCATTTTTTGTCAAATGAACCTATCAAGACTGTTTGTTTGCCTAATAGTGACAATACATCGAAACTTAAAAAAGCTGTCATACACGTGAGATATTTGGCTAATAATACGATAAGGTTTAACCCGCCATTTTCTTCGGAAATGTATGTACCAATTCAAGTCAATGATATGGCAATTGTTTTCGAATCGTGTCATTGAAAGTTCAAAGTTTGATTTTCGCAGTTTTTAAAGAGTTCTTTCATGTCTTTGTTGATGAATTTGGCATTGTCAGAATTACAAATTAAGGAGTACTATAATGAGATTGATACATTTCAGTGTTGTTATGATGAATGTTTGGCCAGGGCAGACCAGCAAATACAATCGATTGGAAAGGCATTTGCTGAAACCATGTGTATGAACATAACACCGGTAAATTTATTACAATGTTCAGAAACAATGACTACACCGTTACCCTAATATAAGTATTTTTTCTCATTTTTAAATGTTTTTGCCTTACATATTTTTCCGATACAGTTATATTTATATTTATCTTGAGAATATTTCTAAATGTTAAAACTACTAACTGTAGAAGTAGTTAATCGCATTTTTTTTTATATGTTTATATAGACAATAATAGTGCATTGACTTGACATATCAAAGATATAAGGATGAGGCTTAGAAACGGGGAAATGTGAGGCTGTGCCGAGCTATTTCCCCGTTTCGGGCCGAATCCTTATATCGTTGATATGTCAAGTCAATGCACTATTATTGTCTTTATACTGCAATCGAAAATAAAAATTTTCAATGGTTGTTTAATTCATGAAGGTTATTTATCTAAATTAAATTTTGGGGGAAATCCCCTTTAAAAAGGCTTCACATCATGCTCGCAGAGAAATATACAACACTATGAAATTTACATTTACCTGTTGAAGCCAACACTCGATGGTGAACGAAATCGTTTGAGTATGGACTTAAATATCAAACATAAGCATAACCCATAATTATTTATAGGTTGCAAACAAAAAATATTAACAAATTAAATATGTTTTTCCAATGATTGCAAAAGAAACAAGGTTGAGTCGTTCCACGCATCGTTGTATGCATTGGAAACAAGAACAGGTTGAAGAGGTCATATGAATAATTCAATAATATTTTGGCAATTTCTATTTAAATATTCATGAGGAAAAGTGATATCGGGTCAGTGACTGTATATGACATAGAAATATACAGTCAACGCATTTTGACTGCTCAAATAGAACCCGTGCAGTATAAATGATGATATGATTATTCGGATTGTTATACACCAGATAACATGTAATCATAATTTCCCAAACAGGATGAAGATATTGTAAATCTTCCTGTATGTAAAGAGGCATCTGCATTCAGAAAAGAAAGATCAAAGGAATTTGCGAAAGTCTTATACCAAAATAAGGTAAATATAATAAGCAGACATTTACTTTGATTTGTATGAGCACAACGCAAAAAAGACGTCAAGGGCTTTTAAAGTTAAAATGTCGATTGAACATAGTAGCAATAAATAGTATTAAGTAATACTTTGTCTATAATAGCTTCTATCGTATACGTATAGAAAATAATGTTATGATTGTACCCCTTTATTAAACTTATTTGTTCATATATTTATTCATTAGATATAAAGAATTGCCTTAGCCGTGTGAAATCACTTTTGTTATCAACTGCTTTCGATTTATATCAACTGCTTCCGTTTCATATCAAATGCTTCCAGTTATTATCGCATGCTTTGCTGTAACGTTATCGGATGACATTTCGACGTCATTCGGCAAATTCCGGAAAATATACCTCACTGGTACGTTTCTTTGTGTAAAACATAACAAAATTGGATACAAAAAAATATAAGAATAAGGAAAATATATTATTAAAAAATGCAAAACAAATATTACAACAAAAGCATTTTTTCAAAGTTTCAAAAATAGTTTTTGTCTGTATGTCTTTTATTGAAGTGTATGATAAAAAGAACATAACATGTAATTTTTCATATCAGACCGCTTATCAGTCCATAGTCAAAATCATCCCTCGAACCTGTCGGCTCTCGGGCTGATAAAAGAGGGACGAAAGATACCAGAGGGACAGTTAAACTTATAAATCGAGAATAAACTGACAACGCCATGGCTAAAAATGAAAAAGACAAACAGACAAACAATTGTAAACATGACACAACATAGAAAACTAAAGAATAAGCAACACGAACCCCACAAAAAAGTAAGGGGTTTGATATGAAAAATGCCATGTTGTAATCCATATGTCAAAAATGACCATTACAAAGTGAAAAGTATTTTTCTGCTATATGAAGTTATTCATTCGAAAGGGATTACGACGGTTTCACAGTCACCACTTGGCAACATACAACTGATTGCCATTAGAGATGTAGACTGTATTATAATAAGGCTGCGATCAAACTTTATCATTGGAGTTAAGGAGAGATAAACAACCTTTTCAACTTAATTATAATGTTCAACTTTTTTTTCATTAGACACTTTTAATTTTTATCTAGTTAATAATAAGGTGACCGAAATTACAACAGTATGTTTTTCAACCCTTTAGAGTCTCTGTAAGAATGCAACAGATGACTGGAAATACAAGTTTAAAAATGTCGATGTTATGCAATTATTGATGACATCAGAATTCTATGAGAAGTGTGTTCACCTGTGTTGGTCTATGGTAATTCAAGATCCGAAGATGTATCTAGATGAAGATTTACTCCCAGACACACCTTTTGACAAGAACACATACAAAGAATTTGTTCGAAGTGGTGATAGAGTAGCATATGTTGTCTGGCCAGCGTTGTTTCTGCACAAAGATGGTCCTTTGCTCTTTAAAGGAGTGGTACAAGCTTACTGGAAGAAATCATAATGCTTATTTTTATAGCAAAACATCGAATATGACTGATGTTATTTAACACAAAATTGGCTGTTGAATGTTGCTTTTCAAGTAAATATGTATTTTTGGTATATTCCCCCAAATTATTTGTTTATCCATTCAATAAACACAACAACTGTTAGTGTACTAATATACATTTGTAGATCGACACTGTCGTGTTTTTATCTCTGTGTTAGTTGTATTTCTGTTGAGTACGTATTAAACGTAACATTTAATTTCCAACTGACTTTTTTATTTACTTTTAATCATTAGCTGATTAACTGTTGTCTGGTGTTAGTGAGCAACATTAAAATTGAGTATGGAAACGGGAATGTGTCAAAGAGACAACAACCAGACAAAAGAGCAGAAAAATGCAGAAGGCAACCAATGGGTCTTCAATACAGCGAGAAAATCCCGCACCCTGAGGTGTTCTTAAGTTGGCCCCAAAACAAAAACGTGTCTAGTTGAGTGATAATGGCAGTCATACTAAACTCCTAAATATATCAATGAAATAAAATTAAAAATCATACAAGACTAACAAAAGCCATAGGCCCCTGTCTTGGGACAGGCGCAAAAATGCGATGGGGGTAAACATATTTTTTTTTAAGATATCAACCCTCCCACAACACATCTAAAATTAAGAATAGAAATGGGGGATGTTTCAAAGTGACAACAACCCGACCATAGAGCAGACAACAGTCCAAGGCCACTAATGAGTCTTCAATTCAGCGAGAAACTCCCGCACCCCGAGGCGTCCTTCAGCTGGACCCTTAACAAATATGTATACTAGTTCAGTGATAATGGACGTCAGTTCACTTCGAATTATACACAAGAAACTAAAATTAAAAAATCATACAAGACTAACAAAGGTCATAGGCTCCTGGCTTCGGACAGGTGCAAAAAAGAGGCGGGTTAAACATGTTTTTCTTTTAGATGTCAACCCTCCCCTATACCTCTTGCCAATGTAGAAAAAAAATCAAACACACAGCAATAGGCACAGTAACACTCAGTTTAAAAGAATTCAGTGCCCAATTTGAGAAAAGTGTTTACAAGACTTTTTATATTGAAAATTTATGTATGTGTCTTATAAAATCAGAACTGTTATCAAGTTATTTGCCGTTGGTGGATGTTTGTCATAGTTGCTTTAATTTAATTGCATTTTGTTTAAAGGTTGTACACTATTTATTATTAAAATAACAAATGTTCAAGTGTATTTAATAATAAGTTTAAAACTGTTAGTTTACAATAAAGGGAAAATACATTTTTATATCATTTTCTTAATTTGCACTAAATAGTTTCTGAGGTTTGTATTAGCAAAAAGTCAATAGCATTTATCATTTGCATCATTCGTTTGAATGTTCAAGCAGCTTCTTCATTGAATCAATTTGATTCTAACAAACATGTTATCTCCTTAAAACTAGTGATCGAAGATACCCTTTCTGTAAAACCATTGATTCTTTCCTTTATAAAGAACAATTGTAACAGCCATGTTTCACTGTTAAATAAATAAATTTGATGTATTTACTGTCTTCTGATTGGTTAAAGAATTAGTTTTATTTTCAATGTTATCAATTTTTATGGCGACACGCCCACTCTGACGTTGTGTATTCATACGCAAACATCTGTGTACGTTGTTATTCGTATTAATATATATCTTTCAGCCTCATTTTAGATAGAAATTTATTTATAATGAATGGCAGTAATTTATTTTGAATTTATTGAACCATAAAATTAATTTTTGACTCTTCACATTTAACATAATTCGCTTTATGGTTCAATAAATTCAAAATAAATAACAGCCATTCATTAAATAGAGTTCAGTTTTTAATCATTCAAACGATGACACGCACTGTTGCATAATCCTCTAAAGAAACAGTAGAAGCAATACGAGCACACCCTTGTTTCTCCTGCAGTTAGATCCTCCATTGCTGCATCATAATCACCAACCATACAGGATCCATATCTGATACATACAAAAACAGACAAAAGAAGCACGATACTTTTTATGTTTACTATATCAATGTCGAGGCTTGTAGCTGATGCTACTGATCACTAAACATAAATTATGATTTCAGTAAGAGACAATCTCATTAAAATCCGATGTTCTGATACGCTACCCTCCATGGAGGGTAGCGTATCAGAACATCGGATTTTAATGAGATTGAGTAAGAGAGTGACAAGTTTAACAATAATAGGCCAAACTATAAACGGATGCTATATATCGAAATATGTCAAGAGGACATTCAATTGACATGCTTAACTGGAACAATTATATTTAGGATCACAAGTGCTTATACGCGTACAAAAGGTGAAGTATCTTATACAGATGAGACAAACTGAGGTTTGTCAGGGTCACCCGTCCATATCTGCCATGTCTTTGGAAATTGGGAGTGTTGAAATAACAATAGGAAATTAATACACAATTAACCCCTTAATTAAGCAAAGAAAGTCTTCGGGTTTAACAAATGACATAATTCTTTTCAATAAATGTGTATTTTGGTATATTCCTTCAAAAGGGAGACGAAAGATACCAGAGGGGTGGTCTAACGAATAAATCGAAAATAAGCTGACAACACCATGGCTAAAAATGAAACGGACAAACATGCAAACAAAAGTTCACATGACACAACATTGAAAACCTTAGGAATAAACAACACGAACCCCACCAAAAACTAGGGTTGATCTCAGGTGCTCCGGAGGGGAAACAGATCCTTCTCCACATGTGGCAATCGTCGTGTTGCTTATGAGATAACAAATTCGATAAATAGCCTAATTCGTTAGGTCACATTATTATAAGTATATCCATTCAATAATCATGACAAGTGTGAGTGTACGTATATTCATTTATAGATCGACGCTGTCGCTTTATCTCACTGTAAGTTATATTTGTGTAGAGTATATATATTTAATGAAAGAATTCCTTTCCAAATGATTGTTTTGTTACTTTTTGGGGCCCTGTAAACGAAGTTGTCGGTGTCATAAAGTTTACCCTTGTCCGTCATATTCCGTCATTCCGTCATTCCGTCATTTTGCAACAAACCATTATACAGAGTTTTTTTCAAAACGCCTTCAGATATTGGGCTGATTTTTGGTATGTGAGTTAACCATGATAAGTTACAGATCAACTTGAAGCTTCGTTCCGCTCTGCAAATATTTGTGAAATTATGGGCTTTGGACTTTGATAAATTGTTGAAAATCACAGTTATACGGACTTTTTTTCTAAACGCTTTCAGATATTGGGCTGATTTTTTATATGTTAGTTACCCAAGAAGAGTTACAGATCAAGTTTAAGTTTCGTTTCGCTGGGCGAATTTTTGCTGTCATTTCGGGCTTTAGACTTTTATAAATGTTTGAAAATCACAACTATACGAACATTTTTTCTAAATGCTTTCAGATTTTGGGCTGAATTTTGGTATGAGATCTAACCATGATGAGTTACAGATCCGCTAATTTTTGCCAACATTAAGGGTTTACAACTTTAAAAATTGTTGAAAATCAGAGTTATACGGACTTTTTTTCTATACGCCTCCAGATTTTGAGCTAATTTTATATATGTGAGATAACTATCATGTTTGTGTCCCCATGTGTTATTGAAATTGCAGATTTGTCGCCTTTTTAAGCAATTCGTGTCGATTTGATACATCTAGTTTTATTATTAGCTGGTAAACTGTTGTTTTATGTTAATGAGCTTGTTAAGTGTTTTCAAGAGTATTTTAAATGCCAATTTATGTATGTCTCAGATAGAATCGGAACTGTGATCTAGTGATCTACCGTCAGTGGTTGAGTGTCATATTTACTTTAAATTAATTGCTTTTAATGATATATTCAGAACAGGTTAAGAATTTTGGTCGGATATTCGGACTTCTTGGTTTAGTCTTATGATACAGAGAAAAATTATGTTGCCCCATCACATCCATTTTACTTTACACATAAGACTTCAATAGCTCATCAAATGTCATTGACCAAAATTCAAGCAGATTCTAGATTGCTTTGCTTTCGATTAAAGACCTAAATAATACTGCAAATATAACATTTATTAATCCCGCCATTTTAAAAATTAACAAAAAATGCCTCCATAACCTGTAAATATATATATCTTATTTAGTTCAATATTTGAATGTTTTTTACCTAAAGTAAAAATTTTAAATTCTAGATTTTTTTTAAATTTCACATAAGTACATGCTTTGATCCGATTGCTAATATTCTTCTTGAAATATTATTATATTTTACATAATATACAATCTTGTTGCATCTTATATTCATACATCCGATTAAGGTTTTGTTTATGTTGAAGGCTGTTCAGGAACATGCAGTATTAACATCCGATAACTTTGTTCTGTATTCATATTAATGCGTTTTACGCATATTATAATGAACTATCGTATCGTATCACTGTTTATATATAATTTTGCAATGTCTGGTTGTTTTATTTAATGGTGAACGAAAAACGATTGTTACGAATGTAAATCAAGTTTTGATAAAATAGAAATCAGCAAAAACACCTTAAATGACTTTATTTAGGTCATCTGCTTGACAACCGAAGGTTAACAGAATCAGTCATAATCCTTTGCATACTTTAACAAACATATACCATTCTTTTTTCAATTTTTAATTAAGGTTCTAGAAGATATTTTTATACTTTCTCTTCATTTCTTTTCAATTGTTATTTTTTTAAAGTTAAGATTTTTCTTAACTCTTTTTGTTTGTTTGAAAAACATTGTTTTGGGCTATGAGACCCCTGTTTATACAGACAGGTAATAAAGTCGATTACTTATTAATTATCTAACAAATATATAGCATTCATTCATGTATTATCCGAATCAAGTACAAAATAAAAATATACATATATACCAATCCTCAACTTAATCAGATAATGCTTCCTTTGGTAATTTCAAACTTGTTTTCTCGTTCATGAACTTTGTCATTCCGCGTGCACAGAACTGTTGGGAATGATCCACATACGATTAGCTTCACAAAAACTAAAACCACAAAAATACTGAACTCCGAGGAATAATTTAATCGTAAAGTCCCTAATCAAATGGAAAAATCAAATGACAAAACACAGCAAACGAATGGACAACAACTATCATATTCCTGACTTGATACAGCATTTTCAAATGTAGAAAATGGTGGACTGAACCAGGTTTTATAGCGCTTAATCCCTCACTTATATGACATTCGCATCAAATTCCGTTATTTTTACAATAATGTGTGAACAAAACACACATAATAAATAAAAGTCAAAATATGGGTACAGCAGTCATCTCTGTGTTACTGTCTCAAAACAAACAATCACTTACAAAAAAGCACAAAAGCATCTATCAAATTAAAAAAAAAACACTCATTGCTTTGCGTGTCAATCAGTCAATCTTACTTTTGAGACGTAAAAACAGCACATCAAAATTTATTGTGGCATATATTATACGAATTTGGTTATACCTAAGGTTAAATAAGATAAGATTATGGCAGTTATTTTTCTTTACAAAGCCTTGATTTTGCCATTTTATGAGGGACTTTACGTTCTAAATTTTCCATTGAGTTCGGAATTTTGCTGATTCTACATTTTATAACTTGACACAGATTATCAACGTATTTGAGAAATACGTTAAGTGTCATATGTGGAGCAGGATATTTTCAGCATTTCAAAACAACTTAGATCACCAGTTTTTGCTTGGGTTTTTGTAACTCAATCCTGTTTGGATAAAAAAAAAAAGGAATGAAATGATATATGTATTATCTACTTGACAGTGGATTAAATACGACTCGAGACAAAAACTTGCCAGCTCAAGTTTTGGTCGAACATTTCCATGCATTTTATTTCCATTGCCCTCTGACGTCAAACAATGCAAAGAATTCCTCTTTTACCACTAGACGTCAGGGCAATATTGATCTAAATGAACCTCAACCTGACAAAGATACCCTGCAAATAGTTTACATAATGAAATAATTTTGCAATAAAAACAAAATTCCTTTAGAAATGCTAAGCAATTGGCAATATAAAGTGTTTCATATTTTTCTCTTAAAATAATGCTTTAAAACAGAAACTATGAGTACAATATAAGAAAACAGTTTTTTCATAATTATGTTGCTTTATTTTCACCCAGATGAAGTCTGATTTAATGCAAATTTGCAAATGATTTTAATCAAACTAATTTAATTGAACTTACACTAATCTTTTAAAATAAATTTTGATATATCATTCATCTATATAAGATAAAACAAACTTCATCGTTCAAAAATAAATTCTACATTTTATGGGAATCACAAAAACATGATACATATTTATATGAGTCACCTGTATAGAACATACAGAAGAAACTCCTGACATTTCTGGTGCACCTAGTACATCCTTTTTTGCTTAATATGCTCTATTCCCGATGGTGACATTTTGTTTTATAATGTCTCAGTTAAAATTCGACTGCCGGTTATAGTATAGATAGCAAATTATTAGCAAATGATTCATGTGTTAACTTTAGATATATATACCATGTACACTCTAAATAGGTCAACCCTACGTGTTAAATTTTATCAGGTCTAAATTTAGAAAACTACGTCATGTCGTGTAAACAATGTTCAAATTAACCCAGTACTAAAACAATAAAACAATACAATGGTATATATATATGATATGTTTTTGTCTTATATAGTGACAATATAATAATCATAATTTTATCACGGGATAATGTATTAAAGGTGTTTAATACTACTTCCTTATTTGTGTAACATATGTGGTAAACTTCCTTTAAAAACAAGGAATAATATTGAACAAGAAACTATTTCAAAATGTCAAAAGAGGAGTGCAGAATATGTGGCTATGTTAAAAACTGTAACCAGTGTGCTATTTGTTCCATAAGGGGATGTCAGAAATGTATTGAACTCCACAACGATTCATGTAGTACACTGAAAAAGGATAAGATCCATATGTGTCCTGATCATGATGATTTTGTAAATGGCTACTGTTTTACCTGTTTTCATCTTGTGTGTAAAAACTGTTCTAACGATAGGCACATAAACCACACTTTAGTCTCAATACCAGTGGCTGTGCATAATATACGTAGTGATTTACTCATTTCTGTTAACGATTTGGAAACAAGAAAGGCACAAGAAGAGAATGCCATGTCACAATTTTGTCAAAGGAAAAATTACTATGAACAGAAACTACTGGACTTTATAAACGCAGAAGAAAACGAATTGCATAAGGTGATAACAGATACGAAAGATGCACTGGTACAAAAATCAATTGCTCTCAACGAGAAAAAAATGAGTGATACTAAGGAGATTATTCCTAAATTAAGTGCAGCGAAAACAAATTTGAAATGTGTGCAGGAGGAAAGATTTCCAATTGTATTTCTATCCAAATGGTTAAACCCTAGGTCACTTATTGATTCGCATGAAAGCATTTTGACAGCTAGAGAATCAGCGGATGACATAAGTATGACGAACAATGCAGACATTACTAGGGTTTTCCGAAGTTCTTTAGTCACGTAAGGTCATATCATTTAACATTTCTTATATTTACATTGTCATATTTTTATTTGTACACAAGAGATATTCTCTATATTTATTTTTTTATTTTCTGTAGTCGAAGATAATTTTATCGAGAAGAGTGATTGAATGAAAATGATAAAAAACGGCCAGCTATCTAGAATGTTGCACCGATTTTATATTTGCTCCTAATTGCATTTACAGTTGAACATAGGCGAGTAGGTTATGCAAATTGACTCTGAACAAGCGTATCCGTAACCCAACTGTGGATACTTTTCCACAATGTAGAATAGATTGTTGTCGTTTTCATCTGGCTAAGATAAGGTGAAGGAAAACTTGGTTAACGAAATAGGTCTATTATATGATGATAAATTAAAGATAACATTCACCTGTAATTTACCTGTAAAAACAATCGGCGCAAATGAAAACAAAAATTCGGCGCAAATGAAAACAAAAATCGGCGCGAATGAAATGCAGATCGGCGCAAAAGCAAAACGCCGAGTTTAAAATATCAAATGTGTCCTTATGCCTCATTGATATTTGATATAGATATTATCCGAATCTTTTTTTTTTTTGTTATTATACTTAATTGATAACATGCGTGATACTTGTATGGAAGGAAATATATTTGGGCTTTACGTTTCACATATTCCTGACCAAGCATGCTATCATTTCTCAAGGCCGACAAATATTCCCATTTCACGCCTGATATATATTTTCACTGTTCTTTGAAGCAATAGTTTTTAATTGCTGAATTAAACCCAGCATTAACAATGCAAACTTAAATAGGGTCTCACTACAAATGCTACATGACGGAAATATTCCAATTAATCTTATTTCTCCTCTTTATTTGCTCCTCTGATATTATACTACTACTTATCTATTTCATAAAACTGAATTCAAAACAAAATATGTTTATTATAAGTATTCTTGTAGGACCCTCTCTCAATGTCAATTAGGTCATACAACTATATTTGGAAATATAATATATGAATATAGACCATTGTAATATACCAAAATAATAAAAATTACCCATGCAATGAACCCTATTTGATAAAAATTTTGTTAGCCTTGATATGCAATTCACAAACAGTAGACCGGGATCAATAGTTTTAAACAATACAAGGAACAGTTATTGAAGAGCAAAAACGGTAAATTGTGACATGTGTCATCTGTTTTGGGAGGGTGGTTGTTTGCGTTTAATTCAAAGTCATTTTTCTTCTTATATTTTTTAAAGGATTTCTCATGTTATCTTCGATTACCATAACTTCATTTTCAAGTTTGTGTGATACACAGCAGATTTTTTTCGAGTGACTATGTTTTTCACAATAAAAACGATTGTATACTGATTTTTTTTAGACATTTAAATCCAGACATACAGAAGATTTCAAATATAGCAAAGGATCTGTCAGAAGTTGTCGTTAAAATTGATCAGTGGAAAACGCAAGGGGATACAGTGACACTGCCTTGCACAAATTCCCCGGAGATAAACGCATTCATTAAAAACATTGAAATCGTATACAACTTTATCATTCGACTAAAAAACGATTTGTAAGTTTATTGTTAGTAGTTCATATGAAAGCAAATTGGAATAATGTTTTTCACCTTTACAATGGAAATGTGTATTATATGTTCTTCTAATATTTCGTGTTAATTTCATTATTTATTTCATTGTGGTTTAATTATAAATTAATAATTTGATAAAAACGGAAGTGAAATAAAAGTTAAATATATATGTATAATTTTAGTGTGAGGGAAACTCAGAAGTAACCAATCTATAAACACAATATATTGAAGATAATTGAAAAATTAATATTCTTTAGAATACAAAGTCAAAGCGATCTGAAAAGATATATTGATAAAAGTGCAGAGTGGACTAACAAAGAAACAACTGACAGAGGAAAAGAACAAGAGATGCATATGGTAGTTGTAAATCAAAAAGACAAAAGAATGTAAGCTCACAGAGACAGAAAAGGATTCATATAGTTGTTAAACTACAATTGTAGCCACATTGTTAAGTTTTCCCCTTATATGAATAAGACAGAATAGACACTTACAAAGACAGAATTATTCTCTGAATATGGCTTATTAAGCATTTTTATATATTATACTTTTTAACAAATATGCCAACAATAGCATTTGGCACACAACAGTTAAAACTAATCTTCCGATATGTACAATGAAATGTTTTACTGTAATTTTCCTACATTTGAAATTACTTTTTTTTTGTATCTGTATTTCATATGTTGTTTTTTCATAGCATATTGTGATATTCAGATTTCAAGTAATGGTTTCATGGGTTTCATAATAAGAAAACAAGGTACCGTGATGAACTATGATATCGTTTATGATTACAAAATTGTGTTTGAATTTGCCAAAGTTATTTTTTCGAAGGTACACAGGAAACTACATTTTCAAGATGAGAATACATTTCTTGACTCTGGACTAGTTAATGTATTACAGTACTTTATATAGCAATTTGACTGAATCAATTCTTCTCACTATGATACATATCATCATTGAAATATGAAGCGATAACTTGTGATTTCCTTATTACTTTCTCTCAGAGAGGTAACTGCCACTCCGTATCCCTTGGTTCTTTCTGATTATGATTTTAATATTTGAACTATCTTGCCGGGAAATTATAACATATACTACAATGACCCGAGTCATGATTCACCTAGAGATGAATGATTTGTTTTGCGTTTACAGTTATAGTTTAAAGAAATGAGGTTATATGCATAATTCAACACGAAATCTGTGACTTAACTAGTTTTCTGTATTTTCACCTTAAACAATTTCAATCCAAACTAAATAACTGTGATCGTCGTATCAATAAGATTTACTAAGATCATTACAAAAGATCAATATGGTAAATTACTGGCCAAACATGAAGATCGGATGCCGAGGGTAGAGTGCGATAGCAAACGAATACTAGTATAACAATAGTATGTGCTCAGGTCTTGTCAATTCCTCAATAATTGATTCTTCGCAAACAGCAGCAACAACAACATTAAACATGGTAAGGGGAAAAGAAAATGCGAGTACTTAACTTATATATATACTTTTCAGTAAAAGCGAAAGATGGATAATTGTGTCTTTGTAATACTTGTAATGATTTACATTCAAATGTACGATGAGTTACATGTAAGAAATCGAATACATCAGATTGTGAAAAAAAAACCAAAAACAGTTATAGTATATTTCGACAAGTACATTTTTTCACTTTTTTGTACAAAACTACACTTAATTACAACATCATCATAACGTTAGAAAATAAAATTAAAAGTAATGATAACTAATTAAAATAAAAATATGACTTTCGAAGAAAGAAGGACAAAGCAAGGACAAAATGGTGTGAGTATATATCTTCCAGTTGATACGATATTCTCGACCTGTATTTCCTATCATGAATTGATAGAGGGTTGATGCTCACAAGGAATTAATTTAACAAATAGTTCCAAATAGTGAAGTTGAAATCATCCCTTCATAAACTTTACGGACGCCATTGTCAGTTGGTTGACCGTTATGAATATGTTTCTTAGGTCGTAACTACAATCCCGTTCCTTTTTCACGAATGTGATCTACCAAATTAGACTATTTACTAGGGTATGGAATAACATGAGCAACATGATGGGTGTCACATGTGGAGCATAATCTGCTTACTTAAGATCACCCCCAGTTTTTGCTGATGATCGTGTTGCTTAGCTTTAGTTTTCTATGTTGTGTAATGTGTACATTTAATTATGTATTTGTATGTTTGTCATTTCTTTTTAGCCATGGTGTTGTCAGTTTATTTTAGATCTATGAGTTTGACTATCCCTGTGGTATCTTTCGACCCTTTTTGAAAGCTGCAGGACTCCGACTAAACATATCCAGTTATTATATTATTTTTTGTGTTGTTCTCACTATGTGTGTCGATATAACGAAACTATGTTAAACTGTCATAGGAGAGGGAAGTTTTTCTAGCTGTAAAAACAGATCTTACCCATCATTTTCTTTGGAAAAGACTTCAAATATCAAGGATTTTGAGAGTTGTTTTCCAGTTGTTCCATTGGTTTATTTAGTCGAGCATTTTGTTTTTGTCAGGATTTGTGTACTTCCCCTTCGACAATTTACCTTTGAAATCTGTTCTTTTGTTTTAACACGTTTATATAATTAAGTAATTAAGAAGCCAAATTTGGATGCTAATATATATGATGTACTTATATCATTATTCTTATCGAAAATTTAGCAGCTACATGTATAAATTTTGAAAAATAAATGAGGAGGTTTGAAGACACCCTTGTTCATATACTATCTATTTGACCTTTATAATTACAATAATTACAATATTGATGAAAGTTTCCTTTTTTTTTCCTTATCATAGACAAAAATGCGAAGAAGAATTAAAGAAAAAAGACGAAGAGATTATAGCGTTAAAAAGTTCTATATCAGGCAAAATGAAAACAAATCAACACAATAAAGCCTGTAAGGATTTAGATTCTCTACAACAAAGGTAAAGTATCAAGAATGCAAAGAAAAAGAATTCTCTATTAAGAGAAGGTTATCATTCGTGTCAATAAGGGGTAAACATAAACGATTCTGTTCGTATGTTTATAAAAAAAAATTCAAGCACTCTAAACAGGTACAACAAAATGTAATGAGAAGTAATCTTCCTTATCAGTAAATAGGAAACTCGATTCAGAAAGGGGAACCAGGAAGACAAAATAAACTGCACTTTGTTATATCATAACCATCTTGAAATATTGTTTACGACATAATTGAAATATGTTAATTTTAATAATGTAAACAAATGTGTCTAATGTTTTATAAAACAATCTCTACTACAGTTGGTGTACAAGTTTATATCATTATATCCTGTTGAAAAACATTATCAAGCTTTATTTCCTTCTGGAAGAATTAGCCACACGTAATAAATATGATATGAAAGATGCATATGATTGAGAAACAAATATAGAGTTACAAATGTCGTCTGAAAAATTTGCTAGCGTTATAAGTAAGCAAGAATAGTGTCCCATTATGTCGTCATAGCTTTTAATCTATAATTTTTATTTTACTGATGTTTCCGACTGGAATATACGCACTATTAATTTTAAGCTGTTAACACAATTGCGTGCAGTAAGGTGAAAACAAAATTATGTTGATGTTAAAAACAGTTTTTGGCCTGTAAAATTGAAAGATAAAACATGTAAGGGATACTTTTAAAAGCAAACTTAAGCTCTTGTTAATCTAATACTATCTTTTGTTTACCATTTACAGTTTGCATGCAGCAAATATGTTGAACGAAGATAACCAAAGAATCATTACGTGCATGGAAAATCAAAGAAAGGAACTCCAAGATTCTATAGAAGATAAAGATAAATTAATTCAAACTTTACTCCAACAGAAAGATGAACTACAATCAAGGTATAACTAAGTTAAGTTGTAATAATCAAGATGCACCTGCATTTTTTTAATATATATATTCGATTTGTTAGTCAAAGCATTTCAATGGATACATTGAATTTCATTACTAGTAAGTGTAAATTTTCCTATTTGATAAAATGCTGTTCAACTATTTTACTATTCCTAACTTTTCATTTATTTAATCCGTTAAGTACAGATCATACTGACTATTTTTCCATTTTTTTATTCAAATACTTATTTACAATTTAATGACTACAAATCCTATTTAGATTGAGTAGCATTGCTGGCGAACAGTTAACAAAAGGAAATCCGGGAATAACAGACCTTAGTGATCCAAATCGTCCAATGAAAATTAGTGAACGGTATGGTGAACTTTATGATAATGAATGGACAGATGCTATGGTTAAAGTTGAACTTATAAAACCACATTTTCCTGACTTACAAAAATCAGAGTTAGAGGAGATTATCGTACGTCACATGTACAAAGCAGTAATGGTATGCAATTATGATTTTGATTTACAACGTATATATATATATATATAATTATAATGAACCTGACTGTACAAGATTTCTATAAATTTCCAATGATTCTGTGAACCTTCCACTGATGTTGTCAGTGTTCAATATTTCATTTTTTTATTAGTTCAAATAGTTGTTTAATAAGCTAAAATGTATACGAATTGATATCACTAGTGCACCATAAAACTGAAAACAAAAGAATATATGAAAAGGTCACTCATGGTCGTTTGCATCCGAAAATCAACACGCATCTGCATTCGTCATATTCGTCATATGTTCGTTGGAAATAAGGATGTCGAAAAACAGATTTCATGTACAAAAATATATCATGTTTTACATATTTTCAGGTAGGCTTCGAACTTGTTACAATTAGTGTAAAACTGTATAAGATTCCAAAATAGCCGCATTCTGAGTTTTTGTCATTAATAGTTAGATATAAGCAATAGCTGAACTCGAAACGGTATTTTACTATTTTTATATGACGTCATAATCATGCTACCACAAATAACCTGTATTTCTTAAAGCGTCCTGATTAGATTAATCTGTTCAATTATCAGTGAAATTTACATAAAATTTACATATTTTGAAAAACTTGAAAAAATTTACTGTTTTTGCAATTGCAAAGGCCAAATATTGACTGTTATTGTCGTATCCCTTTCCTTTTACAACAACAGGAATCCCACATTTGGATCAGAATCTGTATATTATTCGAGAGAACGTGAGATCTATACCGGTTATTGGTAGGTTTCATGTTGCTAAATCTTAAGTTTTCTATTTTAGGTTTTTCTTTTTTTTTGCCATAGCATTGTCAGTTTGTTTGTCCCTGTGGTGTCTTTCCACTATCTTTTCAAAACATAATGAGTGGACGCAAATAACACACACACGAACTATCTAGTACAATTGTTTTTGTACAGATAAATAACTTCTTATTCTTTGATATGATAACAGAATAGTAATGGCGTTGTGCATTATTGTTTCAAAAAATTTATTGTTCTTTAGTTTTGTTACCAAGAGTGTAAGAGAATTTCACTCAAACAGACACAGACAATTAGACAGGCTATAGCCGAGAGTTTGAGTTTAAATATTAACTCAGTAAGTATATTACAATGCAGTATTTGTTACCTCATACGTATTCAATATTACATATGAGAGAGCGGAAATAGTATGATATATTTTATTTTAATTTAGAATGTAATAGAATAAAGATTATATTTATGTTATTTTAGAATATATTTGAGTTATCTTTTCAAAGCGTTTTATTATCATTGAAAACAAACATAATTTGTTCCATTGTACTCTAGAAGTACAACGTGCAATTCAAAACAGAGAATGAGGTTTTATCTATTTAGTTAGTATTTTGGACATGGGAACAAAGCAATATTCGTGAATTAGAAATTGTCCAAGATTTAAAACTTATAACCTTTGAACTAATTTCACATTCTTGGTTTTTTTTATTACAAAATATTGATTTAATCATACTAAACTATGAAAACAATAAGAGAAGAGTTTTAAATTATCTTCTAACAGGAAAATATTGAAACAAATTTACCAGGCTGGAAGGAAATTAGTTTCTACCGCAAACACCATGGTGATGATTTCGCCACCAGTTTGATCACAACATGCACAAGTCAGGTAAACAATTAATATAGAACAAAATACAGACCTTCAAGTTGAACCAATATACGGTAGATGTTCAGGTTCGAAAACACTCACTAAATGTGTTTTCTTTTTTATCGACAAAAAACGAACTTGAAAGTGTAAAATGAAAAAGAAGGAATTCTATTAAAACCGAGCTCCATTTACCAACGCAACTCCTGGAAAAAAGCTGTAATTTTCCTGACATGGAACCGGGCCGGCCCTTTCCGATGAAAACGTTTGGTTAAAACTGGTTTTATCGCTTTTAAAACCTGCAACTATTACCAAGTTAAAATTACATCTAAAAAAAAGCAACATAAGTATACCGCTGTTCGAAATTCAAAAAACGTTGAGGAAAAAACAAATCTGGGTTACAAACTAAAACTGGAGGAAACACATAAAATATAAGAGAACAACGACACAACAGAAACACAACACTGCAAAGCACACAGAAACGAACTGTAATATAACAAAGGCCATTTTTGCCTAATGAAATTCATCGATAACTTATACACATATTTGAAAAGCCTCTAAGCGAACTCAAGCTACCTTCATTGCATAGACTTCTGTTTATTATTGACGGCTGCATGTAGTAGTCTAGATGTCTTAAGATTATTTTTTTGTCGTTGAGTTGCTGTTCTATTGACCAATTATCCACATCATTTATCAATATTCAGATCTGCTTATAACTTCATATATTGACACAATGGTGTTTTTGTGTATACATATTTTGAAACAAAACTTTTATTCAAATATATGTACTACAATCCTTTGTTAATGAAAGGTCTAAAACATACTGATACATCATTGTACCTGTAAAGATACTGAGTTCGCTCTAGATCTGGTCCATCATATTTGTGATGAATTCGAAACATATTCTATTGCAAAAATGTGTAAGAAATTATTCAAAGATAAACCATTAATCACGAAAATAAGCAAGCAATATGTTAATTCAACTGTAAATGTAAATGTAAATGTAAGCACCTATACTTCGCCTTTAATAATGAGTAAACGTCATACTGTATATAATAAGAACCGACATGACAAGATATAAAACTATTTAAACGAGAAAACCAACGACCTGACTCATTAACAAAATAATAAACGAAATATAAGTAGTATAGAAAGCAACAAACGACAACCAATTATTAAAAGCGTCTTGATTTCCGACATACATATAAGGAATGTGCCCGGATAAAACATGTGTGCGTGCTTTCAAACTAGGTAAGATTTTTGACTGCAAACTATATACTGTAGGAACAAAATGCAAACATTCAACAGAGTTTGTATTTTTTATCATTTGTTTTAGAAATTATGTGAGAACATGCTGAAGGATTGGGATTACTCGCGCAAAAGTGAAATGATTATGGGAGATTTGTTGACAACGCCCTTCTTTGCCAAATGTGTACATATTTGTTGGTATATGGCTATACAGGAACCGATGATGTACCTTGATGACAAGCTACAAGTGGATACAAGATATAACAAGACTGAATACAAAGAATATGTCCAGAGTGGTGATAAAGTTCGGTATATTGTGTGGCCAGCACTGTACTTGCATGAAAATGGACCGTTGCTTTATAAAGGAGTAGTACAGGCTTACTTTTGAAACGTATTCTTGTCATATTATATTCTGCTACTGTTATCGTGTAGTTATTCAAGAAAATGAGAATCATACCTGAATTATGTCACAGTGAATAAATATTGTTGAGGGCATATATAGCAGTTTTCTTTATTTCAATATGGATCTATTTACAGGTTTCAGGCAATTGGTTTGTATGGTTGATAGCAATATTTCATATATATATTGGTAATCTTACAAAATTTAAAAAAAAAATAGGTAACACCTTTTGATATTTAGATACAATAAAATTATCAACATTTATTCTCCACCTCACAGTTGAAGAATTTGATAGTTTATACGACTTTAAATTCTACTGCCATGCATTTATTCTGTTAACCTAAAGGCGACTCTTATTATGTGTAAGTTTTATTACACACGGTTATATACTATACATAACGTCATAGATAGCTTCCAATTTCAAGTTTCAATGACAATAATGTACATTTAGTAAATTTAGTCATTTGAGGCAATATTGAATCAGTTACAAACATATAATGTTGTAACATTACAAATGTATATTCGATATGATTTGAAGATTTTTAGACGTCCCCTTGAAACGTTAGAAATTATTATTCGTGGTTGAAAAAATTATGTAATGACTTTACCAAACTTATTTCTTTTATCCGTGTTATTGTCATATATTGGAAAGATGCTCTCTCATGGTTTATGTATTATTTTGTGTTGTTTGATCTTCTCGGAGGACCAGTTTCACAACTGCATTCTTTGTTAGTGGTAAACCATTTTTCTTAAAATGTCCTGTACCAAGTCAGGAAGATGGCAGTTGTTATATAATACTAGTATAAAATTGAGAATGGAAATGGGGAATGTGTCAAAGAGACAACAACCCGACCAAATAAAAAACAACAGCAGAGGGTCACCAATAGGTCTTCAATGTAGCGAGAAATTCCCGCACCCGGAGGCGTCCTTCAGCTGGCCCCTAAACAAATATATACTAGTCCAGTGATAATGAACGCCATACTAATTTCCCAATTGTACACAAGAAACTAAAATTAAAATAATACAAGACTAACAAAGGCCAGAGGCTCCTAACTTGGGACAGGCGCAAAAATGCGGCGGGGTTAAACATGTTTGTAGTAGTTCGTTTCTATGTATGTTGCATTTTCGTTTGTTTTTTGTTGCACTTTAGTGTTTTGTTGTTTCGTTGATTTACTCTCATAATTGATGTGTTTTAGTTTGTTAACTGTTGCCTTTATTAGGTAGTTGTTATATAAATAACACATAGCTGATTGGGTGATCGAACGAACAAATATAATAGAGGCAGTGTCCACCGAGGCAAGGCACAAAACTTTACGACAAACTGGAAATATTAAATTTTCTATTTCAGTGTAGTTACATTTCAGAAACACCCGCCTATGCAGCACATTCCTTCCAGTTGATACAATATTCTATATAATACATTTTCTATCATCATTTACTTGATATATTATTTGTGCTCGCAAGTATGCTATTGCATCAATATTCGCTAACGCCCTTTTCATTTGACCGTAACGAAATATGTATTGCATTTGACCCCAAATATCTATAACTTACCGTTACTAAAACCTCTGTAATTTCCATTGATTTTGAAATTAACGAATAGACTTATGGCCGGTTTATAGTAATACAAGTACTAAGCTGACAGATATACGTGAAGCAGAAACTTGATTACACCCTCTAGAACATATTCGTTCTCACTGGTTATTTATGGTGATTTGTTTTGCGGAAAGTAAGCTTTCTAAATAAGTTAGTTGTTTCGTGGTTTTTATTGTAGGTCATGATTTTATCTGATTTTATTTGTCTAACAGTTTTTTTTTATTGCTAACTTGGTATCATCTCTCTCCTGTTAGTTCTATTCTGCT
Organism: Mytilus galloprovincialis; assembly: GCF_965363235.1. Classification (NCBI taxonomy): domain Eukaryota; kingdom Metazoa; phylum Mollusca; class Bivalvia; order Mytilida; family Mytilidae; genus Mytilus; species Mytilus galloprovincialis. The sequence goes on along the minus strand of NC_134845.1, from coordinate 38,294,000 downwards.
CTTTGTATTACTTAAAAACTATGCCGTTGCATGTGACTAATTGTCTCTAATGTTATTTTAAAGTTAATGGTTTAAATATCATCACGACACGAAACTGGGAAAAGGTATAATTTTTTAAAAACTTGAGACCGCGGAAGACAAAAGAAAATACGGAAAAATAATCAACACTGAATATAAAATTTTTCAAAAATATGTTACTTGGACAGTGGTCCTCACAACTGATATGTTTAAGCCATGAGTTAACATATCACTCAAATTTCTTGTCCATCGTTTCTACCATTTCTTCCTAACTTTATTCAATTTGGTTATATTTTCATGTATTACCTTATTGCTTGTAATTCCTTTATTTCAATAAGTAAGTTCATGACGATGTAGTTTTTTGTTACATCTAATGTATTAAGGTGACCTTGTTATAATATTCCTTGAATATTTCTACATATAGGGAGCAGAAAAAACACCCCAATCAAAACGCTAAGATCACAAAATGCTTTATGTTTTTTTTTATTAAAAATAGTTAAACATGAAATGAAAGACAAGTTAGTATATCAATCACGCCTCAAACAATTCATCGCTTAATTTCTTTCATTCTCGTTAAATTGTCCATGAAATCTTTGACAGTGTCGTGTTTAAATTCGTCCCATTGCATGGATATATCTAGCCTGTCGACTAGCTCCTGTTGTGGTGGGAAGGGTTTTTCCTGCAATTGAAGCAATCAACTATGTATACAAAACGTTATAGTTATAATACGCATTTAATGAAACAGGCCGTTATTGATGAGAAGTTTAACTCATAGCATAAACAACTTAACATTAACACTACCAAATGAGTATTGCAGAAATATAAAATAAAAAAAAACAAAATGAAATGTAATCTAGCCTCAGGTCAAAATACAATTTATGATTGTTAAGTAAAAAAAACATAGAGAAAAGTCCTACTTATTGAATTCTTTATATATAATTGTTTTTTTTTTTTTTTTTTTTTATCAAAATAAATAAGTCTCTGTTATATTTCTCACCTTCAAAATAATCAAACTTTTCATCGCATCATCACAATTTTTATTGAAGAACTTTTTGTTGATCGCAAGGACTTCGCACTCTCCGCTTACCTGTAAAATATAGTTAACGACAATTAGCCTTAAATCGATATTTCAATCTCAAATAAGCCTTTCGTGTGCACTTTCGAACACGTACATGTAATAACTTTTATATGGCTTCCCCTTAACCTATTCCACTTGAATAAAAGACGAATAATAGACAAAATGACTTTGAAGCAAAGTCCTGCTGAGAAAGATTAACTTACATAATTTATCAAGTTATAAAGTTATTAAAACAACCATAGAATGGAATGTTCATGTTGATCCTAATCAATAACACGTATATTACAACGGTGTCGTTTACTAATTCTGACTTTTGGGGGGTATAGACACTAAGAGTTCAAATATTACATTGATAATTCTAAGGATGATAACATAATTTCAAAATCATGGAATAACCGCTTCCCAAATGATATCGGATATGTTCCTTACGTCGTAACTACAATCCCCTTTCCTTTAATGAATGTGACCTGCCGAATTAGACTATTTACCGGATTTGTTATCACATAAGCAACACGACGGGTGCCACATGTAGAGCAGGATCTGCTTACCCTTCCGGAGCACCTGAGATCACCCCTAGTTTTTTTGTGGGGTTCGTGTTGTTTATTCTTTAGTTTTCTATGTTGTGTCATGTGTGCTGTTTGTCTTTTTTCATTTTTAGCCATGTCGTTGTCAGTTTTTTTTAGATTTATGAGTTTGACTGTCCCTTTGGTATCTTTCGTCCCTCTTCTTTTACTGGCAAATGAGTCAGGAATCTGATGTTCAGGAGTTGTCGTTTGTTGATGTGGTTCATACATATTTTTTTTTTTTTTTTTTTTTAAATATAATAGATTAGACCGTTGGTTTTCCCATTTGAAAGGTCATTTTTGTGGCCCTTTATAGCTTTCTGTTCGGTGTGGTTCAAGGATCCGTGTTCAAGATCGTACTTTAACCTATATCGGTTAACCTTTTCAAATTGTGACTTGGATTGAGAGTTGTCTCATTAGCATTCGAATACCGCATCTTCTTATATCTATATGACAAATCAAACGTCAATAAAATTTAGAAAATTTTATTTTACTTACTAAGCTAACTGATGGTCCTCTTTGTGATGGTTCCAAAAGAGACAACAAACCCTACAAACGAAACACTTGACATTACGCAGTCAAAAATATATGAGCTATTTTCAATAGATTGACAATGACTTGATAATGGAATGAAGGTTTTGTTGCTTTTTTTTAAAGAAAAAATATGAAAAAGAATAACTTTTAAGAATTTTCATGAAATTTTATTCCACAATCAAATATATCTAGCACAAGCGTAACTATGTTCATATACGAATCATTAGTTTTGTGAATGAACATGTACTGTTACACCACTTTCCCACGTTAGGGGAGGGTTGGAATCCTGCTAACGTGTTTAACCCCGCCATATTGTTTATGTATATGCCTGTCCCAAGTCAGGAGCCTGTAATTCAGTGATTGTTGGTATGGGCTTTGCCCATTGATCTTATAATAGGTGTCAATTCTGAGTCACTTGGTATCTTGTTGAGAATTGTCTCATTGGCAATCATACCACATCTTCTTTTTTTTTTATACATATACTAGTTTATATGTAAATATTACTGCATATGTAAACAAAAGTTGTCGTTCTCAGTTTATTTCTACTTATGAGTTTGAATGTCTTTTTGTATTTTTCGCCTCCCTTTTATCAAAGTTGCATTCAAAATATACTATTTGCACAGTGGTATTTTAAGTGCCAAATAGTTAGATATAGCGCAAGTTACTTACTAAAGGACTCTTGTCATTATGTATGCAAAAACAATAATCATGTATTGTACACAAAATTAAACTTACAAACGATTGTCCTGGATGAAGCACTTCTACTTGCACAAATGGAGGGAGCTCTCTCTTTTTGACAACACTTTTTTGTCTTTCAGATAAACTTTTTACACTTGATTCATATTGTGATTTTTCAATTTTCATTCTAGAACCAGATCTGCTTAGAAGACTTGACATTTCTGATTTTGCTCTTGGCAATAAATTAACCGTGTTTCTTGTTCCAGTTTTCTGATAAAACGAAGTTTTTGATTCGGTAATTGGTTTAAGGTCTTCAATGGTCACGTGTTCATTTTCTGTTTTCTCTTCCGGTTCACGTGCACTATTTTTGGTGTCATTTTCTTCATCATCATCTTCTGAGTCCCTTCTTTTTGAGGATTTTGCAGAATTTATCACTTGAAGTGTTGGCAACTTAACATCGTTTGTAATTTGCTTCAAGGGTTCTCTCTTTCCAATTACCGATTCTAATGTTTGATAATTTCTAGGCGTCTCCGGAAAACTTTTGTAAGCCAAATCGTCAAGACACCTTCGATGTCCATATGTAGGCGGTGCAGACACTAGACCTCGTCGTTGTCCTGGGTGATAGTTTGCCGACTTGTAAGCTGACTCAGCTGAAAAATGTAAGAACTGTTTAAGCCAAATGAAGAACTATGAAAGCCAAATGAACAAACAACAATTGTTGGTGACTGTTCTTGAACCTTGACATTGATAAGTTTGCTTATTAAAGGATGTTCGCTCTTCTGTTTCAAAATAACAAGGTTAAAAGACTGTTATAATTTGATAGTACCGAAAAAGTAGAAAATAAATGAGAGTCACGTCCGTGTCATTGTTTCATGCGATAAAATCAATTGAAAATTTGGCAAGCAATGAGTTCCCTTAGAATATTTTTGTTTTTTTAATGGCAACTATTTTTCTTTCAAAAACTATGTCAAAATAACAAGGATTTTATAGGATTTTCAAAAGTGGCTTTCTAAACAATATTTCATAAAATAATGTAAAGAAAAGTAGGGGTTAGCGAGCAAATTTTATTTTTTTGGCACTACATGTATTTGAATAAAACTAGAGGATTCCCAAAATTTGACAAAACTTCACAGTTGTTGTCCATTCGTTTGATATGTTTTACCATTCGATTTTGCCATTTGATTAGGGACTTTCCGTTTTTAATTTTCCTTGGAGTTCAGTATTTTTGTGGTTTTACTTTTTTTTTAAACAGGAGTAGCGAACGTCCTAAACTTGTTGTATGATTGCTGTCACATTTTATTTTCTCACTGATTTCATTTGCATCATATATACTCACTTGAATCTCGGCCAGCTATAAAATTGAGCAACTTCTTCTTCCTATAGAATGGGGACTCCATTTGCATCATTTTCTGTATCTCTTTCCGTCTTTTAGAGATATCAATGATTTCTGGTTTCAAATATGATAAGACACGCGCTTCGCCCTGCAAAGAAAAATATTGTCCATTTTTCCTACTGTACTTAGTTGATATCATATGAAAAATAATAATACACATATGAATATCATGTTAAAACATTATTATAAGAACTTTATTTATTTATCGGAAACATTTCAGTACTTTCATTTTGAAAATCTCGTCCAATAAGGCGAAGCGTACTGATGAGATAGAGTAGGGAGGTCTTTGCGATTTTTGTCAGTTACAAAAATATATAACTAAGACAGGAAAAGAAATAGTTATAAAAGACATACATTAAAATAAGAATAACTAAGACAGGAAAAGAAATAGTTATAAAAGACATACATTAAAATAAGAACATAAGATTTAGAAATATACTTTGCTACATCCCGATCTGTAGCCTATGGTTGACATATGTAATCAATAATTTACTTTCGAAAAAAAACCCGCTACCTTAATATCATGTATATAGAGCATATGGAACAACATTCGAAAACTGACGCCACTGGAAAATGCTTAATTGGTTTACCTGCAATATGATTCAGTCAGATGTTAAATTACAATTATATATGCACATGTTTCTTCAAAGATGCATTATATTTATTCACTACTTACTGATTTGATAACATATATCCATTCCACGTCATTGCTATCTTTGACCATTAGTCTTCCATATCTATAGATTTACAAACATAACATTGTTTTAAAAATCTACTTCAAGTCGTTAAGATGCTTAATGAAGGTATTGCTATCATTATTACCAGCTTTTTACAAGTTTTTTGGAAGTCTCAATGACTAAGTTGTCTAAGTTAAGTTCAACTACATGTACATGTAACGTATGTGACAGGTGCTTTCGACTACAATCTTAATTGACTGCGGTGACCTATAGTTGTTACTAAATGTCTGTGTCAGTTTGGTCTCTTGTTGACAGTTGTCTCATTGGCAATCATACCAAATCTTCTTTTTTTATATGATATCGCACTACGACTAGCTACACCAATACAAACTAGCTGCCATCTACTGTATAGCCATGAGCACAGAAGTGGCGTTTAACACCAGTCAATCAAACTTTGTTGAATATTAATATGGTCATTCTATATGAAAGTTTTATATTTCTTAAGCCTTAAGTGGCCTTAGATGTCTAACATATTTAAAAATTGATGTTCCTGTTAATTTAACTTTTAAAAGCTATAGTTTTAGTTGTTTGAATAAACTGTTGAAACAGTAATATAGATCGCTTCTTTGTCGGATCAGCACTTTTATAAATGTGCACAAACACAAACATACACAAATATATATTCATAACCATGTCCATTTAAATATATCGCGACTTTCGTCGCACACTAGACAAAACACAAGACACACGCACTGATTTAATATACTGTGTCAATGATTTACAGTATTTCGTAACAAAGTATACTAATCCTACATTGAATAAAATTCATAACCATGTTCATTTGTAGACGTAATTGTCAATGCATATAGTAAATTTAAATTTAAATAACCTAATTGTGTTTACAAATATGATATATTTCACAGTTGTCCTTACTTGTATTTCAAAACACTCCATGTTCCAGGATTTTCAGCTAATTTTTCCAGTGGGAAATGTCTCAGGACTTCATTTTTTCTACACAAAAAAAAAAAACAAAGCGTTACCAGATGTTGTTTCAAATTCGATAACTGATACAATTTTCTATATGAATTAATATTTCATTAGTTTAAACATTCGATCATGTGATTGTGATGAATAATTATCAAACGTCCAGTGGCAAATTAAATGCAAATTCAGAACTAGAAAATGGTTATGTGGTATAAATCTAAACCCGGCTTTGTACTAGACCGTCACACAAAATTTCGCAATGTTTGTATACAAGTTTTTTTCATTAGCCTTATTGACATTGCACTAGCTTTCAGTAACTGCAAATATACTATCGCGTCTGTATTTTGTGTTTGGGTCCTTTTATTAGTTGTTTATGTGTGGTTTTTTTTCTATATCTGACGAGCCAAGCGTTCAATTTATAACGACATTACGTACAATATGACAGTGGTATAACATCACAACATAACGACATTACGTACATATAAATTGGAATTGCTTGGGGAAGGGTTGGGCGACTGCAAACGTGTTAAACTCCGCCACTGTGACAGTAAGTATGAATCTGTTCTAAGCCAGACTGCCTGTAATTCAGTAGTTGTCTTTTGTTGCAGTGTAGCATATCAATATTTTATGTTAACTAATATTGTTTTGTACATAATTTAGACCATAACACGTAGTTTCCTCTTTTAAATAGTTTTACATCACCTTTTACAAATGAGACAAAAAGCGAACCGCATAGCACCAAGCCCGATCATATGTAAAATCTAAATAAATTCAAACGAAAAAACCAACGGCCTGATTTATGTACAGAACAATTATGAGAAACAGCAAAAAACGACAATCACTAAATGACAGGCTCTTGAATTGGGACATGTATATTATATAGAATGTTTCAATATATTGACCTTTTAACCAGCTTTCACAGTGTTAACGTATGATTAGATTTGGCTCATGAAGTGTTCCACTTTTTACCCCCGCCTCCCCCCCCCCCCTTCCCATCCCTACCCCTAAACAAAATCCATTTATGTACAGCATAGTTTGGCATGAAATTAAAATCTGAGATATCTTTATATACTGACAATATTTCTGTTGTTACTTACTTGCAGATTTCCAGGTTTTTCTCGTCATTAGAATCAGCAGCCATATCAAATATGTCCATATAATCCTGTTAAAGCAATGAATAAATAATGATGCACAATATCAAATGTTTCGTTGTCTGATGTGGTAAAGTTTATCTAATTGAAAACCGTGATATTTAGTTTATAGGTAGCCTTCATTAAGTTGTAAAGTTCGTGTTGTAGCACAAATATTCACAGTTTGTTCATATACAAACTAAAATCAGTAGGTATACATCGAGCGTGAGAAAAAAAATAAAAGTACGTATTTGAACAACTAATAAAAAACATTATGTACATGTATGATATATCGCAAATAACATTTCCAACCATTTAAGTTTTAATTTGTATGATTTTATATATACCAATTTGTCAACATTTTACCTATTCGTTTAGTTAGGAACGGAAGTGTGTCTAGTAAATACGAAAATGTAAGGAATTAATGGTCTTGAAAGGATCTTTTTCAAAGGCGGAACTAAATGTTACAAAAGTAACTTTTCATGTAGCGTTCGTGATAAAATTTTATTGAAAAATGTTTTAATTTGTAAATCAATATTATGATCATTAAACTTTATTAAATGTCCTGTTCGTGTTATTTTTACATTAACTCTTAACATGTAACTAATTTAATGAAAAAAATGAAGATCCCTCGATAGTATGATTTTAAATGCTTACAGCTTGGTGGTCGTCATTTGTTTTATCCGTTAATCTTCGAATATTACATAATACCATTAGAAAATTAAAATAAAGACAAACATAGACTAAATCAGAAAATATATCACTCCACGCATAAAGCACGACGTTAATAGAATAATTAACCGACAAAAAGGCGCTGTGATATGTTCAATTGTTTGTCAAAAGTATTCTGTCTGGGATCAATGAGCCAAGGAAATAAACAAATACTAGTTATATATTACTTAAAATAAATTGGTTCGTCCGAAACACATTTCTTGATAGAGTTTCATCAGGCAGGTTCAAATAAAGAAAAATAAGGCTCGTATGTGTTCATCATTAGAGGCGAAAAATATCTTTCTCAGTTCATAAATAAAAAAAATAAGAAAACAAAATATATTCATGCATTAATTAATAATGAAAGTATACCAAAATATAGTATGTAAAGTACCATTATGGTATATGTAATTGAGACTTATAGACGTAATAAAAACTTTAGTAACTTGCTTTTGAGCAATATTGTATCTTCACAAAATGAATGACAAACATAATGTTGTATTATCTGATAGCGAATAAGTCCAAAGAATTATTATTCCATTTAATAATATACTTGTCGTACAATAATTCACTCAAAATTTTAAAGGATAATTTAATATTTCATAACATTATATACATCTCGTTGAAAGGAAGAACATATTGTTAAAAGAAAGAACACCATTACTTTTCCTTTGATATATTTGTTGATCTTTGTTGTTAGTAGTTTTTCTTGACATTGATGTCTAATGTGTTCTTATATACCTGTATGTATAAGTTAGTTAAATGCTAAATTGACAGTGTAATATAATTTGAAATTACTTACAACCTAAATCCTTGTACATTTCTTACTTCCGACTGAGAAAGGTTATAACAATTTTACTGTCAAAGTTGATATCGTCAAAAGCAAATACTTGAAATCGACACGTTGATATAATAATATTGGAAAATAATATAAGACAATATTTAGGGCTCTCCAGAAATGCACAAGTAGTAAACTGTGATATCAAAAGTATATTGCACTTAAATGTTTATCAGTTTGCCTGTATGTACATATTTATAAGTCAAAGTTGGGAGATAAAGTGGAAAGTTTTATATATCACTATCCGTCGATAGTACAAAAAATCTATAACAAGAATTAAAATATGAAAAATCCTCAATACATAGTTAGGTATCTAACTGTAAGTAGTTAGTTGTATATACCATGTTCTTTAATCAAAGTAAAAATCAAGTAGATATTTTTGTTAAAAAGATCGCGTAATAGTTTTTCTATGAGGTGTACGTGCGACATTACCATCTGAAAAGTTAATAAGTTTTCAAAAACATCTTCCGGGGATAAAAGTAGCGTTTACACTTTTTTATTCCAAGTTGCGTCTATTTCAAACATAAGTTATTTCGTTCGGTATGTGTAACTTTTATATTCATATCTTACACTTTTTGCACATAGTGTGTTTCTTTTGCAACCCCGCCCGTAATCTTTCAAGCTTTTCGAATTACCTTAAGTCGTTATCTTCATTATTTTAAATAAAAGCTCACAAGTAAAACATGATGATTCGATAGGTCTTATATGTCCGGTGGCAAATCGCATATTTAGGACGAAAACATGTAAATCCAATAGGAATATAAACTTGGCTTTGTTAAAAACCTACACGCGAATCTGTAACGACTTAATCGGATTGGTAGAAGTCCGCAAATTGTTCTGACTCTGAGCTTACCAGTTTTTTGCTCTTACTTAGCGGAGAAGCATAAAAAAACAATGTTTCATGTCGTTGTTTAATCCTGACCGGGGATCGAACCTACGACCTTCCGCACTCAATGCGAGAACGGACACATCTACAATACCGTCTATGAAGAAGAAGAAAAACAAAGACATATGCAAAACTTACAAATCGATGGAGAAAAAGCAGTTCAACTTCGTGCCTAGTTATGACAGTAGATCGTCTGGCACATCCGCAAATCAAATCTTCTTCCTTTGAGTTAGAGAAACAATGAAAACTGTTAATAAAGGTATTTAGATTCCGCTAATATGTAAGATTATATAGATACAAGTTATGATACATTTAATTCGTCTAAATAAAAGCCTAACATTGTTAGATCTTTTAATTTGTGGAAGTCCCATGGGATTCGAGCTATGCCCGGCGCGCTAAACCACTCGACCACCTAGACTCGATATATAATATATATACAACTCGTCGATATATACTATATATATACAACTCGTCTAAACATCAACCCAACAATGTTAGATCTGTGAATTTGCTTTTGCAAATTTTTTGTTCTTCTCTCACCGGGATTCGAACCCATGCTACTGAGATATCGTGACACCGAATCAAAATGAAGCTTTCGGTGACCGGGTGTTACCTTTCCACGTCAGTTTTAATCTAGCGTCGTCCTACTGTACATGATAATTATAAGGCATGAAGATGTTATTTTTACAGATCAGCTAAATTATCTATAGTAAAGGATCCTACAAATTAATGTGAGATACAGTCACAGAAATAATTTTGTTTATAAGTACGTATATATATATATATAAATTGCATAGACCTGCATAGATGTTCAAAATGGTATTACATGTCATTCAAGTTGTACGTCAGTCTACAAAGTTGAATAACCATACGTTGAGTTGCGACTGCCGAAGAAAGCCAAAGATGCAATCATTTGAAATTTCAAAATATTAACAGCTACATGTACCTTATATTAGCTTAATTGCTACTTCAGAAATATAAATTCTAAACTATTCTCTTATATTAAGGATAATTTTTATTTTTGTCCTTACCCCAAATTTATCGCCAGGATGAATCTCTTCTGTGTTCTTTCTTCCTTCAGGTTTTGTTATCACTTTGAAAAGAGAAGATAAATGCAACAACGTCTCCTGAATTACATTTGAATTTTACAATACAGACTCCTTAATATTCGAATGTCTTTAACCATTATCAATGCATCCAAATGTGTAAGTGATCGCCTTTCAAATATCTAAACATTTATGTTGAAATTGAGTGAATACCTAGCAAAGCATTGTGTATATGCTCATATATCTATGTTAATGCTATATAGACATAATTACAAATATGACAGGGGCCAATATCAAGCTTTTGTATCCCACAAAATACGATTTATATGCACGGAAATGCTAACAAAGCCTAAAGAACTTTGGAACTTTTAATTTTGGGGTTTAAATTAAACTGTTGTAAACAGAGAAATTACAAATGGTTTTCTAATGTAACGGGTCTTTTTGAAATAACAAATACCTTTTAAACCTTCTATGTCTAAAGTTTGTATGGGATCTTTAATGATCAGCATGTACCTTGTCATATGCATAATTCAAAGTGTGACAAATTACCCAATTCGGCCGATTTTCTGTTTTGATTATTTAAATTTGATTTAGAACACTGGGTGATTTATTTTTCATACACACTACCATAGATTTACTTCTGATCGATAAAAATCAACATGATTTAAACAACTTTAAAAAAAAATGTTTGTTTTTGTTCAAAGTATACGCATTTATATTTTATCGAAATATATGATATATATAGAAAGATGAATGTTTCCTTATTATTACTGGTATTATTTGATTGAATAATTTAGTTTCTTTCAATTTGTTTCAGCTAAATGTATCTTACTATTTCATACCATTTGTTTTTAAGTTTAAAATGTGATTTGCTATTACGTATCAAAAATAAGGATCAGTAAATGTGATTACGACTAAGTAGGCCCTTTCCTAATTCATTTCACAATTACATAAACATTATGCAAGACAAATTTGCAGTATTCTTATTCGAAGAAATAAATAACAAGATAGCGGCAGCCAGATTGTTTTTCTATTATCAAACAGCTAGATACGGGGCGCCGAATGGGACTCTTGTGGTTTTGTACTCAAAATTCAATTTTGTACGGACAAAAGTGACTTTTGTTCAACAAAAGTAAGTTCAGTTTAACAAAATTTGTATCATACTACAAATTTAAAATTTTGTCATACAAAATTATCTATCAGCGGACAAAAGTCACTTTTGTCATGACAAAATTAATTTTTGTTACACAGACTTGAATTTTGTTACCTAATTTGAAAATTGGGCGACAAAAGTCAATTTTGTATTCAAATTAGTTTAGTTTGGTTTCTGTGAACTAATTTGCATACAAAATCGACTTTTGTTACACAAAATTGACAAAAATGAATTTTGTCTCAACAAAATTGACAAAATTGAATTTTGTAACAAAATGAAAATTGACAAAATTGACTTTTGTCTCAACAAAATTGACAAAATTGAATTTTGTCTCAACAAAATTGATTTTTGTCTCACGAAAGTCAATTTTGTCTCACGAAAGTCAATTTTGTCTCATAAAAGTCAATTTTGTCGTCACAAAAATGAATTTTGTCGTCACAAAATTGACTTTTGTCGTCACAAAATTGACTTTTGTCTCAACAAAATTGACAAAATTGACTTTAGTCTCAACAAAATTAACAAAATTGACTTTTGTCTCAACAAAATTAACAAAATTGACTTTTGTCTCAACAAAATTAACAAAATTGACTTTTGTCTCAACAAAATTAACAAAATTGACTTTTGTCTCAACAAAATTGATTTTTGTCTCAACAAAATTGACAGAATTGACTTTTGTCTCAACAAAATTAACAAAATTGAATTTTGTCTCACAAAAGTGAATTTTGTCTCACAAAAGTCAATTTTGTCTCACAAAAGTCAATTTTGTCTCACAAAAGTTTATTTTGTCTCACAAAAGTCAATTTTGTCTCACAAAATTGAATCTTACCTCACACAATTGACTTTTGTGATTTAATTTCCATATCAGGTAACAAAAGTCAATTTTGTATGCAAATATGTTTATATTTGCATACCTTTTAGACAAAATTGACTTTTGTCATGACAAATATGAATTTTGTCTACAAAACTGAATTTTGTCTACACAAATGAATTTTGTCATCACAAAATTGAAGTTCTCACAAAACAAGTCTGTAGCACATAGTTTTGTAAGACAAAAATGATTTTGTTATGACAGAATTGAATTTTGTACAAAACCACAAGAGTCCCATTCGGCGCCCCGTACTAGAAACAGATAATTTTTTAATATTAGCAGTCAGTATCAATATGAACCGACCATACAATGGCAAATTGCAGATACATTTACATTTCAAAGAGGGTGAGATTTTTCTTCATCAAAACACATTTTCGAATCACATCGTTGCTTGTATTGATATAAGAGAAAGCATATACGGAATCATTGAAAAAAAATTCTTTCTGATAAACACACCGTATTTTCATGTAAAATCGGCAAGATTAACATTTGAAACAAAGAGAGTATATCATCATTTTAAATACTTACATGTTCCGCTAACGTTAAAGTAGATTCCATCTGGAGCTAATCCTTCACGAAGGATAACTCTGTTATGTTTGTACCTGATAAATAAAAATCTCAATTATCTACCTTTTGTTATACATATTTAAAATTTAGTTTCCCCTTGTGAAGTCCAATTAAAGAAATAACAAGTTATAATGATTGCTATTCATACCCATTTATTTGACATAAGTTCATTGGTGTAGATTTCTAATGTATATAACACTTATTTAAAGTAGAAAAAATAATAACATTTAAAATGTGTGTACTGAATGTAATTTTAAACAGAGGGATATAGGCTGGCAAGACATAGGAACACGACTAAAACAAGTGAAAAGCTGACGCTGGCAACGGATCCTCCCCGAACGGCATCTTTAATTAGTGAACACTCTTTTATTTCCAGGATTCACCATGACAATCGTTGTGAAAGAACAAATACGCATGTACCGTATTATTGTGAATTTTAAGTAAATGTGTTTCAATTCATAGTTTAACATCATCCCCAAACTAGCTTCAAATAGATATATGTTTAGTGACCATGATCTTGACATTTGAAAATAATATTAGTTACATAGTGTGCTAGTGACCTAATACGGTATATATGGGGTCAGTAAATTCCATATGGGGTGAGAGCGAAGCTCGAATCCCCATATGGAATTTACTGACCCCATATATACCGTATTACGTCACTAGCACACTATGTAACGAATTTATCTTACCGACTATCTTAACGTGTGAAATTAAGACTAGTGATTCTCAAAATGAGAAAGTCTACTAAGAAAATACTTCCATTGATCCTACAAAAACAGATGCCAACAATAACGACTTGTAAGGTTTAAATGTGTTTTATGAATTTTTTTCAATCTTAATCATCACTTTCTTCGTCTGTTGGAACTTTTAAGATTTTTTCTCAGTACTGTTTTGTTTTTTATAAAGGGACATAACACCTTTACAACCGTGTATGAAATAAGCCCGCCCCCTTCTTACCTAATAAGGAATATAAAGGGACGTAACTCCACTACTAACCGTGTATGAGATAAGCCCCGCCTCCCTACTAACCTAATATCAAATATACACGGTTTGCACGCGGACGCTTTTAACCAATCATATTCCTGGAAATGTATAGGAGGTAAGATAAATAGGCTTCTTCCCTCATAATCATATATTTTTCGCCAGTATAAGTTTCGTTCTAACAATGCAAGGACGCGGAACTCAAGCTTATATTTGAAAACCAATATTTTTTTTCTTCTTCTTCTATTTTCAGTAACATTGTCATTGATCCGTGGTAGTTTGACCCTAAAATCTGCTGGCTTTTATCCCCTTTTTATATTTGCCCTATATAACAATTTGATTTAAACCACGCCTCCAAGGGTACTCGACGGTTCCAATCCATGTGTTGCCCTTTCATACAGAAAACCGTACATTCTTGAAAATCGAGCAGTATAAATATAAGATGTTGCATGATTGCCAAGGAGACAACTCACCACAAGTACCAAAATGACGTAGAAGTTAACAACTAAAGGTCACCACACGGACTTCAACTATGGGAAAATTCATACCGCAAAGCAAGCTATAAGGCTGTTATTACATGTACATACAGAAAGGCAGTTGGTGTATACCGTGTCCATATTTGGTGTATACCGTGTCCATATGAATATTTACAACTTGCCGATAAAATCTTTTACCGATAATGTACGAAACTATGATGAAGGAATAGTTTTCATCGTTCTATTCTGTGATATCAAACAAATCGATTGCGTATTTTGTAACATCTTTAAATGTAAAATATAAAATATACTGTATATATTGAATGCGACAGATAACTTACTTGTCATAGAAAGAATACTGGACAATTTTCCTCTGTACAGTAAATGGGTATTCCCTGAACTGTTTACTCATGCTTTTAAGGCATTTCACAACCTTTCAATAAAATATCCATAAAATGCACTTATTGTAAGCAAAATAAATGAATAAAATCACTTAACCTGTTCAATTTTCCAAACTTACATTACGGTTTATGGCTAATATCCTTTCATGTATAGTCTGGCTGAGAATACAACAAATTATACTGACCATTCCGTGTGAAAAATAAAAATCAATTTTGATCATAATTACACATTGTATTCTCCTAAATCGTTTACGTTAATACGTTAATCACATAATTGAACTTAATAATTCTTGTTAGTTACAGGAAATGGAATTATAAAATAATTTTTGGTTTAAAATTGGTTATACTGTAATTCACTAAATCATGTTTGGTTTAACATTGGTTTTACTGTAACTCACTTCATCAACCTTATCTTGCTTCCGTGTTCCTGGTCTCTGTCGCATAATGTCTCTTATTTCGTCGGTAAATAAACCCTGTTTATGAAAAAAGGGTAAAAACAGAAGTTTAAAAATGTTACTTTTAACTAAAAACTCTCATACACATCCAATAATACTCTCTTGGATTTCTAGTTCAGAAGATGCAAAGTCAGTTGAAAAAATGATCGTGTAGCATTATAAAAATTCATTTTTAGTGGTATTATGTTTTTTTTAAATTGAATTTAAAAAAATAAATATTCATTACTGATGCAGGCAGAACAAAATCTGTCCTTTGATATAAAGGCTATTTCCTAACAATGCAGTATGATTTATCTACTTTGACATAGATAACGTCCAGTGGCAAATATTAATTGCGTATTCAGGATGATAAAAAATACGTATTTAAACAACAGGTAGGCTATACAAGATGGATCAACCGGAATAAATGGCGCGAAATTTAGACTGCTTTGGAAAACGAAAGTATTTTGGGTTAAGTACTGAAAGTTAACCTAGCAAAATGAACCATCAGAGAGTTATTGGAAGAGATTGTGTTAATGAGATTTGAAATCGTTACGTCAGCAGCAACAGTATAAACCACAGTAACTAGATGTTTTTCTTCCATATTTATAATTCATTATTCAATTCTTTGAATAAAATGAGAACGAAATTGCAAAAATGACCTTAGGAAAAGCATAGAATATCGGTGTAATTGGTCAGTAATCATTATAGATTCAGATTCAATAATATATATAATTGCTTAGGCGTATGGTGCTTAATACAGACTACTTTATCGATTGATTTATAACTACTGCTAATTTAGATATTAAACAGTTTTATTGTATTCTGTAATTGGATAATAGCTTGTTAAATTGTTTGTTATGTTGATGTTGTCAACTTCAGCAACTATCATTTATTTGATGAAATATTTGAATATATCAATTAAACAAAAACGTAACACAACAGCACAGGATATGCATCATACTCAGAATATTCGTTGCATTTTTATTGATTTGTAGAAAATTGACTATGTTGCGCAATTAATCAGCATTTTGAAATAGATAATATGCAAACTTGGTATAGCATTTTAAAGCATATTATAATAAAATAATGGTGTTCAAAGGTAAAATTATCCGCTTCTATTCTTGTCAATGTGAAATCGTGCTGAAGGGGCCACAATTCTTCTTGCAATCCAACCGCATCTCTCTTTTTTTTATATCAGTTTACTAGTCTTAACTTATTTATACTGTGCAGGTGCTTTTACAGATTCAAATGATCATGTAATCTCAAGAAAAATGTTCACTGAACTAGTGTACATTTTTATATAGGGGCCAGTTGATTGATGTCTGCGGTTGCTGAGTTTTTCCGCTCCGTTGAAGACTCATCGCTATGACTGTTATCTATGGCAAGCCGTTCTCGTCAAAACTATGTTTAAACCCTTTTTTCGAAAAAAAAATACACACTGAGAATTAAAAACCTAAAATAACACACTGAGAAATCAAAATTACACACTGAAATTTAAAAAAATAAAAAACACACACTGAGAATTCAAAATTACACACTGAGATTTTAAAAAGACACACTGAGATGAAATAAACTGAAAAACACACACTGAGAATTGTTAATTACACACTGAGATTTCAAAAATACACACTGAGATTAATATGCAAATTACTAATGAATATTCATGAGATGACTGATAATTCAACAGATTCATATCTTGATCTCAAGAACTCTTGTCATTATAATGAAATGCGATTCCTTCAACCAACATTCGTTATAAATTTCAAGACTTAACATCGCTCATATTCATAAGTTTGTTGCCTATAATTCAGATCATTACTACCAGTTATTAAACATGTGTCCCTTTTCAAAAGTCTTCCTGATTTCGCTAGTTAATCTTTCATATTTTTGTTACGTTTATATGCTATAATAGACACTTGAGTAAAAATTTCACAGCATTCATTTGCAGATTGTTCCAATGTTTTCTTATAATTTTATAAAGTTTTGCACCATTTGGTTATATTTTGTAATAAGAGTAAGTGGGTATTTTTCTTGTTCTTGTATTTCTAAAGTTTTTTTATTAATAATTTGGAACCAAATCGAAGGACTAACGAGTTCTGTCCCCTTGTTGTTTTAAGCTTGTAATAGATTCAGATTAAGTATGCTAATTAGATATGTGCGCATAAAAAGTGCGCACAAATCTCAGTCACGGTGTAATTTTAAATTCTCAGTGTGTAATTTTAAATTCTCAGTGTGTAATTTCAAATTCTTAGTGTGTGTTTTCAGTTTATTTATTCTCATTGTGTCTTTTTGAAATCTCAGTGTGTAATTTTTAATTCTCAGTGTGTAATTTTCAATTCTCAGTGTGCGTTTTTCATTTTTGTAATCTCAGTGCGTCTTTATGAAATCTCAGTGTGTAATTTTTAATTCTCAGTGTGTAATCTTCAATTCTCAGTGTGTAATTTTCAATTCTCAGTGTGCGTTTTGAAGTTTTTAAATCTCAGTGTGCTTTGTTGTAATTCTCAGTGTGTAAATTTTTCGAAAAATGGTTTAAACATAGTTTTGACGAGAACGGCTTGCCATAGTTATCTGATATTTGGTCCGGTTGTCTCTTTGACATATTCCTCATTTCCATTCTCAATTTTATAAAACATGATGAAAGTAATTCTGTAAGTTTTCAATAAGTTAAACATAACATTCCATGCATTCATACCTCTGTCTGCTTTTGCTGTTTATAATCATTGAGATCGAATGTTAGCTGCATGAATTTTCCAGCGCCATTTTGTACCAATCTAACAAATTCTCTTCCTTTCTTCTGTGATTGTTGTAAAGTGGTCACAGCGATCAAATTATCCAGTAAAGCAAACCAGGATTCTTGTGATACAGAAGTCACTAAAAGGCTTTGTAACAAAAAAGAAAGAGATATTTTCTATAATCAAAGATAATAAACTTATGTACCCAATTATTTGAAAACATGGAACATTGAATTTGTAATATTTAACAGACCCGTACAGTCACCGCGTGCACGTGTGAGGGGACAGAATCGTAACCCTTGGCTAGCAAAAAAATTATGTTAAGCATGTTTAAGACGGGGCTTCTGGAGGTAGTCCACAGACCATAGTAAAGTAACGGAATAATTACAAGCGCCCGAACACATATTGGTTGTTACAACAGTGATAATGGCAACCAATTACATGGTTGTGTCTTAACATTTTCCAGTAATGCCAATAGGAAAGCACTCTGTAGATTAGCAATATTCTTAAATAATTCTCAAAATCATAGCAAATTAATAAAAATGCTATTCAATTCAATTCCTATTCAATGTTTTATTAAAGTCTCATCTCTCAACAAGTACAATCAATCTTTATACATTGTAAAATAACACTAAATAAAATGAGAGCCATTCTATACAGAATTATAAGAGACTATTAAAGTGCATAGATATAATACACAATATGAAATAAAATACTATTTACAATATATAAAATTTCTACGCCTTTTTAAAATCAAATGACAGGTTTTGACACACACGTATCATATTTACATCTGAGAATAAAAACACTAACTTGTGGTTAACATCTAAAGTATTAAAATTATCATTAAAAGTTTCAGCTACATAATATAAATGGTTTCTAAAATCGTCATAAAAAGGACATCTTAATAAAACATGCGCTTCATCTTCAATAAAAACGTCACATATATGGCACACTCTGTTTTCTAAAACAATATTTTCATATCTTCCTGTTTCAATCCTTAGGGAGCAACACCACATCTAAATTTGGCGAAAGCGCCACCTCTACCCGAAACAGATTTATCAGAATGTAAAACAGCATGCCAATTATCGACATGTTTTTCGTGTAATTTTGACATAATCATTTTTACAAAATAGTTAGTGTCCATATTTTCAGGACACGATAAATGACTTAAATTTAGTTCACAGAAGGTTTTCTTTACTAAAAAAATCCAGTTTTTAACACACTTATGCTTAATACTCCATACTATCAGCCCACTTGTGAACTTTTGCATTTAACCGGTTTGAGCTCACCACAAACGAATAATACTTTTCCACTGCTTATCAATATTTGTGTTATACCTAAGTCTCCAGTAACTGCAGCATTTGGTGCATATTTATCTACTCCGAGAAAAAATCTACAAGCCCTATTATGTATGGAGTTAATACAAGAATATGTTTTTACACCCCATATACCTGCTCCATATTCTATTATAGGTCGTTTGTAAAATTATATGAAAGTTTGGTTTGTCCTAAGGACAGTCAAGTTTGTAAGTGAAATGACCGTTTATTCTTACAGAACATAAAACACTTGTATACATTGACTTAATAGCAGAACAAAAGTCTGTGCTATGACTAATAAGTTTAAGTTCTGCTTTAATTTCAGACAACAAATGAATTACAACTGACCACTTTCCGACTAGGTTTAACTTGAATAGACAATTCTACTTATATAACTTACCTTTTACAAACATGGCAGACATGAATTAACATCTTCACAGCTCTTGCCATCCGTCGAAATTTGACATAAGGCTGCAAATAAATATTGAAATATAACTTGCATTATGTCTACATTAGGGTACTAAAGATTGCCTAAACCTGGCATAGATTTAATAAGCTGTATAACCCTGGAAATTTTGTTTCCTCAATTCTCTTCACGCATTCGTATAAAAAAAGAAGATGTGGTATGATTGCCAATGAGACAACTGTCCACAAGAGACCAAAATGACACAGACATTACTTTCTTTGGCCTTTCAACTTGTTTGATTCGAGCGTCACTTGTGAGTCTTGCAGACGAATCACGCGTCTGTCATACAAATTGTAATCTTGGTATATATGCTGAGAATTTTTCTATAGAAAAAGTAGGTTATGAGATTTTAACAAATGATCTAAAACTCGTTTGGAATGCCAAGACATTGTCAATATTGCTAAAGACCTGCACTTCATATGTTTTTCATCATCTTGACATTTGCTGGAATGATTTGTAGGGTGACCAGTTGTGTATGGTAAATGATAGTTCAAAAGGCGAAAAAATGAAGCAAAAACCATTTCGGCATTCAAATGAGGACATCATATTTATTCTGTTTCAAAATTTCATAAAAAGCAATAGTTTATACAGTTGTATGTATGGTTAAGACAATATTCATCAGAACAGAAAAGGGACAATTTCCCCTGAATTTGTTTCACTCACAAAGGACAACATTAGGAAGCTGTAAAAACCTGATAGAATACTAGTTTACATTTTGATATAACTATGTTATAGTTTTTCACTTGTTTATATACTTATAAATTCCTGGCTTTGTTTTTATTTATCTAGCGTTCCTTTTGAAGGTAAATCGAGAAAATCACTACGGAGCCAAAGGTATATATAAAGTTGTTGTTTTTTACAAAGTTTCATTTTAAAGAGGTGTTATACGATTAACTGATAACACTTTCATAATTACTTGACACACTCCTGTTAAAAAACGTTTTTTCAACGCTGCATATTGTTGAGGAACTCAATGATTGCATCTAAATTGTATGTTTTGTTGTTTTTTTGGTAATAATGCGTCGAGGAACTTCTTTCATCGAATTGCGTCTTAAAATCAATACAACGTAAAATTATAGTTACAGAAAGTTAATTCTGTTCAATAAAATTTTCTGTGTGTATATTTTTTAATCAATTACAGTAGTTATGCCAAAATCTATTTACTTTCCGACTTTAGGAATAATCAGTATTTGGAACATACGCTTAATGTTGTTAATACCAGCAAATTATACACAATTGAAGTTTGTTTACCACTGTGAATCTAAGTATATATTAGGATTTAAGAACTTTTAAATCAGATAGGAAATAAATTCCGGGAAAACTGGCTCCACATTATTTGCGAGCAGCAATTTCTGTAATAAAGAAAATAAAATAAAGAACAGTGCAAGAAAGCTAAACGGTGTTTCTAATTGAGGTCAGAAATTTCTTATGATAAGACTGTTATGTGAATTAGGTGTGAACTTAGTTACCAAAAAAAGGTTTATAAGGTACGCAACTAGATATCGTGTTGTAATTTAAAAATGGAAAATGGCAGTAGTTCTTAAAAGATTACTTACCATTGTATAGAGAATGTTCAAGTACTCTTCAGAATGAACACAACATTAATTCAGTATAATTTAAAGTAAAGTAAAAGCATTGCTCAATTAATACGCTTCACTCCATACCGTTAGTTACCATCAAATATTTATATGCGTAACAGTATCAAATCTAAGGTGGAACATTATTAGTTGATATTAATATTAAAATGTGTGAAAATTGGAGTCTGTGAAACATGATGAAGCAACACAGTAAAAAGTTAAATAAAAACAGAAGTGCACCAAATTTTCCAAAACAAAGAACGGCTTTTATAGCATAAAATGTACTGTACATTGTTGACAAAACAGATATATTAATAAGACGGTTGAAGAAGTATATTCACTAATTTCATAATTAAAAATGCTTATATTAGGATGAACTCTATGTTATTCCTGATACATCAATTTCGTTGCTTTTGCCAATATTGTCTTATTGGTTTCTTTTAATTGTTATATTCACCTGACGAGTTTTCACAGTTCACCCTCCATTTATCTGCAACGAGTGGCGAAACATGTTTTTTGGGCGAGACCACAGCAATACATATATACATGTACATAAGCTTTAAAGAAACAAAAACAACAACAACAACGACGACGACATCAACAAAAAGGCGCAGTTCACCTATAAACGAACATTTTTCCTTATTTTAACAGTTTTTAACGAGTTGGTTTGACTGAAACCTGGATTTATGCGTTTTAGACGTATATTTGTATGATGTATGTAGTTTGATGTATTTTATAAAAAAAATATCTTATAAGTAGTGAAAGCACTTAATCTATCAAATAATTAATTCGGATAAAGGAGAAAGAAATATAATTGTTAATGCGCTTAGGCATCGTGACCTATAATATAATTGAAATACAAGTACATTTAATTTTATTACCTCTTAAAGTACTTAAACTATTTTTTAATAACTTCATAATGCTACCTTATTTTCTTAAATGTAACATTATTGTGTTTAAATACAATATTTTAAAAGTTATTACCAGATGCAACGGAAAGGACCCATTTTCATTCATTCAATTTTAATCATGTTTAAATACCTTAAAATTTATTAGACATTTATAAATATAATTTTCTAGTTTAAATATCCACTTGTGTTTGTTTAGTTTACTACTCTGATTTAAATATTATAACTTTGTACAGGCAAAAAAGAACGGATACACTATTATGTGGGATATAGTCAAAGATACAGCATCCAAACGACACAAAAAAAAACCGTTATTCACAAATATCTTGATTTTTAATTAGAATTTAATCCCCAAAAACTATATCAGGGGGTGTTGGGTCCAAAATGATAAAAGAGAGGGTTACTGAACTGTTAACTAACAATTGTAATATATCCTTAACTCTCCGAGAAAGAGACACTCTCCTCGCATACATAAACGGGTATAGCGTCCCCATTCCTTTCTGACGCAATTACGTATCCCGCCAAGCCAAACTGACGCCTACATTTTTCAAGAGTTTTACTGTCGGACAGGTAAAATTCACGAAGGGATGACCATATATTGTAATACCAATTTCAAATCTTTGGCTTCTAAATCTTAGTAAGCGACAGACTGCTCTGATTATTGTCCATTCCAATTGTTTGGTTTCAGCGTTTGGAAGACTTAATCATAATTATGGTAGAAACAAATCCCCCTTCTATTTGCATGTAAGATGCACTATTTATCTCCTCTAAAAAGTTAAATTTATATTCTTAAAATTCCCTTTTCTGAATTTCAATTATCTTTTAGTAGAAAAAAAATGACGTTATCTACTTACACAAGCAGAACGCACCGATATAATTAATAACGTAACTATGTGTTTTGTGCACATAAATTTAAGATCATACATTTGTTATCGTCGTCCTTGAGTACAAGGAAAGTTTTTGAGATGTATGTGCATTTTATATGCTTATTTGACTATAATTATAGTTCTATTTTTACGAAATAGTCGATTGTGGTAATTGTGGTCCAATAGTTTATATAAAAAAGAAGATCTGGTATGATTGCCAATGAGACATCCTTCACAAGAGACCAAAATGACACAGAAATAAACAACTATAGGTCACCGTACGGCCTTCAACAATGAACAAAGCTCATACCGCATAGTTAAAGTATATGTATGTTATCTTTTCCGACATAATGGTATTGTATAATATTCTATCGGATACTTGTATGAGGGTCTGGGTGTGGGATTCTTCATTTAATTTTTTTAATTTTTAGACCATTTTAGTTTATTATACCCCCGCTTTGAAAAAAAGGGGGGTACCTATACTGTTTCACCTCTGTCTGTCTGTCCTTCCGTCAGTCCGTCAGTCCGTCAGTCCCATGAATATTTTTCGTCACATTTTTCTCAGGAATTACACTACCAGGATTTCTGAAATTTAGTTTTAAACTTGATATAAGTCAGCTATACTGTGTGATGCGTTTTCAGATTCATCACTCGACAACTTCCTGTTTACCGAACACTTGTATCATTTTTACACCTGATAGCCAAGTTGAAATTTTTTCGTCACATTTTTCTCAGGAAGTGCACTACCAGGATTTCTGATATTTGGTTTCAGACTTGATATAAGTCAGCTATACCGTGTGATGCGTTTTCAGATTCATCACTCGACAACTTCCTGTTTACCGAACACTTGTATCATTTTTACACCTGATAGCCAAGTTGAAAATTTTCGTCACATTTTTCTCAGGAAGTACACTACCGGGATTTCTGAACTTTGGTTTCAGGCTTGATATAAGTCAGCTATACCGTGTGATGCATTTTCAGATTCATCACTCGACAACTTCCTGTTTACCGAACACTTGTATCATTTTACACATGATAGCCAAGTTGAAAATGTTCGTCACATTTTTCTCAGGAACTACAATACAAGGATTTCTGAAATTTGGTTTAAGGGTCAATATAAGTCAGCTACTAGTATACCGTGTGATGCGTTTTCAGATCCATCACTCAACAACTTCCTGTTTACCGAACACTTGCATATTTTTACACTATTAATATTATCCACTTGCGGCGGGGGTATCATCAGTGAGCAGTAGCTCGCAGTTTCACTTGTTCTATTCTATATTTATTTTGCCTCTTATTCTTTATTCTTCACATTTTGGCAGCATATCCCCTTTTTATTTGGATTAGCTTTCTCTATTCCTTATCGATTACCCTTAATAAGATATACAAGAACACACCCGTGATATCACGGGTCCGTGACTGAATTAAAGTATATGACTATGCGCAAGCCTTATTTTAGTATTAGTATTGTCATCTGATAAAGTCATGCCGATTATAAGATACACAGTTTTTCTCTGCTTTCAAGTCTTTCTGTTTGAACCCGTCGAACTGAAACAATAATATTAATTATTTGGAAAACAAAAGGTCCTGGAATGGAGTATTTTTAATCAACAGCATTGTCCTACAATGTATATAAGTTATAAATAAAGTTGAATTCTTTGCTTCGCTGTTTTACGTCATGCCCACTAACAAATTGAAAACTGTACCTATACGCCTTATTTTTAGTCCAGATTTCTAGTATTCGTATTGTTATCTTAGAAAGTCTTACTGATTAAAATACTACAATAGGTAACAATTTGACAATTTAGTAGTGTCAACCCTGTGGTTATGACCCGTGTATATAGCATATTAATCCTGAATACAGCGTTTGGTGGTGCGCCTGTCAGATGCGGAACGTACAGATAAGGTAATAGGTAACAGGTGAATATACTATTGGTATCCGTAGCGGACTCGACCCGGAACTTCTTAATTATTGGCAATATTAATTACGTGGAAAACAAAAGGGCCTGGAGTGGTGTAATTTTTAATCTACACCTTTGTACTATATTAGTTCTATATAAAGTTGAATTCTGCGATTCGTCGTTTTTACGTGATGACGGCTGACAAATTGGACCTCGTAATTTTAGTATTATAGATAGGAAGATGTGGTATTAGTGCCAATGAGACAACTCTCCATCCAAGTAACAATCTTTAAAAGCTAACATCATAGGTCAAGGTACGACCTTCAACACGTAGCCTTGGCTCACACCGAATAGAAAACTATATAAGGGCCCCAAAAAATACTAGTGTAAAACCATTCAAACGGTCTAATAGTCTGCACTTTTCTGTAAATCTCACCAATCCTCTTATCGTGTTAATGTTGTTGTTTTTTTGCTGAAAAGTTTATCTCGCTCCGCTACGCCCCTCTTAAAATATTTTCATGACTAATATGGTAAGATTTTCTATACTTTAGTCTAGTAATATACAGGCTTCCGCGAACGGTTAATTTAGATATAGAGAGAATATTCAAATGTTTGCATATAAAAGTTATAAAAGTTTTAAACGTAAGATTTTATATAAGAAACGAAAACAAGAAAATGAGTGATAGTCGTTAAAAAGAATTAATGTCAGAATATTTTCTTAATATAGTTAGCGCTTACCGAAGGAGCAACATGCATCATTTTCATTTGATCTAACTATAATCTGGTGTCATGGATTGGGTTGATCTTCATATGATTTGGAAATATTTAGATTTTGATCTAAAATTTGTTATTACTGAAGGGCTCTCCACATCGTACAAGTACAAGTACTGTTATTACAGACAGTACTGGAGTACTTTTAAAAGCAAATTTTTATTGAACTGTATTATTGTTGTTCAATTAAAAGTTACACTGTAATATAATGTATATATTTAGATATGTATACATTTAGATATTCTTGATTATTAGGTTAAAATTTTTAAAGCTTTGAAATTCCTAAAAATGACCTGAACGGTTCATGTATGACCCGAATGACGACAAATCAAGACAAAAGAAGCAACTTATGAATGATGCTTCATGTCTGCAATTAGGCAACACAAGAATATACTTTAAAAGTGTCAAGATTAAGTCAGTGCTTGGTAAAATATTCTTTTTATCAAGGAAATTTTGAATAAGCTTCGTTATATAAATTACAACTCAGGTGAAAACATTGAATTTGTGCTGGTTTACTTCTAAGGTCCCAATGCGGATTTTACCGATGTCAACTACCGGGTCAAAATATAATAATCTAATAAGACTAGTTTGTTTAATGTGAATGACAAAAAGGCAAACTTGACGACCAAAGTTTTACAGATGCAGGACACCAAAACTAACATTTCATTAGGTCAAGAATCCGATGTGGAAAACAGCATCAGTTGTGTCTATACGAATAGTATTTCATACTTCGGACAAGCCAATCCAAATGGCACATAAAAACGATTCTTTCGGTATTCAACTCTGAAATATTATCTTTTTATAATCAGATGAATACATTACTGTCTCTTCACCAACTATAATTTTTGATTATCAGTACAGAGCACTGTGCTCTGGAATGATGTTATTATTTAATTGGAAAAGATAGCACTCTTTATCTAAAATTTCTTCATGTGAACTGAAGGCTAAAATATTATAGTTCCAACTATTTTTAATTAAATATGATTAATTTTATAGAAAGTTAATTTTAAAATGTACAACCACAGTGACGGTGATACCATGGGATATCCCTAAGGGATTAGCACGGAATCGTTTATCAAATTTTAACGGAAAATTTTAATTAATTGGTTGAATACTTTGACTGATATATAAGTCCTTATACATAAATATTTTATCAATTTTGTTTAGAATATGCATTCATTGATTTTAAAATGATTTATTATTACATATTCATTTTTGTTTCAATTTAATAGTTATCGTTCTATATCCCATCAAGTATACCACGATGATGCCATTGGAACTTTCTCCTTTCAGACAGAGTTAAATTTGAAAAGAGCCAACTGAACGGGGAACGTTGCTTTTTGAGTGACAGTGACATTTAACCTTAATTCACGTATTGACTCCAAAATAGATAAGCCTCTTTCACTTCCCTTTATTTATTAGTGTCCATACAGTAATATTCCCATCAGACAAAGACGGAAACCCGGATGTTTCCATCTGGTTAACCATTTTTCCAATGTTTTGAACTTAAGTAAGTGAGTGGCCTAGCTTTCATCTATTTTCTACAAAATCAAAATTTTTCTCTCCCTACCTTCCCAATCTTCTATTTCCAATCCAACAGCGGTAACTCCAATTAAAGTCCATAAGTTATCAACTGTTTCGGATACACAGACGGACGTACAAATAAGTGACAACTTTGTGTTTCCGAAAACAAATTGATTCGAGTACATACACGGACGGACAAAGTGACTACTATACATCATCGGCTTTCGAAATTTTTTCGGAAGCATTAAAAGTGTCGCTATGCATTCGAAATAACGGCGAATAACGTGTGCATCGTAAGCAGTGAGATAGTCTTTCGATTTCAGAAAAAGAGTTAACGCTAAAGTTTAATACAGAATGTATATGCAAGAACATTTCCATATGGAATTTTGAATATAAGATCGAAGTTGATAAAAGTCTCCCTTTACCTGTTCTTCCTCTTCGGTTTCGTCTTCCTCTTCAGATTCTTCGTCTTCCTCTTCGACTTCTTCGTTTGGATCTTTTGGCGGCCATAAATCTCGTGTTGGTGTATCTAGACGGATTAATTCAGGGTCGTCCATTTCTTCCGTGAAATTTCAAGTTTTTAATCACACTGATTCTATTAAAGCTACTCAAGATATTGTAACATAATATTTTATTCTGTATTTCTATCGATTTCAATTTCAGAAATTAATTTCTTCAATTTTCATTGGAAAACAAGCGTTTATAATTAAATTGGTGATTTTGTTACATTGAAATGTTTCTGTTATATCCGTTTGAATAGCTTAATGATTCTCTACTTAAAAACTTGTTCAGGTACAAAATGATGACATTAATAAAGTTTGCTGATTACAGCAGTGATATCTTTCTTTATCATTAGGTTCAAAGCACCGTACGAAATGTGTTAATAATTCATTAGAATTTTTTTAAACCCTGACAATGGGAAGGCGGTGGGGTTTGTATAAATTACAGATTTTAAATCACCGTTGCTAGACCATTGTTTGATAAAACACAATATAACGTAAAGATAAAGACGTATGTATTTTGTTATATTTTATTTTGTATGTACAAGACAAATCTCAGATCTATTGAATAAAGTTTAATATTGATCTCTTTGTTTGAACTATAAAAATAACTCATTTCTTGAGTCTTTCTTAAACAAACGTCTTTCAGTTGAAACAATGTTAAAAATCTATCTACTCCTAAAATCACGGCGCGGAGATTCAATAGCTTAAAGAATTCATTCAAATAATTTTCGCTATAACTAATCAATTTTTTGTCATTAAATATGGATTTAAACATTAACTGGTTTTATATTCTATGTGCGAAAAGTAAATTAAGATCAGATTGTACTGTCCAACTTGATAAACGACTACTGTGTCCTGTAGCGATGAGAAGAAATGGTTATCGACAAATATTGATTTATAAAACTTTGAAGATATCAGATGCAAATTTCGTGTTTGTATTGGAAATTTAAATGAAAAATGAGAGACATATATAGCATTTTCTTAAAATTCTACTTTTATTTTGTAATTAAGTCAGCATTCAACAATTTTAAAAAACAATGTCATTACTTTTAACATTAGTGTTACAAAAACAATAATGGACATGTACGATGTCTATTACTAAATGTTATTGTCCAAACTTTTAATCTTTTCGATTTCTTGAAGTGGGAGGATTCAGTCTTAATTCATGATCGATAATATAAATTATTTCTTTCAGTGTGATTTAAATCAATACTTCTACTCCGACTGTACTGTGTCTAGTGCTACAAAATATTTTTCTTTGTGACCTGGTTCAAAAGTTCAAATATCTTTTACATTCTAGAAATTTCCGTCTCTGATTGTCACCTTCCGGTATGCTGATGTTTTATCATGCAAAATATACAAAATACAATCCGAATCATCGATTATCAGGTGTCCATCATATTGGTATTATAAGATATTAACTGCATGGCAAAAGTTGAAGCTTTTTGTTGAGTGATACTATTTATATACTTCAACCTGCAGTAGCACTATACCCATTAAAGATGTATCTTTATCCAAATATGTTTAGAGATTATAAAATTGGTATATACAACACTTTGTACAAATAAGTACTCGTACAAACATTCATTTGAATATTTTTGCTAGAGTTTTTTTTTGTACGTGAACTGCAGTACATTGGTAACACATGTACTTTCCTAAGAGAACTTTCTGAATACTGTTCCGGAATTGTCATGTTACACGACGGATATCTGAGGGTCTGTATGACGAGCTAGAGCCTTGTTCATTTCTATGTTTCTTTGTTTAGCATTTTTCACTATTCTTTCTTTATTTATTAACCATTATTCTGTATTATTTATTCTTCAACACCTCATACTGTCTATATTCTTCTCAAATTATCTCTATACTCTTGTTTTCCCCCACCATTCTCCATCATGTGAACCCTACCTAAACGTTCATTCATATTATTCAAAATATTTGTGATAGGCTTTATCTTTTTGTCAATTCAAATGAAGTTTAGTAGCGAGAAAACGCAAAAACGTTTCAAAAGTCGTTTAAACAATGATTTACAGTTAAGCCGTACTCCCCTGGATACCAATCGAAACTCCTAGATCGTTAAAACAATGGTCGAAAAGTGGATTGAACGGAAAACAAAATAGGGAAACTTCTACTTAATTTTAAACCTGTACCCATTACTTTCAAAGACCGAGGTGACAATTCTGTACATGAAGCAAGCATAAAGTCTTTTAGCAATATTCATGTTAGCAAGATTTGCAATTATTTCTTATCTAAGAGGGGACTATGTGACACACATCTTATTCTTTCGACAGCTGAGGAGGTTATATTTTATTATTAAGTTAACCTCCTTTGACAATACCTGTATAAAACCAAATCACCAAATTTTATCAGGGATTATAGTTCGTTGTGAAAAGTACGTTTATTTGCTTGTTAGATATGCATTTCGTGAGCTATTATGACAAACGGTGTCAGTATCATGATAGGTTATTTCACACTACTTACTGTGACGCTCCTTCCAAGAAGGGAGATAACTCTAGGAACACCAACCACTTTTGTCAGCATGCGTTGCTTAATCAGGGCATTTCGCTTTCTCACTTGATGCATTCGATTTTGAAGAGCAATTTTATTTTTATTTTCCACGTCGACAGCTTCATTCCACTTCTCTGTGTGCTTTATCTTGATGTCGGCAAACGAACTTCTTATAAACCGCCTTGTTTTATATTCAACTAAATGCTGAGTCTGCCTTAAATCTAATGCCATTTTGACCTTTTGGAATGAAATAATTTGTCTAGTTTTATTGATCAATTAAGATGCTGTTTTTTAATATATATATATATCATTTCTGTGTTACAGAATAAAAGATTTTTGGGCACTTGTATTTTATGGTATGTCTCCAGGGCCGTAAATTGCCTTCCCTATAAGGGGAGGCAGTTGAGGTTCGTCGAGCGGAGCGAGGCGAAAAACTTGATTTGGTCTCTTGCGTAGCTCTTGTTGACTACTAATCGAGATTAAAATGAGAACATATACATGTATTCTTTTCTGTCACAAACGCAATAGATTGTCCAAAGTCAGTTGTTGTCTATGACATGTCTGATTGGTATTTTTTTTGGTTATTTTTTGTTATTTGTAGAATCTGATGTTGGTGGCATTTCTTTGGTCTTTGAAAGTTTTTGTTTCCATAAGATTAATATACAGTTTAGATAAACACTTGCCCATTAATTAAAGAATATGTGTTTCCCTCTACCTGGCTTTGTGATGTTTTTTCTTTGGTAGGGTTGCTGTCTTATTGACGTTTGCGCCGCATCTCCTTTTTTATTTTCAGGCATGACCGAACAATATTGTGTACTTCCCTTGCATGTAAGGGTTCAATCTCTCAGCCCTCAGGATATAGGTATTTGTTTGACAGGAATGATCAAATACATCTAAGTTCATCTAATATTTTTTTTAAAAATGTAAATATAATAGAAATATTTTGAAATGTGAAAATATAATAAAAAAGCCTACCTTAGGTGTGAAGTCCAAAAATGACCAATATGAACCAAGAAACCTTCAATTGTATTAATAAGTAGTTTGAGATTAAAGATTGAACGATTAACAACTTAATATTTTAATTTCTAAGTGACATAATTCATCGGAAAATGCGATTTCCTAAAATGACCTTGAACTCTTAATAATTTAATCCATCCATATACATATCTTACCACACCGGATAAAACTTATAATTTTGAATAAATGGGATCATTATAGTTCAAGATATGTGTTATTGTTATTAGCTTTATAAATTATTGATTGACATAATTTCTATTTATTTTATGAGTATTATTATTTTAAACATTACTTTCATTAATTTTGAAGCGATTGCATTTAACAAATCAAAAACGTAACCTTAAAGGAGTGTGACCTATAGAAATACCTTCACGTACTTTTAGGGAGTGTGACCGTATAGAAATGCCTTCACGTACTTTGAGGGAGTGTGACTATAGAAATACCTTCACGTACTTTTAACATGTTTAACATGTTTAAGGAGTGTGACATAGAGAAAATCACAGTGGAGAAATTATACATTCACGTTCTTTTTAACAAAAGTATCATGTTAGCTATAATAGGCGAATATTTTTATTTCATAAAACATTTAGGAAACTGAAAATCACTAGAACTCAAATGAATCCTAACAATAGTCGACATATTGTGTTTAGAATTGATGTGTTGACATCGTTACCGTAGTTTCAAGTTGCCCGATGCAATATTACATGTATTGTTTTACCAGTGATCTACAAATTGAAAATCAACAGTTGCCATTTTCACTATTGAAGACTTCTCCTCAGACCGATGATGGAATCGTCTTGAGCTTGCAGTTGACTGTGGACAGTTTTACTCTGAGTCGAATGACTCATTGTTGATTACTTAGGCGACGAACAGCAGTAAAGGAGTGTTGTTATTTTGTTTTGGGTGTACTCAATTATGTTAGCCTTTCCTTAGGTTGGTTCTCTCCGTAAAATATCTAGTTTGCCTTTGGAATATACAACTATGGTATTGTCAATAATTTCAATAACGGCCGGGTACCAGTCTAGTCTTTTCTATGAAACGATTCATATTTCCTTCGCTATTTATGAAAAATAAATTAACATACACATTTTTAAATTAAAAAAATAAATGATATCTTTGATATATCCCTGACAAAAAATATCGCACTCATAAATGTTGAGCCTAAGTTATCCAGTGCTGAATTTAGTGCTAAGAATGTAAAGTAGCCTAAGTAATTTATGGACGCAATTTCGCTTAGCGCATCCAATCCCAATATCTACCATGCCACTATGCTAGCTTATACAATCCCTCCCCAAAAAAAAGACGTGGTAATACAATGGTATGACTTTCAATGACCCAACTATATGAAGCAAGTCAAAAGAGATAACCAATTGGCATAATCTATGCTAATTAAGAACAATAAACGAGAAATAAATATGGAAGCAATCACTGAGTTACATACTCTTGATTTGGGACAGGCACATTAATAAGAAGGATGCGGGATTCAATAGCAGAACTAAGTTTGTACATATTACCGCCCATTTCTAAAGGGTAGAATGTTTCTGGCGTAGTTTGTCCTGTCTTTAGGTTAATATAAATATGCTGTAGCATTATTGTGCTTATTGCAATAATCATTTTCATCTAATTCTAAAAGGGTAGACATCAACACATAAGTTTAAGCTATATATATACAATGGAAAAGCGTCGATTCATGAAGATCAAAGCATTTGCCTTTCTGGATCATGGTTTCTTTCTCAAGAATCAACCCCGTCTTATTCGTTGTATCTATACTACGCAATGTTGTTACTTAAATTTGTTCAACTATAAAATGAAGATTAAAAAAATACCACAAGTGACTCATTTTAAAGAAATGGTCCATCATAACTTAAGGTCACAGTCCACTGACATGGGTGAGCTTCGAAATCAATTATTTCCTAATCTTGTTTTATGAAATGTATGGGCATGTTCACATGTGACATGTATGCGCTAAAAATTTAACACGAAAAAAGCAATTCACTGCTAAAACCTTCAATCTGTGCAATTTCTCCCACAAACATTGTCTTTTTGCTCTACTATTATAATAACACAGTTTCTCCAATTTTTTATATAGTAAGTCTTTCTATATAAATCCTTCATTTCTCTTCAGTGGAAAACTTTATAAACAATATAGAGATAAATGGACAAAGAAAAAGAAAATAAAGAAAAATAGGCATAAAAAAATGAAAGAATATAGTAATTGCATGGGTGCTGATATATATATATATATAGGAAAAAGTAAAATAACAAAATACTGAACTCCGTGGAAAATCCAATAAACAGCTGTGCCATGAGCACATAAAAAGTCCGTCACTTTTTCAATAAAGTTAAATAACTTCTAAATATCATATCAAAAATTAAATTAAAAAAAAACGTAAGTGTGGACAACGGACGGACGGACAGACAACGGTATATCATAGTACGTCCCGTCTTAGACGGAGACGGGTGTATAAAAAAGGAAAGTCCTTGATCAAATGGCAAAAAAGCTCATACACATCAAACAAATATTCATGACTTGGTACAGTCATTTTCTCATGTAGAAAATAGAGAACAATTGTAAAAAAAAAAATTAAAAAAAATAAAATAAAGAGAATAGAGAAAAAATACCCTAAATCAAAGATTACAGTTGTGAATGACCACCCATTCAGACACTTATATATAATACAAGTAATAGCTTTTCTAAAAAGCTTGCCGTATTTTAGCTGATTATATTGAGATCAGTGGTTTGTAAGTAGTTTATTTTTATTGGAATATTGCACTTCAAGCAATATGAAAACATAGCGCTTTTTTTCTACTAATTTGTCATTTTTGTTGTATTATTGGTGGACCCGTGTTATAATGGAAGGAGACTTAATAAAATTGAGAATGGAAATGGGGAATGATATTATAATAAAATGTATTCTGTGTCTATAATCAACTTGATAAAAATAGCATATAACCTACACATACTTTTGAGGATTACTACTTGACAAAATGAACAACAACAGAAGGCAGTGGCGGATCCAGAGGGGGACGTAAAGTGTGTACGCCCCATCCCCCCCCCTTTTTTGCTCGTTTTTTTTTTAAATGATTAATCATACGCGACTATGTGAACTTTGCCATTTCCTGTGTACTCTATTATTTTATTTTTATCCGACAATTCTTTCCTTATAGAGATATTTTTCGCTGGAATTTACTGATTGTCAAAGTCATGTGATTCGCTATGGTAGAGTTGACCAGTGCTTCGAAAAACGTCGCTCAGTCATTTTGAAATTCAAATTCCAGTAACACATTGCTTAAGCTGAGGATGACAATCATGACACCTTCAAAGCGACATAGGATTGAGCAAGAACGTATTGACTTCTATTTCACTATTCCACCAAACAGGAAGTAATACTCTATAGACTATAACACTCTCATGAAAAAAGTTCCATGGCAATATTATTTACCTACGAAAACATGTTTAACCCCAAACGCCATTGTCATGATTGATATGGACTCTATATAAAATTGCTGTTTGGTGTGAACCAAGCTTTGCGTTGAAGACCAAACTACAACCTTTAATAGTTTACTTTTATAAATTGTGACTTGGATAGACAGTTGTCTTTGGTACTTACATGTATATGAGATCCAGTAATATCTATCTACAAGATTGAGAACACATTTTTTTGTAATAAATTTAAAACATATTTAATTCTGTAATATCTGATAATATGTATCAGTTATTTGTGATTTTTCATTTGATGTGTACTCTCTGGTAATGTCAGTATCAGCATGATCAGTTGATTGGTTGTGATAAGAAACATGGGGCAGTTTGCAATTGTCATGTGCAGGTACACCACATGTGGATCTTCTTTCCCCTCTCATTTATAAAATTGTGCATGATATTTATCACAGAAACGCACCAGTATTTTGGAGAATGAAACACTTGTCATTTTAAATTAAAGTCAGAGGTGGAGTTAGAGGGTTTTTCGGGGGGCCTGGGCCACCCCTTTTTTAGGAAAAATTTTGTTGTTTTTATAGGGAATCACTGAAGCATGACTGGAGTTGGCCCCTTCTTAGGCAGTCAGTGGGCTCCCGCTTATGAAAATTTCTGGATCCACCACTGAAAGTTTGAGTAAAGTTAGATAAGGATTTATGACAAATTATGTTGAAATTTGCACAGATAATGAATGAAAAATCTAGTAAATTAAAAAATAGGCACTATTATTAAAAGCTTTCCTTGCTTATTCACAAGGACATATCATATCCTCCATGCTATTCCGATCTGAGTTTTTATTCATACATGTACATACATGTAGTCTGGTGCTGTTCCAAGTAGTCTTCTTTTTTCTGTTTCTTGAGAAGTATTTGTTTACC
The DNA here is from genome assembly GCF_965363235.1 of Mytilus galloprovincialis. Lineage (NCBI taxonomy): Eukaryota > Metazoa > Mollusca > Bivalvia > Mytilida > Mytilidae > Mytilus > Mytilus galloprovincialis. The sequence goes on along the minus strand of NC_134845.1, from coordinate 38,258,136 downwards.
TGTTCAGTCACTGTAAAGTGTTACAATTCATATTTAAACGCAACACATAAATAGTGACCAAAAAGGTATGGCTATCACATGAGAGAAGCTAGAAAAAGGCAAATGTATACATTTTAAACATTTTTGTGGGACCATGAAAATGTGGTATATAGATAGATATGCATAGATAGACCATAGAACAAATAAGCAAACAATTCAAAGGAGATGTACATGTACATGTAAGATGAATTATGAAAAAAAAGAGCCATGGCCAGGGGCCCCAAACTTGACAGCATTTGGTGTTGAACAGGTAAAATGTTTGCAGTGACAATAAATATAGCCTTTGTTAGAGGTGACCCAGGTCGCCTTTCTCTAAATCAGCTATATTAAACATATTTCTGGGCTGGGTTGAAAAATAAATGAAAATGACTTTAATAAAAGCTAATAGAAATACACCAAATTTGGGAGACATCTATTTAAATGTTTGTAATAATAAGAAAGTTGACAAGAACTAAGCTTTTTCAGATAATATACAGACTATTGCAGTCAGCCTATAATAGACTCTTTGCCTCCTGAAATGTTTGCTTATACACTGTGCTTTCCTATAATGATTTAAAATCAGTGTGATAGTTTTCATGAAGAACACTGAGCGTACAGGTATTATGACAAGATAAATGTTGTGTTACATGTACATGTATCTACCCAAATAAGTAAAATATAAAAATTCTTGACTTCTAAAACCACTCCAGTGATTGATCTCCTGATTTATATCTCATCACTCTATGCAGATGCTGTGTGAAAAAAAAATTGACTTACCAGTATGCTTCTATCCATTGAGTTGATTTATTATTAATTATTTTGCTTTGGATACACCTTATTGCTACAATATGTATATGTCTGCCATTACAAACTGTACATGCATGTACATCACATATATTCCATGTAAAATTTTGATGTTTTAATACAAAATATATGATGCCACAATGGAAAAGTAATTGTTGTATGACGTTAATGGTTAAAATGGGACAGATTCTCAGGTCAGCTGGGACAATAAGGGGGGGCTGGGGGAGGGGGCGACTTCTCCAGTCATGCTTCAGTGATTTCCTACATAATCAACCAAATAGTAATGTTCATCACGAAAAAATATACTAAGTGTAAGACCTGATGATGTGAATAAATTGAAATCAGACATATCAAATGAAGTTTTCAGTGCTTTGATATATCAATGGGCAATCTGATGAGTTAAGCCTTTTTTGACTGATTTTTATAGTTTGTTCTTATGTTGTACTGTTATACATGTACCACTGTCCAAGGTTAGGGGGAGGATGGGAATCCCGCTAACATGTTTTACCCCGCCACATTATTTACATGTATGTATGTTTCTGTCCCAAGTCAGGAGCCTGTAATTCAGTGGTTGTCGTTTGTTTATGTGTTACATATTTGTTTTTCCTTCATTTTTTTATATAAATAAGGCCTTGGTTTTCTGGTTTGAATTGTTATACATGTCATATCAGGGCCTTTTATAGCTGACTGTGTTGTATAGGCTTTGATCATTGTTGAAGGCTGTACGGTGACCTATAGTTGTTAATGTCTGTGTCATTTTGGTCTCTTGTAGACAGTTGTCTCATTGGCAATCATACCACATCTTCTTTTTTATAATGACTGCTGATCACCACTGTGTCCATACTGGGACTATTATGGTCCAACAACCAGTGGCAGATCCAGAAATTTTCATAAGTGCAGGCCCACAAAATTTCCCAGAAAAGGATGGCAAGCCCCCTGGCCCCTTCTAAATCAGCCTCCTAACAACTCCAAAGAATAAATCATCATGTACGAGTACATCAAAGATCATCAAACTGTCTACCCTACATGCAAACATCTTTTTGGGAGTTCACTGTGTTGCAAGTTTTCTGGGTTCGAAGGATCGTATAAAATGATTGCCTTGGGGGTCATTGTCAAATATAGAGCTGTGCATTGTAAAAAGCTAAATTATATAATTTGCAACAGCTGACACTATAGTATCCTATAGTGCACTGAAACCCTTGCCAATAACAATACCGTGATGCTTAGTGTAGGCTTCTTTGCACATAAGAAACCATATTGCTCACCTTGTACTTTTTGTATTCTTCTAATCAGTATCGTCGGGTTTGTTTATTTACACCAGAAATCAATGAAGCGATGAAAGTGCTGGAAACGAAATTACATCTTCGGTAAATTCCGTGATTTTAATATTTTCTAATCAATATGTCCAAGCAATGAAAAATAAATGGTTATTATTTTTATACATAGAGCATACGTTTTGTGTATTAACTATTTAAAATCTAAGCTTTATACGAAGAAATCTAACACAAAAGTATCTCAATCATTTAACCGTTTTAATACGCAGTTTAAAGTGTAAATTATACATATTACTGTTCTATTTTTAGAGAATAGCAATAATACATAAATGTACAGTTTCTTACCAAAATAGCAACATAATTTCAAGATTAAATCATCACATTGTCACATGATTATATAATCTGTACCAAATTGACAGTTTGTGGTGAGTTATTATCATAACTAATCACTATAGCAAATGAACACTTTATAATAATATGTACCTATAACCTAGTATCATGATTTCAATCCGACCCCACTTACGGACGCGTTGAACATATAATGCATGCCACTCATTAATAGCCAATCAGACGTTAAAATGACCTTCATTTCCCCCATAATCATTCCGGAAACAGCCACGAAGCAGCCTTAGATATAGCCTGGGGTCCTGGCTACTGATTAGCTCCGCTACATGTTATCGACGCAGTATGATTGGGCCAGGTTTCCAGGCTACCATTAGATAGTATTTATAACCAATGAAATAACAGAAATACCGTTAACAGATTTACCCGAACCTGACGTTTAGCCTCTGACTAATCAGACTTTCAACAACAACAAAAAGAATAACCGAAACAAAGTAGTCTTTCGGTGTTAGGTTATTCTTTTTTTGTGGTATTTTGTAGAACCAAAACTGGGTTTCTGTTCACTAGATCCTGTTTTAGCTTCAACAAAAACAAGTGCCCAGATAATTTATAGTTCGACACAATATTAGCAGGTTTGAAAGCTTATTTAAATCACAGATCTAGAGTATTGTAAAATGTTCTGTTGAAATTACAGGGTGGCTTGATAAAGCTAAGCTCCCGTCGTGACGGGTCTTTACCTGAAGTAAACCTAAAACAAAAACAGCTAAAAAAAAACCCAAACAATGAAAAAGTACAAATAAGACAACTTTTCAAGAGTTGGAAGAGACCAAATAAAACATAAAAAAATACAACTATAGGTCACCATATGGCCTTCAACATTGAGCAAAGCCCATACAACATACTCGTAGTCAGTAGGAACAAGAAATTTTCAAAATGAATAAAATGAAAAAAACTTGATGACATATGTGGACTTCCTTTTCGCTTTTGATTTAATGAAATCAGAAATGTCTAACATGTCTAAAGCCAATTTGTTATTTATATATCAAAAAAATAATTTGATATGAATACAGCCTTTTAAATAATCAAACAATGTTTGTTCTAACTATCCTATTTATGTAATAAATTTACAATAAAATTAAGTCATAATCTTGTATATTCTGTTTTTTTGCCTTTTCGAACAAATTGTAGTTTTGGAAGCGAAAATTTTGCCCAAATTGGTGCCTCTATTTTAAAGTTAGCTTGATATCCTACCGTAGTCTAAAATCGTTCATCTTGTCAGTTCGTTAGGTATTTGTGTTTGAACTTAACACACGGGGAAACTCCGCATTGACGTCACTACGCTACTTACGGCGTAGAAAAACAATGTAGAATACGTTTTTTCTGCACTTTTGAATAAAAAAACAATTCTGAAGGTAAGTTTTCATTGTTGTTCTCAATTATTGCTAAAAAATGCCAAATTTCTAATGCCCGTTTCAATCCCGACTTCCGAATGTCTAAAAACATTCTAGAACTTCACAAAATCCCACTTCCGGCCTCCATTGCTTTGTGTACATTCCATTCAGCGTCATCAATCTTGTGGCAGACAATACAGGTCAAGCAAATCGTATTTTTAGGAATTTTAAAATGACATGCTCCTTACGTCTTTCGCGATTTTCCTGCGAAAATAGCCCAACCAAAATGAAAGGAAAACTAATTGAAAAAACGATGCCCATGCCATAATTTTGTACAGGAATATAGAGTAGGTTAATGAAAAATAATTTACATTTATTTTTCATAGAATTTTCTTTTTATTCATTATAAAAAGATCGATATTCTGACCATCATGACTGTAGATAAATATTCATATAGAATTCCATTGATGTCAAAAGGGATGGCAAAAAAAGAGTTTTCCTGTTGAATAAAACCCAAAATTATTGCCAACTATTTTGAAGCAATATCCCACAAAGAAATAACGTAATTGCCGTAGACTGGAAAATCCCCTAATTGACAGTAGAACAATTTGATTGGGTAGAACGAATTGACATCACGTGATTTTGACGCCATTGAAATTTAAATGTAAACAAACAAGGTCAGAAGGTTCAGTATGGGACAGCATCGTACATTTAGTTACTGACAAATAATTATAAGTTACCAAGCTTGACAATGCATGGTAATAAAAAATGAAAGCTAAGTGTACAGAAAAAATAAGAAAAAAAATAGCCTTAGGATAACGACTTATCATAACACCTGGATATACATATGCACGAGTCCCTGAAGAATAAGGTAAAGACACCTTCGAAACTTCTTTAGGCTTTACAAACTGAATAAAGGCCGTAATCCGAAGTAATGTTTCCATGCAAAATTTTTTATAAAATCTGGAGTTGTCTACCTTTGCATTTCCGTTCCTATTACATGTATATAAAAGGCCTCAAAATAACAACAATTCAAACAGGAAAACTAAAAGCCTAGTTTATGTACTGTACAGTACAGTACAGTACAAAATAATGAACTAAAAGCAAATATGTAACACAGCAACATACAAAATCTACTGAATTACATGCTCCTGATTTGGGACAGGCAAATACTGAATGAAGTGGGGTTTAACATGTAAGCTGGTGTCCAACCCTCCCCTAATCATGTGAAAGTGGTGCATCAGAACAATACAAGAGCTGAACAAAACAATAAACCAACAACACATTAACATTAGCAAACTTGAACCTCTCAACTGCATGCTCCTGACTTGAGACAGGCACTTATAGAAAATTGCAGGGTTAAACACTCCCCTAACCTGAGACAGTGGTGTAACATGTATACAGTACAACAAACCATAAAAATTAATTGAAATGGGGTTAACTCTTTACTTACAAACTGTGTCAGATAGATACCAATAGAAATACTTATAAAAAGAGTCAATAATCATGATAATGATTAATTAATGTAAAAGGACTGTTACAAATGTAATGTATATTTGTGTAATTATATTGTGTATGCATAAACACACTTTCACTGAAATGGAAATACATTACCTTTTCAGTTTTTTTAATTAAAAAATCAATTTTGTACTATCTTTTATATTTTTGGGGGGTCTTAAGAGTGTGTACAAATGATGTTCAGTACATGTACATGATGTATGGGTAATAGAAGGTACATGTATGCAAATTTGTAGACTGTTTCATTTAATTGATAAACATGTATTTGATTAATAATCAGCAAGTGTAAAAGGGTACAAAATCACCAAAAGAAAATATAATGATAATAATCATAAACAAATGTTAGATGTTTTGGATAACTTATATCATGTATATAGATCATCAGTAAGATGTAAACTGATTCTTATATATCTTGACATGTGGTACATGTAGTTGAACTGAAATTATAATTTTGATGGTTATACAAATTATCACGAATCAATATGCTGTTAATTTTTTTTTCAATATTGATGTTTAGGAGGAGAAATTAATTCCTTAATATGTAAAAACCTGTACTAAAGCCTGCGTCACTGGAAACAGGTGATGGTAGGGACTCATTCTATGTTTTTCATTAATCATGTTAATGCCCTCTGGGGAAACTGTTCTTGACTTTCTTATAAATAATCTTTCCTGAGCAAGTTTGTTGGCCCATATTCATTTGTTAATTGACCATATTAACCAACCTTCATTGTGGTCTATGATAGTGGTGTTAAGGTTTTGAGATCAGCCTGGGTGTGCCTAGGTTACCACAAGTGACAACTTGCACCATGTGTACCATTCTGCAGTTGAAACAAATAATCATACACACACTTATACATGTATCTACATTCTGTATAAATTTAAACATGTTAATCTACATGTTTTTCTACATTAGACATGTTTGATATAAGATTATATGCATTGTGAGTTTGAACCCTGCTAGTGCGGGTGCACTTGACTCCAATCTTAATTGACTAAGATTGTCAGTTTTCCTATAGGAGGATGGTGGTTTTCTCCTGGCACTCCGGCTTCCTCCACCAATAAAAACTGATCGCCACGAAATAGCCTAAATGCAGTGCTTAAAAGTGGCGTTAAAACACCAAAAATAAAAAAAATAAATTTTTACAGAAAAACATCACCAATTCATTGTGCAATTACACATTCCTGTATGATGTCATTAACAGATAGAATGTGCGCCTGTATCGCTGCACCTATTAAATATTCAAGCATCATCAGGATCGTCTTTCTGCAGGATAGTCTAGAAAGAATTCTGTTCTGAAGGGACTTATTTATCACAATGTGCTTCACGACTAAAAGGAGGTTGACATTCAGAATTCTAATTAGATTTTTATTTCCTTAGTTTTTCATGCAGTATAGCCTTAGACTTTTTCACCTATTTACTCAACATAGGACCCTTGGTAGTAACAATGCCTACATTTTGGTCACATGGTGATGAAAGTCACAGGACAGATATAAGTAATGTCATGACCATATCTTTGAACTGGCATATTTGATTGCTCAGCTCAGATGATTGAAACCTCAATTTTAATGATTCATTGAAATTAAATATTTAAATCCTTTTTTCTTGTTTTGTACAGTTGAATGGCATCTTCAAAAGAGAACTTTGATAACTCAGTTTGTCCTGAGTCTTCAAATCAACCAATGAAAAGATGTCGTACTGAGTCAGGAGCTTCCTCTGACAACAACAGCGAACAAGTTAAGTACAAAGGGAACAAGAAAAAACGCAATTCAGAAGTGGAGAGTATGCACAGTGAAGCAGACTCAGAAAAAACTATTTTTTCATTGGGAACCCTGATAAAGAAAAACATTTCAGACTGGACGGCCATGGACCTATCACCTTTCAGAATGAACTTTGAAAAATGTGCAAATATAGAAAATGTGTTCTTCAATGGGCTTTCACATTTTGCAATGAAAAAGGAATGGTCTCCAAGAATTTTGAAATTAGGCTTCCGTAGCCCTGAAGACCAAGTCAAATGTGAATGTTTTCAATATGCAATTGATAATATCATTAACATTGACTGTAATAATATTGAAGAAATTGAATTCAGTGACCTTTCAAAAATAAGGCATATAATTGAGGACGCTCATTGGATTGCCGACTATGTAGGAACATCAGATGTTAGAGACAGGTAATAACATTAACAGGTAAAATAAAAAGTTATGTTTTATAAAGTGCACAGTGTAAATGATGTAGTGTGAGATAAAACAGTTAAGAATGGAAGAGATAGATTCCCTAAGTAAGGACGAAAAGTAAGCAGATTAAAATATTGAGATGAATTACTGTAAGCGGTTTATCATAAATGGCTTTAGTTATGGTCTGTGTTTAGGTCAAGTTTGAAGCCATTGACAAACTTGTACATTCAAATCATTCTATTCACAGTTAAAACATTGTTGTCAAAGATTTGCTTATAAATTTGTATATATATACATATTTTAAGAAGGTACATGTATATATATGCAGATGACTTTTTATATATATGACTGCAAAAATTAAAAAAATTTTGGTTGTATATCATGTATATATATTGGTATCACGTCGTCTGCATCGTCGTCAGCATCTTCTGAAGACGGATGATTTCAGGATAATAACTTTAGTATAAATAAATAGAAATCAAAAAAATTTTAACACAATGTTTGTAACCACAAAAGGGAGGTTGGGATTGATTTTGGGGGTTATGGTCCCAACAGTTTAGGGGCCAAAAACAAGTATTTATCTAGTTTCAGGACAATTTGTTGTGTATAAGTATTTTAATTGCTTTGATATTGTACCACAATGTTCATACCACAAAGTAGAAGGTTGGGATTTATTTAAAGGGTTATGGGGCAAACAGTCTAAAATTAAGGGCCAAAAAGGGGCCAAAAACAAGCATTTTTGTAGTTTCGGGACAATAACTTATGTATAACCATCATAACTGTATGGATCTCTCTGACATTGTACCATTAAGTTCCATATAACTAAGGGAGGGCTTTGATTTAGTTTGGGGTTAATATCCTGGAACATTTAAGAATAAGGGGCCAAAAAAGGGCCAAAAAGAAGCATTTTTCTAGATTACAGCTGCAGGCAATAACTTGGGTTTAAGTGAACAGATTTCTCTGAAATTGTGCTACAAGGTTTCTTACTACAAAGGAAAGACTGGAATTGAGTGTTGGGGTTCTTGCGCTAAGGTGGGAGGGGGGGGGGTTTCAATAAGTGAGGGGTAAAAAAAGGGGCCCAAATAAGCATTTTTGTAGTTTTCAGGCAATAACTTGTGTTTAAGTGTATAAATCTCACTAAAATTGTACCACAAGTTTCCATACTACAAAGGGATGGTTATGGGGGGTTATGGCTCAAATCATTAAGCAATTAGGGTTAAAAGGGAGACAACAAGGGTTTTTCTTGTTAAAGGACAATTTAAAAGCAGTGTAAGGGAGGTAATGCAATTACAATTTAAAGAATAATGTTATATATGTTTGATTACATATATGTAAGCCTTACACTGCTTGTTTTCAAAATATTTTCCATCTAACATGTCTAATGAAGACTAAAATTTTCCACTTTTCTGCTTCTTGCTGTTTTCTGTATTCTGTTAATTACATGTTTTTTTTCCTAGTCCATGCTTACATTTTGCTTTATATAAAAATACTGGTACTTGTTCATTGTTTCTATGTAAACATGTTTTGTTGATATTCAATGATATTATAATGTGTTTGACTAAGCTGTTACAAAAATGGTTAATAACTGTTTTATTTTATTTTGTTTTGTAGAATTTGCAGAGAGTTGTCTTCATGCCTTAAGATTTTCATATGGCAACTTTCATTTATGGTTGGAAGACAAAAAAATGACATATTGGAAGGAGTGTCAGATGGAATGTTTCAAGAACTTTTTGTGAATTTTGCAAGGATTTTTAACATGCATATTGTGTGAGTACTCAATATATATATATGTAAGCAATGATAAATACATGTTTAGCTACAAGAAAACAAACATATTTTTTTTCAAAACCTCAATAGTCAGAAAGTATGTCATACGACTAAAAGTGAACAATGGTGTAGTTTAAATTAGTTTTAAAACAAAACATTTGCCAACAGAAAATTCTGATAATATACATGTATTAAATGTAAACTTTGTCATGGCTGCATCAAATTCTGTCCAGATAACCAAATGGACTTTGTATATTATACAAGCACCAAACATTGTAGAAAATGGTATCCAGGTGACTGTACAACCTCCATTATACACTAGATTTTTCACCATGTACATGTCTCTAACTTTGTAGGAGCAGTTTAAGTGTTCCAAATTATCCATTGACAGTTTGTGGTAGAAGTTTAGTTGCCTGTCCAGATGCAATCTTATGCCATCCTACAGATAATGGTTTGGAGAAGATTTGTGCTGTTATAATGGTAAAATAAATGTGATGATTTTTTTTTGTGTAAAGATTGCTTTAAATGCAATCAAACCCTAAATGTAGCTATGGTATTGATTTGATATCTAAATCTTCCAAGAATTATCACTACTTTTGAGATACACAAAATATAGTGCATTAGTCATAAATTATACCATTCTAGACATCAAATCCCCTTACATTTCCAAAAATTTATCAATGGAATACATGCTCAGATATTCAAATTACAAATTGATGATATACTTGTGAAGAAAATTACATAAATTTTGCAAGGTGCAGCAATCTAATTGAATATTTGTTCTAAAAATATCAATGATGGCATTCAAGGCATCTTTAAAAACTGATGGTATCTTCCTTTGAAAAGAATTGTAGTTGAATGAACTACAAACAATGCTTTAAACAATGCAGTATTTAATTTTACTTTCCACAGATAAATTGTAGCAATCTTTACGCTTCAGTGCTTAAAAGCACTTTGACTCTATATTTTATTAAATGGTTTGACAGATGGCCATCTTCTTTTAATATACCAAATGAAAAAAAATTGGCATGGATGTAATTTAATAACACTTGCATAATTGATTGACCATATTTGAATTTGATAAGAAACAAAAACTATTAATTAATCATGTCCTGATAGAATAACATCATTTTAACTTCTATGAAAATATAATAAAGACAAGTTTGGAAATATTTTGTTTCCTTAACATTTATTGAAAAGTAATGGTTGCCTCTCATTTTCGTCTGAGGCATTAAGAAATTTTTGTTTGCACTTTAGGTGAAGCAATGCAATAAAGAGGAAGACCTTGAACAAGCTAGAAATTTAAGAGGTTTGCAGAGAACATCTTATTCCAGACAAATTGGATCTTCTTATGAAGGTCAACATGGTGGACAATTTCTGTGTACCTTACCATATTCAGTCTTTGGTAATAATGGAATGTATGGATTCATTGTACAAGGAACAGCTGTAAGTAGATATATTATTTATATTGTCAAAATATCCGTCATAAATATGGCTTTTTTTTGGATTGATTTGTATTGTTAAGAAAGCATATCATAAATAATAAAAAAATCTACTTCCAAATTTGTTAAAATAATGACAATCTTAGTATCAAAAATTCCAGTATTGATTGATCAGAATGGCAATCAAGTTTGATTTTCATTTAATAGCAGACTTTTGAAATCTTACGGTATGTCTTATATGTGAAATTAATTTTGATTTCGAGGGACCTATAAATATGTTTTGTCTTTTAATTTAAAATTTTGAATTCCCTAAGAGCAGGTTCTAGTTGTTCATATTTGGCAGAATATATGAGCTTACAATAAGAACATTTCCAGGAAAATTTTGATGTATCAAAACCAATATCTTCATGTCACAAACTCCTCCCAAGCATTTTCTCTTAAATGACCTCAGATCAACCTGAGCAGTTCAGTCATAAAGCGAAACGTAGAAACTTGCCTAGGATTGAGCAGTTATTTTTTTTTTAAGAACTTTTAAAATTGTCATATATAAATCGTGACTCATTCTTTTCTACTTCTGATTTGAATGAAGGTTTCTACTTATCAAAACCTTATCTGGGTTCAATTATCTTTAAGAATATGGATCCATTTTGCAAATGTTTTAGGCAAAAATCCAGCCTCATGATATGATAACTGACTTTGGCCATATTTCTTTCCGAAATTTCCTAAACAGGTTCTTTGAAATTTCGGAAAAATGAATCTGGATGAAAATTAATGTCTTTAATTTAATTTACTATTTTAAGATACAAGTTACTAAATAAGAAAATTGAAACGAGAGAAAAGTTTGACAGTATAAAATAAGTGAGTTTCTTGTGTTCTAAAGAATATAAATGAAACAAAAAAATTATGGTTTATTTTGCAGGTTACATTGACATCTTTTAAGCCAGAGGAGGGTTATTATGACAATTTGTGTAAAGGATGTTTACTCAATAAAGTAGCTACTGTAACACACAGTAGAACATATAATATTCTACGAAAAGATGATAGAAAAAAGCTTGTCCAAACATTTTTGGATATTGGAAAATTACTGAAATTTGTCACAGTTGAAGGATAATCTAAGGACCTAAATATCCAAGGATAGTCTACAAACCTCATGTCATCCAAGGAAAGCCAACAGACTTATTTTCATCCAAGGATAATTTACAGACCCAAGTATCTTTCAATGATAGTCAACATACCTAAATATCATCTTAGGAAAGTCTATAGACTTAAATATCATCTGATTGACTGTGTCAGACGCTCATGGGTAGCATGAAACAAAACTGTAGTTGTCATCATAAGTGTCTTCTGAAATTTTGTTATGAAATATGAATTCTATAAAACACTTTTTTTCCGTTGCATATTTTAATGAAGGAAATAAAATAAGACACAGAAATTGGAGAACTGGAACACAATTATTAAGACAATTGTTTTACTATATGAATTTCACTACTTGGAGATGAATTGAATAATGCACAAAATACTAGATTCTATAGTATACAATCTGTCTATCAAGGATTTATTATCACTGAAGTAAAATTTCATATTTGAGTCATCTTCCTTTTTTTATAATTGTAGATTTTAATCTTTGAGTTTAAAAAAATTTTATGAATAAGAAGTTAGAAAATAAAACATCATGCTGATAAAAAAAATAACAAAAGGACATTGTAACATATGTATGACTAATGCATAGACCTTTTACAAGTTCTACTAATGTTGCCATGGTGGCCCCAACACATTTTTCAAAATCATGGATCCGTAATTGTTAACACCAAAATATCCATACATTTCTCAAAGGTCTTGACAAGTTGTATATGCATTTTTGCCAAAGATTTCCAATCACTTAAAGGAAAGAAACAACCACAGAGATAATCATAAGACACCTACTGACAATGAACACTTAGTAAAACAACATAGAAGTAAAATAAGGGTTTGACTTAACTTTGACAATTCTTTACACTTAATTAATGAAATTAATTGTAATTCTAATATGACGTGCTTCTTTCGCTTTGTGAATAAACCCATGATTTATATTCAATAATTTTTTTTTGCTTCTTTACAAACAAAAAAGGGAAGTTAATGGAAGAGCCTACACAATGGCTCTACACTTATACACATCTGACATATAAATTACTATAATTGTCCTAATTAGAATCGAAATAATTGATGCAAGCTATACTTTATTGTAGTTTTAACATGGGTAGTCATTATATTCGTGTTACTTTAGCCCTCACTATTGCTCGGGCAAAAATAATCACGAATATAATGCCTACCCATGTTAAAACTACAATAAAGTATACTTTGCATCAATTATTTCTTAAAGAATTGTCAAAGTGAAGTCAATCACTTCATTAAAAAAGTAGACGTAATTTCTTCTGTTAAATCTTAATTGCACGGATATCAACAAAAAACATTTTCCAGAATCTTGACATGACAAAAAAAGCATTGTCATCAAATTAAGGAAAACAACGCATACACACACAATTTGTCATGTCAGGGCCTTTTATAACTGACTTTATTGTTTAAGAGTTTTGCTCATTGTTGAATGCCGTACAAGACCAACGGTTGCTTATATCCTCGTTATTTGGACTTTGGTGATTAGATCCCATACAACATCTTGTTTTATATTAACATTCTTATGGACTCGAAATAGTTATATTAACATGCAGCATCGTTTAGCAAAAATTTTGTTTATTTCCAACCATCGCCTTTTTATGCCCCACCTACGATAGTAGAGGGGCGTTATGTTTTCTGGTCTGTGCGCCCGTCCGTCCTTCCGTCCGTCCGTTCGTTCAGGTTAAAGTTTTTGGTCAAGGTAGATTTTGATGAAGTTGAAGTCCAATCGACTTCAAACTTAGTACACATGTTCCCTATGATATGATCTTTCTAATTTAATTGCCAAATTAGACTTTTACCCCAATTTAACGGTCCACTGAACATGAAAAATGATAGTGCAAGTTTCAGGTTAAAGTTTTTGGTCAAGGTAGTTTTTGATTTAGTTGAAATCCAATCAACTTGAAACTTTGTACACATGTTCCTTAGGTTATGAGCTTTCTAATTTAAATGCCAAATTATATTTTTTATCACAATTTCACGGTCCACTGAACATAAAAAATGATAATGGGAGTGGGGCATCCGTGTACTATGGACACATTCTTGTTTGTTTCAGGTTAATGAAAAGTAATGTAGTTCAGTTAAGCGATGCTAAACAGAAGTAATTAATAACATATTAAAAGGAGGTAAAGCTTCAGTAAAAATGCAACTACTACTATGATATGTTGAGGTTTCCTTTTGTCTGATTTGATCATGATTTACATTTCTATACATTTTATACAAAAAGTCATGTATTCTATTGCTAGGCCATCTCTTTAAAGTAAGCTGGCACATTGAGATTCGCTCTAAAAGTAAAACAATTTATTTTGAGTATTCAGTAGAACAAAGAATCTGTATTTTGAACCTGTCTTTTATACAATATTTGATCAATGACTGTCAATGCTTTGTACGCTTCCCAGTTTGTTTTATCCTGAAGTTTCTGTTGTAAGCTTTCTTCTGATGGTAAAGGTTGAAGCTACAAAAGAAAAAAATCAACGAGTCATCATTTGCCCTTTAATATACATCTGGAAAATAATGAGTGCGTCCGAAAGCGCTTTTCTGGATTCGCCTTTATCGAGAAACCTCCAACCAAATACCCCGAAAGTTGGGAGGCTAACATACTTGGACACTTCAGAAGGTTTATAACAGAAGGAACCTTAAAGGAATAGCTAAAGATACGCTTACTATCCTTAAATTAATCTAATATTATATAATCAATTCAACATCTGGATCAAAGTGATGTCATTTTGTCACATCTGTATAGTTAAGTTTTCATTTGTCAAAGTCATAACGATAGGAACTATGTGCATTTGAATACTGTCGATTAATTATCTATCGTGGAATACAAATTATTGTTGATTTCGTGGGTATTGGCAAATTTAATATTATCGGTACCAATTTTTCTGCACCAGATGCGCATTTCGACAATAAACGTCTCTTCAGTGATGTTGGAAGCCAAAATAAACCACATACGCAAATCGAAATATAATTTGTTGGATATATATACTATAAATTGCAAAAAAGACATATTTTCCACTTCAAATAACATTATCAACTACAAAAGTATGATTTCAATCACACTATCATACATACAGTTCGTCTTAATCGTTTGGCTCCTTCGTCATTAAGATGTTGTTGGAAATATTTCTTGTTAATCAGTATACATTCGGCACCATCTGATACTAATATAGTACTTGTTGTATTGCCTATCATCCCAAACGCCACCTGCTCCAATCCCTATAAAACCAAATGACATTTTTTCGTTAACATTTGTTACGACCATAAACTTGGACTAAATCATAACTTATAAAAGGAAAAGTAATATCTAAAATAATTTAAAATTGAGAATGGAAATGGGGAATGTGTCAAAGAGACAACAACCCGACCAAAAAAAAAACAACAGCAGAGGGTCACCAACAGGTCTTCAATGTAGCGAGAAATTCCCGCACCCGGAGGCGTTTGTTCTCTGCCCTTATCCGATTAACGATTAACATGTCAAATTGTTTCTATTATATTTGTAATACCACTAAGTGTATTGCATTCACGATTTAATTGAACGTTATAATATGCATACACCTTATCGCTGTTCCTACTTGAACTATTGGCTTCATAGATTAAACACGTTTCCATTGTGGCGTCTAATATTTTGTACAGTATTATGACATCAAAGTTTTACGGGAACCTGTGTGATGTCCAGTAATGGCGGACAAATAGCGATAAGGTGTATTAGCTAATACTATCAAGTCTTGCATCACTTTATGTCCATCAGTTGAAGCAGCCATCTGATCCTCCTTTCAAATATTTTCGACTTGAGTGAAAGTATTGATATCTCTAATACGCAATGCAATACATTATCCACACATTACAATTCTGATAAAGGATTATAAATGTTTTCAATTTTCTGTATAAAGAAAGGCAACTCTCGTTCCCTTGTTCATATTCGATTCCTGACTAAATCCATAGTTCCCGAAGGTATCAAACATGTCCAGTAGCTTGTACTTCAGAACAAACTTGTACTTGACGTTTTTGTTTATTTCTAATTAACAGATACAACTTACGAAAACGTCTTTTGGACCTAGGTTCTGTATTTGAACAAACAGTTTTTCTTCAACTATGTTCTCTTTGTCAACTTTCTTATCTAATTTTTCAAAAACTTTTGAATATCGCTGAAAGTGTAAAACAAAAGAATGTAATTGTACTATGTCTGCTTTGTTTTTAAATATTCTCTTCTGTATCTTTGTCCTTTTTCTGATATAAACAAATAACGAGACTAGTTTGGTCGCTTTGAGACTTCTATCCACAAAATAAAATATTAACAACTTATGTTTAAATGGGAACAACTAGTTCATGTTCGATCTTCAGCACCAACAAAGCACCCAGCGTTTAGTAAGTTATTTAACCAAGACTCCCAGGATGAAATTCAAATTCATAACAACAACAAAAACATCATTGTCCTGATTTTAGCTTATAGCTTTGAACAAAATGCAATAAATTTACACATCATTAAATGAAAATTATTCGAATATAGTGTCCTAAATACTGTCAAATATTGTCAGGGTCAACGTGAAGACGTACGCCTAATATTTCACTAAACCAAGGACAGGGGTGTGACATGCACCAATTGCTTTCATTTGCAAAAAGTGTCCGAAAAGAAAAGGTATATATTTCCTATGTATAAGAGTGGTTTTATAGGACGTTAAAATTCCATCTGATTTCCTTTTTGTTTTACTGTTATACCAAATATGAAAAGTGGAGGCAAAGTTTATAACCTTTAACACTTTAGAGTTACGATTTGAAAGATTATGACGAATTTTGAATTGAACAAATTACAATAAAGTGTCACCTTTCCACGTCGATCAAAATTGTTATGCAGTTTGTCATATAACATCTCTACTTCCTTTTTGTGTTCTTCCAGATTGAGATGAGCTGAAAAGGAGACGCAAAGGATACATGTTTTGTTTTAATTGAAAGGATACTTTTTGAACGAGTATATGCATACATTGAACATCTTTAACTTACTCTATATAGTATTTCCGGACCTACAGGTTATTTTCTTTTTCGCATTCTAATGAATTCTCAGTTGATCAATTTAGAAAACAGGCAAAGTGTTATGAAAAAATGTATTTGTCTGTACGTTTTAAGTTCTTCACGTTATTAGGTATTGGAGGCTTAAAAAACATCAGCTTTATACAGGTTTAATTATATAATTGCTATAAACTAATTCATCAAAAATAAGTTTTATTTCTGTATGGAAAATTGACCATGAGTCATCAGCAACAGAGAAACAGTATACCGTATCTAGTTTGAAATAAATGAGCCATTTTGATCTGAAAAGCTCTGAAAAATCTAGACAATGAAATATAAAGTCATTTTAAGCCTTTTCACTGCGGTAAATTCAGTACATACAGACTATTTGCTTGCAGATTACTGTGGCAAAGTTTACTTTAGATGCTTTTGGCTATAGTCTTAGGTATTTTTGTCATATAGCTCTTCAACGGTTTCGGTACTTATACTTACTCGGATTTCAAATGTTTGGCTTTGAGCGTTCCTGATATAGGTAAATCCAGAAAAGCATATAAATTATTAAACGTGTTGTTTTCAATTTTTTACTGAGCTTACAACATGAACATAATTGACAAACAACTTAAACTCTTAAAAAGACTGAACGGTTTGTAGTTACAGGCTTTTCATTTAAAAATGTAACTATTGAACTAGTATTTGAACTAAAACTCATTTACTTGACTTATATACTTACGACTGTCGCTGGTACTATGTAAAATATGTATAAGACTGTCTACAGTACATCGTCGTCGTTTCTTTTTCCGCGACGCCGAAGATAAGTGTGTGGTGTGTGATAACGAACTTTGTATTGACACAGAGGTATTACACGACGATATCGACCGTGGAGATATTAATGGGGGTAACTCTGAAAAGATGTAATATCAATATCAAAATATATTTCCATAATTTTTGTCAGATATACTTATCTTGTGCACTTTTAAAACTTAATATTTCTCATGCATCTTCTAAGTTGTTTGAATGTAAGTTCATTTATTATGTCATCAATTTTGTTCAAGAAACTGGATTAACTTATGCACCCCTAATAACATCTAACATGGTTTTCATTGTATGTAAATATTCGGTAATGTAATAAACTCGTAAAATTATTTAGAAAATTGAGATCTGTGGTGTTCTGTGATACTGATATTCCATAAAGGTGATATATAACTAAAATGCTAAGATGATCAGTAAGAGAAAATAAGGCTAATATAACATGTATAAATTGAAGCTGAGGGGTTTGAAACATCTTTACCATTAGAAAAAATTTTCTTGCTGTTAGCTACAAGTAACTGAGGGAAGTTTATTTATAGAATTGTAAATGCTATGCTATGCCTTGGTATCCATTCATGCTATACATTATTTATGAAACTCAATTATCAACAAACACATTCATCAATGTGTACATATACTGAAGCTCATATTTGTATTACATAATGTGATCGTTTATATCAATATTTTGTTAATATTCCTAGCATTTTATTAGTTTTATTCCAAGTTAATTATACTAGTCAACACAAGAAACAATACAAGGCAATACATTTCCCATATATAATTGAATTGGATATAATGTACCAAGGTAAATAATTGCCCAATTGGTCTAATATTTGCAGAGTGTTATTTTAATGTCAAAACCATTGATATAAAGCAAAAACGCGATTTTTTTGATTTTTCTCTCCCAAAAATTCAAAAATCGTTATTAGGACTTGAAACTTTAGAAATAATTCCTTCATGTTATGCTCTATGCTCATTTTAACATGGGTAGGCATTATATTTGTCGATATTTAACACTGAGCGTACTAAGCGAGGTGTAAAATGTGGTCAAATATAATGCCTACCCATGTTAAAAGGAGCATAGAGCATTACATGAAGGAATTATTTCGATTCTAATAGGACAAATACAGTATTTTTATAGGTCGAAGAGTACGAAATTACCGTAAAAATGTTTGGCTGTTCCCGTTTCCTCCTCGAGGAGTCTGTGCATTGCATTTCATATTTGATAAGTTTAAAAACTACGAGCAGGACAAATATATGTTGTTTCATAAAAATATATTATAAAAGTTTACGTTAGCTGCCTAAATGTATATATTTTAAAGGATAACGATGGAAATAACGTTAATTTAAACAATAAGTTTGTGCGCATGTGTCAAACATATGTTGTGCTCATTAGAACACGGCTTTGTTTACAACGCGAAATAAGGACGTCATATTAGAATTGAAACTTAAACATGGTCTGCTTATAACTTTGAATGCCTTTACAGATATTTGAATACTTCATTCTCATCTTCCAAATAAAGGGCCGACTTTTGTTATCATTTTCCGCAAACCAAATTTGACCCCGTGTTCAATATTACGATATTTTCTCACTTTCTAATTTGTACAGATTCTTTTAATCATGTGCATTTGCTTGCAAATGAATGTTTTTCATTGGATACTTTTATTTTTTCCCCTTATTTATCATATTTTATGATAAATTTGAATTCAAACTTTTGTATTGTTACTTTTATTGAATAGTATATTCTAAAAACTGTTCAAGTTAGCTACGAGGCAGATTTTAAATGAATATTTATGTGTTGTCATAATAATTGTGCATGTCCTGACTTGTTCGAATGTAAAAAATTATACCTTGTAATGCAGAGAAATTTATTTGAATGAAATAAGATGTATAACCGAAGAACTTACTTATAATATCGTGAGAATTTTTGATATCATGTTCAGATATAGGAATTGTAGGTCTGGTTGGATGTAGGCTCTTTAACACTCTGCAGTTGCCTGTTTTGATTATGTAAACCCATTCACTGTTATTGCTATCTTTACATAACAACACTCCTCGTCTAAAATAATAAAAATATAAAAGACAATATGTTAAGGAGGCAAAACAAGATTACATGTACATGGAAATATTCAAATAGATAAAAAAAAAATATAGCATTTTCTTTTCAATAGAAAAATTGTCTAGTTTTCTTATTAGCGATCATATCAATATGCAGTTGTCGGATACCGACTGTCATATTTGTTTGTCGTTTATTGTTTTGTCATTTATTTAATCGTTGGTTATCGTATTTGAGTGAGTCATAGCGGTGCCTTTTTCAACCGATTATATGTTTTCTTACATTTTTTATGAAGTGTGACCTTACAATGCTAATACTTACGTCATTCGAACTCCCATAGTCAGGTCTAGCTAGCGATAAATCCAGATGTAATCCACCATGTTTTACCATTTGTTTGACGTATTGAGCTTTTGATTTTGACATTTGATAAGACACTATTTTGAAATTTCCTTGAAGTAATTATTTTCCTTTTTTTACTACATCTCAATAATATTTAACTGCTACTGTACATGTAGTTGACTTTTCATTTTATCATAATTATGACTACGTAGAAGATTCCATTTCATTAGATCTTGAAGTGCATTTTTTCAACATTTTTGTTTATCAATGTGTTGGTATATATATATACGATTATTTTCAAAATTACACACTTCGCTGACTGGTATATTGATAGAAGATGAATATATAACAATAGATATGTATTAGAAGTCAATCTTACACTACAAAACATCCGTATCGACATAAATAACGATAGATCTTTCAAAACAACAATTATAACAACGAAAAAAGGAATATTATAAATAGCACGGAAAGACCCGTGTTAGTTTTAATTTTTTTCAACTGAGGATAACATGTTCTTGAGAATATAAAATGTTTGTACCTGAAAAATGTAAAGCAGCATATTTTTGGATCGTGATAAGGAAGACATTCTATTGGCCATCCATGCAGTATGTTAATGGATCTGAGGAAGCGTATATGTTCTGGTTCTTGATCTTTGGTAATTGGCATAAATATATCTATAAAGTCGTCTCTTCCAACAGCTAATAGTTCTACACTGTTTTTGCAGGTGACTGTTGCTGTTCGCTTTGATCCGTGCATTAAAGCTAACTCCTGTAATAATAAACAATTATCAATAATTGTCTATATGCAGTATCTAATTTGAAAATTATCTTTATTTGGGATCTCGTTTCATTGTACATTCCTCTCTCAGACTTTTAAATGTAACAACATTTTTTCTGGTTTATGCGGAACTCATTCTTGAAAGTATATCATTACAGATACCAGAATTACAGTTTTGTAAACAAGACGCGCGTATTGTCTACAAATCAAATCAATGACGCTTGAATTAACAAAAGTTTTTAAAAAGTCAAAATAAAGCACGAGGCTGACAAACATAGAGGACTCGACAGGTATTGTCAAAACAGCTAGATTAATCTATTGCTGAAATCTAGAACCCACTATTACACTCAGCAAATTCCTTTCTAGTACACAATATGAAAATAAGCAATAAGAAATAGTCCGTCAGTACTTGGTATCTTTCATTCTTATATCATCCATATAACAACTTCTTTGGAATAGTTAAGATGCGAATTAAATTTGATAGTAAAATTAATAGTTATAGAATGATCACATGAATGGTACTAATATTTACAATTCTTGAAAGTATCTGATTACCCCAAAACTGTTGCCTTTAGTCAGAACGGCTGCTGTCCGCACACTTTGTTCCGTATCCATAATAGTTACAATAGCTGAAACAATTGATAAGCTTGATTAATTGATTCGTTAAAAAAAACCAATTGATTAGCTTTAAAACATGTCCTTACTTTTATTGAACACCATATATACGACTGTGTGAGAAATCTTTGTTATATTTGTGACATTAACTTGATTATGCATATATTTTGATACGGAATATTTATTTGTAAAAAAAGAAACAGAATCATATTATTTTTACATTGTAATATTTTACACACATATATGATTAAAGACCCATTGGTGGCTTTCGGCTTTTTAATGCTTTTTGGTCAGGTTGTTGTCTCTTTGACACATTCACCCATTTCTATTTTCAATTTTATTTATGACTCACAAAAAGTGTTAGATTTAAAGTTATGTTCTGTTACTGCAATACTCGCTGATATTCAACAAGAAGCAAGCAAAATTAGATATCATTATAAAGGATTATCAATAATATGTATTGAAGAAGAAGTTACCTTCTTATTTTAGAAGAACGTAAATCGTTTTAGCAATTTGAACCTTTTCCCACACAATCATTTAACCCTCCGAACTTAAAAATCACAAAAGTTAAAAAGACGAAGTGACGACAAATTTAGAAAAGTAAATGCAGATATTTGTGTTAATAGAAAAACTAAATTCACTATCTTGATGTCTTTATGTTCTTAACAAAGAAATCTTTATTTTGATAAAATTTTGTTGACGTTTGTCAAGATCAACTCATCAAACAGAAAAGGATTTCAATAAACGGTATAAAAACTTTTATGGGATATTGTACTGAAAATACGGACAAAGTTCTTCGTTATCAAAAGCATTTATTTGATTAATATCAATAATTTCAAACAAATATAATCACATACTGCAACTACACTTTCTTGATATTAAACGTTTATCGATGTAGAATTTAATTAACATCATTTTGTTTTCATTTTTTTTTCGGCTTATCATTTTTATTACTAGTATCCCATAGGTATTTATCATATTTTTTTGTCTTTAACATTTATTGTCGATTATATTATAAACCTATAAAATCTGCTTACCCTTCCTAGGAACCTTAGATCAAACCCGTTTTTTGTTGGGTTCATGTTGTTGACATTTAGGTTTAAATTATTGTTTTGAAGTCGGTTAATTGTGTTTTAATGTTATGTTATGATATGTTCGGTCTTTTTGACTGTACGGATTGATTCTCTCTTGGGCATCTGGCGCCTTTACTTTAAGCACCTTGATATCCCCCTCTTTGGTATCATAGGTCAAATAATTACCTGTTCCTGAGATGATTAAGTAGAAGTTGTCTGCCATATGTCCTTGTCTAATAATTACACGCTTGTCTTCAAAGCTGTAAACAGTTATATGACAAAAATAACACTAAAATTATTTATTTTAAACGTGAAATTTCGGATGGTATCATTCAATATAGGAGACGCTTACGATTGGTGAATTCGGATATTCTGTTTTGGTCCTTATTGATTATAGAGCTCCTAACGTGGCATCCGTAGCTTTTCGATGTTTAGGCTTGTGAGATACTGATAAGGGAATCCAGCAAAGAGTCTCGGACGAACAAAAGCTATAAAGTGTTTTGGGGTGATTTTTTTTCTGCTGTTTTGTTTTAAAATTTGCCTTGTCGACGTACCCGATTTCCTCATTTATGCGCTAATATCATGCCATTTATTTTTTTATGATTTTATTTGTATCTTTTCGATCAATTTATGAGAATAGAACGTCTACTGTAACCTAAATTGTGCTATTCTTTTTCGGTAAATATAAAAACAATTCAAATTTTGGATATTAGTGAATAAAATATTAAATCTTTGGTCGAATCAGTCGCCATTTAACATTGATTTTTGTGTTTTATACGAGACTTTTAAATGACGTAAATAAAGGCAACAGTAGTATACCGCTGCTCAAAATTCATAAATAGATAGAGAAAAAAACAAATCTGGGTTACAAACTAAAACTGAGGGAAACGTATAAAATTAAAGAGAACTACAACACAACAGAGACACAACACCGAAACGTAACACACACAGAAACGAACTATAATGTAACAATGGCCATTTTCCTGACTTGGTACAGGGCATTTTATGAAAAAATGGTGGGTTGAACCTGGTTGTATGGCATGCCAAACCTCCCGCTTTAATGACAGTGTTTATTATAACATTAAAATGACAACATTACACGACAGGGTTACAATAGATAAACAGATCAATGGGAGAAAACATATGACAGAGAAACAAACGAATAATAGCCATCCAAAGGTAACAGGTTAAAAATATTTTTATACACCAGACGCGCGCTACGTCCACTAACGTTAAATCAAAACATTTTCTTTTTAAATATTCACTTTTAGTAAAGGATTTCAGACCTGTTGTTGTTTAACCTACTTCACCTTTAATTCGAATTTAAAACATTAAAACGAACAATCTAAATTCAATTTTTAATCAGAATCTGGACAAAATGACTTACTGTTCATACCATCCGACACGAACTAAAGATCTCTGCATGGTGATTGGAAATTCACTGAAGGCATTTACCGCCTGGTTCAACGCTAGAAGTGCAATTTTTAAGTGATCCTCTGTTCTTTCGTCAGGGTCCATTGACAACACTGTCTTTGCTTCGTTGCTGAGACATGCCTGCATAGAATCGTGATTTATACTAATAGTCGGAAATTTATTTATCTAATGTGAAACATACAATATTTATCTGTTCTCAGTTTCTTATTCAGCTTAAGAACTTTGAATATTAGTAAATGAATGTATTAGATAAGAAGTACTGAGGAAACTTCCTAAAATATGAATTATATTAACTTTATCATTGTTAAGGTGAGCATACTTTTTTTATTTGAATTCAAAGGCCACTTACTTCTCGTCTTGCTTTATAGTCTGCTGGATCGAAACTTAATCCATGCATCTCAAACTCACGACGAGTAGACATGAAGTCTTGTGCCCAGGAAAACAGTTTGCCTTCATTGCGAGAGTTTTGTCCATTGTTTATAACTGTAGCTTTTAGTAGAGTCTGTACATTTTTAACTGCCCTTCGGAACCTGACAAGAGGCTGAAATAAGTAAAAACATTATGATTAGTTAGGTTACATAGTATTCCCAAAACAGCGCATTTTGTTCAATTTCATAACTTTAGAGATTGGTGAAGTCGACGCACAGCTTCAAATTTTAAGGCAGAAATCAAATAATCATTTAAAGACCGAAAAGTCATCTCCTACTAATACATAGACAATCAAAACATTTGTTTTTTAAGTCACAGAATATTATACGAGTATACACGTTCGGATTGAAAAAATGGATTAGAATGTTTATTCCCTGATACCTAGGATCAAGTCCATTCCATTCAATAGATATTAGTTCTATTTCTTAAAAAATAAAAGTATTCAATGACGCTATCACACCAGATAGGGAAAAGGCGACAACAGTCCAAAAGGAAACTAAACATTGGTCAATGAAAATTTAATTAAAACATTAATTAAAAACAAGAATGTGTTCAAAGTACACGGATGCCACACCCGCAGCATTATCAGTTCCCATGTTCAATGGACCGTGAAATTGAGTAAAAAATCTAATTTGGCATTAAGATTAGAAATATCATACCATAGGGAACATGTGTACTAAGTTTCAAGTTGATTGGACTTCAACTTCATCAAAAACTATTTGACCACAAACTTTAACCTGACACTCCCACTTTCATTTTCTATCTTCAGTGGACCATACAATTGGGGTCAAAAGTGTAATTTGCTATAAAATTAGAAAGATCATATCATAAGCAACAAGTGTACTAAGTTTCAAGTTGATTGGACTTCAGCTTCATCAAAAACTACCTTGACCAAAAACTTTAACCTGAATCGAAACAGACGGACGAACGGACGCACGAACGGAAGAAAGAACGGACCGACGAACGAACGGACGTACAGACCAGAAAGCATAATGCCCATCTTCTATCGTAGGTGGTGCATAAAATGCTGACTACAATAAACGAGATACGCATGATGGGGCTGTAGCTTAAACAAATAAAACTTATTTGTTCCATAGATACTCGAACAACCAAATCATGATTTTTGTTAAACTGTATCTAAATCACACATTCTGCAGTAAATGTGCTACTATAGTCATCTTTTTAACCTAATTATGAAGTGTTTGGTTATCCTTTTTAATTCAAAGTTAAAGAAATTGTATTATACACTTATCATTTGGTAGAAAAACTCAGTTGCTTCAATGATATTGGGTTAAGTTAGCTCTATTTTTTATTGCGTACATACATCTATAAAGGTTTTTTTTCTGATCATATGCATCTTGATTGTTAAATGCTGCAATTGATAACATTGAAAAATATGAAAAGTCAATCACATTGGTAATTGTCCGCCTACCTGAATGACAATTATAGGAGCGGTTTCGGTTTCATCAATTAACGTCTCTGGGGTTGAAATCCTCCTATTAATTGGGTCATAGAAATATTTAGACGCTTTAAGCTTTGTCTTCCAATGTCTTCGTTTCCGAATAACAATTTCACCGTTGATAAGCAATGCTATAATTCCACTTTGTCTATATTGTTCAAACAAAGACATATGCGACGATTCATGATATTGTAGTTTTATGTCCGGTAAGAAAGACGACAAATTATGAAACACTATTGGTTTAGGAAATAACATTCCATCGCTTCTAAACCGTACCATTCGCACATTGTTGCAGATAGTATTGCCATTCTCCTTAAGTTTTGATGAACCCGAGTTTATAGGTTCTAGTGGCAATTGTTTTCGAATTGGCAGAAAAGATGTTCTCAAAGTACTTAGTTCTTCAAACTTCATTGCAATATCACGATATAAGACTATACAGAACTTCCGTCAGAAAAGATTTCACGTTTTTAAACAGTAGTTATTAAATCTTTTTTGGTGGAACATCATATCGCACCATTCAGTAACATCCATGATAATAACTTGTATATATACATGATATACATTTAAAGTCGAAGCGATTTCTCCTTATTCCGTATATTCTAAGGTTTATGGGAATAATCAGCTGGACTACTTAGCTGTAAATGAACAATGCCTACTTTGGCTGATCCGTCAATACTAAGACAGCACAAAGGACAACATCGTCCGTTATATAGAATAACAACTATCAATATTTATCAGGACGAAGTTATTTGAATTTGTTTACACTGTGAAATCAACAGAAACTGGAATTGAATTTAAATTTAAAGAAAAGGTTGTAATTAGATTTTATTATTATGAGTTTTCTTATTTGTTAAAAGGTTGTAGAAATTGATTTAACACCAGTTGAAATTCAGTAAATCGCTTGAATTTATATTGATCTAATATAAAAAATCTTTATTCAATTTGAACCTAAGTTGGAAAATATATAATTACCTTTATTGTTGTTTTGTGAAAAATTTGTATGAAAAATCACAGTTTTCAAAAGTTATAATCAGAGCACTGTGGAACAGAAATGTAAGTAATTCAATTGATTCATGGCCACAAAGATGACAATCTGTCTTCATACAGGTAAATTGTTTGTTCTTTTTAAACTTTAAACTCCAAAGCTATCGAGGTAATTCGAATTATGTACAAAGATTTTATTCGATATATTACGAAGGTGTTGATATTCAATAAACGATAAATATATTGTTTGTCAACGATCAAGTTCACATAAAGAAGGACATTAACGAAAGTAAATACTTGATGTTTACAACAATTCTTTACGATAATGAAATTGAATAGTTGAATAGTGGTAATTTAGAAATTAGAAGTGACTAATCTATTTTACCTGCCGCATAGATGCCACCTTTTTATTTATATATATAAAAAAATGACATCTAAAGATGAAAAAAATTGCAAATCTCACGCTTTAATCTACTGTTGAGATGCAACCTATATAATTATTTTATTTAACTTGTATTTACTTTGCTTCAATTAAGCTAAAATCGTGATATTTCTAAAAATCATACTACAAAACATCACATCCCCTAGAGTGTAAAGTTAAAATATTGGCTTAGTTCTATTCTCTATTGTAGATGCAAAATATAAAATTTCATTTCTGGTATCTATGAAGAGTTTATAGACATTTAGAGAGAGGCCCATAAGTACCCGAATAGTAGTTTTACCCCTAACCTGCATCATATAAATTAAGCTTTGAATGGTGTTGTTTACGCCACACTCTCGCCTTATACAAAAAGTTATAGTCAAAAATTTCTTTTCGTCCGATTGAAACAAGAAGTGATCATTTGCTGATAACCTTCCATACACCATTCCTGTAATTTTATCAAAATTTACCAAGTAGTTCAAAGAAGACTATGAAAAAGTTATTTTGCATAGTCTATAATGTACCAAGAATCCCGCTTCGATCGACATTAAATATTGGAGGTTGATCAATTTATCCACTAATCATTCCCCTCATGTTTTAAGACATTTCCTCTTGTAGTTTCAGATTAAAAGATTGATGAAGTTTGTCAAATAATCTGCCATGCTTTTTTTTATATCAGTCTCCAGTTAAATGAAGATGCATTTAAAAAGAAAGCCTTCCGTCAAAGTTTGGTGAATATAGAAATATAACTACTGTTATCATATATCTTTGTGAGCACGATATAAGATGATTCAAAGTGGGAGAAGACAGTATGACCAGGTGAGCTGGATAATGAATATAATTGCATTAATAAGTAATGAACATTTTTCCGTCTTATATAAAATGTTTAGAATATAGTATAACTATTTAACAAATGCTTTAAACCAAAAAAAAAAAAAAACAACGTAAATATGTAGTTTGGGGACTTTATAACATAAGATAAAAAAGTTGAAGTGGTTTCACTTGAAAAAAACATGCAAATAACCTTTAAACCAACACATATTTGTTTTAATTTACACCAATTATTTGATTTTATTCAACAGTCATATTCTTTAAAAAGTGGTTATGGAACCTGTTTGTCCACAACACAGAAATTGAACTATAATTGTGAAGATCGACCATGCTGTTCATTTGTGAAGAGGCTATATTTCACTTTCAATATTTTTGCTACGACCAGGTAAATTATCGCATAATTTTGGATTATCACCACTTGATCGAAGGCATAGCTGATGGGCTGCAAATTGACAAAAGAAACTGCACGATAGCCAGTGATCTTGTACTTGCATTTATATTACACTTACAATTATGCTACCGTATTGTTTATTCAAAAATAAATTATAAGTTAAATGTTAAAGCATCTAATTTCCAGTATTATATCACTTCTTTTTTCAATTAAATAAAACTCAAATAGCATAGCTCATATCGGTTACGATTGAAATTATTGCACAGTATTTACCTAACCATCAACATTCCTCTTATTGACAAAGTTTTAGCATTCATAGTGAATGATATTTTTAAATCAAACAAATAAAACGAGACTTAACTCTTATATACCATCTGATAACAATTACATCTGGACTATTTATTGGCTAGTATTCGTTCTATGGTACTATATCATTTAAGGTATTGTCAATTTTATGAACATGCACCGTCTTCATTTTTCCTTTCTTTTTATTTTGTTTCATATCTGTCGTTTTATTTTTATGTTTGAGAGTCTTATAATTGTATTGATTTCTTAATATTCATAATATGCAATAAAAGCCTGTTATATTTAGCTGCATACCTAGTAAGGTGCATTAGATTCCATACTTTGTTATTATTTATCACAACCGATTCTCTTTTTGCGTTCAAATTTTCAGCAAAAGTTGTTATCCACTCAAAGTCAAGTATACTTCCAGTCATATTCGGTAAACATCAGATGCAAGTTTTGAATTAACTATTTCTGAACATGTTTTGCAGACAATACATGGTGCGATTTAGTAAATAATCCCCTCGAAATTGCTTGATCATTATTTTAAAGTTTTATATGTTTTTACATTAATTTAATCTCAATAGCGAATGCTATTTTAGAGAAAGTGATCGATATTTGGTCCAAAAAAGCTTTATTAAAGGAAATTTATCTATATATGTAGTATCTAATCTAGTTTATATAACGGCGGACAAAAATGGTGGGCTACTCCGGTAATAACATGAAATCAGAGATGCAGATTGGAATGCAAATTATGATGCTTGAAAAAAGTATAGATCAGGTATTTTACCGAGGCAAGTGTAAGATTCTATCCAACAATTTCCAAGGCCTAAATAGACATGTCAATATTTTTTTATCGAGATAATCACATTGTAAGAAACTAAGGCTCCTTATACCTCAGACAATGTTGGTCTTAGATGAATTTCTCTTTTCTTTAACGGTCACATATAGAAAATCAGACATTTGTATGTTATTGGATTTCAAGTGCTTGGGGATGGTTGCGCGTTCATGATCGAGAAAAAAACAACAAGGAGCTTCAAACTCACAAAATTTTAAAAGTACTATTTCTTTGTATCGACATTGCTAACTTGTATACTGCAGGTTGGTTTTTTTAATCAGCGAAGAAAGACAAGTCTATGAGATTGATAAAAATTGATGATCAATTGCAACTTTAAAATACAATGATGACCCGACGTAACCAACTGTAAAAAAGTAGGAAAACTTTGGTTACAATATTCTCATTTTTAAATGGAATAAATGTATTTGTCCTTCAACCGCTAAGAGCTGAATGCTGTTAAACATATGGTAGCTGTCTGAGAGAACAACGATAAAGAGGAAAATGATCAACAGCTTATTAAACAAGAAAGATTCATCGTCATCGATCAGCAATCTGATGACGAAAACAATTTGCTGTGTTATGAATGAAACTCTTGAGGAAACCGTTATATTTTGTAGCGTCGAACGAATAAATGATTGATGACTTTAAAAAGTGAATTTAAATGCATCTTATAGCATTTCCTTGCCAATTTGATAATTGGTTTAATCACGACTTGTTTATAAAACAAACAAGTAGCAATTCAATAAGCGAAAAAATAGATAAAACATCAAAAGTTAATTTCTATCAGATTCACTGGACCGTGAATGATATCACATGTTATTAAAACGCCTAATTCTATACAAAGCAAATTATCTACTTTTTGTATAGGAAAACTGTTTTGTCAATATTATGCTGGGTTGGTGGTTGTGATAAGAGAATTCGAATTGCGATATTAAAGCAAATAAAATGCATGGGTAATTAAATCAGATATATAAATCAAACCGGTTTAACAAGATGCACCGACAGTTGAACATGAAATACTGCTTTTTGAGAAAATTCAATGTTGGTTTATGAAAACAAATTTATTCTTCGGCTTGATGGTGCATGCACATGCACAGTACCAAATCTTAATGCAGTTTACGTAGGATTGCGATAATAATAAGGTTATCTGACAAGAAAAATGTATTCTGCCTTCTGACATAATTAAAGTATAAAAATTTCCTTTATTTCTTTTGTGTGTGTACACTGTATGGTTTATTTGAATTGTGTAATCGTTATTTACTTATTTTAACTTTTTTCAAACTTAGTTCTATATTTCTATATGTCGTTTGTGTTGTACATAATGCTTGAAATATTTGTCACTGAACCTTAGACAAAAAACAATCAATCAACCAATCCACTTATAATACTCTAATCATTCAGTTGTGAAAAAGATGCATGTCTATGTAAACAAAGCAAGCAAAAAATTATACTTATTAGTAAATTAGATAAAGGCTAGCGTAGTCATATTTTAGGCTATAAGTTACATTCCGATACTTAAAAGTATTATATATCAAGCAAAACATTATATAAAAAGTCAACAGTAGTATACCACTGTTCAATAAGTAATGGATTTAACTGAAACAAACTTCCATGTCACAAATCAAAACTAAGGGAAACAAAAAAACTATAAGAGGAGAAAAAGGAACAACAGAAACATCGAACTGATACAAAAACAAACGCCAACATACGTGTACACAAGCATATAAAATGTCTGTATAAAACTGGATTGTGAATATAGTTTGTGCATGGCACTTAGGATCTGAGAATGAATTTTGTTATTTTTAATGTTCTTTGCGTATTGCTATTGGTCAACTAAGAAGAGAATACCTTGCTATCTGATTGCTTCCTTGCCAATTGTACAATAAGTAGACACAAAATCTCACAAAATCATTTCAGAATTTACACTTAAAAAAAAAGATTATTATCAAAAATAATATATACAAGATGTGACAAAATTATATTCTATGAGGAATTGCATAAGCCGAAAGGTACCTAAATATTCTGAACCAAACGGGATTCTTTACAGAACAGCCAAAATAAAATGTCTGCAATTTTGTAAGGATATCATACGTTCAGGTTTGACACAATTATTTGATTTACAAAAAGAAATTACACTAAGAACGATTCATATTTTATAAGTTTATACTAAATATCGCGATTAAAGTTTTCTTTTTACGCTTTAAAAAAGTAAAAATAACAAATGCGTACCTCCCAATGATGACCAGAAGTTTCCAATTCAGCATCCATTTTGTAATTATGAGAGGGAATAACAAAGGCATCGAATACAGCTTTCAATTGTATCACCTTCATTTTATAAATAATCAAGATATTCAGAAAAGTGTAAATTTATCAATTTATCATTAAATGTTTCCATTTGAATTGATGAGTAATGATATAACCCTCTAATCCTTTTCAAATCAATTGTTCGACGCGATGATACATTGAACAAAAGGCCGTATACGTGGTACAACCCTGTCACTCACGTCTATGGGTTATTGTGTATTGCAAGTTTGATAAATAAATGTCACACATCCTTATTAAAGATACATAACTAGACAACAATGTGACATTTGTTTGTTTAATGAGATCAAAGAGAGGTAAACCTCTTTGTGTGTCATTCTAAAATTTTCTAAAAAGAACATTTAATTTGAATATTAATATTTTGAATTTTTGATTAAAATGTTGATACTAGGATAATCCCTGGTCGTGCTATAACTTATAGAATTGCACTACAAGACAGGTTTATTTAATAAACAAAGGTAATCATGGATTAAAATGACATTGTTGTTCATGTCATTGATCAAATGATTTCGTGAACATTTACTTGCTTTCAATATCCAGTTAAAATAATCTAGTCTGTATGAAAAGTTTGCTTCGAAAGTTATAAAATATCAACATTAGGCCTTCAAAGTTAGCCACGTTTTTATACCACGTAGCGATAAGGCAAACCAATATAACTTGAATCAAGATCTCCATTGCAGACAAAAAAAGGCAGAATGTTAGTAGCTATATAGCACTTTTTTCTGAGTTCCTATTTCCATTATTTTAGGCCGAACTTAGCAGACACTATTGTATTTATATGCTTATCTATCGTGTCAATATAAAACATGGAGATGCAGTTATTTTATCAAGAGATCAAATTAATCGTTCACTTTCCCGCCATATATTTTGATTAACCCTTTATCATTGACACTAACAACAGCCCCAATCCCTTTTTGAGAGTAATCAAAAACAGTTACTAACATTTCTGACGCTTTTTTTGTAATAGGGACAATGGTCGGGTTGTTGTCTCTTTGGCACATTCCCCATTTCCATTCTCAATTTTACTGTTGAGTCAAAAGTTCCTTTAATAATTGTTATTTCATGCACAAGAATGTATATTTAAGAATGTTAAAACAAATTCTTTGCACACTCGTGTTTGTTCCTTTATTGTTTCATAGATTTTATGTGTATGGTCATAGGAAATCGTACCACGTTATTTCAAATTTTTAAATTTAAGTTACAAAACCAATGATATGATTTCATAGGCACAAAACTTGTTTCGTCAGGTATCTAGTGACCAAAAGTTTAGAATTGCAAAAATTACAACGTTTGACAACATAAAAACACAATAAGATCAGCCACTATTGTCTATGTGATACTTCGGGTCTTATAACTGTATAAGTTTTCATGTAATTTCAGCATCATTTCTTAAGGTATGACCCGATTTATTGTGATTATAATGACTATATGATGTTTCCCTATAATTGATCTCCTGTTGAATCTACAGATAGCTGATGTCAGTTCAGTTTTATTATTAGACTCTTTTTATGTTTTTACCTTACGTCAGTAGTGCCCTTTTTCTAGTTTTAACATGGGAAATTGATTACAAGATCTAAGGATATAGTATGCATGTAACATGCACGTTTACATATTTTTAAGTACATCGTTGCATGCCGATTAATGATAAAAAAAATCTCAAAATGTTATTTAAAGCAAAAAAATCCTTATCTTCATCAATAACTGAAATAAGGCTACGAATTTAGATTTTACTTGCATATTTTCTTGTAACGTTGTATAAATAACATCCGTACCCACATATATATAGATTCTTACATTGATGCGAGTGGACTATCGGATTTATCCAATCGAGATAGTTAAATAATCAATTTTAAAGTCCGAGCCTCGGCGAGGACCTACAAATTTATAATTTAACTATCGAGATCGGATAAATCCGATAATCCACGAGTAACTATGTAAGAATCTGTTTCTCTAATGATTAAAAAATACATTTTCTTTTTTTGTTAACCGAAAATCACCTTCGAGTGCCTTTCACATTGCACGAAGTTGTCAATTTCATTAACACCTGTTAGCATATTTTGATTCATCCAGCTAGCTGAGAAGGTCATGATCCTTAAAATCATCCAATGATCTTCTGAGATCACCGGTAACCACACGTTGATCAAATTTTTTTATACAATAGGTTCGAAAAGAAATAAATTTCAATAGAATTAGAGAAATTATTATATCATGTTTTTTATTCCTTCTTTTGGGAAGAAAAGATACAAAAGTAGGCATTGTTGTTTTTAAGAAGAGATCAGTGACCCTTCGTTTTGCATTGCATTTTTGGTTAACTTTTCAAGATTATAATGGACTAGATGTTCGAACTTATTCACTGTCCCCTAGACAAAAATGTGTACTAGTTCAGTGATAATAATCGCCATACTAAACTCCGAAATATATAAATGAACAAAATTTAAAAAAAATAAAAAAACATTCACGACTAACAAAGGCCAGAGGCTCCTGACTTGGAACAGGCGCCAACATGCGACGGGGTTAAACATGTTTTTTGAAATCTCAACCACCCTCTTATACCTCTAGCCAATGTAAAAAAACACAACAATACGCACAGTAAAACTCAGTTTAAAAAACAGCCCGAGTCTGATGTCAGAAAAGGTAATAAAAGAAACTAAACAAAATAACAATGATACATAAATTAACAAAGAACTACTAGAAGTTACTGATATGCCTAAATTAAACTGATTGCAAGATTATATCTTCATCATATGCATATCAAGCACAATCCCTCCCGTTAGGGGTTTAGTATCATACCATCATGCAATATATGATACTTGTAACAGGAGAAACAAACATAACATATATATATTTTCGAAAGTTTCAACACAGCACACCAACACACAACTCCACCCAACATATGTACATTTATCGTACCGCGGGTAAAATATCACGTTGTGATTGGTTTAGCACCGTCACGTGGTAACCCCCTATGAAACCGTAGGGGTAGTAAATTTCATAGGGGGTTCATGACGTCACGTCCTACTGTTAATGGTAACGTCGTCTATTGAAGTTGTATATCATTGTTTATTTTTCTACAAAACGCAGCAGAAAAAGTCTTGCGTGCGATAAATTCGTTATACGGTTCACTACTGACCCCCTACGAATCCATAGAGGGTGAGTAAAATCCTCTATGGATCCATAGGGGTCAGAAGCAAACCATATAATTTATAATATTCATTTGTTTTAGTAGAGATTATGTTCTAAATTATAATCCTGGTACCTTTGATAACTATTTACACCACTGGGTCGATGCCACTGCTGGTGGACGTTTCGTCACCGAGAGTATCACCAGCCCAGTAGTCAACACTTCGGTGTTGACATGAATATCAATAATGTGGTCATTTTTTTTTATAAATTTCCTGTTTACAAAAGTTAAAATTTTTTGGAATTTTGGATCCTCAATGCTCTTCAACTTTGTACTTGTTTGGCTTTATAAATATTGTGATATGAGCGTCACTGATGAGTCTTATGTAGACGAAACGCGCGTCTGGCGTTCTAAATTATAATCCTGGTACCTTTGATAACTATTATGTCAATGAGAGAGCCACCAATGACCATCAATAAAAGACAGACGAAAAGAAATTTGAAACTCAATATAAACTAAATAATTGAAGTGTATGACAGTAACAAATAAGATACCGATGTCAAGGAGAGGTGGTAGAAACTGAGTCGAAGAGCGGCAGAAGTTTCCTATCGAATATTCTAACTCATTAAGCGAAAATAAACTGACAACACCATGGCAAAAAATCGAAAAGCGACGATAGAAAAACTACAAAACTCGAAAAATGACGAGAATCAAATTAAAGACTTACTCTTCCTGATGATATTCTCTTTGCAGTCCTTTTGGTTGGTTTTGGTAATCTATTAACCACCATTACACGTTTGTATACACTGTTCCATTTTGCTAATCTATTCGAAGTATAAGTATCATCTCTGCTATTTATAATCAGTCCCGAACTTTTAATACTTGGTAAATTTCCCTTTTTATTCCCTTTGATACTTCGACCACTTTTAATTTCCCTACAATGTATGTCATTCACCGATTTCACCGGTTTCAGTGAGAAAGAATCCACTTCTAATTTAGACATTACAGATGTATGTTTTCGTAGTGGCACACGGTTATAGTAGGTTTCCCTGGTCTCATATTTATGATGATTTCTATTCATTCTTATATGCGCGTTTATACCTCATCAATTATTTACTTGAACAATCTTACAATGAAATTGTATAGAGTTACAGAACATTTAATCCGTCAAATTACAGGAATAATTCGATTTGTCTCATCCAAAGTCTTAAAAGAGATGGTTTGATTGTCAGTTCACAGGTAAGTCGTAGAATCTTGCTGTTATCCAGTCATGATTTTCCTTTAACGAAAATTCAATAAGCAATAATTTGCTTTGCATTGGTAATCTTGATTAAGATAAATCTAAATGGCCAGATGTATGCTGCAATAATTAATTTCTGTCAATAAAATCACTTTACCTCTTTAATGAAATTAATAATCAAAACTTGCAATCGACATGAATTTAATGAAGTCCCGTTTCCGTATCTACGGAAATTTAATAAATTGCGTATTCTGTTATTACCATTGTGTTGTTTAACTTGAGAGATAGCAGAGTGGTAAATTATCACAAAAGGCGAGGTGAATGTCACTTACGTACGGAAAACAATAACTCGAACTAAAGCACTAAATTTCATCCGAAATATAACAAATATCTACCATATTTTATCTCACAATAATTGTTTACAAAAATGCGTATTGTCAAAATCTTAACGTATTGAAAGTATACTTTAAAGATTTATAATTTTTAATTGAAATTTCATTTTCATAAATCCCAATCCTTTAACCAATGTTATCTGGTTTGTAATAAATCGACATTAGATTTCAGCAAGGGTTATTGTAAATACAGGTTGTATCAACAGGTTAATTACGGCTACTTAACACTGACTTACTGTTCCACGGACGGGTATAATAATCTTTTGATGTTAAAGGTGATTTATTTTCCGTTTGAATTCAATTTATAACCATTTTATATGCACATAAACGTATATTTTATCGATAAATGGCACTTTTAACCATTATTATTGTCATTTATAGCTAATTGACAATTTTACATTATGAATTCTAACTTTATGATAAAGCATATCTTGTATGCTTTAATACAAATGAAATAGTTTCTACAATATATCATAGGCTAAAATGTATAATACATCTTTGTAATTTTAGTAAACAAGTTGAGAACAAACGTCGGCTATGTCAGTATATTTTGAATATTAAATAGTAAACTTGTAATTGAGACAAACTCTTCAAATAGTCCCAACAGATGTCTCATGCGAATTCATACAAATTTTAATGTACGATAACAAAAGTTTGTATTTCTATGTAAACTAATGCAATGGAAAATATTTCAAAACGCTTTCAATTAATATTTTCCTCTCAAGATTCTTCGTCAAATACGTTTGTTTGTTCTGCAGATCGCTAAATGTGCTTAGCATTCATTTAATTTGAAAAGATGTTTTACAAAACATTCAAAAATTTGGTATCAAATTCATTTTTACTTGATAATTTAGTTCATAACGTCTAATTTGAAAAATACATAAATATTTACATTTCATTG
Organism: Mytilus galloprovincialis; assembly: GCF_965363235.1. Taxonomy (NCBI): domain Eukaryota; kingdom Metazoa; phylum Mollusca; class Bivalvia; order Mytilida; family Mytilidae; genus Mytilus; species Mytilus galloprovincialis. Next base: position 38,220,536 of record NC_134845.1, on the reverse strand, counting down.
CATACATTGAAAATGTGATGCTCCCAAAGATTCCGATTGAATCTTCAGTGCGCCTGATGAAAATGTAAACATTGCTTACTTTGTAGGCAAGCTCAGATTTTTCAAACATTTCTTAAAATTGTTTCATTTGTATGCATTGAGTCAAATTATAATGGAGATGACATGCTTTGTATTGGACATTTCAACATTATACAAATGCAACAGGTCTTAGATGTAATTGCCTCATGTTATTAGATGACAATGTAACCATACCATAACTTGAAGAGCCAAACAAGACAAATATATACCAACGAAAATAATATCTGTCATCAACATATGCACAAGAAACATGAAACATGTAGCTTTCTAAAAAAAGAAATAAGACTAAACAGCGAACTTCTAACACATTGGGACATGTAAAATAAGAAAGAAAAAATCTTCTAGTACAACAAATAAAACGTCAGTTTGCGATAAAAAAAATATTTGGTCAAAGAGAGCTATATGATATAAAAAACAATAATAAATACTCCAAACACCCGCAGTGTAAATATATACTGCTTCGTATGCAGTAACCATTGAATCATTAAATTTCCGAAGCCAGTTAGCAACGAATTGATTATGAAGAAAACCGTGTGAAAAGGGGTAAAACGACGATCAGTTAAGGATAAAATTAAACTTAGCATACTAAAATTAAGATTTATAAAAAAAACTTTGTCGATTTGTCATTAGTTTTACACTGTTATATTTTTATATGACCAATTTAACAATTATACTGCTTCCTCTATTTAACCATTTCTGAAAAGAACTGTCAGGTTGTTTGCACATGATTAAATAAATGTTATGTGTGATTATTTCCAACATGTTTGTTGCATTTGCGCCATATCTATCCAACTGCAGTATCTGCACCGGACATGCCAACATGCATTGTAATAATTGCAATCTGTGCCTACACTTCTCTATAGTTTGTATTTGTTGCTATTTCGTGGCATGAACTATATAGAGATTTATTATCCTAAACGATGTCAGAACAAATTAAAAGAAGTTTAAATAAACGAAGATGGATTGCATGTGTCAATGCGACACACACACACACAATTAAACAGACATAAATACTAAGCCATTATACAAATATTAGACGAGAAAAAATATTTTGACAGTATACAACACATTAATTGTTTTAAATTCCAATTTTGTTTGATTAAATTATCAAGATCATGTATGTATTTTAGATGCGAGAAATTATGTAATTGAAGATGAATCAAATAACTGACTCAATAAAGTCTCAATTTGAAATCATGTGGTATGCATTGAAACCCTGGTTTCTCTCTTATAAATGGATGCGGCACCGTCGAAGGCAATGACACCTGTAACCAACGCCAACATGATTGCCATGAAGGTCAACCACGCCAATCTGGCATGTATTGATTTCTGTGTTGTACCTCTGTGCCTCTGTCCTATTCATAACACTGTGTTTTGGGGGGAGTGTGTTCTCTTGAAATAGCACATTCATGTATTCTTATGGTTTGATTCAGATTTGCATTACTCCAGATCTGCACTATATGGCGATGCAACATTTTTAAACGATTCTAGTGGGGGTATCGATTGAAAGAATTGTTACAAAAAAAACAACAAAAAAAAAAACACTTTAAAACAAAATTCAAGGGTTTCAAATTTCGCTGTAAGAAATTCGTGCGACTTCATTTATCAGGTATGTTAATAACCTCGTTTTGGTCAGCTGTCATTGGTAGTTTATAACAATAAAGAAGTATTGAAAGCATGAATGGAAGTTCTATGATAATCAATCGTGATTTGGTAAAACAATTAAATGTGAGTTCGCGTTTATAAAGTCTGTCAGTATATGTGATCATGGTGATCAAATTAATATCTTATCGTGTGAATTTCTATAAACATGAATTGAATTAATTAGGGTCGGAAAACATAAGTCATGATATTGTTTTATCCAACTTATAGGCTCAAAATTCTACAATCAAATAAATTAGATGTTGCTCAGATACTGAGTTCTATCTACTGTTTTAAGGAAAAATCTAATATCCCACTTTTTGGCAAAACTTTTAGGAATTTGGTCCGTAATGCTCTTCAACTTCGCACTTTTTTTTGCCTTTTTCACTTTTTTGGATTCGAGCGTCACTGATGAGTCTTTTGTAGAGGAAACGCGCGTCTGGCGTGTATACATAATTTAGTCCTGATATCTATGATGAGTTTATTTATTATATTTGTGACAGACAGAATCTGACACCGGTTAAAACTTAATCATTTTACATTTTGTTCAAAGATAATACCCCTCAGATATTTTTTTGTGTTGACCAATCCGCATCGCATTTAACTTTAAAAAGGAGGGACAAAAGATACCATAGGGACAAGCAAACTCATAAATCGAAAATAAGCTGACAACGTCTGGCTAAATGTCTGTTCCCCAAATGCGATTTTTTTCCTTTCACATAACAAATTGTTTCTGTTTTATGCCTAGCTATTCTTAGCAATAAAATGCAATGTGCTTCATCACTTTTTTTATCTTAATTATTTATTTGCCGTTTGTTTATCTCACTTTGGTTTAAACAAACACTTCATTTATTCTATTGAAGATAATTTACCAGAAACGACTGCTTTATAATCAGTAATTTCTTTTATTATGTCGATATCCAATATATTTGTAATTGTTTATTAGATATTGGTGTTATGAAAAAGGTCACTAAAGAGTTATTATGCTATTCAAACGGAAGTTCCAGTATAAATTTCCCGGTTTTTTTTTTCTTATTCATTTTATCAGATTTTTTTGGTTCATTCAAATATGTATACAAATTGAAAGTCAAGCATAACAATAATCTAATGTTTAAATTTATGAAAAATATAAAAATGACCGAAGGGTAGAGCATTAGGTTTTCAGGAATTAAATTGTGTGCAAATTATTTGTTTAAATTCCAACAATTAATTTTATTAAACTCTTTGGATAACAATGTAATTTTTTTACATAAGCAAGAACTACACGATGATGTTTGTTTGCGTAAATCTAAACTTCCTCTAAAATCTGGCCCTTAAGAGCAATCGACAGCAAAACAGCAAAACAGTACGAACGTATAAAAAAGTACAAACATGCTACTTTGGCAACACATTTTATATACCAGTGATGTGAAATAAAAGTTTATAGCAACGGCAAAATATACCTCATGTTTTACTAGTCTAAACTAGATATGGACAATATCCCCTCCTTTTCTGCTCTACGGAGATGGATTGCATGTGTCAATGGGACATGTACACACACACACACACACACACACACACACACAATAATAAAAGTTTAGATAGATAAGGGATACTAGTTGGACAGTATAACACTTTAATTTTTTAAAATTCCAATATTTGTTTGATCATATAAGCAAGATAAAGTATGTATGGTATTATGTAAACTAAAATTGGTAGAGTCATAAAGAATTTTCTAATCCATATGAAAGTAATATTTTTTTAAAAGATTGTCATTTGAATTTTGCCATGATTAGGGACTTTCCGATTTGATTTTCCTTTGAGTTCAGTATTTTTGTGATTTTACTTTTTTAAAAATGCAACATGTTTTTGTTTCTTAGTTAGACAGACTTCCATACAAGATTAACCAAGCATTTTGGGATTTGTATATTATAAAAGTATAAAAGAATATTAACCAAAGGAACCATATATAAACGTGGGTGTGTATTTTAAGTTTAAAAGGAGACCTATGTCGATCTATTGTACAACATTTATGAATATAAAACAATATTTAGGTAATGGCAAAGAAACAAGATGATCAAATTAATAACCTATCGTATCAATAGAATCAAATAGGGTTAGAAAACATACGTCATGATTTTTTTTTTAAATTCTACTTAGGCTCAACACCATACTGATTGTATTTCTACTGTTGTTAAGAGAAACTTCTAGTACCCTACTTTTATTATATTTATGACATATGGGACCTGACACTTGTTTTAAACTAGATTATTTTGACTGTTTTGTTTATTGTGTCTGTTTGGTTTACGCACCAATGTAAATATAACGGAATTTGACGAGACTGTCATCAAAGTGAGAGGGTTAGCGCTATAGAAACAGGTTTAATCCACCATTTTCTACATTTGAAAATGCCTGTACCAAGTCAGGAATATGACAGTTCTTGTCCATTCGTTTTTGATGCGTTTTGTTATTTGATTTTGCCATGTGATTATGGACTTTCCGAATTGATTTTCCTCTAAGTTCAGTATTTTTGTGATCTTACTTTTTAGTTATTAATTAATTATTTATTTTGTGTTGACCAATCTGCACCTCATGTGCATGTTCCTCTAATGCGATTTTACACTTCACATATCCAATAGTTTCTGTTTTGTGCCGACTTATTATTCTCAACAATCAAATGAAACATGCTTTCAACCACTTTTTTATCTTCGTTATTTGCTTGCCTTTAGTTTATCTCATTATAGTTTAAGCGATTTCATTGTTTATTTCATTGAGATAATTTACCAATTTACAATATCTAATATATTTGTAAGTGCTTATTATTAGATATTGGTGTTATAAAAAAGGTCACTGAAAAGTTATTATGTTTTTCAAAATGGTGTTTTAGTATCATATTTCCTCAGTTTTTTCCAAAAGCAACATTTTTCTTTGGACCTACAAAACTTTCTACAACAGAAAGTCTGACTAAACAATATTCCAACGATATTCAAATGTTCTAAAAGGGTCAAATCTAATTGAATAGGTGGCAAATATACATTTCTAAATGCTCACCGTCAGGATCATTTTGGTCTAAATGTAATTTTTGATATATAAGCTAGAAGAACACATTCAATGATGTTTTTGTTCATCTAGAATTTATAGAGTTGCGCTGAATCTGTAACTAAGTAACACCGACAGCAAAACAGTATACAAATTTAAAGTCATACTTTCGACACACAATTTATTTACCAGGAATGTGAAACAAAAGTTAAATAAGAACAGCAATATATTCATCACGTTTTATTAGAACAAACGATACAACCTATTAATCATAGTATTAAATGCACAAAGAAAAGAATTGAACATTGATGCGGCTTTATATTCAGAAAGACAATCTAAGAATACTCGTAAAAATGAAGATTGCTTTTCCTTCATGTGAAGCTGCACCGACTTATCGGAATGTCAGTCATTTCGGGGAGAAGGTTATCTTGCAAATAACAAGTAATGTTTGTATTTTTAGAGTGATCACATTGAAATATTTATATCAAAGTAACATGCTATGCTTATACGTATCAAATAGGCTAATTTATTTCGACATTTTTCCCAAACATGAATATATCATGTTTATGTAGTTTTAGTTGTGGTAGTGATAGTGGTTTTCGGGTGGAGTCGGTCACGTGTACACGCAAGATGATGATATGTGGATGTTTCACTAGCGGCTATCCTGTCTGAATATTGCGGACTGGAAAAACCTATTTTTCAGACCGTGTCTGTTTGTCATTTGGCCTTCATTTTACTCCGACTGCGTTGTTGTTGCTGGTACGGAGTATCAGTTCGCGTTGCTAGCATGGCTTTTTGTATTGCCTCTTTCGATTCCGAATTGATGACGGGCGATGTGTTTGGTGGTGTGCGCAGTAGGTCTGGGTTGTTGATGTCAAACCCTTCACCGAAGTCGATCCTAGGGCGCTTGCCTCTGGCATTTGTAGAGGTGTAGAATACCAGGCGATAGCAGGCCTTTTGGAGGTTGTAAGGACTGGTGACAATATCCTTATGGACTACAACCCTAACTGGTTCCCCTTTGTACTTTGTTTGTGTAAGTTCTTGACCAACTATGGTGTCTCGGTTTGCATGATGTGGTCTACGCTGGTGGTTTGTTGATTTGGAGTAGCAGGTACAACGGCTGTTTTGTTGGCCATCCACTAGGCTTAATGGTTAGTGTTGCGTCTCCTGGTAGATGGTGGCTTGTTGTTGCTCTTCAGGGCCGGAATAGGTTTCCAAATGAGCTGAACCGATACTAGGTCAGAACTGGCGGTGAATTTCCATTCCGGCTCTTTTCCATCCAACTTCATTGTTACCAATAAGGCTCTCAGTTCATTAGGTAGTTCCATAATGTCTGTCAATGATGTTTACGATTTTAAGTTCAACACACCTCCTCCATTGCCTTTTTTATACCATATATGGTAACAGTAAAACATGCAAATGAAAAATGAATAATCTTGTTTCCTTCATCATGACTTGATACAAGGAAATAAACCAACGTCTTTAAAGAAAAGAATTTTGGTCAAAACGTCACCCTTCCATTGAAAGCTTGCTAAGGCTGCCAACATGTAGATGTGATACTAGCACTAATGATAAAAACATTACTTATAAGACCGTATCTTGCCCAATAATGGATTTTTATACATTGTGACTTGGACGGAAAGTTGTCTCATTGGCACTCATACTACATCTCCCTATATCTATGAATTCCAAGCAGCGACTAATTGTTATTAATGCCAACAAGACCACACTCCATCAGTTTTATAATAATAGTAAAAATATTCAAACTGTCTACCGACATAGATTAAATTTAAAATCAAATATATGCCTTTTAGTCCCCCCCCCACCCAGGTGCATTGATTAGGTCGATACAGTCAATGACATCTTGCACCAATATGTTGTACTATTTGAGATAGGTACAAATTCAGATAGAGGTAGTCTAAGTCCTTTGATATCTAATAGTGCATAGCTTTTATAGGTTTAAAAAGATGATAAAATTCTAAAGAATCTAAATTAATGATGATTATTTGCTTATTTATGTTGCAAGATAAGAATATATCCACTTTGGGAAATATCCACTTTGGGAAATATCCACTTCGGGAAATATCCACTTTGAATTTATCCAATTTGGTATATATCCACCTTGGGTGGGGTGGGTGGATGGGGGAGGGGAGGGGAGGCTGAAAGGTGGAAACTTCTACATCTGGTGTTAAGGTTGACTGTTCTTGATTGAAAGTTTCACGTTTTATGCTTCGAAGAGATTGATCTTTAAAACAATGCGGCTAAATAGCTAAAGGAACCAATGGACTAAGCGAAGCCATGTAGAATCCACTTGAAATGACAGTCGTTAGATTTTGCTTTTAAAAAAAAGGAACTTTTTCTATTACACAAAAAGGCAAAAATAAAAAAAAATATAAATTCATATTTTTTTAAACATAACAATATTAATCTTGAAAACATAATATGTAATAGCATTAATTTGAAGATAGATAGTTGTGTCATAATTAAAAATTAATGGCCAATTTCCGTGTTAAACTTGAAGTTTTATAATTTAAATATTTTATCATCTTCAATAACTTAATTATTTATTATATACCTGCTCTTCGAAATATTGATTAGAAATATATCAGTTAAGATATTAGACAAATTTATTACACAATTAGATGCAAATGTGAACATATAGGGACAAGCACGTAAAGTTTTTGTCCATATTTTTACGATTTTTTTTTATCATCTTGAAATTGTATATTTTATAGATAAGATGCCAATAAAACTCTAACCTGACAATTATGAATGATGATAACTTAAAACATTCTCTCGAAAGAAATGTAGGCATATAAGTTCCAATAAACATTAAATAGGAGGATGAGAAAACAACAAAAATAATCTTTTTCGGAACAATGAGTTTTAAGAAATTGTGACCATACGAATTTCTAACGATAGAGTAAACTAAAGAAGACATATGATATTTATAGTTTAGTATGTTTAGTATAAGATAAATTCTAGCCGTGTGACTGTTCTGATGATATTAAACTCAATATTTAAACGACCTTTTACCTATTTCTCACAGAACCACTAGATAATATATTTGCGAAAGGGTTATTATTTTTATGATTTTTGATGAAATTTCTTTACTCTGGCTTACAGGAACAGTACGGTTGAATGGTGGCAAGTTACATGCAATATGGAATACTAAGTCATAAGGGGTTTAACTTTAATGAGCATACAAGCTTGTATACTCTTGCTTTGAAAGAGTTATTATTTTATGACTTCCATTACTTATATACATTTACTGGTCGAGTACAAAATCATTATAAAAATATGGATTGATTTCGTGATGCACATATGAGACCACTCGAGTTCCGATATCTAAATTTTAATCAGATTAGTACAGTTATAGTATGGTAATTTTGCATGCATGAGTAACATTCTAGATAAATACTCTATATATCGCACTGGATCGCTTCAGTGTAATTTGCATTAGCACGCAACCTTATCTGTTTTTCTAAATCAAGAACTTATTTTCCTCAAAATTTGTTATAATAAAAAATCTAGTTACTAATACTTTAACGACTTGTTTTGTTTTAAAACAATGTATCCATATACCAGAAATACTTGCTGGTTTATCTGTCTGTCTGTCACGAAAATAATAGTGAACATGTTTGTTAAAATCCGTTTAGGCAAGTACAAAAAATATTTTATTTAACCTAAAATCATTACAACATGGAAAATGCATTAGCTGCTATTAAATTATATTACCAACAATCGTCTGGAAAATCTGTGCCCAACAATTTTGTCATACCATAAATGCGAAAAATCGATTGCCTGTTTTATAAACGTATTTAGAATAAACTACTAAATGATTTGTTAATAGACAATAAAATGAGATTACCAAAATAAAAATCTATATCATTAAAAAACTGAACTTTTCTTGTCTTGTTTTTTATAAAACCAATGCAATTGTCACATATTGTACAAACAAAACAGAACGTAAGCTTAGTGGAAAATAATATAAGCAGGAAGCACTTTTAAAAATCCAAAAGGAAATATTTTGGGACCATTTTTATGTGTACTGCTACATGTACTTGCGACTTCCGTAATTGTGACTTCTGATAAAATATATTCTCATCGTGGTCCTTATTGAATATAAAGTAATGCATCCTTAAGTTCTCCTTTATGCTCTCATTCAAGACCCCAATGATTGACTTGGGTATAGAAACATTGTCACGTGAAATCATGTCTATCATTAAAATCTATGCTCAAGAGAGACATCTGTGTGAATGTGTGGGGTGTAAACAGTAAGTAGCGAAGGGAGAATGATGCATTTTCTGAGAGTGAAAGAATCTTACAACTCTTTGAAGGGTCAGTAGGTAACCTGTTGTACAACAAAACTTCTACACTTACTAGAAAGAACTCTGCTTTACAATGGTTGTACAAAATTCTGGACCTTAAGCATGGTTGACTTAATTTGCAAAACATACATAATTGCTGTACCAAATGAAATTCCTATTCCTGAATATGCAAGAAATAATTGCCACTCGACGTTACACACTTAATGATCAATCAAACAAAACACTCAATTGAATGTATCAACACTGGAACCAAGAATAAAAGCTCATATATACGTAAATCATATACATGCCGGTATTTAAAATTGTATGTCAAACCAATGAAATTGTAATTGAAATATTACCTCAAAAAGAATTCCCGCCTTTTCTTTTTCAACGTCACCCTCTGAACGAATTGATAATAGACGTCCACTATGTCTCTTCCTACCCAATCCATAAGATGTAGATCTATGTGAAGTATATATATTTCTTCTGCTTTTTAGTTTTTCTAAATTGTCCGCATACTTAATGTAAGAAGACGTTTTACTCCGGATGAACTTTTTATTCATTTTCCTGCTTTGGAATCGAACCCAAAATGATAGTCCTTTTCAGTCTCCGTACAGTTTCCGTTCCGGAACTATTTTACTTTATGAGGATCGGAGCTGGAACTGCCGGGGGAGTTGGAGTCCTTTTACGTTCTTATAAACTAACGTGCGAGACTTGAAACCATGGAACTACGAAGATCTTGACATTAAAACATGACCGAGATTACCTGGTCTATGTATATATGCGTGCATAAAATAAATATTGAAAGATTCGGTAGCACCGGTTTCCATTCTATTACATTAACTTCAAAAAGACTGTCTTTTAGATATGCATCCGTCTATTTACTTTTATAGAATAAATCAATTTTGTCAATTAAAACATCAGATGCGGAGATTGATTAACCGTAATTGACTTATTGTAAAGTCAAATCTATATTTTGTAATATTGCGACAATATCTTGTTAGGTTGTTAGGTTGTAATGTACCTTGTGCTTAGGTAATATATTCAATCTATAAAACATGCAATAAAAAATAATTGTGTGGTTTTCCTCACAGTTTATTGGTGATAAAACAATAATATAGTAACTTCTTCTTTATATTAATAAACTACTACTAATAAATCATCGGTATTTCATTCAGTTATTTGAAGTTTATTCTAACAAGAACTACCTTTATGAGTGGACTTATTAATTAAATAGCTTGCCAATCCTTCTTGACTTTTGTCTTCTCTATTCTTTATGTTCTTTCTTCTTTTTTATTAATTCAAGAAGAATAATTACATTTACATAAGGACCCAATGCAATTTTCAATAAACAAATGACAAAGTTTTAAAGGTTAAATTTACCATTTTGACCGATTGGGCTTTAATTTCTGTTATGTATTTTATTGGTATGCCTTCATCTGACCGTGTGAAGCCCGATGATGTCACTCGTAGAAGAAAATATTGTTTTTTTTTTAATTTTTTTTATATAGGCATCAATGTTTTTCCTATACTTATGTCAAAGTTTCAAAACTTCATGACATTAATTGTTTAGACATTTATGGATTGTTAAAGATCTTACATGCGACCACGAGATGTATATTTGATATTGGTGACGTCATTGGTTGCTTTGTAGTATCCTCATATTTTTCATATTTTTTCAGAGTGAAATGTGTTAAACATCATTAGATTCAACAATATCATCATTTATAGTTCATATTTTGTATGTGTAATATAAATTAACCTGAGAAGCCATAAAACTTCAAATTACTGTCCCATTAAAATATAATTTAAAAATTTGTAGATATCATTTTACATTGCTTAATTTATAATTCATGATGAAAATTATACATGACATGTACATTCGTTCCCATTATTGCTGTGTGTTTACCATGCATGAAAGTTTTAGTTATATATTATTCTCTGTATTCTAAAATCGAATATGAATAAAGTGTAAAGTAGCGTAAACTTCAATATGACTGAAAACCAGAGGTTTAGGGATCGAGAAAGGGGTTTCAATGATGTCCAAAACTTATAAAACACGTCAATAGGCACACATCGAATGAATTATCTAAAGAAAATAGGAGATCTATGAACATTTCTATGATTAAAAAGATACAATTATTTTTGCCTTGAGATAAGTATAAGTTAACGGCGGTTAATAATAATGTCGTCAGCAAGTTAGATATATGGATTATAAAGGAAATATTCTACACACTCTGAAAAAGCTCTTAAGAATTAGTCGTCCATTTGAATGATGGCAGAGTATAAAAGTAAAACAGATTTGTAGGATTTTACAGGTACCTGCATAGTTGGCACATCATTAACGTTTTCTTCCGGAAACAATGTTGTAAGAATTCTTGGTCTGGTTTTGTAACTTTTAGATCTTCGTAGATCATTTTCTGATTTCCTTCTAAAAATAAACGAATATATACATGCCTGAAACACATTTTTATTCAACAATGAAGTAAACACTAACATAATATTTCAATGAAAAGATCTACCGTAACGGCAAATGTTTCTGACTTCTTTTCTTAGTGGCTAGACCAAAATGACACCACAAACTACTTGCTAAAATAAATTCAATCATTACTAAAAAAATCCTGCAGTTTATATTACTACCATTTACACAAGACATCGTTCTTTGAATGCATGGTAGACCTGTGGCTTAAATGTGTATATAAACCTGCTATTTAGTGGTGTTGTGGACTTTAGAGGAATTGTGGAGTTTAACGGTGCCACACTGCTACCTTTCTTTCTTTCTGTGTTTGTAACTGAGTATTCATGTAGGATTTGTTTTACTGCTAGCGACAATGATATAACCAAATGCCTAGAATTGGATTGATATAGCTGTTTTACAGCTGGGACAAATCAACACTTTAACACATTTTTAAATATGTGGCTAATGAACCTGAGCGATTCCAGAGAGCATGTTGGTCTGATCCTTTCCTCCACTTTTAGGCAGTAAATATTATATACATTTTTTTTCTACTGCTTCCTTCAACTAGTTTTATGATGGTTCCTTTCCATTTCAACCCTTGATGCATCAAGTTATGTACAAGAGAAAGGGAAACCACAGACTCAAGTAGTCAGCATCTCCTAAATTGTAAGAAAGCTCTTTTTGTCGCATGCACAATCAACTCGTCATGACGGAAAAATACTGTATAGAATGACATTAAACATAAATCATTTTGTAACAAAAAAACAAAAAACACAAAAAACATAATGTTGTTAAATTAAATTGTTCATTTATATATTAATAAGTAAGATTGAATACAAAATGTTACCTTCTTCTTGGAGTCTTTGTGTTCTCTCTACTTAGTTTTGGTAGAAAGTTTGTATCGGTCCTACATTTTTCTAGTCTAGGTGTAACATTTTCAAAAATGCACAATGACAGTCGAAGTCTAGAATGATAACCAGATTCTTTCATAATCCGCTTGAAGTTTCCGGTAGAGTTTGGATCCATACTTCATATATTTTCTAAAGATACATATAAAAAGATGTTGTGTGATTACCTATGAGACAAATATCCAAATGACACAGTGGTAAGCAACTTAAGGTCACTGTGTTGTGTCTCTTGATTATTAAAATATATTGAACCATTGTATGTAAATTGCGTTTTTAAATATGTTTTAATTAAAGAATTTTCAACACAATTGCATCTTTATTATGCTCCACTCATTCATTTAAAAATATTATAGTGATAGAAATATAGTTTTCATAAATTTTTGGTAATGATATATGAAAGGTTAGCGTGATTGATATTTAAACATTTTGAATATAATAAAGCATACATTGTTCATATAACATTGTTTTGTGATGAAAAAAAAAACAAAACATGCACTCAATGAAACCCAATAAGAAATCATTTTTCAGATGGTTTTACTTTAGTAACATGTTTAAATCCGCTAAATCCTTAATTTGCCTCTCTGTCAGTAGCCTGTAAGTCTGTGCTGTCGTTGGTTGAGTACAGAATTTGGATACAATTATGTTCATTTTCACAGGACATTCAATGTTAGATTTTTATACCATTTACTCCATATAAAAAAGAAGGTGGTGTATGATTGACAATGACACACCTCTCCACATGAGACCAAATGACACAGAAATTAGCAGATATAGGTCACCGAACTCAAAAATGTGAAACAATTCAAACGGGAAAACTAACGGCCTAATTAATGTACAAAAGAAATGAACGGAAAACAAATATGTAACACAGCAACAAACGACAACCACTGAATTACAGGCGCCTGACTTGGGGACAGGCACATACATACAAACCATCCAACCCTCCCCTAATATGTGACAGTATTGAAACAGTACAACATAAAAGCGAACTATAAAAACCTAAACTCACAAGCTGCATATAAATGCATAGAACAAAAACACATGGACGAGACTACACTGCTTTGCTTGCCTCACCAGTTACACAAATAGAAACTTGTATAATCAGTGCAAACATTGAAACATTGAAAAACAGACCAATATTGTAGTTCTGTACTCAAACGCAAGTGGATGTTTTTTTGTATTTTATACTTGTTGTTCGTTAATTGGTCTGTAATATTAATCAGGTCTTTGGCCATTATAATTTTTGTACTACTTTCTGATTGAGATTGAATAACTGTTTGCATTAACGGTTATGCTTTAGTGGATCTTAATATGAATAAATAAGATGCGATGAAGTATACGTTGATGAGACATTACCGAACGATACAACCATGGAAGTATTATATTGACTTTCATTTTAATTCCATGATACAATGCACCAAACGACAGCTAGAGGGCAACACATTCAGCATTCTAAAACTAGGTGTTGGCATGCGGGTTATGTTTTCTCATATATTTTATGATGGTATAATAATAAACCCCTAACAGGAGTGATTGTGCTTGAAACTCATATGATGAAAACATAATCTTTTAATAAGTTTAATTGAACGCTTTAGCTGGCAGTAACTGCTAGTAGTCTTTTGTTAATTTATGTATCATTGTCATTTTGTTTAGTTTCTTTTGTTACCTATCGACATTGGAATCGGACTTCTTTAAACTGAGTTTTACTGTGCATATTGCTGTGTGTTTTTTCTACATTGGCTAGAGGTATTGGTGACACATTACATATCTGCATTATATTTTGATATTGGCTCTCGACGCATATGGCATTTACTGACCCCCGTATATATCGTATAGGTCATTAGCATACTATGCATGTCTACACATTCTGAACAACCAATCCGACGTATAAGTACCCATCTTGGTATACCCTTGTTTATCTATTGAGGTTGCAATGCACAGTTTTATCCTTTAAGACATATTACATATCTGCATTATGTTTTCGCTCTCAACGAATCAACGAATATGGAATTTACTGACCCCCGTATATATCGTATAGGTCACTAGCATACTATGTAACTAATATTGGGCTGCCAGGGAAATATCAGTTGGATGTCAAACAATTTCCCTTTAAATAATTATAATTTACCTGAATTGTCGTTTTTGATATCTGCGCATCTTACTATTGCTGAGTTTTGTTTACTATGTTTGTTTTGTGCCTGTATTGCATTGACCAAAATTAGGTTGTGTTTTTTTTTTTTGCAATAAAGAATTAAAAAAAATATATCCAATAGATTTTTAATTGTCACATCGTTATCTGCTACTTTTTTTATATAAAATATCTAAAACAACACAGAATGCTCACAACTAACTTCGAGCTCACAAATCATACTTAAAATGATGCCCCTTCCTAGAACCCTAACTATTCCTTTAGGCACCCCGATACATATTCATCCTGACCTTAAATTGCATTTGATCATCAAAAATAAAACAAGAACAACATGTTTTGAATATTTTATATTTAAATGGCACTTTATTTATTATATGTAAATATGAATGATATGAATATTAGTTTCGATTTTTATATGCGTATTTTACAATCTTGCATTTAAAACACTACTGTAAAAATAAATGCAATATACAAAAATGCTATAATTTTCTTCATGCATTTTATAAGTCTCCACTTCAAATAACTGTTTCACTTATCTCCCCTCCTCCATGATCATATTTCACACTTGATTTGTCAATAAAATTAACTGCGCTTGCTGTAATGTTGTAGCTTACTTGTTTGCCAGACGATGTGCTGAAAAATAAAGTTTTTTAGTGTGCAAGAGACCAAAGTTTATGCAGCTTAATTCCATTAACATAATTAAAAAACATCGAGACAAAAGATCCAAACATATCCCTGAACATCCAACTTTACTGAATATTGTTTTGTGGCGAGCCTCTGTATTTTAATTTGAGAATTACATCAAAAGTTCATGTAGAAGTCCTGTGATGACAGAATTCAAATGGGGAAATTTCGGACTTATCCTGTCATTTTGACATCATCTGAAAAGTGAAAACCTATCAAGTTTAATTAAGAATATAAGGTATTTTTTAAGATATTTCCATACTGTACATTTGACCCGTAGTCAATCGAGAACTAGATCCTCAAACAATTCTTTATGCAGTTGCATGTTACAGTAAAACAACAGCTACTTAAACATCCAAATAAAGACCTAACATATTTTGATAGACTGCAAGTCCGAATGATACTGAATTTGCCGTAATTAAATAATCTGGCAAACCCCTGAATGCCTGAACATGACTTTTAAAATATTTTGTTGTTCATTCTCTAAAGAGCTTTATAGATAAATAAAAAAGACAGCTTCAGTTCAATTTTTATTCACTAATGTATCAACACACAATAACAGAGAGGCGAACAATATCAAAGGATCAATCTAGTAGAAGAAAACGAACTGACAATGCCAATTAAATAATTTACAAAACACAACCTAAAAACGGAGCAACATGAACACCACCAAAACCAAAGAGTTATGTCCGTAGAAATAAACTCATTTTACTCAAAATGAGAAACCCGTTACAGATTGATAATTCACTCTAATATAATCCTAAACATCATCAAACTTATAAACCACTGATGAAGTATTTTTTTTAATCCTGAAACTATGTAAAGTATATCAGTAGCAATATATTCCATTGGTAAATATATAAACGTATATCACCGCATGATTTTTATGTGCAATTAAAAGCCAGACAACATATTGAATTATGATCACCGATTTACACAAATGGTATCTGACATATTTTTTCGTATGTTATTAGAGCGCAACTGATGGACATCATGTTTCAAAAAAAAAATATGGAACTTCGAGGAAATCCCTTATCAAATGGCAACATTTAAAGTTAAAACACATCAAACGAATGGATAACAACTGTCATATTCCTGACATGGTACTATTAGTTACATAGTGCTTGTGACCTAATACGGTATATATGGGGTCACTAAATTCAATATTGGATGAGAGCGAAGCTCGAATCCCCATATGGAATTTACTGACCCCATATATACCGTATTAGGTCACTAGTACACTATGTAACGAATTTATCTTACCGACTATCTTAACGTGTGAAATTTATGAGCAAGTCTTCAATACTGTTAGCATTAAGAAACTACTTCCATTGATCTTACAAAAACAGATACCAACAATAACTACTTGTTAGGTCTAAATGTGTTTTATGATTTTTTTCAATTTGAATCATCGATTTCTTCGTCTGTTGAAACCTTTACGTTTTTTTCTCAGTACCGTTTTGTTTTTATAAAGTGACGTAACACCACTACTAACCGTGTATGAGATAAGCCCCGCTTCCCTACTAACCTAATATCAAATATACACGGTCTCCACGAGGGCGCTTTTAACCTAGAAATGCATAGGACGTTATATAACAAAAGATATGCATGATATGTGTGATGAACTTTAAAACAATTTTAAGTTTGAGATGGACCCATAATTTATGAGGAAAATGTCTTTAGTTTTATTTTCTATCATGTTTGGGTACTTGATTTTTCCATTTGATACATGACGTTCCGTTCTTCATCTCTTTGGAGTTTTGTACTTTTGCTATTTTACTTTTGTGTTGTTCAAGTTATATGATTAACGTAAAACCAATGTCTTATGTCTTTAATAACGTTTGCGTGTACAACTTTTGTCTCTGTAACTCTATTATTTTTTAGATACATCTTTCTACGCTTTCTTGAATTTATTCAATAATTTTCCTTCTTTGTAAATCTCAATTCTTCTTTTTAAGGATTATTGCAAACAGGTAGTGCCTACGAATGTATCAAGAAATAAACAACAAAAATAACCACATGTTATTCCCTTTACCCATTTGCAAGTTCACACATACATAACTAGTTTTCATTACATTTTTTTCTGATTTGAAGTTTTGTTGATTTGTATTCTATATGTACATATAGTTATTTGTATTGTAGCTAATATATATTACGTACGTGTGCTGATTTCTGCAATCTACATTTCCATTTTTGTCATTGTCCTCTGAATCAAAATTGTCTCCCACTGTAGGCCTAAATTTCAAAACACTTTAAAATTAATATGTTTTTGGTAAATGTTATAGACGAAGAAAACAAACATTGATGCACAATTGCAAGTTTGGATATTTGTGTTCACAACTTTGAAAATCTTGAGATTTTATTTGATTAAAATTACCCAGAAACATACGAAGTCAGATATGCACGCAGTTTTCCATTCACAAACATTTTATAGACTTAATATTTTCTACGTTTTATTTATCATACTTAAGTGTAAAACTAGTATTATTTTTATATAGTATGTAGATCTGTAATTCAACCTTGGAGAGCTATTACTTGTCCTCAACAGCTGATGCATGGTTGTCGTTACTTCTTCTTTCAAACGGTTTCTGTCACTATCAATCTGTTGCAGATCTTTTTTAAGAAGCTCGTTTTCTTTTTTCAGCTCAAGAACCGACATGTCTTGATTCAAGGCAGAAGATACCCTGAAAAATTCATAAAAATTACATATATTTACTTATAAATCTGTATAAATATCTCTTTTTTAAGAGTATGCAAATAGTTAACCATTTCGATATACGGTTTTCAACTTAATGAAATGACACTTGTATTTGTCCTTTTATTCAGTTTAAAGTATTGAACACTCCAAGTTTCGATGGTTCATGTTTCTCAGTCTTCAGTCTTCTTTAAAGTGTTTTTTAAAACTGTTGGCTTTTTTCTTACTGCTTTGTTTGTTCATGGTTTTATCAGCTTGTATTCGACTACTGTTTCTTATTCAGACTGAGTATATCTCCGAATAAATGTACTGTCGAATTTTTTCGATTGGAACTTGTCAAGGTAAAATTTCAAACTGAAATTCGGAATTACATAAAGTAAAACATGGTATTTATGATTCACAGAACGTGCCGTTATAATCTGGGCCTCATTGCAATAGCAATCACTATAATGTGACATCAGTTTCAAACATGATATTGATTTAAGTCCGAATATTATCATTGAGAACATTAGGAACGGCAGTATCAAGAAAAAGGATGCATGTCATATGGCATATTTACCTTCAGAAAAACAAATGGTCATACATTGGCTTACCAATGCGAACTAAAACAAAATATAACGTGTGTGTACCTTGAGCTTGTGGAGTGCCATTCTGTAAAAAGAATTTTTGCATTCCTCATTTTCTGCCGCAGACTTTCGTTCTCAGCCTGAAGATCGATGAGATGTGATTTCAGCATGTATAATTCCTTTTCTGTCCTCTCAACTCTTTAATAGAATATTCAAATATGACTTATTGTACAAAAGTAAATTAACAAAATTACCAAACTCCATGGAACATAAATTCAAAACCGAAAGTCACTTATCAAACTGTCATTTTCCTGACAAAACGAACATGTAAAGTTTTCGTTTAGATTTAAGAATTCTCAATTAAGTCAATATTGTAAAACAAACTTACTGTTGTATATGTTTGCAGTAGTTGCATATGAACTGAACTTTATGTTCAAATTTTAATCATTTGTGTGTAGACAAAACTATCCATCAAACAGAGCTATGGAGAGACACAAGTAGTTGACCAGTGTTCAAATCTCATAAATCCATGATCAAGATACAAACCAATCAAATTAGAAAAACCGAATAAAAACTAATGAATTTCAAAATTTCAAAAGACTGGGGTGTGTCGACAGAATAAGGACGGCTGTTGAAATCTAAAAATATAATCTAACTGACGTTTTCATTTGTTGCTTGACCGTTAGATTATGACTGTGTCACAGATGATCACGGATATGTTCCAGTTGTAACAACAATCCCGTTCTCTTTTCATCGATTGTAACAACCAAATGAGTCATTATACCGGATTTGTACGTCAATGAGCAACAATTAAGGTGAAACATTCGTTCACTCAAAGCTTGAGTTTGGGGTTCGAATTGCTCAATCCAAGGTTTTCAGTGGAATAGTTCATACATATAACAAGTGTACCCACAGAGAGCAAGAAAGTATAGAACACTAGCCCCGCATAAACAGATATTTATAAAGAAGGTGCATTTAGTGTGTATCGACTTGCTCACATAAAATCTGTCTGTGTTACCATTGTGCTCTACACTAGTTATGTCTAGATATTTATAAAATTAGTCTGTGTTTGCTGAAACGTAATTAAGAACTACATCTTTTTAATGGCATCATAGTCTAATGACGTTATCAAATGATTAAATGGTTTTTATTCAACATATTCTTCAAAACAAGTGTTTACTTTTTGAACACATTTCAATTTATGTATCTAACGAAGTTATGACTAAAAAATGTTTTAACGATACTAACCTTAGTTCAAAATCTTGTTTTGCGGAATGAAATTGGTGCTGTGCCTGAACAATTGTAGCTTTAATTTCTTTAATTTTACTTAGACGAGATTCTTTTAATTGTTTCTGAAGCATTGATATTTCGTTCTTCAATTCTTCTATTTCTTCACGCATCGTTTTGTCACACCACCGCCTTTAAAAGTTACTTATAAATATAGTAAATTTACTTCAGAACTACTGAAATTTAAAAACTTTTTTATCATCGCCGAAGAACCAACAGAGACTTAACTGAAGGAGAATAATGAAATTAAAACGCCGTTGTGTTGATTTTGCTCAAATCACACCCTACAAATTCATGAACTGTTGTCTCGTGTGCACCCCGTAAGATTTCTGCTCATCCTTCGGGAGAATATGAGATAACCCCCTGTTTTGGGTTGGGTTTGTGTTGCTCAATCTTAGATATATATGTTGTGTTTTCTAAGCTGTTGTTTGTCTTTTTATTTTTATGGCGTCGTCAGTTTATTTTTGACTTATTAATTTGAATGTACCCTTAGTACCTTTTGCCTATCTTTTTTTTTTCTCTTTTATTGACTATTCAATATAAAATAGAATGTGAAGAATATATACTAAATTGATTAGTAATCTAAACATAGTTAAGATGTTTTCTTTAACCTAATAAAGTAATAACTAAATATATTGTATATCTTTTTCGAATTATAGAATATTTTAAATGGCTTAATAAAAATTACATTAAAAAACAGTAAACGGTTTTAAACTGTCACAAAATACGTATAAATTGTTTCAGCTCAGATGTCGCGATATAGACGTCTTTTTGAAAATTAAAAGATAGGCTTATTAGTTTGAATTACAGTAATTCCACATTTATAAACAGTATAGCAAGATACAGTGTAACATTAATAGTACCAACTTTACTACACCAGATGCGTATTTCGACAAATAATGTCTCTTTAATGATGCTCGAAGTATCTGAAAAATCAGAACTTATACAAATATTAAAGAGTTGATCAAACAAAAAAGGACCTAAAGTATAGCCAAATCCGGACATCATAGCTTTGTATTTAGTCTTGCATGTTGCATACATTTTCTAAACCTAAAGAAATCAGTAACTTTTGACATGGTATTTTTTGGGTCTGAGTTAATCGTATACTTACTGCTCATTTTCCATAGTTATTAGTGCCTGTGCAATGAAATTCATGCTTTCTGTAAATTCTCTCATTTTCACGTTTCCGTAAGATGAATACCCAAATTCATTATCAAATGCACTGCATCCGTCTGTATTATTTGCACATAAGCATAATCGAGCAGCCATTGCAAGCATAAAATGATTTTCTTCTTGCAATTCTCTGCAAGAAAATATGAATTACATAAAATCGATACAGCTTTATGAAAACGATTGAGCACTTCTGTGTTGAAATGAATTATCATTGATATGGTCATAATTATAAGTTAACTGTTTACAAAGCTTTAAATTGTTGGAATACTAAAGCTTTTCTACCTCGGGAATAGATTACCTTAGCTGTATTTGGCAAACATTTAAGGACTTTTTAGGCCTCGATGCTTTTCAACTTCACACTTTATTTGGCCTTTCTAACTTTGTTTGATTCGAACGTCACTGATGAGTCTTTTGTAGACAAAACACGCGTCTGACACAAATACAAAATTTCAATCCTGGTATCTATGATGAGTTTTTTTTCTATACATACAAGAAATAGAGAAATTCTGTACTACTGAAATTTGCAGATTTCATTAAATAAGAGATTTTACATGATCAACACGTTGTTGAGGTGGATCTTCATGAGAACCTGATATCACTCCTAGTTGTTTTGTTTTGTTTGTTTTTAGTATTGATTAAATTTGAAGTGCTGTTCTTCATTCTTTTTAATTTTTCACTGCATGTGTTGTATATAATGGTAACAGTCTTGTCTTTCCTTTGTCATTTGTCTCAATTACAAATGTTCTTATACGGTCAAGTTTCAGGGTAAGGAAATTTACAAGACCGAGGGTTTATAAATTTCGAAATGTCTTAATAATAGGATTAGATATCAGACAATTACCAATTCCTATTGTATGAAACAGGCACACTTTATATAACTTAAACGCGCGTCTGACTTAAATATAAAACTTAATCCTTGTATCTATGATGAGTTTATTTAATAGGAGTAATAAGACGGGTATTGCATATGGAGCAGCGCACCCTTTCGGGGTATCTGATATCACTCCACAGTTATTTTGGCAGGGTATGTGCTGCTCAGTCTTTAGTATTTTGTTCTATGTTGTTTTTGTGTACTGTTGTTTGTCTTTTTATCGTTTATCGTTTTTAAGCCATGACATAGTTAGTTTGTTTTAAATCAAAAAATGCATCCTTACTTTCTATGATTGTGACGTACACGCTATAGTTTGATGCTATTAAAATATCTATATTGCGTACAATAAGTTATATTCTAGATCAAACAGAAAGTTGACGATACAATTTATATATGAGAATAAAAGGTACTTGATTTTGACTTGATCCCTCTTCCACTGGTAATACAGTTCATTGCAATTGTTGCAGTCATAACTTTCGTCATCCTGGTTTTTCCTTAAAAAGAGGTGTTATAATAATAGCAAAAGCAACATAGTTTAAGGTTTCCATATCTACAGTATTCCATGGTTACAGCATGTACATACGTGCACCGCATATCTTTTATTATACGTCATCAAAACCTATTGGGAACATTGCTAACAAAATGCCCACAGCGACAGTGTTCAACCTACAACTTTCCTATTTACACTAGCTTCCAATTGTTACTGTTATTGGTCATCGTGTTGGTATCTTGTACGTGCTAGTTTTAATTATATGGGTGTAAGTTTTACGACAAAGGTCAAGATAAACAGAAGAGGGTCTTTTGCAGGTAAAACTGGCTGAAACCTACAACATTTTGGACATGTAATAAGTCAGGATATACCTAAACGTATTAAATAGGATTAATTCGAATCATTGTATTAGTTGTGTCTTTCGGGTGTTCGTGTAATGATAGTCTTTTGTTTGTGTTGACAGACAAGAAGAATGTGGCAGGATTAAGTATGTCTGGAGCGCTACACTTTTCACATATAACAGTGGTATTAAAACAAAACTTAAGATCAAACGATTAAAATAAGATGAAAGGGACTTGATGTATCAAATTGGTACTATAAAGTACCCAACAAATAACAAAAACAAAAAATACACAAATTTTAGCTCAAAAAGTGCGATCATTAAATTGAAATATGAGGATGTAGGACCATAAGTGTTTAAAACTATACAGCAATATATTTTGGGTTGGTACTGAACAGTTTTTTAAAACACATTTAAACGAGGAATGTGCACACTGAAATCTGCATGCTACCTTTATGTCAGTTTTGAAAATAATATTTTACTTAAACACTTAGAAAAACTGCTTACCCTTCCGGAGCACCTGAGATCACCCCTAGTTTTTGGTGGGGTTCGTGTTGTTTCTTCTTTAGTTTTATATGTTGTGTCATGTGTACTATTGTTTGTCTGTTTGTCCTTTTAATTTTTAGCCATGGCGTTGTCAGTTTATTTTCAATTTATGAGTTTGACTGTCCCTCTGGTATCTTTCGTCCCTCTTTTAGACGAGTTTAACAGTATATCAGTTAACAATTTAACCACTATAGATTACTTACGATGATTCTACTGTCGGTGAAAATATAACAACCTTCCCAGTTCTTGGGTCACACTTTGCATGGATATTGTGTTTGAACTCAGTTGGTCCCGATATATTCATTTCTTTTACATCTGTCATTAGGGATTTAGATTTACAAAGAACAACATCTCCAATGTGTGGGTCGAAGGTTGCATGTATGTTGTGCTGGAACTTGGTTGGTTTCGAGATATTCATATTTAACTCTTTTCATTGAATGACATGGGCATAACCTGAAATGTTTCTGTTTTTTTAAATGATATTAAACACTAGAAGTAAGCGTTTAAGTATATGTTAACTAGGACCGACTGGGTTATTATACCAATAACTCAGAAACTGCAAAAAAAGTAACTGTAATGCCTTTTTGTAAAGTCTATGAGTCAGTAGTTGGGTTTATATCAATACTAACGGTTTAATTTTTCTATACTGGTGAACTATCAGTACTTGCAACTATAAACATAGATTTACATCCCTATTGAAACTTTGTGTATGCTAAATTGTGTAATGATTTTATATTTGGAATAAGATTTCAACTAAAACAAAAGTGATTGCGAATGATTGCTGTGGCAAACATTACATGGTTTATAAAAAAAAAGTGCAAACAAAACCTATCAATACAGTTGAATTTACTTCACATTTTGACAGATTATCAGTCTGTTTTATTACAGTATACTTCACGTTAGAAGAGCAATTATGAATATACAATGAGATTCGTCACTATCGACGACTCGCACCAACATGTAATTGCACATGTTTCTGTCAATAGGGAGGTAGAATATTCATATTTATGTACAGTTGACCTTCCCTTAGACAGAAAAAAGTAAAATCACAAAAATACTGAACTCCGAGGAAAATTCAAACCGAAAAGTCCCTTAACACGTGGATGTGCTTGTGCTTGAACCGTAATTAACTTCAAGGGAATTATGATAGTGTTTATAATTTGATTCTAGAACTCCTACGTCTCTTCTTTTAAAACATACTGATAAAAGTTGTCTAAATATTTGGCACTACAAGATGAAATAACAAAAATTCCGAGCTCCGGGAAATATTCAGAACGGAAAGTCGGTAGTCAAATGGAAATATCAAAAGATAATAAATGATAAAGCCATATTCCTGACATAGTACAGGAATTTTCTTATGTTGAAAATGACGGATTAAAATTGGTGTTATAGCGAGCTAAACCTCTCACTCTCACTTGCATGACATTTCATCATATTGACAACGATGTGTGAAAAAAAACAAATAGACATAATAGGTAAAAATGTAAAAAATACGGATGAACATGCAGGAAAATCCAAATCCATCGAAATTGATTTATATGATTATATTTGACCTACATTGATAAAACAGGTATATATATATAACATCCTTGTTTTTCAGTTTGGGTTGTTTTCACCAAAATAATCATAATATATGGATTAGGGTGAAATATCAATAGAGTATATTCTAATGTTGTCTTAATCTGTTCGTTCTTACCATATATACGTCTAACTTCCGCAGATCTGTATTGACCTACATAACTTTCACCATGTAAAACCACACTTCCCCAACGATAAAAATATGACAAAGTCATATGAAAGGGTTTTGTTGTTGAGTCATTATTTATATCATTTAAATGCTATCTCAATACGATCGGAAATAAATGAACATTATCTGCATACATGTGTATGCTGTTTTGTAGATGCAAAATTATGTGTAGAATAAACAGACTTTGCAATTATGTCTGTGTTTGAAATATTGGTTGTATAATATTTCTTAATCGTTTATTTTCCTCTTGAATAATCGCAAAAATAAAGGCACACAATGATTTTTATATGTTCATCTATATAAAATTATAATAGCTGCATTGATTTTAATAAACACGTTTAGTGATTTATGCAAATATATGCATTTAATATTGCGCGGAATGTTAGTTTTCTTCATCAACGTAAATAAGATGCTGAGAACTTGACAGATATTTTTTTTTTTTTATATATACCTTTATTTAACAATTATAATGGCTATGGTCAACCATATGTATGATTGTTTGTTGACCAACGTTACGGTAATAAATTTCCTTACTAATAATATGTTTTCTTCCTTAAGAAGTGAAAAGATAGTAAAATATAGACTTCTCTTTAAAGGTATTCATTTTTCGTTTGTATGATATTAATAATTAATAAAAAGGGATATACTGTCTATGAACGTTATAGTTTTATTACTAAAACATTGTACCATAACAATATGTACGAGTCTTTTATAGACGAAGCACGCCTGGCGCATATACAAATTTTCAATCCTCGTATCTATGATGAGTTTATTTATATCATTAGCTATTTATACATTTTAATAAATGTTCAAACAAATACATCCATGGATTTTCCATGAAAATGTAAAGTAGCGGTAAAAAAAGATTTCTGTAAACCCAGCTGTCTTTTGATATATAAGTAATGAAGCAAACATATTAAGTAGTTGTGCCCTTCAATTGTGTCGTTTGCTTAATAGAGTTGGAAAATTTAACTGTCTTACTAATATTGGAAAACGATTGGAATTGAAATATTCAGAGGTTATTATCAATTTTCTGATTTATTTATTTAAACGGAAGATACAAGTACTGACATGTATGACGATGTCATTGACATTGCTCTAAACATTATCGTCATGCAACGCTATTCTTTACCTAGCTGTATGAAAATGACTTGAAAGTACGTCGGAAATACCAGCAGCAATATAGATCAATTGCTACAAAAAAATGAAAGCAACACTAAGTTTTTATAAGTTTTATGCGAAGAATATATCTTATGTCATATCCTATATTTCTGTCATTTGTAAAATGTATGTTGGTGGTATATCTTTTTTTTATATTCGTCCCGATATAGAACATGCCATGTTGTCTTTGTTGAAACTGTATGTTTTACAAATTAAACATGACTGTTAGAATTTTGTTCAATTTATGTAATATGCAATATTTCAACACATTTTGGTCGCAGTTATTATACAGAGTGGTTTTTACGGAAGCATTTATAAGGTCAATTGAAAACTTAAAGAAAGAAAAAGCAATACTTTTCTTGATCCGCATTGATACATCGAACATGACACCACCAACATGTTTGACTTATTGATCAACAACACACTGGACGTCAAGCAACCAACAATCAAT
The DNA here is from genome assembly GCF_965363235.1 of Mytilus galloprovincialis. Lineage (NCBI taxonomy): Eukaryota > Metazoa > Mollusca > Bivalvia > Mytilida > Mytilidae > Mytilus > Mytilus galloprovincialis. The sequence continues at coordinate 38,193,960 of NC_134845.1, read as the reverse complement.
CAATCAATTGATCAACAACATAGATGTTAAGTCTTGTAGATTGATATTTCAACAAACAGACGTTATTCTTTGATCGTCCCTACTTGCCAATTTGATTTGAGATACATTATGCAAAGTTTTTTATTTCTCTTTTTAATATATTTAGGATTATATCTTTTCACTCAATTATCCCTATTTCAGTAATCTCACATAGGTCAAAACACTTCAAACTGTAATCTACGACTAATATGAAAGATGATTGGCGTTCAGAAGCTGTATGGTGTATATTTGCGATTTTGACGCATGTTTTCTTTTTAGTGTCATATTTTATTATGTCTTAATGAAGGTCCGCGTTTTATTAGTACCCGAATTTCAGGGAATCTTCAGGCAGATAAACAGGATATTGGTATTTGTTTACAAAATTATAATAAAACATCGGATAACGTTAATTTCATTATTTTAGTGAAATTATATTGTTAAAAAGAACAAGATTATCTGAATAACAAAGTTCATCCGAAATTGAGAAGATTTATAGTTAATGTAATTTCTCACTTTTGGTTTGTGACTCGAATTTGTTTCAGTTAACTCGATTTATGACTATTGAACAGCGGTAAATTACTATTGCCTTATCCTATAAACTGTTATCAATTTCTATATGTTTTTAGTTTACGTTTGTTTTTTTAGGAAATTATGGAATGATTATATATTAGCCAGGTTTATCTTTATTATCATTCATATAAGACAGTAATAATTAGAAAGATGAATAGTGCCAGATAACATAAGTACATGTGTATTGCAATGGCATTTACATGTAAGTTAAATAAATACATATAATAGTTGAGCTGCAATAAAACCAGGCTTATGGTCATTTATGAAGGATTTTATTTTGTCTCAGCTGTTCAGTTGGTTGTTGTAGTCGGGTGTTTTAAATCTTTAATGTTTTATTGACTTACCGTTTCTTGAATTGTTCGATATTATTGTTAATCAATTATTTCCATTTTTTCAACAGTGACATTCCATCAGCACTATCGTATAGCGTATATGTATTTCAATTGATACGCTACTGTTTCATGTTTACCCTAATAAGACTTAATTGTCATGTAGCATGTGTAAGTGATCCTGACACAAAACATCACACCACGAGGAGTTGCATTGGACACATCATAATTTTTCCGGTTTCCGACCACATATCAAGTCACAAGCGCAATATCTTTCTGATTTGTAATTTTGCCGGCTGTGTCCTATTCGTGATTGTGTCAGTTTTACTGAGTGTGTATTAGCAATGCGGGGCTGCATACAAAACAGGAGACACTTACCCTGTCGACGAAACTGGTCTCGCTCTTCTATAGTTAATGCAATTCCATCATTTTTTGTTTGTTACATTGATTTATTTTTCTGGTTGATGTTTTCGATTTAAACTTTAGAAAACTTCTGTAGACTTTTTCTAGTGCTATTATCATTTACTTCCTTGTTATCAGACATACAAAAGAGAGGAAGAATATACCAAAGAATCATTCAAACTCGTCAGTCGAAAAGCTCTGACAATCCAATGAACAACAAAAAGAAAAATACCAAAAGACATCATCAATAACATAGAAAACTAGATAATGAACACCACGAACCCCTACAAAAACCTGTGATGATCCCAGGTGCTCCGGAAGGGAAAACAGATTCTGCTTTATCTCTACATGGATATATTTAACTCATGGGTGTTATTTTGTAACTTAAAAATTCAAATATGAGAGCCACTGAAATATTAAATGGCACATATATAGCTGTGCTTGATTCGCATAATTACTATACAAATATTCTTGATAACAAACGTATTCTGATGTTAGTCCCCGAGGGTATCACCAGCACAGGAGGCAGTACTTTGGTACTGGCATGAAAATACGGATTTTCTGATATTAAAATTTGCTCTTACATATGATTAGAAGTTATTTAAAGTTCAGGAATATATCATCCTAATGCAAAGCTCTGATTCCTTTCCCGACTTTGGCTTTACATTTTTGTCCTTTTTGGTAATGTGCGTTTACATTTGTCATTTCGGGGCCTTTTATAGCTGACTACGCGGTATGTGCTTAGCTCAATGACCTATACTTGTTAATTTCTTTGTCATTTGGTCTCTTGTCGAGAGTTGTCTCATTAGCAATATCATACCACAGCTTCTTTTTTTTATCTACGGTTTCTTTGATTTTTAAAAGAACTTGGTTCTTGAGAATCACGGAAGAGGTATTAAGTGTTGAAATGCGCATCTGGTGCATTAATATAAGTACCGTTAATGTTAGTCTGCTCAATCCTTTCAATACTTGAAAACTGGATCAAAAAAGGGTCATGGTTATTAAGATCGTAGCTTACGCCTCACGTTCAGGTGTATGCTCAATATTGTCGGGGAAATTGCACGGGCTTCAGCAGTGCATAAGCTTATACATATATAGGTCTTACATCCCTGTATGTCGAGTAGTTAGCAAAAATGTTTGTTACACAAAATTATGTACCATTCATAAAAAAAACACGTAATGATTAATACTTTATTATATAAACTCACAATACGTGTTGAGCAATCCAGTCATTCTTGATTTTGTTTTCTTTATGAAAACTGCTTCATTCACATCGTATAAATACACCTTACAGGATAAATACATACATGTTTTAAATAGATAGTTCGAATGTAATTTAATGAGATTTGTTATGCTAATATCATAAAAATAGTATTGAATCTTTCATAGAAAACTTTTGGCTGTCATTACAGAATTTTACCATTAACAAAATGGAATGCAAATTCATCATTTTGTGGGTCTGACTTTGCTATACATTCATATCCGTACTATTAAACTTGCATCATCCATTAACTTTATAACAAATGTTATTGCTTGCAATTTCAATTTCTGGAACAAGATTTTTCAATACACTGGGTTAGTAAATTTTAGTTTTATCTGTTTGTTTGAGAAGTATGTACTTTTCTAATGGACCACTGAAGAGATTTTTGATAACATACCGAAGGTCAATAGTGAAATAAAGCAAGAGACAATGCACATAAAGGGTAATAAATGTGATACATAAACAAATATGTACATCAAAAATGCATACACATATAACTGGTACTAAACAAATCGCATGGATTGTGAGCATTGAAAATAATACTGATGAGTGAAAAATTGATAACCATGAACTAAGCAATTCCTTTTCATGTGATTTTATGATATCTCTTTCAACAGCAGTATTATAGGTAGTGGCCATGTTTCTACAGATGATTAAGTTATTTTTCTGTGGTCTATACCATGATAAACTTGTGTATATATAAATAGCAAAACAGTGATAATTTGAGAATTGAAAAACCGGTATACGAATGACTCCTTGAATACCAATGCTGGCGATTGCCAACATATATAGGAATACAATGCAATGATTTATAATTCTTACATATTGACATGTAAAAAGACTAATTGGGAGTCCCCCAGTGAAAAGATATTCGCCAACTTTTCTTAAAGAACAAATTATTATTATCAAAATAATAAGACAGCAAATAACATACGGAGAAGATGATAAGGGTATGACTAAGACAACAGCAACAGGGAATCTGAAAAGGTTGTTCCTTATGCCAAGATGTATCAACTGAACTATACGCTTAGGGACGTTTTTAAGAGTCATTTCATGGAAAGTGAGAACTCGTTTAGACATATCTTCTTCTAATGTAATGCAAATTATCCATAAGTACTGCATAATGAAAGCTGACATTAGCACTGAGTCATCTTTTACAGCTTCGTATGCTAGAACTATTAGTGATATTATAAACATAAGATTACGTACTATTGCAGGTATGTTTAGCCATTCGTGAGGTTGCCTTATATACTGTAAACATAATTTTAATCCATTCATATCCTTTTTTGGTAGCAACGGTAATCCAAAGCTTAGTATAAGAAGTACAGTGAAAACGAAATACATTGGCAAAAACAACTCTCCTATCGTATTGAATGACATCAAAAACATTGATATCAGTGGATGAAGACTTACCCATTTTTCTCTACCTGATCTTTGCATTTCATTGAATTTTGTTGCAGTTAAATGTTTTATAGCATTTGCATATACTTTTAACTTTTCGGACGACGTTTTTGTTCTGCATTTCGGAAAATCGTAAATAAAGGAAGATTTCCAAACTTGTATCTCCCCTTGAAACTCTTGATTCAGTGAGAAAAATTCAATTATTTTTAATAAAGCATTTCGTCGTTTTTTAATGTCTGTCAGTCTTCTGTAATTTTCATATTCTGCCAAAAGACCCTCGTTAATTGATGAGACTACAATTTTCCTCTCACGAAAATATCTCAAGGCACCTAACAAGTTCACAAAAAATGCCATACAACTTTCATCTGATGAATAGCAAAATGTTATTTTGTAAATCACATTCATATAGTCTAAGAGTTCTGCCGTCGAAATATCTATATCACAAATGTACCTCAAGTTTTCTACATGGCGTTCTTCGGTTATTGGTCTCACCAGAGGTTTGCGTTTTGTACCATCTATTACCATTTCCGCTGTGTGATAAAAATTGTATTTGTGAATGTTATATTCAATGCTTGAAGTCCATGGACTAAATACAATCGACGTATGGGAGCATATATCAGAACCACGGAGCTGATAGAGAGAATATCTTCTTTTTAATTTAACATCTAAATTAATGTCCATGTGACTCCCAGACACAGTGTACAGGAAATCATCGAACATATCATCCATTGATGAACCTGAAACATTTTGTACAATGTGGCGTATTTTAAATTATATTCAATTTTAATGATTTTTGTACATGTTTGCACAATAAAAGAAATTCTAAAGATCTATTTTACAAAAGAATAACGTTCCAACAGAATGCACCATTGTTTATAAAAAAAAAACTTAGTTCTAATTGAATATATTTTAATTTTATTACCTTAATAGTTCTAAAATAAATTGTATTATACGGCTTGCAAACCTGATATATTGTCGCCATTGTGTGCAACCTTTGTATGCCGTATTAATGCTTCCAGTGACATGGGTGGTAAAAATTTACATCCGCTTTCACCGCAAATAGTACCTCCTTTCCAGTCTGTTAAATCATGCATCTCAAGTTCATTGTGTATTTTGTATAAGTACGATTCCTTACTTTGCTGTATTGACCTTGCATTAATTTTTGTACCAGATCCTGTAAGTTTGTCTGCTAATGTAGGATCTACATTTCTCAGAGGAACTCCAACTAGGACAAGAAACCAAGTTGCAAAATCCTGACAGTTCCAACAGTAGACCCAATATCTACCAAAGTTTAAAATAATGTCAACTGCACACTGCATCACCTGTCTTAAAGTTGTGCTTTTCTTGTATGCTCCAAAATATTGAACATGATCTAGAAAATTCTCAAAATTATTTTCCCGAATGTGATCAAATTTTAATTGTATTTCACCTTTTGTTGAATGATTTGTATATTGATGCTGACAATAAGACTGAAAATTTCGAAATGCATGACCACAACACTCGTAATGAATATTTTCTCCTTCTGGACCGACGTGTTCCAAAAAATGGTGGTTGGTCAGTTTCGAAAAAAAGGAGGTTTGAAAGTTACATTCCTCATTCGGACATTTGAAGTTCTTTTTAACAGAACATACGTCTTCGTCAACTATAAGTTCAAGTTTAAAAGCGCACTTGTCTTTATCTTCCAGTTTTAAAATCACTGCATGGTGACCGCCACCTAAATTATTGGCCGCTGCTTGTACAGGGTTTGATATTTTTGTGTCAATTACCGGAAATTTCTTTATTCCAAAAGTTACTGTAATGGGGTCATCTAGATGCATTCCTAGTGCCTGCAGGTCTCCGGTGGTATTTTTCCAAAACTTTGCGATATTATCAGGACATGCTTTAGGTGCATTGGTAAGGCTGTTGACTGTTTCCGTCGTTTGAGTTATCTAGAAATATTTTAACTAATGCATTTTCATGTTGTTGAATTTTACATTTCAATGATATGTATTTGTTCATAATGTTCGTATTAAAATCAATTATAAAACAATATACTTATACAAATGTTTTCTGGTTATTGAATGCCATGTGCAATTGAAATTAAAATGAAACCACAGCGTATGTCGGATTGTTTTGTTAATAAAGTAAAACTACATGCAGGGCTACATTGTCTCTAAATATTTCTAGTCAATTCCTAAACAATTAGCAAATTTACACAGACTTATATTTGACGAATATCCCAAGACTCGATAATTGCATTTTGAATGGGACTGCAATTTTATACAATAACATACACAATTTTTATCCTACATTTCGATGCACATTTGTTTGACTATCGAAACAGAATTTATGTAAACAAGCTGTAGAAAAGTTTTTGTTTCTTTACCTGTTTTTAATACATTTTTACAATCTCCTTTGCTTAGCGAAATAGCTCAGAGACGTAATGCATGATGTTTTTGTGTTTACTCACTACATACTGTTTCATTTTATTCACATATTATTTTATCGACACGGTTATATGATATATATTTACGTATCAAATTTCAGGTTTAAAATACAAAATCACACGTTAAAACATAAATCGATCAACCAAAACTACTGTATAATTTGTATTATAAGGGCTTTGAATATTTAACCAAAATACTTTGAAATTGTATCATTTGATACTATTGTAACAATAATTGCATATACCACAACAGTAATGTCAGCGTCATCGATGCTCATGTTATCCCGTGTATATTTACAACATTATATGATAAAATTGAGAATGGAAATGGGGAATGTGCCATAGAGACAACAACCCGACCATAGAAAAAAACAACAGCAGAAGGTCACCAACAGGTCATCAATGTAGCGAGAAATTCCCGCACCCGGAGGCGTCCTTCAGCTGGCCCCTAAACAATTATATACTAGTTCAGTGATAATGAACGCCATACTAATTTCCAAATTGTACACAAGAAACTAAAATTAAAATAATACAAGACTAACAAAGGCCAGAGGCTCCTGACTTGGGACAGGCGCAAAAATGCGGCGGGGTTAAACATGTTTGTGATATCTCAACCCTCTCCCTATATGAACATGCTAAAATCACAATAAATTATAATGATCGATATTCTAAAATGTTCGAAGTATCAACATATTTTGTCTGCTATGTCTTATTATTCAAGTAATACATGTTATAATATGTTCAGTGTTATTTACCTGATCCATGGTTTATTTTCCAATGAAAATGTAGATACAAATGACTGTGTTCTATAAATAAATCGTTTGGTGCATGCACCAACACGCTGGACTGTGATATCAATGGTTTGCTGTTTCTCTATTATAACTTTTGAGGGCGGGAAGTACAATGATTTTCCTGTCTTTTATTGTTATTTTTGTTCCTTTTTTTGTTTAGCTTATAAGATTATTATTATTATTATAAATGTATATGATAAAAATACATATCATATTTTGAGTTATTATAATCAATACTTGTTAGGACCCCTTTTTGGCCCAAAAATATAGCAGTTTTACAAAATTGTTAAAATGTAAACTTTTAGTTATTTATTGGACAGTAGAATGCTTCTGCTACATACATATGGGCTGTTTTTGACAATACAATGTACATATATCGGGTATTAGCACCATTAAGTCATGCTAAATTACTGAAATCTTCACAATTCCAGCATTTTAGTTAAATTTTAGCTGGTTTTCGTGTAAAACGAAGGTGGCCGCATTCGTGTACATCCTTAATATTGAAATATAAGTTGTATTTTATGATAATACATAACATATATAAAGGTTGAGGATGAACACGGATGCGGCCACTTTCATTTTTGATAAAGACCATCTGAAAAGTGACATTTTTAGGCATATTTGGTAGGTTTTTCCTGTTTGAGCTTGAATCGGATCGTTTTTAATGACTAAATCAGTTAAAATCTTTCACATAAACTAATTGATTCAAATGAAGTAGACACTAAGTGTTTAAAAAGTGGTCAAAATCTTTCGTTAGATGAACCTGATATTTGAGGTCAAAATCGGTCCTTACCGGACCTACTCCTTTATTGCAATAAGATCCTAGACTAAATCGGACTCTTTTATCTCTGTGTTGTAGTGAAATGACTTTTTCATTTATGTTGTCACATCATTTCTACAATTTCATAAGCAAGCAGTATACGGCCTAAGTACCTATATGTGTACATGGTGTAGGAGTGTAGTTTTATCATTTTACTTTTAGTTTTCATTTTTAAACTTGTTTGACCTGCGAGGTGTACGAGAGAGAACGTATCTCATTGCACAGATTCAGTTATCCAGGTAACTTTTCGATTATGGATCTACAACTTACAATTCGATTATTTGTAACATTTTCCTCACAAGTTACTGGCAGTCACTGGAGTTATCAAAAAAAAGTAAAGATGCCCACTAAGACGTTGAATCTTATAAATGATGCCATATCCGCTAGATTGCATATGAAGTTTCTATGTATTGTTATGTTGACATGAATTGTCATTGATATGGTCACAATTATACATCAAATTTTTAACTATAGCTGAAAAGGTTTTCTGCCATTCAAAAATACTACCGTAACTGTATTTGGCGAAACCTTTCAGAATGGTGGTCCAATATGGTGTAACTCTGTACATTATTTTGTCTTCTTTTTTTTTTAACTTTTTTTTAAAAACTTTTTTGATTCGACCGTCGCTGATCATTTTTGTAGACTATGCAATATCTGTACATTTTTTTTAGGTTTTGTGAATGAACAGTGGTACGTCATTTGATTGACTGATTCGATCCACATACTTATTCTTATACAGGTAAACACGATGATTAACATATAATTTTAATCTATATTATAAATCTCAACAGACCTAGAAAAAAACAATTACAAGAGTTCGCTTTCTATTTGTATACTATTTAGTATTTATGTTAATATCGCTTATATGACAATCGAAGGTCTTCGGAGGTCAACTCGATAGTTCATTAAAAGGCGTCAAGACTACAATACACACGACACGAAGCTACATGTTGTCGGCTCCATGCCCTGTTAATTCTTTATTTTAGACTTTGAAAACAAATGCTTTATATGGTTATAAATTAAATATGAGAATGTGAGTTAAATCGGTGACCATGAATTTGACTGTTAGTGTCACTTCAAGTCATTTTGTTTTTAAACTTGAATGTAAAAAATACCAATTGGTGGTTCGGGAAAAACGTATTTACCTACTGTTTCCAAAGAATTAATAATTGTTATAACAAACACAAAAGAACACATAAAAAAGGTTATATGTGCTGACGACAGTAGTCAACCCATTGTAACAAGGTATATTAAAATTGTATTCCTACTAAGTGGACATTTTGAATGGATAAAAGTAAGTCGTTTAAGTAAACTTCTTTCTGATGTTTTACTGATCGTGCATACGTGCTGCATAATAAATGCTGACATCAGCTCTATCTATCAATCACAACCTGAAAGGTTAGAACTATCAGAGAAACCACAAAAGGATCATTGCGTATTGTTGATAGTATTTTTAGCCATTCGCCTGGTTGTGTTATAAAATTAAAACATTCTGACAATCTGTTCAAATCTGGTTTTGTTATATAAATTTTTAACAATCGAACGATTCATTCAAACCTTGTCGTTGTTACAACGGTAATCTATTAAATGACATTAAGACATTGCTGAGTGGATGCAGACATACCCATTTTTGTCGTATTTTAGCTTTTCAGTGAGTTATGTTGCAGTTGCTAGCATATGGAATACAGCTTGGGTCATTGTGTTGCATCTGTGGCTCATCATACAGATATGAAGATTTTTCAAAATGTATATGCTCTTTTTTAACTTTTGATATGGTATTTTGTCTTTTCTTGACTTCTCACTCTGCCTCTGCAAGACTCTGTATCGTTCCTATTGTACTCAGTGGAGGATCCAGGGATTGGACAAAGTTGGAACATCCCCTTTTTATGATCAATGCTTTTGAATAGGGACACACAGTTGGAGCCCTTTTATCCTGGGTTCGAAAAAAAACACCCTTTAAAAATGACTGGATCTGTCCCATGATGTTAATCAAATGGCACTGAACGGTAAAGATTGCTTCAATTTATCAGTGGGAAGTAAAATTAGATATTGAATTGGTTGTTACTCATTTAACAGCTATTCTAGACAAAGGAAGATAATTCCAATTTTAAAGATGAGGTTAACAATGACATAATTCATATTTTTAGAACAGATATTAGATTCCTGCACCTTGCAAAAGTTTTGTAATTTTCTTGACAAGTGAAACATCATTTTGTGCCTTGAATATCGGAGCATTTATTACATCGATAAATTCTGGGAAATGTTAATGGATAGTATGTATAAAGTGTTATTATCAATGCACTATATTTTGTGTATCAAAAAAGGTAGTACTTTACCTAAAAACCGGTGTAATGATGATCTATAATTCTGACACTTACAAAATATCTCAAATCACTCACCAAATTCAGAAATGTTTCCATACAAGTTTAATCAAATGACTCGTAAAATGCAAAATTGTATATCACATATTAATAGTTTAGCAAATCTTTCTAGAAATATATACGTCACAAATGTACCTCAATTTTTTCACATTTCTCTTTTCAGTAATTGTTCTCATAATAGAGTTGGATTTTGTAACATTAAAAACCGTTTCTGCAATAAGGTAAACATCATATCTATTAATGTTAGATTAAATGCTTGGCTTTTCTTATATCAAGCAATGGGTGGTGTATATACGTGTTAGTGTATGTGTGTGTGTGTCTAAGGGAGTTGTCAACATTTGTTGAATACAATTAAGAGAGAAAATCCCAAAATTTGATAAAAAGTCTTTATTCATAATAGTGTTTGTGAAAAATGTCCACCTTCCAACATTACATTTTAAGCACAGATTATGATGTAGACATAAAACATAGAACAATTAATCACACAAAATATTGTACATGTAAATGTCAACATTCTGGTAATATCTACAATTTACTTTTAGTTATTATTTCACATCTATATCTTATCCTAAAATAAGTTACAATCAACAAGTTGGCTTCACAATTCTTATATCCAAGTAATGGAATGTTCATTTTAATTCTAACTTTAATGAAAATAATCTCTATCTCTTTTTGTTGTAGTTTCATTTTGTTATTAGTAGTGTGTGCTATAACTAGAAAACAAATGAAATAAGGAAATTATCGAGAAAGTTATATAGTCTTAAGCATGGGATGTATACTCTACTATTTTTCTTACTTAAAAATAAAGTAAATGCTTTTGGATAGGAACCTGTCAAAAAAATGACAGCTATGCATTTGAATTGTAGGAACCATCACCAACTCATTCTTTCAGCTTTTGAGAAAAGGTTATATTAATATTAAATAAATTTTCACTTCTCCCTTATTGGTAAGCAGGGAATTTTGAAGATTCAGAATAAATCTCCAAAATATCCCCACATAAATCTCATCTTTAAGAAAGAACAGAATCATAGACAACAAAAAATACACAACTAAATCCTTGAAAACTGGTTTGGCCTTTGAATCAGGAAATTTAAAATCTAAGAAATTAACTCATTTTAATGTATCTCAATCATAAATACAGTATCCATCATTATACATTTTCTATAACATACTAGGAAGATATAAAAACAATATGATAATAAAACTACAGATCATGTGTCATCATTTTGCTTACAAAGATTTGACAAACCCCATTTTACTTTCTGTTCCAGTAAATATTAAGTTAGCCAAATAAAATTGCCTTTCAAATTTTTGCAGTCATGTAGCATTAGGACAAATCAAGACGACCCCAAAGGGTCTTCAAAAAGAAAGAAGTGTTTGTCAGATCCTTGTTAGCAAAGTAAGGACACAGAATCGGTATATTTATCATTTCAATATATATATAAAAAAATATAATTAATTGCACATACAAGCAGCATTTATTAATATGCACCAAGTATCTAAAGTTCTTCATAAAGTGAACTTGCACATGTTAGGCCAAAAGATTATTTAACAATTACATTCTGGTTAATATTAGAGCTACCATTCCTTATGTGTATGACAATACGTTCTAATAAACATCTTATATAGTAACAAAATCATTTACTTTCATTTGTATATATGAGGCATAAGCTAATTAAGAAAAAATATATGTATTTTGTAAATAACCTTTTAACATACACCTTTAAATGTTTAGAATTGTATATTTGATTCATCATACCTTTAACCAATGCAATGTTATCAAATGAATAAAAGTAAATAGAAAATATAATTGGAGACAGTATCCAAACAATTAATAGCAACCAAAAAGGTTTACAAATGATGGCAAAAGATCTAGAGTACCCTGCCATTTTAATGCCATATACTCAAGGTAATTGATATAAGATTATTAAAATACCATTGATAGAACATCTTAGGATTAAAGTTAGTTGTAATTGACCTCTCACCTCTCAAAACAAAGATTGAAATTGAAGGAGCTGTGAAATACAGCACTGAAATTAATTACAGTGGGTTAATTTATATATATTAGTGAGGTACCAAATTTGTTGGCATAAGTGAACTGCAAATTTAAACGTTCAAAATAAATACATTTTTCTTCAATTCACAAAATTTGACATCCATGAAATTATATGTATCCAAAGTAAGGCATTTTAATGACATGCAGTAACTAAAAGGCAAGTTGTATGCATAAACAATTTTCCTTCTAAAAGAACTTTTACTCTTTAGACATTTCAATACATGTATCACAAAACGAAAATAGGTAAAAGTTCTAAATCAAGGCAAGTAACGATAGTAGTATGTAAGAGTAAAAAAGAATGATGTAAACATATAAATGCACTCATTCTATCTAATGGACCTAGTAAACATTTATTTTGCAATCATAAAATCTTGCATTGACGTTGTCAAATATTGAAAGAAAACATATTTTATAACATCTGAGCAAGGTTTGTTTTCATCCCGCCTTGATATTGCCCACCATGCATGAACATTACTAGAACACAATAATTAAGGATCTCATACAATTTCATGTAGTCCAATGAGAATCAATCTCTCTGCTATTTATAGAAAAAAAAAATGATTTGATATTTTGAAAAATTTGGTGTGTGCCCAGAAGAACTTCGACAGAATAAACCATGAAATTTCATATTTGGAACACAAAATATTTAGGTCCTAAAGTATATCGGTTTATTTGTTAATATGGTTTTTGTTTGTTTTTCCATTGTATAAATTTGTGAATTAAAGTTGTACAATGATTTGATATACAATAACTAAATCAATTCTAATTCCATTAATTAAATGCGCATAAACAATAGTGACTATGGAACAAAATAAACATTTTCGATCATTATATTTTTACTCAATAAACATGATGAACTCCGACCTTTAAATCATACAAACACACAAAAATTCTTCTCTCCAACTGTAAATCTATCTCGCATTTTATACACTCTCTCATACATTTATATATATACATAAATACATATATGTACATATGTGCAGTAATGAATATTTAACAATAAATCCTAATATAACAAATGACTATCATGGAACACCAAACGGTACGACTAAATTCTCTTTATGCTGAACCTTAATCTCTTTTATGCATCTAGATGCTTTCTCTGTTGCATTAGTTATCTATAAATAGAAATAATTTCATTGGATAAGATGCTGTCAGCTGATAATTATTCAGTCTGGGTGAACAATAATTTGTTGGTCTACTAAAACTTGTATTGATTTCTGCAAAAGACTTTAATTATATAATATCATACTAATATTCTTGCTTTGTATAAAATCATGATGAATTGTTTCTAAAACAGAAAGTTCTGTGTGCATGTTTTTTTTAAATCAAGATACTGTAAATTCAGAAATTATTGGGTGCATTTATTATTGTGATTTTGTCATTTCAAATTTAGCAAAATTGAAAAAAATCCTGCTTGACTCATATAAAAAAATTCAAAATGCGAGTTTAAATGATTGAGATTATAACCTTGTTGCATTTTTTACAATAAAAACACCAAAATAATTTCTGAATTTACAGTAGAGCGAAACAAGCTATAAAAGTAACCCTTATAAGGAGAAAAGCTGTTGAGTCAGGTCATCTTCTGTTAGTCTCAATGACTGTGGATATACCCATGCATTTTAAGCCTCAACTCAAAGGTCACCTTTTACAAAGTTAGTTCTTCTGTATTAATGGTAACCTTTATACACAGGTGTGACTGTTATTTGAACAATGTCAAGAATCTTTACAGACTGGCTATAATCAAAGGATACACTTATTAAAATATCTCATTTTAAACAGATACAAATAATTGATGTCTATTTGATTATTTAATATTTACATAATATATTCTATTTCTATCATAACCGTTTTCAATCAATGGATTTTGCGTTTATTACTGCCCAGTGGATACAGAGTGTAAACCTAGACCCTTTTGTTGAAATATAAGTATTTTTTTTCTGGAGTTTATCATGTTTATCAATCATAAAGGAGTAGGGGCATTAAGGCCTGAATTTGGACCACAAAAATAAACGTTTGATATCTATTTCAAATTGGCACATTATGTTTAGAATTGCATAGGTTCAAGAAATATAAAAGAAAAACATAAAGATTTTTACCTGATGACGTTACAATTACGTCATATTATGTACTATTTTCAAAAATAAAACAATGAAAAATAGATTTTATGCAGTTTTCCATCTTTTTTCTGTTATGGAAATATCGTGTGCATGCAATAAACAACAAAATAATTTAACTGAAGCTTTACTATTACTATTGACATGATCCCACCAAACATAAAGTTGTTTCTTGGGTGCGAACATACTTTTTCAATCTAAAATAGTCATATAATTTTATGAAAAACAAAGAAAAATCCCGAAATTTTACAAAATATGCAAAATAAATCATGATTTGTTGCCATGGAAACTTGTTCAATGTAAAATTTGTTTTGTTTCTCTGAGTACCTTGTGTTTCAGTTTCAGTTATTTAAGAATACATATGATAACTTTTAAATTTGCTGTAATTTTTGGGCCAAATAAGGACCCTATTGACCATACTCCTTTTTCCTCAAGTTTGTCTGACCAATTTTAGACAATACTTTGATCAATTTTGTCATTCTATAATATTCACTGGCTACTGTCATTGACTGTATATTTAATTACTTACCAACTGAATATCATGTAATGAAATCGGTTTACTGGCTAGCACTGACTGTGGAGCAGTAACACAATTAGGTAGGTTTGGTTTCTGTTTTAACCGACTACTGCCACCTACTACCATGTTAACTCTGTTGCTGAATAAAAAAAGAAAATATAAAGTAATACGAATTTTTTAGATTACAAGTTACATTATTTGATCACAAAATAGTGTTAACCAATGATTCAAAAGGGAATATATTATACACAAAAACATAATAATGAGACATTTAAAATTCTCAATGTTTAACAATGGACACTCATTCCTATTAGCTGCTTTTTCTTATCCTTACTTAAAGAATTGAATTTCCATGGGTGTGTCTAGTTTTCATACATTGCTCTACATGTTTTCAAAAATAACTAGCTTAGATTGACTTATTGTTGCTCACAAAATATCTAATGACAAAGTACTAGATGAGTACCAATGAGTTATGTAATGGTTCATTGTGCACTGTTTGATTAAGGCTTAAGGCCCCTAATGAAGAAAATCTACATGAATGAGGTACTGACTCCCTCCATGCAATGATATTTACAATGTATTGCACCCAGAATTGAAAATTACCTATACTGTCTAGTTCTCTCTTGATATTCTGTTTGTTCTACTAAGTTACTCTCATTTGTAACATCTATCACATCCCTGAAAAAGAAAGAACTGTCTGTGTTGGTTAATCATTTCAGATAAGATGAATCTATAGCCATGATAGCAATGAAGACATAAGGCCACAATTAAAAATATTTTGGTTTGCCCAAATCCTACCCAAGGTTGAGACAGTGGGTAGGTAGCTAGGTAGGCATTTTCTTTTCTTTTTTTTAAAGAAATTTACGTATCGGATGTTTATTAGTCTTCATGCCTATCTGATTAAAAAAAAACTTCTTCAAATCAGGACAATAAAAGAATTTGAGTAGGCAGCTTTTTTCTGGGTAGGTAGGGTTTGGGCAAACAAACCTATTCTTTTTTTATGGCCTTATGAGGTATATTCCAAAAGCAGTTGGTAAAAGGTTTTTCAAGAGATATGCTGAAGAAAATCTGTGAAACAATTCTGAACATCCTCGTCCTGTATAAATTTTCATCAATATCCATGAAGCTGTTATAAAGGAGTTCTTCTGCTCTCTAGACATACCACATATTGAAGCAAATAATTTTAATCATCTCCTCTTTAGTATGTCTAATTGCATAGGGACTATATTCCTTCCAGTACATCATCAGGTTGTGTAATTCAACAACTCAGTAAAGTTCGTTTTTTTTTAATTTTGTCAAGCTATTTAGGAGGATTTGATCTTCAAAAAAAACTATGACACTTACAAAAATATATTGCAATATACTTAGATATTTTGTATTATCTCCCCTCTAACATCTGGAAATGATTAAATTCCTTTTTGCACATCCTCTAGAAGTGTTCTACAGCTGTTTAATGTTTCATTTTTTTCTCTTTAGTTAAGGATAGTCTGCACTTTCAATACACATTGATCAACAGATGGACTGACAAGGTAAATTCCTGTATGCAGCTAAAAACTTTGCTGGGGGTATAAAATGTATTTTAAAATGTACATTTAGCATCTACCATCCTTTAAAATGTGTGTTTACACTTTTCAAATGAAAATAATATTGAACCAACCTTGCTGTTTTCTGTAATATTCTTTCTAACGCTGAATGTTCATCTCCTTTTGGATGACTTACTATTGCTGGCTCACTGCTTGGACCACTGTCAACATTCAAATAAAATTGACAATGGACATTAAATCATTTTTGGAGATATTAAAATATGTTGAACAAATACATGAAAAAAGTATGTGCTAGTCATTTGTACATGTTGTAAAGTAGGCAAATCAATCAGTTTTGCAATAACATACTAGAAATTATTATTTCATTTGTAGCAAAAATACTTTATATTTATTGAAAAAAGATTGAATAAGCTTGCCTTTGATTCTCTTAACCTTCAATTTGACAAAACAACCTCATCTATGTTTATTTTGTCTATAAGTCATGCTTTTTTGGTGTAAATATACATTTCATACAATAGTCTATCATGGACTGATGCTTAGTGAAAAGAAATAATATAAAATAATGCATAAGAGATACATGTAGTTTACTCTTTACTTTATCCTTTTATTTAAGGAAAAGAATACAGAACTGACTGAGTGCCATGATTTTCATAAAGTTTATCACTAAGAAATATGACAAGAATTTGAACATATTGGAAAAGCATTCACTTTTTAGGTAGTTATATATAATATTATGAAATTGTACACTGTAAATACAAGCAAGGACGAAAATAAAGTATAAGGATTAAAAAATCTTTCTGCAAGCTAAAAATGTTTCAAAATCACATGATGAAAGACATGAATTTTCCATATTTCTGTTAAATTCCTAAGGTGTACAGGTTATGAATGCACTGTACAAATACATTTTCACTAAAATGATGATTATTGTTAAATATAAAAGCATACCCTGAAATTCTCCTACAGCATATATTTGTACAAGGTAAACACTAAATTTCTAGAAATGTTTGAATTATCATTATGTTTGTTTTTAATTGGAGAATGTTGAATTTAACTTGCACATTGTTGCAGAAGTCATCACTGAGAATATTTCCAAATTATCATATCAACATACTGAAAGCAGGTTTGTCTGATTGTCAAAAATCAGCATCAAGTTAAATTTTTCAAGACCCAAATCACTGACCCTTCAAATGTTTATGGTATCAAACCTGTAGGATCACATCATGTTTGAAATTACAGAATTCATTGCAATTTTCCCCAAAACAAGTCATTGTTTAATATTTTATGAAATCAAATCCAACTATCCAGATTATAAATGAATCCCTGTGAATGTATCGCCCACAAAACCATACTTCAGCAGTCATGGTAGATATCAATATATCTATAAGAAGGAGGCATTACTACATTCATAGTTTCATTTGCAGTTACTTATTTAGTCATGCAAGTAGGGTTTGTGGAAGCTATATATCAAGTCCACTTTGAAGCCACAAACTGTTCATGATGGTTAAAGGTCAAAGCTATATCTAAAGACAACTGTACAAGTGAAGCAACAAACTGTTCATAGATCATGTAGATATTTTATGGTAAAAGCCATTTTTCAAATTTTAGCAATGTTAATTTATAACAGTGCTTTGCTTTAGATTGATCATGCCATACCAAACTTTACCTAGGTAGTGTTTGTATAATAGGAGGAGGATGATAGGGCTGGGGCGGTTCTGTAAATGCTGGTTTCGGTTCTTCTGTTTTGATACCATAACAACAGCAACAACTAAAACTGACAAATTACCAGTAATCATGATAATCAGTCACTCCAATGTTTAACATGTTCAAAGCTTCAAGTTCAAGGTAAATCTTAAATTAACAGAAACCCAGTAAAATTTGCTTTTGTCAAGTTTAATGATATAAGGCACGTCATATACATATTTCTCCAATAAATGCGCAAAATATGATGATGTTTTTTTACTAATTGCATACCGGTAAATTGATAGATTTTATTTTATTTTATTGGTTGTTGGTTTGCTGTATTGTAAAGATATTCCACCCACATCTTGTAGCAGTTTGAATGTTATACATTATTGTAACATGTAAAAGTGGACTTACACCAGGAAACTATTGCTAAGCACTGTCAATTACATCATGTGTACATCATACATGTTACGTGTACATGGTGTAAGATAAATCTCAAACATATATAATACAGTAATCATGGTACTAGTGCCTCCTAAAAATGATGTGTGATAATGCAAGCTATATATGATTACAAAATGTACCTATAAAAGTTTATCAATCATGCATTTTACTTACACAGATCTTGGAGAATGATTTTGTACAGGGTTTATAAGTCTAGTTGTTTCATCAGGTTCATTAGTCTGAAAAAAAAGTATGCACATTACAAACTATACATGTCAAACATATGTTCTAATATCTTAAATGAAAGATGAAACTGTCAGTCTGCAGTTTTCAAAGAAATAAAAACTTTGTAATACATTGTTTACATTTAATGCTATCAAGATTGTCACCATTTATTCCATTTGTCATTTAGCAAGACATCCTTCCTAAAACATTCAAAGTAACATTCTGACATGCTTGTTTTTTTCAGCAATACCTCATAAGTTTTTGTCAGTTGATCTCATTGAGGTCTAAGCGTGACGTGGGATTGCAGATTTTTTTGTAAGCGTAACATGTGAAAGTCAAATTGTTGTGCTGTGAAAATGTAAAATGAAGTCTATTGGGACACAAAAACTTACAAAAAAAGGAGAATTGCTTACAGAATGTTACATTGTACATAGTGATACAGGGAATCTGACAAAACAATAAGCGGGATCCAGGATCAGAACCCCCAATGAGACCCCCTTGTCAATTAACATGATTAATATTGCCTTCTGTATTTTGTAGTTTTATTCTGCTTGATTTTATATTTTAACATATATTCAGCAGGAAAACCCTTGGGTCTGTTCACAATGTTTTCTTATTAAAATACTGGTTGAATTAAAAAATGTTTTCTAAACATGCTAAATGTATATAATTATATTTTCAAAAATATAATTTGTGAATTTTATAAATGAAATATTTTTTGTGATCATGGTGAATAGTTTAATAATTATTTATTGTGATTTATTGAAGATTACCATGATTACTGTTAATTGGTATTAACAAAGCTAATTTCGTTTTATTGTTCTGTGTTTGGTGGACAGTAAAATGCAAGTACAAAATGTAGCAAGCTTTGTACAATGTTGTAAGATAAAAAACAATGAAGATTTTTAATGAAAAAATACTGATAATTATTTTAAACAGTTTCTGACTAGTTTGATAACTGTTTGGAATCTTAATTCTGCCTTTCATAGCCTTTGAGATGAATGACTTGGTCTTCTTATCCATTTCGTCAAGATACAATGTAATCCACAAAAGAAATCCTGATTACATAATAAAAATGTGAGCGAACATGATTTTCAACGAACCGATCTGTATTTTTCTGACTGAGCCAACCAAGTCTTTGCTCTTCATGCTCTTACTCACAATCTTTGTTGCTCAAGTGAGAGGCAGCAAATACAAATTATTGGTTTTTAATTATTTGTACCGCAACTATTTCCAGTACATGTTTACATTTGTCATTAGATGTAACCATTTCTAATTTCTGTTACTGGTTTACGAATTTATTATAAACAAACCAATGCGGCGATCTACACATGTCCTACTAAATTTGTTAAAGGAGCCATCCCTGGCAAACAATCAGCGATTGAACCCTTCGATGTAGACAACAAATATATTATAACCGAGAAAGTGATTCAGATGATGAAATAGATAGTGAAGATGACTGTAAATAAGAACAATCAGAAGACCAGAATGGGTCCTTCATTGTTCATTTGCCAGTGGCTGTGAAAAATATTACTAATATTAATAATAATAAAGTTATATTGTCGATAAAATATGTTAATAAAAATTTTCTTTTAGCAATGTTTAGTATAAAATTTACAAAATTTGTAGGACTGACAAATAATCTTGCTTTGACGGTCCCATGACAGACATGACAGATAGGTCAACAAAAGTTTTCTCGAACTCTGTTAATTAATGAGAGTCTGCATAGTATACAAATATGGACATAATAAATGGTTAGATCATATGTTTTCATAGGACATATGAATTCGTATTGTGCATCCTTTTTCAAGGGAAATTGTGACATCACAAATTAATGCATTCTTAATAGCATGAAAACCAATGAGGAAATAATGAGAAGATGATAAGCTCGAATTTGCTTTTACCAACTTTTAACCCTTTTAACACATGTGTCCACACAGACTGTGCTGGAGGGACACATCTGTCCATGTTTTTACTTACATGTATGCAAGCTTCTTTTCATTGCTGTATCTTTTTCAAATAAAAAACCAAAGATTGACAAATGATTAAACAATGTTATATTTTTCTTCAATGTGTCCCGAATGTAACGGCCATTATGGTGTGACGTCATGTATCGAATGAAATCATTGTTGGACATCTGAAGTCACAGACATCGAGCTGTCATATTTTCTGGCACACGAAATGCAACCTAGAAAATGACTGACAGCAATCTGAGGTTTAAATAAGGTTTATCAGTTTGGTGTGCTATGCGAAACTTGAATAGCTACCATGTTAAATATATCCCAGACCTTAACAGTGATTGATAAATAGTATTGACAAGAGCGAAATTTGGTAAAGAGCGAAATTTAGTAAAGATAACTGTAGTGTAAAATATATCAAGAGGGGGAGGGTCTACACATTTATAAATTTATGCTTCAGTTTGGTTCAGTTAAAAGTTTTTAAAAAGAGGGAATGTTCACCAGTGTGTCTTTATCATCTTCGCTGCTAAAGCAGCATCCCATATTTAATGGGTTTGTTACTTTCTTGAAACTATATATACAGATCTGTCGCTTTTTTCGGTTTTATCCTTGACCTTAGGCACTCACATGACAGATAGGAGGAAATTGTAAAATTGGTTGATTTTGATTGGGTAATATTTAATTTTATTTGTTTAAAATATGTTTCAAAAATTAATTGATTTGATAAAACTATTCGATTTCAATTATTGTTTGTATCTCGATAGAGAAAAAGTAAATTTTGTACTTATTTGATATGTGAATTCGGATATTCATTTCGAATCTACAAGATGTCTGCCTCCATAGAATCCATGACAAGTCGCCCCACTGGCAAGTCGCCCCACTCCTAATCGCCCCACTTTTTCACCAACTCGCCCCACTTTAAAAAAAAAAACGCCCCAACCTGGATTACCAAATCGCCCCACTTTTTAAAAAATCGCCCCACTTGTGAAATGTGTTAAATCCCGTTAATATTACTCCTGAAAACTTGCCCCACTGAATGGAAAACGATAAAATCTAGATTAATATATTATTAACCAGGATGAATTTAGTAAAGCCAACTCGCCCCACTTCTGGAAAAAGATGTTATCCCGTTGTATATAAGTTAAATTCCGTGAATATTACTCCTGCGAACTCGCCCCACTTATGGAAAACGATAATATCTAGATTAATATATTATTAACCAGGATGAATGTAGTAATGCCAACTCGCCCCACTTATGGAAAAAGATGTTATTCCGTGAATATTACTCCTGCCAACTCGCCCCACTTAAAAGAAAATGATAATAATCTAGATTTATATTATATTATTAACCAGGATGAATGTAGTAATGCCAACTCGCCCCACTTATGGAAAAAGATGTTATCCCGTTGTATATAAGTTAAATTCCGTGAATATTACTCCTGCCAACTCGCCCCACTTATGGAAAAAGATGTTATCCCGTTGTATATAAGTTAAATTCCGTGAATATTACTCCTGCCAACTCGCCCCACTTATGGAAAAAGATGTTATCCCGTTGTATATAAGTTAAATTCCGTGAATATTACTCCTGCCAACTCGCCCCACTTGTAGAAAAAGATGTTATCCCATTGTATATAAGTTAAATTCCATGAATATTACTCCTGCCAACTCGCCCCACTTATGGAAAAAGATGCTATCCCCTTGAAAACCTTATAGAAACTTCTTATATTATTCCCTTTTTTTAATATAGCAGTAAGAAGTGAGTATTAATATTTCCACTTATGAATAGTACAAGTATGAATAGAGTTAAAATAAATATTTAACATGATTAAACCAATTTCACATGTGGGACGATTTTTTAAAAAGTGGGGCGATTTGGTAATCCAGGTTGGGGCGTTTTTTTTTAAAGTGGGGCGAGTTGGTGAAAAAGTGGGGCGATTAGGTGTGGGGCGACTTGCCAGTGGGGCGACTTGTCCTGCTTCCCCTCCATACAAAAATAAAAAAATGTCAACATTTGCACTTCGAGGTCTTAAAAGATCCTTTCTATCTAGATCTTTCTCATTTACTCAGTACAGATTAATCAGAAATACAATTAAAGACATTTTGAAATGTAAACAAAGTGACGCAACAGTGAATGCAACGGTAATTTAACTTAGGCAGAATCTTACAAGAGGTTTCGGTCATAAATGGAGCCGGTTCGGCCTTGGTGGATTCGTCCTAGGTTGTTTCGGCCATGTAAAAGAAATCATTTTAGTCAGACCAAGGATTTGTATAGTGCATCATTGCATTGTAAAAGAGATTTGTGTTGTGTATTTTTTCATTTATGTTATTTACTTCTGGCAAGGCTATTTTTTTTTTCTGGGACGCTTAAATGCTTAAGGTTTAAAGCAAAATTGTGATTGAAAAAATTTCCTGAAATATTCAAGTAAATATCATTCTTTTAAAAAGAAAATAATCATGAAACATAAGAAAGAAAACCAGAAATAATTTCAAATATCGTAATTGTGAAATAATATCATGATTTACATGTAATAAGGTAAGTCATGTAAGTGGAATACTAGTAAAAGTGAGTTGTTTTCAGATCTCAATACAAATATAAATTAAAAGTAAAGGTCGAAATATTGTTGCATTACCGGTACTACTGTTAATGGAACGAAACGAGTGAGTAGATTTTCACCTGGACAGACGTGTTTACAATATGTCCTGTAGATGGTAGACCAAGGTGAATAAAATGTTGAATACTTAAATCATGAACTGATGAGTTGAGAATGGAAACTTCCGACCAACTACCAGAGGAGATTACAGTAGTTCTGTCACTCGTAGAGAATCAATCCGCCGATTGGACTTTAACTAAACGGAATGAAAGATACTCCATGCAGATAAAATGGCGACAAACAACACAAAAGCCTACAATCACGACGAAAAAGAGGTCATCAAAAGCACGTCAAGACAGGAATCGCCGTTGACGACAAGCCTTCCTCCTTCAAAAGCAACAGAAGTCTAGTGAACCGACAATAAACACAGAGGAGCAGGGACCTACCGCACCACCCCCAGTTGTCGAGACAAAAGAGTTACCTTCACCAGCCATCAATGATGATATGGATACCGGTATATCTATCTCGCAAATAGACGAAATCTATCAGCAAAACAGACTATAGCTGAAGAGCAAAAGATCAACACAGACATCCAGAAAGGACGACTACAGAAGTAGATCCCGCTCAACAGGTTGTCGATGGTCGATCTGAAGTGGATAAAACTCTACAGAAAGAGAGAAAAAAGAGACAGCTAGATGCTCGAAGCTACACCAAAGGACTAAAGGTGAAGAAAGTATGTTTGGATCTTCCGCAAACTATGTATGTGATGGATATTGCCGACAACGACTTGTATCTGCTCGTCAATAGCAATACTTTGGAGTTTCACGACTTCATCTACAAAGACCAAGACAAAGACACGTACCAATACATCAAAAGAAGTTTCGACACTTGGCTTGATGTTAGGAACAGCAAGAACTTTCTATTCAGTCAAGAAAGGATGCAAGCGATAGTGACAATTGCAAACAAATACAAGTTAAAATTAGTTTAAAATAAAGGGCGATATAAGCCCCAAGACCTGTTAAATTCCCATTGTTATACTTTGTGTTAAAGGGGCGAAATAAGCTCAATCCCTTTTTCTGCCCTTAGAAAAAAAAAAAAAAGTAATGGAAGAATTTGAGTATGATATCAGAGACATATGTCTCTGAATTTATCAAGTATTAATTATTTAATACCATTTTTTTAAAATTCAATATGAAATTATGTCTCTTTTTTCAAGAATATAAATAATACATATCAAAATTAAAAGACATTGAAATAAATAATTATGTATGAACTCAAAATATTTAATTACTTAATATGTTAAATTTAACCCTGAAACAGTTAATTTATACTTAAACATCGCTCTTACTTCAAGTACTTTTAATACTTTGATAATGACTATTACCCAAAGAGATCTTGCGAGGTTTAAATCTGGCCGTGTGATATTACGGGATTTTGCCGAGTTGCAAATCTCTTGTATTATATGTCTCTGATGATATTTTTAACTATATAAATAGTTTTGTCTGGGGACAAAGATGTAGTTGTTGATTATATAGAAATAAGATATTAAATCATAGCATAACAATATATTGGAACAAAAGCAATTTCAACAGATGGATTGTATTTACCTGTGAAATGTTATCTTTCTTATTAAATCATGTTGTAAGTCATCTTTTTATATAAATATGATAAATGAACATATCAAAAATAAGATTCAAGGAAAAATTTCAGTATGAAACAGATTCAGGAATATATATTAATATCTAAAATATAAATTGCTCACAATTTCCTCCCTTTGATTGATAAATTATGCAAATTTGTTGTACCTTTGTGAAACATATAATAACTATAGTCAGGTATATATATATATTGATTGTGAGTAACTTACATAGTAGTTAATGGGACTCAATTTCACAGGTTTCTGTGAAAAATGATACGGAAAATATTTACAATATATACCGATACATACTACATATCCGCATAACACCGATAGATTTTAACTCTTTTGGAAAAAATCTACCTGTGAAATATCATGTCTAGAAAAAAAATATGGTGACAAATTATCCCCAGGATAAAAGATCACAGAGGAAGAAATAAACCATTACAAAGGTGTCCGGACTCCCAGAAAAAAAAAATAGCCTTGCCAGACTAGTTATTTACATACTTTTAGGAAAAAGCAGGCACTACTTGTGAAAGGGGACGAAATCTGTATGAATTTTTTTTTTAATTCAAACATATGTTATTAACTCAGATACTTTCATGAGTTGTCTACTTTTTATTCCTCAATTTTTCTAAATCTGCAATAACATATGTTTGTTATTTGTAAAATTATTTCATTTATAGTGGGCTCTAGGGAACTCTTGAGACTTTGTGCAGAAACTAAATTTTGCAAAGCCTTGGTAACTAATTTTTTTGATTAGTACATTTTTGATTTACCATGGTAAATTAATGAGACAAGGCTATTAAGAGATCAGCTATAGCTGTGATAACAAGGCTCAGTTCTTAAAGGAATGTAACTTATTATATAAGACACTTGGGAATTAATGAGAAACTTGTACAGAACCTCATTACATGCTCTGGTCATTATTTCTTACAATAAACTAGAGTACATTGCATTGTAATTAAGCATGATGTATGCCTGAGCAAATGCTTTGAAGTGATATAGAGAAGCTGTGATAACACCCTTTAGTTATTACAGGCATATTTTTTTCTGTAATAACATATACATTTTTTGTAGGTGAACTATGCAAAATTGACAAACTATGAGCTGTTATATCTTTCAATAGATAAGAATACATAGAGTCTATGGTCAGGTTGTTGTCTCTTTGACACATTCCCCATTTCCATTCTCAATTTTATAGAGACAAAAGTAATACCAATAGAACTTTTATCATGTTTATACATTTCAACTAAACTAATGATGTATATTGTCCCTTTGAAACATGTAACATAGATATGTTCATGTTATCACAGTTCTTTGTTTTTTTTGGTCCACAATAACAAATGTATGTTATTTTTCTGCAATAACCGTATAGAGTTATATCCCTGACTGTAAGTTACGAGGTCATATTCAATGTAAATAAAGAAACTATCATCAGGTATATCAGGAAAAGATGCCTTTTTCAACTGTTTCTTATGAGAGAACATGGACCCCTCCTTTTTTTAAATGGCATTAGGTTTGGTTACCTATAAAGATTATTTGAACCAATTTTAATGAAAAAGTAAAAATTGCATTTTTTTTTAAATTTGATAAATATATGTACATGACGTACATAGTTAACCGTTACAATAAGAAAAATTAGCTACTCCATACATGGTAGTGACTCCACAGTAAAAAGTAGCAGTTGATTAACATGTGAGCTGGGTCACATAGAAATCTACCTTATGCAATTTTCAAATGAATATCAATACATATTTTAACTTATATCAGGTTGAAAAAACTCTGTGG
This sequence comes from Mytilus galloprovincialis, assembly GCF_965363235.1. Taxonomy (NCBI): domain Eukaryota; kingdom Metazoa; phylum Mollusca; class Bivalvia; order Mytilida; family Mytilidae; genus Mytilus; species Mytilus galloprovincialis. Next base: position 38,167,000 of record NC_134845.1, on the reverse strand, counting down.
AAAGACTGTAACCATGGTAACTGTTTGAAAATTCAATTGTTATAAGAACCATTTATTCTTCTTTTAGTTCGTCTTTGAATGTTCCAAGAGTAACCAAAGTCGTAAACAATTAAATGTGTATGATTACATGAAGTCGATTTCTATTCGACACTGCTCACATAACAGAAGCATAAACATGATAAATTCTTTTCATGTATACACATGGAAAAAAGTATTGCAACACCAAATTGAAATTGAAATTAAAAAAGCACTTTTTATTTTTTGTGATATAATTTGGTAAAATAGAACTACTTAAACATTATTTAAGTATCACCTGAGTTTAATCAATAAATATCGACTCGGTAAGTTTTTATCTGCACATGCAGCTACTGTACCAGTAAACAGCAAAACAGGTGTTTTCATCCTCATTGTTTTCAACACTTTAAATAACCAAAATTTTAAAGTTATGTGATTGACACCTTGTAATGGGTCATCGACAACTCTTAACTGCAGCAAGATGACAGATTATCAGCATGAGTGAAGCAGGAGGTCGCTGTAATAACTGCACGTATTGTTGGTCATCACCATTCCACTAGAAGTTGTTTTGAGAATTAAAAATGGCACTAAACGATGTTAAAGACCTTCCGAAATAAAGAAGACCCTCTATACCATTTGCTAGGAAAAATCAAGCATAAAAAAGGTTGGTCAGAAGGAAAACCCTTGCATACAATACAATCCAAAAAAGAGAGTGTTTGGCATACAGGGACCTTTTAACAAGAACTGTTCGAGATTGACTCATCGCTACTGGTTATCGTGCGATAAGACCATTTCGAAGACCTTTGTTCAGGGTTGGCAAAGTATTACCCACCCGGGAATTCCCGGGCGGGAAAATCCGGGTTTTCCCGGGCTGGGCAATACTCCCAGAAATGGGTAATAGTGGGCATTACTGGGCAATATGATTTTTTAAGCTTATTTTAACACAAAATAGTAAAGACTTGTTATACTTTTTTACAGATAACCATTGACGGTTATTTCTAGAAAATTAAATTTCATTCTCTTCTCTAGATCATTTGTCTATTAATCTTATATGTCATATATGTAGGTAGAATACAAGATTTGCACATTTAAAGATACCTTTTAATTACCAAGTATTGTTTCAATAATCCAAACTTTGAAGAATGCATTTTATTGCAGTGTTAAAGTGAATTGTTAATTTTAATTGTTATACATTCATATTGCTAAATAAACACCCTACAGGGTCATGCCATTAACACTTATAAACTTAAAAGGACTGATTATTGTTACATAAACAAAACTGTGTTCTAATCTGAATAATTACTTATTAATTAGTGACAGTACATATACATTATTTAAATGTGATTTTTCTTTAATACATGTAATTATTAATTCTTAGTGGAGCTATATTCATTTGAAAAAAATGATTTATTTGCTGTCTATTTACAGTTTGCCAATCTAGACAAATGCTAAACAAACAAAATAGGGTATAAATATCTTATTAAATGTATTGCAGTGTGTTTATCACTGAATCCTCTTTAAAAATTCAGACAAATATTTCATATTACCCAGTATTACCCACTAAAACCCAGTAAAACCCGGGTTTTCCCAGTATTTCCCACTGGGCTGGGCAATACTCATAAAACCCGGGTTTTTGCCAACCCTGCCTTTGTTCACGAACAGACACACAGTTTTCCGTATCCAATGTAGTGCAGAGCTCGCTAAAATTGAAAAATAGCATCATGGAGGAAGATTCATTGTTCCAATGGAATTCGGGTCATCTTCCGTGGACGGATCGTAGCCCAGATTTGAACCATATCGAGCATATATGGGACACTATTGGGCGGGAAGTGCGCGAAAGGACACCCCAGTTCAAACACATCATGAAATAAACAATGCCCTTCATCAGAAATGGTTGCTGCTACCTTAGCAACAAATTAGTCGATTTTTGGCAGGAATCAGAAGACGTTAAGATGCGGTTATCCGTTTGAATGGAGGCTGCGCACAAAGTACTAATTCTTTGGCGTGTAACGATCAACCATGATGTGAACAGTCATCTGAAGATTAATTTTGAAATGTCTGACATTGTAAAGTTCGACTACAGTCAAAGTTGTAAAATGCATTTTTTTGTACAAAAAACGCTTCATTTTGTTATTAAAATTGTGGTTATGTAAATCATTTTTTTTTAAACATTTTTTGTTCGTTTCAATGCCAATGTTATCATAAACTATGTTTCAATAATATTATACAAATATCTTATTATATATCATCCAAAAAAAGAGGCTGATTTTTCAATTTTTGAAAAATCAAGGTGTTGCAATACTTTTTTCCATGTGTATATATTACTAGAAAACTTTAGATTTTTTAATTTTTATTATATTATGGTAAATAATAAACATGTACATGCATGTACTTCACAATAATGGAAATGATAGAATGGAATGAACATTTTTTTGTAGGGTTGGGTGAAGACATTACAAGTCCACAAGAATGTAACTTTCATCAAAGTTAATGATGGTTCATCGTTGTCATCACTACAAGTTATAATACCTCCAGAGCTCAAAAACAAGTAAGTTACCATCAAAGATGAGAAAATCTTTAATAAAGGTTTTGTTCTAAAATTGTACAAAAATATTGTACAATTTTAATAATAGTTGAGGCAACTTTATGCTACAATCATTTTGACAATGAAACAAACTTATTCACTTAAGGTGGTACCTAACACTTGAACTCAAATTAATTTGGCTCGTTTAATTTTCTTAAAATTTTGACAAAGTATTTACTTTGACCCTTTGACAAAAATATAAAAATTTCAAAAAATTTGTACCAACCCTTTTATCAGAAAATTTACACTGGTTATATAGCAATTTGACAACCACTTATTTTGATCATTGAGAAGCTTAATATTCCCTTAACAACACAACGTAATCAAAACGTTAAGCTGATTTTACAGAGTTATCTCCCTGTAGTGTTAGGTACCACCTTAAGACTAGAAAACTTATGTATGTATTTTCAGTGAAATCACATTTGGTAGCAGTGTGTCAGTAGAAGGGAAGATGATAGAAAGTCCAGGACAGGGACAAGATTATGAACTGTTAGCAGAAAAAATATCTGTGTGTGGAGCATGTAATCCTGAGGTTTGTTTAGAGTTGTCTCCCATTGTCCATTTTTTTTTTCATCTTAAAATAAAACACTAAAACATTTTTTTTGTGTTTTTCATGTTGAAATTCAAAGTAAATTACAACTGACAAACATTTAGGACTGCTACATTTTCAATTTGTGTACAAAATAGTCATCATGATCATGTGATTTTGGAATCCAAAACTCTTATTTACTGATATAGACCATATGTCTTGAAAGTGAAATACAATGTACATATACAATAATGAAACACACACAGACTAGACATGTACAGTTATATAAATAGATCAGTTTACCTATCTAGGCAATGTGACATGAAAAGAAAAAAAGTTTAAAAAAAAAAAGAAAAACATGTTACATAAAGAAAAAATAGAAGGAAAAAAATTTAAATATATGTTTATTTGTTAGCATTTCAGGATTTCCATGGATGGTAGTTCTATACTTACATGTACATGCTTATACAATAAATAGTGTGTTCTATTGATCTGTATGCTGTATGCCTATTTCACATCATCTATTTTTGCAGGAGTTTCCATTTCAGTCCAGAAGTAAGATACCAGTTGAGTATGTTAGAGACTATTTACATTTGAGGCCCAGAACAAACTTCTTCAGTAGTCTCCTTAGACTTAGAAATGCTACAACCAATGCTATTCATAAATATTTTCAGGTATTTCTATTTACTAGAGTTATTTAAGTTGAAATATGATCACTTTGTTACCACTTTGAATATAAAAGTTTATTAACTTTAAAATTTATCGAATATTTTTGACAGAAAAAGTGGGATAACATTTTGACATCAACCCAACAACACAATAACAAGATATCTACATTTACAGGTCCTCATATCCTGATCATATTATATTCGTTTATAGTGTATTAATGTACGTTTTTTGATTGAGTTAAGCCTGCCAATTAATATTTTATAGTGTGTTTTTCTATGTTGTGATGTTATGCTATTGTTTCAGAAAAAGGGAGAAGGTTTGGATCCTTTAAAATGTTTAAACCTGCTGCAAATGTTTGCAACTGTCCTAAGTCAGGAATCTGATGTACAGAAGTTGTCTTTGTTTATGTAATTTATACGTGTTTCTCGTTTTTTTATTTTATATAAATTAGACCGTTGGTTTTCCAGTTTGAATGGTTTTACACTAGTAATTTTTGGGCCCTTTATAGCTTGTTGTTCGGTGTGAGCCAAGGCTCTGTGTTGAAGGCCGTACATTGACATACATGTATAATGGTTTACTTTTATTTAAATTGTTATTTGGATGGAGAGTTGTCTCATTGGCACTCACACCACATCTTCCTATATCTATTTACTTCACTATAAAACTTACTGTTTCAGTGATTTTTTCTTCTAATAATGTATCATTTTTATTCCAAAGTATTGTTTCTCTTCAAATTGAAATTAAAAATGCAACAACTTCAGGATATCTTTTTTATGCCCCCGCCATTGCAGAGGGGGCATCAAGTTATTTTAAACAACAGCTTTGAAGGTGACTGTGATCATACATGTAAATTAAATTATTTCTCCTGTGACAAATTTATTGAATTTTTATACCTTTTTTCAGGAAAATGATTTCCTATTTATACATACACCAATCCTGACATCTAATGATTGTGAAGGTGGTGGGGAAGTCTTCAGTGTGGAGGTAATTTTATCATTTTCAGTATTTGTTCATCCTAAAAGGCAGGTAAATGACATTTTTCTAACTTTCACTTAAAATGTTTTTAGGTCACAGAGAATATCAGTCACTTAAAATAATTGTGTTAAGTGTTGCATTTGGAAATATGGTTGTCCTTTCTAATGGTACGATATAGGGCAAGAATGTCAAATGAGATCACATGTACCTGCAAGACTTTCTCCATGTTGATTAAAAAAGGAAGAAAAAGAAGAAAGGTTTTTGTTTGCAATAAATTGTATTGATTTGGTCTGTTTTAATATTAAATGTTTAAAACTGTCTGCGATCATAATTTCTCTTATATTAGAAAAGGAAAGTTAAATGGAGAAATTCAGATCTTTGAAGGAAAATTATATAGACACATGATCTATAGTCTAATTATATTGTACCCATTAGAATTTAAAGAGAAAATAATTCTCCTTCAAAAATAGAAGAGAAAAGTGTATAGTTTTTGTCAGCATCCCATAAAAGATAATTGGTAACTATGGTCATGATGGTAAAAAAAAGGATTTTATAGTAAAAAATGCTTCTTTTTTTTATATCAAATTACTTAGTAATGAGTAGTTACCTTAATTGACCTTAAGCATTAACAATTGAAACAAAATATGCATAAAATGTTTGTACATTTTATTTTAGCCACATAATAAAGATTTGATACCTGAACTTTCAGACAGTGAAGAAGAAAACAAGACACCAAAGTTATTTTTCCGAAACCCTGCTAATTTAACAGTGTCAGGACAACTTCACCTAGAAATTATTACAGGGTACGTAAGTTTATTTTTTCTATAAAATTTTATTGATGCTAATTTCAGTTTTCCTATCAAAATGGTACAGATTTCTTTTTTCAAGTGCTTAGTAGTGCAAAACATATGCATATTTTGCAAGGTTTGACTTTCAATTCGTCGATATTCATGCAATTACCCTAAACACAGCTTAAAAAAATGTATAAAACACTTTTTTGTCATCGATGAGGTTGATAATTTGAAGCTATAATTGCACTAGTGCAATATGAAGTAACATTGCTGCTCAAACTTTTCATTATGTTCTGCCGGATATTTTATGTTGCTGTGCATTTAAAATCTATACTATTAAACGAGAAGACCTCATTTTGGGTGTCGCTTCTCTTCTTTCCACAATAAATTAATCAACACGCCTCTGTGTCTTATAGGTACAGTGCATAGTCGCATTTGTCATCCATTCATATGATTATTCAGATTGAGTTATTTTGGGAGAAAAACGAGAAAAAAGGCATCCGGATATTGTCCCGTCATTGGACGAAATTATAAGTCAGATTATACTTCCGGATTGCGGTTTTTTGTATACTTTGAACATACATATATACTACGAATATTTAATTCTTATCTGCTATCATTTTCAAGTTTACTATGCACGGCGGTCACAGAGTTTATTAAATAGAGGGTCTGTATACTATATCAATTACCACCATGGATCGATTAGTAAAATTAGAATTGAAAGTAAATACACTTTATTTATATAGTAATGAATGTTCATAATATCCAGATAAGCGCTAAAGTTATTCATGTGAACTTTTGATACCTTTTTTGAAATTCTCCAGTCATTAAATCTTTTACAAAATTCATTGATTACAAAACAAGAAGATGTGCCATGTTGAGACAACTCTCCACAAGAGACCAATGAATGTTAATAATATCCAGATAAGCGCTAAAACTATTCATGTAAACTTTTGATACCTTTACTGAAATTCTCCAGTCATTAAATCTTTTACAAAATTCATTGATTACAAAAAAGAAGAAGATGAGGTATGATTGCCATGCCGTGGAGACAACTCTCCACAAGAGACCAAAATGACACAGAAATTAACAACTATAGGTCACCGTACGGCCTTCAACAACAAGCAAAGCCCATACCGCATGCTCAGCTTTAAAGGGCCCCGAAATGACAATGTAAAACAATTGAAACGAGAAAACTAGCGGCCTTATTTATGTACAAAAAATGAAGAAAAACAAATTAATATACATGTAACACATAAACAAACGACAACCCCTGAATTACAGGCTCCTTACTTAAATGTTCATGGCATACTAAAGGTATGTTCATATTGAAATTGATAGAAAACCAAAAATTGGGAATTTCGGAAATAAAGGAGGAGGGATAAAAAAAACACATTTCCCTGTCCCCAATAACCTATGACACTTTTGCTGAAATTCTCCAGTCATTCAATATTTTACAAAATTCTTCCAACAACACTAAATACATACTGTAAACTACGCTCTGAATGCCCGCGATTTCGCGGGTTTGTTCTAGTAAATATTTATTTTTAGTGCAATATCAAGATGTTACAACTTTGGTCCAACGTTTCGTGCAGACATGTCAGTAGATAGAACCCACTTGGCAGAGTTTTACATGGTAGAGGCTGAAATGGCATTTACAAAATCATTAGAGGATGTTCTTGAGGTAAATATTTGGTTTAATATAGAAATGATTTTAAACGCAGAATCTTCCAAAATAATTAGGTTTTAAATTTACCTTAATGTCAAAGGCATATCACAGTGAAATCTTATCCCATTGAGAGTAAAAATCTGGCTCAGCTTGTCTTTCTAATGCAATGTAGGCTTTATACTCATCATCATGTTCTGGCCCTGAATATACATTTAATTTGCCGCTGGACATTAAACAGCAATCATTCATCCATCAAGTCTCGAGTGACTTGAGACAAAATAAATCTGAAGAAAATCAAATTCAACTTTGAACATTGACAATGGAAATGGAAATCAATATTATAGCTTTTGTTTTATTTTGGTTATTTTAACAGGTGATAGAAAGTCTAGTAAAGTTTACCATTAGAGAATTACAGAATACTTGTGATGATGATTTACAGTTCTACTATAAATATGTAGCCCCTAAAGATCAACAAGTAAGTCAGAATTAAAGTTGTCTATTTTGTCTTGTAAATAATAAATGTTGAAGAATGTGAGACAAAGCCAAGGGATGCTAATCTGGCGATAGTTTTAATATTAGGTCCATTCTCATATATACTTTAAGCAGTACATCAATTTTATGGAATTATTATAAAGTGGCATGGTTCATCTGACCTTGACATCATATCCATGGACCATTGATAATGTTGAGTTATGTGCTATACTAGTAGAAAAATCTAGATCTTTTAAAGATATTTTTAATAAAATTCAGTCATGATCAGAAAAATAAGGAGATTTCTCTCTAAATGTCCATGTTTTAAAACTAAACTTACCGTATGGTTTGGCAATTAATGTATGTAACAGCAGTTACTGAAAAAAATGAGGAATAAGATGTTTGTGGAATAAATTAATTCGCCGTTTCAGATTCTAATGCATCCTGGGTAATATTTTCAAAAGTGTACACCACAACGTCCTGATTGGTTAAACATGTCATAAACAATGGAAATTTAACCAATGACGTGGCGTTATTTTCATTTTGGGGTACGAACAATGAAATTACCCATGATTCTTTAGATTCTGAAACGGCTAATTGTCACTGCGTCTATAACAGCCACACAGATAAAGGATAGATATAGCAGTATACAATAATCTGATTTAAAAAGGATTATTGCAACAATTACAATTTGATCATTTTTCTCCTACTGGTCAGGAAATATTGAGTTATTTACCTTTGCATAAAATCATTTTCAGTTGAACACACACCATTTGTTTAAAAACGCATGTTAAAAAATGAATGTTGCAGGATTACAATATAATGCCAAAAATGTGTAAAGCAAAATTGGGAATTACAGTAAAATTTGTTAATCATTTGTAGCATTAAATTTATTACATTTATGTTTCACATTTTTATTGGTGTCCTTTATATTTCAGAAAACAGTTCAAACAGCTCTAGATAAGGCTTTTACAAGGTACTTTTAATCTTAAGATATGTGTTGGATGATAGCTAAACATGTTAAAAAACCATTGTATAAAAAAACTATGTTAACATTAATTAGGTTGCTCTCTGTAGGATAGAATGTATGACCCTCCACAATATGTCCATTTTTTCCAGCAATATTCAAAATTCTTTGCCAGTTCTCCTTTTCTACACTCATTGTCTTACAGAAAACCAAGCAGACGCTGAAAATACTTTTGATATATTATTGATTGGAAGGTTGGGATTGATTTTGGAAGTTTTGGTCCCAACAGTTTAGGAATTAGGGGCCAAAAAGGGCCCAAATAAGCATTTTCTTGGTTTTCGCACTATAACTTTAGTTTGAGTAAATAGAAATCAATGATATTTTGACACAAAGTTTATGACTACAAAAGGAAGGTGGGAATTGATTTTGGGTGTTTTGGTTCCAACTGGTTAGGAATTGGGGGCCAATAAAGGGCCCAAATAAGCATTATTCTTGGTTTTTGCACAATAACTTCAATTTAGACTGTTATTGAACAATTTAATATCATTATATGTATTATGAATTAATTATATAATTATGTATCACAATATATACTTGGTGTATTTTCAGATGAAATAAAAATAAATTACAAAAAAAAATAACTTCAATATAAGTATATAGAAATCATTGAAATTTAAACACAAGGTGTATGACCACAAAGGGAAGGTTGGGATTGATTTTCGGAGTTGAGATCCCAACAGTTTAGGAATTAGGGGCCAAAAAGGGCCCAAATAAGCATTTTCTTGGTTTTCGCACTATAACTTTAGTTTGAGTAAATAGAAATCAATGATATTTTGACACAAAGTTTATGACTACAAAAGGAAGGTAGGAATTGATTTTGGGTGTTTTGGTTCCAACTGGTTAGGAATTGGGGGCCAATAAAGGGCCCAAATAAGCATTATTCTTGGTTTTTGCACAATAACTTCAATTTAGACTGTTATTGAACAATTTAATATCATTATATGTATTATGAATTAATTATATAATTATGTATCACAATATATACTTGGTGTATTTTCAGATGAAATAAAAATAAATTACAAAAAAAAATAACTTCAATATAAGTATATAGAAATCATTGAAATTTAAACACAAGGTGTATGACCACAAAGGGAAGGTTGGGATTGATTTTCGGAGTTGAGATCCCAACAGTTTAGGAATTAGGGGCCAAAAAGGGGTCCAAATAAGCATTTTTCTTGTTTTTTGCACCATAACTTTAGTATAAGTAAATAGAAATTTATGAAATTTAAACACAAGGTTTATGACCATAAAAGGAAGGTTGGGATTGATTTTGGGAGTTTTGGTCTCAACAGTTTAGGAATAAGGGGTCCAAAGGGTCCAAAATTAAACTTTGTTTGATTTCATCAAAAATTGAATAATTGGGGTTCTTTGATATGCCGAATCTAACTGTGTATGTAGATTCTTAATTTTTGGTCCGGTTTTCAAATTGGTCTACATTAAGGTCCAAAGGGTCCAAAATTAAACTTAGTTTGATTTTAACAAAAATTGAATCCTTGGTGTTCTTTGATATGCTGAATCTAAAAATATACTAAGATTTTTGATTATGGGCCCAATTTTCAAGTTGGTCCAAATTGGGGTCCAAAATTAAACTTTGCTTGATTTCATCAAAAATTGAATAATTGGGGTTCTTTGATATGCCAAATCTTACTGTGTATGTAGATTCTTAATTTTTGGTCCCGTTTTCAAATTGGTCTTCATTAAAGTCCAAAGGGTTCAAAATTAAACTAAGTTTGATTTTAACAAAAATTGAATTCTTGAGCTTCTTTGATATGCTGAATCTAAACATGTACTTAGATTTTTGATTATGGGCCCAGTTTTCACGTTGGTCCAAATCAAGATCCAAAATTATTACATTAAGTATAGTGCAATAGCAAGAAATTTTTAATTGCACAGTATTCAGCAATAGCAAGAAATTTTCAATTGCACAGTATTGTACAATAGCAAGAAATTTTCAATTGCACAGTATTGTGCAATAGCAAGAAATCTTCAATTGCACAGTATTGTGCAATAGCAAGTATTTTCAATTGCACAGTATTGCGCAATAGCAAGAAATATCTAATTGCACAATATTGTGCAATAGCAAGAAATTTTCAATTGGAGTTTTTTTTCTTTGTCCAGAATAGTAGTTGAATCAACTTAAATCATTGTTTTACACAATATACAATGTATATTCACTTTTACTACCAACTGATAAATTAAAACAATCTTTACCATTCAGTGATAACAAGCACTTTTTTTAGCTCACCTGGCCCAAAGGGCCAAGTGAGCTTTTCTCAGCACTTGGCGTCCAGCGTCCGGCGTCCGTCGTCTGTCGTCCGTCGTCTGTCGTCCGTCGTCGTCTGGCGTCGTTAACTTTTACAAAAATCTTCTCCTCTGAAACTACTGGGCCAAATTTAACCAAACTTGGCCACAATCATCATTGGGGTATCTAGTTTAAAAAATGTGTCTGGTGACCCGGTCAACCAACCAAGATGGCCGCCATGGCTAAAAATAGAACATAGGGGTAAAATGCAGTTTTTGGCTTATAACTCAAAAACCAAAGCATTTAGAGCAAATCTGACATGGGGTAAAATTGTTCATCAGGTCAAGATCTATCTGCCCTGAAATTTTCAGATGAATCGGACAACCCGTTGTTGGGTTGCTGCCCCTGAATTGGTAATTTTAAGGAAATTTTACTGTTTTTGGTTATTATCTTGAATATTATTATAGATAGAGATAAACTGTAAACAGCAATAATGTTCAGCAAAGTAAGATTTACAAATAAGTCAACCTGACCCAAATGGTCAGTTGACCCCTTTAGGAGTTATTGCCCTTTATAGTCAATTTTTAACCATTTTTCGTAAATCTTAGTTATCTTTTAGAAAAATCTTCTCCTCTGAAACTACTGGGCCAAATTAAACCAAACTTGGCCACAATCATCATTGGGGTATCTAGTTTAAAAAATGTGTCCAGTGACCCGGCCAACTAACCAAGATGGCCACCACGGCTAAAAATAGAACATAGGGGTAAAATGCAGTTTTTGGCTTATAACTCAAAAACTAAAGCATTTAGAGCAAATCTGACATGGGGGTAAAATTGTTCATCAGGTCAAGATCTATCTGCCCTGAAACTTTCAGATGAATCGGACATTCCGTTGTTGGGTTGCTGCCCCTGAAATGGTAATTTTAAGGAAATTTTGCTGTTTTTGGTTATTATCTTGAATATTATTATAGATAGAGATAAACTGTAAACAGCAATAATGTTCAACAAAGTAAGATCTACAAATAAGTCAACATGACCAAAATGGTCAGTTGACCACTTTAGGAGTTATTGCCCTTTATAGTCAATTTTTAACATTTTTCCTAAATCATAGTAATCTTTTAGAAAATTTCTTCTCCTCTGAAACTACTGGGCCAAATTTAACCAAACTTAGCCATAATCATCATTGGGGTATTTAGTTAAAAAAATGTGTCCAGTAACTCGGCCAACAAACCAAGATGGCCGCCATGACTAAAAATAGAACATGGGGGTAAAATGCAGTTTTTGGCTTATAACTCAAAAACCAAAGCATTAAGAGCAAATCTGACAGGAAGTAAAATTGTTGATCAGGTCACGATCTATCTGCCCTGGAATTTTCAGATGAATCGGATAATCGGTTGTTAGGTTGCTGCCTCGGAATTGGTAATTTTGAGGAAATTTTGCTGTTTTTTTGTTATTATCTTGAATATTATTATAGATAGAGATAAACTGTAAACAGCAATAATGTACAGCAAAGTAAGAACTAAAAATAAGTCAGTATGACCAAAATAGTCAATTGACCCCCTAAGGAGTTATTGCCCTTCATAGTCAATTTTTAACAATTTTCTTAAAATTCTTAACATTTTCCACAGAAAGTACTGTTATAGATAGAGATAAATGTAAGCAGCAAGAATGTTTAGAAAAGAAAGATCTACAAACACATCACCATCACCAAAACACAATTTTGTCATGAATCCATCTGTGTCCATTGTTTAATATTCACATAGACCAAGGTGAGCGACACAGGCTCTTTAGAGCCTCTAGTTTACATTTTAATATTTTATGATGTATTTAAATGAGTAGTTATTGTTGCAAACTCCATTAGAAATTTGAATTGAGATCAGTTTTGGAATAAGGGAAAGGGGGATGTGAAAAAAAATTGGGGGGGGGGGGGGTTCAATTTTTCTCATTTCAGATTTCATAAATAAAAAGAAATTTCTTCAAACATTCAACAGCATAGTGAATTGCTCAAAGGCAAAAAAAAATTTTAAGTTCATTAGACCACATTCATTCTGTGTCAGAAACTTATGCTATGTCAACTATTTAATCACAATCCAAATTTAGAGCTGAATCCAGCTTGAATGTTGTGTCCATACTAGCCATAACTGTTCAGGGTTCAACCTCTGCGGTCGTATAAAGCTGTGCCCTGCGGAGCATCTGGTTTCAGCATTAATTTCCCTTTAAATATAAATTATATTATGATAATTGCATTGTAAGCTCTCTAACACATCTTTTTTTTGTCTATAACTAAATAGGTATATAAAAATAAGGAGATGTGGTATGATTGTCAATGAGACAACTATCCTCCAAAGTTCAAATGAAGTGGATGAAAGCAATTATAGGCATCTTTTTTGCCTTCAACAATGAGAAAACCCCATACCGTAGGGTTGGCTATAAAAGGCCCTGACATGAAATATATGAAACCATTCAATTTAGAAAACATAACAGCCTAATTTAAAACAAAACAATATAAGAAACAAATATGACAGACATGAAGCAATGAAACTTAAAATACAGGATCCTGTAGGTTTATATCAGCAATATCTTTGAAGAGTTCACTAATAAGTTCATCTCAATGATTTTTACAGGAATAATGCATCTTGGAAATGAAATAGTATTGAAAATAACATTGATAGAGGTCACATGCCTACATTTATGTATCAGGGTTTAAAAGATGTTGTACATTTGTATGCATAAAACATGTGGGTGACAGTGGAAGGCTGTTCATCTATTTGAAAATAAATGTATTAATTTTAAGAATATTTTACAGAATACCATATACAGATGCAGTAAAGATACTTGAAAAGAAGAACAAAAAGTTTGAATTTAAAATAAGAGTTAGTTTTTTCTCTTTGCTTAAAGCAGATATCCAGCTATGTTGAAAAGTCGTTCACCTAGGACATTTTTTTTCTTATTTTTTCTGTAGACTTAGCTTTGATTATTTATTTAAGGAATGACTGTAATATTTTTTCTGTCTATTCGAAATAACATAAAAAATTTGGTGCACACTGAATAACGTGTGTAGCGGGTTATTTAACAGTGTGCACCACATTTTTTATGTTATTTCGAATAGACAGAAAAAATATTACAGTCATTTCTTATAATTTAATTCTAAATTCCATTTTAAACTGTTGAAAACCATGAAAAAACGTTGATGATGTCACGGTCACATGACTTAATTATATCTATGGGCTCATAACAAAATAACATCAGCCAATCAGAAGACGTGTTACATCCAAAATTAAATTATTACCATGTATTGTCAAGCTTGGTAACTCATAATTGTTTCTTGGTAACTCAATGTACGATTCTGTCCCATATTGAACCTATTGACCTTGTTTGTTTACATTCAAATTCCAATGGCGTCAAAATCACCTGATGTATAATCGTTCTACCCAATCAAATTGCTCTATTGTCAATTAGGTGATTTTTCAGTCATTGCCAATTACATTATTCGTTTGTGGGATATTGCTTTAAAATGGTTTGCAATAATTTGGGGTTTTATTCAACAGGAAACCTCATTTTTTGCCATTCCTTTCGACATCAATGGAATTTTGTATGAATATTTACCTACAGTCATGATGGTCAGAATATCGATCTTTTTATAATGAATCTTTTTTTTTTCTATGAATAATAAATGTAAATTGTTTTTTATTAACCTACTCTATATTCCTGCACAAAATTATGGCATGGACATTGTTTTTTCATATAGTTTTCCTTTCATTTTTGATGGGCTTTTTTCGCTGGAAAATTGCAAAAGACGTAAGAAGCTTGTCATTTTGAAATTCATAAAAAGACGATTTGCTTGACCTGTATTGCCTTCAACAAGATTGATGACCCCTGAATGGAATGTACAAAAAGCAATGGAGGCCGGAAGTGGGATTTTGTGAAGTTCTAGAAGGTTTTAAGACATTGGGAAGTCAGGATTGAAACGGCCATTAGAAAATTGGCATGGTTGAGCAATACTTGAGAATAACAATGAAAACTTACCTTTAGACATGTTTTTTTATTCAAAAGTGTAGAAAAAACGTATTCAGCACTAATTTACTACGCTGAAAGTAGCGTAGTGACGTCAATGCATAGTTGCCCCGTGTGTTAAGTTCAAACACAAATACCAAATGAACTAACATGATGACCAAATTTAGACTACAGTAGGATATGTTTTCAGCAATTTTGTTTCTGTTTTGTATTTTAACTAGCATTTTTTTACAGATTTTTAAATTGCAAGAATATTTTTTTTATACAGCATACCAAAAATCTTTTTTAGAATTAAAATTTGTGTGTAATATTGTATAACAAATTTTAGTTTTACTGTCTGGTCTTAAAATAACTTTTTTTCAGTAAGTCCCATGATAAGGTTTTAATACAAGCTTTTACAATAAAGAAACAATACATTGTTCCAAAATCATATGGCTATATTTGTTTTTATCAAGAAGAACAAATGCAAATAAATTGATCTTTTTTTACAGTGGGGAGAAGATTTGAAGAGGGAACATGAGAGATATCTGGTGAAATATAACAATGATATTCCAGTGTTTGTAACAGACTTTCCTGCTGCTATAAAACCATTCTATGCCAGGGATAATGATGATACACAAACAGTTAGTATACTCTTACAACATACTGTTCATGACAGTGGCGGATCCAGAACTTTTCCTAAGGGGGGGGGGGGGGGGGGGGCCTCTGACTGACCTAAGGGGGGCCCGCTCCAGTTATGCTTCAGTGATTCCCTATATAATCAACCAAATTTTTCCCACGAAAGGAGGGCACGGGCCCCTGAGGCCCCCCCTGGATCCGCCTATGCATGATATACTAGTTTTCATGAATTTCATTGGTAAAGGTGAATCATGAATTTAAATGCTCCCAAAAACTTATTTACATAGTCTTGTATGCAGACTTTGCTGAAACAACAAATTCAAAAATGCACAAAAATACAATGTATCCTCTATCCATGAAATTATGTACTAACACCAATGAATGAATTCACAGAATAATCTCTACTGTTCATTGTCATCACCTTCCAGAAAGGTTAATTTGTTGGGTTTTTTTTTAGTCAGTCAGTGGTCTAGCCTAGTTGAAAAACGTTTTCACAGAATTGCATTCCTATCTTTAATAGAATACAGTTATGAATAATTCAATTGCTGTCATCTCCCCAAATTGTTATAACTGATTTTGCTATTGCATTAGCATGAACAAAAATTACCAGACCTAATGAATTTGAACAATGTTTAATGAAAAATAAGTACAAATTAATGTTTCCGACATCTTTTCAAAAAATTGCAGTCAACTTCAAATTTATATTGGTGATTCTAATATGACATGCTTCTTTCACTTTGTGAATAAACCCATGCTTTAAATCCAATAAAATTTTTTTTTGCACATGCGTATATTGACTACTGCAGAATAATGAATTTTATCAAATTGTCATGCATTTAATAATATTCATTAGTCTATGACAACTCGACATAGCTTGACAGTGATGGGGCAACAACGGCAGTGGCATCGGCATTAGCTTACTTCTTAAAAGCTTTATATTTTAGAAGGTGGAAAACCTGGATGCTTTATACTTTGTATGAAGATGCCTCATGTTACGAAGTTTCAGTCAATTTCATGTTCAATGTCCTTGACCTCATTTTCATGTTTCAGTGACTATTTCAAAAAAAAAAAAAAATTGTAATGTTAAATTCTCTCTTATTATAAGTAATACAATAACTATATTTGGTATGTGCGTAACTTGCAAGGTCCTCATGCCCATCAGACAAGTTTTCACTCGACCTCGACCTCATTTCATGGAACAGTGAACAAGGTAAAGTTTTGGTTGTCAAGTCCATATCTCAGATACTATCAGCAATAGGTCTAGTATATTCCGTGTATGGAAGGACTGTAAGGTGTACATGTCTAGCTGGAAGGTGTAATCTGACCTTGACCTCATTTTCATGGTTCACTGGTCAAAGTCAAGTTTTGGTCCTTTCCTAATACTATATGCAATAGGTCAACTATATTTGGTGTTTGGAAGTATTTTATGATCTATTTGTCAGTCGCGCAGGTTTTATTTGACCTTAACCTCATTTTACGGTTCATTCAATGATCACTCTTAATTGTCTATTGTCCGACTTGAAGGGATTAAAGGTGATATTTTTTATGATCATAAGCGGTAATTAGATGAAAGTTCAAAATTTAGGACATAGCTTTGCCATATAGAAACGAGAAAAATAACATCCTCAAAATAATTATAGCGTCGAGGAAATTATTATAGTGCCGCTGTGCCGCGATGCTAAAACGGCCTTTTACCAGAAGGTTCAATACTGCAAAAGGAAAGTTGGGATTGATTTTGGGGGTTACGGTCCCAATAGTTTAAGAATAAGGGGCCAAAAAGGGGCCCCAAATAAGCATTTTTGTAGTTTTCAAACAATAACTTGTCGTTTAAGTGTATGAATCTCTCTGAAATTATAGGTTTTTCTGGTCATTGAAAAGCAGTGTAATGGAGGTAATTAAAAAACAGTTAACATTCAATGTTGGGTATGTTTGGATTTACCTCCCTTACACTACTTATATATTATGTATAAAGAAATGTCAGATTTTGGACCTATTGCAAAAAAAAATGGGGTGGTAGTAGTTTTCAATTTTTTCCCCAAAATTTTTTGAAAATATTGCATAATAGATTTGTAAGATCTTGACATTTGTTTTGTGTCAAAAACTCATATTATGTCAAGAATTTGATCACAATCCAAATTCAGAGCTGTATCAAGTTTGAATGTTGTGTCCATACTTGCCCCAACTGTTCAGGGTTCGACCTCTGAGGTCGTAAAAACCTGTGACTTGCGGAGCACGAGTTTTAGTCTGTTTTTCATTAACTATAAGCAATAGGTCAACTATATTTGTTGTATGGAAGAATTGTTAGCTGTACATGTCTGCCTGGCATGGTTCATCTGACCTTGACCTCATTTTCATGGTTTAATGGTCAATGTTTAGTTTTCTTTGTTAATGTTAAGTTTATGTGACAGTTGTAATAAAGCTTTATATTTAGGACTATAAAAATAATATCAATGATTAGTAAAGAAGGCGAGACATTTCACATGTGCAGTTTGTGCACTCTTGTTTCTATTAAGTCCTGGATCTGCTAAAATTATTATCTCCCCTTGTTTTATACAGGTATCCTCTGTAGATCTTCTGGTACCTGAAGTAGGAGAGCTAGTAGGAGGGACAATGAGGGAGGAGAGATATGATGTTCTTAAAAATAAACTGCAACAACATGAACTCCTAGAGAACTTGAACTGGTGAGAATTTTGTTAATACTTGCCTCAACATTTTTAGCTATCACTAACTTCAGGGATGACTGAGGTATAAAAATATGGTCCTCTTTGTCTTCTTTCAAAGGACAGTTAAATCTTTGCCAAAGTGGTGTGTGTGTTTAGCCTAGAGGGATGTACACATTTGCAGCCTTGTAAGATTGGGGACATTTAAACTGAGCATTTAGAGATCAACATACAGTCTTCAACAAAAGACAGGTTTCTACAAATTATTCAAAGCTCTACAAGTAAAAAATAATGTTCTGAATACATTTAGCAGAGACTATCAAAGATTCACTACCAATGCAATACAAAATTTTCCAACTACTATGGATTCAATATTATTCGTTTGATACCAATTTTCGTAGATTTCGTGGGAACATGTGAACCACTAAATTAAGTGTTCAACGAATTATATGCAGGTTTCGCAAAACAAAATCAAATATTCACAAAAATGCAAGTTTTCCTCAATCCATGAAAATTGGTACCCAAGAAAATAGATGAATCAACAGAATTGAAAAAAGAATATTTGCTTATAGCTTTATTTATAACTTTTATTTTGGATGTTCAATGAAATGTTTTTTTGGATTATGTCCCTTGAACTTCAAAATATCAACAGTAAACGAGAAAAGACTCCATTTCTATGTCACAAAAAATTAACAGAAAAATACATAAATATAGAACTATAAGTCATGTACATCCATCTGAAATCACTGTTTATTTTTCACAAATAATTAAAGGATCACTGTAAATTCAGAAATTTTGCAAAATATTGTTTGAAAAATCCCCCTTGGAAATAAAGTCATATTGATAATTCGAAATAATTCAGTCCCTTCCAATAATGAATCTCTCCTATTTGGTGGACCTGAATTCCTTACCAAATATAAACTGTGTATGAATCCTAGATTTGGATTGATGCCCTGTAGAAGAGGAGGCCAATCAGCAATCAGCTGCATTTTATCAAGATAGGTAAATCCTGAGCTAATTCTGAAAATGTCTGAATGATTTATTAAAGACTATTTATTGTCAATGCATACAAGCCTTAAGGTTTTAATCTTAGATCAGCTAAACATAACAGCTGAATTATTCAGGTTAAATATTGATAGGATTTTCTGATATGTATACAAAAATCAATCTCACATTAATGTGAATTGTTCAACAATTGGTTTAATTTATATACACAAAAATTTCTCAGTTTACAGTAACAGATGTATTACCAATCAGAAATAAATAAATTATGCTGTGCTTATAATATTTTATATACATTATAATTTACAGGTATTTGGATCTGCGGAAGTTTGGAAGTGTTCCACATGGAGGATTTGGTTTAGGTTTTGAGAGAATGCTACAATTTATACTAGGCATTAACAATATACGTGACACTATACCATTTCCTAGATCTTCAAAACATTGTAAACTTTGATGCAGTATTATTTATTAAATGTATATTGTTTTGTTATGATGTTTCGTCTTGTATAATCTGTCCATGACTATTTATGATGTGTGCAGTTTGTTTGCATGTAAGAAAATATGGATTATCAGGTTGTCTACATATTGTTATTGTAAAATATTGTCATAATGTAAAGCTTTCTGTCCAGAGAACTCTTTGAATAAGTTCAAAATGCTTCATATTGTGTGGAGCAGCTGATATATAACAATATAGAGATGACAAAAATTTGGTAACTTATTCATCAGAATGTATTTGTGTATTCTGCATTATAGATAAAAGTTTTTTCTTTGTTTCACCAGCAAACTGGAAGATGACTTAACAAGTTCATTTTGACATTGGCTCTATGTCTGGGTCAAAGTTTTTGTAAAAGGTCAGGTTTAAAAAACACATTTGATGTCACGCCGTGATATTCAATTTTAGGAAAAGCTGAGCAGAGTACTACAGACATTGGGAACACCAATAAGGGATATTATTACAGTCCATATTCTTTGTATAAATTCATAGACAATTGTCTGAACCAGCATTGCTAATTGAGGTAGAATGCCCTCCCCCTTTTCACACATACATGAAATAGTAGACATGTGTAACTTTATCCTTACTCATTATTATGTCATATCTTTATACATCAATGTTCTCCAGATTTTGTTCAGACATTAGACAGTATATATGCATCACAGGCAGTATTTAGCTTGTGATGCATTGAAAAGAAATTATTTTTCAAAAGTGACAGAAAAGAGAAAGTCGAAGCTCAGCTGTAAGGTCTTCCATATAAAAAAAAAGAAGATGTGGTATGATTACCAATAAGGCAACTCTTCATATGATACCAAATGACAGAAATTATAGGTCACCCCATATGTTTATCAATATTAATAGAGAGATAGAAGATAAAAAAAAATCAGTTTTTATTATGAATAGTTTAAACCTCTGCATAGCATGGAAAAAGTGTGTAAAAGTCAAAAGTAATTGTGACATCCTGACTCAAAATCTTATTTTATAAGGTTTCTTGATAGAAATTAGATTTTATGACCTTTTTCAATTTAACAAGGGACACTTGAATGATTTTTACTACAAAAACGAATTTGATGACCTGCTGTTAATTTCATATTCCTGCAACAAAAAACATATTTCAAAAAAAGGCATTTTAAAATTGATTTATTCAATATTGTTTGCAATAATGACCTGCAGTTTATACATTTGTACTTATTCATATACATTATTTAATTATCTGTACCTCATATAAAGTCCTATTTTTCAGTATACGGATATAGATAGTAAACTGCACATTGCCAGAAAACAAAGAAATAGTGATGGCAACGTTAAATACGTTAATAAAGTAATGCAAATAGACAGGAAATAATAAAAAATAAATTAAAAACTTTGATTTACAAAATTTTAATCTGCTAACCGAGTCCCTGTGTTTATAGTACGGTGACCAAGTAAGGAAAAGTCGCTTATTTAAGGAGTTTAATCGTCATTCAGACTATACGGCTGTAAATCACAGTATTGGTAGTTCAAAGGTTACACTTCACATTTTGACTTGTCGTCAAAAAATCGTACGGTGCAATTTTTGTAAAATGGGCTTTGAAGTTCGTTCCCTTACTTTAAAGAAAAAAATACTTTCAAAAGATTTTTGGCCTACATTCTAAAAGAACATTCGGGATATGCTTTTTGTTATTATATACATTGTTGTAACACATTATTTTAACAATTTCAAACAAAGTTGAGCAAAATTAATCCGTTATTGAGGATTTTTTGTAAAAATTGAATACTACGAATATTTTGCATTTAATAGAGTACGTTTCAATTCATTTTCATCATTTATTTTTACGCAAAATGTAAAATAAACAACATTTATATGACATTTCAAACCTTTATTGAACAACACTTTCAAAATCAGAAGCATTATTTCAACTTGTGCATTAAAACAAAATATACACTACAAATTGAAGATACAGGTTTTCCACTTGAAATTCGACTTGTAAAAAAAGTTGAACCGGACCGATACTATTATTTTAATCTATAAATGATATTTTGTATCACAACGATTTTTCATTGTTAACATTTGTTCAATTCGATTTTTTTTTTTGATAGTTTATGGTCCCATTTCGTGTTGGTTATCGTGGTTTTTTTTATGACTTTTTAAAAGATTTCATATTTTCGTATGTTTATTTGATATGGGTTTTTTTCTTTTTATACATTTCAAAAATTAAGAACCAAGTCTGAATTTGGACATGTAGTTATCTGGAAAATGTTTGAACTAGGAAGTCTTTTACGATTAGGTTCTAGTAGTTAAAAAAGGCAACACATGGCTTTTAATTTTGAAAACTGTATCGTATGACAGAGAATAAGTACTGAATCAGTCACCTCCTTTACTGTAAAGAGTAAACGTTGCTTCTTAAGTTCTGTTGAAACACTAAATGATGGAATCTGCCAGCAATATGTTGTAGAGTATGGGTCGTTTGTTGAACCTGATTTGGTGAACCAATTCAATTCTGATGCTACGTGTGCATTTTCCCTACCTTCCTTTGGCCCATCACTCACAACTTACACCAGTCTGAGAGATGGTATGGCATTGCTTAAATGTATTGATGATAACAAAAAAGCAAAAAAATGGTGACCTTGCAGGTGACTATTATAAAAATATGACCCAATGCTTTTCGCTAGCGCACACAGTAGCAGACATATTTTTACCGCTACGACATGAAAAGCTCAATAAAGTTGTCTGTTGAAAAGGAAACCCGCACAAAGAGTACACCTTCAACCAAAGTGTATCAGATTATTGAAGGGAGAAGGATACTGACTGGAAGAAGTTTCTTTCTGTTAAAGAAAAACATCAGGCTCTCCCTAATTTCTTTGGTAGTTTTTCTTTTTTAAAACTAGTATGACAAATCCCCTATGATTCCACCTTATAGTGAGCTTTACTCAGCTGGAACGTTTGTAAATCCGAAATTGTCGAACTTATTTCAGACAATAATGTTAATGACTGTTGTAACTTGCTTAGAACTCACCAAGGGCCAATACTCGTATAATAAGTAACGCCTTATACTTAACAGAAAAGGGAAAGAGCGACAGAATAATCCTAAGGACCTCTGATACGGTGTGATTGTTCTGTGTGTTCACTACTGCAAACAAATGACACATGCATGCGAGTTGTAGGCGCAGTTGGATGTGTACGGATTGCTATTTTAGTCTTGTACATGAATGATTTATTAGTTGTTGGTGGCTTTGAACTAGCTGTCAGATAACTGCGAGTACTCTCAGATCTGTTCCTAGTGTCTTTTTGTTGTTTGGATGTACAAGTACGTCCAATTGTATTTTTGTCCATCTGATGAGTTAAGCCTTTTTCAACTGATTTTTATAGTTCGTTCTTATATTGTACTGTTATACCACTGTCCCAGGTTAGGGGGAAGGGTTGGGATCCCGCTAATATGTTTAACCCCGCCACATTATTTATGTATGTGCCTGTCCTAAGTCAGGCGCCTGTAATTCAATGGTTGTCGTTTGTTTATGTGTTACATATTTGTTTTTCGTTCATTTTTTTATATAAATGAGGCCGTTAGTTTTCTCGTTTGAATTGTTTTTACAAAAGACTTGAAAGGACACACACGACTATTGTAGTTACAGAATTTTGGGAGTACTGACGAAGATGAAGCCCTTGTTTGTGTAAGAATTTAGTTTCGAAGATGTATGATCTGAGGAATGATCTCTTTAAATCATTCCATCTAGATATTAATAAAATTCGCGTCAAGCTTGCCACCAGTAAAAAAGTATGTTTAGTCAGGTTACCTCTCTGTGAAGCGGAAATTTTGACCGCTAAACATTGCTAACCCCCTGTTTCGTCACCTTTAGAATACGGTTGGCGAAAATTAATTATTTCATTACACCCCGTTTATTTTAAAGGGCATATGTCAGCAAAATTCTTGCAGGATCTTTTGTGTTCATGTTAGGGAAAATCTTCATGTGAAAAGTGTTTGTTCACAACAAAACCTTACATGTACGGATCTTTGCTCCTTTCAAGGGTAAGAATTATGTAGAAATTCCTTGACAGATGAATCAGAAGATACTCCTGGATGAAATCTGTTTTCTGATCATTTTGATTGGATTTTTTAATGTTCTTCGAGCTAATTAGTGGTTTTTGGTTGCAATGAATTACATGCATGAGCTTTTTTTCAAAATAAACATTCAGGATAGAAGGCTTTACTTGAAAACAACATTTATCTTTTATTGCTGAGGTTGAATGTCACCCGACAAGGTAACTACTGTAACTTTAACAGAATTTGTATTGATCTTGTATAATAGAACAAGTGTTGAAAAACGCCAATTTTCAGAATTAACCGATTACTAAGTAATATGTTCTTTTTTTTTTACATTTTCGAGATAATTCATTTTCAATTGATTTGAAATTTAACACAAAATGCTGCTTATATCTTTCAATTGTTAAGATACAGAAAGAAAAAAAGAAAACAGTATGTTGATCTTTGACCTTAATTTATGCAAAACTGTTACCATATTTCTTTTTGACGACATCGATATTCCAAAAGTACTCATTTTTCCGAATCCAATGATATATGATATAGCCATATAGTATGTTTGACGATTAAATTTTTAAAATATTGGGTCTGGTCACCGTACTATTAATTTCACATCAATATAAGCTTCAATTTTCAGTATTCAAATTAATATCCGGAAACATTTTTTTCAAAAACAACCTCTTTTTCTTGGTAACTTCGATCTGGAAGTTGAGTCCCAAGTAAAAACTTTCTTCCTTCACTTTAACTTTTACCTATAAAACTTTCAATTCAATCCATTAAGGGGATACAATTACAATATTAGTTTTGAACCAAGACAGGTGACGTGCACCCGATTTGTATTCGGAGGCATTAGTAATAAAATGATTATTTGTGAGACCTTGGAGCCATGAACCAGTATTTTCTGCTTCATCTTTTATTAAGTCAAAATAAATATATTAATTTTTATGAGTGTTTAATGGACTAGTGAAAAATGGAGGTATCAGATTTCTTGAAAAATGCAACAAAACAGACTTTATAAAAGAAAGAATTCAGACATTTACGATCAATATAGAAATAAGAAGATTGGTATAATTGCCATTGAGACAACTCTCCACCAGAGATCAAATAAAGAAAAAAAGACAATTACCAACGTGTATTATGTCACTGAGCGGCTTTAAACGATGAGCATAACTTATACCGCATAGCAAGCTAAAGAAGGTTTAGAAATGACAAGTGTAAAACAATTTAATGGAAAAATCAAGCAGCCTCATTTATGTACAAAACAATAATCGAAAAACAAATAGGACATTCAAGACAGGACAACCACTGAATAAAGGGCCCTTCACTTGGGAAAGGGAAATCAAAATAATGTGGGGTTAAACGTGAATTTAGAGGGCGCTCACAACTCTCCTAGCATGGGACAGTGGCACCACCTTAAATCTGTACAAAACAAACATGATATACAGCAACGAATGACAACCATCGCGTTACAATTTCCTGACTTGGGACTGACCATCATGTTGTCTGCTCTATGATAAGACTATCAATAACGTTGGTGCCTGGTGTGTTTAACTTCATTCTGCTTATGTTGCTAACAACATAGAGTATATTGTCCAGCAAAACCAAGTTATTCTGTATTTATATATTTATACAATAAAATTGTTGGGTTTACTTAAACCATTGCATGCATATCATGGAATAGCTGATTTTTCTAAGCTACGGTTCGAATTTGAATTACATTGCAAACGACTTAGTTTATTGACAAAAGCGCGAAATTTGGCTAGCCGCAAAACCAGGTTCAACCCACCATTTTTTCCTGAAATGTCCTGTACCAAGTCAGGAAAATGGCCATTGTTATATTATATAGTTCGTTTCTGTGCGTTTTACATTTTAGTGGTGCGTCTCTGTTGTGTCGTAATTGTCCTCTTATATTTGATGTGCTTCTCTCGGTTTTAGTTTATAACCCGGATTTTTTTTTTCTCAATCGATTTAAGAATTTCTAACTGCGGTTTACTACTGTTGCCTTTATTTATGAGCGATGACACGATGGACTATTACTATTATAAAAGTAAAGTTAACGCTTCAACAGGAATTAAAGTGTTTCCTTTAAGTTTACTGAATATGAAAATATGTATTTATTAGTTGGTTATGATTTTTTGTATCTATATTTATTTTGCTATTAGGAAAAGTATTTAATGTTAAACTAGTACTAGTACTGAACCGAGTGAAAGATATATTTATAATCAGTTAAAACTTTTTTTTCAAAGTGCCGTAATATGTTCATATAGGAACACGATTTAGTTGAATAACATTTAAATAAATGCCATTAGTCAATCATACAATCATTTGTATTATCATGGGTAATCTAAAAGTCGCATCTTCATGAAAGAATTTTGTTTTCGGCAAAACATTCGATTTTATCACCATTCTGTTTTATGCGTTGTTGGCCATCAGACGAAACAATTATCTAACACAGTGACTGTAGCCTTAGGTCTTGTGATTTCATCTGTTAAAATGTGTGTTTACAAATAAAAGAAAATAAACAACATATTTAATGTTGTTTAAAACATGGTTCGGATGTCACTGAGATGATTTCAAGATATGTTCCGACATATTGATACACAGTTAAACTTTGGTGGAAAGTTTGTCATATGAGCAATCATACCAGTTCTCCTATTTTTTTTTATAAATTAATCTAATTTTATTTACATTGTACAAAATGTAGATGATGTTCGTCGAATTTGATGTTAATTGTACCATTGCGTTTGGCTCTTGATTTGTTTTGCAATTTGTATAGACTCTGGTTGATGTAAAGCTTCACATGCATATATCATGAACCTTTGCCTATCATTGGCGATCAAACGTATGCTGATCTTGAGAAATATAGAAACTTGCCCATCATTGGCGACCATACGTATGCTGATCTTGAGAAGTATGGAAACTTGCCCATCATTGGCGACCATACGTATGCTGATATTAAGAAGTATAGAAACTTGCCCATCATTGGCGACCATACGTATGCTGATCTTGAGAAGTATAGAAACTTGCCCATCATTGGCGACCATACGTATGCTGATCTTGAGAAGCATAGAAACTTGCCTATCATTAGCGACCATACGTTTACTGATCTTGAGAATTATGGAAACTTGCCTATCATTGGCGACCATACGTATGCTGATCTTGAGAAGTATAGAAACTTGCCAATCATTGGCGACCATACGTATGCTGATATTGAGAAGCATGGAAACTTGCCCATCATTTGAAATCATACGTATGCTGATCTTGAGAAGTATGGAAACTTGCCCATCATTGGCGACCATACGTATGCTGATCTTGAGAAGTATGGAAACTTGCCAATCATTGGCGACCATACATATGCTGATATTGAGAAGCATGTAAACTTGCCAATCATTTGCGACCATACGTATGGTGATCTTGAGAAGTATGGAAACTTTCCAATCATTGACGAGCATACTTTTTCTGATCTTGAGAAGTATGGAAACTTGCCATGCCAATCATTGGCGACCATATGTATGCTGAAATTGAGAAGCATGGAAACTTGCCAATCATTGGCGACCATACGTATGCTGATCTTGAGAAGTATGGAAACTTGCCAATCACTGGCGACCATACGCATGCTGATCTTGAGAAGCATGGAAACTTGCCAATCATACGTATGCTGATCTTGAGAAGTGTGGACACTTGCTGAGTGATCATGAGATGCCTATCATTGACGAACATATAGTTGGAAAACTTGCCTTTCATTGAATTGAAGACCATGCGTGTGTTGATCCTGAGACGTATGGACACTTGCCTATCATTGAAGACATACGTGGGTTGATCATGAGAAATTTTGAAACTTGCCTATCATTGAATACCATATAGATCTATGTGTTGATCTTGCTTGAGGTATTTTGTATGGAAACTTGCCTATCATCGAAGATATAAAAATAAGATGTTGTATAATTCCAATTCTATTATGACGTGCTTCTTCCGCTTTGTGAACAAACCCATGCTCTAAATCCAATAAAATGTGTTTGCACATGCGTATATTGACTACTGCTGAATAATGAATTTTATCAAATTGGTTTGTTTTTATAATTTAAAAACCAGTAATTACTTGGCTGAAATTCGTCTGTTAGTTTTACTGGATAGCCTTAAGGTATATAATATAAATAAATTTGTAAGTGAGTGAAACCTGCTCACACTGTTATGTTATATCTTTATTATTTGATTTCGATTGTTTGAATTAGACGTAAAAGTTTTTATGCATGAAAGAGTAGCTATTGTGGTGTTTGAATGGACTAAAACTATACAATGTGGTGAACGAATTTTAAAAATACCTTTGGTCAAAATAGATGATTCTATTTTATGTCCCGTTACTGCATACAGTAGAATGTGCCGCATGATTCCTGCTCCTGAAGAATCTCCTGCTTTTGTTATCAAGAGAAATGCTAGTCTTAAAACAGTAACTTACAAACAGTTTCAATCTAAACTTAAGCGTATCATTTCATTGACTGGACGAGATCCTCGCCTTTGCTCTACACATTCTTTTAGACGGGGAGGTGCGTCATTTGCCTTTCAGGCTAGAGTCCCTAGTGAACTGATACAGCTGCACGGTGACTGGGCAAGTGATGCCTATAAGCTTTATTTGAATTTTACTATGCAGGAGAAAATATCAGTTGCAGAGTCAATGGCCAAACTTTTATAATATTTTTTCAGACATAACCAACAAACATGTACTGGTGTTATCCGATTCAATCTGTAAACATTTATCTGGCATTTCTAACATGGACCTTCAAGCTTACAGTGGTGCTCGTATTTCCACTATTAAGAAGAAACTGGATCAAGGTGAAATAAACTTAAGTAACTATTCTTACTGTCTTATTCATGTTGGAACTAACGATGTAAGAGACTTTTCTGTTGATCGTATCATTGCTGATTTTAGAGAGTTATTTGTAAAATTTAAATCTTTGTCTCCGCATATCAAGCTTTATATATCTTCTATTTTACCAAGACCTGTAGATTTTGATTTAACTGGTTTTAAATGTGCTAATATTAATAGGCAATTACTTTCTGTATGTTCTAAATATAACATTATTTTTATAAAATCATATAAAAGGTTTCTTGTAAGAGGGCGTCCTATTAGGTCTCTTTTTGCCTTTAAGGATGGAGGGTTGCATCTTAATGAAGCTGGTCTATACGAGCTTCGCAGATGCTTTCAACATGTTATGAGTCATATATAATCTGTATTATCTACCTTTTGTTTTATGATAATCATCTAAATTTTTGTTTGTATGCTTTGTATATTGTTAGGAGGTCATCGTTGTTAATCTTATAAGGGAGCAATTTATCCCTTAGGATTTTGATCTTACAAAGGAGTGTACTATTCTTTGGGATCATAAGCTTACTTGAAGTTAGTGCACTTACAGGGAAGTTCGTCATATTCTCTGGGTGTGTCGTATAAAGGAAGTTTCTTATTCCTTTTATATTCAACTGGAACTTACAAGGAAGTGTCTCATTCCTTGGGTTTCAATTTCTTCTATTTGCGTGTGTGTACAATTTGTTTTTGTTAATCTTTTTTGGCGGGTTGTTTGGCGCATTTTGTTATTTCTTTTAGGCCCGCTTTATTTAGAGTATTCGTATGTGTATCTTTTGTATTGTATTATATGAATATTTTGTGTGTAAATTATACTTATTTATGTATCTTATATGTTAATTCAAGCTGCCAAAATTAAACTATTACTGGTTTATATCTTCTTTATTTGAAAGCCCCCGTAATTGGTTTGTTTTTATAATTTAAAAACCAGTAATTACTTGGCTGAAATTCGTCTGTTAATTTTACTGGATAGCCTTAAGGTATATAATATAAATAAATTTGTAAGTGAGTGAAACCTGCTCACACTGTTATGTTATATCTTTATTATTTGATTTCGATTGTTTGAATTAGACGTAAAATTTTTACCCACCCACCCAAACCCATTTTACAAAATTGAAGTGTGCTTTTGAATGTGCAGTTGTGAAGATGGCGCATTTTGTTATTTCTTTTAGGCCCGCTTTATTTAGAGTATTCGTATGTGTATCTTTTGTATTGTATTATATGAATATTTTGTGTGTAAATTATACTTATTTATGTATCTTATATGTTAATTCAAGCTGCCAAAATTAAACTATTACTGGTTTATATCTTCTTTATTTGAAAGCCCCCGTAATTGGCATGCATTTAAAGGGGCACAAGCTACGAGATATATAAAAATTCTAAAGTTTGATTTTTTTTTTTGTTCAATCAATAATGAAAGTGAAATAGTGAAATAACAATTCGCTTTTTGCAGCCAAAAAGGTTCAATTTTGTCAAATTACGCTAAGAAACATTGATAATTAGTTATTCACTTACAAGTGAATGAGTCGACCTCTTTAAATCCGTATGCATGTGAACTTCAATTTAACCCCTAGATAGAGATTAACAACGCATGCATTGTACGTGTACTGGTTATTTAAGGAAAAAGAATGTCAACAATGAAAGTGAAACTACGGTAAATCATTTGATTACTAATTCGATGCACATAAAATCATTCTTGTACGGTTAAAAGCAATGAGAGACATCTTTTTTTAATCTATAAAATAAAATCAAACAGACCTATAAAAAGCCAATTGCACGTGTTGGTTTAATCTATTCATATCTTTATTTATGTTTACATCGCTTATATGGTCATCTGAGGTCAAATCGTTAGTTAATTAGATGGCGTCTGGACTAAAATACACACGAAACGAACCTATATATTATCTACCCCATGCTCTGTAAACTGTTTATTTTAGACTTTTGATAGTTTGAATAAATGTTTTACATTGTTACAAATCAAATATGAGAATTTGAGTCAAATCGGTGACCATGAATTTGACAGCTAGTGCCCCTTTAATATATTTCATTAACTTAAAACACTTTCAAACTAATTCATTTATTATGACTGTGATGTGTTGCATTTCGAAATTGACATATTTGACCTAGATACGACAACCGTTCATGCTGGCTGTTCAAACTCCTCCCTCTGAAAAATCAGTCAGTCGTTTGATTCTTTACAATAAAAAAAGGGAGGTTCATGGAAGAGCCTACAAAAACGATCTACACTTATACACATCGGACATAGAAATTACCTTAATTGTCGAATCGAAATATTTAATGCAAGCTATAATACTTTATTGTAGTTTAAACAAGGGTAGGCATTATATTCGTGTTATTTTAGCCCTCACTATCGCTCGGGCCAAAATAATCACGAATATAACGCCAATCCATGTTAAAACTACAATAAAGTATAATAGATTGCATCAATTATTTCTTAAATAAAACAACTCTCCTCCAACAACTCTCCTACAAAAACCAAATGACGTAGAAGTTGACAACTTTAATAGGTCACAATATGCAGTCTTCCAAAATTAGCAAAACCATAGAAGTATAAACCAAAAACTCATACCACACAGTAGGCCTTGAAATGAGAATGGTATAAGAAATTCAAACCAGAAAGCAAAAGACATTGATTGATGTTTAAAAGCATAAACGAAAAAGATTTTTTTTTCAAATATATATTCTGTTGATAAAGTCTATGTATTTTTTGTGATATTGTGTATTCGGATTTCTTTCTCGTTGACATTTTCCCCTCAACTGTTTTTCGTATATGTTCAAGAAGCTAAACAATTGTAAACCATTAACCTTTTATTCACAAGCCAGTTATAATTAAGGCATAGCCGTTAGAACAATTTACAACATTTATTTTTGACTAGATTCCACAAAAATATAGATTTTCAAATTCATCATGTAGAAATGTCTCCTTTTACACAAATGTAAACTGAAATTTTGTTTCATTATTGTCATAAATTTCGTCACCGTGTACGTCATTCCGTCTGGTGAGATGTACATGGTCAATGTCTGTTTCATCTGATAACATGGTCCTCCATGTACCCTTGAGGTAATCGTTACAATGAATCACACCCCCGGGAATATACAAGGTGTGACGTTTGGGGATTTTGAATCCAGTAATGTGAAATTCTCCGTTCTCTGTAAATTTGGTTAGAATGAATGTACCAGACTCGTCTGTCAACGGACAGTCTAAGTGAGAAAACTCGTGACGTTCGAGACCCGCACCACCGTTGGTTGCAGCAACATATTTTTCTAAGTACCCATTCTCGTATGTAAAGTCCTGTATTCCATGTCTATACAGCAACGAAATCTTTTCTTGTTTTGCGTCGGCAAAACTGCAGTCATAATATCGCAAAAGTTCTGTAGTGGCCACATCAGTAACAACTCTTCCATTGAAATCTGGCGGGAAAGTAATTTTGCCCGACTTTCCAGGTACTGTGCCTATTTCCCATTTTACCCCTTTAACTACAGTGTGTTTGGGAATTAGAGGCGGAAGATCACTGAAGCATGCCAGATCTATTAAACTATATTCCCCTGGAACTAAATCTGCCACCATTCCATGCCCGCCTTTCATTACAATTGTTCCAGTGTTTCCTTTTCTTCTGAAAGTCGCAAAGTTCTTCCACCTATCACGAATGTATGTTGTAAGTTCTTTTGAATCTGTGTCACTATAGACCTGTTTTAGCTGGTTCTGGAACTGATCTACTGATGAGTCATTTAGGTCGATATCCTCAATTTCCTCCTCGATTATTGAAGTTAAAACGTCCGAATTGCCACCCTGGACCATTTTCTGAAAATCGGAGAATGTGATTTCATCTTTCGCACTTTCAGAAAATGAGGTCATAATTTTAGACATCCTAATAGAACGCTTCTTCTCCCATACATATTCAGTAAATTCTCTGAAGTTCAATGTGCCAGAGCCATTCCGGTCCGCTTCTAAAAACGCCTTCCTCATGGCGTTTACACATTCAGCAGTTGATGTCTCATCCATTACGTGCTTCGAAAAGTACACTTCAAATTCATCGAAGGTGATCTCGCTTTTATCGCGTGTGTCTACCGTTTTAAACACTAAATTTACTTCTTTTTCAGACATTGTTAGGCCTATTTCTTTGATAAATTTGTGAAATTCAGTTCTATCTAAAAGACCGTTACCGTTTGTGTCTATTTTCATGAATACCGCTTTTAGTTTTTCTCTGTTAACTGCTATGAAATCGGTGGTGTTGTTATTCCCCAGACTACCTGTGTTGTTCCCATTTGTTCCATTGAGTCCTGGTTTAGTAGTGACTTTGGGCACAATCTCAACAGTTACAACGTCTGCTGTTTCCTGAATACCTTGTAGCTGAATGACTGGTGTACGAATTGGACTTGGCATGTTCGAAATTGCACGAGATACTCGTTTGTGATTTTCATTTAGTGCCGTTTCCACTTTCTGCAAAGAACTTTGTTTGGTTATAGATGTAGAAGACTGTTTAATCCTTTTTGTATATCGATCACGCAGCAATTTCTGTACTGGAGTTGTGTTTTCTAGTATGCATTCAATGATTTCCTCTACAGAAGATAGCCATGACCGTTTTTCGTAGTCATCTTCAACTGCTATTTCCAATTCTATAACTGGATGGTTTGCTATACAAAATCTGCCTTTTAAATGATGTATTATTCCACTGTACATTAGGAGACTTTCTACTTTTGTATTCTTAGTAATTACTAACTCTATTTTCTTAGTGCTGCTTTGAATTCTGACTTTATCTGGACTTCCGGTATATACACTAACACTTCGCGGAGTAAGGACGCAGCTTCGCTTTGCCCAGGTTGACCAGTTTGATTGCTTTCTACATCGAACGTATACTTTCTCTTTTTTCAAAATCTCTAATACAAGCCAGGAATAAAGGTCATCGATGCATGCTTTGGTTTTATCTACCGTTACTTCTTTGAACACAAGATCTTCTAGGATTTTGACGAAGTCCATAAAAATGAAACTGTCTGCTTTAAACATTTCATCAGTTGATTTGATTATATTCCCGAAGTTGCCAAGGACCTTGTCGGTAAACCAGCAAGCTTCTTCTTTACACAAAACAGGAGGATATGTATCTTCTCTCACTAACCGGTTGTTGATTTTCCATAATTTGTATAGGTCAGCATTAGATATGGAACTTTTACATGTTGTTTTAATCACATTCCAACAGGCCTCTTCAATACTTTCAAGGAGAATACCGAAAGAAACTCCTTTCTCTCGCAGAGAATTTTTAACATATATTTTGTAATCCTCAAATTTGATGGTTTCGTCTTGAAATGTCTGATTGAAGATGTGTTCCGAGAAGTTCACAGTCTGTAAGCCACTGATACTTTTGGTTACTGCTTTTACTATTTCTGTTGGTGCGCTGACTGCACATTTCTTGGTGACATCTAGTGCTGCCACCGCCTGCCACACGCATGCTAGTTGCTCTCCAGGCATGTTAAGTTAACTGAAAGGAAAAACAAAACTCGTTAAAAAAATTGGAACTCTCAAGTACATAAAGTTTTACTAAGAATAAAATGTATGTCGGTCACAAGAGACCAAATGACACAGTTAATAACAACTGTAGGTCATCGTATGGCCTTCTACAATGAGTACAGACCATATCGCATAATCAGCTATAAAAGATCATAAAAGGCCCTGAAATTACAAATGTAAAACAATTCAAACGAGACTATTTACAGCCTAATTCATGTATAAAATAATGAACGAAAAACAAATACGCAAGACAGCAACAAACGACAACCTCTGAATTGCCGGTTCTTGAACAAGTTTACTAAACCGATTTGTTTTTATTATAAAAGTTGAACTGTTTCTAGAAAATTAAATGAACGCTTAGTTTGTTGAAATATATAATGTTTACTACACTCAGGTTTTTTTTTTTGCAACAACAAAAGTGTTAGTAACATTAAAAATTGTTTGAAAAACATTGCATTCAATATTATTTATTTAAAATTCTACCGATAAGTAACTTTTATCATAATTGAGCTAATTGACTTACTTTTGTAAAAGTTGTTTACATCTATGGTATATGATATCAAATTATTTTAAGTGGTCTATTTTCAAAAAATACATGTAGTTTGTATCCAGAACGCTTTATATACCATTGCATATATACGATTCACGGTGGGTTTCCCCACATTAAAAGGTGTTCTACCAAGAATTGACCAATCGAATTGACAAAATATCTGAAATAACGTACATTTTAGTCTTGATTTAATCGCGCCCTCAGGTACAAAATGAAATTTTCTAATCTATTTTAAAATCTTTTCTGTTTAATGATTTATATATCCGGGGTTTAAATTATTTCGTCTTTTATAAGTTTACCTATATAAGAATATGTCTTATACGTAAACTATTATTAGATTCTTTTTTAACGATTTAAAAAATGTAAGTTATTAGTTTTGTAAGGAAGATTGTTGATGGCCTTTGTGAAATTAATTTCCATTTGGGTTTTTTAAAAATCAGTTTAATGTTGAAGACTTAATATGTTGATCACTAGATGTCCTTTGACTAAAATTCTTTGAAATCTTTCAAGATTTCGTTGATTCCTTGCATAGATTTGCAACTAGATACAAAGTAGTTTATATGTTCTTATAACACTTTCATTGTGTAACACATTTAAATACAATGGTGGGGCAATAAAGATGTTTATCAGATTTGTTAAAAACAAGAATTTTAAGTTCACATCTAAACACAATTTTGATAATTGTAACCTTTTCATTTTCTCTTATATAAACATCTTCTGTTTCGGAAAAAAAAACTGAGTCATCTGCATGCATAAGACAATCAAATCTTGTGTTTCTGAGAGAATTACTATTGTTATCTGAACGCAGTTGACAATCTATTATGATAATAGGATCAGCACATAAGGAAAATGTTTCTGACAAATCACGCACAGTAAAAAACTTTGAAATATAGATATAACATCGTTACATGTTATTGTTGACACATGATTTAAGTACAGTCACATTTTAATATATGTATGTATAAATATATCCATGTGATTTTGGCTTTGAAAGATATGACAACACTTTTCCTGGAAAAATAATGATTCACCATTAAAATCAAATTTACAAATAAATATATTACCAAGAAAAAGGGGAGACGACCAAAAATGGCGTATATGACCATATCACTCTATGAGATACACATATAAGTTATAAACTGTGCTTTATCATATACTTAGACTAAATAACATCTGATTTTTATTGTATGATAATAGCATTAAATTAACGTAAATTCCATATTTTTCGAATTGGTGCTTAGCGGGCTGATATGAAAAGTTTATCACATGCTTCGATTGTTATCACATGCCTTTCCGTAACGTTATCGCATGGCTTCCCAGTGATACTCGGCAAATTCCGGAAAATACACCTCAAGGCTACGTTTTCTATGAAAAACATTACACAGTAGTGTACAAAACAATTATTTGGATACTGGAAAGTATATTGTGTAAAACTATAATAAAAAAAAAAAAAAAAAAAAAAAATTATTAAATAAATGCATTTTTTAAAAGTTTCAAACATAATTTAGAAACTTATTTTTAAAAAGTTGACTTTTCCAAACAGTGTTTATTATGTATATTTTTGTCGATCTGGTTATATTCAAATATGTTTCTTCTCTGCATATGATAGAAAGATTTCATATCGAATGTACTAAATTTAGGGTCCGACGTCTGTGAACTTTTCACTCTTTGAACTTCTTTTTGGAAACCACGTAAAAGGATCAATATATAAATCTGTTATTTTTCTCCATTGTTGAAGCATATGATAAAAAGATCATAACATGTCATTTTTCATATCGCATGTATTATCAGCCCTTGGTCAGTATCAGCCCTCGAGCCATGCGGCTCTTGGGCTGATATTGAACCTATGGCTGATAATACATGCGATATGAAAAATGCCATGCAATAATCTGATAATATCGCATTGCTTTGCCATCCGTTTGATGTGTTTAAGCTTTTGATTTTGCCTTTTGATAAAGAACCTTTCTACCACTTAGATGGCATATTTGAATACTTCAATTACTTTATTTGCACATTTTCTCGAAATGTATTGCAATCGTTACACGCTAATTCTATATAAAAAAAGAATGTTTTCTCACCCAGCTAAGTTGGAAATGAAATACAGAAAAAAATTATGGTACTTCAAAAAGTTTTTTTTAAGCCTCGTTGTTCTCTTAATATTGTGCTCGCCACGACTGCTCGCTAGAGGGGTGATTTGATCCCAACCTTTTCAAACAGATGACTTCAAAATTGATATAAGATCTTCAATCCCGTGCAGGTGACGTTAAACAACAATCCATCCACTCTCGTTCATTTTCAATTATATAGCTACGAAGTATTGTATCTATCAACAATAACAATAAATGTCACAAAACAGTCATCTTTAAATTAAAGTTCGTAAGGAAAAGGGCGAAAAAACACCGTCTATTTGTATCATTCGAGCGATGTTAATACATAACCGAGTTAATGAAGAAAAACAAAAGCGGATCTAAATTTTCAAGGATTTAAATAATAACTTTAAAAAGTTCTTAACACATTTACATTTCCTTATTCTATCAAAGAAAGGTTGTTTAGCGGTACATTTGTTGACAAAGACAACATTTTTTTACATGTTAGAATAAACAAGAGTGCACACGCTGAAATGTCTCGCCTTCTATACTAATCATTGATATTATGTAGATAGTCCTAAGTATAAAGCTTTATTACAACTGTCTCATAAACTTAACATTAACCAAGATAACTAAACAAAGACCAATGAACCATGAAAATGAGGTCAAGGTCAGATGAACCATGCCAGGCAGACATGTACAGCTAACAATGCTTCTATACAACATATATAGTTGACCTATTACTTATAGTTTAAGAAAAATAGACCAAAACACAAAAACTTAACACTGTGCAATGAACCGTGAAAATGAGGTCAGGGTCAAAAGAAACCTGCGCTACTGACATAAAGATCATAAAATATTTCCATACACCAAATATAGTTGACCTATGGCATATAGTATTAGATAAAAAGACCAAAACTCAAAAACTTAACTTTGACCACTGAACCATGAAAATGAGGTCAAGGTCACATGACATCTGCCAGCTAGACATGTACACCTTACAATCAATCCATACAACAAATATAGTAGACCTATTGCATATAGTATGAAAAAAACAGACCAAAACACAAAAATTTAACTATAACGACTGAACCATGAAAATGAGGTCAAGGTCAGATGACACCTACCAGTTGGACATGTACACCTTACAGTCCTTCCATACACCGAATATACTAGCCTGATTGCTTATAGTATCTGAGATATGGACTTGACCACCAAAACTTAACCTTGTTCACTGATCCATGAAATGAGGTCGAGGTCAAGTGAAAACTGTCTGACAGACATGAGGACCTTGCAAGGTACGCACATATCAAATATAGTTATCCTATTACTTATAATAAGAGAGAATTCAACATTACAAAAAAATTGAACTTTTTTTTCAAGTAGTCACTGAACCATGAAAATGAGGTCAAGGTTATTGGACATGTGACTGACGGAAACTTCGTAACATGAAGCATCTATATACAAAGTATGAAGCATCCAGGTCTTCCACCTTCTAAAATATAAAGCTTTTAAGAAGTGAGCTAACACCGCCGCCGCCGCCGCCGCCGCCGTAGCCGCCGCTGGATCACTATCCCTATGTCGAGCTTTCTGCAACAAAAGTTGCAGGCTCGACAAAAACATGACAAACTTAACCAAATGGAATTAGTTTGTACCTGAAAATATTTGATGACTTCAATTACCATACACATTTGAGTGTAGTATTGAATGTCCCTCTTTTTATTCATACTAAAATATGCCATTTAAATTGTCAAGGTTTAATTTTAACTTGTTTACAAGGTTGAAAGTTAGACATAAAGTTGTTTTTTTAAGTCTTAAATTGATTTTAATTTGTTGACGTGTTTGGTGTAAGACATTATAGTGTCATCATGCCATCAATGGACGGCCTGGTGAGAAAAAAAATAGAAATTGGCTCTACACTATTGCTTTCAACTTACGTTAGCGCAATTGTAATAACTGTCATTATTATTTGTTTAACCATAGACAAATATCAGTTACAAATAATATGTATTGTTCAAAAAGATCGCCTGATACTTAACGCCCGGCGGCATATATTACTAAATGTATATATTTCTATA
Source organism: Mytilus galloprovincialis (assembly GCF_965363235.1). NCBI lineage: Eukaryota > Metazoa > Mollusca > Bivalvia > Mytilida > Mytilidae > Mytilus > Mytilus galloprovincialis. Next base: position 38,128,126 of record NC_134845.1, on the reverse strand, counting down.
CTCAACACTCATTTGTTGCTTATGAGTATAATAGCAAGTTTATTTCCTCCCGTGACAACTATTTCCCGACGCGAAGCATTAACTTGCCGCAGTCATATCCGATTTCTAGTAAATTAGTACCGCTCAGTAACGGGGAAATGTTTGCTCCTAGGAAATAGATAATACCAAGATTAACTGGTTTTGAAGAAACTATTAACCGATTTGAAATTATTGTAGAAAACGAGAAGTGGTGTGATTTGCAACGAGACAACTATCCACCAGAGTTCAAAAGAAGTGGACGAAAGCATGTATAGGCAACTGTCACGTACAACCTTCAACAATGAAAAAAATACTATATAGTCGGTTTGAAAAGGTATTCCGGCAGAATTGAATTTCTGCTGTGTTTTGGGCTGACATATTTTAGGCATTAAACTTTACTTTTATTATTTTAACATTCAAATATGACTATATGCGAGGCTTTGTGAGCATGATGCGAATTAAAGGAAACAGTAGTATACCGCTGTACGAAATTCATAAATCAATTAAGAAAAAAAAAAACAATACCGGAAACTCAGGGAAACGCATCAAATATAAGAGGATGAGACCGATGAATACAGTGCTGAAAAGTCCTTGGTTCGATCCTGACGTGGGGGCGCTTGAAATTCTGGTACATTTAAATTGTAATTTTCACCCTCCCACACACATCTGTGATACACAGAACAGAGTTTAAACTAGAATGAATACTTCAGGAGCCTAGGCCGGTGAAAGTCCCCCCTCCCCCGGTCCCGACTTTGACCAGAATCAGTCTGCAGATATCTCTCCAGTTTGTCCGTTCCGCTGAGTCCGCCTGATAGTTCGCCACTGAGTTCCTCGGCTTCCTTCCCCATGTTAATGACAGATTTTCCTGTTTCCTTACACACCATGGTGTTGGGTTGGGGAGTGTCCATGATGTACATAAATTATTAACTTTTCCCTTTAATCCTGATAGAGACTGTACATGGATACCACTGTAGTCATGTAAAAATATGAAAATTAAAAAATTCTGGACTCACCTGAACAAAAGCCCATATAGAAGTGCCACTTTTAAGAGAGAAATTTACCTGTACAATTTCGCGTTACTGGTTCAGGTTTGACAAATACGAATTGTCGAACAATCAAGTAACTTGAGTTAATATGACATATTTTTCTAAACTCTCACTGAACAGAACAAAGACCCTTAATTAACTTAATAACATAGCCATGATATTTCTAAAAAGGACAATAGACTTGATTAGAATTACATGTACTATTTTGTCAACTTGGCTTGGAGCTCAAATCAGTCAACCGTGGCATTTACGGTTTCTTAATAAGATATTAATTCTTTATGTAATATTTTGATTAAAATGATACTTTAACAAAGAGAACATATGAAGGCGAGACGCAGCCTTAACTTGTTAATCTTGCAGACAACTAATAATTGCTTGGAGCTAAATTAAGACAAACGTTCGCGCTTAGTTTATAAAATATAAATTCATTATATAAGTATCACGTCCACTTGTATTACTGTGCATCTGATAAGTTAATTATATAAGCCTTTTTTATAGTTCGTTCTTATGTTGTACTGTTATACCAATGTCCCAGGTTAGGGGCCGGGTTGGGATCCCGCTAACATGTTTAACCCCGCCACATTATTTATGTATGTGCCTGTCCCAAGTCAGGAGCCTGTAATTCAGTGGTTGTCGTTTGTTTATGCGTTACATATTCGTTTTCGTTCATTTTTTTTTATATAAATAAGGCCGTTAGTTTTCTCGTTTGAATTGTTTAACATTGTCATATAGGGGCCTTTTATAGCTGACTATGCTGTATGGGCTTTGCTCATTGTTGAATGCCGTACGGGGACCTGTAGTTGTTTATGTCTGTGTCATTTTGGTCTCTTGTGGACAGTTGTCTCATTGGCAATCATACCACATCTTCTTTTTTATATATGTAAGAGAATGCTAATCCCTTTCTTCATGGTTAAGTACGAGCGACAGCGAGGACTTATCCTGTTAATCTTGTCAAAAACTAATTAATACATTTTTTTTATTTAGGTCTTTATTGACCCTTTGTCAACACCCCCTTACTCTAGCTCTGTTCGACTCGAAATCACAAATGGAAAATACTTAGTCTAATATAAAAAGTAATTATTATTAGTATATGTAAAAAACTAAATGTAAAAAACTAAATGACATGAATATATATATACACATAAATATACGATCAAATGAGTTCTTACTTATAAGGTCATCTTAAAGAATTGTCCATTGCACCATTTAACAAAAAAAAAGTTATAACTGATCAGAGACATATATGTTGCAGGTTATACCAGAAAAATATAACACACGGAATAATTTATTTCAAATACCGTTACGGATTTCTTTTGAAGCCAGATTTGACCAAAACATGAATATCAGAATTGCCCTGAACAGCAATTTGTAGCATTGATAAACAGTTTTACCTAATGAATATTATCCAGTGGCGGATCCAGAGGGGGGTCCGGGGGTTGGAACCCCCTTTTTTGGACGATCAATGCATTTGAATGGCAACATACAGTTAGACCCTCCTCCTTAATGTGGGTTTGAAACCCCTTTTAAAAACGTCTGGATCTGTCTCTGTTGTCGAAGACTTTATAAGCATATTTTTTTTTCAGGCTTCCGTATAATCGCAGTAAACTGATTTCAAAATCTCATTGAAATTAAATCATGTATGTGGGCAGTGTTATATCGTTATAATTTACCGTCACGGTGTTATAATTCGTCTCAAGTATTTGTTGTGATACTATGTAGATAATACAGTTTTCCGAAATATAGGTTTGATTTCTTATTGCTTCATCACATCCCTATGTATATATCAGCCATGATATAACATAACTGTGTTACTTTCATACTTATAAAAGTAAACAACCGCTGGATCGGGACTAATTTCGGGTTCGTCCATATAATCCACCCACGACCGTTTACTTCCTCGTATAGTTCATTAGTTTACCCACATTTAAATGTAAAGTCATAAATAACCTTGACACTATATGAATTTTTGATAGTCACCTTTGAGTTTATCTGAATTTACCCCCTCCCCCTTTTTTTTGGGGTGTAAGTTTGACATTAGTTAAAACTCAGCTTTCTGAAGTGTTCTGCCTTGTCAGATTTTTTTTTATTGACGATTGTTATGAAAATAATAGACAAAACTTGTAATTTACCCCTAAGATCTATCTTTAGCAATGTCGGCCATCTTGATTTGCGGATGGAATCATCCGGCACATTTTGAAAACTAGATAATTCAAAGATGATTGTGGCCAAGTTTGGTCAAAGGACAAGGTACGATAAAGCCCGTTTTTGCGCCCCCCCCCCCTATTTTCTCATTTTTTTTAATTCTGTTTTGGAAAGCTACTTATTATGTTACAATTTTCCCTGATGCTTGAAGTTTGTTTGGATGAACATGAAAACCACTAATTTTAGCAACTGGACGAGGTGAGGGGGGTAAACTTTCTGTTATTATTCAAATATAATGTTGTAATTATTATTCACTTTATTATTATAAACTTTCTGTTATTATTCAAATATAATGTTGTAATTATTATTCACTTTATTATTATAAACTTTCTGTTATTATTCAAATATAATGTTGTAATTATTATTCACTTTGCAGGTGTTTTATAAAACCAATTTGTAGTTTTTAGGTGCCTGGGCAACGTGACCCAGAATTTTTTTATTCCAATGTCATAAATAGGCACTGTTTTTTGCTGTCTAAATCGCCGTAAATTCTCCGATCACGTAGGCGCACCCTATTATATTTTAAGAATCAATGACCAAAACTCGTAATTTTTCCTTCTTTTAGCGTTTTTGGTGCCCTTCCCCCTTCCCTCACCTCACCCATTTTCTGAAATTAATGGTTTTGAAGTTTATGCAAACAAACTTCAAGCCTTAGCAAGTATTTTAACGTGAAAAGTAGCCTTCCTAAACAGAATTTGAAAAATGAGAAAAAGGGGGGTCAAAACGGGCATTATCGTACCTTGTCCTTTGGCCCAGTGATTTCAGAGAAGATTTTTTGAATAAGTTAACATACGAAGACGGGCACCAAATATTGAGAAAAGCTCATTTGAAATTATAGACCAGGTGAGCTAAAAACGAAGGAGATGTGGTACGAGTGCATGTTAATAAGACAACTTCTATCAGAGATCAAAGGACGTGCACAATTCATGAGTATTTATATAACGGAAGATATCAGTTAGTGGTGCATGGCCTCCCTGAAGACCATTTGATATTTTTTAAATGCATATAATTACATTAGATGTATGTTTCATTATAATATTTTATTCTGATTGGCTAACTGCACATCACGTGTTATTCCGTAAGCAGTTGCATTGCTCAATACAACTTTTCATTCATGATAACACGTGCTCCAACAATAAAGTGCACAGGTAAATTAAATAATAAAATATATAAAATTCGTGTTTTCATAATCATAGCTAAAAAATGTAATTATAAGTATTGAATGCTTCCTTTTGTAACTTTATAGGGTTGTAAAAGCGTTGACCGTGCGTACATGTTTAAAATGAAGCGCTTCCGCGCTTCATACAAAATGTACTTCGGTCAACGCTTTTACACCCCAATAAATTTATAAAAAGAAGCATTCAATTCTTAAATAAAAAATGTTTCTGTATTATCACCTGTTAGATCGCCATTTTGATGAATTTTAATATGTTGAGCCGGTTATAGTTTTGATATCTAACTTGAGGTTGAATGTTTAGCTACTGCCATAATCAATATAATGACTTTCTTTAGGCGCAAGTAGACCAGCCATCTTGAAAGTTTCTTCATAAGGACAATTTGTTTGGGTTTTGAGTTTCTAAGTAATTCATTCGTGAAAAGTATGAAAATTCCCAAAAGGGCTATCGGACAATCGGAGTAAAAAAAAAAACAGAAATAGCCCAGTAAACAAAGATGATTTTGAGTAAGTTCCAACGGAGATGGATAAGTAAATCCTAGTCTACTAGTGGAATCCGTTGTCTGCACTTCATATAAAATAAGAAGTGGTATTTTTTAGTTTTCTCGTTTCAATTGTTAATCATTTTTCATTTGGGGGTCATTATTAGCTGACTATGCGGTATGGGTTTTGCTTCTTTATGGAAAGCAGCACGATGACCTATTATAGTTGTAAAACGTCTATGCTATTCGGTCTCTGGTGGGAAGGTGTCTCCTTGACAACAATACCACATTTTTTTATTTTTAAATGAACCCCTTTAAAACTGAAAAGAAAGGGGATGGACAGGTGTACTCCGGAAGGAGAGGTAGTTCCTGCTCCACTCGATATACTCATGTTACTCACGTGACAAATAAAACCATGTGCTCCGGAAGGACAGATTGCCATAGTTTCTTATCCAAGATTCAAGATTCAAAGTTTTATTATCCTCAGACACAACAGTGTACAAGAAGTCAATTTACATACATACATAAATAGACGAAGTATCTGTACAGTAATTACAATAAACATCTATATATACGACAACAGTCCTGAGCTAACACACAATAAACAATCATGCATGTGATTCTCGTGACACTTTCATGTGTATATATAAAGTCAGTCATGTTTTTACATATGTATTAATAAGTGAATAATTATAGATATTTGATAATGTTTTTTAAGAATTTACAAATATTACGATATAATTTTACATTGCAATTTGACAGCATTCCAATCATTTTGATCTCTGATGGATTTGTATTGTAATAATGTGGGATAAAAAATTTTGCGCAGGTCCACGATTTGTGGATATGTACAAGTAAACATATAATGATATTCGTTACCAATATCAAAGTTACATAAATAACAAATTCTGTTTTGTTTAGGGATCTTTGCCCATCTTCCTGTCTCTATAGGAAATTTTAAATTTGAGCATCTTAACTTACACATATATAATCTATCAGATACAGCCAATCTAAGTAGATATGGTTCCAGTTTAAATTCGTGTTTAAAAAGTCCATAAAATTCCCCCCTAGATGGGCTTTTAATTTGCGGGAACCAATTTTGAATAAATTGATCAGTCAAATTCTGTTTTAAAATAGACTTGAGAATATTGTTATCCATATGCATTTGATCATTCCATATAAAACTAAGCTCTGTTTCATAAAAAAAAGATTTAACGTAAGCAATCCATTTAAAATGTCCTTGCTTACTCTCATGAAGTTTAAACATAAGTCTATACAAAATACTATATTTTGTAACTACTGGATAAAAGGTTGTTCCAAAATAGCGCCATTCTCAATTTAATAACAACTTCCACTAGTGACACTAACGTTGAAAATAAAATCCAATGGTAAGTCTAATGATCAGCTGATGTCGTAAACGTGGAACGGATGCTTTATTCAATTCATCGACACTCTCATTAAAGTGTTATTTTTCAAATATTTTACATTAAGATCTTAAATTGATGAATTTAATCTGATTTCAATATAAATTAATATACTGTATAGTCATCTTTTGAATTACAAGAAATAAGATGAAAATCAAATGTTTAGGAAACTTAGTACTATAAATCATTTTGTAAACCATGTAAACAGAGATGATGTATTTTTCTAATTTCAGCCGAAATGGAAAGTTCACTTTGATAAATGCATATAGAAAAATTGAATTCAAACATTATGATACAATACGAAAAATATAGTAATGTATGTCAAGGGAAAAGATAAAATATTCAAACAGGATGCTAATTCTATTTAAAGATAATACAAAGTGCAATTTGTATGTAAAGATATCATTACATAATCTTATTTATCATAAGCATAATTAAGGACCATCGCACTTTATCAATATTTTTATCAATAATATATAAGTAATTCTCTCTTTTTTAAATGGGTCATATTTGATAATTGATCATTCTATAGTCATGCGACTTCTCGGAACTTCATATACATTGTAGAATCGAATAACGTCCTTGAATTTAGCTATATTGGTTACCGTTACATGTACCTATATAAAAATAATTTTATTGTATTCATGTCCTTTCAAGTAATAAGTGCATTTAATTATATTGAGGTTTTTAAAAAGAATACGTCAGAGCTGGTGGCTGTGTTGATTATTTTGCGAATAGTTTTTCGGACAAAAAAGATATTTCACTAACATTCTTTTTGCGCAATATTTGCAGTGTAAAGTTATTTTTTTTTTTTAAATTTCGATGAAACTTGGACTTAAAAAAAACCAAAAAAACAACAACTAATAAGTGACGCTAGATTTTAAAAAGGCCAAGTAGAGTACGAAGTCAACTAACAGGGTGGTTTTCAACGACTTTGACTAGCTGGTTTGCCCTCTCATGATCGGCTTTTAGCATTGAAATATAGCTTTTCTGTCACGATACATAATGGAGTCTATGTTGGTCTTAATACAGAGATAGATTTTAGTTTGTTTACAGATGTTTTTTGGTTTGAATTTTCCTATCTTCACAACAGCTGTTTCCGGGGATAGGTTGACCAGCTTGACAGACCGCCAACCACGATGATAAATTACTGGTCAATGGGTATAGGATGTAGTAATAACGATGACAGGAAGCTTTATCAGGACCAAAGTAATTATGACCAAAGTATCAAAACAGTTAAAAGGAGGTCCGTTATCCAACACCACGGATACAGGCCCTTGCACTTCAAACGGCATAACACTCCCCCATTCATACTTGGTTTCGGAGTGTATACTGACGTGGACGTTTACATAAAGACGAAATGCAGACTGTAAAGCGTTGCATTGATTTCTGCCATCAAAAGTATTGTTTCATTGAGCCATCTATCAGAAGTCATACACTGTAGTTTGCCAAGCACGTCTGTTAAGCTGTTACAATGACTGAGACATTACGGATGGTATGAATGAGTAATAAGCCGAAGACCAACTATGACCTTAAATTTAATAATAGAGCATTAATACCATATACGATATAACACTACTATATTTTTTGGTTTAAATGTATGAAGAAGCATATTTTCTACAATTGACAACTCTATTAAACTGAAAATATAAACGAAATTTATAAATAACATAAAATTGGTGAAAAGTGGTATGATTGCCAATGAGACAGCTCTCTGATTTCGTTATCCTGATATGAGCACGAGAGTTTTTATCAGTCGTATTTTATCATATTGACATTGTATTGAAATATAAATAACAGTAAATAAGGTAAAGTAAGTATAACATGAAAATATATAGTATAATACAGAACATATAAAGATTTAAAGTTAAAAGTAACGCAGACAAAATGTTTAAAATATAAACTTTTACACACTTTCGATAAAAATAGCGTAAAGTGTTTGTTTAAGTAATTGGAGGGGAATTATTTGAATCATGAGTCATTCGATTTATCAAACATGAACAAGGAATACAAGTTTTGGAATTTCCTAAAGGAAGACAACAATTTGTATCCGGTGTCATCATAAGAAACTACATCGACTTGTTTAAACAAACAATAAACTGATCAGTTTGTCATTCATTGTATCAATTTTCAATGCGCATATACGGAAAAGGCCGAAAAACCTTACTGAAACGTATATAATACTGTAACGTGTTCGCAAACCGGTGAGAACCTTTCTAACCAACCAAACCAACCACCAGACCAGACAGACACCAACAACGAACCAAAAGAATTTAACAGGAAATATGAAGGCTCAGAATACATGAAATAATTACTAATACTGCTACTTCATACTGCATATCACACAAATATAGTTTCTAGGTCAGCGTAGTCTCCTTTTTATGTGTGTGTGTGCGAGACGGATTGTATTTTTATATGTAATGTAATAAGGTATCAGATCCGCCTTTACGTTGATGCTCTGAATGCAAACCCAAAATCGTTTCAAGTGTATAATAACTTTTATTCACCAGACATAATATTAAAAACAACTGGAACACGAATTAACAGAAATAAATCTCTTAAAACAGCAATCAACAATTAACAATATTCCGTAGATTAGACGGACATAAGATAATACTCTAAAATAGCTACACCAAAAATCAACATTCAGGAAACACAGATTATATCAGCAACTCTCCATATAAATACATGTAAAATACTACACAAATAAATAAGTCTCAATTTCCGTAACCCTCTTTCTATATCATGAAAATATATTAACAGCAACACTGAGTATTTAAAACAGACGGATACTTTTGCCGACTTTACGCACCTTTCTCCTATTCAAAGTTGAAATTCATTATCAAACTTTATTCTCAAAACTTATAATATTTAGAAAACAAGAAAACTATTAAATTTCTGCCTCTGTTAAAAACTGGAAACCGGAACAATTAAATGAACTGCATAAATAATTATATTGCAATTATATATATTGCAACATTCTGGAACTTAAACTGCTGCTTTAGAAAAACTGTACCTTGAAATTTATGAGACACGTAAATAAAGCTGCTAGCCGGCGGTAGGGACAAGCTGGAACTGACGTAAAATACTATGAATCTTACGCTAGTGTTGTTATTTCGCGTGGGAGAAATTCCAAATATGGATGAAATCAATGACCTAATAAGGAAACTTCCTTATAAGGTTCATATCTTTGCACTTAACGTCTGATGAAATGACGTCAATACAGCCCTATTACCGTGAAAAGGTGCGCAACGTCGGTGCAAAAATAGTTCGTAAGAAGCTATTACAATATTTAGAATAAAACTCTATTCTACATAAACCTTACATAAAATACTCTTACATTTATCTCTCTTTTGAAAAACATACAAAAATATAACTAAAACATGTCCCGAACAGTCTACACATTATACGATTTCTATTGTCACTATATTTATAATAATACTCGTGACTTCCGGTAAAAGCGAAAGTGAAAGTAACGTAAAATTAATCAAAAGCTGCCGGTAAGAAAACACACGTTTTCTATCATTCTGGAACATACAATATTAAAACGATTAAACCATGAATAGGTAATAATGAAATAAAAAACACACATTTACTGCTTTAATAAAATAATACAAAGTAGGGTTGGAAGAACTATAGCCAAAACTATGTAGACAATATCAATAAAAATTTAGGCACTGTTATCTGTCAAAAACGTCACAATACGTATATACATTTTTTGTAAACGATTCTAATTTTTTCAATACCTTCTCTGAAGAAACTTTGCAAATTGTGTACTATATAAGGATTTCAAACCCTTTACATGGTATGCTAAGCTCTGAAAGAAGTAGCTTGTTTTGATTCGTATTATGTATGGAAAACATTTTTTTGTGTGTTTTGCTTTTGTTTTTATTCCATTGTTTTGTGTTTTGCTATTGCTTTTAGAAAAAGGGGGAGCCGTGAAATAGATTTTTTAAATGATAAACTCCAGGTATAAAATAAGATGATATTTTCAATGTTTTGTAAATACTAGGTAACAACGCTTTGATGGAACTGAGAAGAAACACGATCTACAATGCAGTGTATGAGGCAGGCTCACTGCTGTTTACACTGCCGAAGAAACAGTTAAAGTGATTACACCTAGACAGATTATTACAAAACAAAAAAAATTGAACATTGAAAACAGCTCTTTTTAGAGCCACGCAATCTTTCAAAAAGAGTCTGACTATTGTTGATATAAAAAAGAACACAAAATCAATAAAGAAGGAGTGTTTTTTTCTCCTTTAACTTTCCTCTTCATTAAATTTTCTTTTATTTGAATGTCTCCAAAAAAATTAGAAAGATTTACATGGAGCGGGCATGGATGCTTGTGCTACTTTCTCAACAAGGTTTGTGTGTAAATTCTTTTAGTATGCGCTTAACTGGACTAGCAGAAGGTTTAGAACCACTCAGAATTCGGACCTGCTGACAAAAAGAACGTATAAGAAAGTAGTACATATTTAAAACAAAATAGTTCCTACGGATGAGTGTAAATATAGAACGATGTAGAATATATTTTAGTCAATAAGGTGTCAAATGAAAGGTGGAAGACTGAGGGACCTTGTAGAACACATATTGACTGACAATTCTGAATGACACATAAATGTATGAATGAATTCTAAAATTGATCAAGAGTGCATATTTTGCCTGTTTCTCAGATATGAAGTACCTGGTTTGGTGTATCCAAAGTTGCGGTAACCAGTACGGTACTTTTGTCTGATGTTTAAATAACGGTATATTGATCCCGCCTCCATACAACTTTTGGAAGAAAAAAAATCAACCTGGATAGGAATGAGAGAGGGCGTGCTTGTCCCAAGTCAGGAGCCTGTAATTCAGTGGTTGTCGTTTAATGCTGTATGTATCATATTTGTTTTTCGTTCATTATTTTGTACATGTATACATCAGGCTGTTAGTTTTCTCGTCTGAATTGTTTTGCATTTGTCATATCTGATACTTTTATAGCTGACTATGGCGTATGGGTTTTGATGATTGTTGATGCTTGTACTGCAAACTATAGTTGTTTATATTAATTTCTATGTCAGTTAGTCTCTGGAGAAGAGTTGTCTCACTGGCAATCAGGCCACATCTTCTTATTCTTCTTAGTGTAAGCGGGCGGGACGTTTTAATATTTTTGTCCTCGAGTTAGTACCAGTTTCCTGGGATTTGAAGAGCAATCTAAAATTTCGAGAGTCAAACAGTTTCCGCTATACTACCAAATGTATAAAAAAAAATACTACATAAAATGAATTTCAACACCTATCAACCTAACCCGAAGCTGGGAATTTATATTACAAAGAAGCTACCTACTATTTATACTAGGAAAGCGGACCTCGAAGAGAGCAACCGAGGATAAAGGGATGATTTTCGATACCGTTTTCAACGATAAAAATATCAAACGGGGAACATTCATAGAGAAATCAGAAAAAAAAACCCAACATAACTGTTACTGTAGTGATATTTTAATATTCTTAAACTGTAAAATTCGTAAAATTAACACTCAATTATTTAAATAAGAGGGAGGGGATATTGCGATATGACAAACGATATCTAAGGACAACGTTCCTCACTGATGTGGGACACACAGTTAAGTAAAAAGAAGTGTTACCAAGTTGAACTTAAGTTTTCTGTTTATCTCAACCATCCCCCTTTTATCTAACAAAGTTTCAATGAGAGAGAAAGGAAAAGTGGCATATAAGATTAATTCCCGTCGACTCAATGTGCGTACGAGTTTTACTCAGCACCGTCGAGAAACACATTCCCAACAGAAGAAGTTGGTTTTATCAAAATTGCGGATTAAAAAAAATATTGCTTTGGAAACTTATATGTTATTATTTATTTGCTGAAAAAGGTATGATAATACGGAAATATTTAAAGGTTTGCAAAATTTTTGTTTGATATCAGAAAAAAACCATGATAAAGACTCACTTGATGATGGAGTCGTTGTTTAACATTTTTTGACACTATTTAATTGTAATCTTTGCTGCTCACAAATTCAAAAAATACGGAAAAGGCCGAAAAACCTTACTGAAACGTATATAATACGTATATACATTTTTTTGTAAACGATTCTAATTTTTTCAATACCTTCTCTGAAGAAACTTTGCAAATTGTGTACTATATAAGGATTTCAAACCCTTTACATGGTATGCTAAGCTCTGAAAGAAGTAGCTTGTTTTGATTCGTATTATGTATGGAAAACATTTTTTGGTGTGTTTTGCTTTTGTTTTTATTCCATTGTTTTGTGTTTTGCTATTGCTTTTAAAAAAAGGTGGAGCCGTGAAATAGATTTTTTAAATGATAAACTCCAGGTATAAAATAAGATGATATTTTCAATGTTTTGTAAATACTAGGTAACAACGCTTTGATGGAACTGCGGAGAAACACGATCTACAATGCAGTGTATGAGGCAGGCCCAGCAGTTTACACTGCCGAAGAACAGTTAAAGTGATTTCACCTAGACAGATTATTACAGAATAAAGAAAATTGAACATTGAAAACAGCTCTTTTTAGAGTCACGCAATCTTTCAAAAGGAGTCTGACTATTGTTGATATAAAAAAGAACACAAAATCAATAAAGAAGGAGTGTTTTTTTCTCCTTTAACTTTTCTCTTCATTAAGTTTTCTTTTATTTGAATGTCTTCAAAAAAATTAGAAAGATTTACATGGAGCGGGCATGGATGCCTGTGCTACTTTCCCAACAAGGTTTGTGTGTAAATTCTTTTAGTATGCGCTTAACTGGACTAGCAGAAGGTTTAGAACCACTCAGAATTCGGACCTGCTGACAAAAAAAACGTATAAGAAAGTAGTACATATTTAAAACAAAATAGTTCCTACGGATGAGTGTAAATATAGAACGATGTAGAATATATTTTAGTCAATAAGGTGTCAAATGAAAGGTGGAAGACTGAGGGACCTTGTAGAACACATATTGACTGACAATTCTGAATGACACATAAATGTATGAATGAATTCTAAAATTGATCAAGAGTGCATATTTTGCCTGTTTCTCAGATATGAAGTACCTGGTTTGGTGTATCCAAAGTTGCGGTAACCAGTACGGTACTTTTGTCTGATGTTTAAATAACGGTATATTGATCCCGCCTCCATACAACTTTTGGAAGAAAAAAAATCAACTGGATAGGAATGAGAGAGGGCGTGCCTGTCCCAAGTCAGGAGCCTGTAATTCAGTGGTTGTCGTTTAATGCTGTATGTATCATATTTGTTTTTCGTTCATTATTTTGTACATGTATACATCAGGCTGTTAGTTTTCTCGTCTGAATTGTTTTGCATTTGTCATATCTGATACTTTTATAGCTGACTATGGCGTATGGGTTTTGATGATTGTTGATGCTTGTACTGCAAACTATAGTTGTTTATATTAATTTCTATGTCAGTTAGTCTCTGGAGAAGAGTTGTCTCATTAGCAATCAGGCCACATCTTCTTATTCTTCTTAGTGTAAGCGGGCGGGGCGTTTTAATATTTTTGTCCTCGAGTTAGTACCAGTTTCCTGGGATTTGAAGAGCAATCTAAAATTTCGAGAGTCAAACAGTTTACGCTATACTACCAAATGTATAAAAAAAAAAAATACTACATAAAATGAATTTCAACACCTATCAACCTAACCCGAAGCTGGGAATTTATATTACAAAGAAGCTACCTACTATTTATACTAGGAAAGCGGACCTCGAAGAGAGCAACCGAGGATAAAGGGATGATTTTCGATACCGTTTTCAACGATAAAAATATCAAACGGGGAACATTCATAGAGAAATCAGAAAAAAAACCCCAACATAACTGTTACTGTAGTGATATTTTAATATTCTTAAACTGTAAAATTCGTAAAATTAACACTCAATTATTTAAATAAGAGGGAGGGGATATTGCGATATGACAAACGATATCTAAGGACAACGTTCCTCACTGATGTGGGACACACAGTTAAGTAAAAAGAAGTGTTACCAAGTTGAACTTAAGTTTTCTGTTTATCTCAACCATCCCCCTTTTATCTAACAAAGTTTCAATGAGAGAGAAAGGAAAAGTGGCATATAAGATTAATTCCCGTCGACTCAATGTGCGTACGAGTTTTACTCAGCACCGTCGAGAAACACATTCCCAACAGAAGAAGTTGGTTTTATCAAAATTGCGGATTAAAAAAAATATTGCTTTGGAAACTTATATGTTATTATTTATTTGCTGAAAAAGGTATGATAATACGGAAATATTTAAAGGTTTGCAAAATTTTTGTTTGATATCAGAAAAAAACCATGATAAAGACTCACTTGATGATGGAGTCGTTGTTTAACATTTTTTGACACTATTTAATTGTAATCTTTGCTGCTCACAAATTCAAAAAATACGGAAAAGGCCGAAAAACCTTACTGAAACGTATATAATACGTATATACATTTTTTTGTAAACGATTCTAATTTTTTCAATACCTTCTCTGAAGAAACTTTGCAAATTGTGTACTATATAAGGATTTCAAACCCTTTACATGGTATGCTAAGCTCTGAAAGAAGTAGCTTGTTTTGATTCGTATTATGTATGGAAAACATTTTTTGGTGTGTTTTGCTTTTGTTTTTATTCCAATGTTTTGTGTTTTGCTATTGCTTTTAAAAAAAGGTGGAGCCGTGAAATAGATTTTTTAAATGATAAACTCCAGGTATAAAATAAGATGATATTTTCAATGTTTTGTAAATACTAGGTAACAACGCTTTGATGGAACTGCGGAGAAACACGATCTACAATGCAGTGTATGAGGCAGGCCCAGCAGTTTACACTGCCGAAGAACAGTTAAAGTGATTTCACCTAGACAGATTATTACAGAATAAAGAAAATTGAACATTGAAAACAGCTCTTTTTAGAGTCACGCAATCTTTCAAAAGGAGTCTGACTATTGTTGATATAAAAAAGAACACAAAATCAATAAAGAAGGAGTGTTTTTTTCTCCTTTAACTTTTCTCTTCATTAAGTTTTCTTTTATTTGAATGTCTCCAAAAAAATTAGAAAGATTTACATGGAGCGGGCATGGATGCCTGTGCTACTTTCCCAACAAGGTTTGTGTGTAAATTCTTTTAGTATGCGCTTAACTGGACTAGCAGAAGGTTTAGAACCACTCAGAATTCGGACCTGCTGACAAAAAGAACGTATAAGAAAGTAGTACATATTTAAAACAAAATAGTTCCTACGGATGAGTGTAAATATAGAACGATGTAGAATATATTTTAGTCAATAAGGTGTCAAATGAAAGGTGGAAGACTGAGGGACCTTGTAGAACACATATTGACTGACAATTCTGAATGACACATAAATGTATGAATGAATTCTAAAATTGATCAAGAGTGCATATTTTGCCTGTTTCTCAGATATGAAGTACCTGGTTTGGTGTATCCAAAGTTGCAGTAACCAGTACGGTACTTTTGTCTGATGTTTAAATAACGGTATATTGATCCCGCCTCCATACAACTTTTGGAAGAAAAAAAATCAACCTGAATAGGAATGAGAGAGGGCGTGCTTGTCCCAAGTCAGGAGCCTGTAATTCAGTGGTTGTCGTTTAATGATGTATGTATCATATTTGTTTTTCGTTCATTGTTTTGTACATGTATACATCAGGCTGTTAGTTTTCTCGTCTGAATTGTTTTGCATTTGTCATATCTGATACTTTTATAGCTGACTATGGCGTATGGGTTTTGATGATTGTTGATGCTTGTACTGCAAACTATAGTTGTTTATATTAATTTCTATGTCAGTTAGTCTCTGGAGAAGAGTTGTCTCATTGGCAATCAGGCCACATCTTCTTATTCTTCTTAGTGAAAGCGGGCGGGGCGTTTTAATATTTTTGTCCTCGAGTTAGTACCAGTTTCCTGGGATTTAAAGAGCAATCTAAAATTTCGAGAGTCAAACAGTTTACGCTATACTACCAAATGTATAAAAAAAAATACTACATAAAATGAATTTCAACATCTATCAACCTAACCCGAAGCTGGGAATTTATATTACAAAGAAGCTACCTACTATTTATACTAGGAAAGCGGACCTCGAAGAGAGCAACCGAGGATAAAGGGATGATTTTCGATACCGTTTTCAACGATAAAAATATCAAACGGGGAACATTCATAGAGAAATCAGAAAAAAAACCAACATAACGGTTACTGTAGTGATATTTTAATATTCTTAAACTGTAAAATTCGTAAAATTAACACTCAATTATTTAAATAAGAGGGAGGGGATATTGCGATATGACAAACGATATCTAAGGACAACGTTCCTCACTGATGTGGGACACACAGTTAAGTAAAAAGAAGTGTTACCAAGTTGAACTTAAGTTTTCTGTTTATCTCAACCATCCCCCTTTTATCTAACAAAGTTTCAATGAGAGAGAAAGGAAAAGTGGCATATAAGATTAATTCCCGTCGACTCAATGTGCGTACGAGTTTTACTCAGCACCGTCGAGAAACACATTCCCAACAGAAGAAGTTGGTTTTATCAAAATTGCGGATTAAAAAAAATATTGCTTTGGAAACTTATATGTTATTATTTATTTGCTGAAAAAGGTATGATAATACGGAAATATTTAAAGGTTTGCAAAATTTTTGTTTGATATCAGTAAAAAACCATGATAAAGACTCACTTGATGATGGAGTCGTTGTTTAACATTTTTTGACACTATTTAATTGTAATCTTTGCTGCTCACAAATTCAAAAAATACGGAAAAGGCCGAAAAACCTTACTGAAACGTATATAATACGTATATACATTTTTTTGTAAACGATTCTAATTTTTTCAATACCTTCTCTGAAGAAACTTTGCAAATTGTGTACTATATAAGGATTTCAAACCCTTTACATGGTATGCTAAGCTCTGAAAGAAGTAGCTTGTTTTGATTCGTATTATGTATGGAAAACATTTTTTGGTGTGTTTTGCTTTTGTTTTTATTCCATTGTTTTGTGTTTTGCTATTGCTTTTAAAAAAAGGTGGAGCCGTGAAATAGATTTTTTAAATGATAAACTCCAGGTATAAAATAAGATGATATTTTCAATGTTTTGTAAATACTAGGTAACAACGCTTTGATGGAACTGCGGAGAAACACGATCTACAATGCAGTGTATGAGGCAGGCCCAGCAGTTTACACTGCCGAAGAACAGTTAAAGTGATTTCACCTAGACAGATTATTACAGAATAAAGAAAATTGAACATTGAAAACAGCTCTTTTTAGAGTCACGCAATCTTTCAAAAGGAGTCTGACTATTGTTGATATAAAAAAGAACACAAAATCAATAAAGAAGGAGTGTTTTTTTCTCCTTTAACTTTTCTCTTCATTAAGTTTTCTTTTATTTGAATGTCTCCAAAAAAATTAGAAAGATTTACATGGAGCGGGCATGGATGCCTGTGCTACTTTCCCAACAAGGTTTGTGTGTAAATTCTTTTAGTATGCGCTTAACTGGACTAGCAGAAGGTTTAAAACCACTCAGAATTCGGACCTGCTGACAAAAAGAACGTATAAGAAAGTAGTACATATTTAAAACAAAATAGTTCCTACGGATGAGTGTAAATATAGAACGATGTAGAATATATTTTAGTCAATAAGGTGTCAAATGAAAGGTGGAAGACTGAGGGACCTTGTAGAACACATATTGACTGACAATTCTGAATGACACATAAATGTATGAATGAATTCTAAAATTGATCAAGAGTGCATATTTTGCCTGTTTCTCAGATATGAAGTACCTGGTTTGGTGTATCCAAAGTTGCGGTAACCAGTACGGTACTTTTGTCTGATGTTTAAATAACGGTATATTGATCCCGCCTCCATACAACTTTTGGAAGAAAAAAAATCAACTGGATAGGAATGAGAGAGGGCGTGCTTGTCCCAAGTCAGGAGCCTGTAATTCAGTGGTTGTCGTTTAATGATGTATGTATCATATTTGTTTTTCGTTCATTGTTTTGTACATGTATACATCAGGCTGTTAGTTTTCTCGTCTGAATTGTTTTGCATTTGTCATATCTGATACTTTTATAGCTGACTATGGCGTATGGGTTTTGATGATTGTTGATGCTTGTACTGCAAACTATAGTTGTTTATATTAATTTCTATGTCAGTTAGTCTCTGGAGAAGAGTTGTCTCATTGGCAATCAGGCCACATCTTCTTATTCTTCTTAGTGTAAGCGGGCGGGGCGTTTTAATATTTTTGTCCTCGAGTTAGTACCAGTTTCCTGGGATTTGAAGAGCAATCTAAAATTTCGAGAGTCAAACAGTTTACGCTATACTACCAAATGTATAAAAAAAAATACTACATAAAATGAATTTCAACACCTATCAACCTAACCCGAAGCTGGGAATTTATATTACAAAGAAGCTACCTACTATTTATACTAGGAAAGCGGACCTCGAAGAGAGCACCCTAGCAACAACTGTACAGGAAAAGCGTCTTATAGCAACCGAGGATAAAGGGATGATTTTCGATGCCGTTTTCAACGATAAAAATATCAAACGGGGAACATTCATAGAGAAATCAGAAAGAAAAAAACATAACTGTTGCTGTAGTGATATTTTAATATTCTTAAACTGTAAAATTCGTAAAATTAACACTCAATTATTTAAATAAGAGGGAGGGGATATTGCGATATGACAAACGATATCTAAGGACAACATTCCTCACTGATGTGGGACACACAGTTAAGAAAATGAAGTGTTACCAAGTTGAACTTAAGTTTTCTGTTTATCTCAACCACCCCCTTTTATATAACAAAGTTTCAATGAGAGAGAAAGGAAAAGTGGCATATAAGATTAATTCCCGTCGGCTCAATGTGCGTACGAGTTTTACTCTGCACCGTCGAGAAACACATTCCCAACAGAAGAAGTTGGTTTAATCTAAACTGCGGGTTAGGTTAAAAAAAATATATCTTTGGAAACTAATATGTAATTATTTATTTGCTGAAAAAGGTATGATAATACGGAAATATTTAAAGGTTTGCAAAATTTTTGTTTGATATCAGAAAAAAACCATGATAAAGACTCACTTGATGATGGAGTCGTTGTTTAACATTTTTTGACACTATTTAATTGTAATCTTTGCTGCTCACAAATTCAAAAAATACGGAAAAGGCCGAAAAACCTTACTGAAACGTATATAATACGTATATACATTTTTTTGTAAACGATTCTAATTTTTTCAATACCTTCTCTGAAGAAACTTTGCAAATTGTGTACTATGTAAGGATTTCAAACCCTTTACATGGTATGCTAAGCTCTGAAAGAAGTAGCTTGTTTTGATTCGTATTATGTATGGAAAACATTTTTTGGTGTGTTTTGCTTTTGTTTTTATTCCATTGTTTTGTGTTTTGCTATTGCTTTTAAAAAAAGGTGGAGCCGTGAAATAGATTTTTTAAATGATAAACTCCAGGTATAAAATAAGATGATATTTTCAATGTTTTGTAAATACTAGGTAACAACGCTTTGATGGAACTGCGGAGAAACACGATCTACAATGCAGTGTATGAGGCAGGCCCAGCAGTTTACACTGCCGAAGAACAGTTAAAGTGATTTCACCTAGACAGATTATTACAGAATAAAGAAAATTGAACATTGAAAACAGCTCTTTTTAGAGTCACGCAATCTTTCAAAAGGAGTCTGACTATTGTTGATATAAAAAAGAACACAAAATCAATAAAGAAGGAGTGTTTTTTCCTCCTTTAACTTTTCTCTTCATTAAGTTTTCTTTTATTTGAATGTCTCCAAAAAAATTAGAAAGATTTACATGGAGCGGGCATGGATGCCTGTGCTACTTTCCCAACAAGGTTTGTGTGTAAATTCTTTTAGTATGCGCTTAACTGGACTAGCAGAAGGTTTAGAACCACTCAGAATTCGGACCTGCTGACAAAAAGAACGTATAAGAAAGTAGTACATATTTAAAACAAAATAGTTCCTACGGATGAGTGTAAATATAGAACGATGTAGAATATATTTTAGTCAATAAGGTGTCAAATGAAAGGTGGAAGACTGAGGGACCTTGTAGAACACATATTGACTGACAATTCTGAATGACACATAAATGTATGAATGAATTCTAAAATTGATCAAGAGTGCATATTTTGCCTGTTTCTCAGATATGAAGTACCTGGTTTGGTGTATCCAAAGTTGCGGTAACCAGTACGGTACTTTTGTCTGATGTTTAAATAACGGTATATTGATCCCGCCTCCATACAACTTTTGGAAGAAAAAAAATCAACTGGATAGGAATGAGAGAGGGCGTGCTTGTCCCAAGTCAGGAGCCTGTAATTCAGTGGTTGTCTTTTAATGCTGTATGTATCATATTTGTTTTTCGTTCATTATTTTGTACATGTATACATCAGGCTGTTAGTTTTCTCGTCTGAATTGTTTTGCATTTGTCATATCTGATACTTTTATAGCTGACTATGGCGTATGGGTTTTGATGATTGTTGATGCTTGTACTGCAAACTATAGTTGTTTATATTAATTTCTATGTCAGTTAGTCTCTGGAGAAGAGTTGTCTCATTGGCAATCAGGCCACATCTTCTTATTCTTCTTAGTGTAAGCGGGCGGGGCGTTTTAATAATTTTGTCCTCGGGTTAGTACCAGTTTCCTGGGATTTGAAGAGCAATCTAAAATTTCGAGAGTCAAACAGTTTACGCTATACTACCAAATGTATAAAAAAAAAATACTACATAAAATGAATTTCAACACCTATCAACCTAACCCGAAGCTGGGAATTTATATTACAAAGAAGCTACCTACTATTTATACTAGGAAAGCGGACCTCGAAGAGAGCACCCTAGCAACAACTGTACAGGAAAAGCGTCTTATAGCAACCGAGGATAAAGGGATGATTTTCGATGCCGTTTTCAACGATAAAAATATCAAACGGGGAACATTCATAGAGAAATCAGAAAGAAAAAAACATAACTGTTGCTGTAGTAATATTTTAATATTCTTAAACTGTAAAATTCGTAAAATTAACACTCAATTATTTAAATAAGAGGGAGGGGATATTGCGATATGACAAACGATATCTAAGGACAACATTCCTCACTGATGTGGGACACACAGTTAAGAAAATGAAGTGTTACCAAGTTGAACTTAAGTTTTCTGTTTATCTCAACCACCCCCTTTTATATAACAAAGTTTCAATGAAAGAGAAAAGAAAAGTGGCATATAAGATTAATTCCCGTCGGCTCAATGTGCGTACGAGTTTTACTCTGCACCGTCGAGAAACACATTCCCAACAGAAGAAGTTGGTTTAATCTAAACTGCGGGTTAGGTTAAAAAAAATATTGCTTTGGAAACTAATATGTAATTATTTATTTGCTGAAAAAGGTATGATAATACGGAAATATTTAAAGGTTTGCAAAATTTTTGTTTGATATCAGAAAAAAAACATGATAAAGACTCACTTGATGATGGAGTCGTTGTTTAACATTTTTTGACACTATTTAATTGTAATCTTTGCTGCTCACAAATTCAAAAAATACGGAAAAGGCCGAAAAACCTTACTGAAACGTATATAATACGTATATACATTTTTTTGTAAACGATTCTAATTTTTTCAATACCTTCTCTGAAAAAACTTTGCAAATTGTGTACTATGTAAGGATTTCAAACCCTTTACATGGTATGCTAAGCTCTGAAAGAAGTAGCTTGTTTTGATTCGTATTATGTATGGAAAACATTTTTTGGTGTGTTTTGCTTTTGTTTTTATTCCATTGTTTTGTGTTTTGCTATTGCTTTTAAAAAAAGGTGGAGCCGTGAAATAGATTTTTTAAATGATAAACTCCAGGTATAAAATAAGATGATATTTTCAATGTTTTGTAAATACTAGGTAACAACGCTTTGATGGAACTGCGGAGAAACACGATCTACAATGCAGTGTATGAGGCAGGCCCAGCAGTTTACACTGCCGAAGAACAGTTAAAGTGATTTCACCTAGACAGATTATTACAGAATAAAGAAAATTGAACATTGAAAACAACTCTTTTTAGAGTCACGCAATCTTTCAAAAGGAGTCTGACTATTGTTGATATAAAAAAGAACACAAAATCAATAAAGAAGGAGTGTTTTTTTCTCCTTTAACTTTTCTCTTCATTAAGTTTTCTTTTATTTGAATGTCTCCAAAAAAATTAGAAAGATTTACATGGAGCGGGCATGGATGCCTGTGCTACTTTCCCAACAAGGTTTGTGTGTAAATTCTTTTAGTATGCGCTTAACTGGACTAGCAGAAGGTTTAGAACCACTCAGAATTCGGACCTGCTGACAAAAAGAACGTATAAGAAAGTAGTACATATTTAAAACAAAATAGTTCCTACGGATGAGTGTAAATATAGAACGATGTAGAATATATTTTAGTCAATAAGGTGTCAAATGAAAGGTGGAAGACTGAGGGACCTTGTAGAACACATATTGACTGACAATTCTGAACGACACATAAATGTATGAATGAATTCTAAAATTGATCAAGAGTGCATATTTTGCCTGTTTCTCAGATATGAAGTACCTGGTTTGGTGTATCCAAAGTTGCGGTAACCAGTACGGTACTTTTGTCTGATGTTTAAATAACGGTATATTGATCCCGCCTCCATACAACTTTTGGAAGAAAAAAAATCAACTGGATAGGAATGAGAGAGGGCGTGCTTGTCCCAAGTCAGGAGCCTGTAATTCAGTGGTTGTCGTTTAATGCTGTATGTATCATATTTGTTTTTCGTTCATTGTTTTGTACATGTATTCATCAGGCTGTTAGTTTTCTCGTCTGAATTGTTTTGCATTTGTCATATCTGATACTTTTATAGCTGACTATGGCGTATGGGTTTTGATGATTGTTGATGCTTGTACTGCAAACTATAGTTGTTTATATTAATTTCTATGTCAGTTAGTCTCTGGAGAAGAGTTGTCTCATTGGCAATCAGGCCACATCTTCTTATTCTTCTTAGTGTAAGCGGGCGGGGCGTTTTAATATTTTTGTCCTCGAGTTAGTACCAGTTTCCTGGGATTTGAAGAGCAATCTAAAATTTCGAGAGTCAAACAGTTTACGCTATACTACCAAATGTATAAAAAAAAATACTACATAAAATGAATTTCAACACCTATCAACCTAACCCAAAGCTGGGAATTTATATTACAAAGAAGCTACCTACTATTTATACTAGGAAAGCGGACCTCGAAGAGAGCACCCTAGCAACAACTGTACAGGAAAAGCGTCTTATATCAACCGAGGATAAAGGGATGATTTTCGATACCGTTTTCAACGATAAAAATATCAAACGGGGAACATTCATAGAGAAATCAGAAAAAAAAACCAACATAACTGTTACTGTAGTGATATTTTAATATTCTTAAACTGTAAAATTCGTAAAATTAACACTCAATTATTTAAATAAGAGGGAGGGGATATTGCGATATGACAAACGATATCTAAGGACAACGTTCCTCACTGATGTAGGACACACAGTTAAGTAAAAAGAAGTGTTACCAAGTTGAACTTAAGTTTTCTGTTTATCTCAACCATCCCCCTTTTATCTAACAAAGTTTCAATGAGAGAGAAAGGAAAAGTGGCATATAAGATTAATTCCCGTCGACTCAATGTGCGTACGAGTTTTACTCAGCACCGTCGAGAAACACATTCCCAACAGAAGAAGTTGGTTTTATCAAAATTGCGGATTAAAAAAAATATTGCTTTGGAAACTTATATGTTATTATTTATTTGCTGAAAAAGGTATGATAATACGGAAATATTTAAAGGTTTGCAAAATTTTTGTTTGATATCAGAAAAAAACCATGATAAAGACTCACTTGATGATGGAGTCGTTGTTTAACATTTTTTGACACTATTTAATTGTAATCTTTGCTGCTCACAAATTCAAAAAATACGGAAAAGGCCGAAAAACCATCCTGAAACGTATATAATACGTATATACATTTTTTTGTAAACGATTCTAATTTTTTCAATACCTTCTCTGAAGAAACTTTGCAAATTGTGTACTATATAAGGATTTCAAACCCTTTACATGGTATGCTAAGCTCTGAAAGAAGTAGCTTGTTTTGATTCGTATTATGTATGGAAAACATTTTTTGGTGTGTTTTGCTTTTGTTTTTATTCCATTGTTTTGTGTTTTGCTATTGCTTTTAAAAAAAGGTGGAGCCGTGAAATAGATTTTTTAAATGATAAACTCCAGGTATAAAATAAGATGATATTTTCAATGTTTTGTAAATACTAGGTAACAACGCTTTGATGGAACTGCGGAGAAACACGATCTACAATGCAGTGTATGAGGCAGGCCCAGCAGTTTACACTGCCGAAGAACAGTTAAAGTGATTTCACCTAGACAGATTATTACAGAATAAAGAAAATTGAACATTGAAAACAGCTCTTTTTAGAGTCACGCAATCTTTCAAAAGGAGTCTGACTATTGTTGATATAAAAAAGAACACAAAATCAATAAAGAAGGAGTGTTTTTTTCTCCTTTAACTTTTCTCTTCATTAAGTTTTCTTTTATTTGAATGTCTCCAAAAAAATTATACATCGTATGCAAATGGGGGGTTCACACATTGCCGATTATTGCTCCCGATTGAGATCAGACAGCGATACGACACGAAATGTAAAAAAGTCGGAATACTATCCTTAATTATCTAGAATGTTCTATCATTGTCTGAACGCAGTCGTTTAAGTTCGTTACAGATTCCTACGGGTCAGGAAGGGTCCGAATAGTTCGGCGAAGCACCTCGACAGTTATGTGCGTCCCGTAACAATCGGGGGAAACTCAGCCGATTTTGTGTAGTCGGATTACAATCGTGCCTATGTCGTGACAGATTCTGCTGTATCGGATCAAAATCCTAACGATGTTCTGTGTATTTCGGACAGTGTCCTGTGGAACGGGAATGATCTGGAGAAATTTTTCATTGCTGTTTTTCTGGCGATTGAGTTGAGATTGCATCCAGATGTTGTCGATTGCGAACCGTTGTTGCCGAAACCGTTCCGGAACAGTCCCGTTATTAATACGAAACTCGTCAATGATACCCACGTCAGAGTCCCGACAATTACAAAATACAATACGACTGAGACCAGACAAAGCCGTTTGCAATGCGATAGAGCGGACCGTGATAGGATTACGTTCCGACAGTACCCGATCATCCCGAGTATGCCGACAAATTTCGAACGGATAACTTCCGTCAGCGTCGGTTTACTGTCTGGTCACTGTCTGATCTCTGTCGGATTACATTCGGTAGAATCGGGACGCAGTCGTGACAGACTCGGTACAATTTTACCAGGAGAAAGATACAAATTGGATTAGAAGCGTATTGAGAACGGGATTATCGGGATAAATTCGCTTGGAAATGGTTGAATATCGACGCTTCCTGAACAATATCTGATTGTTGTCGTGATTAAATTATTTGTTTTACAAATTTCAATTAAAGTTTGAATTTCCATTCACGATTCAAAGGATCTTGATCAAACTTATGAAAAATTTTAATCGGAGATGGTCCTGTCAAGGACGGCAGTAAAATTCGTGAATGGGTGACCCCAGCTTAAGCTCTGAAAGAAGTAACAAAGTAGCTTGTTTAGATTTGTATTATGTTTGGAAAACATTTTTTAGTGTGTTTTGCTTTTGTTTTTATTCCATCGTTTTGTGTTTTGCTATTGCTTTTAGAAAAAGATGGAGCCGTGAAATAGATTTTTTAAATGATAAACTCCAGGTATAAAATAAGATGATATTTTCAATGTTTTGTAAATACTAGGTAACAACGCTTTGATGGAACTGAGAAGAAACACGATCTACAATGCAGTGTATGAGGCAGGCTCACTGCTGTTTACACTGCCGAAGAAACAGTTAAAGTGATTACACCTAGACAGATTATTACAAAAAAAAATTGAACATTGAAAACAGCTCTTTTTAGAGCCACGCAATCTTTCAAAAAGAGTCTGACTATTGTTGATATAAAAAAGAACACAAAATCAATAAAGAAGGAGTGTTTTTTTCTCCTTTAACTTTCCTCTTCATTAAATTTTCTTTTATTTGAATGTCTCCAAAAAAATTAGAAAGATTTACATGGAGCGGGCATGGATGCTTGTGCTACTTTCTCAACAAGGTTTGTGTGTAAATTCTTTTAGTATGCGCTTAACTGGACTAGCAGAAGGTTTAGAACCACTCAGAATTCGGACCTGCTGACAAAAAGAACGTATAAGAAAGTAGTACATATTTAAAACAAAATAGTTCCTACGGATGAGTGTAAATATAGAACGATGTAGAATATATTTTAGTCAATAAGGTGTCAAATGAAAGGTGGAAGACTGAGGGACCTTGTAGAACACATATTGACTGACAATTCTGAATGACACATAAATGTATGAATGAATTCTAAAATTGATCAAGAGTGCATATTTTGCCTGTTTCTCAGATATGAAGTACCTGGTTTGGTGTATCCAAAGTTGCGGTAACCAGTACGGTACTTTTGTCTGATGTTTAAATAACGGTATATTGATCCCGCCTCCATACAACTTTTGGAAGAAAAAAAATCAACCTGGATAGGAATGAGAGAGGGCGTGCTTGTCCCAAGTCAGGAGCCTGTAATTCAGTGGTTGTCGTTTAATGCTGTATGTATCATATTTGTTTTTCGTTCATTATTTTGTACATGTATACATCAGGCTGTTAGTTTTCTCGTCTGAATTGTTTTGCATTTGTCATATCTGATACTTTTATAGCTGACTATGGCGTATGGGTTTTGATGATTGTTGATGCTTGTACTGCAAACTATAGTTGTTTATATTAATTTCTATGTCAGTTAGTCTCTGGAGAAGAGTTGTCTCACTGGCAATCAGGCCACATCTTCTTATTCTTCTTAGTGTAAGCGGGCGGGACGTTTTAATATTTTTGTCCTCGAGTTAGTACCAGTTTCCTGGGATTTGAAGAGCAATCTAAAATTTCGAGAGTCAAACAGTTTCCGCTATACTACCAAATGTATAAAAAAAAATACTACATAAAATGAATTTCAACACCTATCAACCTAACCCGAAGCTGGGAATTTATATTACAAAGAAGCTACCTACTATTTATACTAGGAAAGCGGACCTCGAAGAGAGCAACCGAGGATAAAGGGATGATTTTCGATACCGTTTTCAACGATAAAAATATCAAACGGGGAACATTCATAGAGAAATCAGAAAAAAAAACCCAACATAACTGTTACTGTAGTGATATTTTAATATTCTTAAACTGTAAAATTCGTAAAATTAACACTCAATTATTTAAATAAGAGGGAGGGGATATTGCGATATGACAAACGATATCTAAGGACAACGTTCCTCACTGATGTGGGACACACAGTTAAGTAAAAAGAAGTGTTACCAAGTTGAACTTAAGTTTTCTGTTTATCTCAACCATCCCCCTTTTATCTAACAAAGTTTCAATGAGAGAGAAAGGAAAAGTGGCATATAAGATTAATTCCCGTCGACTCAATGTGCGTACGAGTTTTACTCAGCACCGTCGAGAAACACATTCCCAACAGAAGAAGTTGGTTTTATCAAAATTGCGGATTAAAAAAAATATTGCTTTGGAAACTTATATGTTATTATTTATTTGCTGAAAAAGGTATGATAATACGGAAATATTTAAAGGTTTGCAAAATTTTTGTTTGATATCAGAAAAAAACCATGATAAAGACTCACTTGATGATGGAGTCGTTGTTTAACATTTTTTGACACTATTTAATTGTAATCTTTGCTGCTCACAAATTCAAAAAATACGGAAAAGGCCGAAAAACCTTACTGAAACGTATATAATACGTATATACATTTTTTTGTAAACGATTCTAATTTTTTCAATACCTTCTCTGAAGAAACTTTGCAAATTGTGTACTATATAAGGATTTCAAACCCTTTACATGGTATGCTAAGCTCTGAAAGAAGTAGCTTGTTTTGATTCGTATTATGTATGGAAAACATTTTTTGGTGTGTTTTGCTTTTGTTTTTATTCCATTGTTTTGTGTTTTGCTATTGCTTTTAAAAAAAGGTGGAGCCGTGAAATAGATTTTTTAAATGATAAACTCCAGGTATAAAATAAGATGATATTTTCAATGTTTTGTAAATACTAGGTAACAACGCTTTGATGGAACTGCGGAGAAACACGATCTACAATGCAGTGTATGAGGCAGGCCCAGCAGTTTACACTGCCGAAGAACAGTTAAAGTGATTTCACCTAGACAGATTATTACAGAATAAAGAAAATTGAACATTGAAAACAGCTCTTTTTAGAGTCACGCAATCTTTCAAAAGGAGTCTGACTATTGTTGATATAAAAAAGAACACAAAATCAATAAAGAAGGAGTGTTTTTTTCTCCTTTAACTTTTCTCTTCATTAAGTTTTCTTTTATTTGAATGTCTTCAAAAAAATTAGAAAGATTTACATGGAGCGGGCATGGATGCCTGTGCTACTTTCCCAACAAGGTTTGTGTGTAAATTCTTTTAGTATGCGCTTAACTGGACTAGCAGAAGGTTTAGAACCACTCAGAATTCGGACCTGCTGACAAAAAAAACGTATAAGAAAGTAGTACATATTTAAAACAAAATAGTTCCTACGGATGAGTGTAAATATAGAACGATGTAGAATATATTTTAGTCAATAAGGTGTCAAATGAAAGGTGGAAGACTGAGGGACCTTGTAGAACACATATTGACTGACAATTCTGAATGACACATAAATGTATGAATGAATTCTAAAATTGATCAAGAGTGCATATTTTGCCTGTTTCTCAGATATGAAGTACCTGGTTTGGTGTATCCAAAGTTGCGGTAACCAGTACGGTACTTTTGTCTGATGTTTAAATAACGGTATATTGATCCCGCCTCCATACAACTTTTGGAAGAAAAAAAATCAACTGGATAGGAATGAGAGAGGGCGTGCCTGTCCCAAGTCAGGAGCCTGTAATTCAGTGGTTGTCGTTTAATGCTGTATGTATCATATTTGTTTTTCGTTCATTATTTTGTACATGTATACATCAGGCTGTTAGTTTTCTCGTCTGAATTGTTTTGCATTTGTCATATCTGATACTTTTATAGCTGACTATGGCGTATGGGTTTTGATGATTGTTGATGCTTGTACTGCAAACTATAGTTGTTTATATTAATTTCTATGTCAGTTAGTCTCTGGAGAAGAGTTGTCTCATTAGCAATCAGGCCACATCTTCTTATTCTTCTTAGTGTAAGCGGGCGGGGCGTTTTAATATTTTTGTCCTCGAGTTAGTACCAGTTTCCTGGGATTTGAAGAGCAATCTAAAATTTCGAGAGTCAAACAGTTTACGCTATACTACCAAATGTATAAAAAAAAAAAATACTACATAAAATGAATTTCAACACCTATCAACCTAACCCGAAGCTGGGAATTTATATTACAAAGAAGCTACCTACTATTTATACTAGGAAAGCGGACCTCGAAGAGAGCAACCGAGGATAAAGGGATGATTTTCGATACCGTTTTCAACGATAAAAATATCAAACGGGGAACATTCATAGAGAAATCAGAAAAAAAACCCCAACATAACTGTTACTGTAGTGATATTTTAATATTCTTAAACTGTAAAATTCGTAAAATTAACACTCAATTATTTAAATAAGAGGGAGGGGATATTGCGATATGACAAACGATATCTAAGGACAACGTTCCTCACTGATGTGGGACACACAGTTAAGTAAAAAGAAGTGTTACCAAGTTGAACTTAAGTTTTCTGTTTATCTCAACCATCCCCCTTTTATCTAACAAAGTTTCAATGAGAGAGAAAGGAAAAGTGGCATATAAGATTAATTCCCGTCGACTCAATGTGCGTACGAGTTTTACTCAGCACCGTCGAGAAACACATTCCCAACAGAAGAAGTTGGTTTTATCAAAATTGCGGATTAAAAAAAATATTGCTTTGGAAACTTATATGTTATTATTTATTTGCTGAAAAAGGTATGATAATACGGAAATATTTAAAGGTTTGCAAAATTTTTGTTTGATATCAGAAAAAAACCATGATAAAGACTCACTTGATGATGGAGTCGTTGTTTAACATTTTTTGACACTATTTAATTGTAATCTTTGCTGCTCACAAATTCAAAAAATACGGAAAAGGCCGAAAAACCTTACTGAAACGTATATAATACGTATATACATTTTTTTGTAAACGATTCTAATTTTTTCAATACCTTCTCTGAAGAAACTTTGCAAATTGTGTACTATATAAGGATTTCAAACCCTTTACATGGTATGCTAAGCTCTGAAAGAAGTAGCTTGTTTTGATTCGTATTATGTATGGAAAACATTTTTTGGTGTGTTTTGCTTTTGTTTTTATTCCAATGTTTTGTGTTTTGCTATTGCTTTTAAAAAAAGGTGGAGCCGTGAAATAGATTTTTTAAATGATAAACTCCAGGTATAAAATAAGATGATATTTTCAATGTTTTGTAAATACTAGGTAACAACGCTTTGATGGAACTGCGGAGAAACACGATCTACAATGCAGTGTATGAGGCAGGCCCAGCAGTTTACACTGCCGAAGAACAGTTAAAGTGATTTCACCTAGACAGATTATTACAGAATAAAGAAAATTGAACATTGAAAACAGCTCTTTTTAGAGTCACGCAATCTTTCAAAAGGAGTCTGACTATTGTTGATATAAAAAAGAACACAAAATCAATAAAGAAGGAGTGTTTTTTTCTCCTTTAACTTTTCTCTTCATTAAGTTTTCTTTTATTTGAATGTCTCCAAAAAAATTAGAAAGATTTACATGGAGCGGGCATGGATGCCTGTGCTACTTTCCCAACAAGGTTTGTGTGTAAATTCTTTTAGTATGCGCTTAACTGGACTAGCAGAAGGTTTAGAACCACTCAGAATTCGGACCTGCTGACAAAAAGAACGTATAAGAAAGTAGTACATATTTAAAACAAAATAGTTCCTACGGATGAGTGTAAATATAGAACGATGTAGAATATATTTTAGTCAATAAGGTGTCAAATGAAAGGTGGAAGACTGAGGGACCTTGTAGAACACATATTGACTGACAATTCTGAATGACACATAAATGTATGAATGAATTCTAAAATTGATCAAGAGTGCATATTTTGCCTGTTTCTCAGATATGAAGTACCTGGTTTGGTGTATCCAAAGTTGCAGTAACCAGTACGGTACTTTTGTCTGATGTTTAAATAACGGTATATTGATCCCGCCTCCATACAACTTTTGGAAGAAAAAAAATCAACCTGGATAGGAATGAGAGAGGGCGTGCTTGTCCCAAGTCAGGAGCCTGTAATTCAGTGGTTGTCGTTTAATGATGTATGTATCATATTTGTTTTTCGTTCATTGTTTTGTACATGTATACATCAGGCTGTTAGTTTTCTCGTCTGAATTGTTTTGCATTTGTCATATCTGATACTTTTATAGCTGACTATGGCGTATGGGTTTTGATGATTGTTGATGCTTGTACTGCAAACTATAGTTGTTTATATTAATTTCTATGTCAGTTAGTCTCTGGAGAAGAGTTGTCTCATTGGCAATCAGGCCACATCTTCTTATTCTTCTTAGTGAAAGCGGGCGGGGCGTTTTAATATTTTTGTCCTCGAGTTAGTACCAGTTTCCTGGGATTTAAAGAGCAATCTAAAATTTCGAGAGTCAAACAGTTTACGCTATACTACCAAATGTATAAAAAAAAATACTACATAAAATGAATTTCAACATCTATCAACCTAACCCGAAGCTGGGAATTTATATTACAAAGAAGCTACCTACTATTTATACTAGGAAAGCGGACCTCGAAGAGAGCAACCGAGGATAAAGGGATGATTTTCGATACCGTTTTCAACGATAAAAATATCAAACGGGGAACATTCATAGAGAAATCAGAAAAAAAACCAACATAACGGTTACTGTAGTGATATTTTAATATTCTTAAACTGTAAAATTCGTAAAATTAACACTCAATTATTTAAATAAGAGGGAGGGGATATTGCGATATGACAAACGATATCTAAGGACAACGTTCCTCACTGATGTGGGACACACAGTTAAGTAAAAAGAAGTGTTACCAAGTTGAACTTAAGTTTTCTGTTTATCTCAACCATCCCCCTTTTATCTAACAAAGTTTCAATGAGAGAGAAAGGAAAAGTGGCATATAAGATTAATTCCCGTCGACTCAATGTGCGTACGAGTTTTACTCAGCACCGTCGAGAAACACATTCCCAACAGAAGAAGTTGGTTTTATCAAAATTGCGGATTAAAAAAAATATTGCTTTGGAAACTTATATGTTATTATTTATTTGCTGAAAAAGGTATGATAATACGGAAATATTTAAAGGTTTGCAAAATTTTTGTTTGA
Organism: Mytilus galloprovincialis; assembly: GCF_965363235.1. NCBI lineage: Eukaryota > Metazoa > Mollusca > Bivalvia > Mytilida > Mytilidae > Mytilus > Mytilus galloprovincialis. The sequence goes on along the minus strand of NC_134845.1, from coordinate 38,095,414 downwards.
TATCAGTAAAAAACCATGATAAAGACTCACTTGATGATGGAGTCGTTGTTTAACATTTTTTGACACTATTTAATTGTAATCTTTGCTGCTCACAAATTCAAAAAATACGGAAAAGGCCGAAAAACCTTACTGAAACGTATATAATACGTATATACATTTTTTTGTAAACGATTCTAATTTTTTCAATACCTTCTCTGAAGAAACTTTGCAAATTGTGTACTATATAAGGATTTCAAACCCTTTACATGGTATGCTAAGCTCTGAAAGAAGTAGCTTGTTTTGATTCGTATTATGTATGGAAAACATTTTTTGGTGTGTTTTGCTTTTGTTTTTATTCCATTGTTTTGTGTTTTGCTATTGCTTTTAAAAAAAGGTGGAGCCGTGAAATAGATTTTTTAAATGATAAACTCCAGGTATAAAATAAGATGATATTTTCAATGTTTTGTAAATACTAGGTAACAACGCTTTGATGGAACTGCGGAGAAACACGATCTACAATGCAGTGTATGAGGCAGGCCCAGCAGTTTACACTGCCGAAGAACAGTTAAAGTGATTTCACCTAGACAGATTATTACAGAATAAAGAAAATTGAACATTGAAAACAGCTCTTTTTAGAGTCACGCAATCTTTCAAAAGGAGTCTGACTATTGTTGATATAAAAAAGAACACAAAATCAATAAAGAAGGAGTGTTTTTTTCTCCTTTAACTTTTCTCTTCATTAAGTTTTCTTTTATTTGAATGTCTCCAAAAAAATTAGAAAGATTTACATGGAGCGGGCATGGATGCCTGTGCTACTTTCCCAACAAGGTTTGTGTGTAAATTCTTTTAGTATGCGCTTAACTGGACTAGCAGAAGGTTTAGAACCACTCAGAATTCGGACCTGCTGACAAAAAGAACGTATAAGAAAGTAGTACATATTTAAAACAAAATAGTTCCTACGGATGAGTGTAAATATAGAACGATGTAGAATATATTTTAGTCAATAAGGTGTCAAATGAAAGGTGGAAGACTGAGGGACCTTGTAGAACACATATTGACTGACAATTCTGAATGACACATAAATGTATGAATGAATTCTAAAATTGATCAAGAGTGCATATTTTGCCTGTTTCTCAGATATGAAGTACCTGGTTTGGTGTATCCAAAGTTGCGGTAACCAGTACGGTACTTTTGTCTGATGTTTAAATAACGGTATATTGATCCCGCCTCCATACAACTTTTGGAAGAAAAAAAATCAACTGGATAGGAATGAGAGAGGGCGTGCTTGTCCCAAGTCAGGAGCCTGTAATTCAGTGGTTGTCGTTTAATGATGTATGTATCATATTTGTTTTTCGTTCATTGTTTTGTACATGTATACATCAGGCTGTTAGTTTTCTCGTCTGAATTGTTTTGCATTTGTCATATCTGATACTTTTATAGCTGACTATGGCGTATGGGTTTTGATGATTGTTGATGCTTGTACTGCAAACTATAGTTGTTTATATTAATTTCTATGTCAGTTAGTCTCTGGAGAAGAGTTGTCTCATTGGCAATCAGGCCACATCTTCTTATTCTTCTTAGTGTAAGCGGGCGGGGCGTTTTAATATTTTTGTCCTCGAGTTAGTACCAGTTTCCTGGGATTTGAAGAGCAATCTAAAATTTCGAGAGTCAAACAGTTTACGCTATACTACCAAATGTATAAAAAAAAATACTACATAAAATGAATTTCAACACCTATCAACCTAACCCGAAGCTGGGAATTTATATTACAAAGAAGCTACCTACTATTTATACTAGGAAAGCGGACCTCGAAGAGAGCACCCTAGCAACAACTGTACAGGAAAAGCGTCTTATAGCAACCGAGGATAAAGGGATGATTTTCGATGCCGTTTTCAACGATAAAAATATCAAACGGGGAACATTCATAGAGAAATCAGAAAGAAAAAAACATAACTGTTGCTGTAGTGATATTTTAATATTCTTAAACTGTAAAATTCGTAAAATTAACACTCAATTATTTAAATAAGAGGGAGGGGATATTGCGATATGACAAACGATATCTAAGGACAACATTCCTCACTGATGTGGGACACACAGTTAAGAAAATGAAGTGTTACCAAGTTGAACTTAAGTTTTCTGTTTATCTCAACCACCCCCTTTTATATAACAAAGTTTCAATGAGAGAGAAAGGAAAAGTGGCATATAAGATTAATTCCCGTCGGCTCAATGTGCGTACGAGTTTTACTCTGCACCGTCGAGAAACACATTCCCAACAGAAGAAGTTGGTTTAATCTAAACTGCGGGTTAGGTTAAAAAAAATATATCTTTGGAAACTAATATGTAATTATTTATTTGCTGAAAAAGGTATGATAATACGGAAATATTTAAAGGTTTGCAAAATTTTTGTTTGATATCAGAAAAAAACCATGATAAAGACTCACTTGATGATGGAGTCGTTGTTTAACATTTTTTGACACTATTTAATTGTAATCTTTGCTGCTCACAAATTCAAAAAATACGGAAAAGGCCGAAAAACCTTACTGAAACGTATATAATACGTATATACATTTTTTTGTAAACGATTCTAATTTTTTCAATACCTTCTCTGAAGAAACTTTGCAAATTGTGTACTATGTAAGGATTTCAAACCCTTTACATGGTATGCTAAGCTCTGAAAGAAGTAGCTTGTTTTGATTCGTATTATGTATGGAAAACATTTTTTGGTGTGTTTTGCTTTTGTTTTTATTCCATTGTTTTGTGTTTTGCTATTGCTTTTAAAAAAAGGTGGAGCCGTGAAATAGATTTTTTAAATGATAAACTCCAGGTATAAAATAAGATGATATTTTCAATGTTTTGTAAATACTAGGTAACAACGCTTTGATGGAACTGCGGAGAAACACGATCTACAATGCAGTGTATGAGGCAGGCCCAGCAGTTTACACTGCCGAAGAACAGTTAAAGTGATTTCACCTAGACAGATTATTACAGAATAAAGAAAATTGAACATTGAAAACAGCTCTTTTTAGAGTCACGCAATCTTTCAAAAGGAGTCTGACTATTGTTGATATAAAAAAGAACACAAAATCAATAAAGAAGGAGTGTTTTTTCCTCCTTTAACTTTTCTCTTCATTAAGTTTTCTTTTATTTGAATGTCTCCAAAAAAATTAGAAAGATTTACATGGAGCGGGCATGGATGCCTGTGCTACTTTCCCAACAAGGTTTGTGTGTAAATTCTTTTAGTATGCGCTTAACTGGACTAGCAGAAGGTTTAGAACCACTCAGAATTCGGACCTGCTGACAAAAAGAACGTATAAGAAAGTAGTACATATTTAAAACAAAATAGTTCCTACGGATGAGTGTAAATATAGAACGATGTAGAATATATTTTAGTCAATAAGGTGTCAAATGAAAGGTGGAAGACTGAGGGACCTTGTAGAACACATATTGACTGACAATTCTGAATGACACATAAATGTATGAATGAATTCTAAAATTGATCAAGAGTGCATATTTTGCCTGTTTCTCAGATATGAAGTACCTGGTTTGGTGTATCCAAAGTTGCGGTAACCAGTACGGTACTTTTGTCTGATGTTTAAATAACGGTATATTGATCCCGCCTCCATACAACTTTTGGAAGAAAAAAAATCAACCTGGATAGGAATGAGAGAGGGCGTGCTTGTCCCAAGTCAGGAGCCTGTAATTCAGTGGTTGTCGTTTAATGCTGTATGTATCATATTTGTTTTTCGTTCATTGTTTTGTACATGTATTCATCAGGCTGTTAGTTTTCTCGTCTGAATTGTTTTGCATTTGTCATATCTGATACTTTTATAGCTGACTATGGCGTATGGGTTTTGATGATTGTTGATGCTTGTACTGCAAACTATAGTTGTTTATATTAATTTCTATGTCAGTTAGTCTCCGGAGAAGAGTTGTCTCACTGGCAATCAGGCCACATCTTCTTATTCTTCTTAGTGAAAGCGGGCGGGGCGTTTTAATATTTTTGTCCTCGGGTTAGTACCAGTTTCCTGGGATTTGAAGAGCAATCTAAAATTTCGAGAGTCAAACAGTTTACGCTATACTACCAAATGTATAAAAAAAAAATACTACATAAAATGAATTTCAACACCTATCAACCTAACCCGAAGCTGGGAATTTATATTACAAAGAAGCTACCTACTATTTATACTAGGAAAGCGGACCTCGAAGAGAGCACCCTAGCAACAACTGTACAGGAAAAGCGTCTTATAGCAACCGAGGATAAAGGGATGATTTTCGATGCCGTTTTCAACGATAAAAATATCAAACGGGGAACATTCATAGAGAAATCAGAAAGAAAAAAACATAACTGTTGCTGTAGTAATATTTTAATATTCTTAAACTGTAAAATTCGTAAAATTAACACTCAATTATTTAAATAAGAGGGAGGGGATATTGCGATATGACAAACGATATCTAAGGACAACATTCCTCACTGATGTGGGACACACAGTTAAGAAAATGAAGTGTTACCAAGTTGAACTTAAGTTTTCTGTTTATCTCAACCACCCCCTTTTATATAACAAAGTTTCAATGAGAGAGAAAGGAAAAGTGGCATATAAGATTAATTCCCGTCGGCTCAATGTGCGTACGAGTTTTACTCTGCACCGTCGAGAAACACATTCCCAACAGAAGAAGTTGGTTTAATCTAAACTGCGGGTTAGGTTAAAAAAAATATATCTTTGGAAACTAATATGTAATTATTTATTTGCTGAAAAAGGTATGATAATACGGAAATATTTAAAGGTTTGCAAAATTTTTGTTTGATATCAGAAAAAAACCATGATAAAGACTCACTTGATGATGGAGTCGTTGTTTAACATTTTTTGACACTATTTAATTGTAATCTTTGCTGCTCACAAATTCAAAAAATACGGAAAAGGCCGAAAAACCTTACTGAAACGTATATAATACGTATATACATTTTTTTGTAAACGATTCTAATTTTTTCAATACCTTCTCTGAAGAAACTTTGCAAATTGTGTACTATGTAAGGATTTCAAACCCTTTACATGGTATGCTAAGCTCTGAAAGAAGTAGCTTGTTTTGATTCGTATTATGTATGGAAAACATTTTTTGGTGTGTTTTGCTTTTGTTTTTATTCCATTGTTTTGTGTTTTGCTATTGCTTTTAAAAAAAGGTGGAGCCGTGAAATAGATTTTTTAAATGATAAACTCCAGGTATAAAATAAGATGATATTTTCAATGTTTTGTAAATACTAGGTAACAACGCTTTGATGGAACTGCGGAGAAACACGATCTACAATGCAGTGTATGAGGCAGGCCCAGCAGTTTACACTGCCGAAGAACAGTTAAAGTGATTTCACCTAGACAGATTATTACAGAATAAAGAAAATTGAACATTGAAAACAGCTCTTTTTAGAGTCACGCAATCTTTCAAAAGGAGTCTGACTATTGTTGATATAAAAAAGAACACAAAATCAATAAAGAAGGAGTGTTTTTTCCTCCTTTAACTTTTCTCTTCATTAAGTTTTCTTTTATTTGAATGTCTCCAAAAAAATTAGAAAGATTTACATGGAGCGGGCATGGATGCCTGTGCTACTTTCCCAACAAGGTTTGTGTGTAAATTCTTTTAGTATGCGCTTAACTGGACTAGCAGAAGGTTTAGAACCACTCAGAATTCGGACCTGCTGACAAAAAGAACGTATAAGAAAGTAGTACATATTTAAAACAAAATAGTTCCTACGGATGAGTGTAAATATAGAACGATGTAGAATATATTTTAGTCAATAAGGTGTCAAATGAAAGGTGGAAGACTGAGGGACCTTGTAGAACACATATTGACTGACAATTCTGAATGACACATAAATGTATGAATGAATTCTAAAATTGATCAAGAGTGCATATTTTGCCTGTTTCTCAGATATGAAGTACCTGGTTTGGTGTATCCAAAGTTGCGGTAACCAGTACGGTACTTTTGTCTGATGTTTAAATAACGGTATATTGATCCCGCCTCCATACAACTTTTGGAAGAAAAAAAATCAACCTGGATAGGAATGAGAGAGGGCGTGCTTGTCCCAAGTCAGGAGCCTGTAATTCAGTGGTTGTCGTTTAATGCTGTATGTATCATATTTGTTTTTCGTTCATTGTTTTGTACATGTATTCATCAGGCTGTTAGTTTTCTCGTCTGAATTGTTTTGCATTTGTCATATCTGATACTTTTATAGCTGACTATGGCGTATGGGTTTTGATGATTGTTGATGCTTGTACTGCAAACTATAGTTGTTTATATTAATTTCTATGTCAGTTAGTCTCCGGAGAAGAGTTGTCTCACTGGCAATCAGGCCACATCTTCTTATTCTTCTTAGTGAAAGCGGGCGGGGCGTTTTAATATTTTTGTCCTCGGGTTAGTACCAGTTTCCTGGGATTTGAAGAGCAATCTAAAATTTCGAGAGTCAAACAGTTTACGCTATACTACCAAATGTATAAAAAAAAAATACTACATAAAATGAATTTCAACACCTATCAACCTAACCCGAAGCTGGGAATTTATATTACAAAGAAGCTACCTACTATTTATACTAGGAAAGCGGACCTCGAAGAGAGCACCCTAGCAACAACTGTACAGGAAAAGCGTCTTATAGCAACCGAGGATAAAGGGATGATTTTCGATGCCGTTTTCAACGATAAAAATATCAAACGGGGAACATTCATAGAGAAATCAGAAAGAAAAAAACATAACTGTTGCTGTAGTAATATTTTAATATTCTTAAACTGTAAAATTCGTAAAATTAACACTCAATTATTTAAATAAGAGGGAGGGGATATTGCGATATGACAAACGATATCTAAGGACAACATTCCTCACTGATGTGGGACACACAGTTAAGAAAATGAAGTGTTACCAAGTTGAACTTAAGTTTTCTGTTTATCTCAACCACCCCCTTTTATATAACAAAGTTTCAATGAAAGAGAAAAGAAAAGTGGCATATAAGATTAATTCCCGTCGGCTCAATGTGCGTACGAGTTTTACTCTGCACCGTCGAGAAACACATTCCCAACAGAAGAAGTTGGTTTAATCTAAACTGCGGGTTAGGTTAAAAAAAATATTGCTTTGGAAACTAATATGTAATTATTTATTTGCTGAAAAAGGTATGATAATACGGAAATATTTAAAGGTTTGCAAAATTTTTGTTTGATATCAGAAAAAAAACATGATAAAGACTCACTTGATGATGGAGTCGTTGTTTAACATTTTTTGACACTATTTAATTGTAATCTTTGCTGCTCACAAATTCAAAAAATACGGAAAAGGCCGAAAAACCTTACTGAAACGTATATAATACGTATATACATTTTTTTGTAAACGATTCTAATTTTTTCAATACCTTCTCTGAAAAAACTTTGCAAATTGTGTACTATGTAAGGATTTCAAACCCTTTACATGGTATGCTAAGCTCTGAAAGAAGTAGCTTGTTTTGATTCGTATTATGTATGGAAAACATTTTTTGGTGTGTTTTGCTTTTGTTTTTATTCCATTGTTTTGTGTTTTGCTATTGCTTTTAAAAAAAGGTGGAGCCGTGAAATAGATTTTTTAAATGATAAACTCCAGGTATAAAATAAGATGATATTTTCAATGTTTTGTAAATACTAGGTAACAACGCTTTGATGGAACTGCGGAGAAACACGATCTACAATGCAGTGTATGAGGCAGGCCCAGCAGTTTACACTGCCGAAGAACAGTTAAAGTGATTTCACCTAGACAGATTATTACAGAATAAAGAAAATTGAACATTGAAAACAACTCTTTTTAGAGTCACGCAATCTTTCAAAAGGAGTCTGACTATTGTTGATATAAAAAAGAACACAAAATCAATAAAGAAGGAGTGTTTTTTTCTCCTTTAACTTTTCTCTTCATTAAGTTTTCTTTTATTTGAATGTCTCCAAAAAAATTAGAAAGATTTACATGGAGCGGGCATGGATGCCTGTGCTACTTTCCCAACAAGGTTTGTGTGTAAATTCTTTTAGTATGCGCTTAACTGGACTAGCAGAAGGTTTAGAACCACTCAGAATTCGGACCTGCTGACAAAAAGAACGTATAAGAAAGTAGTACATATTTAAAACAAAATAGTTCCTACGGATGAGTGTAAATATAGAACGATGTAGAATATATTTTAGTCAATAAGGTGTCAAATGAAAGGTGGAAGACTGAGGGACCTTGTAGAACACATATTGACTGACAATTCTGAACGACACATAAATGTATGAATGAATTCTAAAATTGATCAAGAGTGCATATTTTGCCTGTTTCTCAGATATGAAGTACCTGGTTTGGTGTATCCAAAGTTGCGGTAACCAGTACGGTACTTTTGTCTGATGTTTAAATAACGGTATATTGATCCCGCCTCCATACAACTTTTGGAAGAAAAAAAATCAACTGGATAGGAATGAGAGAGGGCGTGCTTGTCCCAAGTCAGGAGCCTGTAATTCAGTGGTTGTCGTTTAATGCTGTATGTATCATATTTGTTTTTCGTTCATTGTTTTGTACATGTATTCATCAGGCTGTTAGTTTTCTCGTCTGAATTGTTTTGCATTTGTCATATCTGATACTTTTATAGCTGACTATGGCGTATGGGTTTTGATGATTGTTGATGCTTGTACTGCAAACTATAGTTGTTTATATTAATTTCTATGTCAGTTAGTCTCTGGAGAAGAGTTGTCTCATTGGCAATCAGGCCACATCTTCTTATTCTTCTTAGTGTAAGCGGGCGGGGCGTTTTAATATTTTTGTCCTCGAGTTAGTACCAGTTTCCTGGGATTTGAAGAGCAATCTAAAATTTCGAGAGTCAAACAGTTTACGCTATACTACCAAATGTATAAAAAAAAATACTACATAAAATGAATTTCAACACCTATCAACCTAACCCAAAGCTGGGAATTTATATTACAAAGAAGCTACCTACTATTTATACTAGGAAAGCGGACCTCGAAGAGAGCACCCTAGCAACAACTGTACAGGAAAAGCGTCTTATATCAACCGAGGATAAAGGGATGATTTTCGATACCGTTTTCAACGATAAAAATATCAAACGGGGAACATTCATAGAGAAATCAGAAAAAAAAACCAACATAACTGTTACTGTAGTGATATTTTAATATTCTTAAACTGTAAAATTCGTAAAATTAACACTCAATTATTTAAATAAGAGGGAGGGGATATTGCGATATGACAAACGATATCTAAGGACAACGTTCCTCACTGATGTGGGACACACAGTTAAGTAAAAAGAAGTGTTACCAAGTTGAACTTAAGTTTTCTGTTTATCTCAACCATCCCCCTTTTATCTAACAAAGTTTCAATGAGAGAGAAAGGAAAAGTGGCATATAAGATTAATTCCCGTCGACTCAATGTGCGTACGAGTTTTACTCAGCACCGTCGAGAAACACATTCCCAACAGAAGAAGTTGGTTTTATCAAAATTGCGGATTAAAAAAAATATTGCTTTGGAAACTTATATGTTATTATTTATTTGCTGAAAAAGGTATGATAATACGGAAATATTTAAAGGTTTGCAAAATTTTTGTTTGATATCAGAAAAAAACCATGATAAAGACTCACTTGATGATGGAGTCGTTGTTTAACATTTTTTGACACTATTTAATTGTAATCTTTGCTGCTCACAAATTCAAAAAATACGGAAAAGGCCGAAAAACCATCCTGAAACGTATATAATACGTATATACATTTTTTTGTAAACGATTCTAATTTTTTCAATACCTTCTCTGAAGAAACTTTGCAAATTGTGTACTATATAAGGATTTCAAACCCTTTACATGGTATGCTAAGCTCTGAAAGAAGTAGCTTGTTTTGATTCGTATTATGTATGGAAAACATTTTTTGGTGTGTTTTGCTTTTGTTTTTATTCCATTGTTTTGTGTTTTGCTATTGCTTTTAAAAAAAGGTGGAGCCGTGAAATAGATTTTTTAAATGATAAACTCCAGGTATAAAATAAGATGATATTTTCAATGTTTTGTAAATACTAGGTAACAACGCTTTGATGGAACTGCGGAGAAACACGATCTACAATGCAGTGTATGAGGCAGGCCCAGCAGTTTACACTGCCGAAGAACAGTTAAAGTGATTTCACCTAGACAGATTATTACAGAATAAAGAAAATTGAACATTGAAAACAGCTCTTTTTAGAGTCACGCAATCTTTCAAAAGGAGTCTGACTATTGTTGATATAAAAAAGAACACAAAATCAATAAAGAAGGAGTGTTTTTTTCTCCTTTAACTTTTCTCTTCATTAAGTTTTCTTTTATTTGAATGTCTCCAAAAAAATTATACATCGTATGCAAATGGGGGGTTCACACATTGCCGATTATTGCTCCCGATTGAGATCAGACAGCGATACGACACGAAATGTAAAAAAGTCGGAATACTATCCTTAATTATCTAGAATGTTCTATCATTGTCTGAACGCAGTCGTTTAAGTTCGTTACAGATTCCTACGGGTCAGGAAGGGTCCGAATAGTTCGGCGAAGCACCTCGACAGTTATGTGCGTCCCGTAACAATCGGGGGAAACTCAGCCGATTTTGTGTAGTCGGATTACAATCGTGCCTATGTCGTGACAGATTCTGCTGTATCGGATCAAAATCCTAACGATGTTCTGTGTATTTCGGACAGTGTCCTGTGGAACGGGAATGATCTGGAGAAATTTTTCATTGCTGTTTTTCTGGCGATTGAGTTGAGATTGCATCCAGATGTTGTCGATTGCGAACCGTTGTTGCCGAAACCGTTCCGGAACAGTCCCGTTATTAATACGAAACTCGTCAATGATACCCACGTCAGAGTCCCGACAATTACAAAATACAATACGACTGAGACCAGACAAAGCCGTTTGCAATGCGATAGAGCGGACCGTGATAGGATTACGTTCCGACAGTACCCGATCATCCCGAGTATGCCGACAAATTTCGAACGGATAACTTCCGTCAGCGTCGGTTTACTGTCTGGTCACTGTCTGATCTCTGTCGGATTACATTCGGTAGAATCGGGACGCAGTCGTGACAGACTCGGTACAATTTTACCAGGAGAAAGATACAAATTGGATTAGAAGCGTATTGAGAACGGGATTATCGGGATAAATTCGCTTGGAAATGGTTGAATATCGACGCTTCCTGAACAATATCTGATTGTTGTCGTGATTAAATTATTTGTTTTACAAATTTCAATTAAAGTTTGAATTTCCATTCACGATTCAAAGGATCTTGATCAAACTTATGAAAAATTTTAATCGGAGATGGTCCTGTCAAGGACGGCAGTAAAATTCGTGAATGGGTGACCCCAGCTTAAGCTCTGAAAGAAGTAACAAAGTAGCTTGTTTAGATTTGTATTATGTTTGGAAAACATTTTTTAGTGTGTTTTGCTTTTGTTTTTATTCCATCGTTTTGTGTTTTGCTATTGCTTTTAGAAAAAGATGGAGCCGTGAAATAGATTTTTTTTAAATGATAAACAGCAGCTATAAAATAAAATAATATTTTCAATGTTTTGTAAATAGGTATTATACTATGGACGATGATAGGAAGGGGTTAAACACAGTAGTCAAACTCATTCTTCCAAACTACAACCACGCAAGGCATACATGAGATATAATGCCAAGATAGAAAATCTTGACAAATTATTATTTCCAACAAAATGTTAAGGAAAATCTGCATGTATCACGTATTTCAATCCAAATGTACATTTCTGTCCTTATATATAATAATGTAACAATAATAAATTGGCTTTCTTTTATGGCTTTGTATACTGACGAATTTTATTATTTTAGGAGATTTCAAATTGTGTTGACACTGTTATTATTCATATAATCTGATCTTTTTTTTATCCAACACATGACACTGAAAAAGAAAATAAATGTCATCCTTAACTTCAATTTTGTTTATTTTTCAGAACATATCCTCCTTTCAAAGGTTATGCGTTATGCATCGGATTTTGAAAGAGAAATTTGGGTTTGCTATGTGTGTTAGAACACTGTCTGAACTATATTTTCATTCAGTAATAAACAATGTTCTCATGGATCCTTCTATATATAGTCCCTAGTCTAGACAGTGTATAACTTTTAAAAAAAATCATACACTTGCCAAATTCATTACTTTATATTTTATGAAATATTAAGTAACGGGATGAAATTATATGTTATATTTGGGTGTTGAGTCTTTATGTTAAGTAGAGGTTTAATCCAGTTAAAAAAAAGGTAAAAAACTAGTATGTTTGAAGCTGTCAAACTGGACCTTAGACCCCCTAAACATGTGATTGTTAATATATTGATTTAGAGCTGGTAGACTTTTCTATAATTTTGATATTATTTGTCCCAATAGTAGTACACTACACTGTAAAAAATCCTTTTGAGATACAGCTGATGCATTTTTTTTAAATAAATGTATTGTGTAAAAGAAATGCACTACGAAATAACTGTTCTCGGGCCTTACTATGAAGTGTAAATCAGTTTGTTCGTTCAATACGCACCTGTTTGCTTGGACGTCGATATTTAAAGTTTTCTTTAAAAAAACATTTTTCGACATCCATCGTGTTTGTACATATTTTGTTTCTTTTATCAGTAACTTTATACAAATGTAAAGACTTTTATATTTTTTGATGTGTGTGCTGTATACGTTTAACTAACAGATATGTGTTATATCTTAAAATATGAGAATCGTTACTGCTTTCTTTTTGGCCTAGGATAGATCTTTTTGCTGACTTTGCAAAAACATTTTGTCACGAATAGTTTTGAAAGCCAAAATTTTATGAGGGTCAAGGGTTTTATGTACTTAATCATAACTAGTTAATATTCAAAATTGCCCATTATAATAAAATAAAGAACACATTTGAAATTGTATCTTTTGTTTAAATTAGAGATAGACTTTGGTCTGTGTATATATATATTTATATAATTTATATAATGATAGAGTTGTATGAAACACATTCATATCTCTTCGTGATTAGAATAATTTAAATTGCTTATATACTAACCTTTATAACATTCTCAAAGATAGCAATGACCTAATTACGTTAAAAGGGGTATGCAATATACCACATATTGGAAGACAGGGCCTTGATTTATTTGATTAGATAGACCTCAATTAAAAAGATTAGATAACGTGTTAAGGTAAAACTCTTTAAAAATATCTAAAATGAGCTATAATTATAGAATATTATTAGTTTTGTGATTTGTGATACAACGTTAACGTATCATTAGAGCTTAAACAAACACACTTATATTGAAAAAAAATGCACTAACAAAATGTTGGTTAGTATCGAGACCCTCAGTATTTCCTGTTTTAACTTACTATACATGTATCTCTTTACATAAATATAGGTACGTATAAGTTGTTTTTTAGCCCTGTATAACCACAAGTTATCCGATAGAGAACGTCTGTTGTAAACTAGTCACGCATTTTTAAGTGAATTGTTTTGAAAACCAGTAACTTCATGCGGTTTACATTTTTGATTTATGTTCACTGACTTTATTATAAGATATCTCATCTTAAATCTCAATATAAGAGACAGAAGGAAATATTTAAAATATTTTTTGTATATAATCGAGTATTAATAAAGAGAGCAATCATTTGTATAGCATAGTTTTTCAAAGTATTCCTTAGATTACATTTTTGTTATTCTCTTCGAATCTTGAATTCTAGAGGCTTCCAAAAATAAATATCTTCAACTTTAATTACTTTTGTTGCCCTTTCACTAGCCATATTCATAAAATCAGCACATTGGACTGTATTTAAAGTGCGGATGCGACTCATGTCTTTAAATACCAAATTTTGGTTGAGGGAAAACATCCTTTTTGAAACAGAGTCCTAACATGGGAGAGGAACATAAAGATTAATGGTTTCACTTTTGTCATTTCGGGGCATTTTATAGCTTTATAACAGACTTTGCGGTATTTGTTTTACTCATTGTTTGAGGCCGTAAGGTGATCTATAATAGTTGCTAATTTCTGTTTCATTTGGTCTCTTATAGAGAGTTGTCCCATTGGCAATCATATCACATCTTCTTATTTTTATATATAAAGAATTTACTGGTGAAACACTGCTCTTTATGCCACCTAACCGAGGACAGTGTTGAAACGACGAAACAAGAATAGATTATTAGATAGGCACGACGAACTACCAAAACCTTAACAAAGAAAAAAAAAGCCAAAGTTACTGATAGATATAGTTCAATGCCAATTTCAACAAATAAATAAAGCATGCTTTCAATGACTTAAGGATGTTCGATAATCTGTTTAAAAATAGCAAGCTTTTTAAATGGCTGTTATGCTTGTTTTCGAGATATAAGCCATTGAAAATTTGGCGGGAAATTATTCTCTCTAGATTTATCGTATATTTAACATTGGCACCATTTTTGTTTCAAAATCTATGAAAAATTAACCAAGGATTTTATAAGACTTTGAAATAAGTCTTTCTACACTTTATGTTATAAAATTATAAAAAGAAAAGTAGGGGTTAGTGGGCAAATTTTGTTTAATGGCAATACATGGATAAAACCAGAGGATTCCGAAAATCTGGCAAAAATTGAAAAAATAGAGGAGCAAACATCCTTAATTATCAATAAATACACATTTAAATGTTTAAATTCATTAGACGTCATATTCAGACTGAGAAAGCTTTAAAAAAAAGGCCGAAATTCGGCTTGATATTCATTGTGTTTATGTCAATTGTAAAACAATTTAAACGAGAAACCATGATTTATTTAAAAACAGAAAAAAAGAAACGAAAAACATGCATGATGTATTACAGCAAACGACAACCACTGAATAACTGGATCCAGACTGGTATTTATATTTATAAAACATATATACCTCGGACACTTAAATTAACTAAATAATATCAAATTATTTATAAAACTTAGTAGACAATGAATATATTGTCAACAAAGATGTTTTACGTGAATAATTAGATTTATTTCTTTGTCTAATGTCAAGACGAATGAAAATAAATTATATTGTCAAAGATTTATTCGTACACGATCTTTTTAATTTTATCTTACCTCCTATACATTTCTAGGAATATGATTGGTTAAAAACAACTGCATAATGGGGTTAGTAGGCGGGGCTTATTTCAATAAACGGTTAGTAGTGGTGTTACGATGGTATAACATTGACAGAAGTGATAGAAAATGTTCAATATGTACAAAAAGAGATATCGGAGACGAATACCACTATATTTTTGTTTGTCCCGCTTTACAAGATGAAAGAAGAAGATTTATTCCAAATGAACTAATACCAATTAAGACATAACATTTTTACATTCAACAAACTGTTTAATTCAAAAAAACCAAAGACACTAACGGGAAACCTCTGCAATTTTATAAGATGTATTAATAGTAAGCTCACTCCTTCTTAACAACCATAATTTATTTACCATACTTATAGAAAGTATTTCTTTATACAATTTTAGCTTTTACATTTGACTATATAAGTCTATATATATATTCTTTTATATGTTATCTCAGAGACATATAATACTATGTCTCTGTTGAGACATATAATACTATGTCTCTGTTGTTGTATTATATGTCTCTGGTTATCTCATCCGAAATTTTGAATTTTATGCATTTTTAATGCATTTTTTATTTTTATATATATTATTTTTTTAACTTCTCTGTAACCTTTGTACTTGCATGGTTTTATGAGAATAAACAATCTTTATAAAAACAACACGGAGTCGAGAAAAAATCTATAAAGTTTCAAAAGACGAAGAAATAGACGATGATCGATTGAAATTAATTCATTAAACACATATAAAGCGAACAAGTTGTTATTGTTGGCATAGATGTTTTTTTTATAAACCAATGGAACTAGATTCTTAATACTAACCGCGGCATTGATTACTTTGATCACAAGTCTAAATACATCTTGTACCACATGTTGAGATAGTCATTGAGATAAATTCGTTACACAGTGTGCTAGTGACTTGTACGATGTGTATGGGGTAAATACATTCCATTTGGGAATTCGAGCTTCGCTCTCGCTTCATATGGAATTTACTGACCCCATATATATATCGCATTAGGTCCCTAGCAAATTATGTAACTAATAATATCCTAATTGTTTTGGTCTAAATTATACTCACAGATTTACAGGAAAGTCAACTCAAACTCGAACCTTGGTACAAAAAAAAAACCTTGATAAAAAAAATAATAAATATGATTATGTTCTTCACCTGTTACTTTTAATGAGTATGACGTAACTAAAATTATTGTCAAGGGAGCTAATGACTTATATGTATTAAGAAACAGCCTAGCTGATAAGGAAAACTAGTGGATGTAAAAAAAATTATGACTGTTTTATATTTTCTTATAGTATTTGTAATGATATATTTTATAACAATTGCATTAATATGAATGTTTGTACTTGTACTTTCAAATTTGCAAAGGTATCAACTCCTCCAAAACATTTAAATATATAGTCTTATAAGAATATGAATGTTGTTTAAATTTATGTATTATATGTGTGTAATGATTGTCATGTTTGTCTTGGTAACAATCCAATATTTGGATTTTACACCAATAAAATGTTTTGATTTGATTTGATTTGATTTGATTTGTCAATTCCTATGACTTCTTGTCTAAAATATAAATGTATATTTCGCGCGATGGAAACCCCATAGTCAACCCTTTAACAATATCTCATTTTGTATTTCTGACCTTGCTACATAAAATCAAGTACAATGAAAGTAGAAATCGTTCTAAACGTTTTTTTGCAAATATCTCGTGAAGCAGATATGTTTTTTTTACTTCTTTCCAAAACCTTCCAATGATAATACATAGTATATATTTTTCCATAGAAGTGCATATATTTACAGAAAATTAATACATCAGTAATAGTTCATCACAACACAATTGTGCTGATTTTAAGGCTGGTGCTCCCATCAGGGAACAATACGTCCAGCACTGGATAATAGCTTCCTGACGTTGGAGAGGAATATTAAGAACTTGGTGGGTAAGCAATTTTTGTTAGCTTTCAACGGACAGCACAACAAAAGAATTCCATGCTCGCAATGACTTAAATATCAATTAATACACATTCATTAGACGTCTGAGAAAAGTGAAAATAACGAAAGTAGTTTTTATGGCTTGGTGGGTTTTTTTTCTTAATAAAATTGTAAAACAGTTCACACGACAAACCATAATTGATGTACACACAAAAAAAAAAAACCGAAAAAATATGATGTATAACAACAAACGACATCCACTGAATTACAAGATCATGACGTGTATTTATATTTATGAAACATGTATACCACGTACACTTTAATTAACTAAATAGCGTTGTATTATTTATAACACTTAGAAGAAAAACGGTCGTCTACAAAATTGTTTTTCTTTAACAAGACTTGTGTTTTTAGATTATTTTTTACATTTGATGTAAAGACGAATAAAAACAAATCATATTGTCAAAATTTAAATCGTACACGAACACGAGTTGTTTTCAATAAAATCTCGCATTTTATTTCTACTTTTTTCACAGATTTACTAGAAACTCAAATCAAACTCGAAACTTGATACAAAAATAAAATAAAATATCTTCTTAACAATTCCTTTAACTTCTAAATTCTCTAACATATCATGGATATTTAAGCAATGGAAATCCCATAGTCGACGTTTGGAGGACGTGTTTTTCAACAAACGAACGATCATAGGAACCAACTGTGCTCCTCTTTTTGCCTACTTGTTCCTTTATTCATATGAGGCTAACATCAGATAAAGGATACAACAAACACAGTTAAGTCGACCTCATATCTTGACTTATATATAGAAATTACCATGATGGTCGTTTGAAAACAAATCTTCACGACAAAAGAGATGGTTTCAGCTTCCCACTTGTGAACCTCCCATTTCTATGTAGCAACATTCCAGCAGCACCTGCATACGGAGTATATATCTCCTATATAATTGATGCGGTATTCCTGAGCTTGTAAATTCTATCATGATTTTTTTGACAACGGGTAGACAAAGCAAATTAGCAAAAATGAAAGACAAGAATACAAAACATTAGTTTAAATCGTCCATTCGTAAATTTTAAGGACGCCATCATGAGTTAGTTGACTGCTATGGAATATCCGTTTCACAGTTGACAATGGACATGTTCCAATTGTCATAACAACAATCCCGTTCCATTTTCCCGAATGTGACCTACCGAATTAGACTTTTTTTTACTGACTTGAGCAACACGACAGCTACATGTGAAGCAGGATCTACTTACCCTTCCGGAGATCGCCTCTAGTTTTTGGTGGGGTTCGTGTTGCTCAGTTCTCAGTTTTCTTTATTTTGTTTTGTGAACTGTTGTTTGTTTGCCTTTTTCTTTTTAGCCATGGCGCTGTCAGTTTATTTACGACTTGTGAGTTTGAATGTCCCTCTTCTTCTTCTTTTAGTTGGTTGACGCCTGTGGAGCTATAATTTCGCTGCTTAAGTACTTCCACTTTTGGCAACCATTTCCCCCCTGACTTTGAACACGTATGTGAAAACGTAGCAGGGTTAAACTTGTTTTAGAAATCACAACCCTCCGCTTTTTCACATGAACAATTTATTGTGAAGCTTTTTTTATATATATATATTTGATGTTTTAACGGGGATATCACTTTCTTAAATAAACTTTTAAATTGGTAGTTATCATTAGAAGCTTTAAAAATGGGTTTTTTTTTCAATTAAATGCACTATGAAATATCAATATAAGTGGATGGGCGTATACACACACAATCAACAGTAACACAACACACTTAACTGTATCTGGAGGTCTACGTTTGCATTTTAGCAATTGACAAATATCATATCATACGACAACATGTATAACATCATATGTAAAGCTTAGTTTGTATTTATAACACTCACTGAGTAATATAAAGATTTAGCAAAATAAACCTCACCAAAACCCGTGGTCCTCTGTGACACTGATATTTCATAATGATCATCCAAATAATGATAACGTCCGTGAAACTTTCAAAAGGATAACTTCCACTTTACCGTTTGGAACCCTTTATGCAATAGTTTCCTCGCGAGCAATACACTATATAAAGGAGATAATGATTGGAAACACTTACCTTGGACTATAATATCAGGAAACACTAACTCTGGACTATAATAATAGGAAACACTAACCCTGGACTATGATATCAGGAAACCAGGAAACACTAACCCTGGACTATAATATCAGGAAACACTAACCCTGGACTATAATATCAGGAAACACTAACCCTGGACTATAATATCAGGAAACACTAACCCTGGACTATAATATCAGGAAACACTAACCCTGGACTACCTTGGACTATAATATGATATAGTCCAGGGTTAGTGTTTTATGATACTATAGTCCAGGGTTAGTGTTTCCTGATATTAAATTTCAATATCAGGAAACACTAACCCTGGACTATAATATCAAGATCTTTACTCCATATGCACGCTCTTTAGCATCAACCTAGTGGCTGTCAAAAGTGAACAGTATACTTTGAACTAAACTTCTAGTTTACTAAGATAGTTTTTCATTTGTGGTGTTTCTAGATGTGTAAACAATTAAAATATGTCCACATGTTCAGAAAAACAGAAATTGTTGAGCCTCAATATTTCAACTAGTTTTGTAAAAAAAGAGCTTTTAACTTATTCGTAACAATATTTGTGTGTAAACAAAATTATAAAAACTACCGAATCAGTTTCTTCTTCTGCCGTTTGGAATTCTTATTGCTCCTTTTGTTTTTGTTTTTCTTGATTTAAGTTAGATGCCTAAAATATTGTAGAAAAAGAATGATAACTCTTGCATCTAAAAAAACTAGACAAAAAAGCGTAAGTTTGAGAAGTCTAATTTTGGCGAGTGACAGTTTTCAAAAAGACGCTTTTATTTAACATTTGACTTTAATGCACCCACTTACATAAGGCTATATTATATATCATTCGAAAGCTTATTAATCGTACTTTATGTTTTGCCCGGTCGTCAATAATTCGTACGGTGCAATTTTCGTTAAATCAAGATCAAAGGTCAAAATTGAAAATTTGTAAATTTTGCTAGAACTAAACAAAATGCCCTTTTCTGGTACTTGTATGCTATTTTTTCTAAAAATTATCTGAATCTTATAAAACAAAATACCATAATTCCAAATCAAATGCAAACTAAAATGTTGATTGCGCAATATTTACAGGAAATTGCATTTCTTGAAAAAACTTCCAAAAATGATAAAATTGCAATAATAGCTAAATGCTTCCCGAGATTTGAATATTTATATGTCAACAATAGAATAAAATAATCCTTTATAGGCCAAGGGATTTTTTCATCATTTAGACTGCAATTAATATACTATAGGTCAGTATGCAGCGTACTAATGAAACTTTTGCAGTTGCCATAAAAACACCATCTGCAAATATAGATCATTTTGCTTTTTTTGGCTAGATAATATTGTCAATATCGTCAGAAAATGATTAACCATATTTGAAAAATTTTAAAGGAAGTACTTTAAGGAACAAACAAGATATATTTAGTAAAAATTAGTTTTTTTCGATTTCGAAGACATGTTACGAAGTTTATTTTCGTTCAATATTCGAAGGAATACTCTTTGTACCATGCGCTTTTCAATTACAAATCCAGCCAATTTCTTTTAATGTTAGTCCATTATTATATATTTTATTAGTTATTTTATCAAATATTACTGAAAATTAATATTGTGGAAGATTGAATACCCTTCCTGGGCAACTGTCAATTTGAGAAAATTGTCAAAAGTCGCTGTCAGATCAACAACAGCGATAAATTCAACCACAATTTTCATTTCTCACAATTGTATAAATATTTTAGAATACAATAAACTTCATTTTAACCATATAAATATTCTTAATGTACATGTACTATCTTTCATATGCAAATGTTCAATCAATGCTTGACAGATGATCTAGCGCTCTGTTTTTCTGAATGACTTGAATGAAAATATTGTGTGGGACATCTACTAGAAATGTTCATGCAAAACCATGGTCAATTAAATTTGAAACAAAAGTGGTTCAAATGCCTTTATATTTCAGTTTTCATTTAGTAAATTTATTTGCATAATGTAGCTTAAGTTAACATTAATTATATCAAAACTGCTTTGTTTGGTAAGAGGTTGCCTACTTTTACAAAAGACCATCGATGTTGAGTGGTAGATTTTTTATTGTGACACCTTCACAGTAATTTCGTAATTCAGGAAGTGTAAGTATTGTTATTGCGAATTGCTAGAGTTTCCAAATAAAAAAAAATAATGGAAGTAAATAGAATGGCGACTTGTCTCAATTTATTTACTTGAAATTACGTAGTTTGATAGGATTTGAAATACTTTGGCCAGGCATAAAGAACATTTTCACTGATTTATATAAAAGCTTTCACTTCCCTAGTCAATGCACCATGCAGTATAAGCAACCAAGAAAACATATATACATATTGAAATAGCAAAGTTTTGTTTCCAAACTTTCCCCTTTAAGCATGAATTTCCTGTGTATTATAACCATTAACCTTTTTTGCACTTTTAAGATTTGATTTTTTTTTCAACCTACAATTGACTACATACAATTTGTTTTAACATAGGACAGCTAAAAAGGCTATCTTTTGCAGATGGCGGTATTTAAGGCAACTGCATAGGATTTTTAAATTGGCTGTTTAATTAACAAGAAGCGTTATTACAGTAATTTTATGATGTCAAAAACTAAGCACTAAATAAAATATGTTATTTGGTTTTATGGTGATTAATTATAATTGAATCACAGAAAAAAAATTTGGTTTTCACGCATGTTTATCATTTTCACTGGAATTTCTAGAAAACGGCGCTACTTGTTAAAATTCCGGCATTAATATTTCAATGTTCTTATGATAAATAACTGTAAACATATGTTCTAACAGATTTTCATATTTCCATGCAAAATATTATTTTTCAGAAGACAGAATATGCAAAAATGCTGACATCTTGTAAAATTAGAAATTGTCTGTCCTTGAACTTTCATCGTGATTTGACGGAAACTGCACCATACGAATATTTGACGACCGGGCAAAATAAAATAGTACAAAGATTTTGTGCTTTCGAATGGTATATGATTTAGCCGAATGTAAGGTGGATGTTTAAAAAAATTAAAATTTTATGGTTAAAGTCACTCGTCTAATTGTGTTAAAGTAATGCAATTTGGATACCGGTTCCCATTAGAAACGAAAAGGAAAAGGGGAAATAAACAAACACACACACACACTATATGTATACGCTGGATAACGTTTTTAGTCTAAGCAAAAACACAATTGGAAATTGTATAAATTTTGCAATCATATTATATAAAATTGAGAATAGAAATGGGGAATGTGTCAAAGAGACAACAACCCGACCAAATAAAAAACAACAGCAGAGGGTCACCAACAGGTCTTCAATGTAGCGAGAAATTCCAGCACCCGAAGGCGTCCTTCAGCTGGCCCCTAAACAAATATATACTAGTCCAGTGATAATGAACGCCATACTAATTTCCAAATTGTACACAAGAAACTAAAATTGAAATAATACAAGACTAATAAAGGCCAGAGGCTCCTGACTTGGGACAGGCGCAAAAATGCGGCAGGGTTAAACATGTTTGTGAGGTCTCAACCCTCTCCCTATACCTCTAACCAATGTAGAAAAGTAAACGCATAACAATACGCACATTAAAATTCAGTTCAAGAGAAGTCCGAGTCTGATGTCAGAAGATGTGTGCTAGCGTGTATTTATTCACGATTGAATAAATACCGTTATGATTTTGTAATGTATATTTTATTTCCGATTTGAATTTGCTTTTAATAAAGATGATTTAATTCCTAATTCATATTTGTGTTTTCGTTTTCAAATAGATTAATTACGGATTGTAATTAATTATGAGTTGTGCTATTCGTATTTTATATTCACGGACTTTGACGATTGACTAGTTCGGCCTTGATTGTTACTCACTTCTACTATTCTGATGGTCAGTGTTTTACGCTTGATTTGACCGCACACTTTCTGCTATTTCATTGGTTATATATCTTTTGGCGGTTTATTTCTATTCAGTCTATATTGAATTGTGGATTGATGTTCAAACCGAACAGACGTTTCTTATACTTTATTTGCTGTTTCATATTTTGTACTATTTGTATTGGAGGAATTCCACGATTATTTCAGGTCAGTTTGCTTACTTATCTCTTTAGATATTCTGTCTTTGTCTTACTTTCATTGTAATTTTATTACCGGATTAATCAGTATTTCACGCATGAGTAACTTTCCATTTTAGCATGAATTCGTAGTAAGAATGTGTATCGTGTGATTGGTGAATGAATGTTGTAAACTATTTAAAAGGTTAACGTAACTTTTATAACAGGCACATGATTGATTTACATTTGAGCTACATAATTTAAGCCTGGAAATAAATAGAGTAAATATAAACGTATTGAATGCCGAATATTTGAGCAGAATGAGTCCGAGAGTAAATGAGTAAAATGTTAACTTGATAAATACTTTTCAGAGTCTTTATAATATTTTTGTCTCCGATAGATAGATTTTAAGTACTTCATAAGTCTGTGCATAGTAACTATAATTTAGTATTTGTTATACAGGTATTTGACAGAGTTCTGCATATGATGTAGATATACGTAGAGGCATAACCTTTGTACCTCATACGAGGTAAGAATGAGTGTTCATTTGTAGTTGCTTATTATTTTATTAGCTTAGTTATTTTGCTTTGTTTAGCTTAGCTTAGCTTTATCAGTTACCATCTTTGAGACTTGTTTCTGCCAGCTATACAGTTACCTTTAGGGTAGTGCTAGTGATCTTTGTTACTACCTGGTCTATACTTAGAGTATTTCTATCCCAGACTGATCATTGGTATTGAGTGGACAGTTTAGACTTTGACTTGAGCATATTATAGTTTATACAGTGCGTTATAGTACATGTAGTATATTCGATATAGATATATTTTATCCGTAGTTGTCGTACTTTTCGATTGGCTTATTATACGTTGATTATTCGACCGTTGCAGCTATACTCGGATATTTTGTACGCGCATATTTTTTTATATATACAGTTTTCCGTATTGCCGACTAGATTTTGATTTTGTTCTGGATTTTCACACTGGAATTTCTTTTCAACATGGCTACTAATTTCAAGGAAGAAGAAATTATTACTGCACAGCCAAAAAGTCCAAAGACGCCTACAGCTGAGATGATGAAGACTTTTGAGATGTTTGAAAAGATGGGAGCTAAACCTAAAGCTGATACCCCTGAGGACTTAAAGAATTGGATGATGGAATATCTGATGTCACAGGGAGCACTCAAGGAACAGAAACCAGAACCAGCTCCTAATTAACAACCACATTCACTTGTAGCACCACCTAAACCAGTTAATGTGACCAAGATGATGATGAACCATCCACCAAAGATAACCTGGTTTTCAGGAACAGAACCAAAGGCAGGCGACACTACCTATGAATTATGGAGACATGAAATCCAGTGTTTACTTAAGCAGAATTATGAGCAAGATGCTATATTGAATGCAGTAAGAAGATCATTAAGAGGGGAAGCAGGACTTGTAGCTATGAGGTTGGAACTCAACGCAACTGTAAAAGTTATAATCCAGAAACTTGATAGCATATATGGAAGTGTGGACAAGAAAGAAGAGCTTTTAGCTGAGTTTTATGGTTCAAGACAACGACCAACAGAAAGTGTAACAGCCTGGAGTTGTAGACTGGAAGGAATTATTGGAAAAGCAGTTGATAGAGGACTTGTACAGAGACAAGATGTTGATAACATGCTTCATGCAATGATTTGGACAGGATTAAAACCACACTTGAAGGATATTTCAGGACATAAATATGATACCATTGGTGATTTTGATGGACTACGTGTAGCTTTAAGGCAGATAGAGAGCGATCATAGCAGCAGAAGTGAAACACTACCAGCAGAGACCAAGACACACATAAACAAGGCTATAACAACCCAACCTGAAGACGAAGGTCTACAGGAGATCAAAGGTTTGATTAATCAGATACATACCAGACTGGATTGTAATGATAAAAGATGGGAGCAAGCACCATGGAACCATCAGGAACAACATACACAACCCCCACAATTTCAACCACCAAATCAGTCGAGACAATGGCAGCAGCCCAATCAGTCATCACCATGGCAACAGCAACCACAGTTTGGACAACAACAACAAAATAGAGGAGGATATAGAGGTAGAGGAGGAAATTCAAATAGAGGTAGAGGACAGAACAACTACAGAGGAGGAAGAGATAATCCAGATAGAGATTACCAATGCTGGAGATGTGGACAGACAGGACATCTGAAGATAGGATGCAAAGTTAGAATGGATCATAGTCAGCAACATTTAAACTCCAACAAGCCTATGCAGGGGGAACGTCCATAGGTTTAGAGAACAGCAAGGTTCCCAAAGTCAGTCGGGTAAAGACACCACCAGGACTCTTTGGTCAGCCAACAGAAGTAAAGATGAACATAAATGGTATGGAAACATCAGCCTTATTAGATACCGGCTCAACAGTGTCAACAGTCAGCCAATCTTTCTTCAACCAGTATATACAGACACCATTAATGGACATAACAACCTTGCTAGATATAGAGTGTGCAGATGGGCAACAGTTACCATACCTTGGCTATACTGAAACTTGCATACAGATACCAGGTCACCATCAGGAATACCCATGTATACTCCTAGTTATACCAGACAGTAGATACAACAAACAGGTACCGCTGCTACTAGGAACAAACATGCTTTCAACCATCATAGATCAGCTACCAACACAGAAAGAATGGACCGGTGAAGATACGCATTTCCAACATAACTACCAGAACTGTAAGTATACCACCTAGAGCCATAATATGTGAGATCCAACCAGTTACCATCGAACCATCGCAACCAACAACACAAGATGATGAAAAGGTAAGTATTATGGAGAAGATGGAATTCACCAAAAGTAATCTCACGGATGAACAATTTGAGGAAGGACGTACACTTATCCGTTCGTACATGGACATCTTTTCAAAGAGGGATGATGATGTGGGTCACACCGACACGGTGCAGCATAGAATCGACCTTCTTGAAGATAAACCGTTTAAAGAGAGATACCGCCACATACCACCAACAGCATATGACGAGGTACGGGCACATTTGAGGCAGTTACTGGATATGGGGATTATTAGACCATCACACAGTCCTTTTGCGTCCAATGTGGTATTAGTGAGGAAGAAAGACTCCAGCCTGCGCCTGTGTGTAGACTACAGAAAGCTAAACAACGCTACAAAAAAAGATAGTTATGCACTCCCAAGAATAGATGAACTTCTGGATTGTCTGGCAGGATCGACGTACTATTCGGTCGTAGATATGAAATCAGGGTACCATCAGATTGAGATCTATGAGCCACACAAAGAAAGAACAGCCTTTACAGTCGGTCCATTGGGTTTTTATGAGTATAACAGGATGCCGTTTGGTTTAACCAACAGTCCAGCCACTTACCAGAGAATGATGGAGGACTGCTTAGCCGACTACAATCTGAGGATATGCTGTGTTTTCATAGACGACGTTATCATTTTTGGGAAGACGTATGAGGAGCATCTAGAGAACCTCAGGCTAGTGATGGAGAGAATAAGGCAAGTCAACTTAAAGCTAGCGCCAAAGAAGTGTTCCTTCTTTAAGAGACGGGTGAAGTTTGTTGGTCATATAGTTTCAGAGGCAGGAAAAGAGATAGACCCAGAGAAGACAGACAAAGTAACTACTTGGCCGAAACCAACATCGCCAGAGGATGTCAGACGATTTCTTGGGTTTGTAGGCTACTACAGAAGATTCATCAAGAATTTCAGCCAGATTAGTAGACCTCTCACTGATTTGATGCCATCACCAACAGGTAAGAAAGGAAGCAAAGGAAAGACCAAGAAACAGATAGCATGGAACTGGGGACCAGATCAAGAGACAGCCTTTGCCACCTTGAAGCGACTACTTACATCAGCACCTATTTTAGGATATGCCGATTATACTCTACCGTTTGAGTTACACACGGATGCTTCGGGAATTGGATTAGGAGCAGTCTTATATCAGGAACAGAAAGGTGAAAAGCGAGTTATTAGCTATGCTAGCAGGGGTCTGACGAAAGCGGAAAAGAACTACCCGCCACATAAATTGGAGTTTTTGGCATTGAAGTGGGCTATTACAGATAAGTTTAAAGATTACCTGTTTGGACAACAATTTACGGTATGGACAGATAACAATCCACTCACATATGTTCTGACAACAGCAAAACTGGATGCTACAGGTCACCGATGGTTAGCAGACTTAGCCAGCTATCACTTCAACATCAAGTACCGCCCTGGAAGAACAAACGCAGATGCAGATGGACTCAGCCGGCTACCAGTTTCTGAAGATCGATCAGACATCAACATTGATTCCGTACGTGCCATCTGTGATGCAGTTGTACCAACACCTTTTGCAGAATGTTTAGCCATTAACCCCAACTTAGTTCAGGACGAAGAGAACAATGTGTTAGATGGGCCATCAACCACTGACATCATAGATTGGAAGAAAGCCCAACAACAGGACAAGATGATAACACGTTGGATAGAGATGGTAGAAAAACAGCAGAAACCTGATAAAGGAGAACCCATATTGAAGAGACAATTTAACCACCTACAGATTATTGATGATATTCTATACAGAGTAGTTAATACTGAAGATGAAGTGAAGAAACAACTTGTATTACCATCACAACTTATCACCACCATTTTACAAGCATACCACAATGATATAGGACACCAGGGAAAAGATAGGACTCTATCACTACTCAGGGACCGCTTTTATTGGCCAGGTATGGCGAAAGATGTAGAGGAATGGCTTTCACACTGTGGCAGATGTTTACGGAGGAAAACCATCCCTAATCACAGAGCACCTCTGGTAAGTATTCAGACCACGGCACCGTTACAGCTTGTATGCGTGGATTATCTAACCCTGGAACCATCGAAGGGAGGACAACAGTATGTCTTAGTAATTACGGACCATTTCACCAGGTTTGCACAAGCTATACCAACAAGGAATATGACAGCAAGAACAACAGCTGAAGCACTGTATAACCACTACATTGTTCACTATGGACTTCCCGAAAGACTTCACTCAGACCAGGGAGCACAATTTGAGTCTAAGCTTATTAAGGAACTCTGTACGTTAACAGGAATGGTAAAATCCCGCACCACCAGTTATCACCCACAAGGAAATGGACAATGCGAGAGGTTTAACCGGACATTAATGAGTATGCTTGGAACCCTGGAGGTTGAACAGAAGATAGACTGGAAGGCTTATGTTGGACCATTGGTATATTGCTACAACAGTACCAGACACGATTCAACAGGCTATTCACCATACTTTTTGATGTTTGGGAGAAATCCGAGATTACCAGTAGATATTGCTTTTGGTTTAAGGAAGGAAGCAAAGAGTCAAGACTATATCAACAACCTCAAAGATAGACTAGAGTATGCACACAAGGCTGCAGCAGAAATGTCGAAGAAATCTCAATTGAAACAGAAAGGAGGTTATGATACTAAGGTACGTGGTGCAACTATACAGAAGGGAGACAGAGTACTGGTACGAATCAACGCATTTGAAGGACGACATAAGCTATCTGACAAATGGGAAAAAGATTCTTACCGTGTTCTTGATCAACCAAATAAAGACATTCCAGTTTATACAGTGCAAAAAGAACATGGTGGTGGAAAGAAGCGAAATTTGCACAGGAACCATTTACTACCTGTAGGATTCATCACGGAAACACATGAGCATAATGAAGAGAACAAACCAGTACAGACACTAAGAAAAAGAAAGCCAACAAAAGTACCACCTACAATGATACCCGATAGACCAGTACCAATTCAGGACTACAGACAGAATGAATCTTCTGATGAGGAGTCAGTTGAATTGGTCATTATACATTCAGATGCTGATGATGACAGTAACCCATCCGTTACAGATTTAACATCGCAGCAAGGAGAGCAAAATGAGGTATTAGAGACAGAAGCTTCAGGATCTGATGGGGACGCCCTTTCTCAGACTGATTCAGTTACGACAGTTGATGAGACAGATTCCGAAGAAGAACAGGGAAGCGCTTTAGATAGTGGAAATGACATAGAACAGCAGGAGAATCCACCTGAAGACAGTTCGTCGTCATCTTCTCAGACTATTAGACGGTCTACCAGGGAAAGAAGAAAACCAGCTTGGATGCGGTCAGGTAATTATGATACATCGCATTCAGCTAGTTTGGTAACAGAAAAGGATTGGTACCAGAGGATCCAGTGTATTACGTCATTAGCAGGAACCAACTTATTTGGAGATCTACAAACAGAAGCAGCAAAGACAATTTTAGCTATTGTGAAAACTCCACAGAGCAAATGACGGGACGTCATTTCAGATCAGGGAGGAGTATGTGCTAGCGTGTATTTATTCACGATTGAATAAATACCGTTATGATTTTGTAATGTATATTTTATTTCCGATTTGAATTTGCTTTTAATAAAGATGATTTAATTCCTAATTCATATTTGTGTTTTCGTTTTCAAATAGATTAATTACGGATTGTAATTAATTATGAGTTGTGCTATTCGTATTTTATATTCACGGACTTTGACGATTGACTAGTTCGGCCTTGATTGTTACTCACTTCTACTATTCTGATGGTCAGTGTTTTACGCTTGATTTGACCGCACACTTTCTGCTATTTCATTGGTTATATATCTTTTGGCGGTTTATTTCTATTCAGTCTATATTGAATTGTGGATTGATGTTCAAACCGAACAGACGTTTCTTATACTTTATTTGCTGTTTCATATTTTGTACTATTTGTATTGGAGGAATTCCACGATTATTTCAGGTCAGTTTGCTTACTTATCTCTTTAGATATTCTGTCTTTGTCTTACTTTCATTGTAATTTTATTACCGGATTAATCAGTATTTCACGCATGAGTAACTTTCCATTTTAGCATGAATTCGTAGTAAGAATGTGTATCGTGTGATTGGTGAATGAATGTTGTAAACTATTTAAAAGGTTAACGTAACTTTTATAACAGGCACATGATTGATTTACATTTGAGCTACATAATTTAAGCCTGGAAATAAATAGAGTAAATATAAACGTATTGAATGCCGAATATTTGAGCAGAATGAGTCCGAGAGTAAATGAGTAAAATGTTAACTTGATAAATACTTTTCAGAGTCTTTATAATATTTTTGTCTCCGATAGATAGATTTTAAGTACTTTATAAGTCTGTGCATAGTAACTATAATTTAGTATTTGTTATACAGGTATTTGACAGGGTTCTGCATATGATGTAGATATACGTAGAGGCATAACCTTTGTACCTCATACGAGGTAAGAATGAGTGTTCATTTGTAGTTGCTTATTATTTTATTAGCTTAGTTATTTTGCTTTGTTTAGCTTAGCTTAGCTTTATTAGTTAACTGCTTTTTGGTATTGGCTTAATTAATGCTTATTTTGCTTAGACTGTTTGTTTATAGTTTTAACGGCTAATTCGTATATTATAATGCTTTGTTAAATGAGAAACTATGTTTCTATTTTGCTTTTCTGACAAGTTAAATTCTGTTTCGGATGTCACAGAAAGTTATATTTTGATTAGATAAGGTTAATTGCACATTTTGATAATTTCATGAACTGTGACGTATTTTACAGTAAATTGGTTAATTATTTTGAGTACACATGTACATATTACGTAAATTTATCAGACTGATATAATACATGTTTTAAGAGAATTGATTTATATACGTTGTTATTTAATGTAATATTATTTTACAGGGTTTCTTTTGATGCTTCATTGATTAATAAAACTATCCAGAACCCTATACATAGTCAACTATTATTTACGCCCAGATAGTGCGACTACAGATGTAACCAAAGAAAATAAACAAAATGACAATAATACATAAATAACAACAGACTACTAGCAGTTAAGTGACATGCCAGCTCCAGACTTCAATTAAACTGACTGAAAGATTATGATTTCATCATATGAACATCAGGCACAATCCTTCCCGTTAGGGGTTTCGTATCATACCATCATAACGTATATGAGAAGAACATAATCCGTATCATGCCAACAACTGTTTTTTGTTTGTTTCAAGGCATCTATATGGCAAAGAAAGTTGTAACAAGATTGCAAAAATGCAATTGAAATTGATAAATGTTACAAATGTCTATGGAAAAAAATGTGTAAAGGTTTTTATTGAAATGTGGTATCCAAATCTACATAAATTACTTTAACTGAAATTCAAAACGCCACTAACTACACGAGCATTGCGAACAAGTTGTAAGATAAACAAACCGTAAGAAGGGGACAAGGGAACATCACCATTTAAAAGGAGACAAAGAAACAATCGAGAAGGTCTTTTTAGTCGTAAATATTTTTATAGGGTTTTCAGCCTAGTTATCAATATCCATTATGAATAAAGTCATTCCAAAAATATGTGGCTTATTGGAATCTTTCTGTCCTAATTAAAGTTTAAAGTTTGTCCGATAAGAGAGATGTGTTGCTCTAATTTGTATCTTTTACATCGAATATAAGTTGAAGCGATAATCATTTATAGCAGTTTTGCGCTATTACAGCGTAAAACAACGTCAGTCAATAAGTCAATTAAACCATACATACATGTATCAAATCTTAATTTAGAAACTATTAATTGGCATGTTTTATAAAAATTGCGACAGCATCAGGTTAGCAATAATAAGACATCGCATTCATAAGTATGTTTCACAAAAGTTTTGCAATCGCATTTATTCTCATATATTTTGTATTTTCACCAGTTATCAGTAATTCCAAATAATAAATTTATGAATAAACAATTTCTGAATAATACTAACTAATTAAAAGTATTTATTGGTTCTTAATTATACTTTGCCTTTTATGGGAAATTTTGTTAGTTAACCTTGACTTTGAAAATCTTGTCTTGCATTTTTAAATATTTTATGTGATTAGCATGTGGCCTTGTTAATACTATCTTATAAAATATATAATACATCTCCACTTTTTATCGTTATTTGATATATTATTCAAATTAAATTTATCTGATAATTTGTAGGTTATTGTCGGTATCTTTTAAGTTCACGTAAAACTATTTTGGGTTCATATATAGTTTGTAGTTTAGAGGAGTAACTTTTCAATATCAAGAAAATTATGTAAAAGAATTACATAAAAAGAATAATAACAGAGAAATTCTGCTTCGAGACAAAAAATAAGTTTAAGTAATAGTTTTCTTGCTTTAATATCTGCCTACGTCCATTGCTGCAGAAAATTATTAACAATATTACACTTCCAAATATCACAAACAGTTCCAATTATAACCAATGTTTATTTTGCAGACGAGCAATTTATATGTCGTCATTAATTTGACGTTTTATATCTTCTATCATAAAGATCCTATCATCTTAAAAATTCATACGCGATCATCTCAAGTAATCTGCCGTGATTAGAAGTGCCGCGCCTGCAACACAAAAATGACAAAAGTATCATTATTAACAACTCATCCATGTAGCAATATACCAAATCCTAGAATTTGATGTTTGTATTGATGGAATTTGTATGCATATTTAAAGAAAGCTGTTGAATTTATTGTGAATTATCATTCGTTTTATACGTGGATATAGACACGTTTGACAACTTTATCGTGTAGTTTTATTGAAGTCGTGAAATTGATAAATCAGAATTATAAATTGTTTGTCATATCAGCTTTGTTACATTGTCTGCCATGATGTATCAGTTTTCGATATGTTTACTACTGGTATACGCAATAGAACAGTACTTGGGTTGTTGCACAAATCTCGTAAAAATGCACGTTTGTCCTGAATGTTCTAGCATTTACTTGTACTGTATTCCTGTCATGTGATGTTGTCATTTAAGTGTTATATTTAACATTGCCATAAAAGTGCCGATTTTGGCTAGCCACAAAACCAGGTTCAACCCACCATTTATTCTAAAAAAAAGTCCTGAATTAAGTAAGGAAAATGGCAGTTGTTATCTTATAGTTCGTTTCTGTGTGTAAGTCATCTTATAGTTCGTTTCTGTGTGTAAGTTATCTTATAGTTCGTTTCTGTGTGTAAGTTATCTTATAGTTCGTTTCTGTGTGTAATGCATTGTTGTTTGATTTTGTTGCACTTCAGTGTTCTGTTGTTTCATTGTTTCCCTCTTATATTTGATGTGTTTCTTCAGGTTTTAGTTTGTTACCCGGATTTGCTTTCTCTCAATCGATTTTTGACTTTTGAACAGTGGTATACAACTGTTGCCTTTATTTGTATCATTAGGAATAGGCATACAGTAATGAGACGGCAACCGAACGACATAAATAACCAACTATATCTAGAGGAAGTACTGCAGTAAACAACAGTAGAAAGAAGCATACATAAAAATATGTCATACTGTAGATTGCTCAAGTTTATAAAATTGTGAGTAAACTACGCAAAACTTTTTTAAAGATCAACCAACCACACTCATTTCTACAAATTACGAAAAATAACGATATATTTGACGAGGCTCCTGACTTTGCGAAGGCACATGTATATTTGGTGGGCTTAAAATAGTTTTGAAATTTGAAATCTCCATCTCTTCCTTTTGTAATGTATACAAATATAGTTCACTTTAATGATATCTTTTTCGTGTAATAGCCCAATATGTCATGCCTTGTTTCGGTATATTTACAGTTCTAGAGGATCTTTTATTGATATTACAATTGTAGCATTATTTCCTTTCGTTATATTTTTGTTTTAGATATATCTCAAAAGTGTGATAATTGACAACTCTCCCATTATAATTATGCCAATAAACGGTTTCGATACGGTCTTGCCTTCTTAAATGCATTTATATTTTTTTAATAATATCACTAATAGATAATGGGCTCTTCTTTCCCTATTTCGCATCTTAAAATTACCTTTTATTATTATTTTCCAACTCTTCCTTTTTCTTTTTCGTGTTATTTCTTATTAATATGTTTTGTATGCTTTAAGTTCAAAGGACGTTTTACGTTTTAGTACAGCTTCGCACTATAACTTACGTGTTTATAACAAAACTTGCTAACCGTTTATCATAGGAGCCAAGACATTTTTTTATTATGGAGGGTGACTATTTGTTGTGTTCTGAATTGTTAACAAAACAGTCTTGACATTAGCAGAGAATTCTTAACAAATATGAAACATCACAAAATTTGAGGTATCCAAAAATACATCTTGAACAAGATAGAGTATTTTTTTAGTGCTATAAGTTGATGAAGATATTTTATAATGGTTTCCCAGAGTTTATTGTATCTTCAATATGTGTTATATTTCTACTTACTCCTTGTGATAAATACGGAAGGGAAAGATAAAGGTTTATTTAACAAGTCAGGAATATGACAGTTGTTAAACATTTGTTTGATGTGTTTGAGCTTTTGATTTTGCCATTTGAAGAGGGACTTTCCGTTTTGAAATTTCCTCGTAGTTCAGTATTTTTGTGATTTTTCTTTTTTATACAGTAAGTTTGCAATCATGTTCACTGTAAACTACAGTACTACATATGAACCAAGTAATTAAACTTATTCAGATATCTTCCTTTGATCAGACAAAGAAGTCAAGGTTGATCCGTCATCTTAGCTACGATACCCAGGGGATCCAATTAAAACGAGGCAGGCCTTTCCTATAGATGTGCAATTAACTGTTAATAAAATAGTAACGAGCTTGAAGCATGTTACCTCACCCTTCAAGTAAATGTTGAATGTTACATGCATTTCTTTAATTAAAGACAATTGATTTTTGAAAGGTTCTTAAGTAAAGATCTCTTCTTTAGACCAGAGAGTACCGAATCCTTTTGAATTTTCATAAATGGCTGAAAAAGAATATGAAGTTTAGAGGTAACATACACCTTGTCCAGATATAAACAATAGGCAACAGCGAAATATAGATTTTGCAATATGAACTCCCCCTCCCCCCCCCCCCCCCGATAAAAAACAAAAACAAACAAAGATGTTGATGAAAGTGAACTTATGCTGTTTCATAAATGAATACAACATATTGTGTGACACAAGAGATACATGTCTATCGCATTGACTGTTAATCGACAGAAAAAAAAAATATCAAAGAATTCGAAATACCTAAATATAAAGTTGGATATGTGACTCATTTATTTTTTTTAGAATACATCTTTTTGTCTTGTTATGTACATTGATAAGCGCATAAAAGGTTAAAATCAGCATAACGGCGCGACAATATCACGCTGCAAAAGGATAGTTTTTTTCTGATATCTATTATACATGTACATTTGTACTTAAAAGACATACAACTATCACGGTGGTCACTTACATTTTCATATCAATAAAACACAAAATGTGATCGCCAATAACAATCACTCCAAAAATACCAAACAAATACACGTTATACAAATAATTAGGGTTGCAACATGAACTGTGGATACAGGTAATCACCACAATTACAAAATTACACAATTACACCCCCCCCCCACCTCCGAAAAAACCCTAACATATATGCACGACAGACGTTCTCCGTCGAGTGAAACTGAGTTATTCAGGGCCAACTAAAACTTATCTATTATACTTCTTCTCATATTGATGTTTACCCTACAATGTTAAATCCACAACCCTAAAAGTATAATTCGTATATATAAGAATCATTGAACCGTAAATAAGGTTTTAAAACCAAGTTAGTGAATCACGTTTGCCCAACATTTTCAGAACTTAAGGATATGTTTAATATAAAAATTTTCACGTTAAAGCATAGTTTTCATGGGTTAAATGAATATGTACAAAAATGGATAAACAGTAAAATTAAAAAGTTCTTTGAAAAACAGATCAATTCTCGAAAAAAAAAAACAAAAAACGACAAGAGACAAACAAGTACAAGACTCAGTGCAGAATTTTTTAGATTTGTGTTAACGTTAAGCAACGTGTAAATGATGTATGCAAAACCAGAATCAACAAAAGCTTTTAAATTCAATGTAGATACCACAAGAACATTATATATGCAAGACTACATAATCTGTTATTGTGCAGTAACCTTGTAGATTTATGAAGTTCAATTTCCCATATTAATCTTAG
This sequence comes from Mytilus galloprovincialis, assembly GCF_965363235.1. Classification (NCBI taxonomy): domain Eukaryota; kingdom Metazoa; phylum Mollusca; class Bivalvia; order Mytilida; family Mytilidae; genus Mytilus; species Mytilus galloprovincialis. The sequence continues at coordinate 38,059,298 of NC_134845.1, read as the reverse complement.
ATTTGACTCTACAAATAATCAAAACATTTCTATGAAAACATATTGAATTTGCTCAAACGATACAAAAGAAACGATTTTATTAAGTGGAAATCAAAAGACTCCTTTGTGTTCTAAGGACAGAAATCAGATTATGGCGCTGTTTTCAATCTAAAATACAAACAGAACAAAAATTGACACATTGTTTTCTATCATAGCATTGCCTTATTAAATTCATACAAATAAAATTGGAATCATTGCTGTCCATTTATCATGTTATCAATAACATTCTACAATGCGAAATAAAGATTCTGGGAAAGATGATGACTTTGCTTATTAAATCGGACATATTACTTTAGATGTACATCTTGAACGTAGGCAAATAGTGGCTATTATTTTATGATTTTTATCTACAATGAAATCAATCTGGGCATTATGACGTCTTAATCACATTTGAGGGGTTTTCTGCAATCACTAAAGAGCCTATGGTAGTAAACTCCCTGGTTTAATCTGCATCTAAAAAGCGATGTCGTCTGCTAAGGGAAATGTTTTACTTACAATGAGTCATATTAATGGTTCGCTTCAATTCATGTGGAAAGTATATATATTACAGAATTATTAGGATTTGTTGTTTGACTGAGACTTCTTACTCAAATAAATGCGTTTTGAAATTTGGTACACGCGCCATTATTTTACTGGTGAAATTTAATTATAGCGTACGTTCCAGCAATTGTTATAAATTTGATCCGAAAGTAGTTCACGGTCGACAGACGATTGAGTAGGTGGTGACAATGTCAAATAGAAACTTATTCCCTGTTCAGGTTTTACTTTTACCGGTTAGATGTAACAAATTAACGAGCCTAAAAGTCGTTCTTTTGACAATGAATTTAGGCAACAACCATTTTCTTATCTGGGAGGGACCTGGGATTTTTTTGAAAAAAATATTTTGATGGCCTAGCTGAACGAAAAAAAAATTATGTTTTGCACTGTAGCTGAAAAAAAATTATGCTGTCACCTGCTTGAGAAAAAAAAAAATTGCACTGCTGAATTTGAGAATAGTGAAAATAACAACAGTTGAGACAGTGGAACAGCAGATTATAAACATCTGTCCAGTCTACAGATTAAGCTAAGATTTATATTTATACCTTATTACTTTTTGTATTTTCCTGTAATAGTGTTTGATCCAGAAATATTTAAAAGCATTCCAAATCTCCCACATGTATGCTACTACATTAAGACATACTTAAAGGGGCACTAGCTGTCAAATTCATGGTCACCGATTTGACTCAAATTCTCATATTTGATTTATAACAATGTAAAACATTTATCCAAACTATCAAAAGTCTAAAATAAACAGTTTACAGAGCATAGGGTAGATAATATATAGGTTCGTTTCGTGTGTATTTTAGTCCAGACGCCATCTAATTACCTATCGATTTGACCTCAGATGACTATATAAGCGATGTAAACATAAATAAAGATATGAATAGATTAAACCAACACGTGCAATTAGATTTTTATAGGTCTGTTTGATTTTATTTTACAGATTAACAATAGATGTTTGTCATTGTTTTTAAGGGGACGACCATTTGATATTCTGGGGGGGGGGGGGGGGGGCAGGAGGATTTGTTTTTGATCGGTTATTTATTTTTGCAAACTAAGAGGACAGATTATTCATTTTCTGCACTAATTAAGCAAGATTTTTTATTTTCATTAAAGCAAGGGACTGATTATTCATTTTCACAACTATATTTTTGATATTCGAAAAACATACATGTTTTGTTTATAAATAATACATATAGTATAGTCAAGTCATTATGTAACATTTAATTAGATTAACCATCCCCCTCTACAGAAATGAATCTTTTAAATTCCCAACTGCATATACACATAGTATTAAGTTTAGTTATAACTAGGCACTTTTAAATGTTTTGGCAAACCTACTATGCCGAGCGGAGCGAGGCAAAAAATTTTTTGAAGGGTTTTGGAGCCACTGAAGGCCCAAGAAGCTATAGAACAAATGATGCAAAATCATGCTTTCTGGGTGTTCGGAAGACCCTTTCATAATCTGAAAATGAAGTTTTGTTTTAATAATTTTTTGACAATATTTTGGTCTCAAAGCAAAATGTATAAATTCAGTGTAAGACTGAAGTTTCTAGGGAAAACATCAAAAGACCAATGTGCATGATAAAGCAAAAATGGAATTCACATAGTTGAGCCTGTGGCTGCTGTTTTTTTTTTTTAAACTCATGATCAAGTTCATAACAAAATTACTAGATTAAAAAGGAATGCAACACTAACAGAATACAGAAGGGCAATCAATGAACAAAAGACAAATAAATAAGAAACATTGATCCCGAAAAATCAGGGCTATAAGTCTGAGGGAAAACAGAACTTTCTTCTTGCAAGGCCGTGAACACAATTTGATATGGAGACAAGCGTTTGGTTTTGAAATTTCCTACATGGAGTTACGACCCTGTTAAAATAAAGGTGAGGTAAGGTTTCCTGAGACAATATACTTCAAGTTAATTGAAACCAATTTTCAGACATTTCAAGTATATTTAAATAATATTTATACTTTTGTTATTAAAAAATTTGGGAAGTGTTTCCCAATTTTTTTTGGGAAAAAAGATGAATTTATGAAGAATCTGGTGCCATCTCATATACTTTCGATTAGACCTGCTGATTTATTTATTTTCTATACATTGCAAGTCAGGTAATTTATTTTCAAACTACCACAGAACAAACTATTTATTTTTGTGATTATCAAGGCTGAGTTATCTATTTTCAAAATCCTCCTGCCCCCCCCCCCCCCCCCAGAATATCAAATGGTCGTCCCCTAACCGTATAAGAATGATTTTATGTGCATCGAATTAGTAATCAAATGATTTACCGTAGTTTCACTTTCATTGTTGACATTCTTTTTCTTTAAATAACCAGTATACGTACAATGCATGCGTTGTCAATCTCTAGCTAGGGGTTAAATTGAAGTTCACATGAATACGGATTTAAAGAGGTTGACTCATTCACTTGCAAGTGAATTACTAATTATCAATGTTTCTTAGCGTAATTTGACAAAATTGAACCTTTTTGGCCGCAAAAAGCGAATTGTTATTTCACTATTTCACTTTCGTTAATGATTGAACAGAAAAAAAAAAAACTTTAGATTTTTTATATATATCGTAGCTAGTGCCCCTTTAAAACTGCAACTATTATAAACATGATATGGTCATTTTTTAACAGGGATAGATATGGTATCATATTAAAACAGTCTTTTAAAGTAGCCCTGATTGTGTATGACACAGACTTGTATACCTGTAGTATTTTCCTTTGTATCATTCTGTATCATTCTTTATACTTCTTTTTTCAATGGAATGTCAATTATCATAGTTGAAACAGTGGATGTTTATAATTTGGAGCTACTCACTCTTTGCCATTACATATCATGGCAATGGTGGCCACTTCAATTGCAGTATTAAAATTCAAGGACTGTGGTACCTGTATGACGGACTCAGAGAATATCATAATGTAGAAAGTGGGCTAAAAAAACAACAGAGACAACAGCCAATGCCAGGATACAGACAGAGCCATGCACTTTACATTTTACATCAATTAAAAAATTAAAATGAATTTTATGTAAATTTTATGGTTTTGAGAAAAAAAAATGTATTTCTGTTCCACATTATAGGAAAAAAAATTTTGCTTTCCTTCTCATAAGAAAAAAAAAATTTTATCGGAGGAAGGTTCTGAAAAAAAATTTATGAACATAATAAAAATCCCCACAAATTCGGTACATGTGTTCATGGCAAAGTAAGCAAATGGCAAATTACCTTTTCACCTTCGCATATATCCGTAGCGAGACTTAAACTCTTACAAAAGTGACGAGATCTCAAAGAAGTTGTCGACTATCTGTATATAAACCTGTCTATATCTCATTTCCGAAGTGATTCGAGTGATTATTTGATTTCAGGAAAATGCTCACAAATACAAGGATAAACTGCAAGTAAAATTAATAAGTCAAAAACATGTCAAATAGAAAATGAAATCCCGGAAGCTTTCTAATACCACCTACCACCTGCGACAACGAATAAACAATTACGCAAATGATTTTCTAAGTTCTCGCATGTAACACATAAAAAGAGGCAAGCAGCAAAGTCGGGGGTATTAAATATTTTAGGAAACGAAAGTGTCATATTGTTAACTTTTTTTAACATAAAGATTGGCCTAATTCCTAGAAATTATTGTAATTAGAAACACTGTGCTGTCAACTTAAGATGGTAAATTCTATAAAACCCACTCAGTAAATAGTGATTGCCTCTGTAATATATAAGCAAACACATGTTTGCATCATAGATGTTAGATATCAATAGAGGGAACGCATGTGTTAATTCTTGAATCAAAGTATTGTATTTAAGTGATTATTATTTTTTTTTGCTGATTAAACCCTGATTACTTTAGTACATTTCTGCTGAACCCATCATCAGTTAAACATTTTTGGTAAACATTTTTGGATAAAAGGTTATATAAAGATATGAAAAAGCGGCAACATTAATTAAGCACCGATAGTTAAGCACCATAAATCAAACAAAAACAAACAGGGACAAAAATTAAGTGAACTCTTAAAGGAGTCGACAAATGTAATAATATCCCAACTGACATTGTGCACCCTTGAATTGACCGTTTGAGCAAAGTTTTTAATCGTTTTAATATTTGAAGGACAAAATAATGTTGACATTCTTTTATTTTGTCGAATTTTTAGAAGTACAAAATGCATTCAATATTTTCAAGGAAAATGCCTCAATAACGAAGTTGCTTGAACATATTTAATTAAGCTTTGCTTTTTCTTTTTCATAAAACTTGTTTTTCATTGCAACAAACATATTAAAATTCTGCAGAAGTTACAGCAATCATATAATTGAGAGTGATATCGAATGAACGTGTTTAATCTATCTCGACTGCTTTAATTACTTCTTGAACAATTGATGATATCTCAGTTTTATGCTTATTTATTGCTCAAACATCTTCTTTCCGTACAATTGACTTAAATAATTGATGCTTAATTTAGAGGAAAACAATGCACGTCAGTGGCTTCCATTCCAAAAAATATTGTTAACTTTATAGAATGATTCTGAGAGAGAATTTGCGGTATCTGGGGAGAACATAAAATATCTAATTCATATCGATCTATTCAGTTTTGGTTTCTTAAAGAAAAGATCTAATTTGGTTACATACACATAAGCTAGGTTTTGATTTGAGCTGAATGACCGGAAATCATGAAAACGTCTGCAACCAATGATATCAATGAAAGAAGCGCCAATTTTGCTACATCTGATAAAGGAAAACTAATTTGATACCAATATTATATTTGTGACGAATAAAACAGGTTTTGTGAAGGTAATTCACTTTGCTCAAATGTTTCCATATCTGTCAATATTGATTATCATATATCAATGAGAAAAGTTTAAAGGCAATTATATACCCACTGTGATTTTTTGTTTTTAATTACGATGTGAATCGACTGAAAGGTAAGCTTTATTTCTAATTTATTCAACATCAAAAAGTAAAATCGCATAGTACATTTCAAAAGTTTACAATACGCAAGACATAAATCTTACTAAAGAATCACCGAACTTTGAACTCTGTAATTAAATAGCCGATTAATGTGATAAATAAGTGCAAACCAGCAATGTACAACGTTACGGTCTAAGATTGATATGAAAAATATGAAGCTATTTAAAGTTTAGATGTGTCCAAACAATAATTTTTGAAATAGAAATCAAATCCTTTCCAAGTTTTAACCAAATGATGTTATGCAAATTAACTTCATATATAATGATAGATATTTGGTGTTAACCATTAACAGTATACGTAGCTTCTTTGGGGGAAGGCTATATATAATAATACAACCCTGGACAAAAGAGGAACCGAAAGATACCAGAGGGACATTCGATCTCATAAATTGAAAAAAAAATGACAACGCCATGGCTACAAAAGAAAATGACAAACAGACAGATAATAGTACGCACGACACAACATAGAAAACTAAAAACTAAGCAACATGAACGAGTAAATATTTTCCATTTTTTTACGATATAGCCAAATCTTGCACTTCCTATCATAATTTCTCTGACAAATAGTGTTTAGGGGTGCTTCTGACAAGGAAATACTATACCATAAAGGATTCATATTGTCAAGATGATGAAATCTCTTCAAATGGTTTACAAACACCATCAAATTTTGTTTGAGAGTTTTGGAATATCTGTGTTACAGATGATAACGATTACGTTCCAATTATCGTTGCCACAATCCCATCTTATTTTCTATGATTATAACTTTACCGAAGGAGCCTTATCGCCATCTTTGTCCATACCATGAGCAACACAACAACACTGACTAGTGGAACAGGAAATGCTTACCCTTCCGGAACTGCAAACGGCAGCCCTGTTGTAAGTGGTGTTCGTGTTGTTCAGTATTTAGTTTTCCGTGTACTGTTTTTTAAACTGTAGTTTGTCTTTCGGTACATTACGTGTAATTCTTGACCGTCCGTCTTTCGTTCTGCATTCCGTCTGTTTTCTGTCTTTCTGTCCGTCCCATCTTCATTACTTTACTTCATGGACTCTTACTTAAGTTTACCTCGTCCAAATTTTACGAAACTTACCACAATGTTAACACTCAAAACACACAGACAGAGTTCAAATTTAGGAAGTGAGTGACTTATATTTCTAAAGGAATGCCCTTTATTATTTGTAAAAATGCATTAACTTTTCGTTCCCGCAGTCTAAATCTATTTGGCCTCATTTGAATTTTTAAGAAACTCATCCGCAACTGCAATACGCAGACAGAGTTTATATTATCATGTTTATGGCAGTTTATCATTAACCATTCTAGAGGTATGCCCTTTATAACACGAAACATTGCAATGCTTTGGCGAGGGAATTCGTGTCATCAGACACATTTTTCATTTATTTCTGTCAAGTTTTGTCAATTTTCTTCGACTTACGATTTTTGATTGTTCCCTTGGTATCTACTGTCCGCTTTATGCTCCTTCTTTTTCTACATAAATAAGATGTGTTCCTAAAATGAAGCGTTTCCACTCATTGTTCTGCATAATCCTTGACAGCTATAATACCGGTGACCAGACGGATAATGAATCAGTTCCGAAACTTGCGAAGGGGTAATCTCATCAAGAAACAATTTTAGAAAATTTGCCATTCGGTTGACCATGACGCCTTGTGAATATAATTTATTTAAAATACTGGTTCATAGAGTATCTACCATGAGACTAGCTATGCAGGTTTTCTAGGTTCTTGTTTCACATTTTGAAATACTATACTGCGTCAGAAGCCATTCGTCTACACATGTGTGTAGGAGTCTAAAACATGAAATACTAGGTACATTATGAAGATTTTAAGCTGGTTATCGTAAAATGCTGATTTACATAATGTTTTCACTTTGCCAATTTGAAACTCGCTATAGGCATCTGCAATTCAGAATATCAGTTATTGAAAGTGAGACATTTTATTTTATGGAGTAAGATTTTAAGGTTATTATATTTATGTGAATCCCTTAAAGAATGGACAAGTTTTCCAAATGATATATGTTAAATTAAGCTCTTTTCGGAATCTTTCTCGCTAGCATACCCTTTTTAAGAATTTAATTTGGTATTCTCTGAAAACATTCGCAAAAAGCAATAAAGAAGACACGTTAGTATGATAACTTTCTTTCGTTAACTCAAAACCTTCCTTATTGAATTACTTGGTTAACAAAAGTACACACGACAGCTTTAAAACTTATCTATACTGATGTAATTGAGAAATACTACCTGTTATATTTTAAAAGATTAGTTCTAATTTCTATTCTTACGAATTGGAGAAATTCGAGAAAATTGAATTCCTTCAATTTAATTATTTTATCCCTAGATACACGTGAAATGGCATATGTTATTCAATTATGTTGACAAAATAGTGCAAAATTTCAAATAATGATAAAGAAAATTGTAAAAACTAATTGCCTCGTTTAAAAACAAAGCTGATACATCCCCCCATTAACATGACACAATTTGTGGAGAAAAAATATCGACTAAATAATTCAAGATGTGCTTTTCTAGTTTTATCTACTGGCAAGTCTGGTGTATTTAGTTTGTTGTTTTTGTTCTTTCGCTCTTTCGAAATCATTCTAATGAGTCAACTCTGAATGCACTGATTTTTTTAGATTAAGTGAATGCTGTGCTTAAAGTCATAAGAAACGAGTGACCGGTGAAAAATAATGTTCATCTAATTCTTGAACCAATGCATGTATATATCATAAACTTAGGCCTCTGTGCACGATTTTATCATTTTTTACGCAAATATATCGTATAATCGTCAATTTTTTTTTCTATCTGTCCGTTATGATTTAACAAATATGGCTACTCATTAAATGCCGTGTTTTGAAGCCGAAGTTTACCGATTGTCACCTTATAGTAAATAATCAACAAAAGCATGGGTATTAAGCACGTGTTTAACATATACAAGCAGGTAATTGTTTATTTTAATGACAGATTCATGCGTATTGCTATCACCGGATTTTTACGAGGAGGGTCATGCTTAGGTCACTATGCATACGGAAAATATGTCGGCGAATTGCTTCCTGGCAGCACGAAATTAAAAATAAGTAAACTTCTTCTAAATGTGGACAAATTAAAGAATTTTCCTCAGAAAAAAGTATATGTACATAAGTTGCATAATGAAAACTATCCATTTAGTTTTAAAAAAAACATATGCATATTTTTTTTTTTATTTGAGGTTTTATATGACTTTAACTCTAAAGTAGCGAATTTAGCAACATCACGATGATCCCGAAAGGGTAACCAATACGGTCGACATCGAGTAACAATTCTTTTAATGCAAATCCAGCAAATTGTTGAAAAAAAAATTCTTATACTACTAAAATACCTTCTATTTATCTTCATGCGTATAGCATTATTTCTTTAAAATTTGCTCGGCCTTCTCACGTGTTTTGTTTAAGTGAGATTTCCATAATGTGGTGTGTGCAAATGCTGTGAATAACCTGCCGCATTCTAGCCAAAGTAAGCCACTGACATACTATAATATTGATGCGTTCTTACAAGTATATAAATGGAATTTTCATTATTTGGTCAGTATTGAAAAAAAAAATGTATGATGTCAAATATGTAACAAAATATTCATTCATTTTTTATATGGATTTCATGCCATTATACTTAACCTGAACTTAATTGTTTAAGCGATAATCATTATTCCGTTGAATCTTATATAACATTTCAGTCCAAAGTATTGCAATTTTTAATTGAAAATACCGAGCTTTTAATTTGAACAATTTACATGTATAAATAACTATGAATAACTAGTACAAAAATAAACTTTTCGAAATTTATATCAGAAGATCATTTACTAAAGATAAATTTACATTTTATGTTAATTATCGACATTTCTACTAATCAAATATCTCAAATAATTTGATTGTGTTTAATGTATCCAGTAGCTAATATATGGAGGGGGATGCGAATCATCACGTACTATCCCTTCTAGTTAATATATGATTATTGTAATAGGCTCAACATCACTCGCTTCTGAAAAAAAAAGTTTTGGATAAGTTTATTGGGACCTATCAGATATTTGGCATCAACACCAAATGCTTAAAAAAACGTAATTAAGGTGGTACCTAATACTACAGGGAGATATCTCTGTAAAGTCAGCTTAAGGGCATACGATACAGTATTGAACCTGTATTTACAAGTTGATGAACATTTGCATATAGGCTATTTTTTACCTCATTAAATCAAATATGTAATAAAAAATATACCTTCATGTGCTACTTTTTGAGTAAAATGAGTTCGAAATTTTGTATATTTGCTCAAAATTCAGATTTGTGTCCGTATTTTCTTTTTCGAAAGAAAGACATAACTTTTTTGTTTTAAAAGATAAACACAAAATGTTTTTTGTTAAATAATCGGTAATTTCTGTATTTTATAAGTATCATTAAAAATTATGCAATTTTTATTCCGAAATAACTCAATATTTATCAAATGTTCATGAATAGAGGAAAAAACGTCATTTTTTGCTGCATGTTTATCAAAATTAAAAAAATTGCGCTATTTACAGTTTTATAAAATTTGGGTCACATAATCTCCTTGCAAAATGAAACAAATTGCTGTTTTAAAAAATAGGGGTCCATGCATTCGTTTTTAAATTAAATCAGTTTGAATGATAAAAATCAGTCGAAAAATGCATCTTTTCCCAATATGTCAGAGTTTGACGTCGCGAAAATAACATTTTACGTTAGCAACGTCATTACATTCCCTGTAACTGTATCGTATGCCCTTAAACGTTTTAATTACGTTGTGTTGTAAAAGGAATATTAAGCTTCTCAATGATCAAAATTGGTGTTTGTCAAATTGCTATATAACCAGTGTAATTTTTCTGGCAAAACGGTTGGTTCAAAAAATTTTAAATTTTTATATTTTTGTTAAAGTGTCAAAGTAAATACTTTGTAAAACTTTTATGAAAATTAAACGAGCCAAATTAATTTTAGTGAAAGTGTTGGGTACCACCTTAAGATATCGAATAAGACAATATTTTGAAAAGTTTCTGACTTTGGACAGACACTTGAGTATGTTGCGTGGTTAACGTACAGTTAATATTAGATCCCGATTTCCCCAAAATCGTATTACCCTGGGACATAGGGAGTATAATACAGTGAGGTGAAAGCAAAACAGTACTACAATATTTTTGTTTCGTGGTACTTTAGGCAAAGAATTATCGAGCTTGTTTAAGAGGATATTTCTTGATAACAGCCGACCGCACGAGGGCTGTATAAATAAAGGCAACAGTAGTATACCGCTGTTCAAAACTCATAAATCTATGGACAAAAAACAAAATCGTGGTAACAAACTAAAACTGAGGGAAACACATAGCCAGTCAAGGTCGTTAGAAATTCAAACCATCATCATATTTCTTTAAGCGCTAAAGAATGAAATTTAGTATAACAATACTAACATTTATTTTATCATTGTGATAGCTATGAACTGATGACAAACATTGGCCTCTTTTTCTGGTTATGTCAAACATTATTTTCCATAGTCCTATTGACATGACATACTGTCAAATTTATCACCATGTTGACTGGATTACCTCACTGAGGCTGATGCATTTGATTACAGAAAAATTTAACACAGTCTTCTTTCGACTATAATTTCCTAGACGGGCATATATAAATTATTCAAAAACTTGTTATATACTGGTTGATCTTTATTGCTGGTGAGGAAGAAAATTATATCATTCCAATCATTTCTGCAACGTGGTCTCAGACTGGATTAAGCACGTTTGTTAAGTAGTAAAATCTGCAATCTAAATTTTCAATATACGTGCTATTGAAATACGAGATGCCATTCTAGGAATCGTTGATCTTGAACGTAACTTCAGACACCTTTCAAATGGAGTTGCTTTAAACAAATAATTCCCATACATTCTTTGGTCCGCTTTAACAATGCAGTTGTACTAATATTAAAAAAATAGCATGGCTTCTTTGGTGTGCATGAGTTTATGCAGTGCATTGTATACTGCTTACACCTTACTTAAATAAACTGGATTTTGAATGGTTGATAGGCAGTGTATTTTGAATGTTATTGCTTTTATTTAATGATTATCATTTATATTTCTCCAGCGCATGTATATGCCTTTTCATTATCTATTTATTCTTTTCAGAGTTGCTTCATCATTTGTGCATTTATTTAAATGCGACTGTTTTCCAAACGTCTTGATAACCAAAGAACACTGATTTTTAGTCCGAATCTAATAGTTTTAAAATTAAACCATTATTATTGATATTCTATACAGATATAGCATGCTAGGTTAGAAATTTGCGAAAAATAACTTCAGAAGGAATTTCTTTCGCCCGAAGCTCAAGAAATTTTACATTTCTTTCCGACTGGTATTGTGTGGTATCTTTAAGGTCGTGCACATCACAATTGTAACTACAGATAGTAGGGAAATCGTAACAAGTTTACTGTTATTAATATTATTTGTTTTTGTAGGGCATAGATTGTTTTTTTTAGGAAACATTTAGAATAAACATTGATGCACTAAATCAAAAAATAAATGTTTCTGTTGTTTTAACCTAAATTTATCATAAATAATGATGTGATCATTTTTTTTTCGGAATTATGGACTGTTTAAAGCCATCAAATATTTGAATACTACATGTACTACTTAAAAGTCTCAGGAAACAAAGATTTGTCGAATAGCTATAGAATAAAGATATTTGCCGCAGCACTATCTTTTTATTTTTAAATGCAGCTGCATAATGTTATTTGAGTGGTTATTATCTTTATTATATCTGAGACTCAATTTTGGCAGTTTTCTAAAATACTGTCTTATTTTTTTAAGCTGTTAAAGCGTTTTGTAATTTTTAGGAACTATTGTCCATTCAATATGACCACTATCAGCCAACTTTTTTTTATTAACAAATTCGGTTTTCCTCTCTTCAGAAGAAATATTCATTGATAAGGGATTTTCACACTGGGATAATGGTTCGAATCATAAAAATCATTCAGTGACGCAAATAAATAGATATATTTAACTGTCCTTTAATTTGTTCAATCAGGAACTATCAATCAATTAAAACTAAGATTCACAATTAAGTGTAAAAACACTGCAAGAATTACAAATTTTCCAATTTTAATACCTGCTGTTTAGATTCATTACATTAAATCACTAACGCATACAACAACCCGTTTAGATTGACCATATTTAACGCTATTTTTACTTCTTTTCAATTTGAATACAGACAAGGCGCCATTTATTTTATGCAGTCTTAATTTTCAGCTACAGGAAACTGTTATATATTAAACAGGCGAACTTTATTGCGGATTCAAAAAACAGATAAATATTCATTTCGTTTATTGGGAAATAAATATATTTTAGTTTCGAAATAAAATAACTGTTGAACTCATCTCGGGTGAAACTTAATAGAAATGATCAGAAATCATTAGAATTCATTAATTGGACATGAAATTGAAAAGCAAGTCTTATCGGAATTCATCGGATTTTACTCTGCGTTAGATATTATATTCATTGATTCTTAATTGAACAAAATCACATCTTTTGTCTATTTAATTATAAATGTCAAAGCTAATAAGAAAAATGAATTTAGTGAAACAAAACATCAGATAAAAGGTTCTACGGCATACATCCGGACTTTAGAAGTGCACCGAAGGAATACCGTGGTGTTCGGTACATATTTTGTTTTATACTTAAAATGTCAGATTTTAATGAACTTTTTCGCATCGATATAAGTACATTTCTGACGCAATTATTGGAATTGAAAAAAAAAAAACATCATATCGTGTTATAACTATTAAAAAAAAATCAACAAGCAAGTATTAAGATTCTTAAGTGTTACGTAATTTAAAAAGATGTAGGACGAGAGAAAAAGATGTCCTCACGTTATATGTATTGTCATGTTAACTTGTTGTTGCTAATGATCGTAATAGCTTCAATGTTAAAAGCAGTTGATGTGAACTGAAGCAATGTTTCGAATAGTAAGATTGTAAGTTTATTCAATATTTATTCCGTTTGAATAATTAATATGTAAGTACGATTGTGGCGAGTTACGGTTAGTTGTTCTTGTTTTCAAATTTCGATGTAATAATGATTTTTAAGAGAAACAAGTGTATGTTTTCTTCTATTTTGTAGAGGAATACATCGCATAAAAGATTCATAATAGAACGACGATGTTTCAGCGAAGTATCAAGTGTTTATATACTAAGGCATGATTAGGCATTATCTTTGTCACTTTTTTATTTGAAAAACAAAACTGACGCAAAATCTGTTGAGTTATGTTCACAATTCTTACGTCTGCCTATTCTGGTTTTTGCTAGTTTTTTTTTAATATAAATTGCGCCATCATTTAAGATTTTACATATATATCGTTCGGATTTTTCATTTCTATTTTTGGATTTCCAATATAAATTGTCAAGTACTTAATGACGAGAAATGCATTTTAAGAGTGCACCACTTTTTGAATTTCATCGATAAATTGTTATTTCTCTCAATCTATTTATGACTTTCGAACAGCGGTATACTACTGTTGCCTTTATTGATAGTTTCAAGCAAACTATGCTTTTCACTGAACTGATACGTAATTTGAGTTTTGAGTTTTTTTCCACGCAATGCTAAATTGTACAGTCTACAATCTGCTGCAAGACAAATCGACTTTCTATACCTTATGTCTGTTTTTTCCTATTTCAACGTTTGTATAAGTTACTCTGATTAGCAGATTAACTGTATTTGAATGTTAAAAATGTGGATCGATCCCTCAGCATTTCAATTTAGAGGACAACCCGCTACCCTGATTTGACTTTTAAAATGGATTGTTTGAGTTGTAGGATGTATGATCTAAAGTGATATTTTACACCCAGCATTTTATAACAATACTATTTATAGTGCAGACAAGTTACCAAACTGCTTTGTTAATTTCTTCATGGCTGAAAACAAAATAAATATTTTCGTAAAGATGCAATAAAAGTTATAAATATCCCAGGAATGAAAATCTTCCAATTGTCGCTTTTTGAAAAATATAAAGTCAAGAAAATATTAAAACGTTTAACCAAATCATAACTGACTAAAATCTCGGCATGGGCCGTTTTATGAGTTTGTCATGCTATTATCTTGTTAAATACTTAATGTATCTATATTCAATAGTTAAGTAGGCTTACAATGATTTTTGCACCAGCATTCTATTTCAAGCTTGCATCAATAACATTTATATGCCTCGATAAGAACATCATTTTATAAATCATTTCTATATTAAACAGATTAAATCAATGTCGATGACTTTTCAAGTAATTTTCAGATGAATTAAAAACTTTTACATTAAACTTTTAAAATGGATTGTGTTTTTAATTCTTACTGCTATTGTGTTTATCTATTAAGGCAGAATTTACCAATACACATTCCGTAATTGAGGCCGTCATGCGTTGGTTCTTAACGTTCAATATGTTTACTTTTAGACAAAAGTATGTTTGCTAAAGAGACTCAAACATTATCATCTATGAAATAGAGTATAGGAGAATGACTGGGAAATATCATCAAAAATAATAATCATTGTCTTTTTGTTACAGGTATATTTGAACAGAAGGTTCTTAGAAACCAATCGATACTTAAGAGCAGAGATTTACTAAATCACCACACGCTGCTCTAATTAGAATATTTAACCTAGGCATCAATGGGGACGTCAGGTGCGTTCTGACGTTGTAATAACTCGGATTTTTTTACATGAGTAGTCCGTTCACTATGTTGATTATCTGCGCACGGAACATAGTATTAATAAATCTCTGAAGAAATCCTTTTCGGTAACATTTTGTCTTATTCGATGAAGATCTTTTAACAGTAGTCAGAATGCAATTGTAAAAATTTAGAAATGTGGACTTATATATATATTGTGAACAGCCTTGTAAAAAATACAGCATTAAGAAGATGACAACTGTTACATTGTGGAAAGTTCTGGTTTTCTGTGGCATCATAGGTGAGTTATTTTATGTTTTTCTTCTTCTTACATTTATGTTATTATTTTGTAGATGAAATGTGTTTACATTATTGTTTCGAGACATCTGCATGTCCAGTTAGGAGAATGAGAAGGCTTATGTAAACGTGTGCGTGTATATTTTATATTTTGAAATTCCTTACGTACTTAAAAGTAAGCTCTTTGAACCAGATTTGTAGATTTAAAATCGAGTCTTTTTAACAAGTATATGTATGAATTTTTTTTTTATTAACCTTTCTTTTATCTATGATATAAATTTCCAAAAGAAAGAATATTTTGTACTTTACGTATTGATAATTGCATTGGTAATCAAATTCATTATTTATTTATGTGTCATAATAACGAAGTAACAAGATTACGACACATGTTTATACCAAATTACAACAGTGTAAACCCTAGAGATGATAAGATGAAAGTTCAGCTGTCTTTATGTAATGTAAATGTCTTGAATAATTTGGAAATTTTCACTTAAAAAACTTGAAATGTCTGTAATTGTATATTTTTTGCCGATAGGTCAAATGTACTTTTACATAACAAATTCACTGATTTTGTTATATTTTCCCTTTCTATCTTGTTCAATATTGTTTGTTATATTTGTCTGGCTCTCCTATTACAGTGTAAAATGTCATGAGTGTTAAGATAATTTAAAGTTCTGAAGCCTACGTTTTAAACGTATTTTATGTGACTTACCAAATTAGACTATTTATCGGGTTTGTTATAACATGAGCAACACGACGGGTGTCGCATGTAGAGCAGAATCTGCATACCATTCCGAAGAACCTGAGTTCATCGCAGTTTTTGGTGGGGTTTGTGTTGCTTAGTGGTACTACTAATTGTCTATTTGTCTTTTTATTTATAAGTCATGGCGTTGTCAGTTTATTTTCGATCTATGAGTTTGACTGTCCCTCTGGTATCTTTCGCCCCTCTTTTATATTGCTTCCTATTGCATCTTTTCAATATATATTACATGAATTGATAAAAGTGAAAAGTGCAGCCCTACGTTACTCTCCTGATTTAATCATAGTTTCAATCATTTTATGTTTTTGTAACCTGTCTCCCCTTTCCACGCATACACACACCACACTAACAAAATTATCAATCTATCGAAAAGAAAAAAACGGAAACGAAAAAAGCCACTCACTCAAATGTGTTCGGTTTTGGATATATATTTTTTTGCTTGTCACCTTCAGAGGTTTATAAAATGATTAAATGACTACAGAGGTTTATAAAATGATTAAATGACTAAAATATAAGATCAAAAACAGCATTAAAATTTTAAACAGGGGAAAAATACATGTAAAATGTCGGCATCCCCATTCGTTCATAAATGACAGTAAAGAAGTTAATTTTGCATACCCTACACCTCGTTCTTCAACAGAAATGTATCATGGCAGTTAAATAACCAATCTCGTTAATAAAAAAAAAAATCAAATTTCTTTGGAAGGCCACATAGATTGAACAGTAAATTGAAATTTTATTTCTTTGATGCTGCCACAAACGAAAATTCAAATATTGTTAGTTTTTCCCGTCCTTCGTCATTCATCCAAAGAAATTTGACGTTTTGAAAAAGACTAGTACTCTTGACCATGAAACATATTCAGTTTTGATGTTCAGCTTTGATGACTGTTTCCATTTAAAGTTGAATTTTGTCAGCGTTTTTCCGTTTGGTTCTGATGTTTTTTTGACAATGTTCGCTTTTATCTATTATATATTTAATTTGATGCTTGATCATATGAAGCATTTTTTTTTTTTTTTTGAATATTTTTTTTTTTTTTTTTTTTTTTGTAGAAATCATTGAATTCAGTAAGCTTCCGTTTTGTTTATGCATTAAATATTAAATATAGAATGATATAAACAATTTTCACTTCACCTGTTTTATTTATGAATTTATTATTCATCCAATTTTTATATAATTAAAAATTTAGTACGTTTGTACTGGAAATCATATTGTTCGATAATTTAAATACGCGCTATTCTAAACGCCCTGACAGTCATTTCAAAGAATACACTTAAAGTAACAATAATCTTTAACAAGAGAATTAACCTGATTTATGAATTTGTAGTATTTGTCTTATAATGAAACACCATGCATCTTCTGGAATTTCCAGGAAACCTGTCGCTACAATTTACAATTGTCAATATTGCAAGACTCAAGATCCAGATGATAATATTTTGACCAGGAACTGGTATCAATTTTTTTTAAACTTTACAGTAACTACTTTTATTTTTCTTGTGGGAATCAAAAAAGTTATCAAAGGTACCAGGATTATAATTTAGTACGCCAGACGCGCATTTCGTCTACATAAGACTCACCAGTGACGCTCATATCAAAATAATTATAAAGTCAAACAAGTTCAAAGTTAAAGAGCATTGAGGATTCAAAATTCCCAAAAGTTGTGCCAAATACGGCTAAGGTTATCTATTTCTGGGATAAAAAAATCCTTAGTTTTTCGAAAAATTCAAAGTTTGGTAAACAGAAAATTTATAAAAATGACCATATAATTGATATTCATGTCAACACCGAAGTGCTGAGTACTAGACTGGTGATATCCTCGGGGACGAAACGTCGTCAGTTATGTTTTTTTTTTAAATTTATTAAAGGGATGGATAAGTTTACACATGACAACTATATAGTCCCAGTGTATCATCTCCTTACCTCCAATTAAACGTAATAGCATTAATATTAATCTTATATGAAATGACTCCCGTTTTTTTTGTAGATAAATTAAATAAATTGCGTAGCTAGCCTATTAGTCCGGCGTCTACAAGCATATTTCGGACGAATTGTGCACATCCTGTTACAAGCATGAAATTTGGCATAGACCTTCCTTAATTATTACTCTTTTATTTCAGAAAGGTAGGCATTTGAAAAAAAATGGCGGACATCATACATAAATCAGCCCAATATCGGAGGCTAGTATGTGAAAGGTGTATTATCATGCTACTAACATAATATTTGGTACCAACCTTTGTTATATACTACCATTGGATATATGATATTGATCAGAAGTCTTCAAAAACCCTACTTCCGGTAAAATCCATCATGGCGGATATAGTACCAGAATAAGCTTATTTTTAGGGAGGGTAATTGAAATGTGTTTTATTGTATTGCTACTATCATTAAATTGTGCAGGAACCTTTCTTTTGTGCTTCTCATGGATACAATGTATAAGACATATCTCTTTACAGTCCTTACTTCCGGTATATCCAAAATGGCGGACATAGAAATATAAATTTTCTATTTTAATATTCATCATTTTTCAAAATGTAAAGAAAATGTTTTTTGTTGTTTGGTTTTTTTTTTGCTTGTCATTACACTATTGGCTTCTAGTCATCCTCAAAACCACTAATTTTCTTCTGTTGTAAATTTATAAATAACACTTCCGGTAAAAAAAACCCCAATAAGGTGTAAATTTCAAAAATGAGTCCATATCTTTGATTAAGAGTTTTAGATAGATTTGTACTGAAGTACTAAAACATTTTTCAAAGTACTACTATTTGGCTAAAAATACATGTTTATTCACAGTTACCACCACATGCAAACAAAGCAGTGCACGGGAGACACGGTTTTCCACATTAACAACGACCGCGACATCCTATGTATCTGTATCTGTATGAATACGTTGTCGATACCTATTCTGGCTTTAATATAAAGGTTTCAGAGAGCGCCACCGATTTATTGACGAGGCGTTAGAGCAGATTTGACGCTCTCTATACTTGATTCGCGCACTACAGTGTCGTCTAGCGAGTTTGAGTATTGTGGTGTTTTGCTTAGTGGAATGTCAAAACACTTAGAGTGATTCTTTACTTGCTTTTCCACAATATTTGTTGCGTGGTATTCTTCGAACTTCTTGGAAGTTTTGTTTCTCTTAGGACGTACTTCTTTGCGAAATTCGTCTTGTTCAATAGCGGGAATAAACCACTTTGTACATAAATATCAACTTCTAGCTTGTTCGTCTTGCAATTGTCTGGAAGTCTTGAAGTTACAGTTGGGCAAGCATATTGGAGACACACGTACACCCGTCTTCTCTTGACTTGTAATCTATGGTGATAAATCTTGCCGCGTGACGTTGCATTCTTTCTAGCTTATTTATGTTTGTTACCGTGTAAGGATCCCATACTAAGGCTCCATATTCCATCGTTGATCAACGAGCGAGATTTTTTTGCAATCTTGTGGGCAGTTTTTCAAGTTTCTTCTTTGAAAGCCTAGTGTTGAATTTGCTTACTTTGCCACGTTTAATAGGTGGGTGGTCCATTTAAGGTCTTCCGAAATTTGTAGGCCTAGGTACGGCTAATGCTTGACTTATGTGTCCATTTAACATGTTTAAACCGTAGATTGTATGGATATGTTTCGGATTCTTAGGGTGTAGCATTTTTTGGCATTGAACCGCAGTCCGCAGTACATCCACAATGTACAAGCTTCTGAAATGATGAGGCCATAGAAAGAGTTATTTAAAAGTGATCCTCTTTGTCCCTTCGCCATTCATTAGCGCCTGAAATGGGTAGCATTAGAGTTAATTCCAAGCTCGTCCCCCAAAACACCTGCCTTAGTACATTGCACGTTTTACATCTGGAAAAGACTAGACCAAGTTGAAGGAATACCTCAATTTGCGCAAATAGTTTTTTTCTTGATTCGTTAACCATATTAACCCCATCTGATAAGTTTGTGTGATCTTACAGTTAAACCTCGGTGATTTAGGCTGATCAATCATCATTTTTTTTGTTAAAGTTACATCCTCAAATGCCATCAATTTCTCCCACGCAGTATCTTTTTCCTTTTCGAGCAATCAGAGAACCATATCACAACTGCATCATAAGACATGCATCACAATAACTGTGTGTATTCACTCATTGCCAGGTTTATTTGAAAGGTCATTCATATATATTTATCCAAAGCTATTGGCCCTCCCAAACACAATCCATAGTTCGTCTACCACTGTCACGGAATAGCGAAACAGTAATGACAGCATCATCAGTAACGACTATTCGAATTCTGACTCGTGCAAGTTCGTGTTTCATTGCATCAGACACATGCACCATGATTCTTTTGTCAGCCTGTTAATGTGGACATGGTGATAAACTTGAAATACATCTCGAGGTAGATAAGATAGAATATACTGAGCATTTGTTATAAGAAGCAAGAGCTACTTTTAGAATCAAAACAAGATGACGACAATAAGAAAGAACTTTTACGTTTTCATTCGCAACAGCTTGCTCAATAGATTTTGAGGAAAAGGTAGATGTAGCAACAATTGCTCAGGATGTTCTGTGTTATCCACCTCATGATGATGTTTCAAGTTTAGCACCATGTTCACGTGAAGAGGCTGACACTTGAATCAAGATGCACGTGTTTGGTGCAGTGAAACTTGACTTAACTGAGTCATGACTCGAACAGTCGACACTGATGTTGCTGTTATTGCTGTTTCGCTTTTCAGTGACATAGGGGCAGACAAATTTTGGCTTGCATTTGGAAGTGGGAAAAGCTTCTGATATATATCTATCCATGACCTTTCAAATACACTAGGCATTGAGAGATTACACGTTTGCTGGAAAAGGAACTGCGTTGGTGACATGGATGGTGTTTAAAGATGTGACTCTATAATTTAGAATGATGCTTGATCAGCCAACATCACAAGCTATGGATTTGACAATGTCATTGATAGAACGATAGGTGATTTTGTTGTAAGATCGAACAAACTTATCATATGGGGTTAACGAAGCAACAACAAATGTGTTTTTGGAAGCGGACATACTTATTGAGGCTATTCTCACGACTCGGTTTAGTCTTTGTCAGCAAGTATATTTTGAAAAATGTTTAATATTAAAATGAAAAATTATCAATATTTCGATGTCCGCCATAATGGATATCACCGGAAGTAAGGGTTTTAAAGACATATGTCTTATACACTGTATCCATGAGAAGCACCAAAGAAAGGTTCCTGCACTATATAATGATAGTAGCAATACTTTAAAACACATTTCAATTACCCTCCCTAAAAATAAGCTTATTTTAGTACAATGTCCACCATGTTGTATTTTACCGTAAGTAGGAATTTTGAAGACATCTAATCTATATCTTATATCCAAAACTAGTACATAACAAAGGTTTGTACCAAATATTAGGATATTAGCATGTTAATAACAACTTTTCACATACTAGCCTTCGATATTGGGCTAATTTAAGTACGATGTCCGCTATTTGGATTTTACCGGAAGTGAGACATTTTTTTCAAAAGCCTCTCTATCTGAAATAAAGGAGAAATAATTGAGGAAGGTCAATGCCAAATTTCATGCTTGTAGCAGGATGTGCTCAATTTTTCACAAAGCCGCCGTACTATGTACTCCTGGTTAACCATATTAGACAACTGTATCAAGTTGTTGTCATAAAGATTGTACTTGACATTTGTACTCAACTTTATCCAGCAATTTTTATATCAGGATCTAGTTTACAAAAGTAGAATTAATTCTGTTCTTTGTACGATATTTCTCAGTGCAAGTCTTTTATTCTCTGGTTCTGCAACTAAAGGAAATACACTAGAATGTTTTGGTTTTTAAGTTTATATGTCACTATATTTGAATATTACTATAATAAATGAAATCTAAAAAAAATCAGTTTCTTTTTCTACAGGTGGACAAGTTATTACAATGATTCTTTTACGGATTCAATGTCATTTACAAGTTAATTGCGACATTGTTTTTAATTACTATGCATTGTGTTCAAAACCAGTGAAACTTGCATATAAATTTTCATAACTTAAAATGCAGGCGATGTTTCTTATATATAAACTCATCATAGATACCAGGACTGAATTTTGTATATACGCCAGACGCGCGTTTCGTCTTCAAAAGACTCATCAGTGACAGTCGAATCAAAAAAAGTTAAAAAGGCCAAATAAAGTACGAAGTTGAAGAGCATTGAGGACCAAAATTCCTAAATGTTTTGCCAAATACAGCTAAGGTAATCTATGCCTGAGGTAGAAAAGCCTTAGTATTTAAAAAAAAATCAAAAGTTTGTAAACAGTTGATTTATAAATATAACCATATCAATGATAGTTCATGTCAGCACAAAAAGTGCTGACTACTGGGCTTGTGAATCTGTGTATTAAATAAATCTCCACCAATAGAATGATAAGTTTAGAATTACATGATGTCAATCAGACGATACCTTTAAAGTTTGTTAAAGCTCTCTCATACGAAAGTAATTGTTTCAGTAAAAGATCATTGAAATTTGTATGGGATCCGACTGTGCTCCTTTTAACACTAACTTTTTTTTCATATGATAAGTTGTTATAGTGTCTTCACATCCAGGTTGAACAAAATATAGCAGCAGCCTATATTCTCCTTACCATACATAGATAGTGTTCCTTCAAATACTGTTAACCAACTTATTTTTGCGTGCGATTTACTGTCGCAACTTTCGCAAGTAAAACATATAACACAAACATGCAACAATTGGACCTTCCCTTATATTAATACTTCAAGGCAACAAAAAAATCTCGAAAATAAATCTTGACGATGATAAATCTATGTCTATTAAGGCTGAGCATCTATAGTGACTTAGGCGGAAGTAATACTGATAAGTTATCTAATCTATTTGAGTTTCATTTTTACAAACGTTAATTTCAAGCATTGCGCCAACTTTCGAAGACGTTAAACCAATCCGTGAAGCAAGAACAAATAACTTTACCAGAGCACATGGGATCACCAACAGCTTTTAATGACGTGTGTGATGCTCAGTGTTTATTTTGAATCCCTTTGGTATCTTTCGTCTATCTCTTTTTTGATTATCTCTTTTTTTCGTAGATCGGTTTGAAATCGGTGATACATAAAATGTTAAGATTTTGGCCCCAACATTCATTATATTGTGAAACATTTCCGACCCGACGTCACCAAACTAACAGATAATCAATTATGTTTTATGTGTTAGATTTTTTTTTATTTCTAAAAATGTACTTATTATTGGTAATTTCAAACCTTGTATTTTATTCAGATAAACAAGTCATATAAACTCTATTTGTTCATGAACATCTACCATTAATCATAAAACAATTACCATGATTACATTTTAGATAATATAATTACAATCTTTATTGCTTTAAGCTGTTTCTAATAGTTCCCTGAAGACAATTTAAATTGCTGTAACCTCTAACCCCTAATGGCTTCTGCTTCGAAATATATAGATGTTAAAGTAACCTAATTTGATGGATGGTGCTCGGATGTATAAAACTATTTACAAATTAAGCAGAAAATGTGCTATTTTTAACCTCTGTGGAATTTATTTAAACTGATTTTTATTTGTACTATTGGTGGCAAATTGAAGTCAATTGCACTTATTTATTGACACGCGATTCATGGTTAATTTGTATTTAAACAATAATTCGTTTTGTTATTATCCGATGCAATTTCATTTAAGACCAGACTTCCAATCCCTAGAGAGAAATCAGATATGAACTATGATTTTTGCTTTTTGAAGAAAATATTCTTTTGCCATCTTGGGCCATTTATCATCTTGTATTATTTGTACACTTTTTTAACCAGCTAACCTTAGTTAAATATTTCAAAGTAATTCTTATCAAGAACGTTGGCAAATTGGTGCCATCAAATCTCGTTAGAATCTATCTACTCACAACAACACATTAAATAACAAAATAAAGTAAAAACAATTCTAAGTAAGGCAAAACGAATCATATGAAAATAATCTTTATGTGAATGTTAATTGTTTTGGGGTAAACTTAGTCAAGTAAGTTTGAGATCAAACGTTTCGTTAGCCAATAATATTTGTGTTGTTAACATTCAATCTATTAGGTCTTAAAACAGTTAGAAAGAATATTTTATGAACGTGAAATTACAAACAAAACTGAAATGAAAGGTATATATAGCAGTGCACCTCTTATACCAATAACTAATATCATATTCTTTTTGAAGCATCCATGGATGGTAGAAGGCAGTTTTTTGTCTGTTTATTGGTTTTTTATTGCCTTCAATTTATCATTTAACTATATATTTGGTATTTGAAAGCATGTATACAGCCTGTAATACCGTGGTTGTTGTTGCTTAGTATTTGTCATAATTGGCTTTTGTTTATTGTTGTCATAAATCAAGCCGTTATTTTTTCATTTTAATTTTCACCTTTCGTCGTCGGGACATCACATAGCTTACTAAGTGGGATGGGGTTTGCATATTTTTGAAGACTGTACGTGTGTTCTGTAGTTGCCGACATCTGCACATTTGTTCTCTGTTGGATAGTTGTCTGATTGGCAATCAACCCACACCTTATTTTATATTTGTAGTATTGCCACGGAATAGCTTATAGCACGCACAAAAAAAACCATGTGATGTGATTCTCGGCGGAAATCGGGGACATATGTACTTCTGACCGATTCTGTATCTTTTCATAGTTGTCCATACATAGGGTAAACTAATAGTGCTTTTGATCGACCTCATCTATTAAAAGAAAAAGAGAGATGAAAGATATACAAGGGATAACCAAATTCATAGATTGAAAACGAACTGACGATGCCATATCAAAACCCCTTTCAAAAAAAATAACCAGTACATAAAAGAAACTTCAAACAACATACACAGACTATTGTAATCGAAAAAGATATAGAACAAACGCTTTTATGATTATCAAGAGGGCACTTTCACTACATTTCCTCTAGGGTAACCAACTACAACCAGATCTATATTCCTATAGACTGTCTTCAAAATCAAGGAAATGTTATACAAGATAAGATTTACAGCAATGCTTAACATGAAGAAAATCTAATTAGTTCCCTTTACTTTGATTGACTGAAATTTAATGTCATATTTTGTTTACAAAGCCTTTAGAATAAAACTTCATTCTTTGAGCCTATAAATTATATTGATAGTATAATATCTTCTTAGAAAAAAGATACCATAAGTTAGCAATAAATCACATTTGGTCTAATTCACTTTGTATAAGCGTCAACATCAATTATAAACAATGCTGCTCGCCCATTAAGCGCGTTTCAGTCCAATTGCTCGTTCTAAGACAGAAACTGTCTACAAATTGTATTAGAAACGTCAACGACGGTGGAGCACAATTAAATTAGCCTGATCATATTAGAACTAATCAAATAAGACTAAACCAACTCATTTCATCTACGATACTTTACAAATTATAGAATATGTTAAAATACAAATTGTTCCGGACGTCTTTTTGTCTAGCTTTGTAGCCTTTAGAGAACGATTATATAAGAAAAACATAAGTTAAACCAAAAAGAAGAGAAATATTTATATTTCAATATCTTTTAGTCTAACAAAAATCTTACGATTATAACTCTACACGCATACTGTTCGATAGATAATCAGAATTAGTCACGCAATGGTTAGATGAAAACTCCTTCTAACTTATTAGACTTGTTGTAACCAAATTTTGTAGAAACCACCGAAGGAGTTTTATATTGGTATTTTTAGTGCAGATTCACAGTTAAGAAAATAGAAATATAATCACGCAGGACATTTATCAAAGTTGATGTTATTCTACGGTTCTCTATTCTCAAAACTCACAGTTTTCAATAGGTGAACATGAATCGGGTTTCAAAATCAATTTCGTCTTTCTCTTATGATGTCTGGAAAAGAAAAATCGTATTTGTTAATTACTTTTTTAAGCATTCCATACGAATGAACACTGAATAATGTAACAGGATAGAGGAGTTTCGAAGCGTCAATGTTAAAACAAAAACAAATACTGAAAAATAGTATACATAACGCAAAAATGATAGCAAGCTGGGAGAGAGAATATAACAAAGTCATGTGGATAATTATGTTATGTAAGCTGCAGAAGACTAAGTTATTACATTTGTGTCTCATCCGTTGATACAGGTTATAAACAATAAAATACTGAACTAACAGAACATAACACAAAGTTAAACGTTAAATCCAATACGATCTCCAACTCAATCGGAGTCATACAAATTGTTCTGAAAGAGTAAAGAAATTTGTTTATGATAGTCAATGATAAATATGAGTATTGTTAGCATCTTTGTCACATCTTTGCCACATTTATAGAATTGTTTATATGTCTTTCCCAAAGTCTCAACAAATGCAAACTGTGCTTCAAATTCATTATAGATTATTAAAACTAAACCATGGCTATTTTAAAGTTCATGTTCAATGAAAATAGTTTCTAAACTTTCAACAAATTTTTAAAATTCAACAATCTGTATCTGATAAATCATGAATCCGTTTTCTTAAGATGAATATTTATTCACGGATTTTACAGATTTGAAAAAAGATAGTTGAACAAATCTAAGTTAAATAGCACTTCAAAGTATATTTACCTTTCAGCCAATACTTACATCTCATATATCCCAGTGAACTTGAAATTAAGGATACTTCTGATACTAGAAGGACTGCTTCATACCTTGATCTTTTCCTCAATATTGACGCAGATGGACGACTTCACACGAAAATCTATGATAAACGGGACGATTTCAACTTTCCAATTATCAATTTCCCATTTCTCAGCAGTAACATACCCTCTGCCCCTTCGTATGGTGTTTACATATCACAATTGATACGTTATTCTCGTGCTTGTTCACACTTTACGGACTTCATATACAGGAGTGTGCTCCTTACGCAAAAACTGCTTTAACAAAGTTATGATGAGGACAGATTAAAATTGACACTCCGTAAATTTTATGGACACCATCACCAATTGGTGGATCCATACGATGTGTCTTTGACCAAACTAGCTAAGGACTTTTTTACTACATGGTAGATTGTGTTTTGTCATTACGTCGTCTAATCTTTTAATTACCAAACGTGACTTATTCCCGATTGTGACTGTTCTGCTGAGTGTGAATTCGCATTACTATAAGACGTGTTACGGTACTTATCTATCCCAAATTCATGTATTTAGTTTAAATGTTTAATGTTATATTCGTAATTCTCATCGGATTTTGTCAAATGTGTAGACGTCTTTTCTATTATATTCATGTGTTATGGTAAAGAAAATTAATCACCGCCTTCATTTATTAGATTTGATTTTGTTCAACGTAATCTGTACGATGTTTTACGTTTGAAGTTAGCTTCAAAACAAACCGGACATAGCTAAATAATATAGTTAATTGCTACCTTAGTTTGCTATTAATAAGTATTGAAATGTTCATTGTTATTAAATGTAATATCAGTATTTAGTTCAAATATAATCTTAAATGCTCTTCAACTTTGTATTTGTTTGGCTTTTCAACTATTTTGATCTGAGCGTCACTGATGAGTCTTATGTAGACGAAACGCGCGTCTGGCGTATAAAATTATAATCCTGGTACTTTTGATAACTAATTAAATCAATCCTAATTCTATCTTATTCATTCAAATGTGACCTCATTTTTCATTTTTTGAGGATCTGTTTTTCAAATTCAAATGTGACGTCATTTTTTTGTCATTTTTAACGATTTCTAATATGACGTCCCTTGGCGTTGAGGTTTAAACTTATTCGGATGTGTTGCATTTTGTCGGGTTATGTAATGTATTTCGGTTGTTTCCTGTAATTAGCTAATACTTCAGTTTTATCATGTACATCTTTTTGTATAGTCATATTATAAAATTTACTGTTTACAAAAGTATAAATTATTCTAAATAATAGGGATGTTCTGGTACCTAACAGAAAACCTGGCCGTTTTTGGCACAACTTTTTGAACTTTTGGTCCTCGATGCTGTTCAATTTTGTACTTGTTTCGGCTTTCAATCTTGTATCTGGGCGTCACTAGTAAGTATTGTGTGGACACAATGCACTTTTGGCGTATTAAACATTTTAAACCTGTTGCCTTTTGTTAGCTATTATTCGTGTGTTTCTTTGTCGATTGTGTTCTCCTATTTATTCATATTGTAGTCCTGTAATGTTGTGTTGTCATTTTAGTGTTATATTTCATATTGCCATAAAAGAGGGAGGTTTGGCATGCCACAAAACCAGGTTCAACCCACCATTTTTTCCTTTAAAAATGTCCTGTAGGAATATGGCCATTGTTATATTATAGTTCGTGTCTGTGTGTGTTACATTTTAACGTTGTGATTCCGTTGTGTCGTTTGTTTTCTCTTTTTTTGAGTGTGAATTAACATTACTATAAGACGTGTCACGGTACTTATCTATCCCAAATTCATGTATTTGGTTTTGGTGTTATATTTGTTATTCTCATAGGATTTTGTCTAATGCTTAGTCTGTTTCTCTCTCTCTCTCTCTCTCTCTCTCTCTCTCTCTCTCTCTCTCTCTGTGTGTGTTACATTTTAATGTTATGTCGTTGTTATCTTATATTTAATGCGTTTCCCCCAGGTTTTAGTTTTTTACCCCGATTTTGTTTTTTGTCCATGGATTTATGAGTTTTGAAAAGCGGTATACTACTGTTGACTTTATTTACGCATCAAAATTTGTAGGATCTATTGATGACACCTGGTTTGGTTCTTGTTAATGTTTCCATTCGTAGATACCCTTTTGAATAAATGGATTTTGCACCGTTTTTAGAATATCATTAAAAATTAATTTAAAAGATATTTTTGTGATTCGTGATACATGTTTTTATAATCATTTTCAGGATGTGTCAAATTGGACGTTTGTCATTTCCCCGAGTTTCTACAAAATGGAAGAATAGACGGTGAGCTACGACCTTGGATAACTAGATCCTGGTGGATTAACATAAGAGACAATCCTAGGATGAAGGAACAACATGAGATATATGTCAATGGATCTGATATGCGTGTTGTTTATAAAAAAGACGAAATTAATTGTGCACGTAAAAGTCGGAGATTCACACCATTTTCTAAATCAGACCAAAAAGAAGAGTGTTCCATGACTAAAAAACACCATGAAAGGAAATGTATATCGCCAGAAAATAATAAATTCAGAATAGCACAGTTTGACGACGGAGGGTAAATGTTTCTATTATTTACAACATTTTCATTTGCAATTATTGTATTTAATTTTAATTAACTTTTACTATTAAGAATGCAGATAATTATTTAAATAGAACGAATTGTGTCATCGGTAGATTTTCAGCAAAAGTCTACACAAAACAAACCGATGAAACTAAAAAAACAAAACAAAACACAATACACCGACAATTTAAACTTTACAAACAACTATATAACTTGTAAACATTCTATTTATTAAAACAAATATTTAACGTTCCATATATTCAATACACTCATCATAGATACCAGGATTGAAACGATTTTTTTTCTCAATATATAAAAATAAATGCTCATTTTAAAATGTTTCCCAACTGTGAATATGAAAATATACGCCATGAGCATAGTTCAAACTCACATTCTCAGAAATGATAGACTGTGGCGAAATCAGACTAACACAGAATCCTTTAATATCTTTAATCCAATAACTAACAGTTATTTACAGTAATGTACAGTTAATATAAATACCACATTGGAATAATCCGTCTTTTTTTCTAGTTCAGCTGATAATGTACTTCTTTACTTTTGTTACTACTATTTTAACAATGGTAATTATTCATAAAAACCCTTAACTTATATACTAAAAGCATAAGAACATTCTAAATCTAGAACAAACTATAATTAACTAGAGAAATGATAAATAATCTATTTTTAGTAACAGGGTATATTCCGGAATTTGCCAACCCTTTCTTTAATAAACACAATTACTTTCACTATCCATCTAGAATATTCTAGCATGATTCATTTACTATAATTAAAATAACAATGTAATATTATATAAACAATGTCAAATAAAAGTCCAATGTCTTATAATTGCGTACTGTTCGCAACATAGACTGATCACTTGGTCATTATAATTGCCCTTTTGTGACGAATGGAGCATCAAGACCCCGGTATCACGGGTTAACTAAAGAAACTAACAAGTGCATTAGAGAGATAGGCAGTTGGTGGTTCTATCCACTATATAAAATGACAAAAATTATTAGCGAATTATATAGGAAGGGCAATTGAAGGAGAGGAAAACGAGGTTTAAGTCAGGTTTTATCAAAGACTAAATAAAATAAAACATGTCTGTGTTAATATGGGACACATACAATCCATTACAGCCAACAACCAAGTCAAAATTGCGACCATATAGAATTTGAAAAGAGAAGCAAAGGATCCCAAAGGCACAATCAAACTCATAATTCGAAAATAAACTGACAACGTCATGGTTAAAAAAGAAAAAGACGTACAGACGAACAACAGTTCACAGAACATAACATAGAAAATAATAATAAAAAAAAAATGAGGTGATCTCTGGTAATAAACTCGAAGAAACGTCTTCCATAAATCTTTGATTCAACAGTTTTCTTGCATGGGGCACTCTAAAAATGTAGTCCGGAAACAGAAGATAAGCTAAGGAATATTGAATCAGTTGAGATATATGTTCAATATTCTATCAAGTTATTTTTCTTTCACAACGTTATGTAAAATTGTAATTCTGTTATAAACATTATGTAAACTTTTAATCATGTTATTGAGGTTGTAATACTGATATATATGGTATTTGTTAGTTAATTATAATAAGTAAATTACAATTGAATTTAGTATTAAACTGATTTTACTTTAAAATCAATCTTCTTTTCAGAAAAGTAAATATAATACTCTTATGTGTCAGTGATTCATTTATCAACTTTACTTTATATTACTGAAATACCTATTACTTTAATACCATTTAGATACGAGGCATTCTAAAGTTGCATTTTCTTCTTTTGTGTACGTCGTAATAGAAATTCTTTCTGAACGCACCAGCCTTTCATGGGAATAAGAGAACAAATCTCTTGACACATTCCGAACTCAATCAGTTTTCCACGGCAACATTTTACTACTCATGTAAATGCATTTTTGTGATTTGTACTGGTAATATTTCTGGTATCCTGTGGATAAAAGCGAATCATAATTTCAAGATACTTGGACAACATATTAAAGAATAATTCTGAAATGAATACCCCAGGAAATTAATTTTATTGATGTAATTTAGCACGAACTAATTGAACCGGGATCACCCATTCATCCATCACATACTCTTAATTATTCCTGTAACAGTATATTTAATTATATAGGATTGAAAATGATGGATCAAGAGTTTTCTTAACCATTTCAGGAAATGAAATAAGCCTAAATTGTAAAATTCAATTTGTTAAGATATTGAGTACCTGCTCACATAAGCTAAATAGTTTTTTTTTAATGAAGCGAATATTTTTAAGACCTGACTTACTATCTAATGTCACTTTTCCAAACAGATTTTGAATTCTAATTAACTGCCAAAATTTTCTTCAACTGAATCTTTTGGGAAATCACGGTTTCCACAAAAAAATACTCTGCAATATACTGATCAATCACGAGAACTATTTCTAATGTACTTGTCAACTGAAAGTTGAAGAACAATGATGTTTAAAAATCATAAAGGAGATATTTCAAGAGTTAAACACAAACCTAAAGAATAACTTCATGACATGTCAATTTTTAAGGGCTTCCTGAATAAATACACTTTGAATTTAAAAATAAACTTACTATCTTGGTATAACTAGGCTAAAATAGAGCACATTTGCAGTTACTTGAAAGACTGTAACTTTGGTTTCTGTTATCTGCATTTAATTCTGCACATGATAAGTCATTTATTATAATGTAAACAATACAAGGACGCCTCCGGGTGCGAGAATTTCTCGTTGCATTGAAGACCTGTTGGTGACCTTCTGCTGTTGTCTGCTCTATGGTCGGGTTGTTGTCTCTTTGACACATTCCCCATTTTCTTTCTCAATTTTATTTGATACCAAAAGCAAAATAAAGATATAAAATCTTCATTAATGTTCTAAAATATAGTATGTATCCCATCCATTGATCTAGAAACAATACTGAATATATGTATTATATTTATGAGAGCCATACAAAGACTGGATGTCCGATTCGTCATTTTGTCAGCTTAGAGAACAAGCTGCAAAATGCTTCACTACAACTGTGACAATTGTTTATGATAATACAATTAACATTTAGTAGAAGCTGTAATTTCTGTACACGAGGACCACACAACGATGAATATATCCGTTCTCTGTACCAGTGTTCCTCTTTTTGTCTTCAACGATTGCAAAGTACAATACATTTAAAAGAAACTGCCATGGGGTTGACTTGAAATAATTAAAAATTGATGCAATAAAATGAAATATAAGCACCAAATAATGCCACAAAAAAATGTATTTAAATTATTGAAGTTGCTATTAGTTATAAATATTCAATTTTACTATTTTACAGAATTGTCTACGTTTGCATGAGTTTTACCTTACGGAGTAACAACGTTATACAGGTGACACAAGGTAATATTAATAGAACAATAGTATATTTGCTAAATCCGTAAGAAACCATTTACAGAGAGTTTGATTTTTACTTTTTCGAATTCTATCCCTTAAGAGGAATAAAACTTGCAAAGCCAACGAAGAACAAGTTGTAAGTTTAATTTCATCTGTTTATAATGCATGTTCATGTTTTTTTTTTAAATCTTTAAATTTGATTGCATCTCTTTAAAGCAAAAAACAAATCAAAACTATTACATGCAGGACAATACTAAAATGCAAATTTTTAATAAATTTCAAATCCTAATTCAAAGAATTATCAGAATAAAACCTTCTCCAACGAGGATATAAGCTCATATATTGAGCATCATAGTATAAACTATGCAGTCATTTGAGATAAAAGAACGTGTTTTTAACATCGTTATTCATAAAACTGTTAAATTCATTTTTGAAATTACATAACAATGTGAAATAATGCGATATTAAAATAAAAATTTAACGTTAAAAAAATTATGTGCATGTTATACAATATATTTTTTTCTTCAAAAAATGATGACATTTGAAATTAACTCCTACATGGTTAGTATTTCCCTATTTACTGAGAACTTCTTAGAAACTCCATTACGACCGGAGGAAACAGACATCACCAATGTAAAACTTTGCAGAGTCTACCTATTGCCTTTTTGATTTACCTGTTCTCCTCCTGAGCATGTATGTTATAGTTGACTTTCATAAAAAAAAACAAAATACACGAGACAGATATTTGAAAAGCAGTATATTTAAAATGTTTTTCATAAGTTTGATGAAAAAAAAGTTAAAAATTGAAGGACGGAGATAATACTCCTTGTGATTGTATGAGCTCAATTGAAATTCCTTAAGAAAGAATAAAAGTTGTAATATATCAAGTTAAACAAAGAAAGATGTCACTAGGTTGATATCTAATCACGATGGTACTACTTTTAAATTCGTGCTTTTCCCGTACATATGCTTATCTTAATTAGTCATATATAGTAGGAACCGATTTTTCATTGACGTCATATACGTAATATTTTTTATCAAGGTGACAGCTTGTAAATACTGATCAATATTTTAACTTCAAAATCTCAACTATATGTTCATGTTTGTTGTACATTTTATTTGTCTACTGGTTCAATCTTCACATTATCACCAGACCAAGTCTAATATCCCCATGTGACTATATTTATATTATTTAAGTACTGGTTGGCTGCTTGACTTATATTGTGTTTTGTAATATTTCCGCCATTTGCTTCCTAAATATATATTTACGATTCGCTTGAATTACAAATCGAAAGTTATTTATTGATGAATTCAATTTCTGTGTAATTTGTTCTGTTTTCTATGTACAAACTAGTTTACACACAACGTATATGTTCCTATTTAGCCTAATTTTATATTTCAAAACTTTGGTCCTCAATACACTCTAACTTCGTATTGATATGACCTTTTTAATTGTTTTGATTAGGGAGTCACTGATGAATATTTTGAAGACGTAAAAATCGACTCGCGTTCATACTTTTAAGCCTGGTATATATGTTGAGTTTTTCACCACCATTCGAAGTGTATCTTTGCTGTTGTTTTTATATCTTCTATTTTTACCAAAACTAAGCCCCCTTAAGCATTTTAATCAAACATGTTATCGTTATAACTCCGAATTAAGACAAAAGTACCTTAGCAATGTTCCAATATCATAACATTGATTCAGAAGATATGAATCAAAGAACCAAACAAAAAGCTGAGGGAATTGCAAGAACCCTAATAGTTTTACTGGGATCGTCAGAAGGGTTAATGTCTTTATAATTTGGAAATGACTAATTTTTCACGGAAATTGTATGTTATAGCATATACTTCGTTTAATTTGTGTTAACACTATATTGTGGATAACGACATAAGATTGTTTGTAATAATTTGGACAAATGATAAAATAAGAAGCCTTTATGTAAGCATCAATTTCAAAAGTGTGATGTATTTAATAATTGTCTCTTGATTAACACTCTGGGGCAAATAATCATATCATATCATAAGTAGATTCTGCACCTTGTGTCGATGAAGGACGGTGGGTATTTTAGAATGCCGAGTTTGATAGGGATAATGGAGTATTGCAAAGGTTTCGTACAGATATTGTGACAATATTTTGAAAGCGGTGAATATAAGATTCATTAATGAAAGTTGGAAGGTTTTCATAAAATGTGATGAAATTATATCATGAAAACATTAAAATCTCGGAGATCTTAATGTTTAGAAAAAGTCGTCCATTATAATTTGCAGGAAGATACAGCTTACACATTATTGACAGTTTCCTCTTAAGTTTTATATATAGAAGAAAGTATTATCTGTTTTATTATTTTTGGACGGTGTCATCTATTTTTGGTCTTTTTCTCTGTTGTCTTTATAATGTCAACCAATATTTGATCTAATAACCTGCTGCCTTATTTTTCTCAAGTATTTGTATATCAGTAGAAACTATTCTTAGAAGTGTGATATAGTGATTAATTTATATCAATAAGAATTGGATTCTCCATAGCACTTGTAATTGACAAAGGAGGTTGATTGGACGGAGTTGTAGGTATAATCTGTGTGGTTTTGACTTCGATTACATTGTACGTTCGATTGCATTGTACCTTCGATTATATTGTACGTCCGATTACATTGTACCTTCGATCACATTGTACCTTCGATCACATTGTACCTTCGATTACATTGTACCTCCTATTTGAACCTGGCATAATTAACTAAATATTATCCATATGAGATTTAGTAAGTATTTTCAAAGGAACCATTTTATTGTCATCCCAAATATGATCTCTGTTTGGTTATTTTGATAAGTAGGTAATGGCATTAAATTGACACTTTTGAAGGTTTAACATACGTTTATGATAGCTTAAAGTATTATTGTTTGTCTGTTTGTCCTTTTCATTTGTAGCCATGGCGTTGTCAGTGTATTTTCGATTTATGAGTTTGACTGTCCCTCTGGTATCTTTCGTCCCTCTGTTAAATCTATATGAATACTTACACCAGAAGTATAACATATTAAAACCAGTTAAAAACAACCGTCATCATTTTAGAACTTTTAAGTAAAATTTGTAGTCTTACATTTTCTTATTTTTAAAATGAAAAGCGATATATGAACGTATATCGAATTAATTATCTAGGCATAAAGAAGGAAATTAGATTTCGTCTCCACTGTGGGAGACTTATCCATCTAGTCATTAAATTGTAAAAATAGATTTTTAGAAAATCAGGCTGCATTCATTACAAAAGAGAAAAAAAAACCTAAATAACAAATAATTTCTTTACACGAGAACACAGTAAAATCGTTACTAACATATTTCTAAATTTAGACAAAAGAATCTTCAAAATGTTTGAAATCAATGTTAGTCATTTATATGTATATACTTATATGTTTTAACTGAAAAGGAAAAATATATATACTAAGCCAAAATGAAGAAACGCAAAGACAATTTATACTCGAAAATGTTGATCAAGCACAATAGAAAGTTTTAAAATTGAACAGATTATTCAGAGAAATAGCATACGTTCTTGATATAAAATATCTCGTCTATCTTCGCTGAGAAAAAGGCTCATACATCGCAAGTTAATCTCAATTATGACTCCTTGTACACGAAACTTATTACGAATTTATATCAGAAATAAAGATTTCTTTGCTGCAAGTCGTGATTTGGACCTAATTATCCGACAAAATATTTAAATATACATTAAGTAGTGGTAAAGTTGGTTAATTGAATTGTGAAAACCAATTGAAGGCATTCGTACAAGAGTGTAATGCTTATAAATTTTTCTCTTTAAACCCTGGAAACAAGGTTATATTTTCATTGGCATGCTATAACTAGTGTTCAGGAAGTAAAGTATGCCTGATCACGCTTAGTGTACTTTTCTGTATCATTTCATTGGAAATCATTTCATTCATTCATTTGTTCAAATGTTTAAAATATTATTAAGAAGCGGTCAATACAAAAAATTAAGGTAATAACATAGTAAGTTTCATTCTGACATCACGCTTACAAGGTGAATTTCTATTTTGTTTGCGAATTCTGGAACCATTTCCGTGCCTGGTGGCAGTTGATATAGATGATATGTAATGGCAGGGTATTCTTTGCAGTGTCATCATCAAGTCGTAAAATTATTATGAAATATTCCAAATCTAAAATCAAAAACATCAAAACTAGAAGTTGCCTTAGATGTAAATCACATTTTTACCTATGTCAAAGTCGGATTTTTTTTTTATCTTAATGTATCGGTACAATTTCACACGCAATATTGAGGATTGTAAAATATACTTACTTATTCTAAGTTTTCGACAACTTTATACATTTTTGTATTTTCCATCTGTAATTTTCAACCCAATTCAATGCCCATCAACCATGACTCTGTCATCGCTTTTTCTTCTGCTTCAAAACAATGAGAGCCAATAACTGTCTTTTAGCAATAATTATGAATGTTGTCAATGTTTAAATTGTTTACAATTGATATCATACATTTCATTAAGTAAATATGGTTCATGCTACAATCCAATTAGATGCTGTTGACTCTTATAGGGCTCCGTGTGAGGTGTTAACGTTGTAATTAGGTTTTATTCAATGAAACGGTAAAATATCATAACATTTTTCATAGTATGTTTAGTTAATTAAAAAGAACATTTATGCGTACGAATGATAGTTTCATTTTAATATCGTTATTAAATGTAAATAGTTTAATCTTTTCCAATTAAAAAATAATCCAATATTATTATCCCTTTAGCATCTGACTTTCAACGAAAGTTACAGACAGATATGTCTATGTTTTCAGCATCAATAAAGATTTCTGTATTATTGTTCCCACTTGTTGACTTATTATTGATGTGAAAGCATTAGATGATCTCTTGAGAATCGAATTAAAACGTATGAGTAGCAATATAGAATGTAGTAGGATAGTTACATGGACTAATAATGTTCAACAGAGATATTAAAACATCTTTAGTAGCATCGTGACCTTAAAGTAGACTTTCATCATGTATTAAATTCAGCTACAACGAAAGGGCATGTCTAATGTTCAAGCCAAATAAACATAAACATACAGTGTCAATACTGTATTACTGAACAGAGTTACTCTGGATAAGTTTCAAATATGAACTCATTTTATTTATTTTAGCATCTGGTATATCTTATATCATTTACAGTATAACTCATTATTGATATTTCCTCAAGAGAACGACGTATGTCTATTTTACTTTAACATGTTAACCATTTTACTGTTTATTTTGCTGTAGGTTAGATACATAATGACTTATTAACTTATCTTACGATATAACAATTCATGTTTTTCCGAAATATGTTGTATATAGAAATCACTGATCTGAAATAACCACGAAATGTTTTTAACTTTTACTTTTCGGCTCCAAGCTTTAATATTGCTCCCAGAAAAGAGTTTTTAAACCACAAATTGAATACGAACATAATCCTTTTTTCAAACAGAAACTTATCAAAGACTGTTAATTTTTTTTTAAGTATTTTCATACTTTTGAAACCTGTATAAATTATCCGTTTTGTATTTGTAATATCGGATGGATCTTTGACAGTATTTTTTGTAATAAAAGTGGTTCTATAGTCTGCTGTATGCAAATTTCTTACAATTGAATTTTACACGAAGTATTATTATTTAATTTGAACCCTAACAAACAATGTATCAATATATGAAAGATTAATCAATACATTTTTTTATAAAATCAAATCTACCAAAACAAAATGTTTAGTAATAAAAAATAAAACAAATAAACATAGGCATTGGGTATGACAGACCAATCCAGCAATACTACAGAATTAACAAACAAAAATATCAGAAGATACTAGAGGTCAACATAGCGTAGATTTTCAAGGCTTTGGACGATTTTGATATTGTATAATATATAGACTGTTGTCTAATATTGCGGACTTTATTTTTACCTGTTGATTGGGTTTTTTTTTTGTTCTGCGTTGTTTCTTTCTTTTTGATGTGTATTTCCCATTTCCTCTCATCCATAAGACAATCAAAATAAAACATTCGTGTTTCAGAACGGTATTAAAAATGTTCCTATAACTCTTAAAACAATATCACCCATCCTCTTAATCAAAGTTATGGTGTTTGGAATCATTCGCTATTATACAATTTATTTTACTTTTAGATCTTCGGAAGATTATAAATTAGCCTTTGAAATGTTCCGAATAATCTATTTCTTTAATGGAACCGGATGCAAATATCTCATCGATGAATAAACAATGGCGATATAATTTGACAAAAAATCTTTATCAATATGTCTATAATTAACGTCATATACAGAAATAGTTAATTATTCGAAAATAAAAGAAAATAATTAGGTTATAATTGTTGTTTCCAAACATTGTCATCTGTTAATTTTATTGTCACCATTTTAAAACATCTGTAACTTATTATTTTGTTCAATTTCGTATCGGTTATTGTTTATGAAATGTAATTCGTGTAATTTTATAGCTATTATGTCTCATAAATAGACAATTTACATGGTTGCATGATTCCATCTTTAGTACTAAACCAGAACCTAGTATTTTATAAGTACATGCTTAAATACCGTAAACAATATAAATCTTGTTTTTGACAATTTTAATATTTCTTTCTATTCAATATTCAATGATTAAAATTACATACGCCATTTGAAAACAAATGTTTCAAAAACAAAGTGATCCTCTAAACACCGATAAGACTTGCGTATTATCAGCACGATTGTTGTTTAATTATTATTTTAGCATTTGACATTTTCACATTTTGGGTGATTTGATGAAGTCAAATTGTGCAAATCAAATTAATTCAACAATAATTGCCAAAGAACAATTATAAGTCATGTCCACCATAAATACTATTTGAAATAAAATTCCCTTTGTTATTGA
Organism: Mytilus galloprovincialis; assembly: GCF_965363235.1. Lineage (NCBI taxonomy): Eukaryota > Metazoa > Mollusca > Bivalvia > Mytilida > Mytilidae > Mytilus > Mytilus galloprovincialis. The sequence continues at coordinate 38,019,589 of NC_134845.1, read as the reverse complement.
CGTAATAAACACAACACTATTTTTCCTTGCAGTCAATTACCCAAAGGAAGTTACATTTACAAGGTTGCTCAATAAAATATATCATGGTATAGGATAATAAGAGAAGAATTAAAATGTTTTTCTTTTCTCTCTAAACGGACACCAACTGTTTAATGTAATTACTACGAATATACACCAGTATTTGTTTTAAAATTGGTATATTTTTCTCTTTAATTAATGGTTATTTTAAGAAAATGTAAATGACGAGTTTAATTAGTGTCCTTAACCAGATTAAAATGACACTAAAGAAATCGCATTGTAATTGCTAAAAGAGGGACGAAAGATACCTGAGGGATAGCCAAGATCACCGGAAGATAGTGAAAAAAAGTATGAGATGTGATTACCTAGCAGTCAACAACTAGTATATGACAGAACTCTCCAGGGAACATCTCCAAATATAGATTTATCGATAGAGCAGATGTATTATTGCATCAGCAAATATTCTGAAAGAAATATAAATGGATGCGAATTACTTCTTAGACGTTACCGTTCAACACGTGTCAATTATCTCTAAACAAAAGATGTATGATACTCTAAAGACAAATAAAACATTTAATATATGACATTTATTGTATTTTCTGTATTTTTATAGGATCTTGGAGAAGCACCAACGCACCAGATTTATGTGAGAATATGTATGTTGATGACTGGCCGTGGATTGGTAGGTGCAGCATTATTTTAAAGAAATTAAACCTGGTGTAAATTTTGTAATTGAGCAATCGCATCTTCTATAAACTTTAAGCAGTACTTAATTGACCCTTTTTATTATTTATTTGATTTAACTATTTATAAATATACTTTTCAATCTGGAACATAGTAAACGCCACAAGTGGTAATTATGTATTTTGAAGATGGCCTGATTTTGTAACTAATTATATAACCATGAATTGATTTAAGGCAAGATCAATATCAGTTTTCAATATGTTCTTGAGTCGCTTACGGTGTTATATTCAAAATCTAGGTTCGGTGGCCGAATGGTCTAACTAGTTGATTCCATTTTAATTGACCAGGGTTGCTATTTTTCCTATCAACGGTTAACAGTTTTATCTAGCCTGTTCGACTTCCTCCACCATCAAACACTGATCGCCACGAAAAAGCACAATAATAGTGAAAGAAGTGCGTTACACTATACAATCAGTCAAAAAATGTAAATAAATCCTACAAAATTATACTAAAATACATAGTACTGTTCAATCTTAAATAAACGTTTCAACAGTAGAATCTATCTTCATTTTACACTATATTTTCTAATATCGTTAACTTATTTTAGCTAGTTGGAATCCAGAACCAACCGTTTGTCCTGTAGCTGGTGGCTTTACATTCAGAACGAAAAGCAGACTGACTAATCAGGTACTCGTAGTCATTTGTTTTTAATTTAAATTTGTTTGGTTGTGAAAAATGTATAAAAAAGAGAAATTAGTTATCAAATCAGGCTGAAAATATTTTATAAAATATCAGAGCAATAATGCTAGAAAACAAGTTGAAACCTCCTTCCCTAAATCCCTTCCTATATTTTAATTGTTTTTCCTTCAATGATAAAAGTTGTCACTTTTACAGTTCAATGTAAAGGAACCTAAATCAGGCTACTTTGTACCAAAAATATAAACGCGTCGTATAACTGTTTGCCACATGAAAAATTAAATCTCAACACATATTGTCCATGCAATAGATGCACAAAAAATGAATAAGCAAATAATTAAAATGGTCGATATCTGTAAAGACATTTGTTGATATTGGCTTCTGTTTACAGGATGTTTGTAAAGATGATTGGCGAAGATCAAAATTAGAAATTGAATGTCTAAAAGGTGATGGCATGGATTTCTTTGCGCCTAAGGGAAGTAACTGCAATCCGTTTTTATCCCAGGGAGAATGTAAGTATTACTTATTTGTTAAGTATTAATTAAGATAACGAATTTAATCAACAACCACGACGTTTCAGAAGTAAAAGTATAAGGGTTTATTGCAATATCGCGAAGACATGGTAAAATATGGAAAATAGATGAAAAAAGTAAAAATTTACTAAAAGGGTAGTACCTACTTCATGCGAAATAACAATGCTACGTTTAACTTTTAGCCAGAGAAAAATCAAGCAACGAAAACGGTATTTATAAATTGAATGAACCCAATAACAGGTATTCCCGAAAAAAAGCGGTTCTTTGATACATAAATCTAAAAGAAATACAAAACATACAAAAGGAATATAAAATCAGCTGTTTTCATACATTTTATTTTTATTCATAGGGAAGCGTCTATATTGTCTAGGAGGATGGACATATGGGAATCATTCATTCATGATAGCAGCTGGAGATGATAACAATCATCACTTTTGTATAGTAAGTGTCCTTTAATCTTGATATTATATAACAAATATTCATGATAGTTATCAAAAGTACCAGGATTATAATTTAGTACGCCAGACGCGCGTTTCGTCTACATAAGACTCATCAGTGACGCTCATATCAAAAGAATTATAAAGCCAAACAATGAATATGCATGGAAAGATATCCAAGACAGAGATAAACATAGAAAGTCATGAAAATACTGGAAGGAAAGCATCTTTAAAGAAAAAAAGATAGATGACCTACCAAACAGGTCATGAATAAATATTTAGGCGTAATAAGCACGAGCAAAAATGGAATTATAAAGCTCATTAATTTTGCCTTGCCATAAATTGTGAATGTTCAAATCTCATAATATATTAGGAATATAAAACACACAGTAAAACACACAAAAGCTAATGATATAGCATGAACAGGAGTAAAGTCGGTTAAGTCTTAACAAAAGGGATAAATGTTTTTTTGTTTTTCATATGTGGGATTTAACATGATAAACACATCTCTAGGTGTAATACCACCATTGATTTTCCCCTATTAGTCTTTGTTAAATTTGCACTTTTCAAAAAAATGTACAGAATTTATCTTTGTTTCAAATAAAGAAATACTTGGCATGAGTAAAGTTTTATCCTGTTCAGTACTATAGAAAAAAATTCACATAACATTTCATTGCATATAAGAAAATAACCATCATTGGAAGTTAACCAATCAAATTTCTCCCTTTATTTTATCTGTGTACAAGGTTTAGTCACCATGTAACCTCAAGATTACAAAATTTTCTATAGAAATCCAAAATAAAATAATAATGGTGTTTTGAAATACCCAAGACATATGTTTATGACACAGAAATGTTTTTACTGCAGAAAAATGTAGGATTAATTACCTACAACTGTTAAATTCAAGGGCATATTTTTTAGACCTACTTTCGTATACAACCGGATGTGACGTACTATGCTTTGGTGGTATTAAACCTCTAGTTGCAGTATTGTATTACATCATGGTCTGTTTACTCGAATTACACAAATAGTTGAAGCACGATTTGTGCCTAGCAGTAGATTAAAATGTGGGTTGATGCGTGTGGCGGTTTTTTTTTTTATTATTTCAATAGTCTACTGTCCATTTTGCATCATTTTACCTTGTAGTTATTGGCTAACTAAGTGTTTTTACTTTTTATGTTAAACTGTTTTGGAACAAATAAATAAACCTGATAATTAAGTTGACATAAGATATAAACAACTAGAATTAGACTTTGATTTTGACTCATTTTTGTAATGCGTAAAATTCATTTCGACTTGTATCGTATAAATATCCTTAATATCAGTATCTCTACATTTGCTACATATTGTGTTTTTTTAGAGGTTTCCTGCAAAACCATATAAAGAATTTGTTGCATTGCTATACTTTAGTCCAATATGCCCAATACATGAAGATGGTCAACCCTCAACAGGAATAGACTATTATGAGTTACATTTAAACAGAATGGGTAAAGATCTTTGCAAATAACTTATTATGAATAAATGAACAATGCATAATTCAAGTAGCACGACAATTTTGGATGCACCAAAAATGTATATTAAGTGGAATTCTTATTTTCTGAGAAGTCATTAACAATATACTTACATATCAACACATTTGATTATCATCAAATATATATGGCAGAGGCAATGTGAAGTAAATATAGTCCACTGTAGTTTATCTCTGTTAAAATATCATAAATCAATGAAAAAGACAAAACTATAAAAGAAAAACAAAAAAAGAAGAAATAACTTGAACTACAATAGAGAAGAAATTAGACAGAACAAAAACATTAGTAGTTTACCGATACTTGAAAGTAGCAAATGCTATTAGAATATAGAACCCAAGGCCAAAATGACATGCAAGTCACATAAACGTCAAAATTTGCGCTTCGGTCAACTAAAAACTGTAAAAAAAAAATTAACGATTCGTTTTACAAAGTATTTGTATGTATGACACCTTCAAAATGTCAATGTCGCTTCACTAATATTCTAAAATAAACCATTCCAGTTGGATAAAAGAATAAAAGTTCACAACATAGAATTACTCTATTTATTCTATATGTAGATCGAGACGAATGTGAGGACGAGAATGAAAAGTTTTGCCAAAACCATGCCCAGAAAGGAATGTGTGAAAAATCAAATAACCGATATCTTCCGCACTGCAGAAAAACATGTGGTCTCTGTAGTAAGTAACTTTAATTAGTTTGACTGTCCCTCTGGTATCTTTCGTCCATCTTCTTTAATTAGTATAACTTTTACAGATGACATAAAGCAAACATAGTCATCAGTTACCAGGCTATATTTTTAACGCCATATGTTCGTTTAGTTTTCTTATAGACTCATCAGTGACGCTTTATTCGAAAAATTTTACAAGAAGAACACGATTTTAGAAATTCATAACGACTTGACATAATATAGATATAGTATTCACCTACTGGGGTACAAAGTCCATAACATACTTATAATTTGAAGTCTTGAAAGCAGTTGATTTATCTGTACCTTATCAATGATAATTCATGTTAACACAGAAATGCTGACTACAGGGCTCGTAATACACATTGAAAGGAAACTGTGTCATACACGCATTGGTTTTAACAAAATCGCAACAAAGATCCACGCTTTATCCTATAGTTTTGTACGCCAGACGTACGTAACGTCTAAAAAGATCTACAAAAATGTACGAGTAACGTTTGATTGTAGATTGATATTTATAAGTTGTAGTTAAATTTGTTTAGTTTGTCTGGAAATATCTCGTTTGTTAAGTTGAAGTTGCTGGAGTAGGTTAAATTACTAGGGTTAATACGATCGCACTTAAATGCTATTATGTTTTTGTACTAAAATATATTAAAATAACGTTAAATATTACATCACTATTGAAAAAAAGAGAAAAAGAGATTATAACAAGTGAAATTTCACTCAAAAGAAGACATGTCAAGGCTGCAGTTGATACCAAATAAGGGGTCATCCATAATTGTCAACCATTTTCCAAAGTTTACAAAACGTACACTTTTTCAGACCCCCCACCCTCCCTCAAAAAGTGTACATCAACCATTTTCAGATTTCAAGAGAAGAATCCGTCATTCTTAATAAAAAGAAGATCCTGTCTATTATATTTTAGTTTAATATAGAAATTTGCATTGAAAAAAAACTAAAACATATCTGACTGTTTTATTTGATGACATCTATCTGTGATGCTTGTGTTTTGTCAGAATAAAGAGTACAAAGATTAGTGTTTCCCGTATCACACAGTGGGAACTTGATGATGGTAACTCTAATCAAAAAAGGCACCTAGAGCATGCAAAAGATTAACAAAAGGGCACATAAATTATGCTTAGAATCAAAGATAGGGAAATACATGGTTATATTGCATTTGTAAAGTATGGACTGACAGTTGTTGATGGAATCAGAGTTCAAGACAGCAATCAATAACAGTGTAATGTTTTAAAAACATTTTGAGTTTTTAAATTTCCCGCCTGTATTTCTATTTAAAAGGTCCCTGTAAATATACCATTCATGGCACTATTATCGTTTATGTATATATACTGTAACGTGTACATATATTGGATATTTTTTAAGTTAAGGTTAAACGTCATATGGAGGTGCTCCTAATTAAAAGAAGCTTATACTAAGAAAAATAAGTTTACTTCCGGTTTACTGGTTTACTATTTTGGAATGCATTACAAGGAAATTAATCGAAGGACCAGTTTAAAATCTTTTCACAAAATGGCGTCTTGTCAAAATCAAAACATTCAAAGAATTTAGTGTTTCCATCAATTTTGTTTATTAAACAGAGTAAAACGATATCGATCAATAATAAAGCAGGTGAAATTGACAATCGGGGGTACTGAGAAATGCTTGCAAACTTTTTGTTTAAATAATTTTACTAGTTCACATTTTTGAAAGATTTAGTTTTCATATGATATGATCTTTTAATCGTTCAATCCCGATTGAGTAGAATTATGATATCGAAATCAATATCATCAAGTGAAAATAATAACGACTTTCTCACGGAAACGATATAAATTCCGGAAATAAAAAAAAAGCGTACGGTAAAAATGTTGATTTTTTAACCCCCTCCCCCAAGTGTACGTTTTGTACACTTTGGAAAATGGTTGACAATTATGGATGACCCCTAACCTTGATGGTACTTTTATTTTATAACAGTTATATATGCTATATGATTGAGCACGCAGCTGTTAAATTCACGTAATATTCTCTTTGTATATACGTTCATATAGCACACGATATTTTATAATATTTACTTAAGACATTGTTGAATGCCGTCTTTGGTCTCTAGTGGATCTTAATCACATAGGCAATAATACCACATCTCCCTTTCTGCTAAAAAAAAATATACTTGTCTTCTATAAGCATTGATATGTTAGAAGGTGTTTTGTATAAAAGCAAACATTTTTTTAAAGTTTTATCATCGTAATTTTAACTTTTTGCAGATAACAAAGAACATTTCTGGACAGAGGTCTCATTCAGTGAGCTCGTTCGAGGAAAGTGGTTGTTGTTTGAAAACAATAAGGAAGAAAAAGTGGTGATAAATCGGACTCATATTTATTTCTCAAACCTTGGACATTTTGTATGTTTAGAACGAGTATCTCTCCCTGCACAGTACCTATATAAACTAGTATCCAACTTTAATAATGGCTGGTAACTTTTTCATGTAGCTTATGTGATCTCAAAAAAGATAACTGAAAATTCAGAAATTATATGCGTGTATGTAATTTTGCGATTCTTGAAGAAAAAAATGAGATTATTGATTTTAATTTCTGTAACTTCTGCATCAAATTGATATAAAAATATAAAAATATCTAATGCGAGATAATTGCGTTGCACTATTTTCGTGATGAATAAAACATCTCAAAAATTTTGGCATTTACAACTATTAATTGATAATGATAATTTAAGAAATTAATCTGGCTTTGGGCAAGCAGGGGGATAGAATAGCCTTCGTTAAATCACTGAATATCTCTTCTTGTATATCTCGCTAGAGTTATGACATGGTACGTTTATTGCTGTTTTATATATAACTTTACTTAAGTTTACTTTGACAAGGACAAGACAATAACACAAGTTTCAAACAAAATGTTGCCCTGCGTTCCGAATTCATTTAACTCGATAAAAGCATGTTTTTGTATTTTAAATACATGCAACTAAAAGGCTCATTTGAACTTTCTTGTAATTTCATAATCAGACAAATTAGAACTCTTATATTTCATTTTTCATGGGAAAGAGCAAAGTGCTTCCAAAAATATTTTTATTTCAGCTCAACGAGATACACTTGCATTGAATTGAAACGTCCTCATAACAACATTCTCCAGTTCCGATTAGGTTGGTATAATTCATCACTAAATCTATGAATATTTGTCATCATGTTATAGTTTGTTATTCTTTAAACAATGCCTAATGAAAAATATAATTACATATATACTAAGCATATGATTTGATAAAACTAAATTGCCTTTCATCTACATCTGTTCGTAGTTATGTTTTGGAAGTCTGTTTGTATTATCACTATCTATCTGTTATGGGTTAAATATTCCAGATGTAAATTGAAAAATTGAATATTATATGAACCATTCATATCATTTTACATTATTGCAAACATTATCTAGTGAACATATAACCAACCATGCAGATAACGGTTGATAAAAATAAGAAGATGTAGTATAAGTGCCAATGAGACAACTCTCAACCTGAGTCACACTGTCTAAAAAGTAAACCATTATAAGTTGAAATAAGGTCTTCAATTAAAATCTATAATGGTTTACTTTTATAAATTGTTATTTGGATGGAGAGTTGTTTCATTGACACTCATACCACATCTTCCTATATCCTTCTGCACAATGAACAGCAAGTCTGTATGTCTGTATACTCCTATGTCTGCACCATTACAAACATATCAAAAATGAACATTTATTTTCACACTAATGACCATTTGCACATATGTTTTTATAAAGGTCGCAGTTTTCGAGAGGATAAAAATCATATTGAGATGTGCAATTTCAAAAAGGACACATATTCAGATAGAATCAAAAGCAGATATAGGAGTCCACAAAGGAGAAATCTGTTACGTAAGTATTATAAATGGACCTACACAAAACGCTCCGAGAGGTACTAAAAAAAAGAAACTGATTCCTTCTTTGCATTACATCTATCTTTAAAAACATAGTACGTACATAAAAATAATAATAGATCTGCTATAAACTTGGATATCAAGACATGAGATAACGAAAAGATTGTACACTCCATTAAATATGTACATATTCTGTTTTGTGTCTGGAGAAAATAGTTTTGCTGTATGTTTTAATTTGCCTGCACCGAAAGTAAGATTAAGCATCGAAAAATCGTACCGGTCTATTTATTCAGGATGGCGACAATAACACTTATGCAGTGTCGATTTTAGTTGTAATTTTTCCTGACTTGTTGGAACGTTTTTTTGTGTAAGGAATATCATAATCCTTTCATTGAAATACATATGGTATAAACATGCAAGAGCGTAACGTTTAAACAGAGATATATAAACGCTATGCGATAAAATAGATGGTATCTGTCTATTTAAAAATTAAACATTGACCAATTGAAAAAAAAAATCCTCATGTTGGTAATAGGTTCTAGTCTGATATCGGTCATGTTTTCATACTATCTTCTATAATTAACTAGGTATGCAAATTTCATTTGCATCAATTTCACGTGAATTTCACCTCAACACTTATATGTGAAACTCACGTGAAATGCACCTGAAGATCACCTGAGCAAATTTTGCCTGTGTAATGTGTAAATCCACTCTTGATATAATGCTTCAGTGTGGTTTGTATACATTTTATAATGGTTAAGAATTGAATAAGGACGTAAGTTAAGTGGTGGAAAACAATGAGGATGAGAGAAGTCATCAGTAATAAACATTTACGAATTTTATTACGAATCGTTTGATCATTTAAAAAGACATGCTTATCTTCAAATAGCATATATCAAGCATCACCAATACGGATTGTTTTAAGAGTTTGTATATGTTAACCGTTTTAACATTTCTAAAAAGTAAAATAACAAAAAAAAAAAACTCCAAGGAAAATTCAAAATGAAAAGTCTGTAATCGAATGGCAAAACCAAAAACTTACTCACATCAAATAAATGAGTGACAATTGTTATATTCATGACTTTGTACAGACATTTGCTGATGTATAAAATGATGGATTAAACCTTGAAATTAGACATATTGTATGATTCTCTCTATGTTACCATCTGTTAGAATGTTAAGCTAAACAGATATTCAAATAGTAACCATAATAAAGTGATTTTTACTCAGCATTTACAAATGTTGTATGAATGTTTCATCAAGATTTTGTTTTTGTACTAGATCAACTGGTGGTACAAAATACAAACCTTTGTTATGTTTCAGTTATCACAATATCAACATTTTGTAGATTTATTTAATTAAAAATATTTATTTCAAAGATTTGAAAGTCATAACGCAACAACAAACAGTGCTATTTTGTAACTAGACGCTCAATATTATCTTTTTTTTTTAAATCTTACCTTTAAATCTACTCTAATGACGTTCAATATTAATCTATGCGCTTCCTTTGTTTGATTGTAGAGCCCTCATCATTTACTAAACGTTAAAACGATTGTTATAAATGAATATGTTGAATAGATCTAGTTATAATATCTAATATGTCCTAATAACATTAAGAAAACACATAGCTTTATGGCCAAGATAGCCGAGAATAAGGTAACATGAAGCCGAAGTAGATAATGTGTTTTCGTTCAGCAGCAATCTGTGTTATCACCTCTTAACTTTCATGCATGAATTATTCAGAATTTACCATAATAATTATTTTTAAAATTAATTTAGGTCTTACCTTTTTAATGGCAAAAACGAGAGGGTAATTCAAAAAAAAATGGCTAGGCCGTGATGTAGAATAGTTTTATAACCTATTATTACGTTAGTTGCAATGAATTACATTGATTTCCCAGTGAATTATTACTAATCGAAGAATTCAAATAGAGAAAAATATTCAACGAGTGAACGAACAACGCATTAATTTACATTTGCCAAAGTAGTAAAACGAATAACTAATCAAAGAATTCAAATATCGAAAAATATTCAACTCGTGATCGAACAACACTGATAATTAACTCATGCGCTGCGAGCATTCGTGATTTAATGTGTTGTTCGTTCACTCGTTGAATATTTTTCTCTATTTGAATTCTTCGATTAGTTATTCTATAAGTATTCAGTCAAATTGAAAAAAATCCTATATTTCAACATGAAGTTTATCAGTTATCAACAGCTGTAAACAAAATCTTTGTTTTCTGGGATGCATAAGGAAAAAACTGTAAATCACAATTTATTTTTATTATCAGGAGAGGGAGAGCTTTGGGAGTCACCATGTGGTCTTTCTGGAACTATTCCATTTGAAGCTGTTCTAGGAGGTCACAAATGTACAGGCAACGTTTCAGATTGGAATGCCATCACATGTACATATAATACACACGTACAGATAACTTCAAACAACTGCATTGGAGTTAAAACAGAAAGTAGTGAGTGTTTATAAAATTTAATCCTGGTATCTATGATGGGTTCATTTATCATAATATAACTACCCGATGGTGTAATAAAAAGTAAATTTAAATAAACATTTTAGGAAGATATATGACACCATACAAGCGAAATTACAATGCACCTTATTTCTCAGAATTAACATTAAATAAACAGTATACATAAGAAGGAAATTTGAATGTTAATCAATTAATAGTAATGAGTTGTCTTTCTTCAAATAAAAATCTGATCATATATTCTTGAACGAAAATCCTAATATATGGAATACGCACAATATTACTCGGAATTTATATATGAACTATTAGCTTATGCCGTACAAGACTAACATATACATGCAATATTCACAAGATCATATTTAAAGTATGTCTTCGTTTCATATGAAAGATACATGTATTTCTTGTAACGGGTTGGTCTGTCTTCCGTCAATATGTTTTGAAAGCACACTCCTATATTCATATACTGCTTAGCATTGCAAATTGGTAAAGAAAAGGTAATTATGTATAAATTAAGAGTATTTTATAATAATGCAATGCATAATAACTATACAAAGGACTTAAAAAAATGAAAACAACACGTTTAATAATGTTTTGCGTCCGAAGCGCTTTTCTGGATTTGCCTTCATCAGGAACGCTCAAAGCCAAACAGTTGAAATCTGAAGATGTATAAGTACCGAATCCGTTGAAGAGCTATATGTCAAAAATACCTAAAATCAATAGCCAAAGTTCATCTAAAGCCAACTTTGCCTGAGGGAGCTGAAACTTTGGTTTCTTAATTATCTATAAATTTATAAACGGACAATTTTACTAAAGTTTGTTAAATCATGTCAGTACCGAAATACTGACTACTGAGCTGATGATACCCTCGGGGACTGATAGTCCACCAGCAGAGGTATCGACCAAGTGATGTAAAAAAATGAAAACAACACATTTAATAATTTCTTTCGTCCGCAGCACTTTTCTGGATTTACCTTCATCAGGAACGCTCAAAGCTAGACCGTTGAAATCCGAAGATGTATAAGTACTGAAACCTTTGAAGAGTTATATGTCAAAAATACCTTAAATAAATAGCCAAATTCATCTAAAAAGTAAAATCACAAAAATACTGAACTCCAAGGCAAATTCAAAAAGGAAAGTCCCCAATCAAATGGCAAGTTCAAACACATCCAACGAATGGATAACAACTCTCATATTCCTGACTTGGTACAGGCATTTTCTTATTTAAAAAAACGGTGGATTAAACCTGGTTTTATAGCTAGCTAAACCTCTCACTTGTATGACAGTCGCATTAAAATCCATTATATTGTCACCGATGTGTGAAAATCCAACTTTACCTGAGGGAGTTGAAACTTAAGTTTCTAAATAATTTATGAATTTATAAACGGACAATTTTACTAAAGTTTGTTAAATCATACTCGAAAACTCAATCTCGTAAATCTGATTAAACTAGTCCGTGCCTTCATTGAAAGTTTGGTGTGCTCTATTACTACGTTAAGATTACATCGAAACTGAAAATCATATGAAACCGCAAATTAAAAAAAAATGATGCATATGTTGTTTTTTTTATAACTAAATAAATAGTTTACACTATAACTTATGTACCCATACCTTTTCTAAGATTTTTGTTTAATTTGTCCACATTAAGAAGAAGTTTACTTTCCAGGAAGCAATTCGCCGAAATATTTTCCGTATGCAAGTGACCATAGCGTTACCCTCCTCGTAAAATCCGGTGATCGCAATACGCATGGATCTGTCATTGAAATGAATTATTATATGATTGTACATGTTATACACGTGCTCAATATCCATGCTTGTTTGTTGATTATTTACCATAAGGTGACAATCGTTAAACTACGGCTTCAAAACACGGCAATTAATTAGCTGCTATATTTGTTAAATCATAACAGACAGAGACAAACAAAATTGACGTTTACACGATATTTTTGCGTAAGAAATGGTAAAATCGTGCACAGAAGTTTATTATATATACATTCATTGGTTTAAGAATTAAATAATAAGCATTATGTTTCACCAGTCACTCGTTTCATTTGACTTTAATTGATTGAATCATCCCTTTTTAATGAGCATAATATATAAGTAAAAGGTATAAATAAAGAACATTCCTAATGCAGAATTTCTAAAGGTTTATTGGAATAAAGCCATAAAAAAGATGTATAAAATTGGTGGTTTTCAGCTGGTTTTAGTTTTTTGGTCGGGTTGATGTCTCTTCGACACTTTCATAGTACATGCTCAATTTTGTTTTATGAGATATGACTCACAAATACCTTTGTACATTATTACTATTATGTCTGAAATTAATATTATTATTTCAGAATATAAATGTTTAGCTTTCCTAAATGATGAATTTGATTTGTCAGAAAAAATGTCCACTCAAATGATACTGACACAAGCAATGGATGGATCAAATGAATTCATATGCTGGGTAAGTTGTATAGTAAAATTTAGTACACAGTCACAGTTTAATAAATACATAAAAATTCAATTTTCACTATACCATGTATACCGTGCTTCAGCTATATTTGTATTGATGATATTAAAGACATTTAAGGAGGCATTGTATGCCAAATTCATACTCACGGATTCGACTCTAATTCTCATTTTTTATTTATTACAACTGCAGATTGTCCATTCTGAAAATGACAATGTCTCCATAGTTTATTTATATTGATGATTCACAACATGCAAAAAAGGAAGAAAATGCCAACGGCTCCATAAAAAATCCACGAACTTCTTGAGACCCGAAGAAAGGCTCAAGCGTTCAAAAGAATAAGTCATTTCAGTTCCACCAATGTCAATGTGAAAATTAACCAACAGTATTATATGGAAATCTGCAGCTTCGGAAAATTTAATTCATAAACAAGATGTTATTTGTTTTTACAGGTGGTTACTACTTTTCCTGGTGATGATTTCGAATATCCTGAGACAAGGATTTATAAAATGCCAAATTTACAATGTTCTTCCTTTGAATATGTCAACCAACACCTCATCAAGAATAAACACAATTACTTTCACTTGTTATATGGTAAGGAAGATATAAAAAAATCATACTTTTCAAATATATGTGTAGGACTCTAAAGTGCGATGGTACTCTAAAGTGCAATGGTCACGCTAAAGTGCGATGGTCTACGCTAAAGTACGATGGTGTATCACGCTAAAGTGCGATGGCTGTTTGTTCGCTAAAATACGATGGTTTATCACGCTCAAGTACGATGGACTAAAATTGTAATGTTAAAGGGCTTAAAGTATTAAAGAACACGGATTTAAAAAAATAGTCTTCTTGCGAAAGCTAGTACAAGGTTTTATGACATATTTGAATGGCTTTATAATTACCGGTATTACCAATGTTATTTCAACTGATCGGGCGGAGCTTACGTTTTAATTTGCATTAGGACAGTCTATTTGAAGATGTGTGTGATAAGGATGATTGCCGTTATTATTATTGTTGATTTCTAATCACCTATCAGGGTCATCAAAGGAATTTACAAAAGAATGACTGGACACTTCATTGATGAGTTTATCCTAAAACGCCTATCAATAGGTGGACTGGTTTATTATGAGCGAACCGGTTAAACCCCGCCCAGTCAAGTGAAATAAATCGAGTAATAGTCTTAAGTGACCACGTAATTATTGCTAAAATGGTAATTTAGGTGTGACAAAAATCTATATATCCTGTATATGTTTTTTTTTAATTCAGGCTGGTATCACATATTTGGATAATTGGTGTAGCTTGCCGTTCACACACTCTATCACTAATGTGAACATCTCCTCTCAAAGTCGTCATTGTAAATTACAAATATTAAATTCGTTCTAATTTTTAGCAGACAATTTATGATTTACGCATGGAAACATGACGTACCTTTATTTTACCGTCTTTACTTTTCATTAAAATCAATATTTGAACGAGGACGGCAAAGTAAACTACAACATAAACAATGATTTCAATGTATCCGTTCGCTTCAAATAGAAACAGGATAAAGGATATTTATAAATAAATGCGTATACTTTTGTATCTGTATAGTAAGATGGTCGACTGCAGGACAAAAATCCTTCTTATAGCACCGAAAAAATCCACATTTCCTTCAGCCGACAAAACACAGTTATCATGTTTAAATTGAGTATTAAAGTCATGGACATTCGCTTTAAAGTTGTTAATCAAATATTCTGCATTTATCTTTCGGCATGTTCATTTTTTGTTTGTATAAAAGTTTGTTCACGTCATAATCCATAGTATGTTTATTACGTTTATACTTTCGCGGACCATCGCACTTTAGCGTGTGTAGGCATCGTACTTTAGCGTAGACCATCGCACTTTAGCGTGACCATCGTACTTTAGCGTCCCCATCGCACTTTAGAGTCCTACATATGAAAGCATGATTGTTTTAAAATGTTAATTGTCTACTAGTCATTACACGACTATGATTATACATAATGGTTTTTTTTCAATAATAAACTCGTTAGCAATGAAGGTTATATTAGTTCAAGGGATGTCATATCGTCCTTCAAGTATGAATCACAGGTTATACATTTCTTTTTAGAAAGGATCAAAATCTTATTCGCAATAGGAAATACATGTGTCGTCAGTTTATTCAAGATTATCATTCCCTCTGTGTATATACTAGTTTTAAAGTAAAAAATCAGATTCATAGTCACCGAATTTCGGTTTGAAAAATTGATGGATACTGTGGATATTTTCAGATATTTTTTTTAAATTTTGAGACCGAAAAATACCAAAAAGGTGTTCTAAGGCATTAAAAGAAAAAACTCTGACAACGTCATGACAAAAAAGTTAATAAATTGTTTTTTGATTTGATAAAATTCGCATTTATTGCTTATGAAATAAGTTGTAAGTGCTCGCAAAACGTTTTGTGTTCACACTTGCTGACAAAGTAACTTGTAACTTGTATTGCATAACTTCCTCCAATAAAGGAGCACCTCAATCAATGAGTATTCCACCACCAGTTCGAAAGTACATATATCTTGATCTTTAAAATATAAAAGTCACACAGGTAGATATCTATCATCATTAAAAGGAATATTTAAAATGTTTTGTATATACACATGTATCGGCATAAAAATATGAGCTAGTTCAACGTCATTAAATTCAAAGGCGTCAGCATACTGTGGTTTGGAAATAACACGTCACAGTAGATTTAGAAGTTTCAGAAATGAAAGTATAAAGTTAACCTCAATTCAATGATGTTCACGGAAAGTTAAATAGAGGAATTTTGGGTTTTTATGAGGAACTAATGAGTCAAGCCCTTTTAAACTGAGCTTTTTAGTTTACTTTTATGTTTTGTTGTTGCAAAACTGTCTAATGTACGCCAAGTTGGAGTGCCTACTGTTTAACCCAGTCGCATTCTTAACGTTCATGTTCAAAAGCTGGTCTGATTTTCGCTGAATTTCGTAGGTTGTGTGTCATCTTTGTTGAAATAGCATTAACCAGGCTGTTGATTCTTTTTGTTTAATTTCATATTTGTCATGCTGTATATAGTTAGCTATAGATAGTCGACTCTTTGGCAGTACTATCTTATCTCCTCATATCAATATAACTTCAGATTTGAAACCTGTAAAACACTGTCCTTTAATCATAACAAATCATGTATTACTCACAACGAAAATAACACTATCTATTGTATGTGCCCCAAGCACTTTTCTGTATCAACTTAAACCAGGAACGCTCAATGCAAAAAATTTGAAAGTCATTCGGATTTAGTCATCAACGACGAATTTAAGAGAGGTTCTGATATTATATCTACTGCATAATTGTTTTTTGGCAGCGTCGGTGATAGATCATGATTGTGTTTATATATAAGCATATTACTTGCAAGGTATTTTATAGTTTATATATTTCTATTTTAGAAAAAAAGTCTAAGGCAACAGTTTGCGAACCAGCAATTAATCCTACCCTATCAAGACCTCAAAATGATGAAAACATAACTTACAGAGTAATAGAACAACCTGTGCCATCGTCTAAGACTATCAAAATAACAGTCAAACCGTCAATATCTTCTCTATCTCATAGTGCTTCATTTCACAGTTATAAAATATATTTACAATGTATTACTGTTTTCATTTTCCTATTCATATTGTAAATAATTTGTATCAATATAAAACGCGTTCGAAAACACTCAATTCGTTCAATGTTGAAGGTGCAATGTTTGAGTATAGCTAAAACGAGTGATGAAGTGGATCTAGTTTTACAAGACTATATTGTGAGGTTATACGTTATACCATTATTATTTAATATTTACCGACAGTATAAAGATGTGTTCCAGAGTGTTATATGTATAATAGTAATTAATTAGACGAAGAAGATATGACAAAAAAAACGTTAATTGATATACGTCTGAAATTGTTTATATGAGAAGACCGAAGTTGTTATCAATATTCATTTTATACGATTGAGACCAAATGCTTTGTATTAATGTAAATAATATGTGTATAGATAGTATATTTCGTATAATACAAAATTCATAAACGTTTGTTACCAATATTATATACTAAGTAGTTAAGTTCTAGTGATAATATCGCAAGTTATATTGACATCAGTCTTTCATCTTGTCAAACACAATGACTAGAAGATTTTAAAAGAGTATTATTTATAAATGGTCCGTTGATTATTCGAATTTTTAAGTTTTGTTGTTGTATTTAGACATTTTACACTTGGAACAATTTCAGTTCAAGATGAAGATGTGATTTTGTTATTGTATTTATGAAATATAACTTACTGTTATCTTTAGGAAATTGTATGTTATAGGAAATTAGGAAGTGTGTAAAACGATTTTTCTCTACTCGAGATATTTTCAAATTTAAAATAGAAATGTCGAAGGAGGAGGAATATCGTACTTCACAAAATATGTGGAAGAATCTGTTCCTCTTATGATTGTTAAACTATATGCAGACAAACTTGTACCTTCCTTTTTAATGATCTGCAAACATAAATTGTTCTTACCATGTAAAGTCATTAGACATAGTCGTCTTTATTCGTGATGTTATAATAGGTATCTTTATAGTAGAAATATTTTTTGAAGTAGTAAAATGTCAAATAATAAAACATGCACGTTATAAAGTTTCGTAATCAACCTCACATCAAAGTTATTTTGTTAAAGATCCCCATTGAAAATAACTTTAAGGAAATATTATAGGTTAAAATGTTTCGAATTTTTGAAGTTACTTCGCTTTGTATTTGTTTTGTATGAAGTTGGTCTTATTTTCCAAATATACTTTTAGAGATATGCAATAGCCGGATGAATGTTTTAAATTCCAGCATAATGAGCATGGTAATTTCTTATGGATTGATTGATGGCATGATTTGAATCATCTTCAAATCCGATATTGTTTTGATATTATTATTTTTTTTTATACAGAAGACTTCACCATTCCATTTATTATAGAAGAATATTGCATCGCTAATCGCATGTACTTGATAATACGTAAATACAACTATGGATAAACAGTTCTTTAATTCATACAATAGTGTGTTTTTATAATTTGTAATTAACAGATGATGCAATAAAGTTGCTGTTTTTTGTTACTGACGTTACTGATGTTTATTTTTTTTCAATATAACATTAAATTGACAAACTTCGCTATAGGTTGCATTTCTGTAAACATCGACAATGGAATTTCCCTTAAGAACTCCTATTACGGCTAAAACTGTACCTTTTTTACTATGAATACAAAAATATCTCAGAGAATAGAAAGTTAATATGCACTACTATTCAAAGGTCTAACTATAGGGCTCTGCGGCATATTTTCAACGTTTATATGTCCCAAACTTCTTACAGCTTAAACTAACAATAAATTTCTTAACTAGCCCTACTTTGATTTTGGGATAACTTAGAATTACAATATGACCAATATACATATGTATATTTACTAATAACATTCTCAAGTAATGTCTCTATGAGATGAAACATAAAGATCATGACGGTGAACCAGTACGTAAACAAACTTAATTATATATGAACAACCTTTAAGTTTAAAACTTTCTACGAAGGAAAGTTATTTTCTCCGGGCACTCTGGCTATCTTCTTCAATAAAAAAATAAAATCCGATTGCCACAATAAATTAATCAATCAATCAAATGGTACCTGATTTTTGTTTAAAAGTTCTTACTTTAAAGCTTTTTTTCTGTCGATTTATGGACATTTCAATTTTCAAAATACATTTCAATTAAGTATTTTCAAATTTACTAAAGAGACACACACAACATCAGTTCATATTTATTTGAAAGAACGGAAAAAGAAAACAAAGATATGAAGAGATGAAATTATTCGTAATAAGTTACTTACGGGTTCCATATCGTAAATACTGCAGTTTGACCTGTTCGTCTATCAGTCAGCAAATAAAGTATTTGTCGGACATCTATAAAGATTTCGCGGAGTTGTTAAGAAAGATAGATGTTTATATCCTTTTATAGTGAGAATTGATCAATTCATTATCATATTGAATCCAATTTTTTACTAGGAACTTCATAATCCTACTGATTTCCAATTTGTATGTAACATATATACCGCTAAGAAGTTAGTGATGCGTACTGATTGTTCTACCGTTTGTCCGCTCTCACTATCTTTCCACAATAAGTTCTCAAATATTAAATAGTTTTCTATACATTATCTTGTTTATGTTATGCAACTGATACTTTATTGTTTTTATGGTCTGAATGACTTTTGGAATTATTATGACTATTGCTTCATCTTAATCCTAAATCATTTGATATTCATATACACAGTTATTTAATGTGTTTACCTCTGTTTAATAGGTTTTTTTTCATAGAATGCGAGTAAAACAAAATCCGGTTTACATTCAAAACAGAGGGAAACACATGAACTTCAAGAGCAACAGAAACACTAATTAGCAACAAAAACAAACGGCAACATACAGAGACAAGGACAAATAACAACTGTTATATTCCTGACTTGGTACAGTACATTTTAAGAAAAACGATGGATTGAACCTGGTTTAAAAGCTAACCTTCCGTTTGTATGGCAATGATACACATACCTCTTAAATGACAACATTACTTGACAGAAATACAATACCAATGAACGCAAGAACCCTAATAACAGAGACATGCATAAACAAAATGCAATAGAATTTTACACATGTAAACTGCAGAATAACAACGAACACCTCCAATGAATGAACGACAGTACATATGTACATCACAAACGAAATAAAAACTATATTATCAATGACAAACTTGTTTTATTCGTAGACATGCATAAGAATAAAAAAAAATGAGATTGAATTTGTAAAGGTGGTATTTTATGTTAATTCTAACCATATGCATGACAAGACCATTAAAATGAAATTGTGTTTGACCATGTCGCTTTTTCTTTTCAATTCTTATTGCGTATAAACTAAACATTATTGTGCATATATTTGCTTTTAACTTAACATCATATGAACGAAAAAGCTGAATTTATCTTCCTTTTTTTTTTAAATTATTCAAAGTTTTATTGCACTTTTGCTGATTTTATCTTATCTTTTTCATACATATAGAAAATAAAGATCAAATAACTGTAATATAAAGCAAAATCATGTAAGACCTAAGCCACGAGAGCATAAATACGAAGAAACAGTTGCAGCTATATATAAAAAAAGAAACCTTAAATTGAATAGCCGAATTCTTCTAAGGTTAATGTTAAATTAACTAAGGAAAATAGAACTTGGGTTTCTTATGATAAAAACAAGAAGAAGTGGTGTGATTGCAAATGAGACAACTCTCCACAAGAGACCAAAATGACACAGAAATCAACAACTATAAGTCACCATACGACCTTCAACAATGAGCAAAGCCTATACCGCATAGTCAGATATAAAATGCCCCGAAATACCAATAACACAATTCAAACGAATTTATTAAGCTATATATACGCCTGGTTTTCTTATCTTAATACAGTTATCTATACCATAAACGTTCATTACAATATTTTAGAAATGAACAAAGTTTTTAAGTGTTTGTTATTTTTGGGTTTTATGTTAACATGCAGTGTGGCTGAATATGAGTGTCGTCTTTTACTGACTGATTCTACAATGATTCAGGAGCAGCTAGCACAAATGCAAAATACCATAGCTTTCCTGAATCAAACTGTAACCAATTAGCACCAAAATGGTAGCGCAACTGACTTGTGCTCATGGTAAGTTTTAGTTGT
This sequence comes from Mytilus galloprovincialis, assembly GCF_965363235.1. Taxonomy (NCBI): domain Eukaryota; kingdom Metazoa; phylum Mollusca; class Bivalvia; order Mytilida; family Mytilidae; genus Mytilus; species Mytilus galloprovincialis. The sequence goes on along the minus strand of NC_134845.1, from coordinate 37,998,451 downwards.
TGGTGTTTTTTGTATTCAGCAGTAGGCTGACAAAATTAGACTGTATGATGGCAGAATTTTACAACAGGTTAACAATACGATATCAGTTGTTCTCATTGTTGAAGTTCATTCGGATGCATATGATTGCTTATATCCACTTTATTAGAGCTCATTCCCATGGGCAATCATGTCACATTTCCACATTTTTATGAGAATGTTGAATTTAGAAATAAGACTGCCTGGTATGCTAGTTATCGAGAATGACCTAGATAACGAACGACGAAGAGGATATAACTATTGGCCAATGTATAAATCTTCAAAATTAAGCAGAACGTATCCCGCATGGTAAGCTTCAACATTATCTATAACAATCTCATGTAAGAACATGATCAGAGACTGTCTAATTTACATCTTACTTCATTTTGTTATTAGGAGAAGTATATGCTTATTAATCTGTTTTAGGTATTTCGATAACTATGTATTGTTTTTTTTTTCAAGAGTTTGAATGACAGACAGCTGTCTATTATTAAAATCTTAACATACATGTCTGTATAAAAGTATTCATTTAAAATCATAAAATTGATTTTGGAAATATCTGACTTACGTGCACAAATGAGAATTCTGTAAGTAAATTATTTCCTTATTCAATATCTTCCTAAATTTAGACAAACATTTTAACTAAAAAAAAAACATATGAAATTTATTTTTCACGAGTCGTGGCCTCTTAAAAATGTGCGGTATCTTGTGGATGGACGGATTCCATTACAAGTTTGTTGATCTTTATGGATATCTGTTTCACAAACACGTCACTACGGGCGTCACACTTGGATCAGGATGTGCTTACCCTTCCAGAGCAAATGAACTCATCCCGAGTATTTTTTCGGAGTTCATGTTGTTCAGCCATTAGTTTTCTTTATTTGTGTTTTGTTTACAGTTGGATTCTTTCGGGTTTTTTTTTTTTTTTTTCGTTTATAGCCAAATAAAGGCAACAGTAGTATACCGCTGTTCAAAACTCATAAATCCATGGACAAAAAACAAAATCGGGGTAACAAACCAAAACCGAGCGAAACGCATTAAATATAAGAGGAGAACAACGACACAACATCGAAACGCAACACACACAGAAACAGACCAATCATCAGACAAAACACCACGAGAATAACAAATGTAACATGAAAACCAAATACATGAATTTGGGATAGACAAGTACCGTGCCACGTCTTATCTCAATATCTCAAAAATAAGAGAAAACACAAACGACTCAACGTTAAAATGCAACACAAAGAGAAACGAACAATATATAACAATGACCATCTTCCTGACTTGGTACAGGACACTTTTAAAGGGGAATAAAAGTGGTGGGTTGAACCTGGTTTTAAGGCATGCCAAACCTCGCACTTTAATGGCAAAGTTAAATATAACATTGAAATGACAACATAATATTACAGGACTACAATACAAATAAATAGGAGAACATATTAGACACAGAAAAACATGATTAATAGATAACAAAAAGCATCAGGTTTAAAATTCAATACGCCAAAAACGCGCCTTGCCCACACAAGACTCACCAGTGACGCCCAGATATAAAAGATCGAAAGTGAAAAAAGTACAAAGTTGTACAGCACTGAAGATCAAAAGTTGAAAAGGTTTCGCAAAATACGGCATTGTTTTTATGCCCGGGATAAGAACATTCTTATTATATAGAACAATTCATGCTATTGCAAACAGTAAATTTTATCAAATGAATATGAAAGAGATATACACAAAGAAACTAAAGTATTAACTAATTACAGAAAACTAAACCTGAATACATAACGCCTAGATATAAAAGATCGAACGTGAAAAAGGTACAAAGTTGTACAGCACTGAAGATTAAAAGTTGAAAAGGTTTTGACAAATACGGCATTGTTTTTATGCACGGGATAAGAACATCCTTATTATATAGAATACTTAATGCTATTGCAAACAGTAAATGTTAACAAATGAATATGAAAGAGAAATACATAATGAAACTGAAATATTAACTAATTACAGAAAACTAAACCCAAGTTTATCACAAAATAGACACACATCCGAATCAGTCCAAGCGTCAACGTAATTAAAAAAATTGTGACGTCACATACGATGGCGAAAAGGCAGAAACGTTATGCCACATTTGAATTTATGAAATTTAGAAACAGCATGACGTCACATATGAAAAACTATCATTCAAAAATGAGATAGAATTAGGATTGATTTAGAACTAAATACTGATAATTCATTTAAACAAAATGCATATTGCAATACAAGCATGGTGTTGTTAGTTTATCTTCGACTTATGAGTTTAAATGTCCGTTTTAAATATGTCCCCTCTCTTTTCTGACAACTAAATTTGCATTATTTTATGAATGATTTTACGAAAGTTATTGTTTCTGTTTAAGCAACACGTATTTGCACTAATTGTGAAACTAATTGCTATTACCTATTACTAAGTATGTTTCGTAGATATAGAAACTTCTTGATTTTAGAATAATATGTTATAAACGTCGTAGCCGCTAAGTAATAAAGTGCTTAAACATTTCGATGTATCATATTTTAATACTTGAATCATCCGTAAGAAACAATTTACACTTACTAGTAGAGTTTTTACCTCTCTGTATACACGAACTTAAAAAAAACTAGAACTAATCGGTACTTTTAATCTGTATAAGATTTGTTCAAATCATGGAGAATGCAAATATCTACTTTTTTTTAAGAATATTAAAGTGTCCGAAAACACAGTTATTTCGTAGTGCATGTCTTTTAGACAATGAATTCAATTAAAAATCGCACCTGCTCTATCTCAAAAAGATTTTTACAGTGTAGTGTACTACTATTGAGACAAACAATGTCAAACTTATGGAATATTCTACCAGCTCAAACTCAAAATATTGACAATTCTGTGTTACAGGGGTCTGAGTTGCAGTTTGACAGCTTCTGACGTACTAATTTTTTGTTTGTTTATTAGTAAACGTGTTAAAAGATAAAAAGTATTTATTACAGGCATAAAACCAGCTTTCTTTGCCATTTTGAACGATACCTGTATGTTGGACATTATGAAACCCTAAAATTCGACCTCGTAAAAACAAACATAGGAGCGGGTTACGATTCATTTACAGGCATTTTCGTTGCACAAAAGCCTTCAACTTACCATTTTACCAACGTAGTATACAATGCAGCAGTAAGAGACGATGTTGTAATCCAAATGAATAAGAACAACGATATTCTTGTAGTCGGATAATCAGCATTTACTACAAAGGGTGAAAGCCATGTTATAAATGCGGTTGTCCAACTACAAAAAGGAGATAATATTTTCATCAAACACAAAGGTTCGTCCGTTGACTACATTCGAGGTGACCTTCATTCTTCTTTCTCTGGATTTAAAATATAAACAAGTGTGAAGTATGTTTAATATTAAAAGGAAAATATCTTTAAAAAAATACTCAACAACTTATGGGAGTATTCTAATTAAACTCTGATGACGACATATTTCTAGTCTTACTAGTATTTAGTCATAATAACCGTTTCGGAATGTAAAGGATCATAGGCTGTTTTTTGTCTTAAATGAAATTATAATCTCGTTATGTGTGGAATTTTCTTCTTTATGACGTTTTTGACCAATAACGAAGTGTTGGTGTAGTTTCCTACTCATGATTCTAAAATTGTTGTTTTAGATGTCAGTTCGAACCTCCTTGAAATACTTTTATGTTATGACAACTTAAAGAAAAATTCGTTTGGATAAAACAATAAAACACATGACACAACATAGAAAACTAAAGAAAAAACAACACGAAAATGTAAATGTTACACATATCAATATGTTGTTTAGGGTTTTATTTGTGAGACATTAACATATTAGTTATGAACGTAGGACAGGTGCTTAGCAATAGATGAATCTTTAAAGATCGATGTAACATTCATAAACTAATTCAATTCAAATTCTGCATCAACGACCTCACTTGTTTTGCGTTTAGCTCATTACCTTGCCAAGCCATAGCTTAGATCCAGGAGTATTTTAAAATACTGTGTTCGATTGATTGATTAATGCACAAAATACAGTGGGTCTATGGATATCACAATTCGCAGAGAAGTGTTATATGGAATGTTCGGTAATACATTGTATATTTAGTTTTTGTAATTGACTATTTTAGTCGAAACTAGTTTTGTATAGGAATAAGATATCATATGTTCAAACTGATATCTAAAGTAGGGAGTAAACCCTAATTTTAGTTACAAAATTGTTGTTTGTTAGTTCTGTGCAGCTCTTCAACTTACGAACTATATTCCGATGAAAGTTCGAAGACTAGTGTTTAGTTTCATACTTGGGAACAACATACTGTTATCAAACTGACTGCCTTATCTACTGATAGTTCTTATTCTAATCGTTTACCTTGTATTTCGTACTGTATGTGAACATACACGCAAAATGTTTAACATTAAAAGTATTTTTATATTCTCTTTCATATTATATTTCAGTGTGGCAGACAAACGACTATTGTTAAATGACCCTGACGTGTTGCAAGGTCAAATGTTTTGCATGGAAAATGCATTTGCTAACTTGAATATAACTGTCGCACGGGCTACAAGCTGACAGGGATCTTTTAAGTCAACAAGTCTCAATGCAAACGAAACTAATAACACAACTTTAAGCTGAAAGTAAGTGATTTAACAAGTCGATAAAGATATTTCCTACTGAAGGTCAGATACTTTTAATAATCATGTTCTTATAGTGTGTCTTTCTTTGTGGTATTTTCTAAGGGTATGATGACGGTTGGCGCATTTTTAAAAGATTAAACCTGATGCGTGTGTTTGCACCTGTCCTTAATTAGGAACCTGATGTTCAGTGGTTGTCGTTTGTGTTGTTCTTTAATGGTTTTTTTAATTAAGATAAGACCGATAGTTTTCCTAGTTAAATTGTTTGTTACTAGTATTTTTTGGACCCTTTATAGATTGCTGTTTTCGGTGTGAGCCAAGGCTCCGTGTTGAATATCTATAATGGTTTACTTTTTGCAAATTGCGACTTGTATGGTGAGTTGTTTCATTCGCACTCATACCATTCTTCGTATGTTTATTAGTTACGTTGTTTTTATACAAAAACGATTTTCCACCGATTTAGATATTAATTTTTATTCTAGAAAACCGGTGCTCAATTATTTCATTAACCAAACAACATGTGTTTGGAATAGTAAGTATCTTACGAATATATTTGGTTGCCCTAATGCAAATAAAATAACTAAAAACAAAAAGTATGAACTACAAGGGATATAATTACGATACTGTTGTCAAGTCATTAAAGATTGCATATTTTGGCGTTAATATTGAGTCATTGATAGGGTCTTTGCATCGGAACTAAACACATTTATTCTTAAAACAGTTGTTGGCATGACACGGGTTATGTTCTTCTCATATATGTTATGATGGTATGATACTAAACCCCTAACGGGAAGGATTGTGCCTGATGTTCATATGATGAAATCATAATCTTTCAGTCAGTTTAGTTGAAGTCTGGAGCTGGCATGTCAGTTAACTGCTAGTAGTCTGTTGTTATTTATGTATTATTGTCATTTTGTTTATTTTCTTTGGTTACATCTTCTGACATCAGACTCGGATTTCTCTTGAACTGAATTTTAATGTGCGTATTGTTATGCGTTTACTTTACTACATTGGTTAGAGGTATAGGGGGAGGGTTGAGATCTCACAAACATGTTTAACCCCGCCGCATTTTTGCGCCTGTCCCAAGTCAGGAGCCTCTGGCCTTTGTTAGTCTTGTATTATTTTAATTTTAGTTTCTTGTGTACAATTTGGAAATTAGTATGGCGTTCATTATCACTGGACTAGTATATATTTGTTTAGGGGCCAGCTGAAGGACGCCTCCAGGTGCGGGAATTTCTCGCTACATTGAAGACCTGTTGGTGACCCTCTGTTGTTGTTTTTTATTTGGGCGGGTTGTTGTCTCTTTGACACATTCCCCATTTCCATTCTCAATTTTACAATAATATACTACAAATTCAGTCATCTATGTGACATAACACTCTGTCTGCAATGTGACATGAACCAAAAGATATGTGTATTATATACATTGTACAATGTACGTAAAATAGTAAAAATGAATGCTCTTTCTGAAAGCAAAGTAAAAGATATGAAACTCTATTCAACAACTCAAGTCATAAGGTATGTGTATATCTATTAACCATCTTTTGCAGATTCAAAACCAGCATTTGTTGCGGTCGTCACAGGAAATCCAAGTATTGGAAATGATCAAACATTGAAGTTTGCCATTGTCAAAACAAACCAAGGTGGATGTTACGATCCTATCACAGGAGTTTTTATTTGTACCATCATTGGGTTTATATCATTTTACATGTTTTACATATAATATTAACAACGCATACGACATCCATCTACAAATGAATAAAAACAATGATGTTCTAGTTAATGGGTACTCATCGGGATCTTCAGAGGCTGAAAGTCTAGTAATGAACATTGTTGTAAATCTGACAAAGGGCGACCATATATACGTTCAGCATAGAGGCTTAGGAATAGATCAAGTGCGAGGAAATTTATTTTCTACATTTTCTGGATTCAAATTATAATATTCAAATATTTTAAAACGAAGATGTTGTTATTAAAAAACATTTCGAACCAAAGGGTGGAGTTTTCTAGTTTAATATTTGAATATTAGATACACATAATATTGTATTAATCAATCGATTTGAACTTTGAAAAAGGAGAGGACATACAAATGGGGCAGTATATGACATTTTTACTTATTGTATAAAAAGAAGATGTGGTATAATAGCCAATGTGATAACTCTCCATAAGAGACCAGATGACACAGAAATTAACAACTATAGGTCACTGTACGGCCTTCAACAATGAGCTAGCCCATACTGCATAGTCAGCTTTAAAAGACCTCGAAATGACATAATTTTTTATGTAAAACAATTCAAACGAGAAATCTAAATGCCTAGTTTATGCTAAAAAAAAGAACGAAACACAAATATATAACACATCAACATACATCAATAACAACCACTGAATTACAGGCTCCTGACTTGGGACAGGCACAAACATACATAATGTAGCAGGATTAAACATGTTAGCGGAGTCCAAACCCTCCTTTAGCCTGGGACAGGGGTGTAACAGAACAACAAAAGAACGAACTATAAAAAATCAGTTGAAAAAGGCTAAACTCATGAGATGGATACAAAGGGAAACACATATAACAAAAACAGAGTGAACATTAATGTATAGAATAACTAGGGTTTGAATAGATAGCAACCTGAGGGATTCATATAACTTTTAGATCAATAACAAAATAGATTCATTGATTTTCAAAATTTGTTTTATTATCTCTAGAAAACGTCTTATTAAGAACGGAAAGAACATACTATCATCCTTTAAATTTACGTTCCATTATATCAATAGTTTCCTCTAGCTGATTTAAAGTTTTAGGACTGTATCGAACGGATTTATCATATCGTACTTAAATACAGGGTGCAACAGACACATTTAAGACCGCCTCTTAACTTGACTAACATTTAGATATTGTCAATGCGGATCGGTTGAAAACAAAAAAAGACGTAGCGCCTGCATACATATTTTACCCCGCCACAATATTTGTGCTTGTCCAAAGTCAAGAGGATGTCATACGGTCGTTGTCGTGAGGCTCTGTATATGTTTTTTTTCTTCATAAACAGGCCGTTAGTTTTCCCCTTTGAATAATATGCATTTGATACTTCGGGCCTTCCATGGGTTACAATGTGTTATGGGGTTTGTTCATTGTTGAAAGCCGTACGATAACGACATATAGTTATAATCTAAACGTCTGTATGTCCGTGAAGGAGAATTTTCGCATAGGCAATCATACCACATCTTCCTATTTTTATTTTTACGACGAAAGAGATATTTGCTCCTTAAACTTTATATTTGTATGTAGCAACATTCCAGCTGCGCCTTATGAAGGAGTATATATCTCTTAATGGATAAGATATTCAAGAGCTCGTAGTTCCTATCATGATAGCTGCCCCGAAAGAAAGTTGTTGCTTATAAAGGAGAGAATCAAACAATTCAAGTTATTAAGTTGAAATAATCACTTCGAAAAAGTTACGGACACTATTAAGAGTTCACCTATCACAGATATTTCAATTGTCTGTCTACAATGTTTTCGTTACCGTGAATTTGACATTCCAATTGAAACTTATCACCTGGTGTGTATGTATATGAACAACACGACTTGTTTCACATATTGAGCAGGATCTACGTACGCCTTCGGAGCACATGATTTTTGTGTTATTGTTGCTTTGTCTTTGTCTTTGGTTTTCTGTTTTCTGTTTTTAATGTTTTTTGTGTATGGTCGTTTTGTATTGTTTGTCATGGCGTTGTTTGATTTTTTAACTAATGAGTTAAAAATGCATTTGGTATCTTTGGTCCTTGTTTTTCATTTGGAATCTGATAGATCAAATAGTTTTGACTATAATGACAAATTTTATGGTATCTGTATTTTAACAAATATTTTTTAAGATTGATGAATGTAATGCAAATTTTCAACTCTGGTCTCGGGTATTGGCGAAACTATGGACATAGTTTTATTCATCAGGTAGACATCAAACAAAAAAAGTGTGAGATACTAAATTTATTCAAAATTCACCAAACAACACCGACAACACAAAAAACACAAACAACAGTATAAATATTCATGTCATGATCGATGGGGAGGGGAAAAAGAAGATGAGATTGAGATTGTAGCTACGACAATCGGAAAAATGTCGTTGGTAATCTGTGACAGAGATATTTGATAACAGCATAATATCAATACCACTATCAATCATCACTTTTATCTATCCTTATGTTTTGCAACAATTTCAAGCATTAAAGAGTAAAATTTTTAAAAAAAATGCATATATTTCAAGTGCCACATTCTCGTCTGTCCGTCAGTCAAATGTTCAGTTATATTGTTGCAAAACTGCAAAGTATATACCTTAATAACAAATAATTTCAAAATACAGAAATAATAAAATTAATTCGTTATAAAGTTTCATTTGTGACATATTATATATAGGTATGACGACTGTATAATGATATAATGATATATCAGGCTGTTTGAGTCGGAAAATGATGCCGCGTTTATCAGTCAGATATGTCAGTGATTTATATTCTATGTTTTTATTTAACTGCGGAAAAATGATATAACATGTGCCAACACAATTTCATTTCTAGTCGATTGCAATCGTGTGCAAGGGGCACATTTCAACATGTTCTGGTTTGTATAAATGTTTCAGTTTAAAATGTTACAACAAACGTACAAAATTATAACAGTTGGAAATGATATCCGATAGAATTATCTTTCTTTGAATCTGATGAATACAAAACTTTCTGTCAAACGAACAAACATTATTGTAAAAGAGAGGTTGATTGATCAAAAATTTTTTAGACCCGCTACATTTTATATATGCATGTCCCAAGTCAGGAGACTGTAGTGTTATGGTTATTGTTTATTTATGTCCGTCATATTTCTTGTTCGCAAATGTTTTTTTTTATAAATTAGACCGTTCACTTTCTCGGATAAATTGTTTTATGTTTTTCATTTCGGGGCATTGGTGGTGGCCTTTCGCCTGCTAATTATTGCTTACATAAACTTTAATTCATTTGAAATTTGATGGATAGTTGTCTGATTGAAAGAATACCACATCTGCTTATTTCTATATTGTAAGAAACATCAAATATATTTGACATGGATTTTTTTTATTTTATAAAAACAATTTTGGCATAAAATGATATATACAGAAATCCTCGTACATTATCTGGGACAGTATTATAGTATATACTATTAGTTACATGGTGTGTTAGTGACCAAATACAAGAAACATAAGGGGTCCGTAAATCCCCATATGGAATATCCTGACCCCATATATATCGTATTACGTCACTAGCAGCACACCGTGTAACGAATTTATCCTACCGACTATCTACACTTGTGGATTTTTTTTACCAGCGGCAAATTGATAAAGTCTTCAATATTGCCTATTTAGTTTAAACATATCTATTTATAGTGGATTGGGAAACAAGTTTTGCAACTTATATTAATCCCTTTCCACTTTGCGGGTGCGAGTGCTGCCTTGTAGCGGCATTAGCCTACTCTTTTTCGAAATCTACAAGGGTGTCATAACGTGCAAGAGATATGGCTCTCTCTTAACACGGGTCAGCCATTTTAGTATTAAGATCCTATACTTCCATTTTTCTATACGAAAAAATGTCAACTATAACAACTTTTTACCTTAAATTTATTATATGAATTTATTTCAATCGTGTATTACATGTATTTATTTCTTCGTCTGTTGAATCCTTTCAGATTTCTTTTTGTTTTTTGTTTTTGTTTTGAAAGCGGAGTAACTCCGTTATGCTAACAGTCACAACTTGTTAGTTTAATTAAGTTTTATGAACTTATTTCAAGCTTTTATCGTCATTTTGTCGTCTGTTGAATCCTTTCAGATTTTTCCTCAACACCTTGGTTTTTTTAAAGGGTTGTGGCATCTTTTTTTTGTTTTGAAAGGGAAGTTACTCCTTACTAACCCCATACGGTTGCTAACCCTATATGGTTACTAACCATGTGACACCCTATATCAAATATACATAGTCACCACGTGTTGTCCATTAACCAATCATATCCCCATAAATCTATTAGAGGTAAGATAAATGTATATATAATGTAGAATGTGATATTGTGGTTTGAATAACATATCTTATTTGACCAAGGACTTTTCGATTTGAAATTTCATTGGAGTTCGGTATTTGTATTATTTTACTTTTTTCTTATAAGATAAACATAAAGATAAACAAACTTATATATACTTTTCTCTTATAGGATAAACATAAAAATAAATAAACCTATATTTCTTTTGTAAAATTGACAATATTTTATTTATAAACTAGCATAAATACAAACATGGATTCCGAAGATCGATATCATAATTGGTCGATTTTGGATTACATAAGTTAAAATCATAGCAGTAGATTTTCTTTTCGCAGACATTGAAATTTCTAAATTATTTTCAGTTTCAGTTTTAAAGCACATCAAACAAAGTTTTTGAAATATGTTTAAGAAAAGTCTAAATGGCATCAATATATAAATAAAGACGGCATTTATATACCACTGTACAATAGCCATGATTTAACTTAGCAAAACAAATCTTGGTCATAAACAATAACGAGGAAAACACATCAACCATGAAAGGTTAACAACGGAAAACCTGAACTCCAACAAAAACAAACGTCAACATACATTAATAGTGATAATTTGATAACAAATGCCATATTCCTGACTTGGTACAGGAAATTTTAAGCAACAATGGTGAATTAAATCTGGTTGTATGGCTAGTCAAACCTCCCACTAATATGGCCATGTTACAAATACGTACAGTTATATGTCTTTTCTTTGATGTGTTTTGTAATGTATCAAATGATTTTCCATTCGTCAACATAAGTTTGCACAAGTGCCTTAATATAACCACCCAATCATATTGTCCTCGGTTATCAATTCTATCGATAGTCAAGAATAATGAAACTGGAAGAATCTTTTTATAATCTATTTATAGAAGTTCGTGTTGTTTAGAGAGCTTAGTCGACCCAGTCAAGTTTACATACACTTATCTAATGTACTTTGAAACGCTATTTGTATATAAATAAAATGTATGTGTATTTCTCTTCTGGAAGTTATTTAACTTACGTGATAATAACAAGTAACAGGTTCTGTAATACATCTGAAACCCGTAAGACATAAGACAAAACCGTGATGGACGTTACTATATTCTTATGCCTCTGCTGTCGGACTATTAGTCCCCGAGGGTATCACCAGCCCAGTAGCCAGTACTTCGGTACTGGCATGAAAATACGGATTTTTTGTGTTATTAAAATTTGCTGCTACAAAATGATAGAAATTATTTTAAATTAAGGAATGTATCTCCCTCATGCAAAGCTCTGATTCCTTTCACGAATTTGCCTATACTTTTTGGACCTTTTGGATTATAGCTCTTCATCTTTTATATAAGCTTTGATTTCAAATAATTAGGCCACGAGCATCACTGAAGAGACATGTATTGTCGAAATGCGCATCTGGTGCAAGAAAATTAGTACCGTTAATTTTATTCTTATAATATTTTGTTTTGTTGTTGTTGTCCTCAATCCCGTTATAACTGTATTGCGCAAATGTAATGCATCTGCAAGGAAAATATAAAGAATTATACTTCTATTTTTTCTTTTAAATTTCAATATGCTTTACTTGCAAATATTTAATCATCGGCTCTGCCCTTATGTACTTTTTTTTTACCTTTTTTATACCTTTTTTATTAAAACATCACTGATCATGCTATTGAATCTTTTGTATACGAAAGGATCGTTTGACGTTCAAAATTTAAATCCTGGTATCTATGATTAGTTTACTTTTATGTCAACTCTACAACAAACCGTGAGGTTTTATTTCTTAAGACATGATGTAATTTCTTTTTGAGTTTCAGAAAATGACCATAGATTCCGAATGAAATATGTTCAAATATAAAAACAAATCATAAACGTCGGAAGCCGCCAAGTTACACAAATTATCAATTTACGATAATTCAAAGGTTAAAGGAAAATTGACTAAGCGCAAACAAAATCTGCACGACCGCAACATTTAAAGCCGGTGCTTGTTTCTGGGATTCAAAAAGATTAGAAATTTGCTTTGTTAAGGGGGTAAAACACAACATGTTCCAATGAAAAAAATAACATTTAAAAAAATACTGAACTCCGAGGAAAATTCAAAATCCCTAATCAAATAGGAAAATCAAAAGCTAAAACGAATGGAAGAAAATTTTGTGTCTGACATGCCAGTAAAAATAGTTAAAAGGAAGGATAACGTAAACGATACATGTCACTGCAGTAGAAAATAAATGTTTTTCAGTAAGATTCAATCCCGGAATAAAAAAAATTGTAAAAAAAAATGAAGCCTTTACAAACGTCCAGAACGAATAATACCAGCAATGGAATAGAAATGTCAAATCAAATACCAACGGGAGCCAAGTGAGAAAAATTACGAAAAAATTGACATACATTAAGGGATTTTGTGTTTTTAATTCAAAAGATTTATATGGTAACATACCCAAATAAAATTATCAGAAATCAGATACAAATTTTCAATGTGTAATACAAAATACAAAAGGAAAAGTCTATGTCAAGTCTAAGTGTATTTGTTAAAAAGTTGATAAGTTGGCTAATTAAACTCATCATAGATACAAGGATGGAAATTTTATATTTATGCCAGACGCGCGTTTCGTCTACAAAAGACTCATCAGTGAAGCTCGAATAAAAAAATGTTAAAATGCCAAATAAAGTACGAAGTTGAAGAGCATTGAGGATAAACAAAATTCTAAAAGTTTTGCCAATTACAGCTAAGGTAATCTATTCCTGAGGTAGAACAGCCTTAGCGTTTCAAACGTTCTAAACTTTGTTAACCGTTAATCTATAATTATGAACATACCAATGATAACATTCTTTCAACTGTTTGTACACATGTTGGTCAAAGTCACATTTTTTTCATTTTTACAGGAAATCGATCTATCATAATGCACTTTTCTATTAAAAAAAAACAGAAATCTTTTCTTTTTGTTGGAAAAACCATATAGTTGCTTATATCCACTTTATTTTTGACACAATGGATGTTATCTCAATGGCAATCATACCACATCTCCACATTTTTCTCATTACGTACAATGTGACTGTAACAGAATTTAGATAAATGCACTTGTTGTTTTGGTGTCTTAATCTTCGATCCTGTATCTATTGTTTTATTTTTTTTTCATTTTTAACATCTTATGTATCTTAATATTTAGTTAATGAAAACAAACACACATGTCTCATTAAATACAATAAGAAAGCTATCTGTACATTTAGTGTCATTTATGTGTACAAGTATGATATTTTTAACAAATTCTAAAGACACTCTGATAATTGGCTTCTTGATTTTGGATTCAAAATTGTAAAATATTTGTTTGTTTCATCATTTTTTTTTTTGATACACGATCACATTTATACTTTAAATTAAAATATAATTATTTATTTTTCATAACATATATACAAATTGCAAATTAATATTTCAAACACATCAATAGTTCTTTAAATTCAACGACTAACTTCTTAAATGTGATATAATTGATTTGACTACAATAGTATCAAACGTAAAACATCTGTTTCGCATAGAAGTTTATATATTTGAAATGATAATAGCTGGTAAATTTCCCATTATTCTTATCAGACAATAATGCATATCAAGTGGTAAATGCATGAAGTGTTTGTCATATAAATTAAGACCTTTACTTACTATAATGTATACTTAGGAGCATGCTTAAATTGAGTGTTATTAGTACTTATGGAGAATTGCAAAGTTTATTTCACTTCATTTGACACTAAGGACTCATTTTAGTTGTTAGAAATATAGCCTATAATATGTAATGACGTCAAAACTGAAGACGATCTGGGTTAAGAAAATCACACATCATGCAAATCCTTGGATTATAAAAATATCATGTGTGATATATTTGGGTACAGCTAATTTAATGCTTCGTATGGAATTGATTAAACAAAGTACTCTGATTTTTTAATTATTGTAAAACCATACAGTATCAAAATATTCACCAACATTATCGAGAATAGAAACAGAGAATTGGTCGATGAAACAACAACTAGACCAAAGAACAGAAGCTTGCAATGTGTCTGAAACCTACATATGAGGGCAAATATAAGGATAAAGTTGAAGACTTTTTATTTAATAAACTCAATGTGATTTTTTTTTTCCTTTGCAATTTTGGTTATTTCAAGCATTACTGTCAAGTTTTTTCATAATCAGTTCAAAAATTTGAGAAAAATCTAGTATAAATTAAGACGACTTCTACAGCTATTCGAGCAAAATTTCTCCAAAAATTTTAAATCAAGCTTATCATGATATAATGTAGTGTTTTTCGAAGAAGCAACAACCAGAACAAAGAACAGAAGAGCTTGGAATGTGTCTAAATATTGCATATGAGGTCAAATATAAGGGTCAAGTATAACATTTATCTGATCTGCCTACACAGTTGAAAATGATACAAAATATAACTTTAGAATGATAAGTACCATTAATTGAACTTTTCATCTTCTTTTCAAGTTTTCTTTTGGTCCATTTATAACTCTCATTTCCTCAAAATTCCAACTTTTTAGGTCATTAAATCAAAAAATTGGGATAACTTTCACTCATTTATTATAGAATTGTGGTAATATTCAAGCTGAATGAACTTTCCATATAAAAGTTTACTGACTCCAAGGAGGTTTCAATAAAACCTTACCTAAAACTTATATTTACGCTGCGTTCCAGAGAGAGACATTAAAAGCTTCCCTTTTGGTGGGCTATTTGTTGTTACTGCTTCAAAAAAAGTTTCATTTACAAAGAACTTTATACTTGTTATGTATTTCTTAGGAAAAATATTTGAATTATAGCAGAATATAAGAAATGAGAGGAAAAAGTCAGAAAAAGCTCCCAAAAAACACTGAATATGGCTTGCTTTGTCTACTAATATTCAGGGTAGAGTCATATTTATTGTCAATTTTCTGATAAAATGTGTTTTTCAGACTCAACCCATTCAGAATGTTTTATTTTTTGTAATATTCCATTTAAATAGCATGAAATTTTAACAAATGCGTGTACAAACAAGGTCAAAGGTGAATGTGCATCTTTTCATAAAAGGTGTAATATCACCTTCGAATTTTCCCTAATAGTCTTATTCTAATTTTGCACATTTCAAGAAATTGTGCAGAATGTATCTTTGTTTACAATGAAGAAATACTTGGCATCAGTAAAGTTTTATCCAATCGAACACTATAGACAAAATTTGACATAAATTTCATTGCATATAAGAAAATAACCACCACTGGCAGTTAACCAATCATATTTCATCCTCTTTCTTACCTGTGTAGGTCATCTCAAGTTTTCTTTTTTTTTTCTTTAGAAACACCAAATGAAATATAATAATAGTGCTTTGACAAAACAAAGATATATGTTTAAAACTATACA
This sequence comes from Mytilus galloprovincialis, assembly GCF_965363235.1. Classification (NCBI taxonomy): domain Eukaryota; kingdom Metazoa; phylum Mollusca; class Bivalvia; order Mytilida; family Mytilidae; genus Mytilus; species Mytilus galloprovincialis. The sequence continues at coordinate 37,982,376 of NC_134845.1, read as the reverse complement.
ACCGGATGTGACGTTCTACGATTTGGTAGTATTCCATCTGTAAATCAGACTAAACTACTGTACATTATTTTTAAGGTTAGGTGAAGCACGGCTCCGTTTATTGTATTTTTTTCACTGCGCTGAAGTCCATTGTTGGTCTCGGGCTGGTTTCTGCTCTTTGGTCGGCGTATCGTCTCTTTGAGACTTTCCATTTACTAGAAATATTCTCAATCACTGCAAAAAAACTTTTAAAAAAATTGTTCTATTTATTTTCTGTCTTAATGATCTTTACTTCAAAATAATGCCTTCTACAGATGCTTATTTGTTTTTTCGTTAATTCGTATTCATTTCTATAACTTAATCTATACTAAGATTCAAATTTGAAATCAAAATATGTCAGTTATAAAACTGATTATGCATATGACATTTATTGAGAAGAAAATTTGGATAAAGTCTTTCAAAAGAGAATAAAAACTTTAAAATGACGAGATGTCATTTTCATATTGGTAAATCTAGATTTAATACACAAACACATATACAACTCTGTAAACGGAGTAAATAAATAATATTAAGTCATAATCTGAAAGTATTTACCATGTCAGTGAATTCAAACGCCATTCGTTTGGACTTAGGGTGTGTCACTGCCCAAAAATGGAAAGTTGGCAAATGAAAGCTAAAATCTTGATATTTGTCATAGGTTATTGTCAGATGTCGTCATTCTGTGTCAAATATTAAGATGCGATGGAGGCTAACTAAAAACAATTCTGTGTCTGTTTGTTTTGTGCACACATTGTAGTAAATATCATGGAATTTTAGGCGCCTGTAATACAAGTGCGAGGTTCGGCTAACTATAAAACCAAGTTTAATCCATCATTCCTTATATAAAGAAAAGCTTGCACTAAGTCATGAATATAATAGCTGTTTTCAATTCGTTTGATGTATTTGTGCTTTTGACTTTGTCTTTGGTAAGGAAATTTCCTGTTCTATCGTTTGTTTTTGTATAAGATTTCTAAAATATTTTTTTTTAAACTTAAACGAACGTTAAGTATTTCAGTTATATGTCTTAAAACTGCCTTTGCAGATGCTCTCTAGTGTTAATTCGTAAACACAGAGAACAAAATCTTCAAATAACAAGATATATTTTTCCCTTTCGTACAACCAGTGTTAATATACAAACACAAATCTTAAAAAAGATGTCAGGGAATCATGTGAAATCGAAACTTGGATGTGTCACTTTTCATGGACAGTACTCGAACTCCGAAACAGTGGTTACGTTCTCTTTACTACGCTACGTTGACTTTAATGATAGTTTAGCGAAGCAACGTCACCACTGTTTCGGAGTTTGGGACAGTACTAAGTTGATTACTGTGGATTCATTAATTTTCGTGGGTACCAATCTTGGCTTAAGGAAAACGAGCATGTTCTTGGATATTTGATTTCGTGGTTTTGTCGAAGTCTGCATACAAACTTATAGAAAATTTGTTATTCGTTGAACATTTAATTGCATTGTTCACCTCTATCCACGAAATCCATGAAAATTAATATCCAACGAATAATAATAAATCCATTGTAAATGGAAAGTTGGCAAATGAAAGCTAAAATCGTGATCTTTTTCGTAGATTATTGTCAGATGTCGCCTATCTGTGTTAAGTATTCCGATGTGATGTATGCTATGTAAAAACCTTTCCCTTTCTGCTTGTTTTGTACACACATTGTTGTTAATATAGTGGACTTTTTGGTGTCTGGCATACACGTGAGAGCTTAAAGCCTCGGTCACACCTTACCGGATAGCTCGAACGGACGCCTAACGGATAACTTTTTTTCAATCCGTTCATGTCCGTTAGACGTCCGTTCTTATCCGTTAGGCGTCCGTCCATATCCGTTGCATGTCCGTTAAGGGCATACGATACAGTTACAGGGAAGGTAATGACGTTGCTAACGTAAAATGTTATTTTCGCGACGTCAAACTGTGACATATCGGGAAAAGATGCATTTTTCGACTGATTTTTATCATTCAAACTGATTTAATTTGAAAACGAGTTCATGGACCCCTATTTTTTAAAACAGCAATTTGTTTCATTTTGCAAGGAGATTATGTGACCCAAATTTTATAAAACTGTAAATAGCGCAATTTTTTTAATTTTGATAAACATGCAGCAAAAATTGACGTGTTTTCCTCTATCCATGAACATTTGATAAATATAGAGTTATTTCGGAATAAAAATTGCATAATTTTTAATGATACTTATAAAATACAGAAATTACCGATTATTTAACAAAAAACAATTTGTGTTTATCTTTTAAAACAAAAAAGTTATGGCTTTCTTTCGAAAGAGAAAATACGGCCACAAATCCGAATTTTGAGCAAATATACAAAATTTCGAACTCATTTTACTCAAAAAGTAGCACATGCAGGTATATTTTTTATTACATATTTGATTTAAGGAGGTAAAAAATAGCCTATACGCAAATTTTCATCAACTTGTAAATACAGGTTCAAAACTGTATCGTATGCCCTTAAGCGTCCGTTTTATCCGTTGACGTCCGTTCTGTCCGGTGGAAAATTTTGAGCATGTTCAAATCTTTGAACGGACGTCCAACGGATAAAATGTCCGTTGAACGTCCGTTAGGCGTCCGTTTTGTACGGTACTCGTCCGTTTTGTATCCGTTACGTGTCCGTTATGCATCCGTTGGAGATCCGGTAGACCAATTCACCAACGGACGTCTACCGGACGCCTAACGGACGCCTAACGGATAAAACGGATGTGAAACGGACATTAACGGAAGGATAACGGATAAAACGGATGCCTACCGGATGTAAAACGGACAAATGCCAATTGAAATTTCGCGTTAGAAATGCCAATAATTGGTATGTCAGATTTTCTTGAGTGTCATGAATATTTATTATTCGTGATGGATCTTGGAGTAAGAGCACGTCTTCGCTACCAAACAGCCCTTATTCAGGCCAGACTCAACTTAAATGTAGCAAATATAAACCTTATAGCTGTCGAAAGGAGAAGAAGGAGAAGACAAAGGAGATGGTGGACACGACCATGGCTTAGTCCTGAAAGACGATGCAGTTTTGGTCTATATGACCAACTCATGACCGAACTTAGGCGGGAGGATCGGCAGTCCTTTGTACACTTCCTTCGAATGGCCACAGAGATGTTCGACGAGATATTGCAAGTTGGACCTCGCATAGCCAAGCAGAATACCTTTTACAGAAATCCACTGGAACCAGGACTCAAGTTAGCAATTACACTTAGACACCTTGCCTGGAGCAAAATATCGTAGCATGCAGTACGGATGAAGAGTTCCGTATAACACATTATCCGTTTTCATACCAGAGGTACATAATATAAACAAATTCAGAAAATCAACTTAAACTCTATAAGACTGAATTACCACACTGCTTCTACCTTGATTTTTTTTAATCAGAGTAGCTCTATATTTGCACACATATCATGCTAAACAAGACGCAATACAAAATAAAATCAACTAAACCTGTTAACTAAAGTGACCCTCGTGTGTAAAAACGTAAAAAAAAGAATCGGATAAATTGTTCTATTTGTTTGGTACGTGTGACCTTGATACCTGTCCTACTGACCACACTTTCCCAGAAGCAAATATTATAACATATATACATGTACTAGATACAATCATTTTAAGGTCACGTGTATGTGGTTTATTGCCTTTAATTTTCAGATGATTTATTGCTTTTAATTTTCAGATGGTTTATTGCCTTAAATTTTTAGATGGTTTATTGCCTTTAATTTTCAGATTATTTTGTTCATCCGTTTTATCCGTTACGCTTCCGTTAGGTGTCCGTTTTATCCGGTACTCGTCCGTTGGATGTACGTTCGACGTGCACCGTTCTGTCCGGTACGTATCCGTTTCACGTACGTTCAATGTCCGTTGTGTGTCCGTTAGGCAATCGTTACATGTAGTAAACCAACGGACTCCCAACAGATAAAAATTTTGTCAACGGATAACTTTTTTTTATCCGTTAGGCGTCCGTTCGACCTATCCGGTAAGGTGTGACCGAGGCTTAAGCTACCTATAAAACCAAGTTAAATCAACCATTTCTTACATACTGAAATGCTTGTATCAAGAAAATGACAGTTGTTTTTCATTCGTTTGAAGTGTTTGAGCTTTGATTTTGACATTTGATAACGAACTTTCCGTTTTGAATTATTATTGGAGCGGAATAATTGTTTTCTTACTTTCCCACAAGTTCAATGGCTCTTGTCATATCATGTTACTCCAACAGTTGTTTTTTAATAAGTAATCTAATAGTTTCTCTTTTTAAAAACTTAAAAGAACGTTCTTATGATATGTACTTATAATAACAGCGTTTATTTGTAATTCCGTAATCGGAGAAATTGTGTTGTCCCAACACATATACTTTATACAACTTTCTCATGTGTTTCTTTCATGAAGGTCATGGTATCTTATGAAGAAACATGTCAAATGCACGTCACCATGTTCAATTATCTCATAATATGTCACGTTATTTTCATATTACTTTGTAATGTATTGATCACGATTTGATCTAAACTAACTTACATAGTCACCACGTGTAGTACTTTAACCAATCATATCTCTATAAATCTATAGGAGGTAAGATAATATCATATATAATATATATTCAAGATGGGTTATAATAACTTCTCTAAAGTACCAATTTATGTAAAGAAAGGGTACTCGAGTAAATGGAGCTTCGTGACAATTATTGCGTTTTAATGATATCAAGCAATAAAAATTAGCATACTTTGTAGGTGTTTGCCCGCAAAGATAATAAAAAAGCTCCAAATTATCTCCTTTTTGGGCAAACATGTCATTTTTTGGGGAAAAAAATCACTCATCAGTGACCTATATATATATATATATATATATATATATTTACGAATAAGCTCTATTTAAACTAAACAATTGTGAAATTTAAGTGATTTCTGTAATAAAGTTCTTTTTTTTTATTTCGATATTACCTTCATTTTTCCTATTTCCTAACAGACAAAAAGTACCTAAACCAACGTGCATGCTTCTTTTGAAGGCAGATTGTGAGCTTAAATGAACGGTGACCCGATTTTGTTATCTTATTTTTCTATTAAGTATATGACAAAGCTCATGTATAGAATAAAATAGCGAAATCCTATATTTAAAAAAACATTGTATATATACCCGCGAGCCCCTTTAATAACGAGATTAAGCGTATTACTGATAAAAATAGGTAATACAATATTGCATCGATGGAAATGCATTATATATTGTATGCCAACATTGTGATTTGTACCAACGCTACGTTTTCCTTTCGTATGTTATGTTTCATGTATTTCGAATTTAAGTATCTGAAATAAATGTAGATATAAGTAATTAAAAAGCATTCTTGGATTTAAAAAAAAACACATCAGAGACACCACACTGTTCATACAACAAAAAATAATAGCTAGCTATTAAACCAGATTTTATCCACCAATTTCTACATAAGAAAATGCCTGTATCAAGTCAGGAATATCACAGCTATTATCAATTCGTTTGATGTATGTGAGCTTTCGATTTTTCCCAATTTGTTTAAAGACTATCCGTTCTAAATCTCACTCTTTTGTACACCAGAATATATATCGCCTTTGTCAAAGAGGAAAAGTGAGCTTTAATATGTATTATTGACCTAACAAAAATTTTGGTACTCATGACGGGACAAACTAATTACAAATTAGTGGTATATTTTATCCTTTTTCAAATCGCATCCGATTAGTGTTATATAAATATTTCTCTAAATGCTAGAAAAAACAATAGGCTACAACTATAAGAGAATAATTCCCTTATGCTCTCTGTATATCTTTGATACAATTGTATACGTTTTAATTGATAGATATATCTAATTGATTTAATTCAGTTGCGATACATATTTCATTCACCGCGAATGAAGTGTTGTGTGACAGTCATTATATTGTTCAAAATCAGTAATTAAGAACATCTACAAGTCTGTCAAGTGAGTTTCTTGATACATATTTGATTGTGTAAAGTACTCTTGTAACGGGTAATATCTTCGCATCATGTATCTAAATTGAAAATCACAGTAAATTATAACACCTCTCAAGTGTTTTATGCTTATCAACACTTAGTGTGTGTTATCATCTATACAGTCTTCACAAATGAAAGTTCTTTTTTTCATTCGAAAGCCTAATCTACTATAATGAATACAAGAGGATATGGTATCCGACCTAGAAACATATACCCATCATTGGTATATAGATCCTTAAAGTTTAAATGTATTTTCTGTTTCTGTAGCATTCTTTCAAATTGTTATTTTATGCTGCAGAATTGTTGTTTATTTTTTAATGTTGATATGCTTACATAAATTTTCTGAGATTTGTGCCTTTGAATAGCAATGAGTCTTATACATGTTAAGATGGACCTCCGTTCCTACACAGATCACAAGCAATCATATCCTGGAGATATATAGAATGATGTGTTAATATACTTTCATGTGAGGAAGCTGATGATACGAGCGGGCAATCATTAAACGAAAGATAAACAATGGTAAAAAGATAAAAAACAAAAAAGAAACAATTATAAAACAGTAGTCTGTCCACACATCAAGGCCGTAACTACCCTTGAGGCAAGTGAGGCAATTGCCTCACTAAAATTTGGACACTCATTTTTTTTTATACATATATATAAATATAATAGTCATTTTTGTTGTTCTGTCTCAACCTTAATTTCTATAACTTGTCATCATTCCTTTTAAACTATTCTTCCTGAATATAACTCAGCATCTCAACGGGTGTTGTTTCTCGATTACTTTAACCTAGTAACGATAAACATCATGGATCTCTATTTTAAAACAGGCTCTTGCAGAAAAAGGAAAAGCGACACTGAAGGTAAAGAAGGAATAATTCTAGTAAACTAGTTTTTTTGTGAACAGAGTCTGAGTATTGCATATAACTTCATTAGAACAATCCAAAACCGATAAGTAGACTGACAAATCAAGTACTGGTCTTCGGAAGGGGGCAGTCCTGTCTGCGTATTCATATCTCTATTTCACCAACTTTTGACAAATCAAGTACTGGGCATCACAAGGGAACAGTCCTGTCTGCGTATCCATTTCACGAACTTTAATCTTTCTCTTTACAGATAAATAAAATATAAATGATATGAAAAATGCATGGATTAGTTTTTATCCATGTTTCTTTAACCTTAAAAATTGAAAGAATATCCCATATTCCAATTTGATATTATTGAGGAATGGTAGAACCTTTAACACAGGATTTTGTCTTTATTTATTCGGGACTACGGAATTTCGTTTCTTTATATTTGGGGTTTCGGAATCGGACATCCCCAACCCCTAACCCCTAAATTTATAGATTCTGAAACTAAAATACCACCAACTATTCCCAGAAATAATTTGAAATTACGAACCTACATGTAAACGTCAAAAACTTCATTCCAACCCCCCTGTACCCATATCATATATACTAACTGTCTTACTCTATAGATAGAATCATATACATGTATCTTATCTCATTCTATCCCTAGTTTGTCTACTCTTTGTCAGCATAAAAGCGAGTTTAATATTTTGTAACTGCGACAGTATGTCAAATGGTACTTACAGGAAAGCTTAATTCCCTTTTGCAAACAAAACTGTTACTACCGATGCTGCTACTGAGTTGCTGATGGAGAAGGAACGAGTGAAAACTTGGAAAAGAGCATGCATGAGTGGCGAGAGATTGTGCGGTCTTGCCATGCTCCATGTTCATCGCGATAAGGATATCAGCAGACCAAATTATGATTCTGAAACGATTTGACTGAACCGGCCATAGAAAAATTTGGCAAACTCTACTGAATCGATGTTTGTTCTATGTTCTGGCAGCAGACTCAAATCAGTGATATTTGGATGATTATCTTACATATAAATTTAAATAAAGTTGTTAAAAATTTTGGTGTTAGTAAAAGTCTTAAAATATGAAAACTTTATATAAAAAGTGTCCAAATTCAAAACATAATCAAACTCTCTAAATATGCCTAGAATGCAGGATTTTGCACCATTCATTTCACACCCTACAAAAAAATATTTCGCCTCGCTTCGCTCGGCTCAATTATTTTGCCTCACTAAAATAAGATGCCTAGTTACGGCCTTGCACATGATTAACACATGAACAAAAGACGGTTAATGGGTGTGTTCCTGTAGGGTTGATAAGAACAGTCTTTATCATCCATTCTAACCATCTCCTACAAAAGTATACACCAAAAACATAATGAATTCAATTATACATTTGTACATAAAGATTACTTTGGTTGTGTTGTTTTCTACTCAAAGTTTACAATAATATAAAACTGTTTAAACAATCAACATGATCAGTGACAGATATATACATGTAGTATTTATCAAACATCTTTAATTCCTTTTGTATCAGGATAAATTCCTAACGGATTTAAGAGTAGAAATAATGAACAGAGATCCAATCACTGAAATGTACACATAATATGATAACACAGTCACTGTTGTCTTGAAAGAGTACAATACTTAGAATATGTATAGTTTTGCATTTAAGACATAATTCAATTTGCAAACGTACATCATATATTCCAATTGTACAAACTACGTTTACATACTAAGGTGTTATACACATATGCAAATTCAAAAGATGAAAATTGATCTGAGATTACTCTCATTTACTTACATCTAGACTATGATAACTACCAAAATAGATCATTATTTAATACTAATTATTAATCAATACACTCCCAACATACTATGGCTTTAGTATATGAGTTTTAAAATAATCAGAGAAAAACATGAACTTCTGCAAGCCTAAATAAAATACAGATGTCGATAAATTGTCGAACAGAACATGTGCATATGTGTATATCATTCATATTAATTTGGTTTTAATTTTCTGATATCCAAACCAATATCAATACTTATTAAAACATATTCAAAGAATCTAATTACAGCGTCGAGTTTTTGCCTTTGAGAATAAGTTTATCTAAAAGATCGATTATTTCCTAACATGACCTATTCCCGAATATGACTGTTTTGTCGAGTCTATATTTGCATTGTTACGCGACGTGTCTCTGTATTTATACATCAAACATTCATGTACTTCGTTATTATTCTTTGTGGTTTCGGTTGGAAATTGCGTTATTTTGTATCGTTTGTTGTGTGAATTCTATATTTTTGGGACATTTCAAATAATATATTTTATTTGTCAGTATAATCACGTTAATTTCCATTTATTGTGGATAAAGTATTGCGTTAGTCCAAATTATTATGATTTCGGCACTGAATTAATTTAAAATAGCCTTGCAAGACCGTCAAAATCAGAATAAGTATTTTGAAAGTTATTATAAACTTTTGGATCTCGATTCATATAATTGTATGAATTACAAGATTATGTATACGTCACAAAAATGCTTTACTGTTTGTGGTGTGCTGTGCTGTTGTTAAAGGACGATTTCCGTTGTTCTTCTGTGGTTTATATTTCAATATAAGCAGGATGTTTTGCTAGTCATAAAATAAGATCCAACCCACCATTTTTTCTTAAAATGTCCTGTACCACACAAACCAGCCCCTGCATATGGAGTATAAATCTCCTAAATATTACGATATTCCTAGCTTACTCATTCAAGCAAGGCTACCTTGATAAAGCATTGCTGCTTCACAACAAAGCTATTAAACCCGTTTAAATGCAAGCATATTAAATAATATTTTGACTGCATGATCCACTTTCATTCAAAGACGATAGCTTCCTCGATTATAACAAAAAACAATTGTCTGTGATTGGAATTAATCATTTATGTATATGTTTAGTTGTAGAAGAAGAAAATGTAAATGATTCCAAAAACTATCAAAAATTTTGTAAATCTCACGATTGTGTAGCACTTAGGACACAATTCTTCTAGCAGACGACACATAATATGTCTAGGTCTGTTTAGTATTTTATTAGATTTAATTGAATCCTGTTCTTAGCTATTTTCTTTTATAAAGGCAATAATTTCAAATGAAATAGGCAGGTGAAATCCGCGCTAATGAAGACATATCGTCTGCTGTTTTGTACTGACATTATCATTGTTTAATAGCAGAATAACCATAAAAAGAAAAAAAAATATGATTATATGTCGACTGATACTTTCTAATTTGAGTTTGATAAACGGTTTACTGTATGACTTTTTTTTTAAATCCAAGTGCATTTAGAAAACTTGGTTAAGCCATGCTACATTGTAGTGCAAACATTTGCTAGTTATGGTCCTTGAGGTTTTATGTAATAACGATAATATCAAAGAACATACAAAGACATTCATATGTTAGATTTACTAAGTATACATAGTAAATTTTGATCTGTTATGTAACATGTGCTGAGTTCTTGTGTTAGTTTACATGTACCAATAATATTTTTAGCATTCTGTGAGTTATTTCCTCGTTAAGCAGTAGTTTACTGCTTTTACGACTGTTTAATGACATTTTTCATGAAAAAGACAGTCAAAACAAGCTTTTGATGACAAAAACATATTGTGAAACATAATTATGCAATTAATAAAGATGTCTTATGTATATACCTCTTGGATTCTTTGAGGAAATCATACCAATTATGTTGTTAATCAATAAATGTGGTATTGTATTGCTACTTAAAGGGTAAAGATCCTATTAGACGAAATATTTTGTCTTGAATTGTCATTTTCCTGGCATCAATGTATCATTATGTGCATCAGTAACGAATGACTACCATGTTAATGATGAAACTATACAAATATAATCAAACAACATATGAAAATATGTCTGTTTTGATGTAATAAATATTATTGGTACTTATTCTATTTATAACGTTGATACCTTGAAATATATGAATACCATTTTTTTGAATTTTATTCAAATTACAGCTCTTTGTGTCTCTACTCTATTTTACGACATTGACCAATGTGGTTGTTTTCAATTACTTGTAGTTAAATGCACAAAAGATGCCTTAATTCCTATCAAAACTTGAGAATGGAAATGGGGAAAATGTCAAAGAAACAACAAACCAACAAAAGAGAAGATAACAGCCGAAGGCCACTAATTGGTCTTCAATGCAGCGACAAAATCCCGCATCCGGAGGTAAGCCTCGGCTGGTCCCTAAATAAAAATCTGTACAAGTTCAGTGAAAATGGACGTCATACTTAACTCCAAAACATAAATGAACTAAAATTAAAGAACAGACAAGACTAATAAAAGCCAGAGGCTCCTGATAGGGACAGGTGCACCAATGCGATGAGGTTAAACATAATTTTTGGGATTCGAACCCTTTACCCTATACCTATAGCAAATGTATAATGATCAAACACAAGGTAATTCGCACATGAAAACTCAGTTCAAAGACCTTACAGGAAATACCAAATTTACGAAAATTGGTGCTTTATACAGATGAATGTATCTGTGTCTTAAGCTAGAAAAACCTGCGTGTTTCGAACAATTCAACATTTTATAAACAGTAAATTTACCAAAACATGAGTATATATTAATGATATTTCATGTCAACATAAAATTGATGGCGTCTTGGATAACGATACTCTCGTTGACGACGATTGGGGTGCTTTTAACGACTTTGACTAACCTTGAGGGTCTTGCAATGTCTTTACTCTTGGAGAACATAACGTAGAAACACATCAAACATACAGCGCTTATAAATTGATACAGTAGAATTACAGATACTCTGTACCAGATATAGATACATTTGAATTAATCCGACATTATATTTCAATCAAAAAATAATTGTATTCATTCATTGTGGTTCTTTAAGATAAAAGCAATAATAGCTGCTTTCACATTCTTATACTTGCAATGCCTATGTTAATTTTTATGATATGCTCATAAGGACGATATGCGTGTTGACAATTTTGCTTTTAAAAAGTAAAATCACAAAAATACTAAACTACATTCTTACAAAAGCTGTTATTGGTTTATAACATATTTTCATATTATATTTTGTTTTCATTTGACGGACCCGCCCGCACCTATTTTTTTCAAAACAGATTTTTTTAATTTTTATTATATTCCCGCTTCCCGCATCCGGAAATGTAATCATGTCCATTTCCCGCACCGTTTTTTTGTAAATATTATAAAAAGATCTCAACATTTGTTTTTAAAATCACAGTATAACCTTTATATAACGATTTTAAACATATAAGCAACCCACAACACTGTAACTATCTGTGAGAATATTTGTTTCAGCATGAAACCAATGTATTCCAAGAGGGAGTGCTCCGATATAACTATATAAAAGCGGAAATACCTGTACAGAACAAAACATTAGTTTCTTTCCCCCTGACTTTTATTCCCTATAAAAAATGTTCGTTATTAAAATAATGTACAAAGAACTTCTGAAGGATTTGCCTTCAACTGCAATTATAATGTATGCTGACGGTCATACCCGCTGCAGGTTCGTGCACCTGTCCTGATTGATTCAGGGACCTGTCGCTCAGAGACCTGTCGTTTAGCAGTTATCGTTTGTTGATGTGGTTCATTGGTATTTTCCCGTTTGGAAATATAAATGAGATCGTTGATTTTACTGTTCGAATTGTGTACAATACTAAGTTGTGGTCCCTTATAGCTTGATGTTTGGTCTGGATCAAAGCTCTGTGTAAAAGGCCGTACTTTGACCTATGTTTGTTATTATCAGGTTACCCTCAGACAAGGGCCTTGAAGGGGTCATTTTACCATGTTTACTGTTGTAGAAAAGAAAATAGAAATACTAGTGCTATTACACAAAACCTTTGAAAAGTTAGAATTTTTTACTCAAAAAGAGGAGGAATACATTATATTTTAAACAACTTTTCTAAAAGAGGGGTCCACTTATTTTGAATAATATTAATCTGTTAAAGTTAATGTGTTAACATGGTTAAAGTCCAGGAATATTACAAAATTCATGGACATGTTTTGACCATTTAATACCATATAGATATTATAGTTCTTTGGGAAAACATTAGCCCTTTTGTACTAAAAGTGTTTTTACAAAAAAAAATATATTATAACTTATATTGACCCCTCATAAAAGGGATATTCATAACATAAAGGGGTTGTTCTGAACCTGATTATGTCTTGGATGGAGAATTGTCTCATTGTCAGTCACACATACATAGACCAGATTTAATTATTTTTTGTTGAACAGGGAAAAAATACTTCATAAATTAAAAAAATGAATGTCAAGGTACAAATGATAAATCAAGTTTTAATATAGTCAAAACCTACTATTTCATGTTTACAAAAAAAAAATATAATCGCTCGCCTTTACTTTTTAAGCTTCGCCTCAAATTTTTGCCCATTACATATTTTTAAATTGCTCGCTCGCCCCAATTTTTGGAGTCCAAAAATCCGTAGAACAAGAAATTAAATTGGTGTGGCCTTACAGTTTCAATCAGCATAATAAGTAATTCGGTGCTTTGTCGAATCAAATTTATTTACAGTCATGAAATCTGTAAAGGTTTAAAAACTGATTGAACCAACTAAGTTTTACTTTGGTTTGTTTGTCTTTTTATAATCATATTTGTTTTTCAAAGATTATATCTTTATAACCTAACGATATCGGTGCTTCAAGTTTATAACTTAACGAGATTAGTGTCGCAAGTTTGTAACATAACAACATCGATGCTGCAAGTACTGGAATGGCGTTACATTTGGTGTTTGGTTAAAGTATAAGTTCACATAGATTTTGCGCTCTTTTTCTATTTTGATTCGCAAAAGTCTCATGTTCATTATTATAGTTGCTGAAGAAAAAAAGGAAAAAAAAACAATTCTCCAACGTGATAACAAATCGAAATATATTATTTGAAGTTTATGGCTTTTATATGACCTCTATCCTTGATTTGTGGCTTTATTAACGTTTAGTGTAACGACGGGTGCAACATATGGAGCAGGGTCTGTCTGTTTGCACTTCCAAAACCTTTAGATAACCATTTTTTTATGTTGTGTTACTATTGGTCTTTTTTCTTTCTTTTTATGCCTTTCCATTGTCAGATAGTTTTTGACTTATGATTTTATATGTCAATAAGGTATATTTTGCCTCTCTTTTACCGGTGAGCAGTCCTTGAAAATTCATAAAGGTCGGGATTCGACCGCAGAACATATTTTTTCATTTGAGTTTGATTTATAAGTACTCTGTAATTAGCTTACGTTGGAATGTGTTTCAAGCTCATCAAAATAACAGAAATATCACTTAACAGTTAATAGACTTCGTTTTCATACGGATGGTACAGCGACAATCTTGCATTTTATTTCAATGCAGCAAAATGTATACATTTTAAATTTTATGTTGTACATAATTGATAAGCAATATAATTAATATATAACCAGGCAATAATTATTTCTCACATGTTATTATTCTTTGGTTTTAATTTATTGCGTGGGATAATTTTTTTGATGACTTTAAATAAGAAAAGGAAGATGTGGTATGATTGCAATGGAGACCAGTCTAACAGATGGAATAAAGTTAATAACTATGGGTCACTGTACGACCTTCACCAATAAGCAATACCTATACAATTGTTCCTTTTATTTATGTTTCGTCTCAAAGATCCAAAAAACAAGGTTAGAACAATAAGGGGGACAATATTAGGACCACATTCTTTTCTTAATAGTCATACTTAAACATCAATCAATCGATGATAACCCTTTTCCATAATTGTTTCCCCTTTTTCATTTGTGGCAAAGATTTAACAATAAATTCTATTTACATATATCAAAGAGAAAATTGTTGATCGACGTTCAATCTCGTAAATCGATTAGAAGGAGAAAATTCAAGATAACAAATATAACAATAGGGGAATCGTAAGAACTCACAAAGAAATAAGACCAGGTTTGTCAATAAGGTAATCATCTCCAGCTATGTGTACATCACACGCTACATTATTTCACATCCAATCGTATTAATCTGGACTAAGATACAACCAGTAAACTTACAGAAAACGTGTCGTTAATTGTTGAGACACCGACGCAGCGTATCAGACTAACAATAACAGATTTAGGTAAATAAGGTATTCATTCAAATGCACAAATGAAACAGAAACCTAACAAAACCAATCACCAGGAAACTTCGACATATGATCACAACTTCTGATTGTTTTCATGCACTTTAAGTTAGGTATTCGGGTGCTTTCAAGTATTTTATTACCCCCATCACTTTATTTCTATATTGGTCTCTCCGCAAGAACCAAGTTATCTGCAGTTAACTGCTGAATTATAACCAATGTTGTCGGAGCCGATGCATATATGTTTAGTTTGATTTACGTATAGTACCATGTGTAAGAATTTTAAAAGCATACCCACATTGTAGTTATATAACCAAGTAGTTAAATATACATAATCCTTGTAACAATATGACAACTTAAATGTTATCTTTCATTCAAAGGAAATCTTATGCATATATATTGTTTAAAATACATTATGTTGATGCATTGATGAGACGCAATATGATGTATTAAAAAGATATTATCAAGATCATTTTAACAGTTCTATAGTAATGTAATTTCACAAATTCTAAGGTTATAACTTGTTATTTGATCCTACAGTTTGCTTTCCCGTAGTATGTTTTTATTTTTATTTTTTTCTAGATGCAGATTTTTTTCTTTTTGACAATAAACGATCGCCTTCAAAGAATATGTTTATATGGTATATTTCCCTTATCAAATATGGGTTCTTAAAATTATTGGTAAGATCTGATGCAAAATCGGAAATTTAAATTGTTACAATCATGTCAATTTTTTTAGTGATCCAAACTTTTAATTTTCTGCGCTTTACACAAAAATTCCCAAGGCTTAAATAACAGATGGAATACATGGTCTCATTAAACAGAGCGTTTCTTACTAACATGGGCATCGTAGATACAAATTTTTAGTTTTCAATCTTTCAGTTATTAAAATCTTTTCTTTTGTTGTCCAATTGATCTTACAAAATTTCGTCTCGAACGCAATGTTTAAACGTTAGTAATGTTGTTCTTTCTTTCAGACAGTTTAAAAAAATTGACAATGATACATAAATTAACAAAGGACTATTAACGGTTAATGGCATGCCTGAGTTCCAAACCTCAATAAAACTGATCGAAAGATAATGTATGCCTCATATGAATATCACTCACAATCTCTCCCATAAGGGGTTTGGTTTCATTCAACCATAAAACATATGAGAAGAACATAACCTGCATCATGCCAACAACTTGTTTTAGAATAAATATGTGTTATTTTCTATGCCAAGACCCTATAAGGGAATCAATATAAAAGCCATACATTTTATACACATCAATCTTTTTGTTATTTCTGAAATTTGTATTTTGAAAAAAATCACAAAGAACGGTCAAATCTTTTTAAAACGCATCTCGTACCAAATGAGTGTTTAAGGCGATAACAGATATTATTTTATGTCAAACCCATAATATAGAATGTTTTTATATTGTATGCTATGATTTAAAACAAAACTTTCTACATTTTCAGATTATAAATAAGACATTAGAATATTTAAAACCAATAAGTGGCTAGTAACTAGGAGTACAATAATATATAATAGATCAACAAAATAATATTTCGAAGATAAAAGACTGGTGTTTTACCGACATTTAAATCATATCTTTAACGATGAAAGTGTAAGGAAACAGAAATGATAATGATTTAGTTAGATGACAAGACACTATCTTGGTAGATTTACATAGCTATTACATTATAGTTGTCAAACAATACTGTAAAGTTATCTAGCAAGTGCAATAACTGTCTGAGCTATATTTAAAGGGTTAATGGTATTCATTAGTGCCATTATTTCTGGAATTTTAGGTTTTCCATTATAAATTAGTGCATTGTAAAGAGATGAATGTCTTACGACTTCTCCTACAACTTCTATACTTTTTTCCGAACCAAAACATTTCCTTTTATCTTATCGGGATATAGTAGTTTTCAATATAAAAGACAACTGACTGACAAACGTCATGCAAAGCAGAGTGGGTTAAGCAAACTATTTTTTATATATTTTTTTTTATATCAAACCAGGTTTTACCAACATTTCTTTGCAAAAGTCATGTTTTAATTTAGAAATATAACAGTTGTTTTCCAATCATTCCGCAAGTTGATTAAGTGAAGCTTTTACTTTTGGCAATTTTTTATGTAACTTCTCTTTTTTCTATCCGCTTTTTGTTTTGATCCTTTTTTTATTTTTAATTTCCAGGACAATTTCTCTTATGATTATATGCCGTTCGTCGCCATACCTAAAATTTCTCTGAAGCATTGATTTGCATCAGTAAAGCGATTCCCTCAGATGTATTCATCTTAAATTGCATATTGGTGTATTTTGTTTATTTGCTTTATCATAACGACAGTCATTACTTTAGGATCCTGCATGTCCCTAAAACAAAAAAGCAATTATGCCAATTCCTTAGAATCAGCAATGTGTTCGCATATAGATGAATTGTTACATAATAGTTCTTGAAAAACTAGTCATTAACGTGATATATGGACTGCCCACAGGACATTAATATTGACTAAAACAGCAATAATGACTGAGCCGTAGATGAGGCCATTATCACTGTCGCAGTCAATACCTCTGCCCTAAGGAATTTTCTAGATATACTGCAGTCATTTACCCTGACGAACTTAATTGGAATAAATCAAATATGAAATGTTATAACTGTCCTTTAGTAGATTTAGATATTTCATTTTTAAACGGGAAATTCTACACAAAAATGTACTACAAAATGGACTATTTTTCGTACCTATTGCTACGATTTTCATTTTTTGATGGTACTGTTCATTTTGCAGCATCTTACAATGTATATTTATCACAACTCGTTCGCTTTGCTCATGTCTACGTGACGTTGTGGATTTTATGAACGCAATCATGTATTACTGAATAATATAAAGGCAGCCATTTCTTTAAAACAAATTTCTTCAAACCGGTACTAAATCTTCCATAGATTTAAAAAAAAAAAAAAGGAGGTTTTAAAGTTTGGTTGGACCCATAGATCACTTATTTTAACGGTATAGCACATCTTTATTTTTACGGAGATATTGTTTTCCGAGCCCGAAAATTTAGAAACGATCCGGATAAACTTATCGATCCTTTAAAGAAACTAATTCTATTTTCATAGATGGTTATCACTTTAATACTGTACTAAGTTCTTTGATTATCGTTTTTTTATTGGTATACTGATATTGGTTTTGTGTATCAGTAAATTAAAATCAAACTAAATATTATTGTTTAATACATATGCACATTCGTAGCATTACAATCTGTCGATATTTATATCTTGGCATTGCACAAGGTTGTGTTTTTATCTGACTGTTTCTGACGTCTTTAGACTAAATCTATTGGATGTTGAATGTGAACTGATTGGCAATTTAGTCTATGATTAGTAGTTATTGGCTTTAAACTAGCTGTCAGATATGTACGACGATGATTGTCGTTTGTTTTTGTGTTACATATTTTTATTTTTCTTTTATCATTTTGTACAAAAATTAGGCCGTAAGTTTTTTTTCAAATATTTTACAATTGCAATTTATGCCTTTGTCTGCATATTGAAAAAGTAAAATTATTTTTCTTTATTTCGAAAAAAAAATGTTTTATCATACTGGTTTTAAGAAACTTATTGTTTATACATTCAAAGATATAAACAAATTTATTGCATAGCAATATAATATTTCCCACAGAAAGTAACCAAAAGTTAGCTTGCAATAAATCTTCACGTCATCAACGACAAAATCTTATTTTAAACCAATGTTTACTTTCAAATATTATATCACTATACAATAAAAGGGTTATTGCATGCATATTGGGGAATATTGTCCCTCGTAGAACATATATTGCACACGCAAGCTCGTGCAATATAAAATTCTACTCGGGACAATATTCCCCAATATGCATGCAATAACCCTATAATATTAGTTGAACATTAACAATGTATATTTTCTCCAGTAAACGCAAGAACAAGTGACTTTGTATGAGTAATGTGAACGAATAAAACAAAAATCCTGTTACATGCATCGAATTCATTAAAGTCATATGAAACGAGTGATTGGTGAAAAATAATGTTTATCCAATTCTTATACCAATGCATGTATAGATCATAAACTTAGTCTGCTGTGCACGATTTTATTAATTTTTACGCAAATATATCGTATAATCGTTATTTTTTTTCTCTCTGTCTGTTATGATTTAACAAATATGGCATCTCATTAAATGCCGTGTTTTGACTCCGAAGTTGTCACCTTGTCACCTTATAGTAAACAATCAACAAAAAAGCATAGATAATGAGCACGTGTTTAACATGAACAATCAGATAATAGTTTATTTCAGTGACAAATCCATGCTTATTGAGATCACCGGATTTTTAAGAGAAGATTCACTCTAAGGTCACTTTGCATACGAAAAATATGTCGGCGAATTGCTTCTTGGAAGCAAGCAATTAAAAAAAGTAAACTTCTTCTAAATGTGGACGAATTCACGAATTTTCTGCAGAAAAAAGTATATGTACATAAGTTTAATAATGAAAACTATCCATTTTGTTATTAAAAAACACGTGCATCATTTTTTTTTTTTTTTATTTGAGGTTTCATATGACTTTGACGCAATTATTGATTTGATTTTTTACAAATATCATGAGGTGATTGATATTCATGTGAGGGAGTACCTGTGGCCCTCTTAATTGCCTGTACCAAGTCAGGAATATGACAGTTATTGTCCATTCGTTTAATGTGTTTTACAATTCAGTATTTTTGTGATTTTACTATTTAATCGGATCTGAATATTTAGTGATATCAATTGAAGTTAATGAAAAGACACCATTCAAACCCAGCGAAAAAGAACTTAATGTTAACAGACCTTGAGTTTTGTAAGTGATTTGAGATTTACTTTTTTGGCAATGAATGTATGACATATATGTCAGTAGGATAATCAATTTAGTCTTTCCTGACGGAAATACGAGCAAAAACTGTGTAGTATTGAATAAATCACATGTCTTTACGTCGACTTGATTTCATTTTAATAGATGTTGCTGCTTTTTTCAGATTGATCTTAAACATTCTTTGTTCTAGGGACCAGACTAAAAAACTAAAACTACTTCAGAAGGTTAATTAGAAGATTGTCAATGAGACAATTTGCCACCATAAATCAAATGACGTAGAAAATAACAATTAAAAATGTATATTGTATTGTACGGCCTAAACAAATTAACAAACCAATTCCGCATTGCAACTTATAAAAGGTTCTTACAAATATAAAACATATAAAAGCATAGCTGCCCGAATTATGTACAAAACAATAAACTATTACTAATTCTAATATATTTCAACAGATATAAATGACTTATCTTCATGCTTCTGACTAGGGGTATGCATCTTCATAGGTGGTGTGTTTATACATGTGTGTTGGTGCTCAACCATCCCCTAACATGGGATATTAGTGTAATAGCACAACATAAGAACAAGCTATAAAAATTAATTTAATAATTGCTTGTCTCATCAGATCATATATTCGTGTTGCTATTCAATGTTTTCAATTGCATATATTATATGTTTGTTTTTGCATATATACAAAAATATCAAATAAGTAAATATAAACAATGCAAAACAAGATTTAAACTACACAAAAATCAGTATCCACAAAGACAAAAGTATCCATAGTGTATAAAATGTAGTAATTCATATGTGTCCTGTTTTTTTGTTGTTTTTTTTTGTTTTTTTTTTTGCGTTTTTGGTAATGATAAACTAAGAAACCCTTACGGATGAAACAAATTACATAGTGGGTTTTTTTTCATTTGATGACAGAATCAGGTCGATTTATATATATATGCTCATAAATGTTATAAACACCTTCCTATAATGTTTGATGTTTTCTGTCTTTTCTGTATGTTTGTTAGTTAACCTAATTTTAAAATAGACAGCAAGATCCTATGCCATTGTTATTGTGAATGAAAAAAATGACAAAGAATGTATCAGATGACAATGTGTTTTGATGTTTATAGCTAGTACATGTTAGGTAACTGTCAATTTGATACAAATCGTGGGAGTGATGACTTTACTAATCGTATAGTATTCATTCATAGTCTTAATTAATTGTACAGCATAGTATAAAAAAAATAGTACTATGTCCTTGATTGAATAACAGACTTCTTTTATAACTAGGGTTAATGTTATCACCAGCTAATATTAGTCCTTCATGAAGATTTCATATGTTGCGTGCTGGAAAATATATATATATTTAAGAATGAAATGCTTTTTTTTATAAATCTATTGGGGTGTAAAAGTGTTGGCCGAAGTACATTTTATTCGAAGCGTGAAAGCTCTTCATTCAAAACGTGTACGCACAGTAAACGCTTTTACAACCTTTACAAAATTACTTAAAGAAGAATACAATACTTATAAGTACACTTTTTTATTTAATCATGAACACAAGATTTTTTTCTTTACATTTGTGCATTTATTGTTGAAGCTCGTGTCATCAGGAATGTTACATTTCATTTGGAAATAAAGGCTGATTTCAGAATGACACGAGATTGCTGTTAGCCAATAAAAATAACGTACTGTAATGAAAAATACATGTAATGTAATTATAAAACAATATCTAGGTTAATAGCCTACTAATGATCAAAACAGAAGTATGTTAAAAAAAAGATATCTCTTGCTGATACAACAAAATCTCAATAGTGGTACGCGACTTAATAATAACAATCCTAGCACGCGATTCCTCTACATGCGATTTATCAATGCCGATCTCTTCAAATTAACCTAAATAATAAGAAGAGCACCGAAAAACATGATGTTCAAAATCTTATAGTGTATAATATTTATGGTGAGTCAGAATACCTAGGTCAAATTAGTTTCTCGCTAGGTTGACAACTTAATTCAATACGATGTTTGCATGATAACCTACATAAGTAAATTATCTGGCTGGATTACCTTGCCAATATCAGTAGCTTATTGGTAGCTG
The DNA here is from genome assembly GCF_965363235.1 of Mytilus galloprovincialis. Lineage (NCBI taxonomy): Eukaryota > Metazoa > Mollusca > Bivalvia > Mytilida > Mytilidae > Mytilus > Mytilus galloprovincialis. The sequence goes on along the minus strand of NC_134845.1, from coordinate 37,960,463 downwards.
TGATAACAAATGGCTTTCTGAAATGAAGGCAGTAGTATAATACTGGTGTTCAAAAGTCATAAATCAATTGAGATAAAACAAATCTTGGTTACAAACTAAAACACATAAACAATAAGAGGAAAACACAGGAACAACAGAAACACTGAAGTGAACAGAAAATAAACGCTAATCATGAAAAATCGTGATTTAATTAGTCGCTTGCTCAAAACATAAAATAAAGTGACACGTTACTCTTTGGGTTAACTGAGCGATACTCGAGTACTCGCTCGGTAAAACATTTACAAAAGGGAAACACAAAATTATACCATTTAATGCTTTTAGGTCGTTTTCTTATGATCGTAAAACCCTCATCATTAATACCTAGAACTAGATAATAGTCTAAGGATTTTTTTCACCATAATTAAATAATAATAGCTCATTTACTACGTGTACTAATTATGTAAACTGGTCAAGTAATTAATTAATATCTATAAAAACATTATTACTCAAACAACAGTATTTGGAAGCCGTAAAAAAACATATTTAATGATCAACAAAGGGGAGATAATTATAACTTACTGATGCCATTAATAATTTTCTGAGGGTCGATATAAAGTGCAACGAATTTGTTCTTATTCAAAAATATCATCTTGTTAACTTCGGACGTATCGATTTCTCAAATTTTTTGGTAACCAACAGTCCTGCTGATGAAAATATATGCTCTGACGGTACAGAGGTAGGAGAGTGACTAAGATTAGCTAAACGTGACAGCCTTATGAAAATGCTCTTATTCATATATCCTACATATACCTCTGTTTGAGGAATTCTAAATGAGAGTGAAACGTAAAAATTTGAATCGTATTCCAGTTTTTATTAATTTTTGAAAAATATATATTATCCAGGGAGGTGCTCTCAATAAAAAAATATGTTTTGTTAAAACTTAAGAAAACAACAACATTCTAACAGGAAACCGATTAGTCGAGTATCATTTTGGTAAAATGGGGACGAAAGATACCAAAGGGACAGTCAAACTCTCATCAATCTAAAATAAACTGACAACGCCATGGCTAAAAATGAAAAAGACAAACAGACAAACAATAGTACACATGACAAAACATAGAAATCTAAAGAACAAACAAAACGAACCCCACCAAAAACTAGGGGTGATCTCAGGTGCTCCGGAAGGGTAAGCAGATCCTTCTCCACATGTGGCACCCGTCGTGTTGCTTATGCGATAACAAATCCGGCAAATAGTCTAATTCGGTAGGTCACATTCATGAAAGGGAAGGGGATTGTAGTTACGACATAAGGAACATATCCGATATCATTTGTGATATAAAATTTACGAAGGGATGATTTCAACTTCACCATTTGGAACTCTTGATTTAATAGCTTCCTTGTGAGCAGCAACCCTCTATCAAGAAAATCATTATAAAAAATGCAAGCAAGGGAATATCGTATCAATTGGGAGATATATACCCTGTATGCAGTTGCTGCTGGAATGTTGCTACTTAGAAATGGAAAGTTCACAATTGAAAAGCTGAAATCATCTCTTTTGTCGTAAAAATTTGTTTTCAACCGACCCTCATTGTCAATTTCTAGATGGAAGTCAAGATATGAGGCCGACTTAACTGTATCTGTAGTATCCTTTATCTCTAGTTCGATGGGATAGATGCGTTCCACATAGTCACCAAATTTTGAATTATTTAGTGAAAGAACATCATCTATATAGCGAAAAGTAGAGTTAAAGGATATTGCTAACTTCTTATCTTTCTTCCTCAGAAGTTCCTGCATGAACTCAGCCTCTTAATAATAAAGAAACAAGTCGGCAAGTAGAGGTGCACAGTTTGTTCCCATTGGAATGCCGACAGTCTGTTGAAAAATACGTCCTCCGAAAGTAACAAATATGTTGTCAATCAAGAAATCAACCATCATAAGTTTTATGTATTTTATCATTTGATTTTGTCATTTGATTAAGGAATTTCCGTTTTGAATTTTCCTCGGAGTTCAGTTTTTTGTGATTTCACTTTTTTATACTGTCTAAGGCAAAGTTTACCATAGATGTATACAAGTATCCATCTTTAATTATATATTTGGAAATTTCTGGATAAATATTATTCCATATATCGTTTCGAACACATCAAATTAATAAATTGTTATTTTTTCTGATTGATTAATGTAGGTTATTATAAATAAAAATTAAAAACTGAATGAACTTATAAACACTCAAGCTACATCTATCCATAAAGACTAAATTTGGTTAAACCTTGCCAAACACGTGTCGTACCCCTGTGACAACTATATATAAGCCCATAATACGATTGTTATATTACATTATTTGATTGATAACGAAACTAGGTCATGCAAATTTACTTGAAGAGTCAAAATATCGACTGCGGAAGTTTAAAACTCATATAATAAATTGTCAGTTCTGTGTTAATTCGGAATTTCAGAAAAAGATGAAGACCCTAATCTTCCTTCCCTTGACTGATAATTCACATAAAATAAATAAAGCCAACAGTAGTATACCGCTGTTCAATATAGTCATAAACCAATTTAACTGAAATTAATCCGAGTCACAATCCAAAACTGAGATACAAGGACAAACAATAAAGTCTCCTTATAAACAATTTATATGTTTTGGTCTCCGAAGTGTTCATAGAAACTATATTTCAAACCATTAACCCTTAGAAATGTATCAGAAATCAAAGCCTGACGTCAGAGCTACTTTAACTTGAAGTTATATATTTGTCAAGTTTGAATCAGATTGAAATATGAAAAAAAGTGACATATATATATTTTTAGCCTAAAGAGAATTTTGCGAAGTTCACAAACTTTACAGACTTTTTACCAAAATAACGCATAGGAAACATGGGGTTAAGTGTATGTGTTTGATGCGCATTTCTATATTTACCTTCATCAACAACGCTTAAACCCTAGTTAAGGTTGCAGTCTTGTAATTGACTGCTCCATAGACTTACTTGCTAAACAGCTGATCTTTGAATACAAAAAAATAAAAAATGCTAGATAGAAAAAAAATCATATTCATATCATGTATGTACTAATGTGAAATTGTGATTAAATCGAAAAAAAAGTGGGTCATGCCACGAAGAATAAAAAGTTACGTAACCCTGAAGTCAAAATATTTTTTTTCTACTTTTTGTTTTTTTTGCTGTTTTTTCCTGGATTGATATCCCAAAAAGATGCAAGATTTTTTTTAAATCTATATATATGTTTCAATTCAGCATAAACCTATAATCAAACAGAAAAAATTGAGTCCAGAAAAAATTGACTATTTTGTTTCCCTCCATGTTTTGACATGTACCGGAAACTTGAGTTGTAATACAAGACTGGTACCTTAAAGGTCATAATTAACATTTGGAAACACTGTGACGATTCAACTTTTAGCAGGCGTAAAAATTTGAGGCGTTTATTTTGTTTGCAATCTTTCTCAAAACTATCTTAGGTTCTTATGTTCTTTTCAATTTTGAATAAGATTAAACCAAAAGATTTTTAGTATATCACCATAATGAAAAGCTTGGCACTGTTAAATCCGATATCATTGCGTGCATTCTTTTTGATTTCTTAACACTTGACAAAAGTGCGATACCCACCCTGTCTTATTAGTTGCATTTAACAAAAACTTCGAAAGAGATTCTGAATAACCAGTATAGAATCATTGTGACTCAAAGGGATAATGATGTTCACAGGAAAGTCTAGTTTCCAATTTTAAGGAGTATCAATTGACTAAAAAAATGACTGATACCTCTCGCTTCTCTTTAATTTTTTTGCCAAAACAACTCCTTGTAGTATATGTAATTTGTGAACATCTATATATTTGATTTGATAATTTATCAATGAACATATAAATTATTGTTGAGTGAAAGGAAATTAACAATATATCAAAATTATTTCGTTAAATGGCTTTGTTCTTATCATTCAAATCTTTTGTTTAAATTTATCCATTATTGGATTAACTATTACGAGAACACAAATTCTTGCCTTCAAAACACTTTTATTATATAAGCCCTCATCATGAATGATCGAAGCCTAATATTTGAAAGACGTAGGTCATTAGAAAATGAACGATACGGTTAAAAATAACCTTTAATCCTTTTAAAGCAAACTTTACCCTAGAGGTAGTGGAAATCTCAGTTTCTAATAATTACCAAATTCATCAACGGGCAACGTAAGAACATAGGCAAGCGTTCAGAATAAATTACAATAGGTTCACGACTGTTTATTTTGTTAATTACCTACCATGGTAGATAATTAGTGATTGATCAATATATTGATATTTTTTTTTTTTTTTTTGTTATCTGCATTGTTGAAAAGGCAAAAGAAAAGTCTATATATGTGTATTTCTAACACGGCTTTTTTTAATATGTTTAAAACAGAAATTGGCTAAAGAATTTTTAATTAACAAATCCATGGTTCTATTTATCTCTGATATTATTTTCCATAACACTATTAATGAATATAATAAATAGATATAATTCGTTAACTTTAAGATATTTTTCTTTAAAAGGGGATATCAACGTTGTCAACCTTCAAGTGACAATTTTATAAAACTTCAACGAGAAATTCTGTTTGGGACTTTTGAAGTAAGTGTACACACGGGCAATGAGTGTTTCTTTCATGCTTAACAGTCCCGTCTGTTCATACAAACAGGTAAAGAAGGTTAATACATTCTAACTTTACAATGTAAAGTAAACACAGCTCTTTTTAAGGATAACTGTACGATATGTTTCATATAATTATGCCAAAGTGTACAAATCAGATGATGATTTTTTTTTACATTAGATATAGAACCCTTTTCATTCAGATTTTAATGACATCAATAAAGACAACCCATTTGATTGCTTGGTTGCTTTATTGATTGGTGTTAAATGTCAGAACTATTGTGCTATTTTGTGGCGACCAATTATTGGAGGACGCCGGAGTGCCTGAAGTAGTCCACCGACCTTCTTCAACAATGATTGGAATCACCTGCATATACCGTGTGCAGGATTCGAACTCACAACCACCTTGTTGAAAGGCAATTTAACCAGTAGTTCGACTTTCTCATACAACTCGGCTACTGAAAACTGCACGATTCATTTATTATACCTATATCAAAATGTACTTAAAATTTTGGCTGCGATGGTAAGTCATATCTTGTATTTTTTTGCATTTGATTATGAATTATTTTGTTTCGATTTTTTTGCATTTGATAAAGAATTTTGTTGTCGAGGTTTTAATGAATTCGATGAATTGTATTTAGTGCTTATATCAGCTTTTGTGTATTATTATACTTAACTAAATAGATACATTTTCTAAATATCATTGTTTTCTCACAATTATTACGTTTTTTTTCATTTCTGTTATTCCACGGATTGGGTGAGTTAAACTTTAAAAAAGACTGTGCTTCAATGGAAAAACAAACAAATTGCCGATCAATTACCTAATACAATATTAATTTTCAAGAAACAAGACAGAGATGGACAACTTAACTTTATAAGCAGAGTTTACTGATGACTTCCATAATTGTGGTGCGCAATCGGTTTTAGTTTCGGATGACATACTATTGATTTCAATAACAATGCTTTTTTTTGTATTTGTTGAGTTTTGTTCTTTCTGTTACGGTTCTCATTTTTTTTTCAACAAAAAGACACGAGATTCGACTTTTGATAAACCCTTATCCACAAGAAGGGCTGACGAAAATGAAGTGATATGCAAATACATAAGTGGATGTCAAACTGACTATGTCATAGCAAAAAAAACCAAAAGAAAACCGAGAAAAGACTATTAAAAGCATACATGACACAGAAAGTAAAAACACTAAAATACTGAACTCCAAGGAAAATTCAGAACGGAAAGTCCCTAAGCAAATGGCAAATTCAAATGATAAAACACATCAAACGTATAGACAACAACTATCATATTACTGATTTGGTACAGGCATATTCAAATGTCGAAAATTGTGGATTGAACCTAGTTTTATGGCGCTAAACCTCTCACTTGCATGACAGTCGCATCAAATTCCATTATATTTACAACGATGCGTGAACAAAACAGAAATGAAAGGTAAAATTGTCAAAATAGGGGTACAGCAGTCATCACTGTGTCACAATCTCAATTAGAACAAAAACAAAGAAATATTTAACAAAGAAGCACAACAAGCATCTATCAAATTTAACAACCACATTAATTGCTTACTTATATATATATTATAAATTAACCCATATATTTGAAGTCCTGTGACTTCACAAAATACATATACATAATGGATGCAAATGTTGAAGACTAACTTTCCCTTATGCACAACAGCAATATGAAGCAATATGTAGCGTTGCATAATGTGTTTTTTCATAACGCATATAACTTTTGATAATTTGTGTTACAAAATCATATGTACTCTTTTAAATTATATTATCATTAGGTTTTTACAATTTTAATATTTCATGCTGTCGAACATGTTGAGTTCACGCTTGTTAGTATTTTGCTGTTTTCTTGTAACAAGTTCATATAGAGCAAATAAATTATGATTTTCCGGCTGTAGCACATTAGTTATTATTAGCACATTACAGGCTTTTGTCATTAATAAGTTCTCCGCCTACTACATTCCTCGTAAAACAGACTTTTTGATGTCTTATGCAAAGTTATGAATGAAAGAAAGTCGTTACTGTAATAGTTTATAGGTTAATTATTGCTTTGCTAATGTGAATAACAAAGCGCCGATGTATTAACAAAAGTCTTACAGAAAATGCTACTGCTATATATATATATATTGCATATGTCTAATAATGATATGATGAAAATGCACATTAAAACAAAAATCCTGCTGTCCATTAAATTTTACGAGATCATTGCTTCTGATATAGTAAGAATTAAAATGAAGGAAAATATAGGCTAAGTCAAACAAAATGTTCTTATTAATTGGGATAACCAATTATACACCATATGTTTATAATATCCTGTACCAAAAAATGTAGTTTAACGATGTATATCAAAAATATTTGTATCCGATTTGCCTGGCATTATGGTGACCATTTATTTACCGGACTATGGTGGAGGAAGTTGCCTCTGGACGTTGTAGTTGATGTAAGAGTATAACTTTGTTTGTTGTTTTATATGAACAACTTTTTTGTTTAGTTTATTTCTATAGATACAAATTACAAATTCATTGCATAGCTTCAAAACTACCACCAATTTTCATCTCGGGGCATATAACAGATAAAATAGGAACAAGAGAGAAAAAATTAGCCGAGTTGCAAAGCATAAAATGTAAGACAGTGCAGAAAGGTTAAGATGTTGAACTATTACCTACTATGCATACACCCCCTCGAAAGTCACATCCAGTGATAAAAGTGAAAACCCTGAATATAATAAAACAATATTTATTAATGTCAAGTTGGCATCTTACTTCTTTAGAATCTATGACTTAATTAATAAAGTCCGTCATTTGTCGAGCGACTGAGATGTTTTAATAAACAACAAACTTTCAAACAAAATTACAAGTTCAAACATAAAATTATATTCTGAATCGGCTACCAGTTCATATCAGCTTGAATGCATCATTGATCTGTTCACCTTGTATAGGTTTTGTCTAAGATCTTATTTCCATCTGAATTACTTATTCTATCCTTATCCAACTTCTTTACGTTTCTTTTTTTCTTTTAACTGCACCCTATTGGTGACATTGAAACACATGAATTACTTTAGAAGTGGTTTTCCAAATGTACCGTTGTTTTTTTTTCTAATTTGCAAACAAAATCAGTTTTATCAAAATAAGGCATAAATAGAAGCATGCATATACTTTTTTGTGTGGATCTAAAGAAACATCACTTAGTATGGCAAATACAATCATTAAATTGAAACCTTTGTCTTATTTGCATAACGTATTATTTATCATTTAGACAGCATTCTCTCTCAATAAAACTGAAAAAGGAAACGTGGAGATCAAATTTAAAATTGTCGACCAATGCATCCAGGATAATCTAGATGCTCTGTATGGTTGCACTCTATATGCGTTGACATTTACAGAAAGACAAAAAACAAACCTCAAATATCATCAACACATATGTTACCAATCACAAAGTGGAATTATGAGGGGTGGGTGGCAAATTTTTGATTTAATTACAAAAACAATATTGCGAATTACCACGGATCAAAGAAAAAGTATGCAGTTTGAAAGTGACTTCGTATTCTAATGTCTTTACACCAACATTTGTTTTGTAGGGTATATTGTAGGAGGGTGAAGATTTCGGTTACATTCTATATATGGCTTGATAGAAGTATTAGAGGCAAATAGAGATTAGTGCAAACTATATCAAGTGGGTGGATGATTTTTGTTCGCATACTCTGCACCCACAGCTATTTCTTGCTTTGTTTCAATGAAATTCTATATTTAAATGTGTGATTTTTGTAATAGCTCCAATATAAAATTACACAATACAAGATCAGATGAAGAATCTATAACCATAATGAACAATCTTTTCGAAGAAGAATATGACACCCGTTCTTATGCTAATGGTCATATTGAATATGTTCAGTTGTTAAAGAAGGTCATAAATCTCGGTCTGATATTGTAATATTTTAAAAGTTAAGTCTGTAAAACATTCAGTCAAACTAACCATTTATATCGAGGTTACTTTTATTTTAATCATTTGACACCATGTTAGGACTTGTGAAATTATTTAATTTTTGGTTGAAATGGTTAAATCAAAACGATAACATGTAAAAAATATTTATTTTCATCTTGATTTCCTGTAAAATGTTTTAAAATAACCATGTGTTCTTCATTTTATAGCAAATTTATTTCAACATTTAAATGCGCAATATTAATACACTAATAGAATTTGTCACGTAAATAATAAAACAAATGGTGTTTACATTTCTTTTTTTTTTACCTTTTTGACATATCGGAGGTTGGGACTACTTTCTTTTACCGGAGTTACACAATAAACCAACCTGTCAGAAGTCAGTTGTTTAGAGGTTATCGTTGTTGGTGTGGTTCATTGATGTTTCTCGTTTCTGGTTTATATACAGATTAGACCGTTGGTTTTCCTTTTTGAATTGTATAACACTAGTCATTTTTAGCCCTTTATAGCTTGCTTTTCGATGTGACCCACGGCTCCGTACTTTGACCTATAATTATAAACTTTTTATTCATTGTAAATTTGAAGGCAAGTTATCTCTTTTGCACACATAGCTCATTTTCTTATTTATATATATCTAAACGTTAACTACATTATTTTATTCTTAGTTTGAAAGAAAACTCATAATTACCTGTTTCTACATCATTCATGTTGTCATTGTGGTTTATTACATATGCGTCTATAACCAATACGAATAAAATTGCTCCCCAACTGCTGTAATTGCAGAAATTATTGCATGCATTTATTATTGCGAATTTAAAAAATGCGAGATTTATCATTGCGATTTTAGGAAGATCCGCGTACAGTTATATGAATCAGATATCATAATGCGAGTTTTTACTATTGCGATACTCATTCAGTCGCATTATCTGCATTAATAAAAACCTAGCAATAATATCTAAATAACCATTTTGGTTACTTTAGAAGTGGTTTTCCAAATGTACCGGTTTTTTTTTCTAATTTGCAAACAAAATCAGTTTTATCAAAATAAGGCATAAATAGAAGCATGCATATACTTTTTTGTGTGGATCTACAGAAACATCACTAAGTATGGCAAATACACTCATTAAATTGAAACTTTTGTCTTATTTGCATAACGTATTATTTATCATTTAGACAGCATTCTTTCTCAATAAAACCGAAAAAGGAAACGTGGAGGTCAAATTTAAAATTGTCGACCAATGCATCCAGGATAATCTAGATGCTCTGTATGGTTGCACTCTTTATACGTTGACATTTACAGAAAGACAAAAAACAAACCTCAAATATCATCAACACATATGTTACCAATCACAAAGTGGAATTATGAGGGGTGGGTGGCAAATTTTTGATTTAATTACAAAAACAATATTGCGAATTACCACGGATCAAAGAAAAAGTATGCAGTTTGAAAGTGACTTCGTATTCTAATGTCTTTACACCAACATTTGTTTTGTAGGGTATATTGTAGGAGGGTGAAGATTTCGGTTACATTCTATATATGGCTTGATAGAAGTATTAGAGGCAAATAGAGATTAGTGCAAACTATATCAAGTGGGTGGATGATTTTTGTTCGCATACTCTGCATCCACAGCTATTTCTTGCTTTGTTTCAATGAAATTCTATATTTAAATGTGTGATTTTTGTAATAGCTCCAATATAAAATTACACAATACAAGATCAGATGAAGAATCCATAACCATAATGAACAATCTTTTCGAAGAAGAATATGACACCCGTTCTTATGCTAATGGTCATATTGAATATGTTCAGTTGTTAAAGAATGTCATAAATCTTGGTCTGATATTGTAATATTTTAAAAGTTAAGTCTGTAAAACATTCAGTCAAACTAACCATTTATATCGAGGTTACTTTTATTTTAATCATTTGACACCATGTTAGGACTTGTGAAATTATTTAATTTTTGGTTGAAATGGTTAAATCAAAACGATAACATGTAAAAAATATTTATTTTCATCTTGATTTCCTGTAAAATGTTTTAAAATAACCATGTGTTCTTCATTTTATAGCAAATTTATTTCAACATTTAAATGCGCAATATTAATACACTAATAGAACTTGTCACGTAAATAATAAAACAAATGGTGTTTACATTTCTTTTTTTTTTTTTACCTTTTTGACATATCGGAGGTTGGGACTACTTTCTTTTACCGGAGTTACAAAATAAACCAACCTGTCAGAAGTCAGTTGTTTAGAGGTTATCGTTGTTGGTGTGGTTCATTGATGTTTCTCGTTTCTGGTTTATATACATGTAACACTCAGAAACGTGTCCTTCCCCCCAAACGTGTCCGATTCCCCCAAACGTGTCCACTGAACTGCAAAACATGTCTAGTTAAAGACATCTCCAAAGCGTGTGATTTGTATAAACGGCCAACGTGTCCATTTCTCAACAAACCCCCAAACGTGTCCATTTCTCAACAAACCCCCAAACGTGTCCATTTCTCAACAAACCCCCAAACGTGTCCAATCCCAAAAACGTGTTCATATCAAGAGTTATTTGGTTATTGCTATTCCATTAACGTATACTAATTTTACCATTATTTTCATTAAAAATATAGATAAGGCACTTTTTTTAACCGGCCGAAAAAACTGGGTAAATGTGGGGGCGTCATTTCGGCTATGTCGTATGTAAATTGTAAGCAAACATGTTTAGTTAAACTGTACAGTTAACGGATGAAAGTGTCCCTTTCTCTGCACATTAAAATTTGTATGTTCTCTCTAAATATTGTTAAATACCGGCAACTGGACGATCAACAGTCTAAAGTAAATTTATACAGTACAAATGTAAAAAAATAAAAACTTGTAACTATGTTCTCTCTAAATATGCATGAAATACTTACAACTGGGCAATACGCAATCATCAGTTTAAAGATAATATAAACATTATAGAACAGTAAAATCATTAAAACATGTATGTTCTCTAAATATGCATGAAATACTTGCAACTGGAAATACGTCATTAACAGTCTAAAGTTAACTTATACAGCAAATGTAAAACTATTTCGCTCTAAATATGCATAGAGTACTTGCAACTGGACAATACGCTATCAACAGTCTAGAAAGTGAATTTATACAGTACAAATTAAATTTGCAATTACGGTAACCACTTATAACCGGCGTTGATAACATAACATTCATATTAATAAAAAGAATCTATAAAACCAATGCATGGAATAATTGGCACTGGACGTTATGTCTCTTGATCGTGTGTCATAAGTGATGCTGGAAACCTAAAATTTATTGAAAAAAAAACGGATAACCAGTTTATGATTTGATGAGTTTTTGAAATACACACAAATTCAGATGGAGAACTATTAACAAAAGTAAAAAAAATGCTGCTTAACGCCCGCCAGGCAATATTCGGATAAATATAAAAAGCATTACGGAGTTAATAAGTACAAAATAATTTACAAAGTCACCTATTAATTCAACTCTATAATTATGTGCAGGTTCGATCTAAATGAGTTTGAAATACTTGTAACTGAACAATAAGCAATTTCAGTCAAAAAATAATTAACAATTACAGATTAAATTTTGAATTATGATATTCATTAAAAACCTACATTTAATTAACTAAAGCTAATAAATGAAAACTTTGTCACCTGTGTCCCCATCATGGCGAATAACATTTATCGGACACGTTTGGGGGTTATGAATTCGGACACGTTTGGGGCATATTGTACATTTCGGACACGTTTAGGGAGAAAAGACACGTTTGGAGGAATCGGACACGTTTGGGGGGAAGGACACGTTTGGGAGTGTTACATACATATTAGACCGTTGGTTTTCCTTTTTGAATTGTATAACACTGGTCATTTTTAGCCCTTTATAGCTTGCTTTTCGATGTGACCCACGGCTCCGTACTTTGACCTATAATTATAAACTTTTTATGCATTGTAAATTTGAAGGCAAGTTATCTCTTTTGCACACATAGCACATTTTCTTATTTATATATATCTAAACGTTAACTACATTATTTTATTCTTAGTTTGAAAGAAAACTCATAATTACCTGTTTTTACATCATTCAGGTTGTCATTGTGGTTTATTACATATGCGTCTATAACCAATACGAATAAAATTGCTCCCCAACTACTGTAATTGCAGAAATTATTGCATGCATTTATTATTGCGAATTTAAAAAATGCCAGATTTATCATTGCGATTTTAGGAAGATCCGCGTACAGTTATATGAATCAGATATCATAATGCGAGTTTTTACTATTGCGATACTCATTCAGTCGCATTATCTGCATAAATAAAAACCTCGCAATAATATCTAAATAACCATTTTGGTACTGTATGCAATACTTTTGTTTGTTCCGAACCTGAATTAAACATCTTGGATATTAATGAGTGAACTGTATGTATTACTAATAATTATTAAGACAGAAATTTCGATACCACAAATTACTTACTTATATGAATATTACTAAATTCTTCCATAAAAACAAAGATTTGGTTAACAAAATTATTTCAAACGGAATACCATATCCTATCATTGCTGAAGGCGTAAGATTGCTTGTAATTGCTTACATCCACTTCATTTGAAACATGGTGGATAGTTGTCTCATTGGCAATCATACCACATCTCCTTATTTTTATAAACATAAGTGATGTGTTTTTATAATAAATTCCATTATTTTTGTTAATATATAATTTGGTATTAAATATAGAACTATTCTATATATATAAATTTTTAGACAAATTTCAATATATGTGCTGTAAATCAGGACATTTTCATTTGTGAGGGTCATTTTCATTCAACTAGACTGAACTTTTAAAAAATGTACTTTGTTATGTTGAATTAAATACTAACTTCAAACAAATTCTTATTAGAATAATTTCTGAAGAAGGAATATGTTGATAAAATTGAACAAATAAACATTATGTAATAAGTATAATTTACAACAAATTATGTTCTCGTTACATGTATGCAACCTGAAGTAATTGAGTGTTAGCGGTACTTATTCAAGTACTTTGTTATACCTCTTTTATCATTTTCTATATCAAATACCCATTATTTGGTCCAGGCATTAATGTAATGTTTACAAACACGTTTGTTCAACACGAAGTTTTTGGCAATTTTATCCCAATAAAAAGACGAAAGACATTATGAATTTGATTGGATTTCTTGATAGATATATGTATATAGTTTCTGAAAAAGTATTACTTCAAGCGATTGAAATTCTACTTCTGTCCAACGTTTGGGCAACTATGTGACATATTTACCCCCCCCCCCTTTTTAGCAATAATTTATAAAAAAAAAAGTTCAGATTGTTGCCATGGATACATCAAAAAGAAATTATATTTTACCTGTTTGACTACTGGATATAAAATCTGTGGAAGATTCTGATTACATAGACATGCACATATATGAACAAAAACAGTAAGCTTAATTTGCAAAAGAGAAATGAAAAGGGGATGGTTAAATTTATGAGGGTAATTTTTTGCTACCTTAGCGTTCAAAATATATATGAAGTAAACGTTAACCATTATGCTTATGTTTCTGCTTTTTATATTACGATACTTGATTTAATTTATTTTCGTCATTTATTGTCTGCTGTCAGCTCGGTATCATAAACCCCTTTCCAACTGGATATTCATGGAAAAGTAGGTTGTTGTCCCTTCGGATACAACTACAGTGTAACCTGTGTAACCCGACACACTGGGGGACCACAAAAAAAATTGTCAGATTAAGCAGGGTTTCGGAATACTTAGGTTTTTTTTTCTGCAAGGATAGGCATATTTTGGGACCATGAAAATATGTCGATAAAAGCAGGATCATAAATATGATACTCATAAATACTCAGGTGCCGGATTATCCAGGCAGGTAACACTGTATTTCCATCTGCTACGCCTTATGGCAATAATTGCACCTCGGGTTACAATAAAGTTACTGCTCTACTCATACCAAGTAAGTAAGTATAAATTGTACAAATTATTTCTGGGGTAAAAGTCTTTTTTATGTTCGCCTGAAACATAGACGTATTGAATTGTAAAAAGTAAATTTTAGAATGTGTGCCTTTTTCATAGCACTCAAGTGTTTATGATTGATATGCATGTTACCGTATTTTCATATTTCATTTTCCTTATTTTAGTGAAGTTAGTTTAAGTAATGTATCTTTCATCCTAAATAAAGGCAGGAATGGAGTTAATGTTTGTTTGAAAAAAAAAAAAAGTAAACCATTAAACGACAAATTATAAAAATGATTATCTAATGAGTCTTATGCAGACAAAACGCTTGTCTGACGTATCAAATATAAGCCTGGTACCTTTGTTAACTATAATAAACTCATTGGTAAAGCTTTCTCAACGACACAGAGATTATATATAATTACTAACATCTTAACATTCTCTTACATTTCACTTTTAGATATAGGATTCATGTCATGTTACTAAATATAAATTCGACACTACAACAAAAATAAAGGCAACCGTAATATACTGCTGTTCGAAAGTCATAAATCGATTGAGAGAAAACAAATACAGGTTCCAAACTAAAACTTAGGGAAACACATGAAATATTAAAGGAAAACAACGAAACAACAGAAACACTTAAGTCCACCAAAAAACCTAACGACAATGCAACACAAAAAAACTTTAAGATAACAATTGCCATTTTCTTGACTTGGTACAGGACATTTTTAGAAAAAATGGTGGGTTGAACCTGATTTTGTGGCTAGCCAAACCGCCCGCTTTTAAAAGTGGAGATCTGGTACAATTGTCAATGACAAATCTCCCACCAGGGTTCAAATGAAGTAGATATAAGCAATCATAGATCACCGTTCGGTCCTCAACTTTGAAAAACATTCATATCGTATCGTCGGCTATCAAAGCCCCTAACATAGAAAAAAACATTTCAAACGAAATAACCAACGGATTATATTAGCATCTGTAAATTATTATTTCATTAAATTGTAATTGGGTTTTATTTTTGTATTTAATCGAGGGCACATAATTTCAGAAATACTTGTAGAAAAAATCTAGGGCAAACGTGTTTTCTTTTATGTTCTGAAACTACTCGTAAACATGTTGCATAGTAAAGATTCTTTGGACTTTACTATTGATCGTTTTTCACAAGCACTTATATTGTGTCTATGATTGCTCATGCATGTTATCATATTTTCTTATTTCATTTTCCTTGTTTTATATATATTAGTTTTAGTAATGGGAAAATGAATAACTACATATAAGTTAATAAATTGTCATAAAACAACATCATTTGAGGCATGTGTGTAACGACTTCTTTAAGAAACAACCAAACGTAAACCAAACATATATCCAATCACTATAAAAATGATGCATCAACTTATTTGTAAAGCCTTCTCAAATAAAAAATAAAAATAAAAAGGCATCTGCCAATTAACTTTCAGTTATAAAGATGATGCATTGTTACTCAATTATCTACATTACTGTGACTGTTTCAAAGAAAAATTTACATGACAAACGGGATGAATTTTATCTTCAAATTGAAAGCTTATATTTTTAGGCAGTAACAATCCCCTAATGAGAAATGGTAACGCGTTGTTAACAACTCGCTAAATGGTACTTTAAGCACAAAAATGTGCATGTCATAGTTTACCAACTGTGGAAGACGCCTGCTACAAAAACTGTCGGTACATAAAGTCCGTTCCTTGCTTGATTCGTGCGATTTCATTAATTTGTACTTACTGAGATATTGTATATTAAAAATGAATTAGTGATACTCAAACATCTGCTAATTAGTGTTGCCTTAAATTTGTAATAAGCATATTCGTATTTAATCGAGGACACATGTTAATATATTAGTTGCATAAAACCAATACTAGAAAAATAGATAATAGTTTGCACAATATTTAATGTATAAAAACAAAAACAAAGTATTTGCTGTCGACAATGAAAATGTGTTTTTCCTTTAGTCCTTAAATCGTTGACCTTAAGTGCCAGTCTTTGTAAGAATCAGGCAATTTTGAAAAAAATCAAAACATGGCTGAAAAAAACCCCACTTACCCAGCCATCCTATTTTGAAGTAACACTCATCCTGAGTTAGAAATGGTAAGTCTTTAGTGTCTGCATGTCTGGTAACTTGAGAAATCTTTAGATAAACTTTGGTTAGAATGATAGCAAATTATAGAGTTAGCTCCCCTTAATTGTTAATTTCTAGTGCATTGTAACCACATTTTATCTCCAATTACCAGAACAAGACAAGGAAACGAATGGTATACTTTTGCATCATTATACATTTTGAACATAAATTAATGTCAACTTGAGTGGGTTTTTGTTTGTTATGTTTTCACCACTGCCTGATTCTTAGGTAGACTAGCACTTAATCACTTGCATGGCATCCTGTTAAGTCAGCCGTTTTGAATTTTACTACATACAAAATGTTCTGTCAATTTGCATAATACAGGTTTTCTGCGAGGTAAATTCAATATTTAAAGACCAAAAGCGGTTAGGTTTATTAATTTTTTTCCCGGAAACTACATCATTTCCTCCAGAATACTTCCTAAGCATTGTTTAAATTTTTTCATGAAATAGTTTGTCATTCACACCATTGCGTGTTGACCTTTAATCAAACAGTTAGGGTTTCCCTTCGGAAGCAAGGAAACAAACATTTCATTTTTTTTCGAGAGGAGCTTGTTTCACTCTCGGTTTGACTTTGTCAATGGTTACTATCAGATTTATGAATATGTTGCCATATTTACAAAAAGACAGTTGTATATGTATCAAAAATTTTAAAAATACACATTGTTTAAGTGTCTCCTTTAAAAGTTAATAATAACATGTGTTTCATAAGTCACAGTAATAGATTTTTGTTTCAATCCGATTATCTGTAAAAATGTATAATTGTTCTTGCTTATTAGGTAATAAGGGGGCTGCGGATTAAAGCTATCTAGACTGCCTGTGTGGTTTATAAGACGTTTATATCAATGATAACAACATAAGATGTCAGTGAGGAAATAGTCCATTAGAAACATACAAAACCATTTTAAAAAACAAAAAACAGTCACTATCCAAACAATATCATATACTACTACAGAAAAATTACAGATTGAAAAGCACGATCACAACGGAGTTGATTTCAAAGGATTTGTATGTTGTTCTGTAATTGATTTCATAACCCTAATAATCAATGTATCGAAAATAAAATTACTAAAATACTGAACTTCGAGGAAAATTCAAAACGAAAAGTCCCTAATTAAATGGCAAAATCAAAAACTTGATCAAATGTATTCAGTATGTAGGATGAAATAAATTTATAATAGACAAATACATTTGAATTATACTAAACTTACACGTTACATACAATCACCAACCGTAAAAACTAGTCGAATGTTTCGTCAATAAACAACAAACCAACAGCACGGTTATAAAAATCTTCTCTCAACTCTTGTGGTGATCAATTGTTTTAAACAGGTCGGGACCACTACCTTATATGGAAATGCATAAATTAGCATACTTATGTTCTCTCACATGTAATTGTTTATTTACATGTGACGCAATTTATTTTTACCTAGGTTTTTGACCAATCCACTAAATGAGTAACAATGCATGATGGAATACTACGTGTTTACAATCAACCGAGAACACGTGTTATTTACTAAAATACAACACATTTTTTCGTGCAATGCGGGATTCATAATTTCGCTTAGTTTTTCATTTTTTGTATCCTCATTTATAGTTCGTGATACATAGTATTCCTTCCATGCTCAGATTAACGAAGAGTTGTTTCTATGCGAAGAAAAAATGGGTTTGAATTACCCGATATATAGCCATTAATATATTTGATGATGGCATGGAGATTTCATGTATTTGTCCACCCGACAGCAACGAAACAACAGCGAAAAACAATTACCCATAAGACAAACTTACTAGTGTAAAGTAAGCCGTCGATAACAGTCGGTGCTAATATTCACGAGTACAGCAATTTCCGTATAGATAATTAAAGGCAAATGTGTGATCCTTGAATTTTGTGTTCGTAAAAAGGCGAAGAAATATTTACATACATGGCAGTGTTAATAAAATCTACAAGTATTTATTTTTGTCACATTTCAGTATACGAGACTTCCAAACTGTTCCCTTTGTTTTGAAGGTAGTGAAGTCACCAACTGTAGTTTGATTTTGTTTTCGTTTTTTAAAGGACGACATCAAAAGATCGATGTAGGATAAAAAAAACTTAAATCAAATAGTTTTTTTTTGGGGGGTGGGGGGGGGTGAAAGTGCTGCAAGTTTTATCGATCCAAAATCAATTTTATATAAATACATATTGGTCAATCAATTTTTCCCAAATTAAGTTTAGAGAGGGGTGTGGGGGTCAGTGAAAAAACTATGCGAATTAAGTTTCTTATCCTTCACTGAACTTTTGATGTCGTCCCTAAAACGGGCTCGGACATTTACCAAAATGAATAAAATCATTACAGCTGATTTCCTAATGCTTGCAAAGTAAAACTTTGGTTGGCTTGCTTGCTTTGTGTGTATAGTTGTTTATACAAGCTTTGAAAATAAGATTGACATCTTTAAACAATATATACAGGAATAGTTTAACTTGTATATTTTATATTTGAACTTAATTCTTCTATTGTTTTATTTTTTTGTTTTTTGTTTTTATTGTTTTGTTATTTTTTTGTTATTTTTTTGTTTTTTTGGATTGTTTTACACAAGTAATTTTTTGGGTTTTTTATAGCGTACTTTTCGGCACTGAACCTATGACTGCTTACTTTACTAGATTGTGTCTTTTTTGGAAAGATGTCTCATTTGGCAGTCATACCGCATCTTCTCATTTCTATATACAAAGCACGTTTTAGAATAAAAATAATAGGTAATGTGGCACCCGCTGTGATCCAGGAGCTTTAAATATTGGAGATATTTCACATACGTCAACATGACAGCAGCCGAACGATAAAAAAACCTCTGAGGTATAGTTTGTGATAAAACTAGCAACAAACGGACTTTATCGAAGGATGAAGCTATACAAAATGTATTAAGCTATATACCGTACTCGCTCAGTGGCGGCTAAAAAGGGGGGTCCGGGTGTTGGACCCCCCTTTTTTGAACGATCAATGCATTTGAATGGGGACATGTAGTTGGAACCCCCGCCCCCTTTTATCCTGGGTTAGGACCCTCCTTTTTAAAATGGCTGGATCCGCCCTGCCGCTTTCATAACACTTATTTTTAGCATACTGAATATTATAATGTTCTTACTTTCAGTTCAGGACCTGATAAAAATTTTACACATCCAGTTCAGAAAGAAATGTTTCAATGAAAGTTTTCGTGTTTTTCTAGGCAGAAATGATTTTGGAATGACATTATACAGGTTTAAAAGAGCTCAAAAAAATTCATAGTGGACAGTGGTCATTTCATCTGAAATTTCACTGTTTCAGGTCGTAAAATAATTGCACAGGTACAATGCATACCAAATGGAGAAAAAATCTGTTCAACAACTTTAACAAGGCGAAAAAGAAAGTCGAATAGCGAAGCCCGTAAACAATACTTTTTTTTATCTGAGCATGCAAATTGAAGATTTTGTTATATATTTTACAAAAATCACATTCGCAGAACGAAAACATATATTTTGAGAATCCCAGACACTATATTAGTTGACAGTTCTTCCACTAATTCCACGTGTATTCCGGTTGTAGTAAACTCGTAGTAGCCCACAATGCATTGTAGCTCATTGAATCGATTGGTCAGTTTTTCAAGGCCGTATTGGCCTTGTTTTTGGGAAATTACTATGCAAATATATTCTGATGTAAAGAAATCTAGAGTTCTCGACCTGTTAAAGTAATACATGCATGAGACTATATTACCGATGTTATCCAGTTTGATAAAAGTTGAGTAGAACGAATGTGAAACATAAAATGAAAAAAGTCCAAGCAAGACTTCAGAATTAAGGGTTTATCATATTGATAGATATGTTTTTTGAAAGGACCAAATATAAGGTAAAATTCCTGCAATTTATGAAACGTCCAACAGTCTTTTATTTTACACCTATTTATTTTATAGATGTTCAAACGCTTTAATTTGTAATAGCTTTATATTGTCACCTTGTTTTCATTCGACTTGTTTTTAATCATGAAAAATTCAGGTACATGCTCTAAATAATCATAATTCGTTTTGTCTGCCTTTACGTTTTCAACACTGTAGTTTTTAATTGAATTTTAATTTACTTTTATCCACAAGGGTCTTAGTCTGTCTTTTTCATATTGAATATGTCTCAAGTGGCATAATCAACAGGAATAATTTCTATGAAATTATTTTTAAAAACCTTGTAATAATAGAAATCTTCTATTTAAGGATCACAGAAAAAAACCAGACGTATGACATTGAAATTCGGTTACTCATTCCATGATCGTATTACAATTGCTTTTGCTAGATAAAGGAAAAAGAAATAGTACATAAAACACTCTCAGTCAATACTTCAATGCCAAAATCATTCTAATTACTTGAAATTGTTTAGTTCGCAGCACATTTTAATTAACGGTCATCTTATTAAAGATTGCAATATGACATTTTTAATATCTTTATTAGTTTTTATATTTAGAGTTATTGTTTTAAAGATGAATATAGGTAAATAATTTAACATCAAACATGATGTTGTTAAAAGGATAGTGCACTTTGTCTTTTAATATTAGATTTTTGTGATATGATGTCATGCACGACTCTGATAAAAAAAAACCACCACAATGTTAATTCCACAATGCATGTGTAAATAAACCATTTGTAAATCAGCATCAGATATAGAATAATATCTATAGTACATAGATGTATCTTAATAACTTAACTTATTAATGACATTTTTTATACGTGGATATTGACATTTTCAGTCGTTTAAATATAATTCTTGTAATTTTATTGGTCATAAAATGTTCAAATCATTAAAAGACAAACCTTTTCTACCCACATACAAGGATAGTTTTGGTCAGGTTTTCCATGTAATTGTGTCTGAGACCTCATTTATTAACCTTTCATAATAAATTTTGAAATGTTTGATCTATGTTAACTATTGTATCTGTTCTATCGATAGCCAGTTATACGAGATTTTCAGGATTGATTCAGCAAAGGACATATTATTCTTTGCAAGTCAACTTTTGTTTTATGATTATAACCCGAAAACATTGAAACTTACTGAAATAAATCGGGTTAATATTTCTTCTTTATATGATATGTATATGGAAAAACTTTCAACATTTTAATTAATGTGATACATTCACTTGTCCCCTTCATGCGTGCGCCTGGGTTTTGCTTGAGTTAGTATGGTCAATTTTACATTGCATATGTATTGTGTAGGTAACTAATGTTTTTTACAAGTTTTTGTATTAAGACATTTTATCTAAAACCTGGCTTTCTTTCACGTTTATGTTTAACTCGGTGGCATTGTTTTACTTTTCAGTCCATTTTATGAAAATGCCAAGATGATTTTCAAAACTACCATCGAATAAATAGAAAGTGTTATACTTATTCCCTAGACGGAATAAATTGAGTAGTTTACAAAAAAGATTTTCGATTTCTTAGTCAAAAGTAGCGATCAATTTCACAAAATATTTTCACATAAAAAATATTCATAAGTTATGATCATTCTAGAATAACGAATGATCAATTAAAGTCGAAAGATTTTTTTTTGTTAAATGAGGTACATAACATTGCCATATACTATGGCTTTTCTACTTCAGGAAAAGATCACCTTTGCTGTATTTGACAAAACATTAAGAATGTTTGGTCCTCAATGCTCTTCAACTTCATACATTATGTGACCTTTTTATCTTTTATTGATCCGAGCGTCACTAATAAGTCTTTTGTAGACGAAACGCGCGTACAAAATTTAAATCCTGGTATCTATGAAGAGTTTATATACGGACAGTAATAATATACTTTCTTTTACAATATTTGAATCTAGACACCAATGCCAAGTTTTCGAGGAACAACGAGTTTTTAGTTTTTAACAGCTTCAGTATGTCATTTTATAAAGTGTTGTCTTTGATACAAACAAAATATGCTTAAATACTTTGTAGTGAAGTGAAATGTGTCTGTGTTTATTAATGTTATACTTTTAATAGCCCAGAAACATTTCAGAATGAATGTACCACCCCAATTACTGATTTCAAATGATATACACGTGTATAGAAGGAGTGGTCTGCTTTGATAAAATTGCATGCGATTTCTGTAGAATTTCAAATTGTACATCATATATTAATAACTCATCAAAGATACCATTAAATGCACATACATATGTGTTCATAGGTATATTACATAACCATGCATAAAATAGTCATAACATAGTTCTCATACGCGACCTTGATTTAGTAAGCGTAATGTTAATGATAGGATTATAAATAGCTAGACTTACAAAAATGCTTTGATAATTACAATTGGTTACTTTGACAATTTTGCTAATTCTGAGGTGTGAGATTCATATAACACTGAAATCGAAACAACTAAAAATAGCAAAAATGTTTATTTCGATTTAATAAGGAAAAAAAGGCCTTTCCTCTAGCACGGCGGTCAGATTTCTTTAGTAAGAGTAAATCAGTAAAAGTAAGGAAACAACAAGTATAGAGACTGTTGTTTCTTTCGTATACAAATTTTCAATCAATTTTTATCTTAAAATGAAAGAATTACTGTAAATATCCCTTGACTGTAACAGAAAGCATATCAGGTCTAAAAAATGTTGTGACTTATAAAAAAAGTGTCCTGTTTTTTTTTATTTAGATCGACACGCTGAGGCAGATAGATAAACAAGTCACAATTCAAGTCACAAATACAAGTAGATCAATTCACCCACCAGTTATCTTGACTATGAAGAGTTTTTGCTCTTTCTCCAAAATGTCATACTTCTAAATGTCACACTGATAAATGCCGCGTGTTTAGCAGAAAATACCAATTTTCATGTCACCAGGAACATAACATATTTTATGAATATTGCCTCATATATTTTTCCGATCGTTTTGCCCTGAACGGACAATAAGTATAAAACTCGGTAATTCGTTTCTTTTGTCTTTTTGTCTCTTTGAAGATATTATTTGTACTTTGTTCTGTTCTGATGAGTAATACCCTTTTCAAATGATGTTTTACATTGTGTGTTCTAGTGTTGTGCTGTTATACCACTGTCTCAGATCAGAGGGACATTTGCATCATGTAAATCTTTTATATTCATTTGATAAAATTTACTGTTTGCAATAGCATAAATTGTTCTATACAATAAGGATGTTCTTATCACAAGCAAAAAACCCTAGCCGTATTTGGCACAACCTTTTTCAACTTTTGATCCTTAGAGCTGTACAAATTTGTCCCCCTTTTTTTGACTTTCGAACTTTTATATCTGGGCGCCACTGGTAAGTCTTGTTTGGACGAAGCGCGTTTTTGACGTAATGAATTTTAAACCTGATGCCTTTTGTTATCTATTATTCATGTGTTTCTATGCCTAATACGTTCTGCTATTTATTTGTATTGTAGTCCTGTATTATTATGTTGTCATTTTAATGTTATATTTAACAATGCCATCAAAGTGCGAGGTTTGGCATGCCACAAAACCAGGTTCAACCCACCATTTTTTTTCTTTAAAAATGTCCTGTACCAAGTCAGGAAAATGGCCATTGTTATATCATAGTTCGTTTCTGTGTGTGTAACATTTTTACGTTGTATTGTTTGTTTTCTCCTATTTTTGAGTGTGAATTCACATTACTATGAGACATGTTACGGTACTTTTCTATCCCAAATTCATGTATTTGGTTTTGATGTTATATTGGGTATTCTCATCGGATGTTGTCTAATGCTTAGTCCGTTGCTGTGTGTGTTACATTTTAATGTTGTGTCGTTGTTCTCCTCTAATATTTAATGCGTTTCCCTCAGTTTTAGTTTGTTACGCCGATTTTGTTTTTCGTCCATAGATTTATGAGTTTTGAACAGCGGTATACTACTGTTGCCTTTATTTTGCAGTCATACCGTATCACCTGATGCTAAAGTTATAGATTACAGACTAAAACGATGTCAATGAAATAAATCGCAAGCTTTTCCCCGAAATTATTAGTTCCTTATGTCTGTTGGGGTATTCCTACACTCGCCTTTTTGGGGGAAAGGGGGGTGATAGTGAAGACCATAATGGTCATTTATTAGATGTTCGATATTGATGATAATAACATGTTTCCAAATTTTTCATTTTAATTTGTAATCGTCAGTTATATAAGTCGCTGTTTTTGGTGCCATGGTATATGTGGATATGCATTAACCAGGTCAACTATATGATGGGTCACTGCCATGTTAGTTCTGGAAATTGTACAATTATTTCATCAACATTGAAACTCACATTAACGATAAATGTTGTATCTCACTTTTTCATTTTAAATTATGTATGCTGAAAATTGCTATTTTTTTCAACTCAAAACTTAATAATGACTTGAGATTTTAGTTGTGTATCCTGAAAATTGCTGTATGTTTCAATCAAACGTTTAATAATGACTAGAAATCTTAAGTTGATTTTTTTGCACAAATCTGTGAAATAACATAAATGGTGGCAATTTTTCAGCATCCGATGAGCATTTAAAGGGTAAAAATATTTTTAATTATATTTTTATAAATATTCATTTATCAGTTTTTCCTGTCAAGTGAGCATTCATATGTTATCAATCTAAAGGATTTGTCAGTATTTTTTACTCAATACGTGGTGTCTTAACTTGAAATTTCAGGTCTTTAGAATAACAAACCCTTATTCAAATTTTCTTTCACTCAATTATGCATGTATATATGGCTTGTTAATATTTATACAGTTCGAGCTCAACTGACGATACTTCTTCTTCTTCCAATTAAGCGGCTGCAATCAAATGTCTAATTATACTGCCACTGTGTTGCGCATGAAGTCCAAAGACAATTGAAATAAGTTCAGTTTTGTGAAAGTTAAAATCCTATATAAAGGTCCTCTTAAAACAGTGTTTTTGTCTATTTTGTAGACCGAGCCTAGAAGCATTCAAGGCTCGGGTTGGTGATATAGGTGAAAAGTGGAAAGGTATTCCATTCCCGTATGAATATTGGGTAGAATGACATTTTCCTGATGTCGGTTCTACACAGTGAAACCTAGTTACGGGATCCTCTTGATGTTCGGCTTCTTGGAATAAGACTAGATGCTGCATCTTTATCAACTAGACCATTAATGATTTTGTACATCATACGTACACATCCTTGTTGTTGATATTTACTCTTCTATATAGTTTTAATGGCTGTTTGAAAAGGGACTTTCGATCCGTTATTAATTTCCTGAGGTTACAGTATTTTTGTTATTTCACTCATTTCTGCTTTTTTATGTGCTTTCTCCTGTTTGTCACTTTGGCCAATTGTCCATGATTGCAAAATTAACAAATATGTCTTGTTTTAGTCGTACTTTGTAAAACTTTTATCTGATTCTAACAAATAAATGCAAGTAACTTGATATTTCTCAGTTTGTATATCTACGTATCTGCACAAATGTTTATGGTTTGAATTATTTTGATATGTTCATTAGTTCCTTCGTTAAAGCATTAGTTTACATATATAGCACCTTACTTCAACTTGGTTTTTGGTTTTGTTTGTGTGATTATCATTCCATTTATGTGTACTGTTTTGGTAACTGTTGTTTTGTAACTATGACATTTTAGTCTGCCTTTCTTTGGTCTATAATGCTTAGTGGACAGATAATATTTTCAACACTAGCATGGGATTATCATAATATACATAGACCATTTCGAGACTAAATTGGGTTTAGAAAAGCAGACCAGATAAAAGAAAATCCCGAAATGCAGTTCGAATGCTTGAAATGAATAACGTGCTGTTTATATTTCTACAGCACTGAGATCGATGCATGTGCTGGTGGAATATCAGTCTCTGAGAGTATCACAAGCTTAGTAGTCATAACGTGCTGGTGGGAATATCAGTCTCTGAGAGTATCACAAGCTTAGTAGTCATAACGTGCTGGTGGAATATCAGTCTCTGAGAGTATCATCAGCTTATTAGTCATAACGTGCTGGTGGAATATCAGTCTCTGAGAGTATCACAAGCTTAGTAGTCATAACGTGCTGGTGGAATATCAGTCTCTGAGAGTATCACCAGCTTAGCAGTCATAACTTCGGTACTGACATGATTTATAACAAACTTTCATAAAATCGTCCGTTTATAAAAGAAACGAAATTTTAATGAAACTCATTTTTCAACTCCGTCATGCAAAGCTAACCTTAACAGATGGTTTGAGTGCTAATGAGACAACTTCATATATTAACATTGGCTTACGAATTAGAACAAACCTCGGTATTGATTTCAAAAGAAGTACAATGGTTTTTAAAGGAGTGGTAACGATGTGCTTTTATTTCATAGTGTCTTAATAATTATAAAAAAAACTTCGTATTTAAAGCACATTAATAAATCATTATGTTCATATGTTTATTATATAAGTATGAGGGGAATGGTATGAATCTTACAGAAACATATATTTCTTTAACGCGACCTTGATTCTTACGCTACACGCCTACTGTAGTTGTAGTGGTGGGAGTACAAATAGAAAGACTAAACAAATTGTATTGCTGATAACCATTGGTAATAATGAATATGTTTGTAATTTTTTTAAAGATATTTTAGATAGCAATAATAGTAATGTTTTATATGACCGATTGTTTAATAAACGGGGTGAGATGAAAGATATCAACGAGATAGCCAAACTTCTTAGTTGAAAAAGAAATGACAATAACACGTCAAAGATAAAAACAGACCAAAGACAAACAACAGTCTACATAACACAACATGGAAAACTAAAGACTGAACAACACAAACCCAACCAAAACCAGTGGCTAGTATAAAATACCAGCTGGTAATCATTCAGTGGAAAAAAAGAAAAGAAAACAGTTAAAAAACATGACTTGATATTGATTCTTGACATTTCATTTAATTTGAACTTTGATTTCTTTAAGTCGTCGTTCGAGACCATCCTGTTATTTCATCTTGCAAAGAAAGGTCAAGCACATTGCTGTCCTGTGTACGTCCGCCATCATTTTATTATCCCACTTTTCAAAATCCAAAGAAATGTAATTCGACAGAATTCTTAACTTCAAGAATGGAATTACATACAAAAAACAGTTGTCTTCATTTTAAAAATATAAAAAGTCCGAAACATGCCAGTCATTTTAAAGTTTATAAATATGAGTGTTCTATCTTCTGAATCAGTCTTAATGATTTCAGAAGAATGATATATCGCAAAGGGGCAAGTTTTCTCTTGTTTTTTAAACATCACACATTTTTGAATAATCTATTCATCAGTAAAATAGCTTAGAGTTTGATTGAAATCTACATTTAGACACCAAATATATGTTACATGAGGACAAATTACAAGTCAAACACAATAAATGACAAAATAGACAGGAAACAAATAACAACAGTTTACTATATAAAGATGTTAAAACTTATAAATAATACAGATACATATATCTAAATGAGTAAAGATAATTTCTTGATGAATATTGACTCATTATAACATAACTGGTAAAGACACAATAACATCATCTTTTGCATTTGCTGTACAGATTGGTTTCAAAATTGTTGTTTGATCTAAAACAACAATTTTACACATAACATTTGGACAAAATAGATGAGATTCAAAATACTTAAAACAATATCTTTCACATCTTTTTACACACTATTATTAACATCTTTGTCAATCACATCTTGTAGTTAGATGTTCGTAAGCCTTGTTTCAATCTAAAAAATGTTTGGTCAATTTGTAATACTTAAGTTTCATCACATTTGGTCCAAAACATGGCCTTTTCATATGTACCTTAATGTCATACCTCAGGCAAAAAATATCACTCAAAAATTTCATTACATTTAGATGTGTTTATTAATGGAATGTAGTCTTGTTCAATTCCTATTTGTGTGCTAGCTGGCCTTCATTTTAAGAATATGACAAGTCCGAAATATGCCAGTCCTTTTGCAGTTGATAAATATTGAGTGTTCCATCTTATTCCCAATACTTACGACTTACAAATTTTCGGTTTGTAGTTGATTGCCATATAAGTATAGGTGTTAAGGTGCATCTTGATAAAACATTAAACCCAGTAGGAAAGACAGTTATTCGTACCATGTGAAGCTCAAATTGAATCACCTATTCAAAGAAAACGGTTGGACAGTGCAGAATGCATTTTTCAATAAGATCCAAGATTTAACCAAAATTAAGTCCAAGTATTGGTCCATCACGGGGAACTAGTCGGGTACCCATTACATATATACATTTGTTACATTGGATGCATAACCAAAAGAAGTGCATAAAATGAAATTGTTGATGTAAATCACAATTGGTTTTCGTTCTTTTTCAGTACATTAATTAGACCTTAATAGTTTTCTCGTTTGAACTGTTTTACACTTGTCATTTCGGGGCCGTGTATAGCTGACTTTAATGGGGTTTTCATATTGTTGAAAGCCGTAAGATAACCTAAAGTTGTTAATTTCTGTGTCATTATGGTCTCTCATAGGCAATCATATCACATCTTGATAGTTTTATATAGCATGTAATAATAGCATTCGTGTACTTTTGCCTGATATTGACGATTGGTTGTCTGCTTCAGTCTCTTTTCAATTTATCAAAATTGAGCATTTCAGATAATATCCCAAAGAATCAGTTTTGTTTTTTTCTATATTAAACATCATGGATTTTGAAATAACCTATGTATCATTAAAATTGCAAAGAATTAAAAAAAAATGACAAAGAGTCTGATTTACATTTACATCTATAACAATTAGTTTCATTCTCAAGGGAAATCGTGATCGTGAACTAATATCATGTAAAACAATAGAGATATTAAGGATTCACTTATATGATAATCGGCTACGGTAAGCTTAAATGAAATTAGTTTTCAAAGAATCGGCGTAATGTATCCAAATTAAGCAAATTAACCATTTTCAACACTTTTATATTGTCATTTTTTTAGAATTTCATTGCGTGTCTGAATTAGTGAATGCAATGATAATAAAGTATAAACAAGATCCAGGGGATGGACTTGTATTTATATTATATAGAATGGTTACCTTTAAGATTATGATTGATTGGTGAGTGTGTTTGATATATCCTCCCTACCAATTCGGGGCATTAAAATTAAGGTAATAGAAGTATACCAGTGTTCAAATGTCGCAAATAGAGTGAGAGAAAACAAATCCGGGTTACAAACAAAATCCGAGGAAAACACATCAAATATAACAGGAAACAAACTACAGGAACAATGGCATGAGAGACTTTTAAACTCATAAACAGCCTAGCTTCTCTTACTCTAAGAAAAATCTGTTTAGTGTGCTGCATCTATATTATGGTATTCACTATCCGAAAGCATCAGAATGCAAATAAATTTTATTATTACATTGGTTGCAATGAATTACATTGATTTCCCAGTTAGATAAAAACCGATAATTTCACATGTGAAATAAACGTGGTTATTTCACTCTCTGACGTCATACAACAATAGGCGTTGTCAAGACGTCGATAACGTCGGATCAAAACAAATCGTCAATGCGTAGGAAAAAGATATAGTTCCTTACATTTTCTACATTAATTTCATAAAAAAAAACATTTGCCAATGTAATAAAAAGAATAACTAATCGCCGTATTTGAATATCAAAAATAAAACAACTTGTGACCGAACGCCGCTATGGATTAAACTCGTGCTGCGCACTCGTTTAATCCATGCGTCGTTCGGTCACGCGTTGTCTTATTTTTGATAT
Organism: Mytilus galloprovincialis; assembly: GCF_965363235.1. Lineage (NCBI taxonomy): Eukaryota > Metazoa > Mollusca > Bivalvia > Mytilida > Mytilidae > Mytilus > Mytilus galloprovincialis. The sequence continues at coordinate 37,930,147 of NC_134845.1, read as the reverse complement.
TCAAATACAGCGATTAGTTATACTATAAATCAATTTAATCAAATTGAAATGCTGGCAAATGTGCGTGTTGTAAATGAAATAAGGATTGTTTTTAAATGCATGTACCAGCAAATGTTTAATTCTTTGAGATTATTCGATATCATTTTTACAAAGTAGACCTGTCATCTTGTTTCTGTTATAAAACGAAAAGCAATCTATGTGTTAAAACGTCAAAATGGTATCAAAACATGCAACTACTTTGTACAGTTCAACATACCGCATCAACTATGAACAACAAACTCCTCTGAAAACTTTTAAGTACTAACCAAGATATGAAGAGCCCGACTTGGTACATACAAAGTATAGATCAAGTATAAATTAACATGGGATAGGGTCTCGACATACAAATTGGGTACATACGTGTGACTTGTGTTTCAAACACAATTATTCGTGATCATATATTGAAGTTTGGCAATACATCCTGATTCATTCACATACTTTTTCATAAGAAAAATGTATAACTTATATATATATATATATATTTCTCAGCTATCACACATACAACCTATGACATCGTAATAAGATGTTAAAGAATGATTCTTTAATAAGAAGTGCATAAAAAGAATTCTTTGCTGTATATCATATTTGTTTTTTTGTTTATTATTTTACATCTGTCATTTCAAGGCCGGTTAAAGCTGACTTTATGGTTTTTACTCATTGTTGATTGACCTTGGGAAAAGCCAAAACAAAGGCTAAAGACAGAACTGGATGGAGAAATCTTTTGGCGACCTTATGCTCCACCAGGAGCGAAGAGGGTAGGTTGGTATTCAAAGGTGAAGGCCGTATGGTGACATATCGTTGTTGATTTCTGTGTCATTATGATCTCTCATTGGCAATTATACCACATCTCAATATATCTATATAGCATGTGTAGCAATAACACTCTTGTTTGTTTGCCCTATATTGATGATTTGTAATCTGCTTCAATCTTAATGATCAAAATTGAGCATTTCAGATGAAAACTATGTCGCAAAGGTGCAATTCTATCTATTTATTTTTGTAAAACATCACTCATTTTTAAATAACCTTTTATCAGTAAAATAACAAATAGTTAGAATGACATTTACATCTATAACAATTAGTTTCATTCTCAAGGTAAATCTCGATCGTGAACAAATAGCATGTAAAACAATAAGATATATCAAGGGTACACTCACTTATATCTTAATCTACTGAGTTAAGCTTAAATTATAATAGTATGTTTTAAAAAGAATCGGCGGTAATGTATTCAAATGATACAGATTAAACATTTTTAACACCTTTATATTGTATTTTTGTTTTTTCATTTTTGTCAATTTCATGGCTCGTCGGATGTGAATCCAATGTTATTAAAGTATAACGAAAATCAGATGATGGCTCTGTAATTTACATGCAATGATTATCTTACAGACTAGTTCTTTGGTGGGTGTAGCTCTGATGGCCTCCTTGAAAATTAGACACATTAGAAAAATGGCATGAGAGACTTTTGAAATCATAAACGGGTATGCTCCTTCAAGTCTAAATGGTCATGTCTTTATAAAATGAAATACAAAATGTAGTTAGAAATATTATTAGATTTGTAAACTTTGATAAATCTTCTACTTTTAGAGAGAGAAACATCTGTTTGGTGTACTGCACCTATATTATGCCATTATTATCCAAAAGCATACGAAGGAAATAAATTTTAATCAATTTAAAAAAATTGTAATATAATTGGAATGGAAATGCTGGAAATGTTAATGAAATCTGGATTGTTTTTAAATACATGAACCAGCATAGTTTTAACCCATTGAGATTTTATTACATATTTTTTTACAAAGTCGTTCTTTCATCTTGTTTCTGTTAAAAATAAAAATGTAGTCTATTGGTCAAAAACGTATCAAAACATGTAACTATATTGTACAGTACCACATACCGCGCCAACTATCAACAACAAACTCCTCTGAAAAATTCCAAGTACAAACCAAGACATGAAGAGCCCGACTTGGTACATACAAAGTATAGATCAAGTATAAATTAATATGGGATAGGGTCTTAACATTCCAACAGGACACATACGAATTACTTGTGTAAAAAAATACCCTTTTTCATGATTATACCGATATCTTAAAGTTTAGCAATACATCCTCATTTATACATAATATACTTTTTCATAACAAATATATATAACTCATTCATATATTTCTCAGCTATCAACCTATGACATCCTAATTAGATGTGAAAGAATTATTTGACTAGTGTCCATAGAATTACCCAGTTTCATCAGATAAAGATGTTAACTAGAAGATGAAGCGATGTGGTGAATATAGTGTTTGGAAGCATCTATATATATGACTTATGACCAATTGACCTTTAAACATTAAACTACCTTCTTGAAATTGACATATTTCATGTATAGAATTAGTGAACCATACCCAATACGAATTTATAAAGGAACGATTACTTGGCAATATAAGTTATATAAAAACTGCTCGATGAATATGGAAAAGGCGTTGTTTTGTTCGAAGATTAATTCTTTAAAAAAGGTTTTACAAAATATGTACTTATACGTATCCCTTCCTATAGAATGATCCCCGCCACTTACAATTTAGACCATGCAATATTTAATGGTTTTTATGACACAAAGAAATCATAAAAAACTGATATACCTAAAACAAAAGAAAAAAAAAAGACAAAATTGTTTTAAAGATTATTCCTTATAAATTTGAAATAATTCTTAGAATATATTCTGATCGACGTGTAATTCAAGAACCAGGAAATATAAATTGGAAAAGTCAGTTAAGTTAATTAAACTAAACAATGATTTTATCTTTTTGTTTCCTTGTGCTTCAATTTCCTCATTTCAAGTGCATTCGTGATGCACAAAATGCTGTATGGAAGGTCCTCGGCAGGAAATAGTGACAATTAATCATATAATTTATTGTAATTGCTAAGTAGGGGTATATATAATTATTCCGTAGAACACTAAATTTATCGGTGTTATTTCTCTTTTAAATGATGCTTCCCGCGTTGTGTACTTTCCAATTTTTAAGCGTCCTACTCCACGTAAAAAATAGCGAATTTTTCATGAGTCAGGTTTCAAATTGCATATCAGGAAAATATTCAGACATATCTAATGTCAGTTCAAATCAAAGAAATAAGACGAACACCATATAATATAAGCAAGATGTACCTACCATAAACCTTTATACAGTTAACCATGTTGACACTGGAACGAAAATTGACCGAATTTATTGTTTCATATACGCAATAGTAAAACTGTGACATTATAAAAACTCGATTTTTGGTAAAGTACGTGCTGCTAAATCTTTATAATTATGTATATTGTTTTGTTTGTTTTGAGATGGTGCTGTCCGCCTTTTTTTTTTTTTTTTTTTTTTTTTGGCTCTTTTCATTTCTGTTTGTTGTTCTCTTGGTATCTTCTGTTTGTACACAGTTTTTGACCTTTTAAGTTAAAAAAGAGGAATGGGAAATCTTTTTATGGAAAACACGTTGGTTTTTTTTATATTACAGAGTTAATCTTCTTGGAATAATCTTGGAAATAACTTTATTTTACTTAATAAGTTCATTGGGTTTTTCATTATTACAATCTTATGTGTAGGTGATGGTGACCTTGTCAAATTTCGAGTAAAAACTAACATACTTATTGACTTTTGTTTAATAGTTCCATAGACAAAGTTAGCCATGCATTGTAATTGGAAGTTAATAAAGATCGATTCAGTCAAGATTTTAAACCTATCGATTTGTAGCCATTGCCATGAGACAAAAGAATAACTAACTCGATCAGAATTTGAATTTTTGAGGAGCGTCGGTTAGTCAAATTAGTGATACAATTATGATGTGATTTTTTTTAACCTTTAAATAAATATAGTTGAGGGTAATTAACCAATATTATTTTTTAAAGGCAAAAGCAACATTGTAATAACATTCTCCTCAATTAGACGAGGATCTTTTAGTACTTGACAAAACATTAAGGAATTTTGTCCTCAATGCTCTTCAACTTCGTACTTTATTTGGCCTTTTTAACATTTTTTTTATTCGAGCGTCACTGATGAGTCTTTTGTAGACGAAACGTGAGTCTGGCGTTAATATGAAACTTCAATCCTGGTATCTATGATGAGTTTATTTAATATCTAGTTATACATAGCTAAGAATATCAGCCATTTAAACGTGATAATTAACCTCAAGTTATGCTTACGAGATCCAGATGGTTTTCTTTTCAAAATGTACAAGAAAACACAACACAATTTTTTAAATTATTTTTAATGTACATGTTCAAGTATTACCAAACGTATATACATTTAAGCAGGTTCTTCATGCGATTTGTTTTTATCAAGTAAATGGTTTCTTTCTAATATCTTTATTCTCATAACCATTGCAGATACAAAGGTACGGTACAGAGAGAGTGCAAAATATGTACATAAATGAGCATTTATTTACAAAACATATTTAAATACAGTGGTTTCAAAATAATATACATTTTAGCCAGGAGGACCCACATGTTTATTTATACACTTTATAAGCTTACATAATCTTTTTAACTCTGACTTTTTGTTTAGTTTGCTCATCAGTTTTCCAGATTTTAGTGTATTAACACGAGCCAAATAGTACTTATCAAGGTATAATTTTCTGCTATTGTTAAAAAATGGACATTCTAGCAGATAATGCAATTCATCTCCAATGCTACCAATATTACAAAAATGACATTTTCTATCATTTCTATTAACATTATTCCACCTCCCTGTGTATATTGAGAGTCTGTGGTTTGTGGTTCTATATCTACATTAAATAATACTTTCGTGCATATCCAAGATATATTTTTCAAAACTTAATTCTAACTTAAAAATTCTATAATTTACTACTTTTGTAGACTCTTGTAATTGTGTATTCCACAACTGTTTATATTGGTCTTGTAATCGTTTCAAAAGAAGTTTACAAAATTGCAGATGGATTCTTTCTATAATTTCAACAATACCATGCCCCCAAATTTCACATCCATACAAAAGTATGGGTTTCACAATTTTATCGAAAAGATCTAAGTGATATTGAATAGAAAGATTATGTATGCGGCCTGCTTTCAACACATTAAACATAGCTTTTGTTGCTTTTTCTGGTAAGTGTTTTGTGCTATTTTAGAATTACCAGTTCTAGATAATAATATGCCCAAATTCTTTAACAATTTCAATGTCCGTGTCGTCTATATCAAAGTGTAAATCTGAAAACGTACACAAAAAACGGATTCCTGCATTATACGTAAGTTGGCAGTTAATCGTGTCCATAATTAAAATACATATGCGATAATGTTTTCAGATTCCTGTCTCAACTTCGGTCGAGTATGATATCAATTTATGGCTTTAGTTTCGTTTTAAAATCAACTTTCAAACAATTATACAGAATCTATAGATTAAAAAATAAGCATTTCCTAGTTTGTTTTGAGTTTTTGAATAAAGACAAAATATGAAATATTCTTCTATACAGTCATATCTACCACGTGACCCTTTTGGTCATTAAGCACCACAATATTCAAACAACACTGGCTTTTGTTTTAAATGAGGAGGTATAAAATCAAGGCTATTATTTGGCCCATGAAATTGCAAAGATAAAGTTAACTATTCATGGCTATTAAAATAATATTAATTTAATTTCAAAAAGAAAAGGTTGATATAATAGTGACACTTCATTGGGGAATATTCACTTGTTATGTCAGTATGATGTTATTAACATATTAACATATTTGACAATTTTTTTTCAATTTAATTTTAATTTTACATTTAGACACAAAATATATGTTACATGAGGACAAATTACAAGTCAAACACAATAAATGACAAAATAGACAGGAAACAAATAACAACACTTTACTATATTAAGATTTCAAAACTTATAAATAATGCACATACATCTAACTAAAAGGGTATAGATAAATTATGACATAACTGATAGAGGATTTATGACAGCATCTTTTGCATTTGCAGTACAGACTGGTTTCAAAATGGACATGTTTGACCTAAACAAAAAAACAACTTAACAACTGGACCAAATAGATAAGAGCCAAGTTACTTAAAAAGATATCTTACACACTATCATAAACACCCTTGTAAACGGGTTTGTATTGGTCTCAAGCCTTATTTCATATCTAAATACTGTTTATCATATTTTGAATGGGACTATTTTGGCAGTGTTGTCCTCATCAATATACCAGCCATAAAATTGAGTACGCCAGACGAGCGTTACGTTTACAAATGACATCGTCGTTGACGCTCGAATGAAAAAGTTGAATAAGCCAAAAAAAGTATGAAGAGCATTATGGACACAAGTTTATTTCGGAATTAAATACAATAAGTTCGAAGCTCTCATGAATGCAAAAATACAAGACAAAATTTAGTCAAATGTCATTAGAAAATCCTAAAATATGTTGTTTTGAAGATTTATGATACTTTTAGTTTCATATTCAGTTGGGTCAAATAGTGGTCTTATCATGAGGCTGGTATCATATCCTTTATCTTTGTTGCTCTGGCAGATATAGATAATAAGGGTTTCTGAAATACCGTATGTTGCAAGGGAGTGGACCAGCATACCTTATCATACGTTCTTTAATTTCATACGCTGAAAAATATCATTAAAATATAATTCCATTTAGGCGTTTTCTATAAATGAAATGCAAGCGTGTTTAACTTTGATTTGTGTGCTAGAAATATACAGAACTCTCGTCTCTGGAAGAAGGCTTTGAGAGGTGTTGCATGTGATTTGATTTTGCTTACAGTGTTTTGGTAGCAAGTGAAGCTGAAGAAGTATGGGCAGGTTTATTTTTCTATTTGTTTAGTACCTTTGCTTTACATTAAGATCAAGGCTTGCTTCATTAGTAAAAGTGAAACACTCAAAAACAGGGAAATGTCTTCATCTTTTTCTATTCTACCAGGTTTTTTTATCATACTTCATTACCATATAATTATATTTATAGTGCACCGTTCAGTGTTTTTGAAATTTGAAGTTTTAGTTGTTTTTTATTTTTAAATTATTTTCTTTTTTTAACGGATGTGTTATTCTAATAAAAAAAATGTACTCTAGTCAATCAGTTGTTATTCTGTCATTTGTTTCAGGATATAAAAACACAGGTGCAGAATAATGATGTTTCATTTTTAATTTGGTTTACCAAGACTTTATATATCATATATCTGTTCATGTTTTTGCTTTTAGCTATTTTTTGTATTAAAATTTAAACTGTAAAATTACAAAATAAAACGTGTTGGTGGCAAATAAACGAGTTAAATTTAGAAGTTCGTGATATAACTTTAAATTTCAACAACGGCAATAGATATCATGCTCACAAAACATACGAGTGCATAAAGTAGACAAGAAATTGTTTTCTTATAGTGGTTTCGAGAAAAAGGACCTTGAAAATTTTCCATTTATTTTAATAATACTTTACCTTAAGGCATTACAAAGTGAACAACAAGCTTCAAAATATTTAGGTAAGCAAATGATATTTGGCAATTGGTTTGTTATGAGTGCCAGATCAAGGGGTTGATGCATTTGAAATGGGACATATATTTGGAACCCCTTTTTAAAAAAAGGCTAGATTCGATCCTAACAACTATCCACGTAAAAAAAGAGATGCGGGGTATACACCAATGCGACAACCAACAAACGACACAAGAAAAAAACTACAAAACATGAACAATTGACGGGCTTTAACCAGTAAATAGGATTTCCCATTCTTCTTCTGCCTTTTTATATGTATCAAAGCAACAGTTATGATAAGAAAAAAATCTTTCAATCAAATGACTCTTAATTAAACTTTTCAATCCTCTTTAATAAAGTTGGAACTAATTCGACAATTGGTTTGTCGGAGGACAGACACAAATGGCAGTTATATGTGTACTTATTTGTGGAGATCGGTATAGACATATCAATGTTATTTCCTTTGATAAGGCAGGAAACTGTGTGTGATTTCTTTGAAACGCAGACAACACATCAGTGTATTTTTTTTAAAAAACATCTCAAGATTTAATAGAGCAAGCTACTAATCGGTGTGATATCTTTCAAAACATATCAAGGGAAAACAATGTGAGCATCTGATGTTTTAAAAACATATCAAGATTTAATAGAGCAAGCTACTAATCAGTGTGATATCTTTTAAAACATATCAAGGGAAAACAATGTGAGCATCTGATAATGTGATATCGTTTAAAACAGATGTAAAAAAAAAAGGCAACATAAAACATAAAATACTCAATGGAGTAAGTATGAGTAGTGTAACAGCCTTCCATTAAAAACAAAAAACATTAGACATGTGCTTTAACCTGCTTTATTGTACCATGTGACTTTACTCATTTAAATAACTCTGGTCATGTGACTACTTAGCTTTCTGTATGTAATGAAAAATACAAAAAATACAGGTTTAAAGCACATGTCTAATGTTTTTGTTTTGAATGGGAGGCTGTTACACTAGTCATACTTACTCCATTGAGTATTTTGTATTAAGAAAATTAGAAGTAACATAGAGAGCCAATGAGTAACTTTTTTATTATTGGTTCAAAATTATGATATTCATAGTCAGAGTTCGTATATATCATACATTAACACACATGAAGAAAGAAAATATTTATAAGTAAAAATGAATTTTTAAGAATTAATTTTAAGATTTATAGAAATCAAACGGACTATACTTACAATACAATGATCAATGATTTTGAAATTTTATAATTTTTTGATTTTGTTTTTGTTTTTGTTTTTTTATTAAATTGTCTTCTTTTTTAATGAATGTTACTCTAATAAAATGTTGCACTCCAGTCAATCAGTTGTTATTCTGTCATTTTTTTTCTTGACATAAAAAACACAGGTGCAGAAAAATGATGTTATTAATGTCTTCATTTTAATTTGGTTTATCAAGTCCTTATATATATCATCTATCTGTTATTGCTTTAAGCTGTTTCATAATTAAAATTTGAACTGTAGTTATTAGAAAAATAAAACGTACTTGTGGCTGGTAACCCAGTTAAATTTTGAAGTTCATAATACAATTTTATATTTCCATAAAATCAATACATTTGATACTCACATGAGTGCATAATGTACACAGGATTTGTATTTATATCTTAAAGTGGTTTCTAAGAAAAGGACCTTGAAAATTTTCTTTTTATTCTATTAGTACTTTTATTAACTTAAGGCATTACAGAGTGAACAACAAGCTCCAACCCTTCAGCATTTTAAGGTAAGCAAAAGATATTGGGTTAATTGGTTTGTTAGGAGTGCCGGATTAAGGAAGCGGGGGCGGGGTTTTGATGCACTTGATTGTGGATATATATTTGGAACCCTCTTTTAATAAAGGCTGGATCCGCCCCTGGATAGTTTAGTAATGATGCCATGTTTTAACCACATCAGTGAACAACTATCTACGTTAAAAAAGAGATGCGATTATACACCAATGAGACAACCATTTAACAACGGAACCAAAAACTATAAGACATGAACAAGTGGTGGGCTACAGCTAGTAAATATGATACCCCTTCTTCTTTTGCCGTTTTATATATATCAAAGCAACAGTTATAGTAAAAAAAAGTATTTTCTTTCAATCAAATTACTCTAAGTGAACTGATCAAACCTTGTGAATAAAGTTTGTACTTCTTCAACAATTACTTAGTCCGAGAGCAGACACACACACAATGGCAGTTGTGTACTTATTTGGGGAGATCAGTATCAAAATGAAAATGAAATTTCTTTTGAAACATGTCAAGTGGGAAAAGGAAAAGCAACTGATAGTGTGAGATCTTTCAAATAAATCAAGTGACAATTAGGCAAGCACCTGCTAGTATCATATCTTTTAAAACAGAATAAGTGACAATAAGGCAAGTAACATATCTCTATGTGACTTCTTTTGAAACATATCAAGCAACAATAATAAAGGCAAAATGCAGATCAGTGCGATTTCTTTCGTAAAAAATCCAGTTACAATAAGGCAGGTAATAGATCAGTTCGATTTCTTTCGAAAAAAAATCCAGAATGTATCAATGGCCAAAAATGCAGGCATCAGATAAGTGTGCATGATTTGTTTCGAAACATATAAAGTGGCAACAAAGCAGGCTTGGTGTGATTTTTTTGTAAAATAATACTAAAGGGCAAATACGTAGAGAATAGATCAGTGTTATATTTTTTGAAACATATCCAGAGGCATTAGAGCAAGGAACTGATCTGAGTGATATATTTGTAAATACTTCAAGTGACAATAAGGGAAGCAACTAATCAGTGTCAGATCTGTGTAAACATATCAAGTGGCAATAAGGCAAATAACTGATCAGTGTCATATAATATTTTTTGAAACATATCCAGTGGCATTAGGGCAAGCAACTGATCAGTGTGATATATTTGAAATACTTCAAGTGGCAATAAGGCAAGCAACTAATTAGTGTCATATCTATTGAAACATCAAGTGGCAATAAGGCAAATAACTGATCAGTGTCATATCTTTTGAAAAAGGTCAAGTGGCAATAAGGCAAGCAACTAATATGTGTGATATATGTTGAAACATATCAAGTGGCAATACGGCAAACAACTGATCATTGTGTTTTCTGTTTAAACAAATCAAGTGGCAACAAGGCAGACAACATATCATTGCGACCGCATTCGAAACATATCAAGTGGCAACAAAGCAGACAACATATCATTGCGAACTCTTTCGAAACATACCAATAAGGCAGGAAACAGATCAGTGTGACATATCAAGTGGCAACAAGGCAGACAAAATAGCATTTCTATAACTTTTGAAACATATCAATGGCAAAAAGGCAGGCATCAGATTAGTATGATATCTGTTGAAACATATCAAGTGGCAATAAGACAAGCAACTGATCAGTGTTATTTTTCGAAACATGTCAAATAGCAATAAAGAGTGCATTAGATCGGTGTGATTTCTTCAAAACATACGAAGCAACAATGCCGGCAACGGATCCATGTGATTTCTTTCGGACATATCAGGTGGCATTAAAGAAGACTAAAGATCAATGTGATTTCTTTCGAAAACGTATTGAATGACAAAAGGCATGCATTAGAAAAAGATCGGTTGAATTTCTTTGAAACATATACGGAGTGGCAATAATGGCGGCAACGGATCCGTGTGTTCTCTTCATATGAAAGTACAAGAACGCAGAGACGTTATGTTCGTTCATATAAGCGTAACACAACGTCGCGAATATTTCGTAACGTTCAAACCAAAACTTTGACTGAAACTTTGTTTTTAAGCAAGTGCAACATTCTTGTAAGACTCCACATAATCGGCGATGCGTTTTAACTACTTATTGAAAATTGATGTATTTTAGATTTTTGAAAAATTAAGAAAAATAACATTTTAAAAAAATCATAAAATTCTACCATTATAAGAGCACTGATAAGCAAACAATTGACGTAAATTTGAGTTGAGTTTGTTTTTTTACGTAAAAAAAATGGCGGTGCGACAACCTTGTAAGCCTTAGAAAAATCGTCCATAAATTACCATATATCATTTTCCAGGATATTTGTCTTTAAATTCATAAAATTAAGCAAATTAACATTGATGTAGTAAATTCAAATACTGACCTATTTCCATTTTAGATACATATTTTTTTATTCTTAAATCTGAAATCCCAATTATTTTTCCCGTGGGACAGATTTGTCTTTATAGTATGGTACGCTTTTATTTCTATGATGTCATTATAACGTCATAAAAATATGCATAAAAGACTGAAGGAACCTTTATGTTAAATAATGGAAAAACACGTTTTTCAAAATATTAAATAGTTTAGACGAAAATCATAGTTTAGTGGTTACAATAAATGAAATATGTTACGCGGTACAGCCTAAAATGGCCGTTTTTTTTTTTTTTTTTTAATGAAGCTTGTCGCATGCAGCATAAAACATAGTTTTAACAATTATTTTTTTTCGTTTTTATTTTAAAAAACATTATTTTTTAAAATACGTACAATAGCAATGAATATTGTATATTATGGACTTGCATCTTGCCAACTACATCGATTTTCCAATGAGGTACGAACATCGCGCGTAACGTCAGACAACAGATCAGTGTGATTTCTTTCGAAACAAACCAAGTGCCATTAAAGAAGGCAACAGATCAGTGTGATATCTTTTGAAACATATAAATAAAATCAACGTCACAACACATATCATATTTCACCTAATAAAAAAATGGAAAAAAAACAAGTTATATATTTCATGCGTCCAAGTGTTTTTTGTTTTATTTACCTTCATCTGGTACACTCAAGGCCGAATAGTTGAAGGTTTTATAAGAACCGAAATGATTGAAGGAAAAATCCATCTAAGGTTAACTTTGCTTGAGGGAGCTGAAGCCTTAGTTTCTATATAACTTCATAATTTATAAACGGAATTTTATAAAAAGGTGTGTTATACACCCTGTCGGTACAGAAGTACCGACTACTGATCGGATGATATTCTCCATTAACAACAATAGCACTTGAAAGCTTTCTTGAGTTAATAGCTACACGTTACCTGCTAACATGATTTTAATCCATATCTAAAGATAAACCAAGTTGACTTTATCTAGGTGCAATTTCTTATTAGTTGGAATTTAAAACCATTTTCTGAGAATTTGCAACGTAAAAATTATAGCAGTATTCTATATGAACTGGAATAGCAATACATAATAATAGTTCTGCCGGCTTCAGATTCAAATCAAACAATTATTTTAAATAAACATAGATCATATTGGGTTTGTTTGAAGTAATGAATCATTATACCTTTGACACTATCTGCTTAAAGTTGATCTAAGGGCAGAAGGAGGAAAGCTAATATAGATCTAATAGTCTATCTTCAGAAAATGTATTAATCTACTAAGTAGTTAAATATAGTATAATATATTTCTAAAGTAGCTACACGTGTATATATTAATTTCAAGTGTTCGAATTATTGATAAAAGACTTATATCAAACTTGATTACTCTCAGAATGTTTTTTTGTGTTTTAACAAGCTGACAAAGCAGCCAATAATGGGATGTTGAAATGTCAAAATAAACCAAAATTAAAAATATAAATGGGGTATAAAAAGTTGTTAAAGACTACCTTTCCACCCTAGCTTTATATCCTAGATCCTTGATTATTGTATTAATTTCGGATCTTAATGTCGTTATGTCGAAATTTTGATTTTACGAAATTGACGTATAAATGTTCATCTCGTCTAAGACATTGTTGCTTGGACGATGTTGTGTTCGTTGTTGTTTGTTTCTGTTCATGTGTGCCTTGTGTTGTTTTCTCTTGTAATTCTTGATGTTGTTATTTGTACTGTTGGTTTGTTTTGTGGTTCACGTATTGCTTTAAATGTGTTTCTATTACTATTGAACTCTATCAATGCTTTACTAACAAACGAAATAATTTCCAAAACTAAAATCTATAATGTCTATAATGTTTCTTAAAGTCTTTTGTTTGAAATTAGAACTCTTTTTAATCTTCAGCACTTGTACAATCAGAGATTAAAAGTGTTTCTCCTTTCCAAAATTTGTGTTTGATACACAAATAAGAAGTTGACTTGAGGTATGATTGCCAATTAGACAACAATCACTAAAGCGGTGGATACAGTGCAGGCGTTGTTGACACATATAATAGTATGAGTTCAAATCTTGGCAAGGTAAGTACAAAAATATGTTTCCGCAAATTTGCTGATTTAACATTGTTGAGCTTCTAAGTAGAGTAATTATGAGTATATTAAATTTATGTGTGTTTGCCCTTGTGTCACCTTCATTGGTCATCTAATGGAAAGATCTGTCGTAGACCTGTCACTAGTTTAGACGCACTTTTCAATTAGTTCTTTCTGTTAACTGCATCCTACGACTCTTTACGACAGATACCTTAGCTAATCTGTAATCAATTCCATCTTCATGTCTTTTATAGAATTTACAGTGTTACAACGCTGGATTCGACTTAAGAGTAAAGGTTACACTCGGTCATCCCCCCCCCCCCCAAAAAAAAAAACTTTCATGTTTTGGTTGTTAAAATATCGCACGATTCGATGAGAAGCCGTCATACTCGAATTTTTACAGAAGATACGGTCATTGGAACATTTGGTATTTCAATCCGTGTGAGTAAACCCGTACTTTTGTGTATTTCTCTAGGGGAAAAGTCGCTTAAGTATCTCCAACCGGATAGAATATTTGTGTCTCCAATGCTAGACGATTTTTTTCAACTTCTTTCCGCAACGTTTTGTATATATAGTGGGGCGGCTTAGTACCGAAATTTGACAAAATCATACAAATTTTGATACAAGCAAGGGATTTGGCATAGACGTTCATTATGTAGTACTTTATCATATTAGAGGGGTAGCCAACATGTTTTCGATTTTTTTCACGGCGGCCATTTTGAATTCGAAATTGACATCATTTTGCACAATCGTGGAGATTGAAAAACTGTTCTTACCATTTTCAACGCTATATATGTCATGAAAACTATTTGAAATACAATAAAATGATATGAAAATATGTCAAACAGACAATTGTAAAAAAAAATCACCACTTCCGGTTTGGGTCGAAAAAGTTCGTACACTCGAGTGAAATAATAGTGGTATAGATATACGATCAAAATTGCCGTTTGATATATCGGTAGTTATGTTAGACATGCTTGAGGAATGATTAGTGTAATAATCTACAATATTGTCCGATGTATTCCGTTTTAACAGCTACATGAACACAATGTTGTACAGGTCAAGCCAGCTTTGTAACACTTACAATTACCAGAACAAGTTTTCTTGCAGCCACATTTGTGTAAGCCCTGGCAAGATGCAGCAATTGCTGCTAATTGTGTCCAATGAGATATCCACATTCCATCTGCGTTCTCCTTAACCAATTCCCAATCACCAGGACTAGGTAGATGTTGATCATGTGTGACTGCCTGTCCCCATACATGGCCACCTCGGTATGTAGCTAGTTTGGTATGATCAAGCAGTGCATCTCTAGTGGGTCGAATGGTGTCATACTGTCTTTGTTTGCGTGCAAATAGTTCAAGTCTGGATTCGTTGATGTCAAATGTTGTTGTAGTTCTGTCGTACATAACCACAACAAATGCCTCTATCAACTCCATATTAGCGTCACTGACCAATACAGGTTTCTTACTTAATCGTTCAAAAACCTTGTTTACATCATTAAATATTTCCCACGTCATGCCATCTCAATATGTAATCCACCGAACGTAACAACGAATTTGTTTTCACCGTATTCATTTAGTCGTTCCTACTGAATTTTCTTTGCCAAAACAAATAGTGGTTGGTCTGCTGTAATCACTGGAGTTTGACCAGGATTAAGAAACGACACAACATCCCTGAGCATATCCATCGAAAGTTTTATGGTAAAATAGCAAATGAGTGAGCTTGTTTTTGAAATAATGGCATTAAGCAGCTAAGACTCATTTCAACAGTTGGTCCACGTCTCTCTGAAGAATGAAATGATGACCATGAAATATTTTCGGACGTTATATCTTCACTTGTTAACCTCACCGTATTTAACCACTCATACTCATTTTGCAAACTCATGAATAGATAATTGTGGTTAAGTATATTAGTAATATCGTCAGGCAGAATGAGAGGTTCTGGTTTTGTTTTAAGATATGCAGGTTTTATATTCATATAAGCAGCAGGGAGTTCAAGTACCTTTTTAGATTTTGGTTTATGTGTATAGGTAATATTAACTCATCTCTTCTAACGCCGATATTATCTTTAATTGGATGTTGAAAAATAGAGATTCCGGTCCCATGAAAAGATGATTTTGATTTTGTTGAGCTTGGGTTGTGATCTATTTTGTCGACTGCAGCTGTGGTAAACACTTTGCCCTTTAATAAAGGCGGGCATATCACACTTTCATTTATATAACGTTCAACAACAGCTTCACCTAGTTGAGTTGAAATTTCCAGTACCAGATCGTAAGAGATACATTACCCATGTTGAAATAATGTATCTATAAGATGTCTTTTCTTGGTTTTTGCTAAGAGTAACATTCCAAGATAAACACAAAATTGTATCATGATCAGCTGAATGTCTTTGTTGTACCGTAACCTTTTGGCTGTTTGGGTGATAATTAAACATTAAAAGTTGGACCACAGCTAAGTCAGACTCTGTAGAAACGTTCAATAACTGCGGTTTGATATCAGGTCCATGTTCTATCATTTTCACCAACTGTAACAAAGGTTGGGGTATGCTTTCATCATATCTTCAGAGACCAAGGATCTAGAAAATGTTGTCTTCGTTGTAGCTAATTGGCAGCGAATCATTTCAGCCGTCTTTTCCATATGCATGGTGTCATTATAATCACAAGCAAACGCTATAGCTGGTCCTATATCTTTTTCAAACATCAAAAGTACATCTCTGCCCTTTAGGTGTGCTTCCAATTCTGGCATCTTTCGCAATAGCTTGTCCTTAAGTCGAGTAGAATGTACCTGTGCAGAAGAAGAACCAAGCTGTGCCAATCTTTCATCGTACAGGTTTGCCAGGTCTGCTAATCGAAACACAACCGACTCTTCAGAGTTTCTTTGAGTTTCAAAAATGTATGTGACCAGCTCAGCTAATGGAGTTTCCTTCATTATAGTTTCCTCCTGTGTGCAACTGCTTTCGATCTCTGTTTGTCTCTTTGATCTCTCTTTGTTATATACAGCTGCGAGACAAGACGGGTGATACTTCATCTCTTGTGCTATAACATCACCACTACTCAGCTTTGCCTACAGTTGTTTATCCTGAAGAGCTGTTGCACAATCCACTAGTCGTTGGTTTAGTTTCATTGTCATTGCCTCTCTTAAGACAGATAAAGGTCACTCTTTATCACAAATGAAACATTTATGCACATTTTCAACGGGATTTTGTTGTTGATATTTAATTCAACGAGGAGTATACCTAAAAAGTTTAGGAGACGTACAGTCACTAGAACTTCCAGATGGTATCTGTGACATATTGCGTTTCTGGGCTCTCTCAAGTTTAGTATTATTGAACTTTATCACAAACAAATTATGGTACTTGGCATTTTCTTTTTTCATTGTGCTTAAAATACCCTCTCCATGTTTTAATCGCCGAATATCAAGAGGGATAGGGAAGGCATTTAATTCATGAAAAAGATGGATATTTTTGCCTAACATTGTATATCCTTTGTCTGATGATTTCAGTAGGTCTGTTGTGACCTCCTGACACAAACAACATTTTGTCCAATCAGTTTACCAACTATCTGCTGAAGAAGCTGATAAGAGAATTCCTTTAGCCATTTCAAAAACTAAGTAACTATTATATAAACAAAAGTAATCAACAATGAACTTATAGAACAATAAAGCAAATATTATCTGAGCAATAAATAAATGCAACAGCAAACTATAACCGAGTGAAACTAATCAACTATTAACACTCGCACAAAGAGTGTGTGTCTGTAACATGAATAAATTTTCGCAACACAGAGAAACGTCACAGGTAAAATTCGAGAAATTGTATAAAATTCAAGATAACTTTTCTAATTATGTTATTTGATGTATTAACAACAGTATTATTATAGAACTGTGTTAGTAATAGGGATAGAATTCCTTCAAATCAATATCCGATCAGAATTGCAAATAAAACTTCGTAACTAAAAATATGAACGGTGGATAGACAAGTACCGAGACACGTCTTATAACAATGAGAACACACACTCTCAAAAAGGTTAACTAGAATAAAATCACTCCCTCTATTAATATAGCAATCGAAGATCAGTCGAAGATTTGTGGAATATAACGACTGACCGTGATTATTTGGGTTATAAAACAGACATATTCTGGATATTCATAAAACCAGGAGTGGGTTATCGACCGATATTTGACCGACTGTGATACTTTATCTTATATAACCATGATTTACTCCATTTTGTAACATTTTGAATACAATACAAGCAAAACGGGTAATACATATGATGTCTGTTCCCTGTGAAGACATTATTTCGAAAATCCAAGATGGCCGCCATGATCGGATGATTTTTTTTCGTGGCTACCCCCCTAATATGATTACATACACCAACAGGCATGTTCTTACGAAGTTTCATGCTTGTATCACCATTTGCATGATTTGTGTGGTAAGCTGCTTAACTAATAGTACATTTTAAATAATTTACGCGGTCATAGTTATTAACAAAATATTTTATCTGTAAAATGTAATGTCGAACTGTTTACCAGAACAAAATATTAAGAGCAGAATTATTGTATCATATTGTATCATATTTTGTCATTTTTTAAAGTTTTAAAAATGACACAAGAGCATTCATTTGGACATCGTCTGAGATAATCGTTCAATTAAAGCTTTTTTTCTCGAATGAATCAATATTATGTATAGTTTTAAAAAAAATATTATTTCTCGTTTCTCTCCCCACGGCATTCAACTGACTTTATGTGACCACTTAATGACTTATAAAAAGCTTCTCCTCGATATGTGACCAGAAGCCGAGCTGAAAAAATATAGTGAATAGGTCTATTAAATTATATGATTGTTTTTTATGATATAGAATTTATAATTTATAAGATCTATCATACTGGAAACACAATGATATTCTCCAGTTTAAATTTCCTTTTTGGTTTTTAAAATTGCACGTTTTAAAGGTATTTTAAAGGTTCGCGCATGAGACCAAAATCAATCAATTTTTAGTTCGTCTTAATATGCTGTATTGTTTTTAACAATACATTATGTTTAAACAAACTAAGCACAAATGTCGGCATTCACCTTAAAAGCTAACCAAACCAAACAGACCTTTTCAGAGGTAATATAAATACGATACTGTTGTCAGGTCATTAAAGATGGTATGTTTTGGTATTAATATTGATTCACCGTCATAGGGTCTTTGCATTTGAAATCTTTGTCATTTTGCAACTGAGTTTTACTATGTGTATTGATGAGTGTTTTATCTTTACATAGGCTAGAGGTATAGGGTGAGAATTGGTATATCACCGTACATGTTAAACCGCCGCATTTTTTTTGCGCCTGCCCCAAGTCAGGAGCCTCTGGCCTTTGTTAGTCCTGTTTGATTTTTGATTTTAGTTCATTTATATGTTCTGGAGTTTGATATGACGTCTATTTCCATTGATCTAGTACACATATTTGTTTAAGGGCCAACAGAACCCCCCTCCTGGTGTGGGATTTTCTCGCTGTGATGGCCTTTGACCGTTTTCTACTCTTTGGTCGTGTTGTTTTCTCTCTGACACACTCCAAATTTCAATTCTCAATTTTATATTTATAATCTTACCTAAAATATCCAAATACTCCAAAATTCTCAGACATTTTTTAACGTAGACGGTTTTGGATATTTTATAATTTCTTTTCTTTACGTGTTTATAATCTTTGGGATTTATACAAAAAAAACCTGTTTGTGATGATTAGTTGAACCATACTTTTTTAAGGCCGTACCATGGTTTTGTCCTCGTGTCTACAATAACAATTGAAACAGATACTATTTTTAGAACAAAGTTGTGCATTAATTCTCTTCTCTTGCACATTTGGTAATTTCAGACTTCAAAATTAGAATATTTACTTTGTTTTAGTATTTAATTACCAAATGGAAACAGTTCAAAGGGGTTGTCAGACAAAACCGAGTAAAACATATTATTTTACCGCAAGGATTTCTTTTGAAATTGTAAGACAAATTATTAAATGATATGAGCAAATCGTTCCTAATACGGAGAAATCAGCATGTATAATGCTGATTTTCTTACGCATTCATGTAAGCTCTTCGAGACAGCTTACCTCTAATCTATAACAGGGACAATACACAAAACAGGCAGTTAAAAACACTGTGTTATTCAACACTCTGTACTGTGTGGCGAAAATATGTCACATTACCTTAGGAATAACAGGCAAAGAACAAGATTCGCAAGTTTGAATAGAATCGATGATCTTTTTTTTTTTTTGGCGTTCGTGTTGTTCAATTGTTGTCTTTCTGTGCAGTGTTTTGTCCATGGTTGTTTGTCCCTTCTTTGCAATTGCGTTTTCAAATGATGTTTTTTCGACTCGAGGTTTCTGATTCCTCCCTGGTATCTTCCTCCTTTTTGACATAAGCTATATATACTCAGCATAAATTGTCTAATTGAACTTAACTCATTTTGTATATTTGGAGTATTGATTTGTTCTAAGGTTTATATGTCAGTCTGGCAGGTATTATCTGTCATTGACCTCATTTTCCTGGTTCATTGGTGAAATTACCAAATTGTTTTTAAGAACGGCAACAAATGACCCAATGGCATATCTTGGACAATCTGGAGAGTCTGTTTCCTGTTAACTTGAGGCTTTAACCACAGACGAAGATCTAAATTATTAATTGTTTTCGAATTAATAATCCATTACACAAGTGACGTACAAACAACTTTCTATTCTGTATCTGTATCTGTAGTGGTACGTGTAGAATCCTATTTAGGCTTTTATACACGGTGGAGAAGATCGCTGTTGTTATGGGCGATGTTCTTGTAGAGCGGTCTTAAATGCTTCTACAGAACCTGCATGCACAACTTTATCTGGTAATTGGTTCCAGTGAATAGTTGTTTCCACAAAAAATGAATGTTTATACTGTGGTTTGTTGCTATTTGGTACTTTAAGTCCTCTGGTATTATTGATTACTTGACGTTCAATAATATTGTGAGTTTCACAGTTTGAATATGCTTTGGCTTTGATAGTTCGTTTAGGTCGTGCTGGCATGACAAAATTGTTGGCTTGTAGAGAAGAGGGACGAAAGATACCAGAGGGACAGTGAAACTCGTAAATCAAAAATAAACTGACAATGCCATGGCTAAAAATGAAAAAGACAAACAGACAAACAATAGTACACATGACACAACATAGAAAACTAAAGAATAAGCAACACAACCCCACCAAAACTAGGGATGATCTCAGGTGCTCTGGAAGAGTTAGTAGATCCTGCTCCACATGTGGCACCCATCGTGTTGCTCGTGTAATAACAAATCCGATAAATAGTCTAATCGGTAGGTCACATTCATGAAAGGGAAGGGGGTTGTAGTTACGACGTAAGGAACATATCCGATATCATCTGTGAAACGGTTATTCCATAACGGTCAACCAACTCGTGATGGCGTCCGTAAAATTTACGAAGGGATGATTTCAACTTCACCATTTGGAACTCTTGGTTTAATAGCTTTCCTTCTGAGCAGCAACCCTCTATCAAGAAAATCATGATAGGAAATACAAGCATCAGACCATCAATCACCTTGTAAATAAGGATAAGACGGAGGCTGTGTCTCCTTTCTTCTAGCTTCTCTATTTCAAGCTGGCGTCTCATGTTAGTTATGGATCCTGTTTCTCGACTCCTGTAATTTTCTTTATGAATCGTTCATATGCCTCTGTTTTGGATACCGGTTCCAGTTTGTCAATATCCCCTTTCATATATGGGTTCCAGATTGTTGCGCTATATTCCATTGTCGATCTTACTAGGAATATGTATGCTACTTTCCTACATGCCTCTGGTACGTTTCTCAAGATACTCCTACGAAAGCCCAAAGTGGCGTTGGCTTTCTTGGTGATGTTGTTTATGTGGATACTCTATTTCAGATCGTTTGATATTTAGAGCCCTAAATATGGGTTCACTTGTACATCTTGTAGGATGTGCTTATTAAGCGTATAGAATTTGTCTGTTTTTTGTTTATGGATAAGACATAGCACCTTTTGGCATTGAATCGCATCCCCAATTTGTGGGCCCAGATTTCTAGTTGTTTCAAAACTGTTTGTAGTTTGTGTTGATCTTGGATATTTTTAATTGTTCTTTACAGTATGCAATTGTCGGCAAAAAGTCTTGCTGATGATGTTACGCTGTCTGTAAGGTCATTTATGTGGCCCAGGAACAGGATTGGTCCTAGGACGGTGCCCTGGGGGACCCCAGAGTCAACTGTTGTTTCGCCTTTCACGATGGTTTGCATTGATCTTGCAGTAAGGAAGTTTGTAAGCCATTTGTGTGTGTTTCCTTTGATTCCATATTGATCTAACTTATGTAATAATTTGTTGTGTGGTACTATGTCAAAAGCTTTTGAGAAATCTAATATGCCTACGTCGATTTGATGTCCCTTGTCATGTTCTTGTAGGAAGTCGTTGATGGTAGTTATGAGTTGGGTTTCACATGAGTATCCTAACCTGGAGACGTGGTTAAAGTTGGTAAGGATCTTGTTTTTTTTCAGATGTTTTAGAATGTGCCTGCATACCATATGTTCTAGAGTTTTGCTTATGACAGATGTTAAGGATACAGGTCTGTAGTTTTCTGCTAGACGTTTGTCACCTTTTTTGAAGATACTGGATATGTTCGCGTCTCCCCAGTCCTTTGGTAGTTCACCTGTGTCTAGCGAGCATTGCATTATAATTTGCAGGATGGATGTTAGTTGTTCAACACATTATGGCAATAATTTCAAACTGGGGCTATTTCAAGTTCTAATTACTATAGCTGGTTTGGAATGTAGAGTATTGGTTTAGTTAGTAGTTTGTGGACTACCTTGGACATGATGGTGACATTAGATATGGTTCTCCTGTGTTCCAGTTGTGATTGGCTTCTCTGGGTTGTATGTTAGGTTAATTACAAGTTAGGCAGCATTTCGCTGTACCTGTTCTTTATGTTTAATCTGATTTTTCTGTTGTTGATTCCAATAAGGTGTTGCTTACTCCACTTTGAGTAGGACTAGACTTTGGTATGGTATTTCCTTTTGTGGACAATGTATTAGGTTCCACATTAAAAATCTCAATATACTTGAAGCCGTTTTGCTTCTAATTCATGTTAGAAATGTATACAATTCCATCTTCAGTTGGGACATAGTTTGTTTTAGAAGGAAAATAAGTTCTGCTTTGTCAGCTACTAAAATACATTTCACCAAGTTCTAGTAGTCAGCCATTTAGGACCCAAAAAGAATATCCTGGCATAATATATGCTGTTTGTTTTTGAAAGTATTTGAATTTAAAGCTGCATTTTTTTTTCTATGTGCATTACATAGTGTGTGTACCTGAGTTCAGTGGTTGTCATTGCTTATTTCTTTATCATTAATCAGGCTAATTATCGTATTTGACCTGTTTCAAATTTTGTCATGTTGGGCATTTACATACCTCACTTTAGGGTTTTGGTTTTGCTCATTGTTGAAGGCATTACAGTGACCTTTAGTTGCTTACTGATAAAAGCACATAATTTGGTCTCTGGTGGATAGTTTCCTAATTGGCAATCATACCGCATCTCCATATCTTTTTAACTTTAGTCAACATGTGCAAAATAAAGGACAGTTTTAAATATGATGAGAAATATGTAATTTGGTACTTTTTTTAGGTTCCCTATTTCAATACATGAAAATAATATCTTCATGTAACAGCTTCCTTTATGAATATCATAAAAACAAACTAATTTTTTTTTATTTCTTTATTTTCATATTTATATCACATTTTTCTTGTCATTTCTTACATTCATAAGAACAGCACAATAATATATAATCTTAATCTTCAGCATCATACATAATAACTTTTATTCAGTCTTTCTTTCTCTCTATAAATGATTATTAAAATCCACATTCTTCCCACAATATCAAGAGTTTTAATATGCCTATTCATCCATTGTTGTGTACAAAGTCTGTATGGTATGAAAGTTTTTTCATATGAAAAAGAATTATCCAAATCAATTGTTCGCCATTTCCAGTTAATCGGTAAAAGATTGCACAATCCCTTTTATATTTGAATCTACTCCCTGCCATTAAACTTTAAAAAACGTCAGATTTACTTTTATCCTTAAACAGTCTTTCATTCATCTAAATGTACACAATAATTTGCAACCTTAATTTGTATTCTCTAAAAATTTTGAAATAAACTGAAAATGGCAATCAGCATAATGTGGACATAATAAAATGGATTACAATGGCCTCTCTAATCGGTCAAGGATCAGTAGACATATAAGTAGTAATTAGAAATTGCAGAGAAAGACAGACTTTTACATATAACATAAATAATGCCCATATATCAATTCACCTGATTAAAATTACAGGTAAAGACAAAAAGTAAAATAATTATGTCGAAAAATGTAATAAAAAATCTTCATGTGAGGGTTAAAAGTAAACAGTAAAAATGGCAAAACATGATTATAAATCTGAGAAATAAAATTATAGTTTTGCTTTATTAAATTACTCCAAAATCTGTGGTTAAAATTATAAAAATACATATCAAAACTACAATTTCCTTTGAAATCAATTCTTAACAAGCAAATCTAAAATTCGTTGAATAATCCTTAAAACAATTTTAGTAAAATCTTCTCAAATATAAGAGTGTGCTGAGTTTATATGTCAATCCAATTTATAATGAGTTCTGAATATAGGGAAACCAGATTACATAAAAACTTGGGTCTAAATATACATTTAATAATGAACAGCAAAAATATAATGCTTTTTTTTCTAAAACCTAAAGTATGGTTTATACATACATGAAATCATACAAATCGATGTTACAATTCATCTGTTACTTTAACGAATAATTTTTAGTGTTGTGAATTGTAATAGCTGCCATAGGAATTCAGATCTTCGTCATGGAATAAATGGTAGTATGTAAATATTTATACCTGTGTCATGAGTTCTTTCTCTCAAGGATATTAAATGTTTGCTCTTATGCGAAAGTTATAATTTATGACTTGTTAATTGACCTTGTGAAATATCTGTAATATATACCCCATAACAGCATGAAAAATTCATTGCTTTAAACAGGATAAACCAAAAAAAAAAGGTTTTTTTCTGAAATTTTTTTTAACAAAAGATTTTAAAAAGTTATTTCTATTGTTTCCATTCCCAATAGAATCAATTATTTTGAAAACAGGTTAACACTGTATGTAGATTTCCAAAGTACAGCTTATTATTGCCTTTAAGCATATAAAAAAGATTTATTCAAATTAAAAATCCATAAGTGGCCTTTATTTTCATAAATATAAACCTTCTTGTAACCAGGAAAATATCAGAATATTTCCGCTGATAAAAACAAGGATCGTAATGAATAATAAATCATAGTCTTTTACCAACCAACCTGGCTTTTAAAGGCAGAAACTCTATATAAAATCAATTGTTAAGAATATACACAAATCAATACCATTATCTTTCTTACAATGAAGAATAATCTATAATACCTCACAAAATTGAAATATTGTGTTTTTAATCTAGTTCAAGATTCTTCCTACGCCTCAATAAAAACAGATTAGTAAATGTAATTCAATCTATAAATCTTCTATAATCCTTATTCTCTCTTTTTCCTATATTTATAATACATATTAAATAACATAGTTCTTAATTCTGACTAATTTAATATATATGTGTTATGCTGTAAGTGATGTCACTAAAATCTTAAATGCAAGAAACGACAACTCTGTCTTTTCTAAAAAAGTAAACGAAGTATTATTAATTTTAAAAAACATACAGCACAGTTTCGAAATATCAGTCAAAGCATAGATGTGTAAAATTTATGTCAAATAACAGAATATCATTTAAAAACCTATCATCATGTTTTTAAATACTTAAAAATGATGAAAAGCCTCCTTGGGATTAAAAATGTTAAATATTAATGAAATCTGCAATACTGTAAAGAAGTCAACTGGTACATATCTATATAGCTTTGGGAATCCCTATCTTTGGCATTTAAATCTTGTGATGCAAGTACCTGCTTTTATATTATGCTTTTAAAAAAATGATAATTACAAAAAATTAAGGACAAATGTACTAAACTCACATTCCCTCGAGGATATTTTTTCTGATTCATTCTTCACTTCCAACTTAACCACACGTACACATATTTCAAAATATATTATACTATTAGTCAATTTAACACTTCACACACATAAAAAGAAATTATAAAATAACAAATAACATGTTTAAAACCGTAGGAAATGTTCGGGTTAGAGGAATGTTTAGGATTGGTCAAACCATGCATATAAAAGTAAACATGACAATACTTGTTTTTATCTTGACAATCTCGTGATAAAAGGGGAGGATGCGCCAACAGCGTCAATGGCCAACAAACAAGTTTACAGAATCATTTTATCATTATTTTAGACTTAGTTCAACATAAAACATTGGTCTTTAAAACTAAACTAATTGCTTCAAAAAACATTGGTCAATTTTACCATCAGAAGCCAAAAAAATTTTTTTTTTTAACAAGAAAGGTGAAAGATAAACTGAGGGCTGTTCTGTTAAAATAACTTTGTTAGGGAAGGATGTTAAATTTGATGTTTGAACATGGGTTTTGGATTATATACAGTTGTAGGTCTATTTTATGTAAGTAAATTACTCAATTAAATCTTTATCAACCCTCCAAAGTCCACTTAAAAGGAACAGCTCTTAAGCAACCATACTGTATGTTTATTCCAAAACAGATTTCACTATAGAATTAAATGTTAATTAATCATTTTGTTTCACAAGTATTGTCATTTTTACTCTGTATCTGAATTTTAACAGCACTGAATTAAAATGGAATGGATCAAACTTCATAAACAAGTTAAAAAACAAACCGAAGGAATTAATAGGTTGGTACATTATCAAATACAGTAAAACCTGACTTCACCAAAACCTGTACACTTGCATTAAAACATACAATTGTATTATCCATACAAAATCTTCTGTCATATAGGGTTTGGTTTTTATGATAAAAGGGTCTATTTTTTTGTTTTTTTGTTTTGTTTTAAACCAACATATCATAACAATATTATCATTAAAACTCTGTAACAATATAAACTTAAAACAAAATCCTCAACAAATTCCACAAATCTTTAACTTTTAATAAAATCAGATTGTGACCTAGATCCATATAAACAAAGGTCGAATGATCAGACTAATTTACATTTTCCCAAAGACTTGCTTGTATTTCTGATATAGTTGATGAGATATCCTTCAAATAAGAGGAAATGGTTATATTTTATCTGTTGAACGATTTAAACCTTGATATTTTTATGCAAGAATGTTTAAATAGTTATAAATCATTGTAAACTACGCAGGCGAATAAAACCTGCATAATTATAATTTATTGGGCTGATTTTTGTCACCTGAAGAGGATTTCATGTATAAGACACATGCCATTTAGTCTATATTCACATCCCAAAAATGACATACAAATTCCTATTTTATGACTACAGTTAACAATTAAATAATTTTCCAAAAACATAGACAACAAAACAATATAAAACTCAACAAAGTATACAATTCTTTCAATGTCTGTACATTCGATAATTTGTCTGTGAGCACATATACTTATAAAGCACATTACGGTGATCACATGAGAGTCATGTGACATTCGATTTTTTGCTACGACATAAAAGGCACCCATGGTACACCACAGTAGGATAGGCTACATGGTGTTCCTCCCGTAGGATACATTTTCAGCAGAGCATAACAATCTATCATGACACTGCCACAGTTTGAGGGTCAAAATAACCGATATCTTCACTCCTTCAAAAGTTGGTTGTCGACAGGGGAAAGCACCTGTCCGTGTAATGCCGTTATCACAATTCTTGAGATTATCACACTGATGACAAGACACAGGTCTATGAAGTTCTCTTCAGTGATCGGGACACTTTTGTTTATGGCACTTCATAATCATTTCAACATTAACAATCCTTTCAAACGTTACTACAGTCAATTTCAATGATTTGTTTTGGAACCTCAGCAAACTGGTATACTAGTCTCTGTCCATCAACTTTGTTTAAAATACCTCTGGCATAGTAATACCTAAAAGTGGAAGATAAAAACATGTATAATACATCTTTTCAGGACAATCAAATACATACTAGTAGATGTACAAACCTTTTAAATGTAATAAGTAATATGTTATACTGTGGCATTACTTTAATTAAACATATGCAGGGCAATCCTCAGAATCAGGACTGACCAAAAAAGAAGGATGTGTCAATCTGCTGCCAGAAAATTGCAAGTACTTTAAAAGGAATATTTGCACAATCCAGAAAATACCCTAATTATTCTCCTACTCCTTAAATGAAAATTTGATAACACATAAATCACAATATTTGATATGTCGTTAACCTACAAGCAAGATAAACTTGACTTCATTTTTTTAAATTAGAAAATATTCATTTAATAACTTATTTTATTCTAAACAAATTATCAAAGCAG
Source organism: Mytilus galloprovincialis (assembly GCF_965363235.1). NCBI lineage: Eukaryota > Metazoa > Mollusca > Bivalvia > Mytilida > Mytilidae > Mytilus > Mytilus galloprovincialis. The sequence continues at coordinate 37,902,032 of NC_134845.1, read as the reverse complement.
CTTTTAAGATAACAAATAAAATCCATACCAAAATTGCTTGGGTATATTAAAAGTAATTTGAAATAAAATTAACCCACTTGAACAATTTCCAGTTTATTGGCAAACAAATGGCATATTGCTTCTACGAAAATATTTAGAAATGACCTCCTACAGGAAAATTGATAACCTTGAATGTGTTTCTTTGAACATATACAATTTCAGAATTGTTTTTCCTACCGTCCTTAATGTGCATGAAATATATGTCACTGCACACATAGCAATACAACAATCATTATTAAATTCTGAATAAATACATACCTTAAAGCTCTCCCCATAGTTTCATAGTTCATGTCGGGTTTGTTTTTGTGTAGGCCCCACAGTTTGGATACTGCCTTTGAGTCAACTAGTTTAAATATTCCCTTCTCCCGATTGGTCCATTTGATGTATCTTGGACATGTTTCGTGATTCTGTAATAACTGCAGTAAAAACTCCCACAGATATGTCGTACTACCTGTGAAACAAAACATTTAGGAACTTAGTGACCAATTCATTTTTTAATGTTATGTTTTCAAAATAAAATAAAAATTTATTCATTCAAGCAACAAAACTTAAATATAACACCACATACACAATTAGTGCACATTCTTGGGACCATTCTCAATTTGTATGGATTCTAATAATCCAATATTTAAATATACATAAAAATCAAGAAAATTTATATCAATGCTAGTTTGGACATTTGATACCCTGTATTTTATTGACTTAGGGAACCAGTAAAATATCAATGTACCAGCTGTTTTCAATGCAACATAATCCATGGATACACAATCTTGTCAATAAATACACATTTTTGAACGTCGTTCAGTGACCTTTGTGTTATATCTGTGTCATTTCGTCTCTTGTGAAGAGTTGCCTCCTTGGCAATTATACTACATCTTCAAGATTTTTGTGTACAAACCAATTCAAAGTTTCTAATTATACCAGCCAGTAAGACTTCTGGAGTATTTTTCTGACTTTGAAATTGACCATTTTTTTTAACAAAGCTCTCAATACTTTATGTAGATTGATGGAACACTTTTTGCTCTAATAATTCTTAACGCTTTTGGTTCTAATTATACTGAACACTTTTTGCTCCAATAATTTTTGTTGATGTTTAATTTTCAATACAAAGAAATAATGTGGGTTTTTTAAAAGACCAGAAAATTATTTAAACAGTATTTCAACACAATATTTCCAAACAGTGCATATGCACTGTTCATAATAACCTCTTCAGGAATTTGTAATCATTTAGCATCAATTTTTTATCAAGGTTTCTCTATTATGCATTTTAAAAGCAATTGTAATTAATAGGTTAATGAATGCAACATTATAGACAGACATAAAAGAAATAAAATATTTATTAGGATTTTAATGGAAAACTCTATTTCTGAAATAGTCAGTGATGTGTAAGGTTCATTGTATTTACACATTAAATAGTTTCTACCAAGTCAAGCATTTCTAAGCATCTGTCTGCAGTTGCCACTATTGAAGCATGTTATTGGTGGCAACCGTCATTTTAAATTATGAACTTAGATGTTTTTTTCAGGAAAACAATGATCTATATTTGATATAAATTCATTAACTTACTTTCTCTCTTCCTTTTTGGTTGATTAATAGGACAGTCAATTAAATTCTTTGGTTTTCTACCTGAAATAATAAAAAAACAAACTATTAGAACTCTCAAACTTTTAAATAAGTAAAAAGACAAATTACAGTCATGTCTAAAGTCGAAATCTTTAAAGATGGTTAACATTGATAAATTGATTGTCTGTTTTAACGCCACTTTTGGGGTATTTTGTGGCAGCCAGTTTTGGTGGAGGAAGCTGGAGTGGCCGGAGAAAACCACAGACCTTCAATAGGAAATTTCTTATCACCTTTATAACTACAAGTGGACATTAACTAAATAGGGGGAGATAACCACAGGAGTACACACGATTTGATGACATGGCACACACCAACTGAACTATCGTAATCATCAAATAAAAACCACCCACAAGAATAAGTGATAAAGACAAAAACGTGGGGCATGCTAAACATGTACAAGTGACAATTTGTCATAAAATGAAAAGTATAAAGAACTTATTTACCCCAATGTATTGACCAAGTGTCAGAAAAGTACATCTACACTTTAACTTCAAAGACAAAGACGATAGCTTCTCAAACATAAAACCAGAACTACTTTAAATGTTTTGATTGTTCTATAAACAATGTCATCCGAGAAGACTTATTATGATCAGTGATATACTTGTCATTAAGAGTTGTCCCCAGAACCTTACATTACATGACTTTGAATAATGTGAAGCTGTTGCCTCTTGAGAGAGAGTAGATAAATAGGATTGCAGGACATTTAAATGACAACACAAACTTAATTACATTCTAGTAATCTGTATAAGCTATTCAAGCTGACTCTAGGTATAAGTACACCCTTTTTATCCTCCAAAATCATTGAAGATTACAACCACCTTGTTTGGGTATAGCCAATATTAAGACTACCACTTAAACAAACTTCAAAAACCATACAATTGTGAACAACAAGTTCGATTTCTGATTTTTTTTCTCTCGGTTTTCATATCAACTTCAATGCAAAAGAAAAGAAAACTTGACAAAATCTAATTCACCAACTAATCATTAAGAAAGCCAGTAAAAGTACAGATGTACTGCTAGAGTTATTGTTTCTCGTAAACAAGCAATCCTTTTTTTCTCCTAATACAGAAGTTATTGAATACTGTTTCTACGATAATATTTTCTGATGACATATTTATTTCTTTACAGATTAAATAGTATTTACTCATATGTAACATTTGTTGCCGTTTATTCAATGACAAATCAATGAAATCTAACTTGTATGAATGGATAGGTAAAAGTTGTATACACTTCTAAAACATGTTACAGAATCAATAATCATTCAATGGGCATTCATGTTTCTCCGCATTTCAATCTCGAGAGAAAAACCTCCTAATCTACGTAATATGAAGTCGTAACATGTATATAAAAGGTAAACTGGAGGAAGTGGAAATCTATTAAATGACCCATGGTCTATCTTATCTATCATCAAATATTTACTCATCAAATAAAAGCTTCTTCAAAAATCTTAAAATGCACAAACACTACTTAGAACGACAAAAATATACGGCTTTAAAGAGATAATAAATGAATCATATCTGGGCTTTAGTATTCTAATTACCCACATTTTTTTTTACTACTAAATCATTGCACATAATGTATATATCAAAAAAATATCAAAGATTCAAGCTGTTTAAACTTTGATTTTAACAGTTAACAGTTTTAAAGATAAAAAACATAGTTCCCTCCCCCTTTTCCGCTATCAAAGATGCCCCTGTTGTTTCACAGTTAATGAAATTATATGATAAATATGTAAGTGCATCATTTATTCATAATTTCCGATTCAATGTACATTCAATTCAAATAAATATAAGGCGCTGCGTCGTCCCATTCATGTTAATAACACAGAAATTAACCACAAATTTAACGTCATTGATAGAAATGTGTTTACATAACCACTTCTTATATTTAGATCTAAAAGTACAAGTTTTAATAACAAGTCCTTTGATGTGAACAGATATATAAAAAAAATCGGTGCCTCACAGAGTTAAGACCCTCCAGCCTACATAAGGTTCTAATTAAAAGCTTTGTTGTCAAAAATGATGTAAAAAGTTTGACAAGTATATGATATCATATGAATATTATGTAAATGGTTGAAACAATGAGATATATTTAGATACGCATCATGATAAAGTCGTCACCCTTGAACCAAATCGAACAATTCCAAAACATGATTTGATTCAGAGTATATATGTTATCTTAATTAAATGCTAATACTTTTCAATTAGGCCACACCAATTTGATTCCTTGTTCGACGGACCCGCCCGCACCTATTTTTTTCAAAACAGAATTTTTTTATTTTTTTTATATTCCCGCTTCCCGCATCCGGAAATGTAATCATGTCTATTTCCCGCACCGTTTTTTTGTAAATATTATGAAAAGATATCAACATTGGTTTCTTTCCCCCTTACTTATATTATATATTAATATTTGTGTGTTTTAATGTACATATACTGTTAACATTTATCGGTCTCATCCGAGTGCTCCTAAACAGAAGGGAATGACGAAAGAAGAAGAAGATTCCCTATCAAAAATGTTCGTTGTTAGAATAAAGTACAAAGAACTTCTGAAGGATTTGCCTTCAACTGCAATTATATTGTATGCTGGCAAAACAAAACTATCTATAGTCGCTGCATGTTTATGCACCTGTCCTGATTGATTTAGGGGCCTTTCGTTCAGTAGTTATCGTTTGTTGATGTTGTTCATTGGTATTTTCCCGTTTGAATATATAAATTAGATCGTTGGTTTTCCTGTTCGAATTGTGTACGCTTATAATTTTGGGATCCTTTATAGCTTGCTGTTTGGTCTGTATCAAAGCCCTGTGTAAAAGGCCGTACTTTGACCTGTGTTTGTTATTGTCAGCTTGAGAACAACCCTCCCTCAGACAAGGGGACATTTTACTGCTGTAGAAAAGAAAATAAAAATACAAAGGATTTGTATACTTCTTCTATACAAAACCTTTGAAAACTTAGAACTTTGTACTAAAAAAGAGGAGAGTTACATCATTTTTAAACAACTTTTTTCTAAAAGAGGGGTCCACTTTTTTTGAATAATATTAAACTGTTAAAGTAAATGTGTTAATTTAACATGGTCAAAGTCCAGGAATATTACAAAATTCTTGGACATGTTTTGACCATTTAATACTAGATAGATATATAGTTCTTTGAGAAAATATGAGCCCTTTTGTACAAATAAATATATTTTAACTTATATTGATCCTTCATAAAACATTTAAAACATGTAAAAGGGATATTTATAACATTAAGGGGTTGCCCCCAAACTGATTATGACTTAGATGGAGAATTGTCTCATTGTCAGTCACACATACATAGACCAGATTTAATTATTTCTTGGTGAACAGGGAAAAAATACTTCAGAAATTAAAAAATGTCAAAGTACAAGTTATGAATCAAGTTTTATTATTGTCAAAACCTACTATTTTATGTTTACAAAAAAAAATATAATCGCTCGCCTTTACTTTTCAAGCTTCGCCTCAAAAATTTGCAAGTTCAATATTTTTTTATTAAAATTTTCAAATCGCTCGCTCGCCCCAAATTTTGGAGTCCAAAAATCCGTAGAACAAGAAATTAAATTGGTGTGGCCTTAGTAATTGAAAGTATAGCTTAACTTTTATAATGATATTCAAGAAATTGTTGACAGAGACATATGTTTGTGTGTTAGTTTTAATAACAACACTACATCAATTCCTTTATACGTCCAGTAACCTTTCAATCTTTGTTAATTTCACTTATAAAGAAAATACCATACTTATAAAAAGAAATTCACAGCTTATATATGGTGTTTCTCACGCTATTTAAGGAAAGGGCTTATTTAGTATCAATTTTTTTTTTTTACAATTTTATCAGATAGCAGGTTATTTTGATATGTGTTAAACATTGTGGAAAATGTGCTAATTTTCCTAATAAATTCCAATAAACTGTAAATGTTAATTGAAAACGATATATTATATATAGTACATAAACCTACTTTTTTTGTACACATTTAGGTGTGAGACAAAAATAACCTTAAGCTGGTATTTACAATTTCTTTCATTCAAATGTCTAGAAATTTGTTTATTGAGTCTAATTAATCAGTGCAGTTTGTCTGACCAAATATCCAACAGTTTTTGTTGAATAATAAGATGATTGTATTATTTGAATTAACAGGACTGAACTGCCTTGACACCCTACCAAAGGGTGTGAATAAAGTACCTTTTTTATCCTTACTTCTAATGGGTGACATCGGAGGCGTGTTGGTTGATGGTGAGTGACAGGATGAGTGATAACTGGTTTCCCAACTCTCCATACCCATGTGTGGTAATGGGGAGGGTAACAGACTGTTTGTGTATCTTGATTCTTCTGCAAAGATAAATGTAATTAATTTAAGACATTGTAATATATCTTAAACCTTTTTGTGCAACAATAATGGCTATCATGTATAATTCTGAATATGACATTTCTGATAAAAAATATTAACTTGTTCAAGAAATGATGGAGAGTTTCTCTCAGCATGAAGAAAGCAGGTTTATCGTTACTATACAATTAAAGGGAAAACCTGAACAATTATGGCTGTAAGAAATTATAGACTTTGTACTTAAAATGCCGCCTACAGACTTTCTCTATGTTTAGCCACATCTTCTGATTTCCTGTGCCTACTGTATTATACAGTAAACTTATCTTAGAGAAAATCAATAACGTCTGCAATCGGTTAGAGCCCAACTTCCTGTTTTTGTCATCGTGATAATTATCCTTATATTCAGATCCATATATTTGAACCATCCGTTTCTCTAATTGCCACTGGATATATTTAAATCTTATAGTAAATCAGTCAACAATTTTACCTTTTTTCATGCCAAGAGGTTACAAAAGAGCAAGGACTGTTCATTGTGTTTTGATCTGATACATTGTTCTTGGAAATTATAGGTTAACCAGTCACAACAATAAGATGTCTGAAACTGGGACTGCTTAATTTTTAATAAGTCAATTATCATTCATTTGCAAGAAAATTCTTTACATCATGACAAAATCTGTACGATTCTTTATTTTCTGTTGGTACAAATGACAATTAGAAAAGTAGATGTTTCTCTAAGGATTAATGTTAGTTAATCTATGCCCATAATAGGACGTTAATGTACATTGAATATTTACATGAAACATGAAAAATTTACAGTGCAAATCTACAAGTAGGTCAATTTATAGAATTGATTAGTAAAATGTAGGACAGTTACAGCTGGCCTTCCATCTTAAGTATAAGGTTTATATGTATCAATCAATATACATGTATAACACCTATTGTCGATACTGAGAGAAATAAAACCAGCCAAGACTAGGATTAATCCTAACTAAGTTTATTACTGAATTGTGTCATGTGTTTGTATATTTCTCACTCCTTATTGAATTCTATATACACAAACTATTTGAATACTTAAAAAAATATCAGTTTTTAGTTAAGTACTTTAGTCCAGAATGTAAGATTATTACATAAATTTAATTATTTCCTTAAGCGAACTGATAGATGTCTATCTAAAGAAAAAAATAGTAAACTTCGACCTTTTGCAAGTGTCTTCCGAAACCCTGGGACAATTCGTCTACATGTAAAGTACGGAACTGTCTTAATATTACCGGAAACCATCGTGATTCAATTATTTAATCTAAAACATGTGATTTCCCGTTGACAAGACTTAAAACCTTGTCTCTAGTATGAACAACCTGTTTTTCTAGTTTATAAAAGGTTTATTTCCTATACCGATGACCTTGCTAGACATTTCCTGTTTCAAGAATTTAGCATGATTAAAGACAGGGAATATGAAACATGTCATACGTATCAAATTTATATCCACGTCTAGAAATTCTTTTATCATAATATTGTTTGATACGAATTTGAAACTGAGAGAAAAATCTTAGAAATTTCCTAGTTTGTAACTCAATCCATGAGGAATTGTTAAATGTTTTCTAAGAAAATTTCCTTTAAGAAACTTTATCTAGCTTGATCTTCCGTCTTGGTTTTAGTTTCTTTTTTCAGTTAAATTGTCCTGACTAATTTTCTAAACCTTTCAGTGGTTTCATCTTCAAAAAAAAAATCAATCAGGAAAATATGAAAAGCAGATTTGTATTTTAAAAAAGTCATTATAATTCAACTTGTTTAACTGAAAATATCTTTATCTAAGAAATAGTCCAGCCTATTTTTTTGGTAAATCGTATACCCTTAGGGGTCCTCACTGTACAAGATTTATCTGACCTAGTTTACAAGTGAACATTAAACATAGGTAAAAGATAAAACACCCCAACAGGAAAAGGTTTTAGCCAGGAAATATATCCACCAACATCGATATTTACCCGAAACCAATTCAAATATTTAAATAGGATTTACAACATTTAAATTTTGCCTTACTTCCATAAACGTCAGCTTATCAGTAAAACTTAGCATTTGAAAAATCTCATTTAACAATTTGGACATTATCCAGTTTATATATAACAATAAGTTAACATTCAAGTTTGTTCGTCACTTAAAATAAAATTCAAATATATAACGTTTCAAGCTCTATTACATACTGGCATGGGATGTTTAAGTTATATTGGTTGACTTCTGAAATTAGCACGAAGAGTACACACAAGTTTGATTTATCAAAGGGAAACATACAATCTGATGACAAAAATATTTCCCATTTGCAAAATTAAAATTTGAGTCTTTGTATTTCAATTTTATTGCAGTATAGTTAAAAATTAAACTATTTCCTTTTTAATGTAAGCAGCAGTTAAACGACATGGTAAAATTATACAAAATTTTGCCTAATTAGAATGAATCTTGAAATTTCATGTTTGGCTAAAAAAAGAGTAAATATCTCTAATGCCAACATATTTACAACGTCACACTCATTGTCACCATTCATCTAAGCCAATATATTTCAAACTTAATAATATTTATTTCATCATTAAAATTTTTCATTTTCTGTGAATTAACAGAGCCTAATTGGTCTCCACTTTTAGCATCTCATTTAGGTGAAGGTCAGTGAGTCAATGTCAAAATATAGGACATGAATGGTCAAAACCTAAACAAATAGCTCAAGGCTCTTTGAATGCAACAATTAAAACATTTTATGACCTTCAATGTGTGAAAAGAAATTTACACAAAACCCAGTATTCATAAGGTTAAAAAAAGGTGTTTATCTAAATTAACACTTTTACATAGAAATTCTTTCTTTAGTTCCATTCTCTCTATAATAAGATTTTTATGAAAGAAAATAACCCACTTTTATATAGGTGTTAAACTTCTATAAAAAGCTATTCAGTTTATTTTAGGCAATTCACACGTTAAATGAGGAGAGGGTCTATTAACATTGTACAGATTTTTTTGTACTATTTATAGTCGCTAGCAGGTTGTATTCATATGTGTTAAATGCCATTGAAAGATGTGCTAATTTTCACAGTAAAGGATAATAGAGGGGGGATAGGAGGGGTCCTGATCTCGAAATCCCGGGCTTAAAAACACGAAATCCTGAGGTCCCTAAATTTGAAAAAAAGAATTCCCGGATCCCGAAAGGGTTAATCTCGAAATCCCGAGCTTAAAAACACCCCCTCCCGCAGTCCCAATAATGGTCCTATACCCATCATAATAACATATTGTAATGTCATAGCATTTTATACATGCAAACATTTGCAGTCTGTATTCATATATTTCAAATACAAAATTAAAACGAAATTCTTGCAATAACTACCATACATAGTGTTATTTGTGTTTCGGATATATAAGGTATCCATGCGACTTGTTTTATCAAGATGCATTGTGGGAAAACAATTTATAGTATATATGAGGTCTTCAAAACTCTTGAATGCTTGTAATTTTATTAAAATATCAATGCATTGTATGCAAATAACCTGGTTTATAAATTTATGCAAATTACCTGGTCTCATTGCTATGTGTGTGGCAGTATTAAAATGTGCAGGTAAAGGTTGGTGAGCAGGAGGAGGTCGGAGTTGTCCAGCTGTCATCTGACAAAAAGGGGGAATGTATGGGCCCGGTGATGATGTTTGTCTCTGTAAATACACTGTCAAAGAAAAAGAAAATAACAGATATAAGAGCCATTTTTATTTTCATTTCATCCTCAATAAGCATTAAATTCGAACCCGAAAGTAGGTTAATTGCAGAATAATTCAGTTTTTAACTATGTTCCTAACATTGTACTATTGATTCAAAATAGGACAACTTTCCCCGGAAGCGCTTAATCCCATCAATGGGATCAGTTGTATAAATACATGACCTATTTGTTCTAGCTGATCTATGTCAGTGTGGCTGCAATCAAGATTTGTTCCAACTAACTGCACTTCAAATTGGATACTTCAGACAATCTATTACATCGCTGGAAGTTAATGATTCTGTGTGTATAATTTAATAAGACTCATTTCTAGGCAGTGATTCTATGCATTATTCATAAGAGAATTGATCCTGCTTTTGAGAAAATTAAAATCAAATTTTGATTTAATTTTTGTACTAAGTAATAAGATTTACTAACGCTTTAAATAATCATATTCTTAATTCTATAATTTACATCAATTATTTCTACAAAAATCTACTTTCTATGTTCAATAAATATAATTGCAAAATATACAATAAATACTTGTACTTGTAACCTTTATAATTTAAAGTAATACCCACAAAAATTTTTAAGATTTTATAAATAAACCCAGCAATGTTTAACAAACAGAAAAGAATGTATTGTATTTCCTCTGGTCTGTTGTAATATACAGCCATTTTTGTTTGTGGTTTCTTTTTTCTTTGATTGTTTGCCAAAATCACTATATTTGACTTTTTTTATTTACATGTTATAACATCCAACCTACACTTAATCTCGTATTTCAATTGTATCGTCCTTCCCAAATTTCAATATTGTAATTTTATACTGGCAAAATATTTTAATACAAATTACATATATAGACTGGATAAAGTTTAGCAAAGGTGTGTGTACTTAAGTCTAGTGACTGTTCGTTAAAAGGAAATATGTGTTTAAAAAATATTTTTCGTGGACTAAATATTGAAAATTGAGTTTTCACTGTAGCCAATCTGTTCACATCCCTACAACCTTGTTATACATGTAGTTGTAACAGATGTATCAAATGATGAATTAGTATTTACTCTTCACTCCTTCTGAGCTGACTCACATTTAGAGTAAACATATCCTTACCTGGGGGGATCCGTGATTTATCGTCACAGTTACTGTCGATGTCTGAAGACACTCCACTGTCTGAAGGGCTAGGAGGTAGGGAAGCTAGAAAAAGAACAGAAAAAATTTTGAGTATATGCTTTCAAGAATGTTCTGTTTGTCATTCATGTCTGTTATAAGTATAAAAATTTAGAAAAATCTGATGGTTTTGAAATATTCCATTTATATCTTTTTCTGATTTACATTTTTTTTTTATACTGCTTGAATTATGTATTTATATGATATAGACTTGATATTGTCGTAGCATTCTATTACCCTCCTCCTTTTTTATTATGTAAAAGGTATTTTTTTAGACCGTATCATAATTAATTTTCATTCAGATATCCAAATCTATTCATTAAAAACAGACATTGATAACTTCCTCAAAACACAATTTTCTTAGTACCAACAATGAATGTGCACTGTTGCACAGGCAGAAATATTTCACCCCAAAACTATAAACCATTAAAAAGATCATTTATTACAAGCGAGGAAAAATGTTTTGTATCTCTTCATTTCCTTATTCTAATACAGCTATTGAAATGAAGTCATGCGTCAGATATATTATCTTGACAACCCACTGGTATAAATTAAGGATTAAATAAAACCGGCTTTTTAAATCTTAACATATGTAAGGTAATCTTCCTCTGTTCTTCCGATTCAAAAGAAACAAGATCAAAACTTCCATTATGTATTCTTATCGCACATAAGAAACGGAACATGAATAAGAATAGCACATTCATGTAATCACCTATGGATCCTTGGCACCAGTGCAAAAATTTATACATAATAATTTGAGAAATTTAAACCCCCGAGGAAATATTAAAAAACATTTAAAGATCCTCAAGGACTTGTATCTTCTGAAAGCAAATATAGAAACTGAAACATTTATTATTTTCAGGCAGATTTCTTAGATCTGTGAATTTGCCAAAACAATGTTCCTGGTTGATTTTCTTCTTCCCCTTATTGACCTTTGATATCTGATCTCATTTAAATAAGATTTAAAGCTAGGAGTTTAAAAATAAATCTTAAATGCCATAACATTAATATGCTTCATTTATTTTATTTGTTTTAATGCTGAAGACTTATCATTAACATCCACAATTATCGTTAATATCTTCAGCGTGAAGCTATTTTCTATTGAAAATCGCACTTCACTAAAGCTCTCCAATTTTTTACATTGTGTAAACTGAAACAATATCTAGAAGAGACAATCTCTACAGGCTTTGATAGAGGGCTAACTAGCGTAAAACTGAAACTATACCTATAAGAGACAATCTCTACAGGCTTTGATAGAGGTCATACTAGTGTAAACTGAAACAATGCCTATAAGAGATAATCTCAACATGCTTTGATTGAGGTCTTACTTGATTTTTGATTCTGTCTGAGAATATCTTGAAGAAAGGTTTTGTTATCCTCGTGAGGTGAGTCCATACACAGTAAGGCTTCAGCAGCCACATGGTGTCCATTGTGATAATATAGTCTCTCTCTTGGTTCTTCCTTGATCTTTGTTTGTTGTTCACAAGCATCCACTAAAACAAGAAAAAATAAAAAATTCAGATGATATGCAAGCAAAATTTTCAATTATAGGTCCATTCTGAGGATTCAAAAAGGTCTCACCTTTTCTTGAAGGTCTTATAAATCTAACTGAAAATAAAAAAAACATACACAGTGACCTAGATTTGTATAAAACTTGTATTAGGTCAAATGTGCAAGCATTAATTTGTCTGTGCAATAAAACTTGTCATGTTTTCATGTTTTTATTGAGGGACTGCTGCTTTGGTTGCTAGAATTCTCTTTTCTTTTACAGGGGCATATTAAGAAATCACAAATAATGTGCCCATAACAATTAGTAGTATCTTGTTTCAAGAGTTATAAATAGAAAACAGCTCAAGATTTAAGTTGACTAAAAATTTAAATATCTGAATAATTTCCCAAACTTTAAGGAAGGTCATTAGATATAATATTATAATGATCGGTAGACTCTAATTTACCATAGTTAAAGTTCATTCTTTCATAACAGTGAACCATTCACCTATGGTGTATTTAAATCCTTTGTTCTCATTATCAAATCAGGAAATATTACTTATACAATAGCTACTTTTATAAAGGTTCTTGGCAAGTCTCCGACATACTTCAAAGGAAAATTTGAAACAATGCGTTATCGTGATCTTAAAATAAAAATCTAGCTGCAGAAATAACATTAATTTCAGTAAGATTGTGAAAAATAGAATCAGATGTACTTTGATATTAAAATCTCATAAAAACATGTTTGTTATAAATCATGCAATTTCACTTTTCTTTAACATAATTGTTCCGCCTTTTCTCATAGGTCAACAACCTGACTGTCTATCCTTGTAAACAACTGTTGAGCATGAAATCATGGAAAATTATACATTCTCATATTCACTTTTCTACCAATTTACAACATGTGAACATAAATTCTTAATGACAAACTTCCGCAGTTGGTCATTTTTCAGTTTATTAATAGGATCGTTCATAATACCTAAATGATTATCTTGTGACAAAGTAAGACAACAAGGATCCTTTAAACTGATGACTTATAAAGGAAGAAATATATTTCCTTAAACTGTTCGTGATTCATTTCTGGTTTCCTAATTGTTTTTGATTGCTTGCGAGGTTACTCATAGGGGAAAAGAGGACATAAGAACAAAACACTCCAAACTATACACTTTTCTTGGAAAATTACTTAACATTAACAGAGTATCATGCATATTTTTAAACATTTTTTCAATGTTGTTTTAAATACTTATGAAAATATTACATTAAAAATACATCTCTCCTCTAAATCCCTCTACGTAAAAATAGTTTAACAATTTTTAATCCAAGTATGAGTAAAAATGTACTCAGCACATCGGAAATAATTTCTCTTCTAAATATGTGGTGACGGCTCAAGTTATGAAAACAAGTATTTATCTAGAAACTTAAATATAAAGCTTGTTATTCATAAGTTTTATTTCTTATAAACAATAGTTTTTACATTTTAATAATTCATTTCAAATCAATATTTCATCTATATATGGTAAACATAATACATCAATCCCAACATGACAAATGCATGAGGGCTGAATATTATCGGTATGCAGAACAATTAACATTAAAATACAAATGAATTATAGTCATCTTCATATATACTTAAACATTTATCTTTTGTTTATAAAAAAATAAAATATTGATAAAGATCAGTTACAATATAGTTGTATTTTATGCATGGCTGCAAGTGCATAGATAAAGATTCTGTTTTTTTTTTTATCAAACAAATTTTACAAGGTTGTTGTCAACTTTCTACTTTATCATAAGCTGCAGAGAAACAGCAGCCAACATTTTGTAACTTTTCACATAGTAGCAGCAAATAAATTATGTTGATAAATGCACAATGTAAAATACTTGGTGTAAATCATAGAGGATATATTACACCAGCAGCGTCATAACATTGTAATGAGGAACTACAATTTACCATAATTAAAGTAAACGGTTCCTATCACTCTTATACATCTAACTTGTCACTAACAAAAGGTCAAATATAATTAACTGCCACACTTGTATTTCTGGAGTTATCAAAGATTCTTTTATTTACATTTGAAAGTATTAGTAATAATCATTGATTCGAGATTTTAAAGTTTGCAAAATGAGCATTTAAGAAAGAAATAGTAGTTTTTTCTCCCATTTTAGACATGTTAGTTGAAGAGCAAGTCTAGTTACAGTCTTCATAAACATATCTTTAGGCATAATACATAACAGCCTGCTTTTTTTTGTTTTCATCAACAACTTAACTTCATTTTTTCACATACATGACATACCATTCAATGCTTTCCTGTATTCAAGATAGGAAATACCTAACATATTTTTTAATGCATTAAAATATTTTGCATACAGCCTATTTTTGAATTACAAATCTCCAAGAAAGTTGCATTATATAACATTAATGTCTTGAAATCAGTGCAAAAATATAGTTACAACAAAGGAAGACAGTCAATGTCACTAAATTAGGTCTGGTCAGTTCTGGACACATGTGATTGATTACCTGTCCCTCTCAAAACAATGCTTGTTATTATGGTGTAGGTGTGTATTAAAACAAACACATAACAGATTTAGTGATCATGGTCACAAATTAATGGCTATTGGTGTTTGGATCTCCCTGTAATGAGCAAAGTAACCAGATGCACATTTTTAGATGATTAACTTATTATCTGGTCAATTATTTCACGTACCCATGCACAACAGTCAGAATTGACCATTGCATGACTTTTCTGTAGTTGTATCAGGAACTACATGCATGTACAAAAATGTATAAAAGCACATTACTTCACAATTACCTTAGGAGTAAAAAGTATTATTGGTCAATTTTGCCATTAAACAAATCAATGAAAAAGTGGACAAGAAAAACAAAGTTTTCATAAACACTAACTAGTACACAAGTATTAAGTATGGTTTGAATGTTGTAAAAAAGTATATATTTATGAGGACTTTTCATAACCATTGTTGCTACTAATCTACATGTGAAATCAGTTAGGCAACTTGTAGAAGGACAATTAAAACACACTTCTCGTTGGATCATAATATTGAATGTTTTATTTATATATTTATCGCTAATGCATGCTGTGCAAGTTCATGCATACCTTTTCTCATGATGCAGCTATCACCTTTAAGCACTGTCATTTTATTGAGAATCTATAAAGACCTCTTATTTGTCTCTCGTTGAATGCAATAACAGAAGCTTTTTCCTCTTGTTACATGCTATTTTTCACAGGAGAGTATAAGAAACATAACAATTACTGCCAAAATTTGGTATCATGAAGTCACTTTACTGATAAAAGAACTTGTAAAACAACCACAAAACTGTCACTTAACTAACCGAATGGTGTTAATTAGTGCTATCAAAATACTCCCCTCCCCCTTTTTACCCCAAATCCAAAATCTAGCATATATGCACTAACCTACAATGTATCACACCACAACAAACGAAGGGATTTAATTCTCTTACATTAAAAGAGCTAAATGTATCAAAAAGTAACTTTGTCCCTTTACTATGTATAGAAATGAAAAGAATAGATTTAAGGATCAATGAGTGTGAGACCCAAAAATACCAAAAAATCAAACAGACCTATATAAACATACATACACCATGAAAAGCTTATACTTGATTGTCAAACAAGTCTGTATGTCCACAATAATTGTGTACTCTTTAATGTATCAAGTATCAATAAGTTATTCTTAGAAGCAAATGAATAATTTCATGGCCCTATTTTCTAAAAGTTTATGATCTTAAGACTACATATTTCAGTACAAAACTACTTACGAGTTATGTAACTGTTTTAATCTCTTAGGAATTGGAAGAGAAAATGAACTATAAATGAAGCAATTTTGGCTTCCTGACAAAGAAATTAAAACTGAAAGCTATTGAATAATAAACTGGCTAACAATAGTTTGATCATACAAAAGAGGAATATAGTTAGTTATAATAAAAGAACTGATAGTCGGTAAATCTCTTTTCCATTAATATCACAGAAAACTGCTGACATAGACAAATCTTGACTACAAATATTTTTATCCTCCAGAGGAAAGTCAAGACTTTTTAACATTATCAAGCATGTAATCTTCCTTTGACCTGTATCTATGAATGTAAAGCAGAAACCAAGACATTGTAGTCCCCCCGGGCGTGACTACGGAAACAAGACAAAAAATGACAACTTTGTTAATTTTGATCATTAACAATGAATATTTCTGTGTTTGAGTGGACCCTGGAGGGACTAAGTTGTACAATGGAGAATGCCCCCACGACTATATTATATTAACAAAGTCGTCACCAGCGACAAAATTGTCAAGATCACCGACCTAGATATACTAGTAAGGTTGTCCTTGGGCTTTTTCCAACATACATATGTAAACTTGGAATTAATGGTAATTACATACGGTACATGTTTGTCAATAGTCGTGTAGGTACAACAACATATGTGAGTTTGATTCATTCAACATGCTCCACATGTACATATACATTTTTTGTAACACCAGTGCTAATAAATCCACTTCAAAATTTACTAAATCCCCTGAATTTGTTCACTTTTTAAAATTTGTTTAAATACTACAAAAACTGCTCAGTTTTAATAATTATTTTTAACCTCTGATGACTGTTTCTCATTCATATACATTTGTATATAAATATAATAAGCCAGAATTTCTATTACTTTAGAATGTAAATGTCCAATTCAAATCAAGGGCAGATAATAAATCATCAATTGAAATACATCTCAACACAGGCCTAATTCACTAAGACAAAAACAAAACACAACTGAGGCAAAATACATGACATTGAATGACTTAATAACCAACTCGCTTGACATAGATGGAATAAAGCTTATGTAGTTTGACCTAAGCTAATTAGAACAAGATTTTCAATGTTGCTCACCTGCGAAGATATATATATATATATATAAATACCATGGCTTCTGTTCATAAAACTTTTCTACGTACTCCAGTACTAAGTAAAGATTTATGACTGAAAGCCCCTGGAGTACATTAAGTTTCTTATAATTCTTCAACACACAAGAAAAAGATAAAGCAATGCAAACCATACTTATACAGAGAGCCTAAATGTACATGTACATGTATACTTGAGTTTCAAGATTTCCCATTTAAAGAGTGTAGAACTAACTAAATGTGTATTTGGAAACCATAAACAGTTCATTTCATGCATTTCAGAAAGGATTTTAAAAACCATGAAAATTGCCAGTTCATCAGGCCTTTACATTTGTGAAATATGTAGTTTATGTATACAAAATTATGTAATCTGCTTTTAGCAAAACAAATCATTAATCATAATACCTCTATCAACACCACAGTACTTTACTTCTAACATTTTTTCCCCTTATTTCTGCAGTAAAATCATTTTATCTGTAACCTTCGAGAGAGGTTGAATTCATAACAATTTATATGTACAAAAAATGCAAATTAAGGAAACCAAATTATTAATGCATTTGTGAGCTGGTCGTTTTTTTATTCAAAGATAACTTTAACTACTCCCAAAAAATATATTGAAATTCATAAAATCTTGCAAACTTTCAGACAACTTTTCTGTGTTTAGTTCTATAGAAAGCAAGAAATTTGAATAAATATGAGAATGAATAGAATGCACCACATAGGCCATGGAGCAGGTGTTCTGTATCTAAAGGTTGTCACATTTACTCAACTTATTAACAACATTTCTATGTGTAGGACTGAACATCTGTGCTGGCTTAAAAAAAAAACTCGAGAAAAAATTATTAAAAGTTTTGATAAAAATCTACTTTCTCAATTTTTTACATGTTTATACATATAAATGATCTCAATAAATTAGACCCTCCCTTTACAGATATGATAAAGAACTTTTCTGAAATATTATTTTAATTAATAAAATTACAATTTTTAACCCAAATCTAACATCAGTTATTATGTTGTTATTGCTGGTTAAATGCTGACACTGCACCATAAATAATGATGTTAGTCTTGTTGATTTGCCTGTTTTTAACATTTTTGATGGTGGTCAAGTAAACATTGAGGTAAAGTACTGTTCAACCCTAGTAATTGAGGAATCTAAGTCCCTCATTAACAAACAGCCCATCACTTACTGTATAACTATTAAATGGGGGAGATATGATCTCCCGACATAATACATTTATCTTGTTATCTCAAATTATGCTCTAAAATCTATTTATGTAAAACATTTTCAAGTTTTTAGAACTGAAAAGAAAGACATTTAAATGCTGAAAATTGCTATTATCAACCTGTTGACGAATCCTCAAGAAATTTAAATTTGATCATTATCAATTTCGCCCTTGATTGTTCCAATGAATTAGGACTTCCTTTAGTAGAAATTCAGACAAACTAAACAGGAACAATTCAAATTCTAAAGTCGTCATTTGAACTTCCAAGAATGTCAAGATAAAGCTTTTCATTTTGAACATATCTTTTTACCGACAGATATACTTATTATATCGTGTTATGAATACCTTTTCTTTCCATAAAAAGTAAAATGAAATAATATTGTTAGAAATAACCATGACACTAAAAAACATGACATGATAAAAAAAACTTGACAAGACAGGTTTAGATAATAGCTGGCTTGTCAAATTACTAGAATACATGATATGTATTTAAATCCTTTTGATTCTTATACATTATATTTCCGATTATAACCCACCCAACCTTGCGTAATGTCAACAGGAATGAATTGGGTGACGTCAAATATTAAAATGACTACTATCGTCACACCAAATTACTGCACAAAAAAAGTCGTCAGTTTAAATAAGTGCAAAATAATTTGAACATAAAATTCAATATCATAAGAATGATGAATCTCAACATTCAAAATTTGTGAAATGATGATTATTCTTAGGAAGCAATTAAATTTAAAATAGAAATTATACTTCCAAATTTTGTGAAAATGTGGCCTGAGGAAATTAACATTAAAAAATTCTCTGATTTTTTTCTTTACAATATCATCAAAATATGTATACCAACTTTTAATAAAACTACATTTTTCAGTGTACCCAACATAAATGTACATAAAATTCAAATTACTTTATTTTTCCATTCAATGTTCATACATGTAGCTGTTTTCGAAAAAAAAAAAATCTGAATTAAAAAGAGTACTGAAAAAAGGAAGGTTAAAACAGAGAGCAATATATAAGAAAACTTACAATATCTTGTTAGAAGTTTCTTTTTGTAGGTTTTAGCACTACTAGTGTCTTTTTTAGATTCTCCAAAATCAAGTCCTTGGTCAATTGAACTATCTTCCGACATTACAGACTCACGTCTCACCTTTTTCATAGATAAATCTAACACTGGAGACGTTTCATAATCCATCGGAGATATATAATTAGCGGCAATTCTGTAATCCATCATTTTTATTTTTAAAGAACTGTAACTTTTGAGGCAATTTCGATTTCTTCACTTTTTAATTTATTCCTTAAAACCTTGTTTTTAAAAAACAGTATTTACTATTTCAAAAATCTAAATGCAATATTTTGTCCAGTGAAATATTGCATGTTACTAGTTGATGTTAGTCCTCACAAATATTGACAAAAATAGGTAGTCTTCTTTAAATGATGTGTTACACACTAGTCACACAAACAAATCAATTAAATATAAAAAAATCCACATGTGTTTTCTATAATATGTTACTAATGTCCAATATTCCAAGTAATAAATTTCCAATTTGAGTAAAATTGTCAATAATTGTTAATCAGTGACAATCTGTCTTGCTTACACATACCTCTGTGAGATAGGAAGTCAGTTATGTCAAACAACAACCATGCATAGGAAGTAAACTATAGCTGACAGTCACATGACCTCCTTTTCTAGGTCATATACAGTGTAGGAAATATGTTTGCCGATATGAATACCTTGTATACAAGTAGGAAATGAATTACCTTGATAAAGTGACAAAAACAGCTCAAGGGGGATTAAGATTAGGTAAAATTTATATTCAATATCAAAAGTATTGAATAATGAAAAAGGCTTTTGTTAATGGGGGGATATAGGTGTATTTAGTGAGAACAGGTGAATACAGGTAAAAATCACTTCACACACTGATAGGTAATAAGGAAACAGGATAAGATAAAAATTGTATATCTTGTTTTTAAAGTCTATGTGTGTGTCATAAGTAAATTATTACTTAGGTGATCATAAACAAAACACATTAAATCTAACACACCTATAATGTACCTAACTTGAAGGTGCAAAGGTGAAATACTAATGTATTAATATCAAGGTTTTAAATCTCATAGTTTAATCCTTTTTACAAGTGTACACAAAATATAAGGACTGTCCGGCTGTATTAGAAGAGAGAAGTAGGGGAACCTGTACAGTAGCAATATCTGGTATTTTTCAACTGACAAAATTACATTTAAAAAGAACCAAAACAAAGCGTTGTCCAAATTGAAATCCATAACAACACTGAACAATCCCCCCTAAATTCTTAAACAGGGAGTAAGGATATGTCTTCTTTAGTTATATATCATAAAAAAGAAAAGAAAAAAGAATGGTATGATTGCCAATGAGACAATGCTGAACCAAATGTTTGAGTCTTTATTTTTTTTCTATGACTGCCAGATAGATGTAGGTGTAAAACATAAGATTTTTTGATTTATTAGAGGCACAGATTTAAGGAGAGACAGTGTTTAGCCCCCTTATGGAGCTATATATATGGATACAGATACTGATCCAGGATTTTGAAAAATAAGAGGGGAGCCAAACTAGACAATGTTTGAAGGTTGAGAGAGGGAAATGCAAAAACTCTATGAATTGACTATATTTATACCTTCATAAGAGGGAGCCTGCACATCCCCTACCTCTACCTAAATCTGCCTTTGGGTTTATGCCTTGTTGGTGCGCCCTCCCCCTTTTTAAAATCTCGTTTTTTTTCCAATATTTTACACAAAATTACTGATAAATGCTTCTTAAAAGAGGTGTGCCTTCATTAAAATATAAGCTAATTTCACATCATTTCCATCAATTACTGTAAATTCAGAAACTTTTGTGGGTACTTATAATCATGATCATGAAGATTGTTAAACAATGGTTAATACATCCCCCTTTTTTTTTTAATAAATTATGTGAACATTGCATGGTGTTCTGGGGGGTTTGAACCCCCTTTAGAAATTGTTGAATCTGCATCTGTGTATCATTTGGTTGCTGTTCCGTAGAGGTGTACCATTTCCTTTTAATTACTAATAGAAAAACCAGGGAAAGATAAACATGTTTTGGCAGCTTAATTAAAATTCTTTACTGTTTAGGAGTTGTTAATCAAAAATGCAAATGACTGAACCCTTGTGACCTTTACTGATGCATAATCCCGCTATTGCTAAATGGAATACACTACAAAAACACCTACATGCTCCTAGAAACTTTAAATTGGGTCAAGGATATTATAAAGGAAATTGAAACAGATTTTCTTAGAATTTATGACATTATCCCTTGTATCATATGTAAATTAATATGAGAAAACCTGAAAAGTAGACAAATTACTCGATAAAGTTTCCTGTTCTTAAATGTTTTAATCCATTGAGTTCTTAATATAAGGGAGATAATTCAGATTCAGATGCTGACAAAATCAATATCATGATATTCACTTCCCATCATCGCATGGACAAGGACAATCAACTTGTATAACATACTACATATTTGTGACCTGTAAGCCAATAATAATTTAAACAATAAACCTTGTATTAAAATGGCATTTGAACAATTGATCATAAACAAAAGCAGTGTTTGCAGAATATTTTACTTTAGAATAGTAAACTTTTATTGACTGAACATACTCATTAAATAACAGGAATTATAAAAGTACCGCATTAACCATACACAATCAATTGTACTGGGTTAATAATCAATTGAATAAAGTTTGATGCTTACTTCAGAACACACTTCCTGTTTATTTCAAAAGTACCGATGGTTTGACGAGATATTGATTGTATCATTTAAATATGGCTTTATTTATCATTAAACAAAAAAACAAAAAAATATTGTAGACTTTTCTTATTGACTAAAATAGCAAGTCATGCATTCATTCATATTAATCATAAATGTATTTCTGTAAGTTTGTATCAAATGATCATCTGCATAGAACTAATAACTGTCATTCCATAAATTATGGTTTTCTCAAAATAATATCATAAAATATGTATTTTTTACAATATGTATAAAAACTAAAGAATTGTTTGTCATCTCTTGAATAGGTCAAATTTGTATTGTCATTTACTAACTGTATGTTGTTCTAAGAAACATCTCATCATCGTACATAAATATTTTAATTTAAAATATGGTAATTTTTGGGAAATGTTCAATATTTTTTTCAAAATTTGAAAGTCAAATGAACATACATCTATCACAAATAAGGAAAGAAACATGGCCATATTTTTTTTTATTACTTTCAAAAATCAAAAGTTATAATAAAATAATTAGAAAAAATATATTTATATTCAGTGTGGGTGTTTTTATAGTACAATATATACCTCATAAGATGTCATATAAACAAGATATAACAAAAGTCAATCTTACGTGACTATCGCTTAATTTTTCAACCTAAAAAAGAATGAACGACATTTGCTCGAAGCAATATCACTTTTATTACTAACAATTACCTAACCTGTCATTATAACATACATATTAATATAATTCAGCTCAAATACATAGAAAAACCGGAAACATTTTTCTTTGTAAACAACTTTTATCACGACTATAGCCCTGATCTTACGTCAGTACGAGATTTGATTCAAGAAAATTTCACAGTACATAGATTACCTGTAGTACACTCTTTATATGATTCACAAGACTGTCACATGAAAAATTAGGAGTGCTTAAATGTTGACTTTCTTGTCCGATTTTGCAAGCAGTTAAGTGCATTACGGGAAGAAAAAAAATTAACTGTACTGAAGTGTCCCTCCATTCAGGATTTCCTCGGTGAACACTTATTAGATGACAAAACAATAGAGTCCATATTTGAGAAATTTATGTGTACATATTTGTCCTTTAAGTAGATAGCCCAGTACAAAGTACTGATAGTCTTGCTTTTTATTGTAGCAACTGAAGAAAATATTTGTTTTCGTTTTAAAGTTTCTTACTCCCGTTGAGAAGTCAATTTAAAATAAATTACAAGTCAGCTAATCAATTCTGATAGATGCACATCATAAGGCTTACTCTGAGTGCATTGAATATGCTTACTTTCTAAACTTCAATAGTAAAGGCAATTTATTAGTCTAAAAGCTGTCAACCCAAATAGAAAGCTTGCAGTGGAACATAGTTAGCAACAGATAACAATAAGCTGTTTTTGTCTATACATATTATATGACATACCCTGCTGTCAAGAGGGAATCATCTAGTATTGTTAGCAAAGTTATAGAGAATACATAAATAAGGTCAAGGAAATATGAAATGATTACCAAAGGCACATATCCATCCGAGACCAAAGGATGAGAAAGTCACAATAGGGCACTGCACCATTCAACAATGAGCAAAACCCAAACTTTTTAGTTATTTATTATAGTCACCAGCTGGACAAAATGTCAAAGAATTCAAGAGAAAACCAACAAACACAAATTTGTTGTTTTGTTTGTAGTTAATCTTCTTATACTATTAGCATTCATATACAAGAAACAGGTTGACCGTCTTTTGCCCAAGTACATTTGTTCGCATTTATTTTCAAGCACGAGTTCAAAAACCCTTCATTTCTTTCATACAAGTATACTGCATTTATTTTAGATGGTTATTATTTATTCCTAAAATCAGTGTCACACAATTAACACTACAATCAATGGTAGACTTCTTCAGATTAAAGACATCTACCAAGTTAGAAATTAGAGAGAGAATTATAGATAGCTTTTTTCTACCATAGAACTTGAGATCAAGGTGTTATGGAACTTTCGCTGGAACTTCAAAGAAATGTACCACATGACATTTGGAAAACAATATATCAACCATATTATAGTTCTAAGAATGGTAGTTTATATAAAACTTCTTGTTTGTTTGAGAATGGCTGGGAAAAAATAATTGATGAATTGTGCAAGCAGGTCAGTTTCTGACTCACGAAACTTAAATCTACATTAAAATCTCTTTACCCTACTATAAACTACAAAATGTTGCTGTTTTAGGTCAATCAGCTGCTGAATGTATGTTTAAATTTTTAATTGCAGTACATTTTATTCAGCATATGTTACAAACACATTAGTGAAGGTGCAGTTATACAAAGATGTTACATTACTTGTTATTTTTTTTTCATTCATAAAATTCACTGAACAATCCTTTTTGACTGAATACTTAATGATCTATTGCAATATGGTCACTTGAACATGTCCAGACTTTGCAGAAAAAGATTGAAAGAAGAATGGTTTATACAGAATGATACATAGAATAGAGTTGCGTCAAAGAAATAATGCTTTTTACTGTAAAACTACATAGTACTATTCAATATTTGTTATAGAAAATACAGAACCTAATATTTAAGTACAGGGTACTGTAAATTCAGAATTGTGAGGTTTTTATTATAGTGGGTGATAATCACATTTACCTGCAATCTGATATCTGATGTACATAAAAGTGTATGCAGAATTTCATGAAATTGCGATATTTTTTTTTCGCATTTTTGTCCTTTCTTCAAAAATTGCCATACAAAATGCACTCTATAATTTGTGAATTTACAGTAATAAATATATGACAACGGATACACCCTAAGGAAGGAAGAGAAAAAATGAGTTGTCACAGGTCAAAACACATGTTATGTATGACAAGGACTTGAGACTAACAATAACAAGACACATTTATCAGGTAGATAGTTCAGGTGTTAGCCAGGTAGATAATTATGTTCTGTTACAACATGTAAGGTAACAATAGAGTAACCATGTCTTACAATGAACTGACCAACAATGACGTCTTGTTATACATAATTCATTGTCTGTCTACTGTATGGTCAATTCAGATGTCCAGACCTGTGTCCAGACTTGAAAGATCAGGAAAGAATTGTATACTGTAAATTCAGAAATTATTGTGAGGTTTTTGTTATTGCGAAAAATGCAACAGGGTTACAATTGCAATAAATTAAACTCGCATTTGAAATCTTTTATATGAATTGAACAGGATGTCTCAAAATCGCGAAAATTAAAATCACATTTTAGTCAAAAATGACAAAATCGCAATAATAAATGCATGCAATAATTTCTGAATTTACAGTATACTGGTACCATATCAGTACTTGTATTACACAATCTCTAATAAGCATGCAAACTATTCAAGAAAAGCATAAACTATGAACAGAGCTTGGAGAAAATGGAAAAATAGAATAGAGAATGAAAACAGGGAATGTGTCAAAGAGACAACAATCTGACCAAAATGGCAGAAAACTGCCCAAGGCCACCAATGGGTCTTCATTACCCTTCAACACAATTGACACTTCGGGTGAAATAGAAGGAACCAACAACCCAACAATAAAAGTACACCAAAATAAGACTTCACGATTTTACTAAATGGTCTACACCATATATGTGAAAGTCTAAATTACAGAGCCTATATTATCTAGGTGAGATGTTAATGAATTCATTGCAGTCTGTTTCAACCTGTTAGGTTATTAACCTGTTTCAAGGTCTGCACTGTTTAATCTGCATCAGTAGACTAAGTATATAATAGTGTTATCGATATGTCTAAGAATCAATCAAGGTCATTTGTAGAGGGCATGAGCCAGGTGTGAAAAAAACTTTAGTGCTAAAAGAGCTTTAGCCCTTGAAACGCTTTAGAAATTCTAGTAATCTTTCCGGAAAAAAAATATATGAAAAATCGAGGACCCTTTTAATATTTTAACAACCACCATGCAATAAGAAATCTAAAATTGTCCTATTAAAATTTACATGTACAAATGTATTTACTATTTAAACACCTTACTAAAACATGGTTAACTACACCTTCTTATAGCAACCCTAAGGTTTTTTGGACATCAGTATTAGAAAATATATCAAATTATTAAATCATTTCAAAAATTCAATATAGCTAAGCTGTATCAATTTCTTAATTATTCAGAACATCACTTTTATTTTTTATCTCTGCATTAGAACATACACTTCAGTAACCAGGATACACTTGTTACCAGGAAAACATTTAAAAGTCATTTTCTACATTGTTCTTAAGAGACAATCCATATACAAGTTCTATATAACCCTAACCCTTTTAAGAGACAATTATATATATAGCCTCTTAATATAAGCACATCTAAATATAAAAACAATGCAAGAAAAAATTCACCAGGCTGCAAATTTGAGTATGATGTGAAACCCCAATCCAGTTTTATATCTGTTGACAAGACAACTGAACATTCTCTGAAGAGTTGCCACTAGACAACATCAGACTTCAAGATACTAAATGTGTCTGCTTTAAAATGAACGGCCATCAAATGAGGTTTAAGTACAACAGACAAATCTCGTCAGATCTCACAAAATGTCCTCTTTCCTCTTTTTTCCCCTGTAAAAGTACCCAGCTTAACCTTTGTTTTACTTTTGGTCTTGTTTTATCTGTATAGGGACAATATAAGTACACGTCTTAACCTATGTCTTACTTTTGGTCTTGTTTTATCTGTATAGGGACAATATAAGTACACGTCTTAACCTATGTCTTACTTTTGGTCTTGTTTTATCTGTATAGGGACAATATAAGTACACGTCTTAACCTATGTCTTACTTTTGGTCTTGTTTTATCTGTATAGGGACAATATAAGTACACGTCTTAACCTATTTGTACAGATCTGTACAATTCTCCTTCACGGGAACTCATCAGTGAAGCAAACATTCTATTGTTAAGGTTAAAGAATGTTATAACAAAAGATGGTATTTCTGGTCCGTCTAAGGTAAACATTTTATGGTTGGGTGGACACGGAAATCTGATGCTTTTTTATTACCTGTTTCCGCATTTATTGTTCTATAGACCTGGGACACATACAAAAGAAACACCACAGGTGTAAATGTAACTTGTTATAGCCCTGACAACAGTCTTAACATGACAAATCATTTTACCAAATCAAGTAGGCGGTGTGTAGTATTATTTAGGGCAATATTTTTTGCTAAGGTATACATTTATTGCCATTTTAAATAACAAAACCGTTTGATTGCCTGGCACTCATGTAACTGCGAAGAATGCTTAATTTTTTGTCTTCCCCTCCATATATCATAGCTAAACTGCAATAAAGATCCATGTTATAATCACTTCTCTATTTGGTGACATTAATATTTCCTGTCATAAATTAAATAGAATTTATGAATCAAATGTATGTTTAAATTAAACTACTCCCTTTTACAAGAATAAACAATTAATGCACCTTTATAAAGTTCAATCGACTTTACAGTCTATATTTTACTACTTGAAGAAAGTTAATACAATAGCAACCAAACAATAACCAAGATCAAATATTGGAACATTTCATATGGTTTATAAATGCACAACAACATTGCATATATTTTTATATGATATCATAGAGAAGTACCACTCCCCTCAATTCATTACAAGAAACTCAAAGGTTTCAATAATTGCTATGCTATCAAACTCTGAGCTCTGCCCAGGATAGTTTGGGCTTTTATTGTTTTTCTCAAGTCAAGAGTCAAGCTGGGGAATAACTTGTAAAATTTAGGTCCTGTAGCCCATTATATAATGTGGCTTAGTTGTACTTTCAATGTAAATATAGATTTTTGTTTTCATTTCTTCTGTTTGTTCAACGCTTCATACAATTGTACCACAGCTTTTAAAACAAACCTACCACATATTCATATTTGCATGTACCAACACATGTCTAGTTCCTATACTGCTATGATGGACTTATTCTTATGCCAATAGCATATCATATGTGTCTATGTTAAACTATACATACTGATGGGCTATGGGGCTATGTTGGACTACACATGCCTATGGCTAATGCCACTATGAAGTGCTAAAATCACATGCCTATAAATGGCATGTGCAGCTATGCTAGCTATAAACTACACATGCTTAAGTAGCTATTTATCTATTACAGGCTACACATGCCTTTGACCTAAGGCTGGACTTCAGACATGTCTATGCCAAACGATTGTAGTAAGATCTCATTGAAGCACCAAATGTGAACGGGGCAATACAAAGAGGGAGAAGATACCAGCGAACGGGGCAATACAAAGAGGAAGAAGATACCTGTGAACGGGGCAATACAAAGAGGGAGAAGATACCTGTGAACGGGGCAATACAAAGAGGAAGAAGATACCTGTGAACGGGGCAATACAAAGAGGGAGAAGATACCTGTGAACGGGGCAATACAAAGAGGGAGAAGATACCTGTGAAAGGGGCAATACAAAGAGGGAGAAGATACCTGTGAACGGGGCAATACAAAGAGGAAGAAGATACCTGTGAAAGGGGCAATACAAAGAGGGAGAAGATACCTGTAAACGGGGCAATACAAAGAGGGAGAAGATACCTGTGAACGGGGCAATACAAAGAGGGAGAAGATACCTGTGAAAGGGGCAATACAAAGAGGGAGAAGATACCTGTGAACGGGGCAATACAAAGAGGGAGAAGATACCTGTGAACGGGGCAATACAAAGAGGGAGAAGATACCTGTGAACGGGGCAATACAAAGAGGGAGAAGATACCTGTGAACGGGGCAATACAAGGAGGAAGAAGATACCTGTGAACGGGGCAATACAAAGAGGGAGAAGATACCTGTGAACGGGGCAATACAAAGAGGGAGAAGATACCTGTGAACGGGGCAATACAAAGAGGGAGAAGATACCTGTGAACTGGGCAATACAAAGAGGGAGAAGATACCTGTGAACGGGGCAATACAAAGAGGAAGAAGATACCTGTGAAAGGGGCAATACAAAATGATGTGAAAGAAAGATAAACACAAAACTATTGTAAAAGTGAAACAGTCAATGCAAACATCAGTAAACAAAATATTTCTACATAAATTCTTAATAGAACAGACTGAGCCATAGCAAATATTAAATCAATTTCTCTGTTTAAGGATTATGTCAGTAGACAAATTTTCATCATAAGATGTCTCCTAGCCTACATTTACTAATACAAATTATCTACAAAGAAAATGTACCTATTCATCTAAATAAACATTACTGCTTTCAATCTATAAATAGTACTAACTTATCAACCTCAAAAAATTACATGTTTTGTTTTTTTTTAAACTTTATAAAACGTGCCAAAAGTTCACAATGAATGTGTGGCAAATCAATGGGTAAAATGCTGTCATATATTTACATACATGTACAGGACATTAGCATTGGACCAAGTATATGTATGGTATAAATAACAACTTATATAACAAAACTGGTAGTGTCAGGGAGGTTGCAAAAATATTTACCACTTTATTTTCCCATAAAAAGGAAGATCAATATGTTGATTTAAAATTGTACAAACAATATGTTTACCACATATCTGATTATAAGTACTATAATATATTAAAGTCGGTTTAATGATAAAATGAGCTACAGGAAGTATAGCCAACAAAGGAATTATTATTAACTGGTTTGACTGAGGTTCAGTGTGGGGAAGTCAACATAATCAACTGAAGATATGGGGTAATTGTCAATAAAACAGCTACTCAACAACACTTGAACTAAATTAGAGGTCTCCAATAATTCATATTGCATTCACTACCCAAAATAGTAGCCTCAGCAGGGGTTCAAATTTTCATTAAATAATGAAAGGACCAAGAGTGGATCATAAGGCAGCAACCATAGCCCCCCCCCCCAGAAAATCAAATGGTTGCTGCCTAATGGCATAATCCATTTGATATTTTCAGTTTAAGGTCCTCCATAAGAAATTCCATGGTTCTGTTTAAAGCATCTATGTAAAGAATGGTGGGTCCTTGACTTTTGTAATCCAAACATAAAGAGTCAAGTTTAGAGTCCCCTATAAGAAAAGTCAGGTCCCATCCCTGATCTCAACTCAACAATTTTTAGAACCCCTGCACAGGGAACGATATAATGTACACTTTGGGTTATGAACTATGACTTCTACTTATGCTAGTGCCCTATGTCTTAAAAAGATACTTTTATACAGGCATAAACAATGCTATTTACCAATCACTATACTTTTAATATTGCAGTATATGCTACATGTATATATGCATATTTCAGTTTTGAGACCCAGAACTATTCAATAACCATTCAAATAAATAAGTCTAATGTTAGTAAACATGTAGCATATTGTCTGCAAAAATGCATGAAATATTTGCCACTGTTAGAACATCAAGCGAGAACAAAATCCATGCTGCAATTCATTATTGTATTTACTTTCACTAGCTATTTAAAGATAAAGAACATATCAATAAGGACAATTAACTTATATGTACTATTGTGCACTGATTATTTTTTTAGAGAAATAGTTGAAAAACTCAGGTGTAAATAAATTAGTGGTCTACTAGCATGTTCTTCATAGGACAGATGACTACTCTGATCATTGAACCGCATCTAATATATATGTGTTAGAACTGATGTTCCTGCCAAATATATGTGTATGTAGGCGTGAAATGTATATATAAAGTATTATTTATCTAATAGAAAATTAATGTTAATAGAAAATTATTCTTTTCACCTTTATATTTCCATATAAAATCGATTAAACAGAACTGCTTTATAAAGTATGAATTATAAACAATAATGGCATCTAACCAATCTGGTAGGAAAAACCATATAATAATAGTAGGTAAAACCAGTGACCACTTTCACATACATATATTGTATGTGTACAGAAGTACTATACTTTTAGTACATTAAGTTGCTTTTTCCCCCAGTCAAATACTTATAAAAAAATAATGGCATCTATCTGATCTGGCAGGGAAAACCATTTTATAATAATAGGTAAACAAGTTACCATATATGTACAGAAGTACTATACATTTAGTGCATAAAGTTGCTTTTTCCCCATTCAAATATCGAGTCAAATACTGAGTCCAATACCGGCACTCATCACTGATTTGATCAGTTTAATGTCATGTCTGTTCAATATAGCAAACTGAGACAACCTGTTGTTTGTGTAACTTTTTCAATGACCATTTGTCTGGCAGGATTAAAGATGTTTTCTTGATTATTAAGAATACAAGTTCAATAAATACTGATGTTTAACTATAATCCGAGTTAGATAACCTATTTCTATATTTGTCACATTTCTGCACCGATATCTGTCATAAACAAATTAAAAAAAGGCTAATACAAAAAGTTAGTATTTGAAAAAAAAAAATGGTAGATAGTTTTAGCTGTATTCTACAAAATAATAATTTGAAATAGCAATTATTGAACATATCTGTAAACAATTTCTGAAAACATTGACTTTTACTACGTACATGTATAGCTGCCAGATACATGTATGCCATAAATAGATTTGACATACAAGTTTAGTAACTAATGACTTTATTGCACCACCTTATATATGTAAATAAAATAATTCATCTTCCTAGAAACACTAAACTTGACCTGGGCATGATCTATATTCTCATTTTTGCAATACACAAGCAAACGCAAAACCTAAGGGACATGCACAGAAAAAAGGGGAGAAGGGTATTAAGGTAACAATAGAAACACTTTAGTCAAAAGAAAAACAAACCACAGACAACACACTACCTAAAAACAATGATACACAATGGCTATAAAAACAACAGACAACAAAATTACTAAAAAAAACAACCAACAATCCAATGAATAAAGTAATACAACAAATTCGAAAAACATAATGGCTAAAAAGCAACACACAACACAACATGCACAATGGCAAAACACAACAACAGACAAACAACTATCAAGAAAATGCTGCCAAAGTATATTTTTCTATTGATATGAAAGTAGGGATTCTGGCTAACAACTTGAACAGTTGCATATATGTGACTTTTAATTGAGGTGATTCTGAGTTCAACATTGTAAAAATGTCTTTGTATATAGGGAATATAACAGGCAATAGTCTGTGCACATTGTTTAAATATATACTTCAATAGGTTAAGCCAAATGTCTTCTTTTCTAAGAAGTAGTTCGTACATTATACATTTTTTTTAACAAAGTCACTCTCTTCCACTTTAAGATCTCACAAGCATTTAAATTTTCCCTAATTATCCTAATTTTTACTTATGAAGTACTTGAATCTCTCTTTCAATCAGTACTTAAATCTCCCAATTTCCCCCTATGGACCTCTATTTTAACAAACTGGTACTTGAAAAGAATGTCTTCCTCTTGTCATTTCCTTTAATAAGATGACACCCAATTATTTTAGGCTACTTACAACAAACATGCCTATCGCACTTAGAAACCAGTTGATACCCCT
Source organism: Mytilus galloprovincialis (assembly GCF_965363235.1). Lineage (NCBI taxonomy): Eukaryota > Metazoa > Mollusca > Bivalvia > Mytilida > Mytilidae > Mytilus > Mytilus galloprovincialis. Next base: position 37,869,373 of record NC_134845.1, on the reverse strand, counting down.
TAAGGCCACTTGTAGCTAAAAATATCTGTTTTACTACCTCGGGTTGTTGAACCATCGACACACCGACCAATATTTGGGTCATTTGGAACAAAATAAATCTACAATGGTTTAAAGGACATGATAAACATCTACTGTATACTATATAAAAGCTTTAAATTTTGTAGGTAAATACAAAAATGAATAGCCTCAGAGGCTATTAAGGTTAAACGCTCAATATAAAATTGTCTATTTAAGCAAAATAACCTTGTTATAACATGTTTGAGCGAAGGATAAGTGTTCAGCTGTTCCTGATTCATTATCAATGATTTATTTTTTTATATCACTAGAATATTAAAATATTTGTTCATTCATATATAACAAATTTGCATAAGTCAACCTTCAAGTGAAAATTTACTGTCAGAAAACCAGCCTCCAAACCTATTACATATACAAATCTATACTTAACTAGCTCTACAATTATAAACTTAGCTATAACTCCAACCTAACCATAATTGTAAACTGAACCTGAAGTCCCTGACACTATTCATGCTTTACTTTAGTGACTAGTAAGTATAGGGACCTAAAATTATATAATATATAAAAAAAAAGATGTGGTATGATCGCCAACGAGACAACTCTCCACAAGAGACCAAATGACACAGAAAGTAACAATAATAACAAAGCAGAATATCTTTATGTAAAACAATATCAGTAAAACCAAGATCGATTTAAGTTTAATATTCATTTATGTGATTTCTTTTTGTTGTTTTCATGTATAAATTCTCATTTGTTTGAGAATCTTTCAAACTGACTTAACTTTGAAATACATTAACTGATTTTCAAAGGTTATTCAGAACAACATTCTTTAGCATTATCTGATATGCATAACATAATCAATGGAATAAAGAAATTTATGGAGACTTTTTCAGTTTCAAAGATGCACTAAGTAAATTAGAATTGTATGACAAGAAAAAACGAGAGGCTCTAAAGAGCCTGTGTCGCTCACCTTGGTCTATGTGAATATTAAACAATGGACACAAATGGATTCATGACAAAATTGTGTTTTGGTGATGGTGATGTGTTTGTAGATCTTACTTTACTAAACATTGTTGCTGCTTACAATTATCTCTATCTATAACAGTACTTTCTGTGGAAAATGTTATTGAAAATCTTCAAATTTTAAGAAAATTGTTAAAAATTGACTATGAAGGGCAATAACTCCTTAGGGGGTCAATTGATTATTTTGGTCATACTGACTTATTTTTAGTTCTTACTTTGCTGTACATTATTGCTGTTTACAGTTTATCTCTATCTATAATAATATTCAAGATAATAACAAAAAAAACAGCAAAATTTCCTCAAAATTACCAATTCAGGGGCAGCAACCTAACAACCGATTATCCGATTCATCTGAAAATTCCAGGGCAGATAGATCGTGACCTGATCAACAATTTTACTTCCTGTCAGATTTGCTCTTAATGCTTTGGTTTTTGAGTTATAAGCCAAAAACTGCATTTTACCCCATGTTCTATTTTTAGCCATGGCGGCCATCTTGGTTTGTTGGTCGAGTTACCGGACACATTTTTTTAACTAGATACCCCAATGATGATTATGGCTAAGTTTGGTTAAATTGGGCCCAGTAGTTTCAGAGGAGAAGATTTTTCTAAAAGATTACTAAGATTTACGAAAAATGGTTAAAAATTGACTATAAAGGGCAATAACTCCTAAAGTGGTCAACTGACCATTTTGGTCATGTTGACTTATTTGTACATCTTACTTTGCTGAACATTATTGCTGTTTAAAGTGTATCTCTATCTATAATAATATTCAAGATAATAACCAAAAACAGCAAAATTTCCTTAAAATTACAATTTCAGGGGCAGCAACCCAACAACGGAATGTCCGATTCATCTGAAAATTTCAGGGCAGATAGATCTTGACCTGATGAACAATATTACCCCATGTCAGATTTGCTCTAAATGCTTTGGTTTTTGAGTTATAAGCCAAAAACTGCATTTTACCCTATGTTCTATTTTTAGCCATGGCGGCCATCTTGGTTGGTTGGCCGGGTCACCGGACACATTTTTTAAACTAGATACCCCAATGATGATTATGGCCAAGTTTGGTTAAATTTGGCCCAGTAGTTTCAGAGGAGAAGATTTTTGTAAAAGTTAACGACGCCGGACGACGACAGACGACGGACGACGGACGCCAAGTGATGAGAAAAGCTCACTTGGCCCTTCGGGCCAGGTGAGCTAATAAAATGAACACACTTTTCTTTGATATACCCCCCTTTTCTCATTGAAAAGCAGAAGTCATTTATTAGAGAAGAAACTTATATATATCTATATCAGGAACATTACTGTAGATGTTATTTCTTCATACCACAGAGAAGAAGTGGAGCAACTAAAACCAAAATACTGAAACTGAAATTGAAAAGACTGAACATGGCTGAATGAAAAACAGTAAATAACACAATGCACATACAGATTAACAATGTTTTGTGTGTTTTCAGTTGACAGAAATAAATGTCGTGATATGAGTTAAAACAGGATAAGCCTTCAATATTCTTCTGATATTAGAAGCCTTTTAAATAATAATTTTCATTGATTAAGTCTGGTAACCATGACAACTTGCAATGGTTTAATATATCAAAGAAAAATAATAGTTATTGATCCTAAGACTTTAAAAGTCATGAGTAGATTTTTCTTAAAACTTGATATGGTATAATGTTTGTTAAAACACATTAAAATGTAACAGATTTGATGCACACCATTGTAGTAAAGCATCACTGATCTGAATCAGCTGTCCAGTAGTTATATAATTAGCTATGACATAATAATCTTTAAATATTTATGTCAAACAATGTTCACAACTGATACCCAGTGGCGGATCCAGAAATTTTCTTAAGTGGGGACCCACTGACTGCCTTAGAAGGGGCATGCTCCGGTCATGCTTCAGTGATTCCCTATTCAATCAACCAAATTTTTCCCAGAAAAGGAGGGGCGGGGCCCAGGCCTCCTGGGTCCCCCTCTAAATCCACCTCTGATACCTCATCTGAACTAGTACTAATAGAATACCTTACTTAGCACTAATAGAATAAGGTACAATGATAAGTGTTGAAAAAAGCACAAAAGTAACTCTTTCATCTGCAATTAGTCAGCCCACTTGTGTGTTCCTTCACATTACTTAAAAGACTTCATTAACATGTTGGACCAATTTCTTATTCAATGAAAATGGTGAAGGTGTAAGCCATAATGGACATAAAGCAGAATTGTAAAAAAATAAAAACAAAAAATCTTTTTCTCCCAAATTCATAGCAATGGACCAGCTGAATCTCACTACAGAATACAGATTTTGTTTTGAATTAAAGGATTGAAAAATTGTTAGAAAAAATTTGTTTCAACATTTTGTTTAAACATTTCACAATTAATGTTAAGGGATTCATCACAAGTATGCTTTATTCATCTCCAACAACATTAAATTTGGAAAGGTCAAAAAACAAAACAATCATTTGCAAAGCAGCGGATTCATCAATTAAAAAAACAAACAAACATGGTTTCCCTTCCCATTTAAGGCTTGATAAAACCTTGACAAACCAGAATTTTACAAAATGATTTATAACCCCAATTGATTTTCAGGTTTTTGTTTTAAATTATTACAAAACTCTCAATCATATTATAAAACGCATTTTACAACATCTGAGAGAAATTATTATTTAATATCATACAGAGCGATTCTTAAAATAGATCAGCAATAAACTTCTTACACGACAGATGGGAGAAACAAATAATCAATATCTAGTTCCGTTCTATCTCCAATTAAATTCTTATTTCAAATACCATAATAATGTTTGAATTATGAGGATAATGATGTCAAGCAATAATAAAAAAATACTGTCATGTGACTGGTTGACATTTAATATTATTACATAAGAGAAAACTTTTATTAAATTGTCTTCATCAAATGGAATTAGAAAACATACTTTTTTAATATTTGAGGACCCTTCAGCACCAAAAATTTGGTCAAGGCCACCTTTATACAAGTAATGGAAAAAAATGAAATTCAGATTATGTGCAAAGGGAGTTAACTCTAGCATATTGCAGATCATTCCAATAGTATCTTGGGCAAACAAATAATCAATGGAATACACTTTAACAGAGGATAATTTAAAATCTTAATTAAGCTAAATAAATTATATGTTAAAAATGTCATTTTAAACTACAGTCTTAATTTTGCAAGATTTAATTTTATCCTTTTTTGGTCCAAGTGTAATAAAACACTATTTTACAAGGACACTTAACACCTATTTTAAAAGTGTCATATTCTACCAGCTTATATACCCATGACATTTATTTTTTTCCACCAAAGAAGCAAATTAACAGGAAAATCAGTAAAAAAACAAATTAAAATTGTCCTTGACTTTAGTAAATGTGTTTTTTAAAACAACATTAACACCAGATCAGGCTGATGTAACTGTCAAAGCAAGGCTATAATATTATCATGATGTAAGGGGAGTAATCCTGGTCAAAAAAACAAGTCATTAAACTGAAAATGATTAGGATTGTCTCCCTTGTCACATACATAGTAACTATGCATAAAACCTATAAAAGTTCTGACAGAGAAAACTGATTCTTAATAAATCTGGTTATCTTGAAAAGTAAGTTTGTTCATTTACAAGTTTGTCTTAAATCTGATGCTTAATCAATTAAACCTCAGAACCTGATTATACCATTCTTTTATTATAGACAAAAACATTCTTTTATGGAATCTTAGTCAGATTGTACATTGTACTAATTTCCTTGAAATCATTAGAATCTCAAATGCTGAAGTTAACAGGTTTATCATTGATGCAGACCAGAAATATATAATAATTTAAAAATTGTGGTGACTTATGCCCTGTCACACATTGGCATATAGACCAGCGTGCACCAAACATACCGAGAAAATTGACAAAGTCGGTATACGTTAGCTGCACGCCGGAGTAACGCTAAGCAATTGTTAAACGTTCGTTGCATAAGTTTGAAGTATGTCAAAATACAAACGTATACACTTGGTGAATAGATAAATTATGATATGGTTAGAGAAGAAAAAACTTTTGACTTGTTAATCTTATACCCTGTTCACAGGAGAACTACTTTTCCCACCTACTTAGAAATGACATATGTTATTGATTGTAAAAATTGATTTTAGAATTGGAGTTATCTTCCTTAGTACATGTACATAGAATCTTAAGTAATAATTACTAGATTTATTTCACTTGACTGGGCAGGGTTTAAGAAGTTCGCCTGTTTAAGACCAGTCCATCTATAGACAGGAGTTTTGGGATGATCTCATCAATTAAGTGTCCAGTTATTCGTCCCATAGCATACACTCAGTTCTTTTGTTATGTGTTTGGTGACACTGATAGGTGATTAGAATTCAAATAGACTGCCCTTATGCAAATTAAAACATAAGCTACGCCCAATCAGTTGAAATAACTTTGGTAATAATAGATTGTAATCAAAGAGCAAATTGCTCTGAGGGATACAATTGCCATTGTTTTTAATTGACACATGTATACATGTAGCTGGATAATATTATTTTCAAAACTAATTGAACTGCACATGTAAAATGTAATTTACGTAATCTGAATAGTTACAAAATAGCCAATCCTGGATATAAGTGTATGGACAATGTACTTATTGTGTTATATTTGTACTATCAATTCCAAGTTTACTTTCCACAGCAGTCACTGAGACTCAAGAGTGAGAGAAGATATTTCACTTCATATCTTATCACCTATTTTCCTACGTTAATTCTAGGAGGAACCCCATTCCTAACTCTTTAAATATTTATTTACTTTGGGTCAGTGGTCATGACTCTATTCTGTACACATTCCTCGGTTTAAATTGCGATCATGTTTAATATAATACGACGTTTAACGACAGAACGAGTTAATTTTTCCTGAAGTGTTGTATCAATCATTGTATTTCGATTCAAAATTGACAAAAGTTACTTCCGGAAGGGAAACAACTCGAAACGATAATATGGAAGACTCCATTTCACCTGAAGGGGTGTTGTAGTTACACCTTTACGATGTGGACTACATTCATTTTAATTTAAATGATACATATGATTTAAAATTATGCAACCACAATAACCCTTAATAGCAGACATAAATAAAAGGATCCCATGAGTTTAAAATTAATTAATTGAGTGGGGAATCCAGAGCAACCATTCAATCTAATACCCCAATCAAGAAAACTATACGCATGCGCATAATTATAATTAAAAAAATAATGTTAATTAAACAACCTAGATGGTTCGCTATTTATTTATGGAAGTACAATATCAAATATCAGTTTCATGACAGTGACATATAAGAAAAACTCCACTTCAGTTCTTATATGACAGAAATAGATATATCGGAATTTAAAGAACTCTTGCATTTTTATCAAAACTGGAGAATTCCCTCTGACGTGTTTCTAAATTTATAAAAAACACTAAATATAAATACTGCTTAATTCTGATTTTCCGTGTTGTCAAAAACATGAATATAAGTCAAGGGAAATATCAAACATGAAGATTATGAAAAGAACATAATATAGGAAGGTTGTTTAAGTTCAATCCCCTTGTTTGTGTTTAACTTTAAAAACAAGACAATCATAATAATCTGAGATGTTTCTTAATGTTTAAAATAAAGTGGTTGACGTGAGGGCATGGCCAATGGTTTAAGTCTACAAATTGCTTGAAAGCAATCGTATCCCAAAAATTAATTTTAGAATTGGAGTTATCTTCCTTAGTACATGTAATAAATTACACAGTTTCTAGTCAATATTATATTATCTAATTTTCTTTAAATTATGAGTACATTTAACAATATAAATGATTAAGTGGACTATGGTAATATCCTGTACAAAGATGCTACGTACTGTCAGTGGAAATGAAAAAAACTAAAAAACGCCAAAGTTAAAATAAAAAGATAAAAACAAAAAAGAAGATTTGCTTTGAGAACTTTATATATATATATCTCTTGTATACAAAGAAGCTTCTAAGTTTGGTAAAATTCTATGAAGGTTTGACAAAGTTATACAAGTTCTAAATATTTGACAGCCAAAAAAATTTGAATACACAATAAATAGCTGTGTTATGATCCACCAAAGATCTGTAAAAGAGATCTTAATGTAAATTCCATGACCATTTTGAAAAGTTATTGAAGTTTTTAAAATTAAAGTCCTCAACTGTTTATAAATATCAAATTAAGAAAGAATAATTTATAAATGGAAACGTAAAATTCAAATTTTTTTCAAGATGCTATTCCTTGATCAAGAAGAAAGTTTTTGAAGTTCTTCACCATCTATTAAGATTTGATGTTTATGATGTATAAAAAAACAGAACTCTGAAATGTGATTTACTGGTAAAACATAACTAATAAGTAACTTATCCAATTATTAATCCATTTATCTGTAAGATACAACAAAATTACTAATAAAAAAATCCTTTTCAAAATATCCCCAGATGCTATCTCATGATTGTGAAGCAGCTTCTATCCATAATTCTTAAAATTTCAATAATGTTTGACAAAATTATTGAAGTCTTAAAAAACTTTAATTTCAGACAGAACATGTTTTAATTGTTGACAATATATATATCTAGCATTGTTACATCTTCCCGTTGTTACTCTCCTTACAATCAAGACCAAACAAGTAGAAAAATGACTACTGAAAACCAACTTATATTCCAGGACACTTTATTTCACATCTACATGTAGCCCTTTCAAGCCCATTTGAAGCGATTTAATTTCCAGATTTTCAAATTTATAAATAAAGATCCAATTTTGAATATTTGCAACAATTCATTTTAGCATTAATTTTTTTCTCACGAAAATCCAGAAATTGCACTGTGTTCAATTACCTTGTTTACAGTATAAACACTATGATAAGTTATGGTTCTGAAGAAATGTCTGTCAGGATTTATTCACTAACTTATTTAAAACATCTAATTCTGAGAACTTGAAACATATATCAAGCAAAGAAAAATATGCCTGCTTCAGAATTTTATTTCTAAAAAAAAACATCTCTTTAAGTTTTACTGTAGTGTATGTTCATGTTTACTTTATAAGTTCAATATTTTTATTTATCTATATAAACCCAGTTTCAGCTCTTGTATTGAAGAAGTTTTATTGGGAGTACAAACAAATCAGTTACCAAATCTTGACAATCTAATAGAATTGAGATTATTTTTTACATCAGTTCAACTTGAACAAGTGACTTCATTTGGTGACTTCATATTGAATACATTGCTTACATGACTTCACTTTATTCTTGAAAACATCATTGAGGCAATGAGAGAACTGATCCAGAACTAGAAAATAACTTATTTGCACTTCCATTTCCCATTCAAAGATATTTTTTATCAATAAATAGTCAATGATAGTAGACAATATATAAGGGGTATTGTAAATTTTTCAGATTTAAAAGAATTTTAAGTCATATAACCCTAAAATGATGTGCTTTATATATGAATTGCTGTAGTGATGCTTTTTGACAGAAACTGCTCGATTACTATTAAAAAAAAAAATTTTAAAAAATGTTTATGTTGATATTATTCATGTTACCAAATGCTCCTGCAAAACACATTTAATTCTTTTATTGAGCATGAAAGTTTGAAACTATTCTTTTTTCTCCTTTCAAACTGCGTCTTTGATATGCTAAAAATACTATGTAACAGATTGAATCAAATGAAACCTTATGTCAAATAAATTAATCATTTGCACTGTATGCTGCAAAGTGATTATATTACATAATATGTTGTTCAATATGAGAATTAGTTAAAACAAAATACTATAGGTCAAGTACTTGTAGTAAATTTGACCTTTTTCTAGTATCTCAAGTGTTAATACCTATTAACAACACATAATTTCAGAACTTAAAAACTAAATGATGTGTTTGGGACTTTAATACTACTTCAAACTTTCCAAAACAAATATGTGCACAAAAAAATATAAATTCTTACCATAATTGTATAAATTTTGTGCTACAGATTTAATTCCAAATAGCTTTAGAATATATTTCCAAAATCCTGAACAGAAATGCTTTAAAACTGTACCTATTATCTCCCCTTAGTTTATTAACAACTGTTCAAGAAAAAAAAATTGTAAATTAATTTCATTGATTGGTGGTTGCAGAAGTAAAATTGACCAATCAAAATTGACAAGGAAGTAACCTCAATGAGCATGCTCAGATGATGGCAGAAAATCAATAGATCCATAGCATCTGTCAATGATCCTATTGAAATGATCATATGAAAGGTCGAAATGACTCTCACAGGGGTTGTGTTTTAATTGCACAATTACTTAGGTAAAATTTATTTCAAAAAATTGTAAGTCTACTCTTACTCCACTATGTAGAAAGATTTTTAAGTAATAAAGCCACTTTTACCATAAGTTTTCATACTGAAGATATCAAACTTCAATAATAGGACCCCTGCACGCCTAAAGATTAACTGAATCAAAATTTTATTTCAATTCACATCAGAACAACACATTTCAAGTTTATGCATTTTAAATATAAGTACCATATTTTAAATGTGCATCATATGTGTGGTACAAAAAACAATTAAGAATTATTATTGATTTTAGAATTTTCCTCTCACAGTACGTGGTTGATGCCCCCTCAAAACAAATTTATAACTAAAAAAACTGAAAGCTTGTGACCAATGTCACTAATGTGCATTTTAGAAGTGTGTCAACTTCTAAAAGAGAAGTGTGGTATAGATTATTTGTATTCCACAATGAATTTACATAAGATACAAAGAATAAATTATAGTCAATAGTGACCCCAATGCTACAGTGATGAATTACTTCAAAATAAATGAAGAATGAGTCCATTGGTCACAAATGATGGCCTAGCTTGCATATACATTGTAACCTTATAAAAAGACACAACTCTTAGAACGGTAAAAGTGACGTCATCCAATTTTAACTATGTTTTAGGGTGGTAAGAATTGAGTATTAAGTTTCACAACATTTCTTTGAGACAAACTAAAGTTGGATGAAAACTATTTTTTAACGTATGCATGTAGACTGACAAAGGTAACTGCTGTGACGAGGAAATAAAAACTTGTAACAGGGTTCACCTTGTGTAAGATGCTGTGCTAGCCTCAATATTTATGTATATTGCCCAGCTGATGTTGCCAAAAACATTACCAGCATGCAAGTTTTATTGCCAAGATAATTGTTCCAAGATATTAACTGAAATGCCCATTTCAATTGTGACATGCATCACACTTTCTTTTCCATAATTTGGAAGTCAGTATGAGTTTTGTTCAATGTTGAAGACCATAAGGTAACCTGTAGTTATAATTTCTACTTCATTTGGTCTTTGGCGGAGAGTTGTATCATGGTAGGCAATCATACCACATCCTCATATTTTTATACCAAGTTTTGAAATACATGTACTCTCCTGACAAGTGTGCCAATTATGCAACAGAGTAAATTTTCTAATTGCTAAAGGTATGTTTTTAATTAAGTAAAGTGTTATAAATTCGTAAAAGAGATCTATGACTTGTATTTATAAAGTATGCATTATTTAAAATTGACCCCTGTCAATGTTTATCAACTCTTGCTGATTAGAACTATTCACCAAAGACCAACTGTCTAACACAAATTTCTGTTCTATAGTAAAGTAAAAACCTGCAAGGTCTATAGATAAGACATTAATCAGGCTATGGATTTAGATATTTATCAAAGACCTAAATTTTATTTTCACTTTGAACACTGCTTTTCAGAGAAAAAAAAGATAAAATTACTAATTAGTTTAAGGGCAGAGAAAAAATAAATTAAAAAAGAATGTGTCTAAGACATGAATGCTCAAGCTTTGCAATTTCAAAAAGACTCACTCCCAAAATTTGAACTCTGTACGTCAGCAAGTTGTTTTGATTCTCAGGAATTGTAAGCATGGGAAGGCCAAATAAAAAAGTATTTGTGGTTCCAGTTACAGCTGAAAAAAAGTTAGGGTAGGTAGGTAGGGATTTTTTTTTATTTTATGTTTTGTTTTTTACATTGAGTCTATGGGAGCAATGTTCCGACTTTAACAGTGCTTAATGAAAAATGACAATAAAATCTTTAGGATAGGCTATTTTTAAGCCGAAAAAGTAGGGACGGTAGGGTTACTGGAACCACAAATATATTTTTATTTGGCCTAAGTGAGTTTCATAAAATTTGCAAGAGGCAAAATTTAGTTAAGAGTACAATGAGGAAAATGGGACGGACAGAGATTAAGGGTAACACTTAATGCCCCAATTGACAATGTTGACTATATCAAACGGGGCCATAAAAATATAGTTCAACTTCTGTTTCTTGCTGCCCATCCATCCCCAAATATTCATGACTACTACTACTATAGCATATTTTAGGGACATTTTGGGTTCAGCACTGTTAAGGTAGAAATTTTTCATTTAGCATATTTGAAGTCAAGAACAATCAATTCATGTACATAATTGCTTCATAAATATTTGTGTGAAAAAGAGGTTCATTGTGCATGCATTGCCAAAGAGTTGACATTGAAAGAAGGACCAAAAATGATAGAATTACATTTCTTTTTTTCAATTACAATAACATTGACAAATAACTGATGACCTTTCTCAAAATAACATACCCTAATCAGTATACAAAATAACAGATTTGTACACATGATAAAGATTTGTCATGACCAAACAATGACAAGAAAAATTTAAAACATTATTTGTATAAAGTTTTCTAACATTTAGAGAGGTTGACATTGAAGAAATTATATACAATAATTTTTCAATGTTTGGATTATGCAACTCCTCTTTGTATGAAGGTGACACAAAGAATATTACAATTTCAGAAAAATGAGACAACAAAAAATATAAACATACAGTTGGTCAATCAAATGTGAAGATGTATTACACTTTTTTCTGTCAACAGTGTCTTTTCTTACACAAGTATTTTTGTTTTGTTTATGCACGTGGTATCACCTGTGAACCACGTCGATTTTAATACAATATATACCGGCTAGGGTTTATTGGGTAAATCTGAAATTATATGTAAAATGATATCCGTCTTAGCTGGAGATGTTGTAAGTGGAACTTATCTAATAACATTGTTAAAGAAAAGATAATAAAAACAGAAGTTATAAACAGGAAATGATTTTTAAGTTCACTTCCTGGTGTTGTCTGATAACGGTAAACAATGTCAACTTAAATAAACAGACAGTACATTGTTTAGAATTACATAGATATTTCCAGTCGTCATGTTTTATGATTTTTACCTGCTTGAATCAAAAGTTCAAGACCTAAACTTCGTTTCTTCTCTGTTCTTTCCATGTTTCATTGAACAAACAGGCCTCCGCGTGTTTACTTGCAGAAGCCGGAAATGAAATTCTATACAACAAAGTTCCCAAAATAACGTGTATCCAATACACTAATTTGACCTAAATATTAAGAATCAAGTATTTACCAATGCTTTATATAAAAGATAAAACGATGCTTATATTTTATACTAATATAAATTAAAGATTAGTAATGCTTGTCTTTTGTGTATTGCTTTTGCGTAGTAATTCCTGAAGAAAGATGCAAAGGCGCTAGAGATATGAAACTTCTTTGTAAATTTTGACCTTAATGTCATGAGGTCAATCAAAAAAGGTCTACATTGTGTAAAACTATTTTCATTAATAAAAACTTAAGGGGTACATGTTAGGGCAGTGTTGACTAACATTAAAATAGAACTATATGACTTTAAAAAGGTGTTTCAATTATTACATTTCTCTGCCTGTTCTAATAAACATCATGTTCTACAATGGGTCTATATGTATACATATTATAAGTGTGGCTGATGATGAAAATCTAAAATATTTCCAAACTTTGTTGAAATTGTTTTAGTTTACAATAACATTGGCCTACCATTATATTGATTGATACAGGAATGTGTATCTCTGACTCATTTGCACTACAGTGGCGGATCCAGAACTTTTCCTAAGGGGGGGCCCGCTCCAGTCATGCTTCAATGATTCCCTATATAATCAACCAAATTTTTCCCACAAAAGGGGGGGGTCCCGGGCCCCCCAGGGCCCCCCCCCTGGATCCGCCTATGCACTATCTTTTTATAAAAAAAAATATAGATATTTGATTGTTTGCTTCTTATTTTAAAAATGGCCAGTGTCAAATATTTCATGTGTTCAACCATAATACATGTACCACTGGTTCACTTTCATAATCATTGTATACATCTAAAGCTACCAACAATGCTTAATTAACAGTTTAAACAGAATAAATAATTTGGCTTATCAAAACCTGATTGAATTATTTAGATTGCTAATGCATAAACATGTATTGGTTTTTATTATTCTATATGAAAATTATTGAAATCAATCAATCTAAGGGCTAATTTATGCAACCTCTCCTTATCCAAAAAAAAAATGGTACACATTTTCAGGCAAGTGACTTTGACCTTTGGCTTCTACAGGACATTAATCCAGGAAGAGACATCTATATGATACTTAGAAAAAAATATATATATTTATACATGAAACTATTTAAAAAATTAATGTTCAAATTCTAATAAATATTTTTTTGTAACAAATTTAGGGTGTTTTTTTTAGCCAATTTTTAACTGTAATCATTCATCTAGGAACATATCCTACAGTTTGGTAAAGATAATTGTATAATACTCAACAGATCAGACTGTACTTTATTGAAATGTAGTCAAAGACTTATACTTTAACCTAAATTACATAATGCGAGTAATACATGCAGAAATATCTCAACTCATTGATTTAGAGCTCATTCATGGTGTTCCATTGGTGAATGTCTGAGTACCACTAGATTTGTTCCAGTGGTCAACATCTAAATGCAGCACTTATTGAAGAAGTATTGTAAAACACACGCTGGTCATTTAAAAAATGACAAGTGACACTTAAATTATAAATATGACAGAAACTATGTCAGCTACCAGCTTAAGTTTACTGTCAAGGCCAATCATTTGCTTTGGGCTCTTTGGTTCCATACACCAATAAATTAACCACATTAAAAATATAAAAATATACATAGGGTAAAACCCATTCTTACACTAAACTTACAATCTAGTAGATCATATGAATTTGCTCATGTAAATAAAGGGAGATATTAAAGTATTACAATGTACATGTATGTTTCAATGAGACAGCAAACTAGCATGATGAAAGACAAAATGCCATCTAGAGGTACGAATAATGTGTTCAACAAAAGGCAATGGTCAAGTTAAGTTTGGGATCAATTTAGCAGATACATGTACTACCAAAATTGTGCCATCATAACCAAATTATTTGAAGGTCAAATATTCTACGTTATACAAATGAAAACAATCAAATGAGGAGGCTCCCTACGTGGGACAAGTAGTAATGTTTAAACATATCATCCATGACCTCTTTACTATAAATATTTAAAAACATCATTAGACTTCAAATTCGAGATAACCTTCTTAACAAATAGTATAAACCTTAACATTGATGTACGGCTAACAACAATCAATCAATCTAAATAACCACTGACAAAACTGTAGTTTCTCTTCTCACTACAAACCTGCAAATGGCCTAAAAAGCTTTCTGCACATTAATATTGGTCAAACTCATTGTTACTAAACTAGTTATAATATATAATTGTAATACTTACAAAAAACATTTTTCCTCCATCTAACTCGCTTCCTTGGTTTCTTGGGCCTTACATAGATTGCTTCATCCTCGCTGTCTGAACAATCAGAATCTGTGAACACTCTCTCATTAACCTGACAGTCTACTCGCCATTCTTCATAAAACTTGGCACATTTACTGTTCTCTTCATCAAGGTCAAGGTTACACTCGTCATCATCGGTGAAAGCATGAAGCTTGTTGATATTGAGATCTGATAGTATTTCTGGTTCCGTCACCACAATGACAGAGGGACCAGTCTACAATGAAAAATTATTGTTTTAATTCAAGTTTTTGAGAGAAGAATGGGGCTTTAATGTAAAATATTTTACAAAAAAAATAAAAAAAGGGGGTGGTTTGTTCTCAGAGATACTAACAATGACTAATATTTTTTCCACCAAAGGTCAATCATTGACTGTTACATGGATTTTACACAAAAGATAACCTTTGAAGTAATAATTCACAGGAAAAGATTAAGGTTAACACAAGTAACAGTCAAGATTTATCCCCGAAAAATGGTCTAGGAAGAAATTTTACTCAAATTACTTGTAATACACATTAAAATCTCGACTTTGAGAAATCTATTGCTGTAGTGTGGTATTTTTAATCTTTCAAAATTTAATATATATATAGAAAAATATTTATCCCTTTCAGCATTTTTGGACTAAAGTACAAATTGTGACATGGGAGATAACTCTAAAAGTCTTACTTGAATTTAAGTTTTTTTATTGGTTTAGAATGGTGCTTAAATACCATTCTTAATAAATAGACATTTAATCATTCTCCCTTTAGTTTTTTAATGGCATAAAGTTCCACCGTATATAGCTGTACTTCCAAAGAAAGCAAATTGTTACCATATTTCATCTATTATATATATAATATATACCGGTATATGTTTTGATTGAGAATCACAATTAAGACTTAATTGATAAACTGTTACTGTTACAGGTGAAGACCTCCAATATAGATAAAACTAACATAAATTGTATATATTAGAAAATGCTATGAAGGCTATAATGTGTGGTGTATGAGTTTGGACAGATAGAAGTTATCTGTAATCATCAGCTGTTTCCACCAACAACAATGTTGATTTC
Organism: Mytilus galloprovincialis; assembly: GCF_965363235.1. Classification (NCBI taxonomy): domain Eukaryota; kingdom Metazoa; phylum Mollusca; class Bivalvia; order Mytilida; family Mytilidae; genus Mytilus; species Mytilus galloprovincialis. The sequence goes on along the minus strand of NC_134845.1, from coordinate 37,853,634 downwards.
CCAGAACAAAACTGATCATAGATGATACGAATGATGTGGTTGTTTTCCTAGAACATAACTGGTTTTATTTTACCAAATACAAGCATTTTTCAATTTTTTATAGTACTCATTTTTTAACACCAATATTGAAATGTAGCTTTTTGTCTAAATTTCTCATACACATTCCAAATGAAAAATGGAAAAACTGTTCAATTTTAGCATATTATAATAATCTAACCAAAAGGTTTTGTGAAGGTTTCCACTGAAGAATAATTCTTTTTATATACATCATTTTCAATTTTGCTGCACATTCATGTCAAAAAGAAATCAGTGTAAAATGAAATGGGTCAGAGATATTTTGTATTGATTATTTCCCTTTGACCAAAAAATATAATGAATCTTGATTAAAGGAAAAAGTGAGCAACATGTTTTTTGAAATCAAAAAGTTTCAGTTAAAAGGTTTTTTCTAGTTTTTTGTTTGTAGCAGTGCATGCCCCTGACACTCTCACTTTAAAATCCACACTCTTACCAAACAGAATTATATGTAGCTCTTTGTGTTCAAAAAATAACTTTTTTTCAATAATGCATGTACATGTAATATGGGTTCATTTATCTTTGTGGGAACCAGAGTGAGCTACTGTAATTTTGAAAAAGAAGCTGTTTTGAGGTAACATAATTATGGTAGTTTATGCCTGTGCTTATATCAAAAGTAACAAAAAGCTTTAGTAAACCTTGTACATTTACTTTTTTGTGGTTTACATCTAACAGTAAAATGCAAAATATAAATTGGTATCTCAAGAAAATATTATTTTTCACTATTAAGCCTACCAGACATTCAGGAGACATATCTGTGTCACTGTCCAAGTTGTATCTGTAAGAACCATTGGAATCATCCTCCGTCTCAGAGTCAGATGACAAGAATGGAGAGGAGAGGTGAAAATCCTCAACCTCTGTTGGTAACACATCGACCATCATCTAAAAAACAAAAACACAGGAATTAATATTAAATCCTTTCCAATAAGTCATGCATTTGAAATGTTATCATACAATATTGTTATTAGAAACTGCCTATTGAAGTATGGTCTTAGAGGTCCTATTCCATCATTGGCGCCAATTTAGTGGCGGATCCTGGAGAAACTACCCCCTCTTTTTTTATGATCAATGCAATTGAATTGGGACATATGGTTGGAACTCCCATTTTCAAATATGCTGGATCCCAACATACACAAAAGAGATACAGGGATCAAAATTGTTTATTTCTTTTCTGTGATTTGAACTAATATCAAAACTGACTATGACGGATACAAAGAGGCAAAGGCTTGTCAATAAAGCTCTGATACTTGCTCTTTTGGATACAGAATGTGGTGAAAAAATGACACTTAGATAATAAAGATACAGATTAATTCCATGTAAAAAAGGGGGGTGTCTTGAAGGTGCATACAGAAACAGATAAATGTTTCCACGGCTACATTATTATTATCAAGGTTACACAAAGGTCATTTATATCATCTTAAACAGCGGCAGTCAGTACAAATTGGCCTTATATCTGACTTAGGTCATTTATACCATCTCAAACTGAGGCAGTCAGTACAAATTGACCTTATATCTGAACCTATCAACATCCTAGACACTTCTAACTGACACAATAGGAAGTTCATCCTTGGCCTGCAGCCCTGTACTAAGATAAACTGTTATAGTCAGACCATCATATTTATAACTAAACTTGACAATAACTTGGCAAAACTCAAAACTAGATTAGGTCTGAATTTTGCACTTCAGAAATATCATTGATTATTATATTATGAACACTATTGACAATCAGGGTGTTTCCTATGTTTGCTATTAATGTATATAATGATCCATCTAGTGGTGTCTTAAAATAATATTTATTGGGATCATGCATGCAAGTAATAGCTGAGCATTTTTTTAAACTATAAACTTTTTTTTCATGGACACTTTTTTGCAGTATATTAGCCCTTACTGTAATGACTTTTTGGTCATGGATTTATATTTTGCAATGTTATAACTTTGTTGACATATATTATATAAAGGGATTCTTAGGTTTAAGAATGACATATTCACATTGTTTTTCTACTTAAGAAAATTGCATAATTGTAAATGACTTTGGGGAAAATAAGATTGTTTAAAGTTGTAACTGATTCTAACTTTATGTTTTATGACCCATTTAGAAGGGTATAGATTTAGAGATACTTGGCTGCATTATTTTCAAACTTTTTTTGATGCCCTTTTCAATGCATTCAAGGAACATATACAATAAAATTTAGCCTTGATACAATTGGTGACCAATTTGGAGGTCCAGACATTTACTTAATAAAATTCCAGTATTCAAGTCTACTTGGTTTAAGCATGGGAGTATTATATAAGTCAATATAATACTTCCATGGTCTAAGAATGCATCATATGATATATATATATATGGTTCAAACCTAGGATTGTTTACATACCAACTCAAATTAGTATGACATGTTTGTCTGGAATATTACCTAATTGTCACACATGCAATTCAATTGTGATGTTACTCTCTTTGTATACTTAAATATTACATGACAAGTCATTTGCATAATTTGCATAATTGAAAACAAATACCAGAGAAATAATAAATAAATAGTTTGATATAAACAAACAGACAGCAATCACAGAGTTGTATCTGCAGGACTTGTGACAGATGTTTTAAACACTATCAATGACAAACTCATTCTAAATAATCATATTACTGAGAACATAGTGTTTTATGTATTATTGATTCTGATGACAAATCCTATCGTATTACAGTATCATAGCATATTAATTTATGACCTTACCACGTTGTTTTTTGGGTATTCAAAATCCACAAATGTCACAAAGTATGATGATTTTGAATGAAGAATAAGTCCACAAAACTAAAATGATTATACAAATATTTATTTTTTTTCTTCTTGTATATTAATAAACAAACTGTCACATAATATCTAGGTCCAGTTAAAAATAGAAAAACTCCAATTGTACAATATCTTGTGAATAATACTGCTATCTTCAGAATTATTTTCAGAATCAATCATAAACACACCCCTCTCAGTATTTTAAACAAATAATCATGAAGATGATTAATCATTTATCTATAAATAGACGCTCACATGACTTATATGAGTAAACCTGATACAAAATTCATGAAGTGTCTGACCATGTTTAGGTTTTAAAGGATTGCAAATGTTTACAATCAATTGGCAATTTTCTAATCAAACTGATCAATTTAAGACACATCTTCTTGACATATGACCTCTGGTACACCTGATTCTTACCTGGAGGTCCCATAGGGGATATTGTTTACAATGAATAACAAGCTAATCAGGTTTTACAAAAGAAATAGATAATTTTAAACAATGATCAATAATTTTATTGATGTTGTAGTTTATGGTGAATAAGACTGGTTCTGGACTTACCAAATGTTTAAGGCTATTTTATAATACAACAATATATTCAAAATATTTAATTTCCTTAATACTGGCCCCTTTTTACCTGTCAGTGGGAAAAGTATTCTTCCTCATTAGTCAGTCATAACATTCATATTTACGGACAAATTAATATCCCCCCTTACATTAACAAGTGTGAAAATATGTCCAGATATATAGTATGCAAGTTTGTCCATCTCTGGTCAGCAGAATATGCTATTGTCCCTGTCTGTCAATCTTCGTTGACAAGATACATGAAACAAACATAATATAAATATAGTATATGTTTGTTATGTTGATATTTGAGACCTTTTTTACTGAAGAGAAGCATTAAAATACCATTAAATTTTAAAACAATATTTATATAGATCTAAATTTCAATTGAACACAGATAAAGAAGAACATTATCTAAAAAATAACAACTTTTAAGAGTTTTTTGCTATCCAAATAAACAAAGTGTTTATCAAAAGTTCATGGGGTGAAGGTCTCAAAGGTATTTGACAGGGAAGAAATTTTATTTTTTTGGGAATTTTTCCAAGTCCTGCTCAAATTCACATTAAAGTCTTCTTTTACAGTGACTAAATCTGCCAGTTTATCTTAAGTTTTCCATTCCCATCTATTGATTGCTAATAAATGTTGCTTACTTTTAACAATCCATTATGGTCCTATCAAATAACATTAAGTGACTAACTTGTTTTTGTATTGAATGTGCATCAAATATTTGATGCTGGACTTTAATTAAGCAACTTACAATCTGTGAATCAATAAAATTATGAAAACTCTCTTATGCCAGCTCCCTCTCTCTATTTGTTTTTCTGTGTTTTTTTCCTTTTGGATAGTAAGTATAGAAGTAAATTTTATCTTCAATCCAAAATCATAAAGTGAGAGTCTTGACCGACTTTAATAGTAAGTTTGGTAACTTTGAGAGTAAAATATCTGGAGTAGAATTCTTCAATTATTAAAGAGATAACCAACATATCATAAAGTTGACTTTATTTTAAATCCCCAAGTTGTATATCTAGGATGCCTATATATAAAGACTTTAAAGTATTGCATTACATTTGGGTTTTTCCCTGACTAAAGTGTGACTTTTTAACAATGATCTTTTATGTCTAAATTTCATGGATTAAATATTGTTTGCATGAAATAAAACACCCAGACTACTGTTACATAAATTTCTTATTTATGAAATTCTATCAGGATCAGATCTTATTACATATTGAAAAAGTTATATCTTATAAATTTAAATTAATAAATCTCTTAAAAATATAAGTTACTCTTTCTTACATATTTAATTTCAATCAAAATTATACTTATGTACTGGTACATGTATGTGATTCAGTTACTTCTGGACCAAAGCAAGATTTGTAAATGATAACATCTTTTGAATTTATATTTATTTTTTTAAGCTTCTAGTATATTTAGTTCAAGATGGATAAAATACTGTGCTAACCAGCTGTTGGCTCATATTAAAAAAAAGACCTAATAATTGAAGATATAAACAGAATCTCTTCAGGTAACTCTAATATTCAGACAAAGTAAATTCTAACCAGAAATATTTAACAGTGGCAGATCCAGGGGGTCTGGGGGTATGAAACCCCCCTTTTTTTGACGATCATTGCACTTCAATGGGGACATATAGTTAGAACACCCCCTCCCCCTGTTTAAAAAATTAGAGTACATTAGAAACTGAAAAAAAATCAATATTGTTATAACTCTGAGTTGAAACTTAAGGAGTTTTCAGGAAAGTGCATTGCATACATTTTAAATCAATTTGTAACTTTAGGTAGATTGATTATTCTTATACAAAAGCAAGAGTATACAAAAAACTACAATTCTCTTGATGTGTGCACACTAAATTGTGACTTTACTTCCAGATACACCCTGTGATTGAGATATCTTGGCCAGGTTGCAGGGGAGGGGGAGGGGGCAGCTACTTATGGTTAAAGCATAGACTTATACAAGTCTGACTGGCTGCCCTTTAAAAAATCCTGTATTGGCATCACAATACGTACAATTCAAACACAATTACTGTGAATGTCGAATTATTGAATGGTCATTTATAACCCTGAGATTAATCATAAGATGCAACTTTTTCTTTCACATGGGAATTAACAGTATATTCCCAGTACTAATATGAGATCATTATAGTGAACATTTTGTATGAACAGGATATAAGCATCAAAAAAGTTTAGGTCTGAGAAACACTTAAATTAAAATAAAATGTCTTAACAACTTTGCAAGTTATTTTAAAATGTATGGCTGCAAGGGAAACAACTCTTTCTTAACTTGAACTCAAAAAAGAGGTGAAACCTTAAAGTGCAATGAGAAAAAAACCAAGTCAAATAAATAATATACATCTATGTAGGGTATCCTGCTGAGCTTTATTCTATTTTTAACTTAACCCACTTTAAATGTATTTTGGGTCATGTTCTATATATTAGATCAAAGTTGTTCTATATAGTTTTTGTAAAATATTTGGTTGTTTCACCTTTCTTAAAACTAGCAAAAGACATCATATGTTTTCATAAGAAGGCAACAGACAATATTTAATCACAAAAAAAAATTAAAAAACCAACAAAAAACATTACAAAAACATCCAAAGAAAGTCTATGTAAGCCTAACAAAGTGCCATGATGATGGACTATTATAAGTCTAGGTCAGGTTGGCAGTTTTTCTTAACTTAAAATTTAAAAACAAACCAACATGTTGCAATATAATAGTTTTTTTTTATGTTTCATTAAACCTTCACTCTATTTTAAAACTGTGTTATCCTTTTAATTTATTCTCATAAGTGATTTAATGGTAAGTCAATTATAGTACCGGTATATCATGTATGTTTCATGTTAATTAGATTTTTTCTTTTTTTAATGATTTGTCAAAGCATTAAGTTCTATGTAAAATAGGGAGGAATCCTAAAAATACCAAAATGTGATTCAAAGATGAAGTATCTGAAATAGGAAACAAATTTGGTTTGTATATTAAGCACTGTATGTAGAATGTGAACCTTAACAAACTTCTCAGTACTTACATAATTTTGTCATGTCTGAACATAATAAATGAGCTAAAACTTTCACTGAAGCTGATCTTAAAATTTATTTTTTCTGTAAGCATAATTAAGTACCTTTTTAAAGAGGATAGGAACATAAACTAGAGGCTATCAAGAGCCTGTGTGGCTAACCTTGGTCTATGTGCATATTAAACAATGGACACCGAAAAAATCATGACAAAATTGTGTTTTGGTGATGGTGATGACTTCTTAAGGGGTCAATTGACAATTTTGGTCATGTTGACTTATTTGTAGATCTTATTTTGCTGAACATTATTGCTACTTACAGTTTATCTCTATCTATAATAATATTCAAAATAATAACCAAAATCTGCAAAATTTCCTTAAAATTACTAATTCGGGGGCAGCAACCCAACAGTGGGTTGTCCGATTGTCTGATAATTTCAGGGCAGATAGATCTTGACCTGATAAACAATTTTACTTACGTCAAATTTGCTCTAAATGCTTTGGTTTCAGAGTTATAAGCCAAAATCTACATTTTACCACTATGTTCTATTTTTAGCCATGGTGGTCATCTTGGTTATTTGGCCGGGTCACTCTACACATTTTTAAACTAGATACCAAAATGATGATTGTGGCCAAGTTGTAGTTTCAGAGGAGAAGATTTTTGTAAAAGTTTACGGACGACAGACGCCGGATGACGGACGACAGACACCAAGTGATGAGAAAAGCTCACTTGACCTTTCAGGTCTGGTGAGCTAAAATGTGAGGAACAATTAACTGTCTCTTCTATGTTATATTTTTTATCTCTGGACTCAGACTACAAGCCTATATTGACATGTGAACATTTATAGTATTCAGTAAAAAAAATATTTTGATGACTTGTTCAATTATGAATCTTTAAATAAGATTGGAACATACAAATCATATTGACAGCATTCAAGACTCATAGTTGGTTTTAAAACCTTTCAAAAGACAATTTAGGACATCAAAAATTTCAAACTTTTCCAGGATAATTTTTTATTAACTCACAAATCAGCCTTCTTTCAACCAAAACAAAATAATTTATTCATCTAATTTAAAATATTTGTGAAAATTATCATAAATATACATACCTAAAACAGTCACAATGTCAAATAATATTTATGATTTGAAAAATTCCCATTGTTTTTCTTTTCTACAAAACTTCTATGTAACCTTTCACTATGGATTGTTACTTGATCTTTCCTCAAAATTTATGACTTATTTAAGTTTAACAAATGATTCACATTCCTTTATAATACTTAACTTAAATTTCCTGCTTTTTTTTTAATACTAAAGACACCTTAAGAGTGGGAAACAAGGAACATGAAAATGATTATTCCAAAAAAAAAAGTTCAATTCTTAAATTGTGCTTCAGACGGATTAATTCTAAGATAAATGAAATAGTATTTTTAAGTATATTACTACAATTTACTTAAAGATACTATTTCCTAATATTAAAATTACTGTTCATATAAGAGTTGGCTTAGTTTAGTTCAGCATTGACCAAGTACTGGAATCACTAAACCAAGGGAAGTATACAAGAGTTACAGTAAAACTGTTATATCAAGCACTAATTTTTAAAGCATTTTTTTTACAAATGTTGTCATCAACAAGATTATGCTTTGGTATACCCGTAGTCATTTTTTGTTTGTCATTTCTATCCCAGAGCTAATATCTGTTCGAATTCCATCTGACCCCTACCCTGAGCTGGACTGTCCAACAATACCTCATAATTTTCACCTGAAGGTTGTAGTCAAAAGGATCACTGGTGGGGGACCTAGTGTATCAGCTGGATAAAGCAACCGTCAAGAGTAGACGTAGCATATTGTCCCCTTCTTGGAAGGGCCACAGAAGATTTACACCTAGATATTGAGGACTCTTTGATGAGGGGGGTGATCCCAAAATCCCGGACTTGAAATCGTGAAATCCAGAGGTCCTGAATTTAAAGAAATTAAAATCCTGACATCACGAAATTCGAAAAAAGAATTCCCGGATCCTAAAAGGAACAATCTAGAAATCCTGAGCTTAAGAACATCTGATCCCAAAGTCCCAATCGTCCGACCCCCTCATTGATAATGACCATTAGAAATGGACTCCTCAAAACCCACAGAATGACAGTACATACCATTTAATACATCCTGACATTGACTGACTCCTTTTGACCCTCTGATACTGACCATATATCATTTGATATCAGCAGATAAATAGAGCCAATAAAAGACAAATTATCTATCTAGTTTGTTGACATATGGAGGATCAATATAAAAGTATGGTATTACATGTACACATATTAAATATCCCAACATAGGACAAAACCAAGGTGAAGACTTATGATTTCCAACAGATATTTTGATATTAATCAACTATTTATTGCTTATGACAAAGTCACAAAATAGAGGTCCAATAATGACACAAAGTTCATGTTATGGAAACTTTAAAAATCAAATATCACTAGTAATAAAAAACTTTTTTAGTGAAGGTTAATTAATTATTTGCAATAGCATTCACTAAAATAGCAATTAACCTCCACATTTTTGTCCATTGTTCAACACTAGCAACTTTAAATGTACACTCTGATTTCAAATTTTCTAAATTATCTTTGACCATTCAATATCGGAATATCATGAAAACTGAAACATGGTTTTAAGATCTACAAAGTTTTGTACAAGTTTACCTAATACTTGAGATCAAAGGCCAAGGTCATCAATCTGTCAAGATACTAATGGTACATAGCCTTTTTGTGAGGCAATGGTGTGCAAAGTAAAAAAAAAACCTCACCATTATTCTATTTTTTTTTTATTCAATTTGATAACATAGTTCTGGCAAAATGAAGGGTCTACTAGATGCAGAAAAAAAATTAGCTTAAGGTCAAGGTTCAAGGTCATGTACTCATCTTAATTGGTAAAAATGGTAGTATATGATTTCATTGTAATCAATCCACATCTCATATACCAACTGAGTAAGTAATAAAATACCAATTCACCAAGAATTAGAAATAGACTTTTTCCTGCCATGCCATTAGAACACATAATTATTGGTCAATTTTCCAAACCACACGACTGTCAGACTATTAATCTAATGATCAGATACCATTAAATATTAATTCTTCAGTGGTTAAAATATGATTTCATGACCAAAATGAAAGTCGTAGTTATCAATGCAATGAACTGTTTCATATATATAAAGGTAATTCAACAAAATAAGGAGCTGTCCATGAGCTAAACCTGCATTTTATATGTCTATTTCTGGTGCCCCTTTTAGAATTTTATTTTAGTCTTAAAACTAGAGTTGATTTAGGTTTTACTGAAATGTTCAAATACATTTTCAAATTTTGTAGAAAATTTCCACCAGTAAAAAGTTTAAAATATGGAAATTGAAATTCAATGCAATGGAAATAAAAACTTGAGTACATAAAATATGGAAGTTTTATTATAAGAAGTCACCAATATTATGCATGATATTATTTTTCTTTTCATATGTAGGAGGACAAGAATTTGATCTCTTTGAATTAAATTAGCACTTTCAGCTGATTTTTGTCTTCATATAAGCATTAAGGAAGTCACACTCGTTTTTTTTTTTTTATCCATAATAGAAAAATTAGGATTCATGAAAAATCATAACATCAACTTTGAAAAGGGTTAAGTATACTGATTCTCCACCTCTCTTGGCTTTATAACACCTAAGTCACTATCCTTACCTGTTTGGTACAGTTCACAGATTATGTGAATCTTAAAATTCCAGTAAAGTATCAGATAGCATCATGTAAGGTGAGTATCCTCTATATAAAAACAAAGTTATAGACCAGTGGTTCAGGTTACTGACCGTTGAAGAAAGTAAAAATCAAAACATAGACATATTTAATACTCGGGCCTATGTTACAATTACAACTGAACATTCAAAAGAGAACAAAACATAAATATGAACAATACATGTACATGTACAACTCAGATCAATAGAAAACGATAAAGTTTTGATACTTATGATAATATACCCTTGTACTACAGACTATAAAAATACAGGTTTGACATCATTTCAACATGTACTCTTGACCGGGCCAATTGTTCAATGACCATTGATTATCACTGTGGGTTATCTTTTCTGTCAACTTTGTTTATGTATAATTGAGATTTAAATGTTGGGGTTTGAAAATTCCTCTCCAATTTAATTCTATTGGGTCTATTATCATTTTCAGGTCAATAACATTTTACCTTATGAAGGAGGTGTCTATCTAAAAAGTAAAACAATGTTCTATATTTCTTTGACTTCAGTTCTATTTTAACAAGGATTGTGATTTTTTAGTGATCGATATTGAAAAAATCAAAAATAAAGGGGTCTTATATATCAAATCAAGTCTAATTCCAAATGCGCACCAATCTTTTTCTTTTTAAAATTCCTTAAAAAGCATATCTTATATACGTATTTAGTTTAGCAATATACAAGTGTTTGTGGTATAATAGACAACCATGAGTCCTATATAATATATTACCTTTAAGTAGATGATGAACACCTACACTCTGACTTATATTTATTGTAATCATGTGTTATATGCTAATAAATACAATGATTGTCTATTTTCTTAACTGATGCATAATTACATTGACATATTTCTAGAGTTAACATGGGCGGATCGCGCCATTTTCAAAAGGGGGTTCCCAACCAAGGATAAAGGGGTGTTCCAACCATATGTCCCGATTCAAATGCATTGATCGTCCAAAAAAAAAAAGGGGGATGTACAAACCTAAGAACCCCCCCCCCCCTCTTGTCTACCCCCTGTTACAATAGAATGATGCTCTACATTAAAAATCCTACTTTAATCTTCTTAAACTGTAATACACTATATCCTAAGTTCATAGCTGAGATAATTTCCTAGAATTCTGTTTCGTAATCATATAATCCCACATGATGTCATGATGTCTAAGAAAAAAAAACTTGGTGACAAGTCCATCAATTAAACCCCTGAAAGCTTGTTTAGAGGGTTGTAAATTATTATGACAGTTAGAAAACACATTACATAAACATTATTCAACAAATATTATTAGATATTTGCATATATATATGCACATACAATTAGTTGAATTACACAGAAGAATTTAACTCAATTTTACAGACAGCTTTCATGGCATAAAAGGAGATGTTTATGCCTTTAAAAGGGACTACCTGTATTTTCAAAGTACATTGTAATCCAAGAGATATTTGAACCTATTTTACTCTTAAAATTTTACTGTTATCATGAAAAGTTAGTAACCAGGAATATGCAAATTGGAGAAATATTTCCTCTTTAATAATAACACTCCCTTCTGATTTCTCCCCCTTTTTCTTAACTGGTCTGTCAGTAAATCTTTGATATATCTTTTTTCCAGTCCTCTGGTCTCTGCCAATTAAACTGTATTGAATCTTACAAAGACATGCACATGAATGGTTGCAGAAATGTTAACCGGCCCAGCCCCCTTTAAAAATCTCAGACTCTTCTCCTGTAATAAAGGACAGTTACTAAACATATACTATAGGTAGATATGGTATGGTTAACCATCGCATAACTTTTTTCAGTAAGAGAATAAACATCTTTAACAAAATCCTGCCTAAGAAACAGGCTTTCTTAGAAAATTTAATGTGAACACATCACTAAATTGTGTTAATTGTTGACCGTAATTTTAGTCCATGTCATTTTTACACAGATATCAATTAAAAAATACTATATTATTTTATTATGGCATTTTCCTGTATGACTACACATTTATCACTCATATGTGAATGTACACCTGTAGGCTCTGATCGTTAATGTTACATTGAGGTCATAATGAGACCATTCAGATACCCCTCGGAGGGATCCACTAAACCATGTGGTAACTGACATATATGGACATACAAATCTATATATTTTGATAAGGTGGTATAATCACTCTAAAGTACAAATTAAACCTTTCATTTCATAACTGGATAAATAACTTTAGATTAATCATCAAATGTTTACCCTAAATACACAAAAAGAACATAATGAGATATCAGATTATTTCAAAATGCCCTGTAGAAAAAAACATTTACTCAGAGCCTAATAATTTTTTTAATGTGTAGTACTCCAAATTTGAAAACTTTGGTTATTAAAGCACCAACTTTAACAAAGTTTTGAACAAAAATTTAACCCCTGGGCTTTGGTCCTCGTGCAGTGCATCATGCATTTTCTATTATCAAATATGTGCCACTGCTCACAGGCACTTGTCTCAAAAAAAAAATTTCCTATATACCTTAATATATTGTGAGACAAGTGCCTGTGCCACTGCTGTAGGCATTAAGCAAACAACAAACAACCAATGATTTTCCCTCAAGGTCAATTTATCTGGCAAGCAAAAACAGAGAAGTACACAAACCATATATCTATTACAGTAAATTCTTTTGTGATCCTCACAAAAAAGAAAAGAAATAGTGAGACTATCAAATGATCCTTTTTAACCCTTACATCTAAATAATACTTTTCAATGCCTTTATTATGTATCATTATTAGGAATCTTAATACATTTACATCAATTGTGAGTGATTTTAATCTTTCACTATAAGTGGGTCTCTACAATGACCTAAAAAGAATGACCTTCAATATTTCTATCAACTGCATATTTTGGGAGCTTTAAAAATTTACATTAACACCCAATTGAAAGCACTTAGATTTTCCTGTTACATGTATAACATTTATTTTCAGTTTGCTTAAAATTTCTTCAGCTCATAGCCTATATAAACTACCCGGTATTTTATTAACATTTTGTTTGTTTTTCTTTTAATATTATAAATGCTACCATTTGATAAAATTATAGTTTTATTCTACTTCTAAATGTATGTACCATTCTGTCCAGCATATTACATTTCCTTAATTTAGCCAGTAAAGTATGATTAACAAAATAGCTCCTTTAAATAATTACTCCCTCGTTAGGATTTTCAACTTATTAAATTTCTTAAAGTGAAAAGCTAATTTTCCTTCCTGTATTTGACGATATTTTATTTCAACAAAAGCAAATAAAATAGCTTGTACAGTGACAATTTAAAAGCTTTTTGGTACTGCAATATTTGTAAGACATGCATAAATATATGGTCCTTAATGAAGGATAATTTATGTGCCAACTTCATATGCAACATATAGCTAGGGCCTTAAGTGCACTATGAGGAAACAGTGTTGGTTTTTCCCTCATTGTTGGAGGCCGTACAGTGACTTATAGTTATTAATTTCTGTGTCATTTGGAATATGGAGTAATGTCTCATTTACATCTTTTTATTTTAATATTCATTTATTTACACTGTTGTGTTAAATGCTCATATAAACTTAAAATGCTTCATCAGGCAATGTACCTTTACAAACAGACCACACATGTACATATCAGTAAAAGTAAACATTTATTTTGATGTTTGTGTCTATGTGTCTGCCATGGTACAGTGAGATCATATAAAGTTATAATGCCTGTAGCAATAAACCTTGTTTGTACACAGTTCAACAATTTCTCTAACCTCCCTGACCATACCCCATCACTGTACAGACAAAACCATTGACTTTTCTCAAATACTTGAGACATAGGAATATAAAGACTTTCCAATTATCATCCTAACTAAATCTTAGCTAATCACATCTAGGCACACGACTTTAAAAAACCTAAATCTAAAGAAATTACATTTACACATGACTATAAAACAACCATTTGTTTGGTCATTGTTATCACGAGCGTATCTATACACCCTCACAGATAAAAGAATTATCTGTTTTACACAATCAGATACGCATACTTCAAATACTATTGTCAAAATATACCGTGGATGTTAAGTAAATCCTTTTAGGGTTGAAACGGACAGACATTTTTAGCTTCAAAGGCTAATTAACCAAGTTCTTAATCTCTAATTTAATCAATGTAGTAGATGTAATGATTATCAAAATGTGCATTATAGATATGGATTGCAATGTTATTTTAAAATGTTTGAATGTGTTTGAAGTAAAAAAATAAGTCTTTGTGTTAAACTGAAAATAGTCTAAAGTGAGGACAGTAAACTGTGTTATTTTTCTTGCAAATTTAAGTTGCCAGTTCTAACTATTTCTGATCCATTATGTTATAATGCTCAGCAAATAGGTGGAAGTGTTACCTTTCAAGAATAAAAACTTTTATTTCATGTTTCACATCATTTTAAATTATAGAAGTTTGTATATATCTCCTTTTAAAACCCTAAAAAACAGATGTTGGTGTTGTTGTACCTCTCATTGGCAATGTACCTAATGCATCTCTTTTATTCATATAAATGCATGTACACCGCAGATGTGTAATGACTCAAAAGTCAAACCCTCTTATACAATAATAAATAGAAACCCAGTCAGAAATACAATAAAAGTGATAATTTATACCTTTACAATTTACCTCTATCCTGGTTGAAAGGGGGTTGTAAAAATGTATTTACAATCATGGTTTAATTTAAACTCCATTGATGGTGGGACAATTTGTTTGTGAATAAAACTATCTAATTGATGTCCATATAAGACGAATATAAATTCTGATTTTACAACTCGGTGATAAATTGTTAAGTGAAATAGTGTCAAATTCTTCAGTCAACTCAGCGATAGAAACAAGCTAGAACATATTAAGCAAATAAAGATACTTTACTTATATCATAATTAGGATAAATATGACAAAATTTAACTCAAAATTGCTTTATCTACTATTGTTGGTCTAACATATGAATATTCATACATTGGACAAAAAAAAACATGTAAAAGGTTATGAAATTTTAAATGGACCAGGAATAGTTAGGTATTTTTTTGTTCAAATGAAAATAATCTTATATTTCTGAAAATAATTTCAATCCTAATGTGCTCTTTGACTGTAAAAATACAGCAACTTTAGTAAGGTCATTTTAATAAATTAAGTAGAAACAGATAAATTGCATGGTACTACTAGACCTTGCAGACAAATTATTTCAAAATAGATAAATAGGAATTGAAAGTTTCAAGACTTATAAGGTATAGATTCTTATTGCATGTAGACACTTAAGCAGCTAGCTTAAAAACTTTTTTGAGCATAGAATATTGTGCATTTACCCTTCATATTTTGGATGCATTTTAAAATATAAGCCCACATTGACAAGGTCATTTGCAGCAAGTCCTTATATACCTCTACTTTAAGTTCCAATACAACAAGACTCTTTATATACCTCTACTTTAAGTTCTAATACAACAAGACTCTTTATATACCTCTACTTTAAGTTCTAATACAGCAAGTCCTTATATACCTCTACTTTAAGTTCTAATACAGCAAGTCCTTATATACCTCTACTTTAAGTTCTAATATACCTCTACTTTAAGTTCTAATACAACAAGACTCCCTATATACCTCTACTTTAAGTTCTAATACAACAAGACTCTGTATATACCTCTACTTTAAGTTCTTATACAGCAAGTCCTTATATACCTCTACTTTAAGTTCTTATACAGCAAGTCCTTATATACCTCTACTTTAAGTTCTTATACAGAAAGTCCTTATATACCTCTACTTTAAGTTCTTATACAGCAAGTCCTTATATACCTCTACTTTAAGTTCTTATACAGCAGTATATTAACTGCTGAACAAAGAACAATTGTCTAAGCAACTTATTTTAGTATAATCTGCATGTAAGAGTATACTTATTACATAAGTTTTAAAGTCCATGCATATTGTTACAGTCAATATAAGCAATCTTTATAAAAAAAAAAATGCACTTGAAAGTGATCAACCTGGCCAACCACAAATAGATTTTTGCTCTGTTGCACAAATTGTAAATCTGTCTAAATTAAAACTATGTATTGAAACAATTTCATCAAAGGACATGAATATATTTAAAATGCACTTTAAAGCCCTATCGGAAAGGCTGAGACAGTTTTCCAAACAATTTCGTGTATTAATCTTAAGATGTAATATTAGCTGCCTTTGCAGATCTTTGCTAATGAAAATTGACTTCAATCTTAGGTGCAAAGTGCAACATTCAATTATCATGTATTGTAATGAAAAGATAATAAATACATGGACAAAAACAGTATTAATTTACCTCCATTGCATGTTCTAATCCAGCAGCACAAATGAGTGCATTCTTATATAGATAAATAAGATCTACATCTTTTTCAAAATGTCCACCTTTGAACCATAGATAGTTTTCAATAATACACCCACAAAATTAACCATACACAAGTTATTTAAAAGATGATCTTTTAAGTAAATATTTAAATTACTGGCTACATGCAAACAATTAAATCCCAATAGCTGTTTAGCTGTCTTGTATTCTATAGGATTCTACTATATATAATAGTACAAAACACAGGAATGTTTGAGTGGTTTACAGATAAATCTATCAATAATACACCAAGAGAAACTATGACCTTGAAAACTTTTTAAAAACGAAATTGAAGAAAAAAATGTGGCACAGAAAGTGCACTACGTAAATTATCCAAACTAAAAGAATGCATTTTTTAATAACAGTTATTTGTATTTAATAGAATAGAAAACGCAGGAATATTTGTTTGGTTTACAACTTTACAGACAATTCTATCAACACTACAAGAGAAACAATGACCTTGAAAACTTTTTAAGACAAAACTGAAGAGAAAATTGTCGCACAGAACGTACATGTTGTCTAATCACACCTCAGATAATGTGACCTTGAAAGAAGTTTTCCTTAACATAGATAAGTTAAATCAATACTTTTTAATGTTGCCAAATAATAAACTAAACAACTTCAAAGGTGGGAATATACCTTTTACAAAATTGAAATATATGGGACTAAAAACAATCACCGAAGCACATCTCTGAGTCATGTGGGTGTCTTATGTCATATATACATAGTCACTTAATTTTTAAATATCTATTTTTCTTAATAATTATAAGAAAATAAATGTTTGTAAACATAAGTAATATATGTGACATGGTTATAACTATGGAAAGATTTAAACTGGAATATTCAATATTTCTACGTCGCAACTATAAATTCTATTTTTATTTTAAGGCTATTATTCATAACAGGATCTTTGCAATAAAAACAATTTGATCTTCCTTTCAAATATCTTTCTACTATTACGTTTTACAAAACCATGATACAATCCTATTATTAGTAAATGCATTGAAATGTCAAAAATTAATGTCAAAATACATTTATCATATAAAGTATGCAAATTATGCAAAAAAAACCTCAAGGCTCTGTAAATTAAAATGCCTTAAAAAATAACCATCCTTTTAGAAAAGTACAATTTGTAAGAAAAGTTTAACTGAAAATCATCAATGTTAAGCACATATTATATATAATTTTACTTCATTATGGAAGGATTCATTAGCATTCAGTCCTATACCAAAAATGAAGAGCATTTTTTGCTTCACAACTGAAAATTTAAACATTGTGAATCCAGAGCACATGAACTCTGCTTTTTAGTGGGCCTCAGACTGATACAAAATCTGCTTTTTGTGTAATGTAATATGCATAGTTGTTTGTCATTTTGTCTGCGGTTGGCTGCAGCGATTGCACCCTTGATATTTAACTGGTTTATACTTTTTTCTAACTTCATAAGGTAAATTGATTTTTCTAACTGCATAGCATAATTTAAAGTACACATGTACAGTAATAAGTGCTCTTATTTAATGACCCTATAATGTACAGAGAGGATAAAAACCTAACTGTATCCCGTATTTGGCAGAGTCTAGTAAGAGTTCAAACATTTAAAAATTCCCCTATTATCCTTACAGCTTCAAATATTTACGTTTCATCTTTTGTTGAAAAGCTTTCAAAGTATGTAAGCTTAAAAACTGACCTGAAAAAAGTTCAACACTTTATATTTCTATTTTAGGTTAGATACTGGCCCAGGGTTTATCATAACTATATATCTCTACATTTGCATAAATGTATGGCCATCTGAGTGGATCCAGAAAGTTTCATAAAGGGAAGGGGGCACAGACTGCACAGTAGGGGGCCTGCTCCAATCATACCTGAGTGATTCTCTACATAATCAAACAAATTTATATTTCCAACAAAAATGGCCTGCCCCTCCCCACCCTAAATGAGCTTTTGGTAAAGGTAATGAACCAACATTCAACAAGTAATGGACAAACCAATATATAGATCCATACACATGATCAAGAGAGAAAACCTTACATAACATGTATGATTTGGAAGTATTCTGATGTGGAAAAGATCATGGAATATCGTAAACATATAGTTTCAGAAAACTAATTTGCATACAAAATAGGCTATTATCTGCATTGGTGCCTCAATATGATGCCAGAATATTGCCCCTATTATGGTGCAAGAAAACTAATTTGCATACAAAATATGCTTTATAGCTGCATTGATGCTGCAACATGTATTGGCAACAAAGCCATAACTGCTACGAGGGGGGTAGAAATTGGTCATGATCATGAAATCCTGGGCTTAAAAACACGAAATCCTGAGGTCCCGAATATAAATAAATTTAAATCTTGACATCTCAAGCTTAAAAACACCCGATCCCAGAGTCCTGATAAAGGTCACATCCCCTCTGTTACCACAACTATGAGCCATAGAGCATATATTATTATTATATTTTTATTATTCCAATCAAGGGCCCTTGATGGGCAGCATAACATGTACACATAGAACAATACATCATGATTTGTAACAGAAAAGCATATATTTTCCATAAGGGTACCAGTGTACTAAGTACTGAATAATATGTGTGAGCACTTTCTTCATTTAATTGGTGAAAGACTTCAAGTCATAATTTTTAGTTAAAAATAAGTAGACTCAAGCCAAAATAAAAAGAAAAGAGATAAAAAAAAGTTTTCTGTCACATCTAAATTTAAAGTACAATACTGCTCACAGACATGGCCTTGAAAATAAATGCATTGTTTAGCAGACCTTGGCTGCATGCAAATTACATTAATTTAAACAATAGATTAAAAAATGCGATGTCATATTTAACTTGGCTCTTACCTTTAGAAGTGATACTCCTTATCCAATCACTATATTTCCCAGTCTTTAAAACCCTCAGGTAAATGAAAAATATCCTGGGAAAATCTTACACTTGTTTATAATCGTAACAATTCAACAAAAAGTCACAAATCAAATAATATTTTGCACAGGTAAAAATCCAAACAACTTTCTTACATATCCCAAATTCTTATGTATAATGCTACTACTAGTATACCCAATCTGACCTGACACATAGGCAAATATAATCTGTCAAAATCACCAAAAAATGTCATGAATATTATGAATGTCCCGCATGACTTCACTCAAGGTTCAGTTTTCATCTAATATGATACAACATGGACTCATCTTCTAGTCAACAAAAACTCCTCTAACATGTAAGTTATCATTTGCTACCTTAGGGCACACCCACCAATCACTTAAACATTTACCAGTCCAATATCAATAAACTTTTATTATATATTTCTATCTTTAAAAGGAGTTGTAAAACTGTGTCATCATATAAATCCCATATTTAAAACTTTAAATATATAACTTCAGATGCATCATTGCTTCAAACTTCAAATGCTCATTTAACTAAGCTCAATTACAGTCAAGCTTTTGAAAATAGGAACTTTAATTACGTGCATCAAATCATTTCCCATGATATTTCTGGTAAAATTTGCACATAAAGTTTAGAAATTTAAATATTTATTTTATATTAATAATTGAGTTAAATTGTGTTTCAATATTTTAGAGTAGAATTTGATGTATTGATTAAATGAAATACTTTTTACAACTGTAGGTACTTTTAAAATTTTTCCTTCAATCAAGTGAATCCAAGTGACTGAACCGACCTGGATCCTAAACCCTAAACTAGATCTTTTTGACCAAAACGAAGCAGTCCTGTGCCCTACTTAAAATCATGATCCACATTGGTAAGTTCATTTACAAGGAGATCGCCACTGGCTAAAAAAGAAAAAGACAAACAGACAAACAATAATACCAAAGACACAACATAGGAAATGCTATTTTTTTTTTGCTTTTCAATTTCCCTCTATCTACTAGTTTCTGCAAAAAAAAAAACCACTTCTATGAGAAAAATTCATCATTCAAGGGCAAAATAATGCTATAAGGATAATTCAGTCCATGTTGCCTCCTTCAAAGTATATCTTATAACCTGCTGATCATTTCTGCTAATACAGGAAGAAAATTATCACTCAAGGGCAATAACTCCTATAAGTAGTTGACTGATAACTTTGTCTGTGTAACTGACCGTGCAAAGGCTGTATAAGCCAGTCAAGGTCGTTAAAAACTTCCATTTGTTTGTTGGCTGTGTATAGATCTTGTCATGTTGATTGATTTTGCTACAGTATTTTTAAAATACTCTTTATCTTCCAAAATTTTGTGCAGAATAAAAATGGTCATTCAATGGCAAGTATAATCTTATGTAAGCATGAGATATCTATTTGACAGATTTGTAGATCTCTGTCCTACTGATAATTTTCCTTATTTAAGTACTAAGTATTTAGCTACAACCGCTTTAATGTTTGCTGATGTGACGAAACTTTAAATATCTTTCAATAGAATTAATTTTAGATTTTTTTTCAAGTTTAATTTCCCAAGTTCTGCATCATTAGACATCAATTGCATGGCAAGAAAAATCCCATAGCTTGAGATCTCACAAATTATGATAATAACAGAGATTTAGATTTCCTCACTTTCAAAACATGTAATTGAAAAGGGTATTACCCTATTTATGATATAAAAATAACTCAACGAAAATGTTTTCTTTGTTCGTTAAATTCGCCTTTCTGAGGAAACAGACAGATTATATACACCCAAGATCTCTTTATACTCATAATGGATAAATATGCAACATTTGCATGTATGTGTGACACAACTGCACAAACTAAAACAATATTAAAAAGGAAAGAAGATCTTATGCCTTTATAATACCACATACAATTCTCAAGATATTGATTTCAATCTAGTAAAAAAGGAAAAATTATCTGCAATTAAGGAAATATTTCTTCATAATACATGTAATGCTTTGAACTAGTTTTTTAAAGAAAAAAATGTTATTAAAACTTAAAATATTAAATGTAAAATATTTAAGGATCATGTTCCAGCAAAAGGCTTTTAAACTCTGTATATGTATGGAGTTCAGTTTCAACCACTATCTGACTGATAATTTAAAGTTACTACAGTATTTTTTACGATACTCACACCATATATGTAAAATGTAAATATCTCCGCAAATAAAAGTTTTACATCACTTCCATTGAGATTAATGATGTTTAAACTTAGAGGGCATAAAGACCTTATAAGATGCACATGTTTCCTCTAACCAAGCCAACCAAAATTTCAAGTGTCTTATAATAAACCTTTTTTTTCATTTACAAACAGTATGTATAGCTATAAAAGTCACTTTTTTCCTTTTGAAACCTCTTAAAAACTTTTAAGAAATCACTTTTTTTCTTCATCTTTTAATCATTGGTGGAATAGCATTCTCACAGTAGCAGTTATTGCATGGTCTCATGAATTATTTTGAAAAAAAGAAATACAGCATTCAATAGATAAGGCTTATGTTTGGTGAAATGTTTATCAATCCAGTTATGTGAATCACAAACATGACATGCATTATGCCGTCTGCTGCCTGCCTGCATCAGTCTGACGTTCAAAGCTATCTCATATGAAGAACTATCAGACAGATATAGTTTTTACTAAATAATTGATCCCCTGTGTCCTAAGCTTAGAGTATTTAGTTGACATGTAAGCCAGGTGATTATAGAAATCAAATAAAATACAATATTCCATGTTCCATTAGGTCTTCTTTTCTGAACTTCAGCTCAGTATTTTGTCAATGAATCATTAATCAATGTAAAAGATAGAATGTTGTCACTGCAATAGTTCATTCATAAAATTGGAAATAAGATGTATTGACAATTAAGCTAATGTTATCACTGATTGGAACATTCCTGCACTGATGCTTATTACAACAAAATGACTTTAAATGCATTGAAAATAAGGAGTAGCTCAGAATGCATTAAAAAAATCCTCTTTCAAAAAATTTAAGTTAAATTCAAATAAAAGCTCTTAAAAATAAAATTTACACATTCCGAACTTTCAAATGTTTAGGTGTTCCTGGTGAATTGATTGGTGATTAAAAACACTCTCGGTCCCTAACTGGCTATGAGTATTTCACGGTTTTCAGTTTTTATTGGTGGAGAAAGCCAGCGCTCCTAGAGAGAACAACAGACCTCCAACAGGAAAACTGAAGATCTTTGACAATTGCATGGATTGAGATCACAACTTTAGTGTTGTTTGGCTTGAACTACTTAGATAACTTACCCAACAAGGGCCCCAGTTTCTGGCGAAGGTGAATCCAGCCAGAAACCAAATACATGAAATTGATCAAGTGTTATTTAATACTAAAAACAACAACTGCTTTTATCTTAAATCATAGTAGTTATGTGGTATCTTCCTACATACATCCCTAGCAGGAGGAAAACTTGCCATATTATTATTGTATTTTGTGGACACCACTGTTATTGTGTAGATACACATTTTCCTGTTCAATATATTGATCCTTCCTCCAAACCTACATGTAATATCAAACTGTATCCTTCCTATGGTAATCCTGAATGGATAAAATTCTCCGAGATACTAATTTAAAATTACACAAAATAATTGTTTCACATAATAAAAAAATGTTATAAGAAGGAAATTCATTACCCATGCATACCCAAATTCTATAAACAGTTAATCTTAAAATATCTTGTCTTTCATGTAAAAGTGAATTCATCTTGATAAAATTAATGTCAGTGCTAAATTATGAAAATTTGTGTTATCTCCCCTTATTTAAAAAAAAATCTTTATGCTCAGAATTTTTTCCATTATAATAAAATCATAATGAATTAATTAATTCATTTAAATTTTAAATTCCATACCTAGAATTGCACTTTCCTATAAATATTTGTTAATTAGTTAATATCTACATCCATCATTTATGTCAATCAAAATCAAAGATGAGGAAAGACTCCCTTACTACCTAAGGCTTAATATAATAATTTCATTCAATTTGATTAACAGCAGACATTTTCTGGTTCTTGATTTCAAGGTCAGAATTGGTGGATCCAGGAAGGGGGGGGGGGTGTTCCGGGGGTTGGAACACCACTTTTTTTTTGGCCGATCAATGCATTTGAATGGGAACATATAGTTTGAACCCCTCCTTTGTCCTGGGTTGGGAACCCCCCCCTTTTTTAAATGGCTGGATCCGCCACTGGTCAGAGATTAATCCTTGAAAGACCATAGTCACAGCAAGAGCTGAAGTTTTTACTAAGTTTCCAAGTTCTGTAAATTATTGCTTCCAAGTTCTGTAAATTATTAACTGATATAGTATAACAGTTAGAAGATGATTGTTTGACATGAAAGTACAATATTGCATCTGATCATCAATCAACTTTTCAAAATGCTTGTTCATTATGAGAATACTCAGTTAAGCCTAAGATTATGGATATAAAAATGATATAAAAGGGGGGTCAGGATCCTGAAATCCTGGGCCTAAAAACATGAAGTCCTGAGGTCCCAAATTTTAAAAAAAAATCAATCCTGACATCCCAAAATTAAAAAAAAAAAATCCCGGATCCCCAAAGGGTCAATCCCGAAATCCCAAGCTTAAAAACACCCAATCCCGACGTCCCGAAAAAGATCCTGCCCCCACTCATATAACAACTTACAACAATTTTATATAGGTGTAGCTCCATCTATTGTTTTTGATTCATTATGTTTTTGACAGATAAAATCACAAATTAAACAGCAACAGATGAGATAACAAAATTATAAAATAGGCTGTTTCTTTCTAATTTATTATTCCAGGTAAAATCTAATGACATCCCCTTTCATATTTGTATGTAATAAGAACATTTCAGAATAACAATTGTTATATAAAAACTGAAACTTCTTAAAAACGATACAAATTAAAAGCGTTATTATGCAACATTTACGAAAAATACAAACTTCTCAGACGAAAAAACACTAATACTGGCTCTCTTTTTATATGAAAACATAAGCAATGTGTTCCCTGTATATTTAATGCCTTTATATCTTTCCACCCTTTATTTTGACATCAATGCATTTGAATAGGGAAATAAAGTTGGAACACAACCCCACTTTTCAATCCTGGGTTAGGAAAAAACCCTTTTATAATTAATGGCTAGATCTGCCTTGAGATGAACAATTCCTTTTACTTTCAATTAAGATGGGATATTAAACAAAAGCTTGTGATATCCACATATTATCAAGCTTGGAATAAAGCTTGTTCTTCGGGAGGCAGGTTTTAAGTTAATAAATACAAAATGATATAATAAAATAAAAATTGAAATATTTGTGCATAATAATATATATCTTCACATTGTATCATTTTTGAATTTTTAGCGCTAAATTAAAAAGCTACAGTGAATCAAAGCGCTGTAAGCGCTGAAGGCAGTTAACCAAAAACCAGGCAAACGTAATTATGTGCAGTGGCAGATCCAGAAATTTTCATAAGTGGGGGCCCACTGCCTGCCTAACAGGTGACCTGCTCCAGTCATGCTTCAGTGATTCCCTATATAATCAACCAAATTTTTTCTCAAAAATGGAAAGGGGGGCACTGAAAAACCCTCTAAATCCACCTCTGATGTGGCATTAAACATTCATATATTGTACATTTATGTTTATCTAATGAATTAATTATTAAGGCAAATAATTTATATGTTATCAAGGTTTCAATAGCAATGAATATATAAATGTATATTTTTTATGGTGAGTCTGCAGTGGTACAAGTTCGCAATGATTGTAGTTGTTCTAGTTGGTAGTTAACGTTGGTTTTAGTTGACTGTTAGTAGTACGTGTAACAGTGGCGGATCCAGAAATTTTCATAAGTGGGGGCCCACTGATTGACCTAAGAGGGGGCCCGGTCCAGTCACGCTTCAGTGATTCCCTATATAAGCAACCAAATTTTTTTCCAAAAAGGGGGGCCCAGCCCCCCCCCCCCCCCCCCCCCCCTAAATCCGCCTCTGCCGTGTTGACTTAGTACGAACATGTAATAGTATGAATGGACTGGTTTCCCTGTAAAGAAAACTGAGTATGTGTTCTATAGTACAATAGTTATGGGACACAAATCAGACAAATGTTCACTACTACAAGGACCAAAGGTGAGGTCTGACTGACCTGCCCATAGTAACTGTAAATGATTTGTTATATATATTGTCCCATACATGAATATATATGGTTTAGGGGTGGGGATCTCGAGGGTTTTCAAGTTCTCAAACAGGAAGGGGTAGGATGACCCCAGGGACTTCCCCTATATTTCATTTGATTTGTTATATTGTTCCATACATGAATATATATGGTTTAGGGGTGGGGATCTCGAGGGTTTTCAAGTTCTCAAACATGAAGGGATAGGATGACCCCAGTGACTTCCCCTATATTTCATTTGATTTGTTATATTGTCCCATACATGAATATATATGGTTTAGGGGTGGGGATCTCATCGGTTTCCAAGTTCTCAAACAGGAGGGGTAGGGGGACTCCCCCCATATTTCATTTAATTAGTTATATTGACCCATACATGAATATATATTGTTTAGGGGTGGGGATCTCGACCGTTTCGTAAGTTCCCAAACAGGAGGGGGTGGGTCACCCCATGGACTCCCCTTATATTTCATTTGATTAGTTATATATATAGTCCCATACATGAATGTATATGGTTGAGAGGTCATCCGTTTTAAAGTTATCAAACAGGAGGGGGTAGAGTGGCCCAAAGGACGCCACCTATATATCATATGATTTGCCTACATTCAGGTAGTTATTTGTGAAAATAAAGTAAGAATCTTCCAGCTACTTTAACTCATCCTTCAAAATTGAGGAAAAAAAATACCCCTTCAAAATTGCAGTAATATGTTTACACTTTAAAAGCATCTTACATGCATTATCAACATTTATCACTGATAAAGAAAAATTCAAAATTTAAACTGTGACCAGGAACATATATATATTGTTAGATCTACTGTTCCCAGCTGTCACATTGTATTGGATTTTGACATTAAAATTTGTCAAAAGTAATTTTGAGTTTCTGTTTAAAATATTTTCTGCTTTTTCTTTCTTTTACATATATCTTTTGGTTTTCAATTCCAGTGTTTATATTCATTTACCATGCATAGATGTATTTTGTCACCTGCCTGGATTCGCCAAAAACCCGGAATTACCCTTATCCGCTTCCGGAATCGGATCCGAAATTGTTATTGTCTTTTCACGGCAGCCATTGTCTTTGTGTTCCAATGTTGTTTTTGTCAGTCAGATACGATTTTACTCGTATTAACACATTTTTTGTCGGCGATTTTCTGTATATAGCTAGCGATTGAACAAAATTGACATCGCTGTCATGAATAATAATGATTAAAATAAGTTTTGAAATCGTTGATTTGGAGACTTTAGCGAAAAGGTTTGCAAAGCTATTTTTTATTTTCTTTCAAGTGGAACTGAGACTACTATAACTGTGATATAGTTGTCTCAGAGTGGAAGGCCCGTCGGGCGTGGCTAGTAACCAATTCGAAAGTGGAAGGTCGCGGACCTCGGACCACCGCTAATTTGAACCCCTGCCTCCAAATTGAAAAGATACGAATTTCGTCTTCTAATTTGAAATTGCCGCCAACAGCATGAACAGTTGAACTTATTATATAATAGACTACTGACGTAGTTGTACTACGTATTGACGACAAACAATATTCCTACGACTTTTGCCATTTGGGAAATCTTAACTACTTGTCTTAAAAGATTTTCGGCGATTAAATATTTCGTACAATTGTTTTTTGACATCTTAGCCAAAAGCACAGGCGATAATAAACTACATAAAAATTCCTAATGAGCACTACTTCCTATGTGCAACTTCAAAACTTTTGGGAAAATCGACGACCATTTAACGTTTTTATGGTAATATTTTTTATATTCTAGAATAAAAAGTATTAAAAAAGTGTTCAATTAGTTATATTTAACATAGTAGCCAGCTAGATAATATCAATGGCAAGTATTTCAGCATTTTTTGGGTAGACCACAAATCTAGGGTGCTCGCATAATGCAGATTAACTGCATAAAAAATTATGTGAATTATAAGTTTTTTTTCCTACATTGAACTTTTGATGTCGTCCCTATACTAAGTGCCCAATATTGGTCCTGTATGACTGACATATATAATTTTATTTACCTTAAGCTGGTCTGTCAAACCTGTACACCATCTGTGTTTTATAGATAGTTCAAGTATCTTTTTATGTCAATAAGTAACATTTATATAAGACTATTTAAATAAATGATTCATAAAGACATAAAATATCCCAAAATACCTGTACTTTATAATTTACATACATGTACATGCAAAGGATTTTTTTCTTTACATATTGAATGCATAGCCAAATACATTTACAATTTTTGAAATGTAATAGATATTGACCGCATTTGCTGAAATTTTGTATCAACAACTTTACAACAAGTCATAGTGGTAAAATAGTAGGATACAGGCGGTAAAAAATAGGGGATCTGAGAACAACAGTGTTTAATTTAAATAATCATTCTTGAATGGTCCTAGATTTTTTGCATTTCTTAACAAGCAAAGAGGGGACAGTACTTTTTTCAAGTTATTTTTCATTTTTAGACAAAATAAGCCTTAAAATTCAAATGTATTTTAAATACTGTGGTTTCATTTATTTTCCTGGGGAACCAATTTTTATGGATTTCGTGGTTTGAGGTGAACCATGAATATAAATGTTCACCGGAGTACAAATTCTCTTTAGATTTGTATGAAAATTTTGGTGAAACCACGGTGACAAAATCAGCATTGAATTATTGGAGGGGTAAATTCAGTAAATAAATATACATCATCACGCTCAAGGATAGCTGCGGAACCGTAGCTCTTAGGTCCTTATGTTATTTTTTGACTATTTGTGGTCCGCAAATAGTCAAAAAATAACATAAGGACCTAAGAGCTACGGTTCTGCAGCTAGCTCAAGGACCGCCCTTTGGGGGAGAGCTTTCTATATAGAACTGAAGTCCTGTGCTCTTCAATGTTTGTAATAAACATTTTTTGATGGATGGATCAACACTAGAGTAAAACAAAATTAAAAAAAGAATGCTGAATTACGTACTATTTGTTTTTACTACAAGATTGAAAAATAATGGGGGTCAGTAAAGGATCTACAGTGTTTGAAAACAAGACCATGTGAATGTCTGAAAAACTGAATTTACCCCTATACCAAAAAATCTTAAGTAGTTTTGGTTTATATTTCCTTTTCAGGGAAAAATGATGATGGCCATGAAATGCTAGTGCAATAGATAAAGCACAAAAATATGATTGATTTACATTTTGTAATAAAGTTCACAACCTTTGTCCAAAATGATACAGGAAGGGTGTTTTGTTTTTATCCAGTGGCTGACCAAAATAATTTCAGGCTAGGCAAGTGTTCTATTTATAGCCAAAATATTCCTGAAAATTACTTCCTCTTCTTCGATTGAATCATTAAACTAAAGCTATGATAATTTATCTAAGTTTCTGAATTTGTTTTTTTATGCCAAATTTATTTTTGAATTTGCACATATGAAAAATAGGAGAAATACTTATTTGGGAACTTAATTATTCTTTCATCAGCATTGATTATTTGAAATTGAACTGAAACACCTGACTACTAACATCAGTAATTAGATTGCACTTAAAATAATAAGGTACTGCTGAAAGGTTTTTAGAAGCATTAAATTGTTTAATTTTCCATGTACCTTATCAGACAATATCTATGATCAACATGTCAGAAATGTGTGAGTGCCTAATCAGCATCTTCACTATCCATGTTTCAACACATTTTAATTCTCAGATAAAAGTAATCAAAAAGAAGTTAAAGATAGGAAGGGCACATTCAACACTCACACTTTGAAGAGAAAATGACAATGCCATGGAAAAAAACATAAACTACTGGTATGAAAAGACAAACAAATTAACTAAACCTTACACAGCAAAACTAAAGACTGAGCAACATGAATCCCACCAAATACCTCAGGGTTGAGAAACTAACATAAACAGAAGGTGCCCTTTATTGTCCAAGAAATAAGACTATTTTTTGTTTAATTTGGATTATAAGCTTGCTTCAATATTTGTATAATAATCATATTTTATTTAAGAATTGAACGCTTCTTTTTGTAACTTTATTGGGGTGTAAAAGCGTTGACCGAAGTACATTTTGTATGAAGCGCGGAAGCGCTTCATTCTAAAAATGTGCGCACGGTCAACGCTTTTACAACCCTATGAAGTTATAAAAAGAAGCATTCAATACTTATAATTACATTTTTTTAGCTATGATCACGAAAACACGAATTTTATGATTTTTTTTATTTAATTCACCTGTGCACTTTATTGTGGGACCACGTGTTATGAATGAGAAATTTTATTGAGTAATGCAATTGCTTACGGAATAACACTTGATGTGCAGTTAGCCAATTAGAATGAAGTATTGTACTGAAACATACATCTAATGTAATTATTAAGTCATGAAAAGACTGTTTTACTGAAAAAGATAACATCTGTTTATTTTCTTGCTGAAAAAAATTTACTTTGGCTTCTACTTGTGCTTTATACTAATGAAGCCCAATTATTTCTGAAATTATATCAGTTGGATAGTATGCAACTTTGACACTGCAACTGTATTACATCTCTCAAAATGAATCCTAACACTTGTAAATATTTTCATATAACTTTCATTTACAGAGTTTATTTTAATTTTCAATGAATTTACAGGAAGAAATTAAACCCAAAATGTGTCTTAATCTCCTTTCCTTTCAATGATGAGTAAGAAACTGTCACATGTTAAACATAATTGTCCATCCAGCATGTGCCTCCATGACAACAAATAAAGCAGAAAGTTTTACGCAACAATAATTAAAACACAATTTTAAGTCTATAATATCATTTTTTCCATAAAATTTTGAAAGATCTAAAACAACAAGCTTAAACGCTTCAAAATTCAATGAAAGAAAATATTTTTGTGATAAACTGAAGCTTTTCAGTCCAGAATCTTTATAAGATGCATAAAATTTTAGAACATGAATAACATATATGTATATATTACGATTTATATGTATGCTTACTTTTTTCTTGCACAGGGACACTTTAAGTGAATCTTACAATTGACTTAGTCACTTATACTATTGCAAAATAACATTTACTTTTTCTTATTTACAACCTTCTAAACTTAGCCATTACACACATTGGTTTTCCAAGTTTTCAGCAAGAATTTGTTTACAATGACTAATGCCGGCAAAATCTAGTTCCTGGTTATGGTACCTTACTAAATAATAGCACACTTCTACTTTATTTTGAAATAGGGTATAATGCTTGTCAAAAAACATCTAACTTTTGCAAAAAAAATATTCAATGTTAAAATGTCTCTAGATGTCAGCTTGCTCTTAAGTGGGTTACGATTGACAACAGCAGAATAGCAACTTCTGGTGTTTTTCATGGGAACAAAAGTTCCACATTTTTCTCTAAATGGCATCCCCAGTGGCAGATCCAGGGGGGTTCCAACCAAACACCCCATTTTCTTTTAGACGATCAATGCATTTGAATGGGGAAATATGTTTGGAAACCACCACCCTTTTATCTAGGTTGGTAAGTTCCCCCTTTTGAAAACGGCTGGATCTGCCCCTGCACCCCATAGGCCCATACATGTAATTATTACAAAATACAGTCAATCAATGTTAATCATCATGTTTCTAATAGAATCTGTATATACCTAATTATAAAAATTGTAATAATTTAGTGACCTTAAAAAAAAGAGAAATTAAAGAAAAATAAAAGAGCATTCGTTATCTATAATTGAAAACATTTGTGTGGATTTGACACAGTTGACAAAAGTTTTGTGTTGTGCCAAAAATAGAAATAAAACAAGTTATTTTTCATGACTTTAAATGAAAAGACTATAAAGAATGTTTATATATTTAGGGTATTTAAAAAAAATAAAAGTCCTCATCCACTTACAAAAACAGGAAACACTTTACATATAAACAGATAAAACAATAGGTAAATAATGACTAACATTCTTGATTAGGAAAGGCACTTTCAAAAGGGAGATTGGTGAACAGAAAATGTTATGACAATAAAAAAAACACTTCCATTATGCACATGACAAATATCAATGTAGTTATTTTGTAATATCATTGAATATTTAGCCAATAATATTTCAAACTTAAAATACTTTTAAAATAAAATTCAGGGAAATACTACAAAAACAAATAATTGTCCAGTGGCGATCCAGAAATTTTCATAAGAGGGGACTCAGTGACTGCCTAAGAGGGAGCCACTAGAATCATGCTTCAGCAATTCTCTTAATTATCAAATGTTTCCCACAAAAAAAGGGGGGGGGGGGGTAAATTGGCCTCTGTTCGCATTGTTTGAGAAGGAATTCAAAGTTGCAATTACTCCACAGAAATAAGTATTTTATACAAAATAAAGTAAACTCTATCTTTTGTCAAGTTAGAAATAAGTAACAGTACTATTCATATTATTAAAATGAATAATGGATGGCAGTATTCGTCAAATTTGGAGTGGATTTAAACTATTTTTAAACAATTATTAATTAAGTTTATTATTTAATGGGACAAAATAATTGTATTCCGTTATCAAGGACAATTATTTTTAATTTCAACTCATCAAATTCCAATTTATAACTAATTGTTTTGTTCCATTAGCACTAAATGTATATATTTCATTTTAACTTTAGAAGCATGACTTTAGTTATTTAACATTCTAATTTAGTTTGATTACACATTGGATTTTCCCTAACACCTGGACACACCTGTATCCTGTCATGATTAACTGTCTGATTTATCAGATCATCTAAGGGAGATAATTCAATGTTTTATAAAGCATTACAAAAAATGTTACTCTATTTGGTATTTATAACTGTAACTTGAGGTCACAGGAATCAAAATCCTGTCTTTTCTTTGTTAAGGCAAAACAAAAATGTTTTTTAATGTTTTCCTACCTAACCTATATTTCAGTGGCAGGTCTAAGGAGGGGTTGGTTTGTTGGAACCCTCTTTTTAGACAATCATTGCTTATGATTGGAACCTTAATTAAACTCCTTTTATCCTGAGTTGGAGCCCCCTTAAAAAATTGGTGGATCCATTTCTGTATTTGATGCATAAATATGCCAACTTTAAATTTTTATTAACATTTTTGTTTTAGTGAATTGTGTAAAAATTGCAGGTCAGGTAAAAAATAAGCAAAATAAAAAAAAAACTACATAACTAATCCTGACTCAATTCAAATGAGGGAAACCTTAAACCTATATACTTTTTATATATTGCTTATTCTATATATCATAATTAAAAGACGATTATGCTTACTATTAAAAAAGCTATAAACAAGCTATGAAAAATACTATTACCAGATGGTACATTTTACACTTGAAAGAAACAAAGAGTCATTTAAACAATACAAGCTATCAGCATTAACTTTTTTTGTTTACTTTAAGAGGTACAAGCAATTTTAATCATCTGCTAATTTATACAAAAAAAAATCCAAATAACAAGTCATCTACAGGTTTGTATAAAATCAGTAATTTCGTCTGTAGTATGGAGGATCATAGAGGTAACTTACTTGCATAGAGCACTGGACATTTAGTTTTGATACACTGCTAGCTTGAAAAAGATGTTAGCATATTTTCTGCTTTTTGGTCCCTGATGTTCTGATGTGTGAAGGCCTTTTCTGGGGATATTGCTGGAACTATAAGCCCAGCAAGTCTAAAAATACTACCAGACATCAAAAATATGTCTGACTAGCTGTTACTAGTCTCTGCCAACCATTTATGTGTAAGAGCAAGTGAAAAGGGATTAATATAAGTTGTAATAATTTGTTTCCAAATGTATATCTTTATAAGAGCAAGACCAATGTCAACTTTGGAGTAACAATATTATGTGTAGGTGGGATGACATGTCTTCTTTGACTATAACCTTGAGAGCTGACCCATTTAAAATTATGGCAAATAAGTGTTTCAGTTTAATATTAGACAGATTTTATAAGTATATCTTATCATGTTGTTTTTCCTGTAATGTTTGCAATTGAGTTATTAAACATCAATCAATCAATCAATGATTTCATCATATTTAGTCAGAACTGAAAACACTGAATGTTCCAGATGCTATGAATATAAAAATTGTGAGAAATACAGGACTGTGACCACCCCCATCTCCTCCCATAATAAAGAGAGGAACAGAATGCAGTGAATCATCTGAGTTTTATAGTTTGTGTAAACAAATGATAACCACTAAACTGCACGTAATACATGTAACGTCAAAATCATGAGATTACTAGAATTTTACTCAATCAAAAGAATGGCTATACATCTTTATGATTTACAGATTATGTAATAAGAAAATAAGGCATTTTATTAACAAACTGTCAAACTTTCACTTTCAATGGGTATGTTATTAATTAACAGAAAAAGAATTCCATTTATCAGACAAATATGTGATACCCATTAAAAAATGCCAAAAATATGCAATACTTGTAAATTTCACTTCATTTAATTAAAGAATGCAAAATACTCCTGCACTTAATCAGAACTGTCTTTTCATAATGAATTATCTTAGAACTAGGTTATATCATATGAATCTGTTTGCCTGTGACAGCAAGCTTACTGAGGCCAGAATACAATAAGTCAAGGGATGCAGTTATAAAGCAGATATCTCAATTGACCTGCAAACTAAATTACATGTCTCCATCCATATGCACTCACTATAATTATTTAAATTAGATAAATTAAATTGCAGTACTTGAGATGGATGTGACTCATCCATGTGGATGAAAACAGATTAAGCTTACATGGACCAAAAAAAATGCAGTTTTAGTAAAATCGCATGCATTCTCTCCAATGGTATAGAGTGATGATCACTAACCTGTTTTAATTCGCAATAAAATGATTTCAATAAACTATCCATCTTATCCATTTTCGATGACAACTAAAATTTGACAGATTTTGCTACACCATCCTTTTGTTAAATCCATATGATAGTATATATATATGTATGATACAAGTACTTTGTATCAGAGGCCTTAAAAAGGAAATCCTGCACTTATAAACTTATGACAACATAAACATTGTGTGTGTACCATATCAGTATTATACAGTGTTAACTTTAAAGCACAGCTAAAATTGGTCTAACCGGGGATTATTGCGACAATAAATCTCCTTTTTCCTTTACAAGGTTTTATATATTTGGATTGTGAAAGAACAAATTTAGACTGCATGGGAAATTTAGTCATAAATTGATAGAATTATGCAGTTTAAGGTGACAGGTGAAAAAGTAAACAAATAAACTAAAACTAGTGCAAATAGTCAATGTCTGTGAATAGGGAAAAAACTCATGTTAGATTTAGTGTTGACCTTCCAGTTTTATCAAACAAAACCAATAATAGAAAACAAAATCTATCATTGCATTTGATCTGACCTTAGATGTATAACTGAAGTTTGCCAAACATTATCAATTCTTAAGATAACAAGCTAGTTTATCATGCATTTTTATATCAATGATTGTATTAAAAAAATATTGAAGAGATGAAAAAAATCATATGTAAAATAGATATTGCATGGAAGAGATTTAATTGAAACTATCCATATAATGATATGCAAATATCAATAAAAATTTGTTCAATGAAAACACAATTGTGATGTGATCACCCACCTTTTACAATGAAATATTTGATTTACCTTTTAAATCACAAATGTAAATATTTTTCTCTATCTTCTTTTTGATTTAGATACCCATTAAAGGAACTTAAAGTGTAACTTTTTAACAATACAATATCAACCTTTTGATTTGTTATTTATCAAAAAGAATTTATTCAGTTTGAAGAGGAGATGTATAGAAGTGTCCAAATATATGACCTTGAGTAAATAGATCTGAATCTATGCCTTCTTCAAAGATTTTCTTTCACATGTACATAAATAAACAAAGATTTGAAGTAAATATTGACAAATCAGCAACCCAACATTACAAGAGTACCTATACATCTAGAGGTCATCATATATCTTTATGGTATTACAAGTCAAAACCATAATGATAAGCATCAAACAAACTATTACAACTCTATGCTAAAATTATAATAGGAATGAAGTGATTATTTTCCAAGCATTTGTAAATTTATTTATTATTTTGTTTTTCCTTGTATTTGTAAATCAATATCTATTTGTAAGTTTCAATAATAGAAAAAAATGCTATTTAAATGTATTTTGTCAAGCATTATAATTCTTCACCCGTTTCATTCCCCGTTCCAACAAATTCTGTGAAAATTTGAATAAAACAAATAAAATTGAATGCTAAATAGTATATGAGCAGGACAGGAGGTGTATCATCCTTGAATTGCCGAATCAATAATGCATTCTTTCCTTGATTCCAAAAAATTAATCATTATAGTGCCCATGCCACTGGTCCAGAAAAGTGTAAATCCAGAATTCAAACAATTTAACAAAATTTAAGTTCCAATCTTGACAGCCTGAAAAAAGTCCTTCCGCCCCTCATATATATTTTGAAAAAACTGTGACAAAAAGTACAAAAAATTATAAACTAAATACAAAAATACAAAAGCTTAGTCAACGATGAAAGTTTGTGAATCAAGACGGTGGTAATCAGTAAATGGTAAATTAATGTTCGTTGTATGAATCACTGTGATCATTGTTACATAAAGCTGAGATATTAATCAACAAAATAAAGATGATTCCCCATGTCCTAACAATGGTAATATCAATTGATTTTTATTAATATCCTTTTTTTCATCAATGATCACACAGCATGGAAAATTAGACAAATCAATGTTGTACAAGCAAAAGAAAACAAACCTATAGCTGAGTACATCCATGTTATTTCACCGTACCGTCTTCGGTGAATGTATGTTTCATTGTTAATCATTCCACATCTACATCTCTTTATTCTTATATTATTCATTAAACATGTTAAAACGTTAAACAATTTAAGTTTTCAGGCAAAAAATTTATTTTTTAATTAGTCTTTTTCAACCTTATAAAACAGGCCACTTTCATATGCTGCAAGCTTTAGTTAATCACTGGGAATTTTTTTAATGAATCAGCATTTAGTCATTTTTAGAACAAAACTCTGAAACATACAGAAATCGTTACTATTAGGACTTATTTAAAAGCATATAAAACTTTCTTTATCTTTATGCAACGGTACATTTTAATTATTCATTTGCCAGAGATTCTGTACAGTGACATATGAATAGGTATATAGGTATGTTGACTTTGGACATGTTATTTTATTCAGAATGTAATCAGACTTCCAAATTAATAAACAAAAGTCTAGTCTTTCAATACCATTAGTGTAATTCATTATTTAGATTTAAAGTAATCAGCATTAAACACCATTTTGCCCTTCTGGAATTAAAACCTAAGTTATTAAATCAATATCCCCTTTTTCAAACAAGGTAAACTATTTTTTTCTCTCGCTTTTTTATTATGTCTAGACCATTGATTATTAAAATAATAATTCTTTTGTTGCAACCCAACCTTTCCAGTTTTATTTCTTTAAAAAAATGGAAAAAAAATATAATTTGCAAATTAAGCTCATAAATGGATTTCCACACTCTTAATAAGTATATTTTTTTTTTTACTGTATATGCAAACTAAAGGTTCTTAAGAGCCTGTGTCGCTCACCTTGGTCTATATGCATATTAAACAAAGGACACAAATGGATTCATGACAAAATTATGTTTTGATGATGGTGATGTGTTTGAAGT
Organism: Mytilus galloprovincialis; assembly: GCF_965363235.1. NCBI lineage: Eukaryota > Metazoa > Mollusca > Bivalvia > Mytilida > Mytilidae > Mytilus > Mytilus galloprovincialis. The sequence continues at coordinate 37,816,422 of NC_134845.1, read as the reverse complement.
TCTTACTTTACTGAACATTCTTGCTACTTACAATTATCTCTATCTATAATGAACTTTGCCCATAAGAAATAGAGGAAATTATTTTGTAAAAATTTACCAAATTAATGAATAATGTTAAAAATTGACTATAAAGGGCAATAACTCCTTAAGGGGTCAACTGACTATTTTGGTCATGTTGACTTATTTGTAGATCTTACTTTGCTGAACATTATTGCTGTGTACAGTTTATCTCTATCTATAATAATATTCAAGATAATAATCAAAAACTACAAACTTTCTTTAAAATTACCAATTCAGGGGCAGCAACCGAACAACCGGTTGTCCGATTCATCTGAAAATGTCAATGCAGATAAATCTTCACTTGATGAACAATTTAACTCCAGTCAGATTTGCTCTAAATGCTTTGGTTTCAGAGTTATAAGCCAAAATCTACATTTTACCCCTTTGTTCTTTTTTTAGCCATTTTAGTTCATTGGGTGGGTCATCAGACACATTTTTTAATCTAGATACCGCAATGATGATTGTGGCCCAGTTTGGTTAAATTTGGCTATATAGTTTCAGAGGAGAAGATTTTTGTAAAAGTTAACGATGACGGACAACGACGGAAACCAAGTGATGAGAAAAGCTCACAAAAAGGAGGGGTGGGGACAGAATGAGAAAGAAGATTCTGTAAAAGGTTCATAAAAATCAACTAAACTAGTTGGAACCCCCCCTTTTTTATGGCCAATCAATGCATTTGAATGGGGCATATAGTTGGAACCCCCCTTTATCCTGAGTTGGGAACCCCCCTTTTTAAAATGGCTGGATCCGCCCCTGAAGATTATCTACCAATGACCAAAAGGACAAAAATATGAGTACCTACATAATGACAAAACATTTAGTGGTCAAGGACCTATAAGATCTAAGATAACTTTTAACCACATGTAAGTGTTTTAAAAGACAACGTAAGGCTTTAATTATGTCAATAAATACCAATTAAAAAACAAATAGATTTACACAGACAATGACAAACACTGTATTTTATAATTCCTGGTTTAGAACAAAAAAATTAAGTATGGTATGTGACAGGGGTAAAACTTATATATACATAGGTCAAAATATATGTTTTTTATTTGGTTTCATAATTTGTTTATCCATTTACAAAAATGTTGGTGTTAAAATGATAATATAAGTAATTAAAGGCTATCTTATAATAATAATCTATCACTGAAAGTGATAACAATTACATTTAAGCAGGTACTTGTCATAAACCAGACAGAGAAAGATCCTGGATTACATAAAGGGTGCAATGGACCATAAATTATGAATTAACCAAGTTTTTCATGTTCTGCGATGTTATTTTTTCAAGGAAAAAAAATTTCAACCTGTTTTACTTCTCAGATTGACATATCGTATAGACACCTACCTTTTTTTTAAAGACCATGTGCTATTGAAATCTTAATGTTTTAACTATTAATGTCAGGTTGCTGTCTCACTGACATATAAATTACATATTCCTCTTTACAAAGAGGAGTTCTCATCTGGTTTATTCTCTGTTAAAGAAAGCTTTAAACCCTTAAAGAAACCAAAATACACCTACCATCAACTTCAAAGCCTGGATAACAGTGACAATCCTGAGATAATTCTGTAAAAGTCTGTAATTCTGTACTTTAATTTCAGTCACACTCCTGAATTAATTTGCAAATTGGACAATAATCTTTAAAAACAGACAGAAAGAAAATCAATCTATCAGCAGAAAAATGCATGTGCAGATGTGTGTAGGAATGAATCATGATTGAGGCTCGGATTGAGGCTATCAATCAGTCTAACACCCAGCGTATTACAACCAATAGTTCAAATCTTTAGTCAATATTCTTTAATTACATTTTCTGATCTTTGCTTCTAAAGATAATAAAGGCTAAAATATCATAAAGATATGAAATACTATAAATACATTTAGGAACAGAAAACTTGATTCATTATTTATACTGCTTTCAAATATACATTTCAGCTGTATATGATGGTCACAGAACAAATGTATTTCTATTTTAAATTCTTTCGCTGTCAACAGAAAAAATAAAATGTACTGAATATTGATGAGCATAAAAATTGAAACATGTTCCATAATTAATTTGTGTATGAGTTGCATGGCTGTCAGGGACTTTTTTAAAACCCCAACCTCTAATAAAAATAAAATTTTCAGACTTTTCTATTATTCATGAAGACATTTTCCAGAAAATTCAACTTTGACCAATTTTGTATTGTAAGTGCATCTCCCACCAAAGGCTAAAATCCTGGCCATTTCAAGCAATCATTTTTTTAAAGTCCTTGGGGAACTTAACCATTTGATTTTTATTAAGGGGTGGGGGGGGGCTAGGATGAAAAGTTTTGTTCTGCATTTTTCAAGTTGTTATCTTTGTCCTGACTTTTTTTTTCATTAATTGTCATCATGTCTCTTTTTTGCCAAGTTGCTCATTAACATGTCTTTTTTTTTTATTTTTCAAAACTCCTGTCCTGGTTTTTTTCAAAACTCATCCTGGTATATATAAATGTGTGTTAACTTTTTTATGAATACTCAATGCTGCCTTATGATCCTCATATTGTACATGATGCAGTGTCAAGCAATCAACAATCAATCAATCAAATTGTACTTTTCAAAAGTGTCTACAAATTAAAAATCAAACTCACAATTTGTCTCTGTCCACTGGAAATTTTTAGCTGGAAGACATTTTCAAATACAGCATATTGTGGTACATATACCTCAGAGCTGAAATGTAGAGTGAACAAAATTATATAGGCTAATTCATTCAATAGGTAAATCAATTGATGTCAAATTTTGTACATTCTAGCTTAGGAAGATGCATCCATATTCTGTCATATTATAAGATTTATTGCACTATAAGTATAATATTGGATTCTTTCACCATGATATAGAATTTTTGCACTTTTAAATATGGTTGAATATTTTCTGAAGTGGAATACAACACTGCTCAAACTTACAAAATAAATATCCAATAAGAAATAATTGCATTACAATCTGGAGAAGACAAAAATGTAATTTTCTATTATATGGAATAAAAAAAATCACATAAAAATAACATTTAATAGAATATGATAAAAAAAAATGATTAATAAAGTTTATAATTGAGTTGATATTCTCCTCAATATTGAACATTATTTCCTCGGCCTTAACCATTTTATGCCCAACTTGAGGCTTTTTTTTTTTCAGTCTGTATGTCAGTGTGCAACACGACGGGTGCCACATGTGGAGCAGGATCTGCTTACCCTTCCAGAGCACCTGAGATCACCCCTAGTTTTTGGTGGGGTCGTGTTGTTTATTCTTAAGTTTTCTATGTTGTGTCATGTGTACTATTGTTTGTCTGTTTACATTTTAGCCATGGCGTTGTCAGTTTATTTTCGATTTATGAGTTTGACTGTCCCTCTGGTATCTGTCGTCCCTCTTTTAGTGACCCTTTGTTCATCCATTCCTCTGTCCTGATTCAGCTTTAAGTTTTTGGTCAAGGTAGTTTTTGATGAAGCTGAAGTCCAATCAATTTTGAACCTTATTACACATGTTCCCTGTGATATGATCTTTCTAATTCTAATGTCAAATTACAGTTTTGACCACAATTTCACAGTCCACTGAACATAGAAAATGATAGAGCGAGAAGGGCATTCATGTACTATGGACACATTATTATTATTATTCTTCAAAATAAGCATTGCTTGGAATATCATTTATCATAATGCAGCTAAAATACAGACCAATACAATATGTCCAGATATATTGTACATAAAAGCGTTCGGTGTTTATTCAATGCTTAGTACCCATTTTTTAAATAAGTTTCACAAAGTAAAGATACGCTTTGTGAAAACTTATTTTCCTGGACAGGTGCACAACTCCTGAATAAGGACCAATAACTTAAATGATACACTTAGAAAATTCAAATTAAGCTTTTCCCTCAAGAAGCCCCTTGTCTTATTTCAATCTTTTTGAGTAAAAAGATATTACGTATGTGGATTTTGGCCAACAGACACCACACACTAGAGTGTTCAGGAAACAAATCATAACCGTTATCATATGTTTACAACACATTGTAGACAAAAAATCTCATGTTTAAACATTCAATTTAATTTATATTGTTTTACAATTTTTAAAAGGGAAATTATAGCTTTATTAAATTTATTTTCCATTAGAATTGTGTTGTGAGTTCACTCAGGGAAACAATACTTTCAAGAATTCACTTCAATATTTTTTTTAATTTAGACTATGTTTACATGAATGATTCAGCAAGTTTTAACCCTGGACATACCTTCACATAATTGCATACAAAACTTGCTGCAAATCTGACAAGGGAGATAAATCATATTATCTGAATTATTTCTAAGCATTCTGTAAAATCTGGCGAAATCTGGAGGTCAAGGATCACTTATATTTATATTATTATTAAGTCTGTGATCCTGACCTAATATATTATTGGCAGTTGGATCTGCATTGAGCCAGGTTTTTTTTTTTACATTGAATGAAGACATTCAAATATCTAAATGGAAAAGTGGTAACTATACCATATGTATTTAAAACTGCATAATAATAAATGATATAATAAGGAATTTCATGGTTTATTTTGAAGGAAAGAATCCAAAGCTTTACAATACTCAACTAGAATCCATTTAAATGTGCAGCATCATTCGTTGGAATTGTGAACTCGACTTTAACAGTCACAATTTGAACAAAACGTTGACTTTAACAGTGCTTATTTGATTTCAAGGGGGGGGGTGTTTCGTCCGAACCCCCCCAAACCCCCTGGCTACGGGTATCAAACATTACATAGTCTTAATAATTGACAAATGCCTAGCAATAAACTGCATGTGTCAAGATTTATATTCACCTCATCAAGAAAAGTTGTGAATAAATGGAGGAGACTGTGGATGATATAATTATAATACTTTAATCCCTAAATGACACACAGCATATTTAACACTTTTCTTAAAACTCCCCCCCCCCCTTTTTTTCAATGTTAATCAAACTTTTTATTTGTAGCATCATGTAAACAGATAAACAGCCTTTTGTTTATCTCTTATTACATCAAATTAGACAGGGAAGTGACTGTCATACCAAGTTTATGTCAATGTGCATTATCTATGTGCATTCAGCATGAACAAAAATTATATACATACATGTACATCAGATGCACCAAATCACATCAATCAAACTAAAATTACCTGTAAAATGTGCATTAACTGCAGTTTAATTTCAGATTACAGCATTTATCTAAAATTATATGATATGCATTTGACAAATTAAAAAAAGGATCAAAATTTTAAATAATAATTGAGTATTATAATTGATTATGAGAAACATTGCATAATTCAGTACCACACCTTTCTCATTCTTTCTCGATCAAAGAAACTTTTGTAATTTTTCTTTTCTGGTTGAGAGATGTCACTATAGGCATTTAATCTACAAGCTAATATGGCAAAAATAGCAGTTGTATGTCACACATATATAGCTTCATGGCTAAATTTAATCGTCCAGCAGCCAACATTTAAAACACCTAGCAGAAATATATAGGTATACAAGCATGTGTATGACCATCATAAAATTGAGAATGAAAATGGGGAATGTGTCAAAGAGACAACAACCAGACCATAGAAAAAACAACAGCAGAAGGTCACCAACAGGTCTTCAATGTAGCGAGAAATTCCCACACCCGGAGGAGTCCCTCAGCTGGCCCCTAAACAAATATATACTGGTTCAGTGATAATGAACGCCATATTAATTTCCAAATTGTACACAAGAAATTAAAATTAAAATAATACAAGACTAACAAAGGCTCCTGACTTTGGACAGGTGCAAAAATGCGGCAGGTTAAACATGTGTATGAGATCTCAACCCTCCCCCTATACCTCTAGCCAATGTAGAAAAGTAAACGCATAACAATACGCATATTTAAAATTCAGTTCAAGAGTATTATTTTTCCCCAACACACTAGATATATATATATATAAGATAGATTGAATGATATCACATGCATAGGACACTGGATCCTGAGGGGCTGGGGTCCCCCCTTTTTGAAATTTGGTTGATTATATAGGGAATCACTGAAGCATGAGGGGAGTGCTCCCACCTCCCTTAAGTGAGCCCCCCCCCCCCCCCCCTTTACAAAAAGATCTAGATCTGCCAGTGACATGATCACCCGACAAGAAAATTAATATTTTCAACTGAATGATGCAATTTTAATTCTGTCTTTAAACAAAATCTTTTAAGCAGTGACGTCTTAAAATAAACAACAAATTGCAATTCTTTCAGCATCATGTGTCAGATCATAATGTATAGATTTATTTGAAGGTTAAGTCCTTTTCAATTATCTATATACAGACTATATATATAATCAGACTATATGAATGACATGAACAAGGCATTATAATATTGTATAAGGATGTCTTCCTGGTTCTCAATAAGTCAATGTGACAAAATATATACCTGGTAAACTTAAAAGGCCTAAACAGAGAAACCAAAACAGCTTTATGTCAACCTTCCCTTGGGTTTAATAAAGTAATGCATTCTCCATCACAGAAATGATAACCAGATACTTAGCTGACTCAACTGAAAATGTGTACCAAGACAGAATGAAAACATTCTTCAGTAATTCAACCCGTTTTACATTGTAAACCAAGAATCTGTATTTTGACCCAAACAGCAAGGAACAATGCAAAAGCCAGATACCCTGAAAACCAGTATTATGTGCACACAAACCAAGTGTCCTACTTGTCTATCTGGACCATATATGGCATAAAAGTAAAAGTAACACAAAGGAACGTGAAACAAAAGATATCAAATGAGCATGAAAAGAAAGATATCAAAGGAACATGAAAAGAAAGATATCAAAGGAACATGAAAAGAAGGATATCAAAGGAACGTGAAACAAAAGATATCAAAGGAACATGAAAAGAAAGATATCAAAGGAACGTGAAACAAAAGATATCAAATGAGCATGAAAAGAAAGATATCAAAGGAACATGAAAAGAAAGATATCAAAGGAACATGAAAAGAAAGATATCAAAGGAACATGAAAAGAAGGATATCAAAGGAACGTGAAACAAAAGATATCAAAGGAACATGAAAAGAAAGATATCAAAGGAACGTGAAACAAAAGATATCAAAGGAACATGAAAAGAAAGATATCAAAGGAACGTGAAACAAAAGATATCAAATGAGCATGAAAAGAAAGATATCAAATGAGCATGAAAAGAAAGATATCAAAGGAACATGAAAAGAAAGATATCAAAGGAACGTGAAACAAAAGATATCAATTGAGCATGAAAAGAAAGATATCAAAGGAACGTGAAACAAAAGATATCAAAGGAACATGAAAAGAAAGATATCAAAGGAACGTGAAACAAAAGATATCAAAGGAACATGAAAAGAAAGATATCAAAGGAACAGCTGTGAAAAGATTTAAGATAATAAATGAATGCATTTTACATGAAAAGAAAGATATCAAATGAAATGCATGAAATAAAAGATATCAAATGAACATGAAATAAAAGATATCAAAAATTGAAATAAAAGTTGAATAAAAAATATGAAATAAACAGATAAACATATATATATCAACTATATACAGATGATAGATATTTAATAAACAGAAGGAAGATATTCAATAAACAGAAGAAAGATATAAAAAAATGAAAGGAAAGATATCAAACATAAAACAAAAGATAGCAAATGAACATAAAACAAAAGATTTCAGATGAACATAAAACAAACATGAAACACAAGATAATAGATTAATATGAAGCACAAGATAATAGATTAATATGAAACAAAAGATAATAGATGAACATGAAACAAAAGATATTGAAAGAACATGAAATGAATGATATCAAATGAATTTGAAAGAAAAGATATCAAATAAACATGAATTAAATATTTCAAATGACGGCGAAACTAAAGATATGAAATGAATGCAAAACAATGCAAATATTTAAAGGTGGTTAGAATGAATACAAAAAGGGGAAATATTATTATGACTGACTGTCACTGGAAATATATGTAAAAGTGGAAAATAAAGTCTTGTTGTTCACAAGCAATAAGGTAACACTTCAAAAAAATTAACTAGAGGACTCTTGAAATAAACTGTGATGGACAAACAAAAAACTAGCCTTAAGTAAGGAAATGAAGATGAATGACCATCACTTTCACATAACAAGCTCAAAAACGGCCAGCCAGAATTGTGTGAAAGTTATAATATCTCCATATCTCACCTGAAAAACAAGAAATTTTAACTCTGTCCTTAAAGCCAAATGTCCACTACAATTTCAAAATGAATTGTCTTTATTTGATTGGTCCCTGACTATGAGATTTTTCTATAACTGATATTATGATACATTACAGATTATACCTGCCAAGAAAAAAAATGCATATATACTTGTGTATCCTGTTATATAAATGAATCATATTGTGTTTTCCCATGACACAGTATAAAACACATTAAGCAAATTTTACATACTGGTAGTAAACTTGATATATCATGACTTGACCCACAGGCATAGAAAACAGTGCTCTTCTAATAAAGGCATTATTTTTTTTTGTAAAATATGAAACAATGTGTTAGCAATGATAATAAAGATGTCATTTATTAAGAATATTTTAAACAAAAATGAAATGTAAAAAGAAATTTACCTGTCAGAAGTGTCTGTGAAAGAGGAACAAAACTATGATTTTCATACTTCCCTATACAAACTAGAGGCTCTCAAGAGCTTTTGTTGCTCACCTGTCTCTACTCAAGTTTTTGAAATCATAATAAAAAAAAGATAAAAATCCTAACAGATACTTAAATAATGATTGAGGCCAAATTGGTTGAATTTTGGCCCTATAATTTAATAATAAATCCTGGTGGCCATCTTAAACAGTAAATTAGCAACAAAGTAGCAACATTTCATCAGAACTCCATAAGAAAAATTAATGGCATGTTTATTTAAATCCAAGCAGTGGTTCTTTAAAAGAAGACATTTGTATGTATTTCCTATAGGGTCCTATGTTAAACTAAGTCCCCCGCTGGCAGCCATCTTGGATGATGGATTGGCTTCAAACTAAGTTCAAAGTAACAACATTAAGTCAACCCCTAATAAGGAACATTCATGCTATGATTGGTTTCATTCCATTCAGTGGTTCTCTTAAAGAAGACATTTGTATATATTTCCCAGACTGGGTCCTATGTTTAACTAAGTTCTCTGCTTGCAGCCATCTTGGATGATGGATTGGCTACAAAGTAACAACACTTGGTCGGTACCTTATATTAGTAACATTCATGCCATGTTTGGTTCCATTCCATTCTGTGTAAGTGGTTCTCTAGACAAAGTTCAAAATGTAAAAAGTTAATGATGTCGACGACGGACAATAACAAAGAACAATGGACACCAAGTGATGAGAATAGCTCACTTGGCACTTGGGGCCAGGTGAGCTAAAAACAAAACAAGCATTCATAAAGTATGATATAATTTTAACAACCTGTTATTTTTCTTGGATACTCAAGACATGTTTGCCTGGCCTTTCATTAAAGATGATCATGACCATGCACTAAATGTGTAACAGTGATTCCTGTCTGGCAGTGCACTCTTTCCTTCTGGAAGGATAAATCAGTGAACATTCCTTGGCACAATTTTCTTAGGGTTTCTTTTTTGAAAGATTGATTGCACATCCAGTGACAAATACTTCAGGCATGCGTTCAGGACAAGAACAAATATACAATAAATACAATCGGTTGGTCCTGTATACTTAGTCTATTCTTCAAGTTTTGCATTGTATAGTCTGGTACTAGTATTCAAGAAAACAGTATATGCTTAGTCTGGTATACAAGAGCAGTGTTTTCTTAGTCTGATATTCAAGAAAAGCAGTGTTTGCTTAGTCTGTCATTACAGAAAAGCAGTGTTTGATTAGTCTGGTATTAAAAAGGCAGTGTTTGATTAGTCTGGCTTTCAAGAGCAGTACTTGCTTAGTCTGGTATAAAAGGAAAGCAGTTTTTGCTTAGTCTGGTATTCAAGGAAATCAGTGTTTGTTTAAGTCGGGAATTATAGAAAAGTAGTAAGTTGTTTAGTCTAGTATTCAAGAAAAAGTAGTGTTTGCTTAGTCTGGTATTCAAGAAAAAGCAGTGTTTGCATTGCTTAGTCTGGTATTCAAGAAAAGCAGTGTTTGCTAATAAGTCTGTCATTACAGAAAAGCAGTACTTGTTTAGTCTGGTTTTCAAGAAAAGCAGTGTTTGCTTAGTTTGTCATTACTGAAAAGCAGTACTTGTTTAGTCTGGTATTCAAGAAAAGCAGTGTTTGCTAATAAGTCTGTCATTACAGAAAAGCAGTACTTGTTTAGTCTGGTTTTCAAGAAAAGCAGTGTTTGCTAATAAGTCTGTCATTACAGAAAAGCAGTACTTGTTAAGTCTGGTTTTCAAGAAAAGCAGTGTTTGCTTAGTTTGTTATTCAAGAAAATGTAGTGTTTGCTTAGTCTGGTATTCAAGAAAAAGCAGTGTTTGCTTAGTTAAGTATTCAAGAAAAGTAGTGTATGCTTAGTCTAAGTATTCTGAAAGAGCAGTGTTTGCTTAATCTGTTATTCAAGAAAAGCAGTGTTTGCTTAATCTTTTATTCAAGAAAAGCAGTGTTTGCTTAATCTTTTATTCAAGAAAAGCAGTGTTTGCTTAATCTTTTATTCAAGAAAAGCAGTGTTTGCTTAATCTTTTATTCAAGAAAAGCAGTGTTTGCTTAATCTTTTATTCAAGAAAAGCAGTGTTTGCCTAGTCTGGTATTGAAGAAGAGCAGTGTTTGCTTCTAGTATGGTATTCAAGAAAAGAAGTAAATGCTTTGTCTTGGAATTCTGGAAGAGCAGTGTTTGCCTTATAGTCTGGCATTAAAGAGAAGCAGTATTTGCTTATTCTTGTATTCAAGAAGAGCAGTGTTTGCCTTGTATGGTATTCTAGAAAAGCAGTGTTTTCTTAGTCTGGTATTCTAGAAAACAGTGTCTGGTTAGTCTGGTATTCAAGAAGAGCAGTGTTTGCTTAGTCTGGTATTCTAGAAAACAGTGTCTGGTTAGTCTGGTATTGAAGAAGAACAGTGTTTGCTTAGTCTGGTATTCAAGAAGAGCAGTGTTTGCTTCTAGTATGGTATTGAAGAAGAGCAGTGTTTGCTTAGTCTGGTATTCTAGAAAACAGTGTCTGGTTAGTCTGGTATTCAAGAGATTATACACCCCCCCCCCCCTTTTCAGAGAAGCAGTGCTTGTTAGGCAGCAACCATTTGGAAAAACAAGTTTGTTTCCAGTTTTTGGAGAAAAAAATAATTTGTTTTTGATTCTGAGAAAAAAAAATCGTTTGTTTCACCCTCAGCTGCCACTATATGTAATGCTAAAATTGAAAGAAAAAAATTGTTTTTGACTTGTCGCGAAAAAAATAGATTGTTTTTCGCCAAAGGCGAAAAAAAAAATTTGTCCAGAAAAAAAAACCATAGCCCCCCCCCAGAAAATCAAATGGTTGCTGCCTTAGCTGATCAATTTCTGGTATTCAATAAAAAGCTGTGTGCATTTACTATATATGGTATCAAAAAAGGTATCTAAATGTGTATCTGAACAAAATCATTATATGCGATGTGTGAGTGATAATCCTAAGTCATAATATATTGATGTAAAATATTCTATCCTACGAATAACTAGGTCAAAAATTCAAAATATGTCAAGCATGTGTGGTTCCAGGTCACGTGAGCGTGACAGTCAAAACAAAAATAAAGGCGCAAAATTAGACAACGCCCCTAAGCTTCTTATATCTTACACAGGATTGACAATAAAACGTTTTCTGTTTTGGAGGGGTCTCGTTCAATTGTGGAGATCTATGGAAATATTTATATATAAAATTATAAACAATTTTGAAACTTCGCCCAAAACAGCTAGTTTTCCGACAGTCCACATAATAAGCCAGGCTCTGTTACCGTAGACCTATATAGTTATTAGCTCTTCCCTTAATATTTTGCATGCATGTCATGTATATATACTTACTAATTTGCAACACAAATACGTTCCTTGCTTTGCTACTGATGACAAAATTGGCTAAATAAATACACATTTGGATTTTCCCTTTCTACAGCTGATTTGATTGGCTAATCATAAGTTAGCTACAGGTAAGGTTGAGATAACATGAGGTAATTTCCCGCGCTAAGGTGTTTCTTACAAGAGAACAAATATTTTGTAAAAGTTAATTTTAAGAATGAAAGTTGTAGTTAAGTTTGAAATAGAATTAATTATTTTTTTTGATTTATGTTTATTACAATTCGTAAAAGTACATGCAGTAGATTCTCAGTATAAACATGATAAAAAAACACAGAATATTTTATAAGTTTAAAAAATAAAAAAAAATTATGGAATTTTAAAACATAGCTAAACGTTATGTTTAAGAACTGAATGCTCCTTTTTATAATTATATAGGGACACATGTACAGAAGCTCATTTGGTTTCGGCAGCGCGAAAAACGCATAGTCAGTCATACTACAATTTGCGCACAATAAATGCTTTTTGCAACCCTTTTAATCTTTTCTAGGGAACAAGTGAAAACTTCAATGATTTGCCAAAAATCTTAAATTTCATTGAAGCGATCACTGATACAGTAAAAGTAATATTTGTTCTGTAATATTTTTTTTAAATAAATGGTTCAAAATATAATTGTATACATTTAAGACTGATTTCATAACAAGAGTACTGTATAACTGTTTGTTCTGTAAAGTCAAAAGCAATGGATCGACCAACGAAAGGCTTAAACAATTTTCTGAAGAAGAAAACCTATGCCATATTCTGTCCACCATCCAACTAAAACTTATAAGCTAATACAAAGTAAATGTTCGCTTATGCCTTTTTGGATCGTCAACATCATGTTGCTCCTTTGTCCCTATCGTGGTCAATGTAACGTGAGTACTGTAATAACTTTTTTCACTTCAATTTCGCTTTTTTTTTATTGAAGAAAATGCTGGTGTCCGGGAAATATTGGTGTCCGAAACTGATTTATAGTAATTTATTTCAGGCTAATATTTATCATGCAATCAGGCTAATTGCGCTAATATCTAAGCTTTTCTTCCATAAGTTTAAAACATATTTTATTGTGTGATCTTTTTTATGGATATATCTGTTGATCGAGTGATTTATTGTTGTTTGCTCAACGCCCAGTGGCAAATATTACTGACATGCATGTTCAGGACGATCTACATATTGAAACCTCGTCACGGCCATAATGTTGATAAATATCCAGAGCATATTCATATATAAATTCAGGATTTTTCATCACAGAGTTTTAAAGTTACCTGTGGTATTTTTAAGTTACACGTGAGAATATCAATATTGCCAAAAAGCGAATTTCAATATCATACCAATGAATCTGTTTTCCTCGGACATGTTCTGAATAAAGAAAGATAACTCAAAGATATTTTAATGCTGTTTATCACGTTAGTTCATACGTGTTTCTCGTTTCTCGTTTTTATATATACATTAGACCGTTGGTTTTCACGTTTGAATGGTTTTACACTAGTAATTTTGGGGCCCTTTAGTTTGCTGTTCGGTTTGAGTCAAGGCTCCGTGTTGAAGGCCGTACCTTGACCTATAATGGTTTACTTTTATGAATTGTTACTTGGATGAAGAGTTGTCTCATTGGCACTCATATCACATTTTCCAATTATCTATGACTTTATTCAGATGTCGTTGTCTTTAGAATTAGATGCGACTGTCATACAAGTGAGAGGTTTAGATAGATTTGAAACCAGGTTTAATCCACCATTTTCTACATAAGAAAGTGCCTGACCAAGTAGAGAATATGACAGTTGTTATACATTCGTTTGATGTGTTTGAGCTTTTGATTTTGCCATTTGATAAGGGACTTTCCTTTTTGAATTTTCATCGGAGTTCAGTATTTTTGTGATTTTACTTTTCACACAATCGTGTGGTGCGAGTACCGTTTATATATATTCGAGGCTAGCAAATAGTTACTGGAAGATGTTCGTTTTCATTGCCTATGCATACTTACAGTGAGAATCTGAGATTGTTCAATGTTGTTGCTCTGGGAGTCTTTTTTTTTTTGTTCCAATGTTTCTCAATATTTCTATTGTTTTAAATCATTTTGCAGTGAGATATTTCAAACGCCTTATCGTTATTTTGTCATGTTAATCATTCATTAACGTTTTCATATTTTCTCTGTTTTTACCATTTATGATAACTTCTTTCTTTCCCACTGAAATTGTTTATCTTCCGGATAACAATCCAAGTTTTACCCATTAAACATCCGCGTGCACTGACAACAATATATAAATGAATTTACATTAAAATAATTGAGCTTTATTTGTCAGTCTGCACTTATTCTTAGGATGAACATTCGTATCAGTGCAAAAATTACAGCACAATAAAAGCTTGTATGTGCCTATCCCAAGTTATCCTGTAATTCCGTGGTTGTTGTGTGTTGCTTATTTGTATTAGGCCTTTAATTTCTCGTTTGAATTTTTTTACTTTTGTAATTTCGTGGCCTTTTATAACTGACTATGAGGTATAGGCTTTGCTTATCCTTGAAGACCGTACGGTGATTTCCGTGTCATTTTAGTCTATTGTGGAGAGTTTTCTCATTGGCAAACATTTCACATCATTTTTTTTTGGTCTTTTCATATCATGCAAAAGCACAGCTTTGCTATATTAAACGTTCATTTTGCCAACTACTAGTATATTCTTTAAATAAAGTAACATTATTAATTTCTTAACAAGTTTTATTTCTGAACAACATATTGAGATTTAAACATACGTATTTTACAATTAATGTTAACTGATAACAACAATAAATATTAATCGATAACATCAAATTGTAAATACAGTAGCTAAAACAACAAATTATAACTACCGTAATTATAATACAAAGTGAAGGTATTTGTCAGTTTACAAAGAGTTATATACTTTTAATCCACTTCTTCTACAGTAGGTCCATTGGAAGTGCTTTGTCCTCCTGTGCTATTTGATTGTCCATTTTGAGCACCACCATGAAGTTTTGACATGACGGGCGTACATACTTTCTCTAGTTCTTTCATTTTGTCATCGTATTCTTCTTTCTCTGCCAGAGAATTATTGTCCAACCATTTAAGTGACTCTTCACAGGCTTTACCTATATCCTCCTTGTCCTGTGTTGACAGCTTGTCTCCAGAATCTCCGATAGCTTGCTTAACACTGAATATATAGTTTTCTAATTGATTTCTTGAAGTGATACGCTGGGTTTGTTTTTCATCCTCTTCTTTATATTTCTCAGCATCAGAAACCATTCGATCAATATCCTCTTTACTGAGTCTTCCTCTGTCATTGGTGATTGTAATTTTCTTTGAATTTCCACTGCTTTGGTCCTTAGCCGAAACATTTAAAAGTCCGTTTGCATCAATATCGAATTCCACTTCAATCTTCGGCACACCTCGAGGAGCTGGAGGTATACCAGTGAGATCAAACTTTCCTAAATGATTATTGTCTTTGGTCATTGCTCTTTCGCCTTCAAAAACTTGAATGCTAACTGCTGGTTGGTTGTCGGAATATGTTGTAAATATCTGTGAAGCCTTTGTAGGGATTTTTGTATACCTGTCAATTAGTTTGGCCATTACACCACCTGCAGTTTCAATACCAAGGGACAATGGAGCTACGTCAACTAAAAGTACATCTTTGATAGTGTCGCTACGATCCCCTGACAGGATAGCAGCTTGGACGGCTGCACCGTAAGCAACAGCTTCATCTGGATTGACAGATTTATTAAGTTCTTTACCATTCATAAATTCTGACAGCATTTTCTGTATTTTTGGTATCCTTGTTGAGCCTCCGACAAGTACAATCTCTTGAATACTACGTTTATCAAGTTTAGCGTCTCTTAAAGCTTTTTCAACTGGTTCCAGTGTCGTTCTGAACAAATCTGAGCACAGTTCTTCAAATCTTGCTCTTGTTATTTTTGTGTAAAAGTCTGTTCCCTCAAACAATGAGTCTATCTCAACGTTTGCCTCTGTACTGCTTGATAATGTTCTCTTTGCTTTCTCACAAGCAGTTCTCAATCTTCTGAGTGCACGATTGTTACCAGAAATGTCTTTACCACACTTTCTTTTGAATTCATTTACGAAATGATTGACCATTCTGTTGTCAAAGTCTTCGCCACCAAGGTGAGTATCTCCGGCTGTTGAGCGAACTTCGAATAAAGAACCTTCGTCTATCGTAAGTATAGAAACGTCGAATGTTCCTCCTCCCAAATCAAATATTAAAACGTTTTTCTCGCCTGATAAATTCTTGTCCAGACCATAAGCTAAAGCAGCAGCTGTTGGCTCGTTTATAATTCGTAGTACATTAAGTCCTGCAATGAAACCAGCATCCTTTGTGGCTAGTCTTTGAGAATCATTAAAGTATGCAGGTACTGTGATGACGGCATCTGTAACTTTCTGTCCGAGATAAGCCTCGGCAGTTTCTTTCATTTTAACCAATACCATTGAACTTATTTCTTCTGGGGTAAATGTTTTTGTTTCTCCTTTGTGTTCAGCTTGTAGTTTAGGCTTGCCTCCGCTGTTGATAACTTTGAATGGCCAATGTTTTATGTCTGACTGAACTGTCGAATCACTAAAATTTCTGCCGATCAGTCTCTTGGCATCGAATATTGTATTTGTAGCGTTCAATGCGACTTGATTTTTAGCTGCATCACCAACCAGTCTTTCAGTATCCGTGAAAGCCACATAACTTGGAGTTGTTCTGTTCCCCTGGTCGTTGGCTATGATGTCTACTTTTCCATGCTGGAAAACACCAACACAAGAGTATGTTGTTCCTAAATCAATTCCGATTGCTGGACCTTTTCCCGCCATATCTCAGTAGTTATTTTGCTTTTGTCTTGGATAAATAATCTGAAAAGATAATATAAATATATAGTTATTTCTGTTATATATCTGTATAATTGAAGTAAACCGAACTTTGAATTTGCTTGGAAAGTAAAAAAATTTACTTTTACCGAAAAATAGTTTGAATAACCTGACCTGACCTGTGAATGATCAATAATGTGTATCTTATTAGGAAAAAATAGGCTCAAATGTAACTAAAATGTTCTTTATGAACTATGTTTTATTGTTCCTCAGTGACTTAATTCACACAGATTTTTTTTATTTACAGCCTTTACTGGGCAGAAACACAAAATTTTAAAAACAAAAAAAGGAATACAATACTGTTACTTAATTCAACTCTTTTAGGATTCAATATTGATACATCGAAAATAAGTTATTTTTTATTTTGAGCATATATTGAATTAACTATAGACTATTCAGTGTTATTCAGTAAGAAATTAATTACATACCAGTATATTATATATCAATTGTTGATTTTTCTTTCGTAATCTCCTGTTTGTAAATTTTTGCACTCTCAATCGTCGTCTTTTTTCTTATGATTCCTCTCTTTACAACATCGCCTTTATATATACTTTAAAAACGAAGGTTCGTGATCATTCAAGAAAATCTAAAGATAGAAAAATATTTTTAGTTCGAAGTCCTCTGTTATTATCATTCTAGAATAATGATGAAATCCAAAAATCGAAAGAATATTGGGAATATAATGTCTATTTTTAGAATAGTAAATATAAATACAATTCATCCAGCGTTAATTGATATCAAATATTCTCGAATGTTGTCGAAAGTTCAATTTTAAAGTTTTTGACACAAGACCAAGTTCTTTAGAAAACAGGATATTCATAGATTAAAGAAAAAATTAAGAGAATTTGATTGATTTTGTTGGTTCCCGATTTATAAATAAATTTCAACTAAATATTGATCAATATTATATACAACATGTAGTGATAATTACTGATAAACGGTTTTACCAGTATATGTTATTAACTTTTTAGTTGTCAGACATAACTTTTAAGCGGAAATAAATATCACCACCTACCGCATAATACGAATCAAACATAAGTTTATGGCCAAATATAACTTTATTCTTAATCAATGAGCATATGTAAATCCACACAAATCACATAGTTCATATATAACTTCTAACATTCACTTATGGTGAAAAATGGTAAGGAAGTAAAAAAATATATACTAAAACTCTAAAATTATTTGCTGCTACCTCGTATTCTTTTGATACAGGTTGAAATCACAAATAGACAATTGACAGTATTATATATATATTAGCACAAACACATTTGTAAACATTAAATGATTATGGCATACAATAAACTGACAATAGTTAAATTGATTATAATGATATTAGAGTGACAGTGGTATTCACAGCAAATAAAAAGAATAAAGACTATAAAAATGTGTGTATCGACAGTTAACACATTAAGTTCATGATAAAAAAAAAAAGAACACACACAAAAAGTAAGTTGCATATTAAAAGAAACATTAGTTATACAGATGTATACAAATATAATTTACGTATAATTCCTTTTTTTCAGCTGCATCTATGATACCACGTACACAGCTATTTTACTTGCTGCTGACACGAGAGAAGGACTGATATACACATGCTGGATATTTTTGCTAGACAACTTTATATATATGTAAATATGTAGATATAATATCTTTTATATGACTATGTATTTTTTCAACATATCATTTATCAGCTGCACTTGCATTGTGTATTATAAAACCTGAAGCTACTTAAATGTTCGTTCAAGAAAGTTATATATTACTTAATTGGTCGAATTGAATGATATTTGTTTTAATTTCAAATTATAATTAATGTCATTGTCATGTCAAATTTGTATGCCCCTGATTGGAATACAATATTCTTCTTCCTCCTCTGTTCTGCAATTTGCCAACGGAAGTTTTAGCGTCAGATGATTTCTATTATTTGTGTTATTTTATCAGGCCTGGTATAGTTTCGGAGAGTTTGCGTAATTTCCAAAACTTGTTTGTGTTTATTAGTTTGTGTGGTTTTCTTGGCACGATTTCTTGACTAATTTCCATGTCCATATCAAGGTGTTGTTTTGACAAAGTGTACCGGAATAGTTGACCATGTGCATCTTTCAACACCAGTCGTTTGGTCAAATGCATTTTTATCCATTGAAAGAAACAAGCATTGTGTTGTTCATGTCATCATTTTCTAATGGACGATGACAAATTATGACAACTGCTTGAATTAATTCTGTTTAACTGCATGTAAACAGCTAGTATGCTTTAAGATGAAATTTTGTTTAAAAAAGAAGACATTAAATTAAAAAAAAACACACACACCGTATCGAAAATTACAGAACACTTTCCGAAAATAATGTCAGCTCTAATAAAATAACGAATATATTCTATATATATACACATGTAAAAAAGTATTGGAACACCTTGATTTTTTAAAACTTGAAAAATCAGCCTCTCTTTTTTATGAAATATAATAAAGTATTTGTATAATATTATTGAAACATAGTTTATGATAACATTGGCATTGAAACGAACAAAAAATGTTTGAAAAAAAATGATTTATATAACCACAATTTTAATAACAAAATGAAGTGTTTTTTGTACAAAAAAATGCATTTTTCAACTTTAACAGTAGTCGGACTTTATACAATGTCAGACATTTCAAAATTAATCTTCAGATGACTGTTCACATCATGGTTGATCGTTATACGCCAAAGAATTAGTACTTTGTGCGCAGCCTCCATTCAAACGGATAACCGCATCTAAACGTCTTCTGATTCCTGCCATAAATCGACCAATTTGTTGCTAAGGTAACAGCAACCATTTCTGATGAAGGGCATTGTTTATTTCATGATGTGTTTGAACTGGGGTGTCCTTTCGCGCACTTTCCGCCCAATAGTGTCCCATATATGCTCAATATGGTTCAAATCCGGGCTACGATCGGGCCAAGGAAGATGAAACGAATTCCATTGGAACAATGGATTTTCCTCCACGATGTTAATTTCCAACTTTGGCGAGCTCTGCACTACATTGGATACGGAAAAATGTATGTCTGTTCGTAAGCAAAGGTCTCCGAAATGGTATTATCGCACGATAACCAGTAGCGATGAGTCGATATCGAACAGTTCTTGTTAAAACACTCCTGTATGCCCACCACTCACTTTTTAGGATTGTATTGTATGCAATGGGTTTCCTTCTGACCAACCTTCATTATGCTTGATTTTCCCTAGCAAATGGTATAGGGGGTCTTCTTTATCTCGGAAGGTCTTTAACTTCGTTTATTGACTGATTTTTATTCTCAAAACGACTTATAGTGGAATGGTGATGACCAACAATACGTGCAGTTGTTACAGCGACATCCCTGCTTCTCTAATGCTGATAATCTGCATCTTGCTGCAGTTAAGAGTTGTTACGCACCCATTACAAGGTGTCAATAACATAACTTTAAAAACTTGGTTATTTAAAGTGTTGAAAATAATGAGGATAAAACATCTGTTTTGCTGTTTACGGGTACAGTAACTGCATGTGCAGATACAAACTTATCGAGTCGATATTTATTGATTAAACTCAGGTGATACTTAAATAATGTTTTACTAGTTCTATTTTACCAAATTATATCACAAAAAAATAAAGAGTGTTTTTTTAATTTCAATTTCAATTTGGTGTAAATTGCAATACTTTTTTCCATGTGTATATATAAAATAAAAAGCGAATACGCCTTCATATTGGCAATGTTTACTTTAATAAAGAACAAAAAAAGAAGAAGAAGAAGAAGAAGACGAATATTCTATTCCAAATCAAGACACAAAAGGGCACCAACATTTGACATGAAAATTGATAACATTATAATTTAAGATTAAAACAGATAACATTCAATAGAATCAATTTTTTTCATAATTTTCTTTATAATGCACAATTCAAGAGATGCTGATTATATATTGAGAATAAATTAATACATTGTCATATTAGGAATATGTATTAAGTTGTTTAGTCCAAAAGGTTCAGTATGTTTACAGTCCTCCCAGTGTCAGTGATATGCTAGATGCAGCTGACACCAGGGGATGATATCTGTTAAAGACTGAATGTCATACTAAATATATATGGAAATGTTTTTATCCCGTCTGTAAATTATTATATTATAATACATTACTTTGCTCTTCATGGGCAATTTAGTTTGAATGAACATATCTTATATTGACTATCTGTATCAGAAGCAAATTTAATAATCAGTAGCAGAATAAATTTCAAAACAAATATTTTTGTTATTTCCTGTCTCTTAGCTAGCTATATAACTAGTTTCAATCCACTATTTTCTACATAAGAAAATGCCTGTACCAAGTCAGGAATATGACAATTGTAATTCATTCGTTTGATGTGTTTCAGCTTTTTATTTTGTCATTTGCAATTGATTAGGGACTTTTCGTTTTGAATTTTCCTCGAAGGTTAGTATTTTTGTGATTTTACTATTCACCATTCTGTCATAAACTTTATGTCAGTTTGTAATATATATATATCATTAGTGGTATCTGTAGATAGTTAAATATTCTTATGTCTGTATTCAAAATTAAAAGTAACTGTTGATTCTGCATTTATACTGAAATATCAGTACTTAAAATATTTATTAATGGATATATAACAGACAATATCAAACACCCTTATAAATGAAAATTCAACTAAATCAAATTTTCTTAATCAACTTTTTTTTTAAATATTCATAAAGAACTTGGTCTTGTGTTAAATAACTTCATAATTGAACTTTCGATAACATTCGTGAATATCTAAGATCAACACAAGTTGTATCATATTTACATTAAATATCCTAAAAATAGAAATAACATTCCCAATGTTCTTTCGATATTATTGGATGTTATCATACTTCGAAAAGGATAAAAACAGAGGATTTTGCACAACAAATCATTTTCTAATTATATATTTTCTTGAATGATCAGGAACCTTCGTTTTGGAGTATATAAAGGCGATATGGTAAAGAAAGGAATCATAACAAAATAGACGACGATTGAGAAGTGAAAACAGAAGTAAAAGCTAACAAATAAAAAACAGGAGATCCCGAAAGAAAACATCATCAATTGATATATACTGGTATGTTATTAATTTTATTTAACATTTTTACAATTAATAGTTCAGTTACTTCAAATTGACAATGTACTTATTAGCAAAATTTATATGATTTTTTCCCTGTTTCAATATTGATTAAGTAAACGAGAACATCAAGTTATAGAATTGTATCGATTTTCAGAAATGAATTCCCTTTTTAGTGATAAAAAATGTATGTTTTTCTGTAAAACTGACTGCAAGTTGTCAACGTATATTTGTTCCGCCAAACAGAAGTTCCAATGGAAACTTTGTTATAAACATTGTCATGATATCTATTCCTGTTAGAACAAATTTTCTATACCATTAATTCCGTTAGGAACATATACTGTAATATTTATTCCTGTGGAAATAATATTCCAGAATTTGCGGCTAGTTTTTGATAATAATTTAAAAGATACAAATCATGTTTATATGAAGATGATGATAGATCAATGTTAATTCTCTGGTCAGACATTTAATGTACCTCTCTTTATTTATTTTGTTACAGTAAGTCAGTATTTCACAGTTTCACATTCTAAGTAAAAGTTGGTTTTATCTCAGATATACAGAAATATTATAAAATAAACTATTTTCTTTCCAGATTATTTATTGAAGACAAAAGTGAAATAACTAGACATGGCAGGAAAAGGTCCAGCAATCGGAATTGATTTAGGAACAACATATTCTTGTGTTGGTGTTTTCCAGCACGGAAAAGTAGACATCATAGCCAACGACCAGGGGAACAGAACAACTCCAAGTTATGTGGCTTTCACGGATACTGAAAGACTGGTTGGTGACGCAGCTAAAAATCAAGTAGCACTAAACGCTACAAATACAATTTTCGATGCAAAACGACTGATCGGCAGAAATTTTAGTGATTCCACAGTTCAGTCAGACATGAAACATTGGCCATTCAAAGTCATCAATAGTGGAGGCAAGCCAAAACTACAAGCTGAACACAAAGGAGAAGCAAAAACATTTACCCCAGAAGAAATAAGTTCAATGGTATTGGTTAAAATGAAAGAAACTGCCGAAGCTTATCTCGGACAGAAAGTTATAGATGCCGTCATCACAGTGCCTGCATACTTCAATGATTCTCAAAGACTAGCCACAAAAGATGCTGGTTTCATTGCAGGACTTAATGTACTTAGAATAATAAACGAGCCGACAGCTGCTGCTTTAGCTTATGGTCTCGACAAAAATTTATCAGGCGAAAAAAACGTGTTAATATTTGATTTAGGAGGAGGAACATTCGACGTTTCTATACTTACGATAGACGAAGGTTCATTGTTCGAAGTTCGCTCCACAGCCGGAGATACTCACCTTGGTGGCGAAGACTTTGATAACAGAATGGTGAATCATTTTGTAAATGAATTCAAGAGAAAATGTGGTAAAGACATTTCTGGTAACAATCGTGCACTCAGAAGATTGAGAACTGCTTGTGAGAAAGCAAAGAGAACATTATCAAGCAGTACAGAGGCAAACGTTGAGATAGACTCATTGTTTGAGGGAACAGACTTTTACACAAAAATAACAAGAGCACGATTTGAAGAACTGTGCTCAGATTTGTTCAGAACGACACTGGAACCAGTTGAAAAAGCTTTAAGAGACGCTAAACTTGATAAAAGTAGTATTCAAGAGATTGTACTTGTCGGAGGTTCAACAAGGATACCAAAAATACAGAAAATGCTGTCAGAATTTATGAATGGGAAAGAACTTAATAAATCTGTCAATCCAGATGAAGCTGTTGCTTACGGTGCAGCCGTTCAAGCTGCTATTCTGTCCGGCGATCGTAGCGACACTATCAAAGATGTACTTTTAGTTGACGTAGCTCCATTGTCTCTTGGTATTGAAACTGCAGGTGGTGTAATGGCCAAACTTATTGACAGAAATACAAAAATCCCTACAAAGGCCTCTCAGATATTTACAACATATTCAGACAACCAACCAGCAGTTAGCATTCAAGTTTTTGAAGGTGAGAGGGCTATGACCAAAGACAATAATCATTTGGGAAAGTTTGATCTCACTGGTATACCTCCAGCACCCCGCGGTGTTCCAAAGATTGAAGTAGAATTCGATATTGATGCAAACGGACTTTTAAATGTTTCGGCTAAGGACCAAAGCAGTGGAAATTCAAAGAAAATTACAATCACCAATGACAGAGGTAGGCTCAGTAAAGAGGACATTGATCGAATGGTTTCCGATGCTGAGAAATATAAAGAAGAAGATGAAAAACAAACCCAGCGTATCACTTCAAGAAATCAATTAGAAAACTACATATTTAGTGTCAAGCAAGCTATCGGAGATTCGGGAGACAAGCTGTCAACACAGGACAAAGAGGATTTAGGTAAAGCCTGCGAAGAGTCACTTAAATGGTTAGACAATAATTCTCTGGCAGAGAAAGAAGAATACGATGACAAAATGAAAGAACTAGAGAAAGTATGTACGCCTGTCATGTCAAAACTTCATGGTGGTGCTCAAAATGGACAATCAAGTAGTACAGGAGGACACAACTCTTCTAATGGACCTACTGTAGAAGAGGTTGATTAAAATCATAGCTCTTTGTAAACTTACACTTACCTATTTTTGTTGTTTACAGTTGTTTCAATTTGTTTTTGTTTTTATATTCGAATGTTAAGTTTATAACTCAATATTTGTTTTGAAAAATAAAAAATTGTTATGAAATTGAAATTGTTTTACTTTTTTTAAAGAATACATACTCATATAGTTATCAAAGGTACCAGGCTTATAATTTAAAACGTCAGACGCGCGTTTCGTATACATAAGACTCATCAGTGACGATCAGATCAAGTTACAAACATGTAGTTAGAAAGCCAAACAAGTACAAATTTGAAGAGTATTTATGACCCAAAATTCCAACAAGGTGTGCCAAATACGGCTAAGTTTATATATGCCTCGGATAAGAAAATCTGTAGTATTTCGAATATTTCATACTTTTGCATACAGTAAATATATAAAATGACCATATGATTGATAATCATGTCAGCACCAATGTGCTGACTAATGGGCTGGCGATACCCTCGGGGTCGAAACATCCACCAGCAGACGAGACAAATGAAAGAAACAGTCATTACTCGACGAACATGCCTTTCAAAGTTCGTTATGTCTCTGTTGGCATGCCCCCATTCAACCCTGGTCGTTGGATGGTAATTCGCTTTCAGTGCAAAAATTACGGCATAATTTTTGGAATCTTACAACAAGGGTTATTATACAAAAGACAAACTATTTAAGTTTAAAAGCACACATTTTTGTTTAGGTTATATAAACGGATTAAAGGACTCATTGAATATTTAATTTTTAATTAAACAAAAAAAAACGTGTTCTTATAGGAAAACTCAATGTGACGACTATCTGGCACAATTAAAAGGGGCTGATATATCTAGGAACTAGTGTCATCCTTCCTGACCTTGTGGTGTATAAATCCAAGGAATTCTCGAGCGATTGTCTTGTTATAATTTTGTTTTTATCTTGTGTTTTGTATTCTGCTGTTTGTTATTTTGCAAATTTTCGTTTATTTGTTGGTTTTTTTGGCCTATTTTGACGATTTCTCTATGTGGCATTTTATTTTCCTTTGGTATCCATTGCTCTTTTGTGTTGCTGATATTTAGAGTAATTATATTTACTAGTATAAACGCAACAGTAGTATACCGCTGTTCGAAAGTCTTCAATCGATTGAGAGAAAAACAAATTCGAGTAACAAACTAAAACTGAGGGAAACACATCAAAAATAAGAGAAAAACATCGAAACAACAGAAACACTAAAGTGCAACAAAAAACCAAACAACAATGCAACACACACAGAAACGAACTATAAGATAACAATTGCCATTTTCCTGACTTGGTATATATCTATAGCCCATCAGTGTCAGAATCAGATTATTATGCTGACAATTTTCTATCCCTCACCGGGATTTCAAGTAACATTTCTGATACACTACACAGGCAAATTTCACTCACATCAATTTCACGTGAACTGAGTGAATCTTATGTGAAACTCATGTGAATTTGACATGGAAATCACATGAATTTGTTTCACGTGAATTTCACATGAATTTTAAAAAAAAAGTAATTCAAATAACATCTCAATTTTAAAATTTGATTAATATCATGAAAAATACCAAATTGTTTTTGAATTTCATGTGAATTTCATGTGAAAAATTTCACGTGAGATTCATGTGAATCTCAATTCACGTGAATTTCACATGAATATTTTGACGTGAGTTTCATGTATAAGCTCGTTTGAGGTGAATCTTACGTGAAATTGTTCATGTCAATTTCATGTGAAATTCACGTGAGCAAATTTTGCCTGTGTACATCACCAATCGTTTAGCCTCATGTCCAACGACCTAGACCACTCGACCACATCAGCTATTTAAAATATACATTCACTAGTAGTGTTTGTAACCTGGATTTGTTTTTTCTCTATCGATTTATGAATTTTGGACAGCGGTAAACTACTGTTGCCTTTATTTACCATGTTTACCTTGTCACATTAGGCAAATCTAGAGATAGACATGACATAATAAATATATTATAACGCGTTTTAAGATGTCATATTTAAGTTATACATGTGTTTTAAGCGTGTATGGTTGTTATATGTTAGCTATTCACAATGTATTTTTATTCGTAACTAAGCAATCTAACAACTTATGAATATATTTATATATATATATGTATACGTACCTAAAAAAGCAACCCCAACATGTAAGACTAGATCTTTCCTGCCTCCTTGGAGATTGAACCTGCAATTTTTCACTTCTATGGACACACTTTCTAGTATTGAACAGCCGCCTTATCTCCTTCTTTAACTATAGCTGGTAAAAGTCAGATTTTGTTCCGGGAGGTGTTATTCTCTCGTAGGGCAACTAATCACAATACACATTACATGAATAGCTACCTACTTATCTCATCGGTATATTTGAAAGTTATGTAATTAGCTTGTTGGTAAAAATAAGTAAGGATATATAGATATCAACATCATCTGACATTATATTTTTTTTATGTCATAACAATGTTAAAGTTTCGTTAATAGGACAGGAAATAGTGCTAATTGGGCTACAACGAATGGTATTCGACGAGTTACAATTTGAATGATTTGACCTTAACGGGCCGAAATGTTGATTACATTCAGGATTTTCCTTTCAAAAAATTTCATAGTAAGTAGCCTTATCATCTGAAATTAAATTGTTAAATATTGATTTGCTAACCAATATAATACCAAATAAGAACGCTTTCATTTTTTATTTGCCTATAATTGTAAACAAAGAGGGATAACTCATTAACGGTATAGGAAACATGACTTAAATTATTCGCAAAATTATGTGACTATGTGACGAGGGTATAACGACAACAAAAAGAGGTATGTTTTTAAAGTGAGAATACAGTTTTTTAGATCTTCAAGGCAGTTTCTAATTAACTGATTATGTTCGATTTTGTCTTAATAATTTCATAGACAATATTTTGGGAATGGAAATTAAATTAGGTTAATTACTTAACTTCAAAAAGGAAAGGGGGGGGGGGGTATGATCACGAACATCTTTATTTTTTTTGTTTTTCTATGGTACCAATCAAAATATTTTATTCTAAATTTTCATTATAAGGTATGGGAAAACCCGGTTTCAGAACATTTTTTGTCATTTGTTTGACCAAAATATTTTCATCAAATTGGAGATCAGAATATTTTTGTTATGAGAAAAGCATAGCCGTTCCCTTAGTGGGGTTATATCTATCACCTGATATCATCATATCTATATCAACGTCACTCGTTCATTTACATTTTCAAAAATTCTTCTTTTATTTAATTATGTTAACGTTGGTCCTTCCAACACGAAAAACAGCCAGTTATATTATCTAAGTTTCATGGGATCCAACGAGGACTAAAGCGGCAATAAAGACAGTCGTCGGATTTAAAAGCAATATTCCATTAATTTTCTATTCGAATATTACCGAAAACGATGTAGGTCTTTTGCAGAGGATTTTTCTCGCGATAAAACATGAGCCCTTATTAGGGTGAGATAGTGTTAAAAGTAAGATGTATGTTACATTAGTTTTTGACGACAAAAACGTTTGACCGGAGCTGAGACTCATCAGTGGCACTCAAATAAAAAAAAAAGCAGCTTGCAAAATACAAAGTTGAAGGGCATTAATTCCGAACATTTTCAGAAAATGCTTGAGTTTTCGAATCTTTCAGCACTTCATAAACAGTAAATTAGCAAAAAATACATATCTATGGTATTTAATGTCAATACAAACATGTTCATTACTGTGTCGGCTATACCATCGGAGACGAAACGGTTACCAGCAGTTACACTCACCTTGAGGTTGTAAAAATTCATCACATATACAAGTTAAATTATTTACTTCACATTTTCTCATAAACTAAGCATGACCTGTTGGTGACCATCTGCTGCTGTCTGTTCTATGTTCGGGTTGTCTCTTTGAAACATTCCCCATTTCCATTCTCAATTTTATGTGATATATTATGTTTCTAACTTTATTCATCTGAGCGTCACTGTGTGGACGAAAAGCACGTCTTGTGTATTAAATTTTAAATCTGGTACCTTTTGTTAGCTATTATTCGTGTGTTTCTTTGTCCTATATGTTCTCCCATTTATTTGTATTGTAGTTCTGTCATGTAATGTTGTCATTCTAATGTTATATTTAAATAAAGGCAACAGTAGTATACCGCTGTTCAAACATTTAACATTTCCATAAAAGCGGACTGTATGGCATGCCACAAAACCAGGTTCAACCCACCATTTTTCCCCCCTTAAGAGCCAGTCTGCCATAAAACCATGCAAAATCTCAAATTTCGTCCAAATTGGTAGTTATAACTGGGCAACATTATATATATTTCCAAAATCTTTGGGTATTTAGGAGTTAAGATAAAAAAAATTTTTTTGTAAATTCACACTATTTTTCATTTAACAGCCTTATTTGCATACTTGTGAATTATTAAAAAAAAAAGGCCAAAAAAATCACCATATTTAGGTACTTTTTAAAGGTCTGGATAATTGATATATCTCTTAAATATAGCATTATCTTGTTATATTTTGCAAAGAACATTATAAAAAAAAATGCATTTTGACATTTTTTTTACCTTTTGGCAGGTTGCCAGAGACGTTCGTGCAACAGATGTATTAGATAACTTGCATGTAGTACATGTACTCAGTAGGTGTTTTCTCTCAAGATCATATTTATTTTTTTCAACTTTTAGGATTTTTTTAAAGGTGCATATCAGTTCTAAGACAAGTAAAAAAATTTAGTCTGGCAAATATTGGGAAATTGGTAAAAAAAATGCTCCCAAATATCTATAAAATGCACTAATTGTAATAGTTTTTGCCCCTTAATATTTTAACTAAAACTGATCAAAGTAGACTTATATTCCGGACAATAACTTTAGTTTAAGTGTATAGATCTTTATGATTTTTTTACAGAAGGTTCAATACCACAAAAGGAAGGTTTGGATCGATTTTGGGGATGATGGTCCTAACCGTTTAGGAATTAAGGGCCCAAAAGGGGCCCAAAACAAGCATTTTATAGTTTAGGGATAATAACTTGTGTATAAGTATTTCAATTGCTCTGATATTGTATCACAATGTTTAAAACCACACGTAGAAGGTTTGGATTCATTTAAATGGGTCATGGGTTCAAAGTTAGGAATTAAGGACCAAAAAGGGGCCAAAAAACAAGCATTTTTCTAGTTTCAAGACAATAACTTGTGTGTAATTGTATGGATCTCTCTCAAATAGTACCACAATGCTCCATATAACAAAGGGGAGGCTGGGATTTAGTTTTGGATTAATTGTCCAAAATATGTAGGAATAAAGGGCCAAAAAAGGGCCAAAAAGAAGCATGTTTCTAGTTTCCAAACAAAAACTTGGGTTTAAGTATATGGATCTCTCTGTAATTGTACTACAAGGTTCTATAATTAAAAGGAAAGGATGGGATTGTGTTTAAGGGTTATTCCTTAAAGGTGGGTTCAATAAATGGGGGGGGGGTGTGATTTGTAAACAATTTTTTAAGGGATTTCTTTTTTTTTCAAAATTTTGAAAATTTCAAATTTTGAAAATTTTCAAGAAGAAATCTTCAATTGCACAGTATTGTGCAATAGATTTGTTGATCTTTGACCACATTTATTTTGTAACAAAAACCTTTATTTTGTCAAAAATGCAATCACAATCCAAATTCAGACAGCATCAAGGTTGAATATTGTGACCAACTTTAATTTGCCCCAACTGTTCAGGGTCCAACCACTGCGGTTGTATAAAGCTGCGCCCTGCGGAGCACCTGATTTTCACATACTTTCAATTGATGACAGTCTTTTAAAAAGCTTGTTATATGAAACAGAGTTGTGAACATACTTGTTCTTCAAAAAATCTTCCTCTTTGAAACTTTTGATTGGAATGCAACCAATTATAGGGGCAATCACTCATTGAGTGTCTAGATTCGAAATCTGTGTCTATTAGAGCGTATGTAAAAAATGCGGCCATTTTTTTTCATCTACGAAAAAAGTTTATATGTGCATATATAATGTGCCATATAAAAGTTTTTGATTTATATCTCAGATTAAATCAAGATAAAAGAAAGACATTTGAGGTGACCCTACTTCTTCAAAAATCAAAAGCTTTTCCAAAATTATCTTGAATGTTCCCTCTCCAAAGAACATCTCTTTCCTGTTTGTTGATACTTTGAGATTTTGATTTTAAGTCCCCTAACGGCTCACGTCTAAGTGGACTTAGGTTTGCACTGCGTTTGTCTGTCTGTCAGTCTGTCAGTCTGTCTATCTGTCATTTTGGCAAATCAAGACTTTTTGTGCTTGTAGATTTTGATTTGATATTTGGTTTATTGATTTATCATGACAAGTTACAGGTCAAATTCATTATTCACGCTTTAAGCTTTTCTCTTTGTTCAGTTGAAGCCCTTTCTCTAGAATTAAATTTTTGATGCAATACTTATTCATTAGAAAATTTCTGTTCAAACGGAAATAACTCATTTGTTTTAAGACAAAATGACAGTTTGAATGTTTTTCCTTTTCTTTGGTATTTAGTGATTCAGTTTTGTTCCAGTCTGATATTTGTGTGCAGAGTTGTGGTCTTTGGAATAAGGAAATTCACTTAGATAGTCGGAATTCAACAAGTTTATTTTGTTTTGCTTGAAGATTTTGTCTCGATATTTTTATGTAGTTTACACCATGACAAATCATAGATCAAGTTAAAATTTTGTTCCATTACAATGAATTTGTAACGGGTTGGGGACTATGTATTGCCATGTTTTACTCACAGAATGCTTGTTTTTATCCAAAAAAATTCTGATGCTGCAAAATTGTTTAATATTTAGTTAAAATAGATATTGATGACTTTATCATGTTAAATTTTTTCAGATCTATCAAACTTTTACTTTTTTTTTGCTAATACCTTCATCATGTTCATTCATGACTAAAAACTTGTATTTAGACCATTTTGCACGTTTTTCTTTACAGTAGACCACCATAATATTACATGTATATAAAAATCTTACCATTTTAATGACAATATAAAAAAGAAGATGTGGTATGATTGCCAATGAAACAACTGTCCACAAGAGACCAAAATGACACAGACATTAACAACTAAAGGTCACCGTACGGCCATAAACAATGAGCAAAGCCCATACCGCATAGTCAGCTATAAAAGGCCCCGATAAGACAATGTAAAACAATTCAAATGAAAAAACTAAAGGCCTTATGTATATTAAAAATGAATGAAAAACAAATATGTTACACATAAACAAACGAATACCACTGAATTACAGGCTCCTGACTTGGGACAGGCACATACATAAATAATGTAGCGGGGTTAAACATGTTAGCGGGGGATCCCAACCCTCCCCTAACCTAGGACAGTGGTATAACAGTAACACATAAGAACGAATTATAAAAATCAGTTGAAAAAGGCTTAACTCATTAGATGGACAAAAATACAAGTGGACGTGGCCGGGTAATTGTATGTCTGCTCAACAGTTTAACCATTTATCTGTGTATATTTGTTTTTATACAACCGCCAAAAAATGAAAAATTTTGGTCGTATATTGGTATGACGTTGCCGTTGTCATCGTCGTCGTCATCCAAAGATATTTGGTTTTCGCACTATAACTTTAGTATAAGTAAATAGAAATCTATGAAATTTAAACACAAGCTTTATGACCATAAAAGAAAGGATGGGATTGATTTTGGGAGTTTTGGTCCTAACAGTTTAGGAATTAGGGGCCAAAAAGGGTCCAAAATTAAACTATTTGAAAAAAAAATGAATTATTGGGGTTCTTTGATATGCCAAATCTAACAGTGAATTTAGATTCTTAATTTTTGGTCCTGTTTTCAAATTGGTTTACATTAAGGTCCAAAGGGTCCAAAATTAAACTTA
The DNA here is from genome assembly GCF_965363235.1 of Mytilus galloprovincialis. NCBI lineage: Eukaryota > Metazoa > Mollusca > Bivalvia > Mytilida > Mytilidae > Mytilus > Mytilus galloprovincialis. Next base: position 37,784,020 of record NC_134845.1, on the reverse strand, counting down.
TTTTGATTTTAACAAAAAATTAATTCTTGGGTTTCTTTGATATGCTGAATCTAAAAATGTACTAAGATTTTTGATTATGGGCCGAGTTTATAAGTTAGTCCAAATCGGGGTCCAAAATTAAACTTTGTTTGATTTCAACAAATTGAATAAATGGGGTTCTTCAATATGCTGAATCTAACCATGTATTTAGATTTTGGATATTGGACCATAATAGGTAAATGTCAAAGTTTAAGTTCTTAGACCACACTCATTCTGTTGTGTCAACTATTTAATCAAAATCCAAATTCAGAGCTATATCAAACTTAAATGTTGTGTCCATACTTGCCCCAACTGTTCAGGGTTCGACCTCTGCGGAGTATCTGGTTATTACATGTGGTTATGAAATAAATTTTATTGCAATTTGAAATATTTGTGTTTGTCTCAGCTGGTAGTAATAGGCCATCTGTATTTTACATGTCTTATTCCTAAGCCTCAAATTGCTAGAGATTACATTCTAGGAGGAAACTTAACATTACTGTTATGTCCACTGTTCTCCCAGAATTGACATAGGGATAACTAACTGGTTCATGTCAGCGTCACAAAATTTCAGTTCCAGTTTTATCAGGAACTACTAGGAGTAGTCTCTTTATATTTGACATAAAGCTTTATCACAATATACAAAATATAGCACTTTTCTAGGTAAGAGGCACAATTTTATGAAATTCACAAAACTATTAAATCTTCCTCTTTTCTGGAAATAGATAACATGGATGTACAAGGCTGCGCAGTTTGTAAAATTTTGTCTACATTTTCATACTATTTTAGAAAAGAAAATACCCTGATTTCATCTGGGGGAGACGTGCTTAGAATTTTTAGTACTTTTATGGTAGTATTTTTGTCTAAATTGCAAGGGTTTGCATTCATGTTGAGTCTCTATCTTTTATATGTTAAACAGTTTTATGAATCATTATCAAATACAACATGTTTTAAAAATTTAAGACTGAACTCTATTGTGGCCACTTTGAATTTAGACAAAAAAGCGTCTAAAAAGACCATTATAAAATGCTAAAATTGTGAAGAACTCATGATGATATTACCTTATGAGTGTGCATAGTATTGTAAATAAAACAGCCCATTTTAAGTTACTAAAGTAATTTACTTTTGAATAAGTTAAGATTTCAAACATATGGTAAAAATGCTCAGTTTAGGGTAAAAAAAATGCAAAAAAGCGGCTTCCCCGGGTTTACTCCTTTAGTATATTTTATAATTTAAACTAAGTTAAACTTGGTTAATTCAATTAATATAACCAGTAAACATTAGTTCAGTCATTATTTTTCTTATATTTTGACTATTACATACTTTTGAAACAGATAAAAAAATCAAAAAATCGGCAAAATGGCCATCACGCCTATCTTTAATTATTATTTTCTCGTAAGAAGGTATCCTTTGCCGAGCACCATTTTCTTGCATTTTGTAGATAAATATATAAGCTTTATGAAATATTACATTTTATTGAAAATAAAACATGATCTTACACGATTCAAGCCTTTGAAAATATACAAATTTTGCTGAATCGGCACTTTTTCAAAACCATGCAATTTCAACCTGTTAGTAGGGGTATTGAGAAATCTCACAACTTTTTGAATTATCATAATTTCCTTTCATTTTAAGTTGTTAGTTAAGAAATTTGTTATCATTTAGCTGTATTTTTTCTATAAAACAAAAAAAAATCAGGTCAAAATACCCTAAAATAGGCTTGAAATGGCCATTTGTCAGTACAGAAATAGACAATTATTGAATGTTCGGCATACACAAATAATGGCTGAATATTTTTTCAAAATATTTTGCACAAATAGTTATTACATATAAGGTATCTAAAATACAAAATATCAGTCTGATTGGAATATTTTGGATTTGGACAATTTTGCATGGTTTTATCACAGACCGGCTCTTAAAATGTTCTATACCAAGTCAGGAAAATGGCCATTGTTATATTAAAGTTCGTTTCTGTGTGTGTTACATTTTAATGTTGTGTTTCTGTTGTGTCGTAGTTATGCTCTTATATTTGACGCGTCTCCCTCAGTTTTAGTTTGTAACCCGGATTTGTTTTTTTCTCAATCGACTTATGAATTTCGAACAGCGGTATACTACTGTTGCCTTTATTTATAAATATATTTTCATTGCTAATCTAAAACTAATCTTTCCTTGGTCGAAATGGTTTTTTTTTTCTAAAAATGTTAAACTTGCTAGTAATTTGGGTGGTAATGTACAGTACTTTTTAAATGAAAGAATGGATTTTTTTAAAGGAAAATATGAAGTCAATGCTCGGTTGATATTTAAGATCTGTCAAAAAGATATGAACAAAGGCAGTTGTGAGGAGAAAAAGAAAATGAAAAATGACGAAAAGAAAAACAGCATGTTTTCCTGTTTGAATGGTTTTACACTAGTAATTTTTGGGTCCCTTTTTATTTTGCTGTTCAATGTGAAAAGTAAAATCCTAAAAATACTAAACTCCGAGGAAAATTCAAAACGGAAAGTCTCTAATCAAATGAGAAAATCAAAAGCTCAAATACACCAAATGAATGGATAACAACTGTCATATTCCTCTCACTTGTATGACAGTTTCATTAACTTCCATTTTTTTTTCACAACAATGCATGAACAAACCATACATACATAATAGGGGAAAAAATGTCAAAACTACAGCAGTCAACATTGTGGTTTAATCTTAACCAAGGCTCCATGTTGAGACCATACTTTGACCTATAATGGTTTACTTTGACAAATTGTGATTTGGATGAAGAGTAAAAAATACAGTACCCAAAGCAAAATTTTAAAATATTTATTTTCATTTGTCCATATTTTACTAATATATGATCAGCTCAGTTCCTTTCACACTTTATATCCAGATTCAGTCTGAGATTAAAGTGTTTACAGACATCAAGAAGTTAATCAAACCTTCACGGAATTTCATGAAATTTGTAAGGAGGCTTGTCATATGAAACTTCGAATTAACAAAAACGTTCAACATGTTTCATATATTTGGATGGATTGAGTTTTGCTGCAAAAGAGGTGAACGAATACCTTTTATAAAATAAAATTCTGTATATTACCAAAATAAATGTACTGATATTGAATTAGTGACTTCCTAGACACAAATTCGTTGAGAGGTTTAGCGCTATAAAACCAGGTTCAATCCACCATTTTCTACATTTGAAAGACCTGCACCAAGACAGGAATATGACAGTTGTTCATTCTTTTGATGTGTTTTATTATTTGATTTTGTCATTTACTTTTTTCTCCTTAACGAGCAACATGAAAGTACTCGGATTAACTAAAAGCAAATGCTAAGCCAATAACAACTAAAAAAATCATATATCGAAGACTAAAATATCAATCAGTACTTGTCTAACTTCAAATGGATCATTCTCAAGACTTCATTAATAATCAGAGAAACATATGACCTTGTGTTATATTAAATATATGTATCGACAGATATAAGGACCATGCATGTCCATGTGTGTACAACACTAATGCTTTTATTGGTAATGAATTATAAATAACAAAATCAATAAATATGTCAATAAAACAATATTTTTAGATTTAACAATAATGTCGCTTTTGTTTCTGTAAAAGGTATAAAAGTTATGGATGAATTGATAACATATTTAAAGGTTCGATAAAATTCTCATATTCGTTCGATATTATTATATGTTATCATAATTCAAAAAGGATAACGACCGAGGATATCGCAGTAAAATAATTTTTTCAACTTTAATCATTTCCTCACTGGAAATACCAGTTTCGTTTTAACTGTAAGAAGCTGTACATGAAGGAAGATAACCGGTTATAAATTTGGTATGTCAAATGATATATATGTTATTTGCACAAACAATGGTTTAAAACAATGAATAATCTATGATGTTATTTGGCAAAATTTTGAAGTTATCAATTAGGCATTTGGGCAAGAGCTACCAGATGGAATCCTTCGAATTTACTCATATTCTAAAATTTGATATTTAAAACTGAAGCGTAACAAAATTACAAAAGAAATGTTCCTTGTAAAACAATTAAGAATGGCTTTTTTGTCTGAATGGTTAGAACTTTTTACCAATGACATGACGTCTAAATATTGACAATGGGTATGTAACCAGAAATAAATAATGACAGATACATTTAACCATGAGTTGCATGTGCAATAATATAATGACGTTTGTATCAATTCTTTTTGATTTAATATCATTGATGAATATCGAATAATCAATAGATATAAAAAGACGCAGTATGAGTGCCAATGAGGCAATTCTCCATCCAAGTCATAATTTGTAAAAAAGTAAATCATTACGAATCCTTTAAAATACTGTCTTTTTGCTCACACTGAACAGCAAGCTATAACAAGTAAAATCACAAAAGTACTGAGCTTAGAGGAAAATCAATTCGGAAAGTCCATAATCACATGGCAAAATTAAAAAAAAAAAAAAAAAAAAAAAAAACGCATCAAAAAGAACTGTAATATTCCTGACTTGGTATAGACATTTTTAAATGTAGAAAATGGTGGGTTAAACCTGGTTTTATAGCGCTAACCCTCTCACTTTGATGACAGTCTATAAAAGGCCCCCAAAATGACAACTGTAAAACCACCCAAACGGGAAAACCAACGGTATTATATATGAGAAACGAGAAACAGTAATGTACCCCATCAACAAACGACAACCACAATCAGGTTCTTGACTTAAGAGTTTATTTTATTTTACAGGCTTATCTGTATTCATAAAAAAAGATGAATTTTAACCTAAAGATCAAGTCAGTCATCGACATTGTTTTTTTAGTTTTGATGTTTCAGCATACCTTCTTCTAAAAAAGATTAACTATTTGATTATGACGCAAGCAATATATAAAGGCAAAAGTTTTATGTATACAGCTGAAATTGTTGTTTTGAGTGTGAATTTGCATTGCTATAAGACATGTCACGGTACTTTTCTATCCCAAATTCATGCATTTAATTTTGATTTTAATATTTGCTATTTTCATCGGATTTTATCTAATGCTTAGTTCGTTTCTGCGTGTGTTACCTTTTAAAGGAGTAGGTCTGGTAAGGGCCGATTTTAGCCTCAAATTTCAAGTTCATCTGACGAAAGACTTTTTAAACACTTAAGTGTATATTTTAGTTGATTCAATAAGTATATGTAAAAGATTTTTACTGATTTACTCATTAAAAATGCCCCGATTCTAGCTTAAATATGAAAATCTATCAAATATGCCAAAAATTGTCACTTTTTAGATGGTTTTTGTCAAAAATGAAAGTATGTCATCCTCAATAAAATTGAGAATGGAAATGGGAATGTGTCAAAGAGACAACAACCCGCCCAAATAAAAAACAACATCCTCAATCTTTATATATGTTATGTATTATCATCAAATACAACTTACATTTCAATATTAAGAATGAACACGAAAGCGGCCACTTTCATTTAAGACGGAAACCGCCTAAAATATAACTAAAATGTTAAAATTGTGAAGAATTCAGTAATTAAGGATGACTTAATTAATTATGCTAGTACCCGATATATGTGCATTGTATTGTCAAACACAGCCCATATTTATTTAGCAGAAGCATTCTACTGTCCAATAAATAACTAAAAGTATACATTTTAACAATTTTGTAAAACTGCTATAATTTGGGTCCAAAAAGGGGTCTTACTGAACCTACACCTTTGTGTTTCTGTCGTGTCGTTGTTCTCTTATATTTGATGCGTTTCCCTCAGTTTTAGTTTGTAATCCGGATTTGTTTTTTTCTATCGATTTATGAGTTTCGAACAGCGGTATACTACTGTTGCCTTTATTTTTGGACTTCAAAATGTATCACTGTTTTGTTTTATAAAAAGGAATGAATAACGTTGAAACAATATATTGTTTTAGGTAGTGATAAACATCTTTACTTTTTATGTCAAACAATTTCACAAAATGTTCTGGGAAAGTGACATTATAAATGCTTGATGTCTTGATTGACAACATAATTATTACGTTTGTAGCACAGGTTTTCAACAAACTATTGACCTTCCTTTGGGAAACAACTCTGTTACTCATCTTAGTAACAAAGTTGTACCTCTATTTATATTATATTTATTAGTACTTAATACGGGACCTTCTTATGAAAATGACGAAAAGCTAACATATCCTTATACTTCACGTTCCGTTATATAGATGGTGTCTACCAACTGACAATATTAAAGTTTGAGGACTGTATTGAAGTAACTATCTTTTTACACAGTCTTTAGGTGGTGACCATTTGACGTGGCTCATTTTGTTATTCTTTTATGATAATTTTTTGTATTCTTGTCTATCGTTTTTGCTACTGTCCTTTGTCTGTGTGTATTTTTGTGTTTCTTTCTTGCATGAGGTGTGGTTCTGTACTTCAACATTCCGTTATAGTGTCATGGTAATTTTTTGTTTATATATCTTTTTTTTTTGTTTGTGTAGTGATTGAGTAATAACACAACGATGACTGATGTACCCCAAATTTTTTTCCTATTATGTCTGTTTGTTTAGTTCACACATCTTTGTCAATAAAAAGGAAATTTTACACGACTGTCATATAAGTGAGAGATTTAGTTAGCTATGAAACCAGGTTTAATCAATCATTTTCTACATACGAAAATATCTATACCAAGTCAGCAATATGAGAGTTGTTGTCCATTCGTTTGATGTAACGTGTTTCATATCAGCTTTTAATTTTGCCATTTGATTAGGGACTTTCCGTTTTGAATTTTCCTCGGAGTTCAGTAATATTGTGACTTTACATTTTACCATCATATCTTGACATTCACCCAAAATTTGACAAAGAGGTTCAGGTAAAGTTTTGCTTTTTGTAATTACAGACCTTCATAATAATGCTTTACTGTTTATGAAAAGCATTGTGTTTTGCGCGTGTTTATTGTACAAAATTATAAAGCATTGTATATTTGATGAGTTTATTTTTGACTAGCTGTTATGATTGACATGTGTGGTCAAGAACAAATAAAATAAATGAAATAATGATAATAATAATAATAATAATAATAATAATAATAATAATAATAATAATAATAATAATAATAATGATAATAATAATAATAATAATAATAATAATAATAATAATAATAATAATAATAATAATAATAATAATAATAATAATAATTATTATTATTATAATGATAATATAAATTATAATAATGATAATATTGATAATAATAGTAATAATATATTTACAGTAATGGTAATGATAATATTTACAATAATAGTAATGATAATGTTGATAATAATAGAAATGATGAAAGTAATAATAATAAAAGAAATACAATTTCTATTCACTGATCATATTAATAGTATCGTTTTATAATAGGAGAATTAAATTTCACGTTCAATTGATATTTTTAGAAGCTGTTTTTTTTTGGTGATTTAACTTTTTGTTAATCGTAATTTTCTGCAAATAATATGCACTAAAACATGACCATTTATCTTTTCAGATTATCAATTTGACACTTGTGAAATGAATATGACAGGAAAGCGTCCAGCAATTGGAATTGATTTAGGAACAACGTACTCTTGTGTTGGTGTATTCCAGCATGGAAAAGTAGACATTATTGCCAACGACCAGGGGAACAGAATAACTCCAAGTTGTGTGGCGTTCACAGATACTGAAAGACTTGTTGGTGATGCAGCTAAAGATAAAATTGCTATGAATGCTGAAAATACAATTTTCGATGTCAAAAGACTTATAGGCAGAAACATTAGTGATTCAATAGTACAGAATGATATAAAACATTGGCCATTCAAAGTAATCAACAAAGGATGCAAGCCAAATGTACAAGCTGAATTCAAAGGTAAAACAAAGACGTTTTGCCCAGAGGAAATAAGTTCAATGGTATTGGTTAAAATGAAAGAAACTGCCGAAGCTTATCTCGAACAGAAGGTTACAGATGCCGTCATCACAGTACCTGCACACTATAATCATTCTCAAAGACAAGCTACTAAAGATGCAGGTTTAATTGCAGGACTTAATGTCCTGCGAATAATGAACGCGACAACAGCCGCTGCTGTAGCCTACGGTCTTGACAAGAACTTATTAGGGGAGAAAAACGTGTTAATATTTGATTTAGGAGGTGGGGCAATCGACGTGTCAATTGTTACGATTGATGTAGGTTCATTATTCGAGGTTCGCTCAACAGCCGGGAATAGTCACCTTGGGGGCGAAGATTTTGACAACAGAATGGTCAATCACTTTGTAAACGAATTCAAGAGAAAGTATAAAAAGGATATATCTGGCAATATTCGTGCAATCAGAAAACTGAGAACAGCTTGTGAGAAAGCCAAGAGAGCATTATCCAGCAGTAGAGAGGTAATTGTAGAGTGCGATTCTTTGTTTGAGGATATAAATTTTCACACAAAAATAACTAGAGCACGATTTGAAGAACTGTGTGCACAATTGTTCAGGAACACACTTGACCCTGTTGAAATGGCGTTGAGAGACGCAAAACTTGATAAGCGTAGTATTCAAGAGATTGTGCTTGTGGGAGGTTCCACAAGGATACCAAAAATACAGAACATGCTGTCAAAATTGATGAATAGAAAAGAACTTAACAAATCGGTCAATCCAGATGAAGCTATTGCTTACGGTGCAGCCGTCCAAGCTGCTATCCTGTCAGGCGATCGTAGCGACACTATCAAAGATGTACTTTTAGTTGATGTAATGTCTTTTACTCTTGGAATTGAAACTCCAGGTGGCGTTATGAATGAAGTGATAGGAAGGAATACTAGGATCCCTATAAAGATTTCAAAGATATTTTCAACGTTTTCAGACAATCAACCTACATTCAGTATTAGTGTTTTTGAAGGTGAAAGGGCAATGACAAAAGACAATAATTTTCTTGGAAAAGTCGATCTTACTGGTATACCTCCAGCTCCTCGCGGTGAACCAAAGATTGAAATCGAGTTTGATGTTGATGTAAATGGACTTTTAAATGTTTCGGCTAAAGACCAAAACACTGGAAATTCAACGAATAGTAACATAACAAATGATAGAGGAAGGCTCAGTAAAGAGGAAATTGATCGAATGGTTTCCGATGGAGCGAAATATAAAGAAGAAGATGAAAAACAAAAGCTGTGTCTCACAGCAAGAAACCAACTTGAACACTATATATTTCGTGTGAAACAGGCTTGTGAAGAGTCACTCGATTGGCTTGATAATACTTATCTGGCAGAGAAGGAAGAATATGAGAATAAAATGAAAGAATTACAAAAAGCGTGTAACTTTTAATGCCAAAACATCTCAGTGGTGTTACAAATAGATCGTCAAATAGATAATGTCGACTGATGACAAAATGGCAGTAAATGCTCTTCACAAGAACTTATGTGAAAACATATGACTAAATTTTTATTTGTAAAGTTACGATTAGCCAGTTTGTTATATATCGATATCCCTACTCATAAAGGAAGGGGTCTTCTGGTTGACACCTTTCCATTCTATAGAAAATGTTTCGTTCGTCCGTCTATCGGTCCCATGAAAGGTGACCCTTTACTCTGCAGATAATCAGAGTTTTCCGATATTTTATTGTTTGATTTAATTTAGCATGTTTTAAGCTAGCTGTAAAACCAGGTTCAATCCACCATTTTCTACATTTGAAAATGCCTGTACCAAGTCAGGAATATGACAGTTCTTGTCCATTCGTTTTTGATGCGTTTTGTTGTTTGATTTTGTCATGTGATTATGAACTTTCCGAATTGATTTTCCTCTGAGTTCAGTATTTTTGTGATTTTACTTTTTATCGTGCGAAACGTTTTCACAATCTTCTCGTATCAGTCTGGTTACCGAATACTGATACGAACTATTAAGTGAATATTTGAAGAAAAAAAATAATCAAATATGGTGGGATTGCATGACATTTTAATGTCTTATGTCTATTCCGTGGAAAGACGTTTTGATTTTGTTTTGTTTTGTTTTGTTTTCTTCATTCGACTTTTTTGATTTTTTTTGCGCTGTATATGTGTTTTCAAAAGATGATAAGATTTTGGTACATGATTTCGAATAGTTAATACGCTTTCCAAACCGACCATGGCTAACCGGAACTTTCTTTGTAAGAGTTATCCTCAATGAACAGTGTTTTTCTTGTGCGGACTACTTCTTCGCAACCGCAAAAGATAACGAAAAAAATATTTTACCAAATGAATCGTTATATTCTCAGGTTGTAAATAATAATGTGATCGAAGAGTTCTGAAGAATACATATTAGAGTTATTTTCTTTGATGTATTTGACACATTTCTTTAATGTATTTGACACATGAGAAATGTAATAGTAACTCTTGAACCATTAGTGATAAAGACCTAAGGTCTCTTGTTTTTTATTTTCTTGGTCCACAAAAAAATGAGTTCAAGGTCAAAGGTCAAGGTCATTTTATATTTTTTGTTTTTGGTTGTTTAAACTACGCTAAGAAACTGTTATAAATTTTTACTAAATTATTAGTTGCGATCAGTCCTAATAAATTTATTGGAAGCGTTGCGGTGAAAAATTAAGAGTTTTCTTCCTTGGAATGTTAAATAAAGATGTATTGTAATATAAAATGTTAACAATTCACAGTGGAGACATATAAGGATGCAAGTCATATGCCATTGCACAAGCTTACCAGAAGTGACCTTCTGTAAACCAGTAATTGCTATTGTTACTATTCATTTGATGTAAAAGTTTATTAAATAATATTTTTTTAATCAGTGTCCGGTAAACTGTAATATGATAATAGAAATGACAATTTCAAAACATGAAGTACCAAATTATCTACCTAATTAAAAAAAAAGTGTATAGAAATCATATATTTTTTTTAATCAGCATACTGTACCTTTCAATTGACACGGGAAAGGACAGATTTTATAAATTAATTTTTCATATATTTTGTTTCGGTTGAAAAAGAATGTCAATTGTTCTCTTAACAATTTGTTTTTAATTTTCTCTAGAACGTCAATTGAAAAGAGGGCTTTCTAAAATATAGTTTCAACCTTTGTGTATGCATGCATGCTAAACCGTGAAATGTGTTTTCACATTCGATTCCCGTAAACTTCCAAGTTGCCGAATATTAATGCGGGGTTATTATTTGTTAGTTATAGCTCACACTTAAAAACTGTAGTCTGTTACTGTTGCTTTGATTTATTGTGATTTATAATCATTACTTATTGTTATCTTTAATCATTGTTTTTTGTTATTTTTATATTTTTTATAGATTTGAACACTATAGAAATGTTAGGAACTATTCCACACCCCACGATTTGCAGAATATCAAACATAAATATGCATCTTTAGAACTTGACTTAAAAAAAAACTGCTGAATAGTTTGTGAACTCTGCAGAAAACAAAGACCTTCTATTATCCCTTTTGTAATTTCGGAACTTACGCAATAACTCGCCACTTGTGCAATGTCAATTATAGATATGCACACATGAAACTTCACTGTAGAAGTGCTCAACGTTACAAAAGTATAATGCGCATTATAAATTCATGCAGTTTATAAAAACTATGCTTATCTACTTAAAACGCATGCAATGTTAATTTTGAAAGAGGGGCGAAAGACACCTGAGGGAATTCACACTCATTGATTGAAAATAAACTGACAACGCCATGGCCGAAAAAGAAAAAGATAAACGAAATTTCACAAGCCATAACATAGAAACTTAAGATTGATCTATCCAATTTAATTTCATGAACTACACTTTACACTGCAACTATGTGGTTGTGCATTCTAGATTCATGAACAAGTAAAATCACAAAAATACTGAACTTAGAGGAAAATCAATTCGGAAAGTCCATAATCACATGGCAAAATCAAATAACAAAACACATCATAAACGAATGGACAAGAACTGTCATATTCCTGACTTGGTACAGGCATTTTAAAATGTAGAAAATGGTGGATTTAACCATAAGAACTTATTACGTTTCACGAACTGTGCTTATAAACACCACGAGTTTGTGACATTGTCTTTATGAATGAATACATTTACGAAACTTGATAAACTTAATAAACTGTGCCTTAACACAATGACGTTGTACAATGTCTGTTTTAAAATCATGTATTTATAATTACATTAGATGTATGTTTCATTATAATATTTTATTCTGATTGGCTAACTGCACATCACGTGTTATTCCGTAAGCAGTTGCATTGCTCAATACAACTTTTCACTCATGATAACACGTGCTCCAACAATAAAGTGCACAAGTGAATTAAATAATAAAATATATAAAATTTGTGTTTTCATGATCATAGCTAAAAAATGTAATTATAAGTATTGAATGCTTCTTTTTGTAACTTTATAGGGTTGTAAAAGCGTTGACCGTGCGTACATTTTTAGAATGAAGCGCTTCCGCGCCGCGCTTCATACAAAATGTACGTCGGTCAACGCTTTTACACCCCAATAAATTTACAAAAAGAAGCATTCAATTCTTAAATGAATCTTCATGATTCGTGACAAGCAAAATGAATAAATCATATATATCCTTAATATATTTGTACATTTAAAAATTTTTGGAGCTGTACATGTGCAACACTTTACAATTTGTCTTCAAAGCTCTCTCTCTCTCTCTCTCTCTCTCTCTCTCTCTCTCTCTCTCTCTCTCTCTCTCTCTCTCTCTCTCTCAAATGAGACAAATCTCTACAAGATACCAAAATGACACAGAAATTAACAACAAAAAGTCTTTTTTCAAAGAACTTGGTCTTTATCATACTTTCACTTTCTACACACATACATTTCGATAAGTATATGGTAACTTTCCTATTAAAATACCCAATATTCTTTCCATATTATTGTATCTTATCATACTTCAGAAAGATTTATGACACAGACTATCGCTCTAAAATCAATGTTCTAATTTTAAACATGTTATCACCGGAAACAACGCGAACTTTCGTTTTGGCTTCAAAAAGTTGTAAAGGAAAGAATTGAGACGGTTATATAATAATATTTCAGTATTTGGTATTTCAAATTTCATTTGCATGTTTATATGCTTTAAAACAATCAATTGTTGTGTGATGTTTAGTCACACTATGTGTAAGTTATTAGAACTATTTTTCGAATGCTTGTAATTTAAAGGTTTTGTTGGCTTATTTGCTTTGTTTGTATAAATATTTTCTTGATGAGACTGTCATACAAAGTGAGAGGTTTAGCGCTATAAAACCAGGTTTAAGTTACCATTTTCTACATTTGAAAATTCATGTACCTAGTCAGGAATATGACAGTTATTGTCCAATCGTTTTTGATGTGTTTTGTCATTTGAATTTTGCCATGATTAGAGACTTTCCGATTTGATTTTCCTCTGAGTTCAGTATTTTTGAATTTTTACATTTTTTTCTTAAGCGTTGTTATTAGGATTGTTAGCTGCAATCAATAGATAGATGGGGTTTCAGCGTGTATACATTATACTCTGAATTATGCATGAACTTAAAATTCAATAACATTTATAAATATGATATATACAAACTAAAGCTCCGGCTTTCTATTAATGGCGGATGTCATAATAACAATACTAGAGCAAACATTTATACGGATAACGTAAGTAGTTTTATTCTGCCATATTCGACAATATTAACACTTTCTAAACTTAGCACTTTTTATAATAATTTTAAAGCCTGGACAAAACTGTTATGTGTGGTGTTAGTACTTTAATGTTCTGTTTTAGAAATTGAAGTCAAATAGTGGCATGACCAACTTCCATAATAATCGTTTATTTTGTCCATGCCCACCATCATTTTACACTTTTGTGAAATTTTGGAAGCCTTTTCGAACTATTCTCTAGAAAATATTTTAACGGGTTTCAAAATTTATATTGTAAATATACACACTGCAGCTATTCATAGATAAATAATAAAAAAAACTTACAAAAACAATATTGTCTAAAATCAATCAAAGGTCACAGGTATACATGTAAATGAGCTGGAATTTTTGTCTTGCAAATCAATTATTTAACACCGTATTGTTTACTATATTAAGACACAATCCACTGACTGTAGATAGCAAATAGTAAAAGGTTGAACTTGAAGCTAATATGCAATAAAGTAATGTAGTATGATTACCAATAAGATTATTCTCCACAAGGGACAAAATGAAATAAAAAAAAAACATATGTCACCGAACGGCCTTCGGTAAGGATAAAAAACGATACCGCAAAGGGAGTTATAAAAGTATCCGAAATAGAAAATATAGAACACTTCAAACGAGAAATCTAACAGCATGATTGATAATTACTATGATATACAGCAAATAACGACAACATTGAATTACTTGCTCCAGACCTTTAAAATAAGATATAAATAGTTTTTTTAAGACTTTGGAATATTCTTCATTTAAGTATACAAAAATCTGCAAGTTTATATATATTTAGAGGTTGACTTGACAAATTCTAAAATACTGTTGAAATATTTAAGCCTTTTAATTATGGGATTAGGAAACATAGTACTGGTCATTGTCAACTAAACAAAATTGCTAGCAACATAAAATCTAATTTATTTAACCAGGTCTTATTAGTGTACATTATTTGTGATAACCACCATGATAACTGTTATCAAATTTTGAGGATAAAAAACATTTCTTTTTTATTTGCACTTATTACAATGATGTAAGACAGAACTTTCTTTATTCCATTTCATCAACTGTTGATAATAAATTAATGTTTTCCTAATTTTTGGCCTATCTCTATTTCGAAACATATTATTTTGATGATACGACTATTGCTATGTGTATTAGAAATATATTAGTGGCACTGATCGTTTTATTTAAAATTTTCTTATTTTTTTTTCGCTTCATCAGGTTAAAGTGTTGTACGTACGATAGAGATTTCATTAAAACATTCAACTTATATGCACACTTGTAATCAATAGATAAATAGCATCAAGTCATATAAAACGAGTTTCTTGTAAATTTAATGCTATAAAGGAAATCATTGAACCTATGCATGCATATATACTAAACTAGTCCTCTATGCACGTCTTTTTATATTGATTAAGAATCCATTGCAAATAATCGCCATTCATTGATTGTTTTTGAAAACGTTAGCTGTTTATCAACTTGTTTTTTGTCAAATAAAGGCAAAAGACTATACCGCTGTTCGAAAGTCATTAATCGATTGAGAGAAAACAAACCCGGGGTATAATAGGAAAACAACGATACAATAGAAACACTAAAGTGCAATAAAAACAAATGACAATGCAACACCCAGAGAAACGGACTTTAAGATAACAACTGCAATATTCCTGACTTGGTACTTGGCACAGCACATTTTAAGAGTTTACCACAACACAAAATCATGGAGCACTTGATAAATAATCGAGTTGAAAGATAGATGTAAATTTGTTTTATCATTTTGTTATAATTTGTTTTTCATTTTTAATAATTGAACTTAATCAAAACAATCATTAAATTATTCGGTGTTTCTTCCTTTCAGTGCACGTCTGTTAACCTTTTCATTTATCATGGCTTTTTCTCGTTCTAGCTTTGTTATTGCTGAAGTCATAACAAGAGGCTAAGGTCGAATACGCACAGGCCATAGAGAGATTAATGTACGTAAGAAAATTTTCCATATCAGTACATTTCTTCAGATTTTGATAAGATTGAATATTTCATTTACAGACCAATAGTGGACAAATATGGCAGGAAAAGGTCCAGCTATCGGGATTGATCTAGGAACAACGTACTCTTGTGTTGGGGTTTTCCAGCATGGAAAAGTAGACATCATTGCCAACGACCAGGGGAACAGAACAACTCCAAGTTATGTGGCTTTCACGGATACTGAAAGACTGGTTGGTGATGCAGCTAAAAACAAAATTGCAGTGAATGCCTCAAATACAATTTTTGATGTCAAAAGACTGATCGGCAGAAAATTTAGTAATTTTGAAGTACAGTCAAATATGAAATTTTGGCCATTCAAAGTCATCGCATGTGAAGGCAAGCCAAAACTACAAGCTGAACACATAGGCAAAACAAAAACATTTACCTCGGAGGAAATAAGTTCGATGGTATTGGTAAAGATGAAAGAAACAGCTGAAGATTATCTCGGAATGAAAGTTACAAATGCCGTCATCGCAGTACCAGCTTACTTTAGTTTTTCTCAAAGACTAGCCACAAAAGATGCTGCTTTTATTGCAGGACTTAATGTCCTGCGAATAACAAATGAACCAATTGCTGCTGCTTTAGGTTACGGTGTTGACAAAACATTATCTGGCGAAAAACTCGTCCTTATATTTGATTTGGGAGGAGGAGGATTTGACGTTTCAATTATTACGATACATGAGAGTTCATTGTTCGAGGTTCGCTCTTCAGTCGGTGATAGTCGACTTGGAGGCAGAGACTTTGACAACAGATTGATCAATCATTTTTTAAATGAATTTAAAAGAAAATATAAAAAGGACATTTCGCGCGATGATCGTGCAAAACGAAAACTGAGAACAGCTTGTGAAAAAGCCAAGAGAACATTATCAAGCAGTACAGAGGCAAACGTGGAGTGTGATTCTTTGTTTGGAGATATTAACTTTCACACAAAGATAACTAGAGCACAATTTGAAGAACTGTGTGCAGATTTGTTCAGGGGTACACTTATACCTGTAGAAAAGGCGCTAAGAGACGCCAAACTTGATAAAAGTAGTATTGACGAAATTGTACTTGTAGGAGGTTCTACAAGGATACCAAAAATACAGAACTTGCTGTCAGAATTTATGAATGGAAAAGAACTTAACAAATCTGTCAATCCAGATGAAGCTGTTGCATACGGTGCAGCCGTCCAAGCAGCTATCCTGTCTGGCGATCGGAGTGACACTATAAAAGATGTTCTTTTAATCGACGTAGCTCCTTTCTCTCTGGGAATTGAAACTGCAGGTGGCGTAATGACCAAAATGATTGAAAAGAATGCAAAGATCCCTATAAGTGTAACACAGACATTTACGACGTATTCAGACAATCAACCCGCAATGATGATTCAGGTTTTTGAAGGTGACAGAGCCATGACCAAAGACAATAAATGTCTTGGGAAATTTGATCTGGATGGTATACCTCTGGCTCCCCGAGGTGTGACTCAGATTGATGTAGAATTTGATTTTGATGCAAATGGACTTTTAACTGTTTTAGCTATAGACAAACGCAATAGAAATTCGAAGAAAATTACAATCACAAATGACACAGAAAGACTCAGTAAAGAGGAAATTGAACGAATGGTTTCCGATGCTGAGAAATATAAAAAAGAAGATGAAAAACAAAAGCAGTCTCTTGCAGCAAGAAATAAAATGGAAGACTACATATTTAATGTAAAACAGGCTTGTGAAGAGTCCCTAAATTGGCTTGATAATAATCTTTTTGCAGAGAAAGAGGAATATGAGGACAAAATGGAAGAATTGCAAAAAGTGTGTATCCCCTTCGAAACTAAGGATCACAGTGGTGCCCAAAACAATTAGAAAATGAGATGTGTATGACAGTGAAAGCATGTCTCGTGAATCAACTGGGGAAAAACTGGGTTATTAACTTTGTGAATTAAATGCTCATTGTAAGTTTATAATAAGTCAGTTGGAGATATATCTAGACCATAGCTTCCAAAGGAAGGGTATACTGATCAATGTCAAACCGTTCTTCGATTTATGTTTTCGTCGATATTTCCGTCTGTTCCATGAAAAGTCTGATCACTTTTTTCTCTGAATTAATAGGAAATCAGAGCATTAAGAAATCTGGTAGCAAACTTCAACTAAGCATACTTAACCTGAATCAATTTACATTATTCTCTAAAAATGTCCACGCTACTGAATGCTTTGAATTCTTATGTATTCTTACACATAATGGCCATGTATGATATCTTGTCACATGTTCCCCAGGAATAACTTACAAAAGCTACCTTTTTTGAATCAATTTTATGTGTGCATGCATGCTATATACGACATACTTCGTTTTCACATTTATTACCCATAATACTGTTTACCGAATGCTTATAGCTTGGTTATCATTTTTTAGCTTAAGCCTGTTTTTGTTACTTTTGTTTATCATATTTTTTAATAATTATTTATTGTTCCACTGATATTTTAAATTTTTACTTTGTTTTTAAAAAAAATGTAAAATGTGGGTAATACATATCACAGTCCTTGTTGTGGTCATATCAGTCGAATATGCTGATTAAGATGTCGGAATGAAGGGTCTATCCAGTTTAAGGGTGTTTTAAAAAAGAACGGTAGTCGCGTATTATATCTAGTAAATAATAAAGCAATTGAGTGGGAATAGGCTGAAAAGAAGGGACAAACATTTGAAAGTGCCAAGCAAAGAAAACTCCTAATTGTCTAATAGTAAGTCAGTGCTCATCATTCATCTTCATCTTTTATTTAGTTTTTTTGTCAAAAGGTGGGTGAAATGCAAACATATTCAACTATAAAGGGGGCACACGAATTGTATTGACTAAAGCAATGGGGACCTAAATATCATATTAACTTTGCTGCTAATATTAAGTTGGGTCATTTAAAACAAACTACAAATCATTGGTCCAAGGACACAGTTATCGTCCTTTGGTTTTCGTAGGCCCTAGCTATAAGGGTGAACAGTGCATAAGTTGCAATTTTTTGTAATATACTTTCCCAATGTATTTCTTGATATTTCATGGATGAAATATAAAGTAAGGGGTGAAATTAATATTTAAAAAAATTGGGTGCTGTATCTTTATGTTAAGTAGTGATTTGGTCTAGTTCAAACGATGTAAAAACTCAGTATGTCTGAAACTGTCAAGTGAATTTTAGATCCCCTTAACATAGAATTGTTCATATTTTGAGTTAGAGATGGTAGTTTTGTATAATTTTGATATTATTTGTCCCAATAGTAGTACACTAGACTGTTAAAATATTTTTGAGATAGAGTAGGTGCGATTTTTTATATCTGAATTAATTTTCTTAAATTACTACACTACGAAATAACTGTGTTCTCGGAACAATTGCACTCTGTAAGAATCCAGGCTGTTGAACTTAATTTCAACTGGCAAAATAAGGACAAATTGTAGAGATGTATTGGAATCAATCCCATAGACAATTAGCATATTTCTGAATGGATATGCACAATGCTGAAAATAATTTGTCATTCTCATTTTTTATTGACCCATAAGTTTTTTATGCGATTAAATAATGAAATTGTAGCAACAAGTACTAGTATTATAATTTTCAATGTATCGTTGCATTGGTGTTTGAAATATCACTATTTGAATGAAAATGTGTTTTTTTTTTCATCTTTGACATACCAAATTGTGTCGATGAATGGATGTTCGTCTTTCATATTTTATGATTGTATGATTCTAAACCCCAAATGGAGGGGAATGTGCTTCATTTTCAAATGATGAATATAAATAAACTCATCATAGATACCAGGACTAAATTAAGTATATACGCTAGACGCGCGTTTCGTCTACAAAGACATATCTTACAATCAGTTTTAAGGGCATACGATACAGTTACAGGGGAGGTAATTACGTTGCTAACGTAAATTGTTATTTTCGCGACGTCAAACGGTGACTTATCGGGAAAAGATGCAGTTTTCGGCTAATTTTTAGCATTCAAACTGATTTAACTTGAAAACGAGTTCATGGACCCCCCTTTTTTAAAATGGGATTTGGTTTGATGGCGTAAGAAGATTATGTGTACCAATTTTCATGAAAACGTAAATAGTGCAATTTTTTTAAATTTGATAAATATACAGCCAAAAATTACGGTTTTTTCCTACAATCATGATCATTTGATAAATTTGAGTTATTTGTAAAGATAAAATGTACAAATTTATGCAATATTTATATAATACACAAATTACAAATAATTTAATAAAAAACAGATCGTGTTTATCTTTTAAAACAAAAAAGTTATGTATTTCTATCGAAAGGAAAATATGTCCACAAATCCGTATTTTGAGGAAATATCTGAAATTTGAACCTCAATTTACTCAAAAAGTAGCACATGAAGGTATATTTTTTATAACATATTTGATTTGATCAGATTTAAAATAGCCTATATTCAAATTTTCATCAACTTGTAAATACAGGATCAAAACTGTATCCTATGCCCTTAATGAGGTCTGGATCTGACATGTCAGAAACTGCTTGTAGTCCTTTGTTAATTTAAACGCCTCCATGTGTGGGATTTGTCTGCTATGTTGAAGACCCGTTGGTGGCCTTCGATGTTTTCTTCTCTTTGCCCGGTTTTTTGTCTCTTTCACAAATTTCTCGTTTTCGTTCTCAATTTCATATTAAATCTAACTTATATAAAGGCAATGTTAAATCGTATTAACTATTTCTCTCCTCGTCCATCTTTCCAACATTCTATGAGATAGCAGTTACTGCTATATCCTTTGTAAATGTATTCTATATATAATGTTCATGAAAAATATATAACACAATCACTGTAATTACCTAGTGATATGTTGATTATATTATGTGTATTTGTAAAACTTAATGTACTCCGAAAAACAATTTCCATGACAGTATGCATATCTTCTATATATACGTACGTTTTAAAAAACAAGGGCGATCTGTGGAAATTACCGAGACGTTTATAATGTTGATTATAAATTAGTGGTCTCAAAAATTCATATTATACTGTGGATTCATTTATTTTCATTGGTACCAATTTTGGTGGATTGCGGAAAACTTTCCATTTTTTGTCTGTTAGCAATCTGATTGAAATTATTATTTCGTTAAACATTTGAATTCGTTATTCACCTGTTCGAACGAAACCCACGAAAATTGGTATCCAACGAATAAAAAGGAATCCATAGTATTCAAAACACCGCGACCATAGTGCAAGTGTGAAAAGGTAGATGTTCTATGATAGTAAATGACAGAAAAACTGCGCCATAGACCAAATGACATAAAAATTAACAACTATATGTCATCGTACAGCCATCAACATTGATCAAAACCTAACCTCATATCAACGTTTTATAATATCAAAGCTATTCAAAAAAACTGATGGCTTGATTTAATACAAAACAGTAAACGAAGAACAAATATGATATACAGCAACAAACGACAACTACTGAACTAAAGGCTCCTGACATTGTACACACACATACAGAATATGGCAGGGTTGAACATTTTTACATTTTCGAAAACTTATGTACAGCGCAAAACAAATGTGACACTTCGTTAAAACTGCAATACACAATGAAATTATACCATCTCCTTAATAAATTTGTACATTATATAACTTCATGAACTTCACCCAAACCAACGATCTTGTGGTATCTTTGAAATAAATTAATACACGGATGAAACTTCATGTCAATTATAACTCAGTCTTTTTATGAAATTTTATAAACTTCTTGAACATGCAAAACGCAAGAATCTTATATTATGTCTGTTAATATATAATACCACTTGATACATTATATGAATTGTGAAATAGAACTACAAGGCCGGGTGTGTTGTTATGAATATTTTGTATGTACATATTCATGCTAATTATCATTTACGAAATTTAATCCTGGCATCTATTATGAGTCTATATACGCACACTTTGTATGTATAGAAGAAAAAATTCCTCGGAGTTCGGTATTTTTTGTTAAATTATTTTTTTCTTAACAATACAGTTAACTAGGAAAACTCTGTACATGCAGATTAACTATACATATTATAATATAAGAATGTTTTTTTTCAAATACTTTTGATCCAAGTGTCCGTTTGTATGAGATCAAACAATAAAGATCAATGAGATAGCATTTAAATAAACTCATCATGGCTACAAGACCTATAACTGTGAAATCCAGATGCGCCTTTTGTCTACAAAAGAAATTACCAGTGATACTGAATCAAAACACTTAAAAAGGCCAAATATAGTACGGCGGTGTTTAATATTGCTGACGAAAAGATGATTATTTCTTAAGATTCTATGTCTTTAATCCTAGTTGTTTTAATGAGAGAACAATTTTGCTGCTGGTTTTAAAAACTAAATTGACAAAAAATATGTATGTAGGTATTATCTACGTCATTTATTCTAAGTATATGCCAAGAAAGCCATTATAGTCTCTAAAGACTTTAAGTAGAGCATCTTTCAAATCAATTGCAAACAGAGAAGTGAGATGATTATGATTGCTTTAATAGTAAAACCTTAAAAATAATAATAATAATATGTGAAAAATACACATTTTTGTGAGAAACATCAATACTAATTTTGATTTATATTAAGTACTAACAATGTGAATGGTATGTAGTATAATTAACTATTGTACGTATTATAAGTATTCAAAGAGAACAAAACTAAACTTTTCATGTAATCCTTAACAATATTGAAGTTTCCTCATCTTCAGCAAACTACTTGGCAATTCTTTTGTCCATACGACATAATAAGTATACAATTTTAACATAGTATGATGATGAAAACCTTTCTACAGTATACATACCATACACTATTTCGACACTCATGGTATACTTATACACCATCAACTGTATGATAATCATTTTTCAGACAACTCATTGTTTGTCAATTTCTATATTATGTCAATAGTGTAAATGAATGGGTGTAAGCATGCTGTAAAATAACAGAAATATCGATCTTCTACGAAAATTCGCAACGGAAAGTCCGTAATCAAACTGCAAAATTAAAAGCTCAAACACATCAATCAAATAGATAACAACTGTCATATTTCTGACGTGGTACATGCATTTTCTTTCGTAGTAAATTGTGGATTAAACAACTCACGAAATATGCAAAAATGGTTACCTTTGTGTCAGTTTGTATGACATTCAATAATAAAGATTTCTCAGTGTGCATAGAAATAAACTCATAAATCATAGACACTAGATACAAATTTTGAGCACCACCCACATGTGTTGTCTACATAACACTCATCAGTGACCCTTGTATTTAAACAATTAAAAAAGCCAGATAAGCAGGACGATGAAGAGAATCGAGAAAAAAAGATTACTATTTCATAGGACACGATTACTTTTATCCTAGTGGATTGATGCTGGTTCAGAACACCAAATGTAATTACAAATTTAGAGTCTCCCTGTTCAAAATATGTTACAATCCCTTTTTCTTAATATTGTTCACAGTCAATGTTTAACTGAGAGTTCAGGTGCATTGAAAAATCAAAATGCTCAAAAACGCTGTAGGGTAAAGATTGCTTAAATTTGAAGTAGGGCC
This sequence comes from Mytilus galloprovincialis, assembly GCF_965363235.1. Classification (NCBI taxonomy): domain Eukaryota; kingdom Metazoa; phylum Mollusca; class Bivalvia; order Mytilida; family Mytilidae; genus Mytilus; species Mytilus galloprovincialis. The sequence continues at coordinate 37,760,881 of NC_134845.1, read as the reverse complement.
AATTTCCCCATATTTTTTTTCACAGAAGGGCCATTTTAAAAAAGTGCTGAAAGAATAAAATTTACTTTTAAAAAAAATTAAAATGCTTTTTGATCAATATCTCGATTTTTATATATCATGATATGTGTGAAAGATACTTATTTCAACCCTCAAAAAGGACAAAAGTCAAGTTTGCGGAATTTAGGGCGTTTTCAGGTTGGAAAAACAGGGAATCCTCCAAGAAGGACATTTCAAACCCCAAAAAGTTATGTTTTTTGTGATTGTTGTAATTTATACAACTTTCCCCCTCAAAAATGAAACTGGTTTAGTGTGTCCTTAATACCTAAAAAACAACTTTTAATGAAAAATTGGAACATCGCTAAATTGTACCTAAATAGTTGATTAATACCAGAAACAATTATATGTACTGATTTGGCTCAATCGGTAAAGCCTAGTACCTGGAAGGAAAGAATTTTATGAAGAATGAGTTCGAATCTCACATAGATACTTTGACTATATATCATTTTATTAAAGAAAAAAAATAATGTATCACTTATTGTGTGCATTCCTTTGACTGTACATACTCTTAACTTACTTTCTATGCATGTGTTCACATTTATTACATATTTGCAAGGAGCAACTGCCTTCAAACTGAAGTAGATGCCTGAACATAACCAATAAAACGAGAATGGATTATATAGCAATGAAGCTCAAATGTTGCATGTGTAATATACACATAACTTAAAATAAGGCCATTGTATACAAGTTTCAAAACAACACAAAACAATTTTTGAAACCTTTTTTGAACATGGTGTATGTAACAAATGCAGTCAACATGGTCAACAGCAATTTCGTTGCAAATTCATCAACTGTGTAGATACTAGTACTGAAATTTTACCACTGTCCCTGCACCAGAACATATAAGTCATCAGAAAATAAAACAACACCACAGAACAAATCAATTACACTACAAATCGTGATTGTATATAAAGCATCAAGAAGTTGTTGTATTTGTTAAAATGCCAGAAAAGGCCATATTACATGTGTTGTGTTGTTGTAACACAAGATGTTCTATGACCAACTGATATCAGATGTTGTCGTCCAGGTTAAGTATATATGATCTTATCTTATCTTATGTACGATAAAACCTTAAAGACCATGACTAATACAGATATACATAAATTACAAATGAGAACAAGAATGTGTCCATAGTACACGGATGCCCCACTCCCACTATCCTTTTCTATGTTCAGTGGACCGTGAAATTGGGGTCAAAACTTTAATTTGGAATTAAAATTAGAAAGATCATATCATATGGAACATGTGTATTAAGTTTTAAGTTGATGTAACTTTAACTTCATCAAAAACTACCTTGACCAAAAACTTTAACCTGAACTTTGCACTATCATTTTCTATGTTCAGTGGACCATGAAATTAGGGTCAAAACTATAATTTGGCATTAAAATTAGAAAGATCATATCATGGGGAACATGTGTATTAAGTTTCAAGTTGATTGGACTTCAGCTTCATCAAAAACTACCTCGACCAAAAACTTTAACCGGACGGACGAACAGAGGCACAGACCGACAGACGAAAGGAGGCCCAGACCAGAAAACATAATGCCCCTCTACAATCATAGGTGGGGCATAAAAACAGCATCTGATTTGAATTTGTTCGTTATTATTAGGCTTCTAAACAAGTAACGTGGTATGGTACCTTATGCGCATAAAGGGTGTTAACAATTAGATAACATCAATATAAGAAAATCAATAGTCTTAGCCTTGTCTTTTTTAGGAATACCTGTTCAAGGTATGAAAATAGATGATGTGACGTATTTTAATGTACTATAATTAGCATCTATCGGGCTATTTAAAACATGCTTTACCTATCTTATCTAATGAAAACAATTCACGTGAAATTGGCCGTACCTCTAATATCAGTTGAAGTAAAATCAAACATTGAATCAACTTCAGTTTTGAAAAAAGGAAGATAACTCCAATTTAAAAGATTACTTTGACAATGACATCATTGATATTTTAAGAAAATATATTAGATTCCTGCACCTTGCACAAGTTATGTAATTGTCTTGACTAATCATAATATCATTTTTTTTTGTAATATCTGAGCATATATTTTATTGATAAATTCTTGAAATGTTCACAGACAGAATGTAAAGAATGTTATGATCAATGCACTATATTTTGTGTATCTCAAAAATAGTGATACATATCTGCTACATAAGGGTTTTTGATTAGATGAATGCAATCTTTACCCCGACAAAAATGAAATTGACAGAAATAAGGTGTCACATAGTCAACCAGAAAGTAATGTGCAACAAATGAAATTGTCAAATAGACATATCCTCTAATAATTATGTGGAAATGATTGTAAAAAAGAACAGTTGTTAGATATGATTGCTTTATTAGTATAACTTTAAAACAAAAAATGAAACTTTTATAAAATAATATGTGAAACATACACATATTTGTGAGAAACATCAATACAAATTTTGTTTTAAATTAAGTACCAACAATGTTTTATAATATATGTATGTAGTTTACGAAAACAGTTGTAAATAGTATTACTAAGAGAGAGAAAAATACAGGTTATCATTTCATCATTGAAAAATTGAACCAACTTTTCTCATGTTTTTTTTTCTTCAAATAAATATTTTAAAAGCATACTATATGGCACATCTTTTGGCCGTAAGTCTTCAGTAGGTATGGAACACATTGTATGATGATAAAATCAGACCATAACCATTCTACAGTATTACACATTAAACAGCTTTCCATGAGTGCATAATACCCTAATAATTGTGTATCTACTTATTTTTATCCTCTATAAACTGTAAAATACACCCTTTTTTAAAGACAAATCACTGTTTATCAATGACTGTAAGAAAACTTACAAAACGTGCAAAAATGATCATGTTATTTCGAAGGTCAGTAAATCTATCATGTTCTACTGTAGAATCAACCAACTAGATCAAAAAGTGTACAAAATAAAATCTTAAAACAAACAAAAAATCAGTTGTATTACTTGAAAGCAACTACATAAGATTTGAAGTAGCCAATAGACCACTTTCTAGTTCATCCGTCACCGGAAAAAACTCGTCAATTATATGCGCCTTTATGACGTCATTTACCAGATAGAGGGGGTCGCCTGTATCCCTGCACTATTTACGTTCATCAAGCGTCTTGGTGATCGTCATTGTGCAGGATAAACTAGAAATAATGGTTGTTCTGTAGGTACTTAATGACAATTCCCTAATGACATCAATGCTGATTGTCAATTTTGAGAATTCAATTTGTGGTATACATTCGTACAATATAGAATTATAGTTTTCCAACCACTCGCTCAACATTGGAATGGAAGTGACGACGCCCCTAAACGCACAAATGACGTTCACTAAAACCAGAGTTTTTGACGGAAATGCATCGAACTCAAAAGTTGCCTATTCTGTTTTATCTCCTGCTTAGTGTTGACTAGTATACTGGTATTATAATTATTCAGCATGGACACAAATAAATCACCAAAAGGGATTTCATCATCAAGATACAAATGTGTAAAGGTGTTTGTAATTAATCATTACAACACACATCAACCTGTGGAAAAGATGGCTCAGCAGTTCTGAGATTAAAACCTCTTAGACTAGCAGGATAGTATTGTAGTATACACACTTATTGACAGTAAGTTCTCGACACAATTTTTTTTTCTATTTTAGAGACCCCATGAAGATAATATTAAATAGTATTACAAAAATCAAATTACATTCATCTTATTGTTGGGGTAATAAAAACACAATATATATGCAGTTTAAATCACCAGTTTCTTATATAACCTCCTAGTATTGGTACCCTTTGTTCTTTTACTCATTCAACAGTTTTCCACTAAAAATGGAAGAAGCAAATTTGGTAGTTGATAAATCATTAGAAAACAAAGAACTTAACTTCCAAAATATATATTTTTCATTGACTTTGATGTCAGAGTAAAGAGATAAATAAAATAAGTTAATTTTTACACAGAAAGCCAAAAAAAGACTTCAAAATAGATGTACTTTTATTGAAAAAATGTGTACCTACTGATGAGCTTATATTTGTTACATCCAAATATGTTGTACAGTGTAATTTGCCTAATCCGACACCTAAGTATTCTAATATCCTGCTTTAACTGACACATTTTCATAGTCCCAAAATATACTTATCCTTGCAGAAAAAACCTGAGTAATCCAACACCCAGCTTAATCAGACATATTTTCCTGATCCCGCAGTGTGTTGAATTACATAGGTTACACTGTATATGCATATACTGTTATTCAGCAGTGATTGGTTTAAAACAACAGATACCAATAATATATAACCCAAGGAACCAGCCCTTGTTGTGAAACTGTGACCACAAAAATTAACAAATATTCAGATAAAAAAAATAATGTCATTGTTCTGATTTTAACTTACAAAAGGAGAGTAATCTTTTGTTTAACTACAATTCAGCACTTTAAGCTATGTAACAGTAGTCATAAATTTATGAAATACATTGAAAAATCACAGAAATTCAGAAAAAAATGTAGTACATGTACAAATAAAAAATTAAATATAAATAAAAATTAGTTTTGTAAATGTATCATTACAAATGTTTGAACATATTTCCTTCTACATATGTACAACTTCAAAATCTTTCATTTGTGACTTTAAGATGTCATATGAACAACATTTCAGATCAATATAGTGTAAAGAATTATCCAAAGTACACAGATGCCCCATTTGCACTATCCTTTTCCATGTTCCATGGACCATGAAATTGGGTAATAATCTAATTTAGCATTAAAATTAGAAAGATTATACTATAGAGAACATATGTACTAAGTTTCAAGTTGATTGGACTTCAATTTCATCAAAAACTACCATGACCAAAAACTTTAACCTGAAACTCCCACTTTCATTTTCTATGTTCAGTGGACCGTGAAATTGAGGTCAAAAGTCTAATTTGGCTTTTAAATTAGAAAGATCATATCATAAGCAACAAGTGTACTAAGTTTCAAGTTGATTGGACTTCAGCTTCATCAAAAACTACCTTGACCAAAAACTTTAACCTGAACGGACGTACAGACAGATGAACGGACGAACGAACGGAGCCACAGACCAGAAAACATGATGCCCCTCTACTATCGTAGGTGAGGCATAAATAATAGTCAAAATGTTAAATAGAAAGAATCAATAGAGATAAATATATTGGTCCTTTATTATGACTTTAAAACTTAAAATTTGTCTAAATTTGGAACATGGACGGTTTAATATAATTGAGATTCTTAATAAATTTAGAACATTTGATTTATTATATATTGGTGTAAAATATTTTTTGTAGATTCTATGGGTATATTTCAGCTACCAATAAAGCCTTCAATGCAATACCAATTTTGTTATAACTTAGTTTGCAGATTTGATCAAAACCTTAGTATTAAATATACACAAACAATTTTCCCACAAAATATAAAAATTCATTCCCTTGAAAAATAAATAATAAATAAATTGATTGTTAGTGTTTAACACTACTGTAATCACCTGTTCCTATACTGTAACAGCCAGTATTTATTGCTTATTATAGTCCGAGTTCCTGGAGAACACAATCAACATTTGGCAGAAAAAATTGCAATCTTAGTAAATTAAAGATTGGAGTTGAAGGCACCTAACAACCAGCACTGTTCAAAGCGCACAACCTCAGTATAAAAAGGCTAGCTATCACTATACAATGTAGATGAACAACTTAGATTATTCAGTGAAAGAGGCCCCTAAGGAAATAAATAAATCTTCAATACATTTTTCAGTACTAATATAAACACAAATTAAAAAATATAACTTTATCTTTTGATACAATATAAAATATCCAATAAGATTAATAAAACAAAATTTACAGTGCAATGAATGAAATAATGCTTGAAAATCTAAATTCAACTCCCCCTTTTACAGCAGTTCTAATTTAGCAGAAAGTATATGAAAGGTTTTAAAAAATGCACATTATGTCATTTTATTTTGTGTAATATGGACAGTTACAAAAGAAATAAAAACATATTTCTATTTCAAGATATTAACAACGTACTATACTGAAATCCATGTTACTTTATTTTAAATATTAACAACCTAAGTGTCACAAAAGCAAATTAAATACTTTTTTGTATAAATAATAAAAAGAAAAATGGTATTTGTACAAAGACCATTGGACACTGAATTTGTTTGGATTTTGTAAAAATACTCTTTATAAAAACAATATGACATTTCAGTCACTCGAGATCTACAATAATTTTTAAAATGACCATCACCGTACAATGTTTTTTTATAATAAATTCTGTATATTAATGATATTTATTAGATAATTTATCTAAATGTAACTAGCTATGTTTGAATTCTTAAAGCATTGTCTGAAATATCAGGCTCATAAAGTATGTACATTCTTAGAATAAATTTAAAATTACATAGACTGTGAGACAGATATCTAGAAAAAAACAACCAAACTTGGTTACAAATGGAGAACAATGGAAATACTGATCATGTCAGAGCAACGACAATGATATTTTCAAAGGCATCAAACAAAGAATTTTCTTTATTTATTCTTAAATTCTACTTCCACACCTTTGCATTTTTGTATGACCATACAATCTTGTTGACGACTTAGCCTTTATTCTCCATATGATTGACCTCTGGTGTTTAACACCACAATCAGCAGTTTTTGTAATATCATGGCAGCATTTTTATTGTTGGAGGTAGACAATTAAAGTTTACAAAGAAAATGAACCTTTGGTGGGATAATTATTCTTTAAAATAATATCTTATAGTACATGTAGGCGTTCTGTATCAATGGATCCACATAAGAGGCATAACTCTTGAATGTCAATACATGTGTAGTGACAACAGTGAAAATTAGACCAGGACCTGAATTTAAAGTAAGATGATTATGTTGCTAGGTAAAATAGTCCCCCAAAGCAAACATGATTATTGTCTTGAAATTGTTTGTTTTATATGGAGTAAGCAGTAACTTGTTGGTCTACTGATTTTTTTCTTCAAAAATTAATAATAAAATAGCAAGTATAACCAAAAAAAAAATTATTTTTTTTTACAGGATATTACACTATTTATATATATACATACAATCCCATGTGTGGCAGTTTTATTTGATGTCTAGAATAATTCAATGACATTTGATAAGTACATGTAATTGACAAAATCCATAATATATATACTTATAGAACAAATAACCTTATAATTTTAGTTGTAAGCTTAAGTACAAAACTTAGAAGTCATAGAATATACAGAACAGAAATTATCACTTTATAATATCACAAATAATGTATTGCCTTTATCATACCGTTAGCAGTACAATTAATGTATTTACAGTAGAATTTTCAGATTTCAACAAAAACTCAAAAACTGTCATAGGATAGTTACTGAGAAAACATATAAACAGCATTTAAATACACTTGATATAGTCTATAATTAGAAATGTATACTTTTAAACTTTGTGCATCTCATAATACATATACAATGAATAATTTAACTTAACAACAAACAGTCTGTCACATGACTATTAGTCATGTGATAGTCATGTGACACAAGTATGACTTTATTCCATTTCTGTTGACTAGAATTCACATTGTAGATCTGGTCACGTTACTTTTCCCTCCGCTACAAGGGTCCTGGCTAATGCCACATTTTTGGCAGTCTGTAAACCAAGTTGAGGTGGTCGGTCATGAGCTTCGACAAGATCTTTAATCTGTTGAAAGGAAAAGTAAAGATCATATTCACTTCAAGAATTAACTAAATGCAAATAGGATCATGAAAATTTTCTATTTAAAGGTATAAACATGGGTTATCTTAATTCCTAGACTTAGTAAATTCAAAGACTACTTTTCATGTTTAGTTGTTCCCATTATGTAAATTTCATTAATAGTGAAGGAGTTGTTAGATTTATGCTGGGGCTGATTAACATACTTCGTAATAACGTCTTTATCTTAAGACTGGTAGCTTTTTTCTCATTTTTTCACATTATCTATGTCCAAATTTGAGAAAAATTTTAGTAACATTGATGTGTTTTTGTATTTGTATTTTGTATTTATACATTAAAAATATATATTTCTTCTAAAACTGAAAGTGTCAGTACAATAAATATCCCATATTGCCTGCTATGTTATTATAAAATGTACATTTCAGGGAACTCACACAAAAGGTGCAAATATGACAAAACTGAGAACTTCTGTATTTTCAATAAGGAAGAAATGCTAACGACAGTTCCAGTTCTGTAGGCAATATATTAGCTGCATCAGATAGAAATGGATCTCATGCACACAAAAAAAAGCCACATGACTATCAATACATCAATTAACCTATTTCAGATTTTAAAAAATCTGTATGCAAAATCTGTTTAAAAACTGAGTTGATTTTAATTGATCTGATTGATTTGTGTTTATCGCCACTTTCAACACTATGTTTCATGGTGGTCAGTTTTCATTTGTGGAGGAAGATGAAGTGCCAAGAATGAATCACTGATCCATGTGATCTTTGGTAGAAAAACTGACAATCCTAATCAATTAATATAGGAGCCAACTGCACCTGCCATGTGCAGGTTTCCAACTCAGATGTGACTGGCTAGCGATACAGTTGTTCAACTACTTCCACTTTCCACCCAAAGACCCTTAAAACCTAAGAACTGATGTGATACAAGAACCTCAAAAAACAGACCAAAATTCATCTTTAATTAAGTATTTGAATGTTTTAAAATCAACCAAAGTCTATAATATTTCCATGTATATGTGCACTGGCATAAAGTTGGTTTCTATACAACAGCTCAAATGTAAAAATAAAAGTGCTTGTAAGTACCAAACAGTAAAGATTGCTTCAATTTATCATTAGGAAGTAAAATTAATTATTGCATTAATTGTAGTTGATTTAACAGCAATTCTAGACAAAGGAAGATAATTCCAAATTATTTAAAGATGATTTAATAACAATGACATAATTCTATTTTTAGAACAGATATCTTGCAAAAGTTATGCAATTTTCTTAAAAGTGTAACATCATTTGGTGCCTTGAATATATGAGCATATATTACATTGATACATTTCTGGAAATGTTCATGGATAGAGGATGTATAGAATGTTATGATCAATGCACTATATTTTGTTTATCAAAAAAAGGTAGTGATAAGCCTTGGAACATTTAGATATCAAGTCAGTCCCATAAGGTTTCATGCAATCTTTACCTAAAAAACCAAATAACTTAATTACATTTTTTTTACATTTTCTAAGTCCAAGGGCAGTTATTGTAAAAACTGAAAAATTAAAAACAAAACACAAATGTGACCTGCATAATGATCATGATCCACCAATTGCCAAATATCAGGTACTGATCTGCAAGCATTACAAACTAGACAGGACATTGCAACTTTTATGAAATTGTCTTAGACAAAGGTCACAATTTTCAAAATACTGGTCAACCACGACAAACACTAACTAGAAAGGCAAATCACTCATGGGCATATGTCATAGGATTTTAACTTTTTTGAAACAAATGTCAAGCATAAAAGTACAAAATTTAATAATATACCTTGCAGGAATGACTTATGACAGCACCATTGGTCTTCAAATTCTTCCTCATTTCATCTATATCTGTCAGATCTACACCTCGACAGGCATCCTCAATTAGTACTGTCCTAAATCCATGTTCTACAGCATCTAAACAGGTAAATCCTGCAAAGCATCAAATAAAGCTTTTAACACATGTACATATAACTATAGTGGTGAACACAGCTACATCACGTGGACAACTCCATCAAAATACTTGTAAGTCATGATCATTTCAGTATAAGTTACAATAATTTTTTGTCTTCACATTTTTTTGTGAAAAACATGTCTTCCATTCTGTGGATGTGATATTTCTGAAATTCGACTTCATCAAATTTGTGGTCTTACTAAAAATAGTATCCCATCAGTATATAAAAACCCAGAGAATATTGTAATTTTTACAATATCCTGATTTGTAGTCCACAGTGAATGACTAAGGTAGCAATAAACAGTTAGGAACATTTTTTTAAATTTGCCCTTATAAATGTTACCATCCCCTTTTCATTGCTTTCTTGCAATATCAAGCTTACTGTTTGTGTCATATATGGGCATATGTATGTAATCAGAATCTTCCATAGATTTTATATCCAGTATATAAAATGGTAAAATATAATTTCTTTTGGGTGTATCCATGGCAACAATCTGCATTTATTTGTTATAAAATATTGCAAAAAGGGGGGAAAAGATGTCAAATATTTCCCCAAAATTTGACTAAAAGTAGAATTTCAATCGCTTGAAGTAATACCTTTTCTGAAACTCTGTGCATATATCATTCAGCAAATCCAATGAATATCATATGTCTTTCGTCTCATTTTTTTGTAAAATTGCGTCAAAAACTTCGTTTAGAAAAAAAGTGTTTGTAAACATTACATTAATTTCTGGAGCGATTGCCAGTCTAGCTATGAAGATACAGATTGTCAAACAGAAAACAGCCCATAAAACATGTAAAAAATAATCTTGATGCTCTTATAAACCATCTTTGAAGGCTAAATTAGCACTCAGCTGTCTAAAAATGAATTTTATTACACAATAACTTTCCTATTTGAAAAATCCACAGGGGCCAAAATGCGAAACTAAACTCCTAACTGTGTATTGCTACCTAAAATGTTTTTGCTCCAGCTTACAATGCATTTGACAACTTACCTACACATACATCATATGCTACACCACACACATACACATCTGTAACCTTGTGTTTTGACAATATTTTGACCAGATCTGTTTGGGATTGCCTATTGTTGTCCCAGAATGCTGAGTAACTATCCACATTGGGATGTGTTCCTTTGTTAACTATGATACCGCCATCTGTGTTCTAGATTAAAAATACAAAAAAACAGTTATAAAATGCAAAATAAACGAACTAAATCCACAGATGGTCATAAATATACTTATTTCAATGTAAAATAAAAAATTAGTTACTAATAATTCAATGACAGTAAGGACTTTAAGGTAATTAAGTTTCTGTTGTTTAAATTTCTAGAACCAAATATGTTCCCTATGTTTCATTTTCCTTTTTCTTGTCTCTGATTCTTAATTACCCTCAGTTTTAAATGAGAATTCTAAAAGCATTTCTTTGTTCTACTATAATTGTATTTTAAAATGCTAGGATTAAGCGATTCAGATTTTTGCAAAATTGGGAGAGACGACATGTGTCATCTGTCACCTCCAAATAAAGTGTGCAGAAAAAGTGATGACTATACTGCGGTACAAGAAACAAACAAAGATAAGATAATAGGGCATAATTGCATGTCCTATATATAACAGACATAAATTAATGTTATTTTGCAGATTAAAAAGACAATAGTATTTTAATTATATGTTACTTGATTGTTACCAATTCATAGTTTGAAAATAAGCCTTAAAAGGAATAGGGGCAATAAGGCCCTTATTTGGCCCAAAAATTACTGCAAATTTAAAAGTTATCATACATATTCTTAAATTACTGAAAACTTTGACTAAGGTACAAGGTATTCAAAAAAATAAAACAAATTTGACATTGAATAAGTTACCATGGCAACAAATCCTGACTTTATTTGCATATTTTGTAAAATTTCATGATTTTTCCTAGCTTTTCATCAAATTTAAGGTATATTTTAAATGGAAAAAGTATGTCCGCACCCAAGAAAGGACTTTATATTTGGTGAGATAATGTCAATAGTTATGATAAAGCTTCTGTTAAATTATTTTGTTGTTTCTTGGCTGCGCACCATGTTTCCATAATGGAAATAAAGGTAGAAAACAGCTAAAAATTCTGTACTTTTCATCATGTTTATCGTTTTTGTGAAAACAGTACATATAATGAGGTAATTGTTACGTCATCAGATGAAAATCTGTATGTTTTCCATTTATATTTCTTGACCCTTATGCATTTCTAAACATTATGTGCCAATTTGAAATAGTTCTCAAACGTTTAATTTTCTTGGTCTAAAACCAGGCCTTAATGCCCCTACTTATTTGTTAATTCCATTTTTTCTCTCATTAAACATAGTGTAAAAATAGTTAACAACTTCTTTCTTGCTAGATGTATCCTGTGTTTAAACTTTGTTTGCATTTTTCTCAATTCTCAAGCAGCATATGCATCTGTCTAAAAAAGATTTTCACATCAATAACTTTACCTTCAATTCTGTATGTAACTCTGATCCCCATGAACCCTGAATACAATGTGATGGCCAGAGTTTCTGTACAGTTGGTGGTGGACCTTCAAATATCACAGTATCCATAGGTTTGGCCTCGGAACACAATATCTGTAAATAAAATGTACTTTTATTTTTCTTTCAGAATAAGGATTTTAGTATCATATTAGGCTTAAATTAAAATATTGTTTGTTTGCACTTTACCGACCGACCCTATAAATTTGTCTGACTGGAAATCTTTTATTTGTATTTACCAGCAATATTTATTTTTATTTATTTTTTCGTTCCTACCGAAATTTTATATTTGTATTTCCCGCTCAAAACTTTTTTACCGGAATCCTCGTATAAGAATAAGTCCATTTGGTATCACGTGAGCGTTTGGCATGAACACTTGCATTTAGAGATTCAAAGCATCTGATTGAATTTGATGTTGAAAAGTTTTGAAATCTTGATATGACAAACGTTGCCCTGTGTCCTTATACTTGAAGAGCAGGGTTAATTAAAAAAAGTTCTTCCAATACAAAATTATTAACGTGTGTATAAAATATTTTGTTAACGAACGTTGTATCCTATGTAGGGATGGCCTTTGTTGATCCATAGATCAGGAGGATTATGTTAATACTGCCTCCGACCAGCTTTGACATTTTTTATCTGACATGAACCAAAGTCCTGTAAATTGGAGAATAATTGGCAGTAAAATCGCCAAGTTTTCCTTATAGACCATTTATAAATGCGATGTAAAATATGTGACAATTGAGTTTCAAGTCTTGCAGATTTTTATTGATAACACCGGGACACACAAAAATTTAAGCACTCAGTCTCTAGGGTTGTAAGTAAAATAAGACAAATGCTTAGTTTTAAATGTAGCTCTTTTAACTGGTTGCATGAGGATGATGGTGGGAAATGCACTGCCGGGCAGTGGCTTTATATTCTAGTCAAATATTCTTTTTATTTCACAGATATCATCTCTGATAATTTAAGTTCAGATTTTGATAAAATTGGTAGAATGTTGGAATAAAACATGCTAGAGATTGCACATTGTACAACTGTTTCACAAACCATACTATAAAATTTTGTCAAATAATATGATATTAATAAACATTTCAGTCGAGTTAAGCGTACAAGGTACATGTACGTAGTACAGAATATTACTATTAGTGCAAGTTAAAACTCTTAAAAGTTCCAGGCATATAAACGTTGAAAATATGCCGCACAGCCCTATATTTTGATATTTGAAAACAAAATAGTAGTGCATATGAATTAACTTCACATTCTACTTGATAAGTTTTTTTCATAACTTCCTTGGACTATTATACTTACAGTCCCAGAAACTGTAATAATAGTAAAGATCAGTAAAATCATACTTAAACAAAAGCAATACAGACAAAAATGATATCATGCAGATTTTGTATCTATAAAATAAAATATTATACCTACTTGCCTACCCATGACAAAAAATGTACCAAGCCAGGTTTTTTTGGGAGAAAGAAAAATAAATTTTTTACCTACCTACCTACCCTGTTTAAAAAAATAGGGTCGGAAAAGTGCAAACAAACAATATTTTAATTTAGGCCTTACTGTTTGTTGATCATTGATTTTCATGGGTACCAATTTTTGTGAATTGAGGAAACTTTGTATTTTTGTGCATTTTTGATCTTGTGGTTTTACTGCATACAAGCCTATACAAAATTTGTTTTTAGTTGAACATTCAAATTTGTGGTTCACCTGTAACGACGAAATCATCAAAAATTGATATCCCATGTACAATAATGATTCCACAGTACTAAAAACTATATCAGATTGTAAAGCTGAAAATAAGAAATATTATGAGTGTTTCTATTCGCTAGATATTAAAATCAAATAATCACAGGAACTAAACTTAATGATCGCCAAAGGTGACTGGATTTTCGACTGAGTGAATATATTTCATCACCCTGATTGCCCAGTTGGCGACTGTAAAATATTTTGCAGTGAATCCCATTTCTACCCTTTCCCCTGCAGTACAAACAAAAACTGTTCTCAAACAGAAACCTGATTGTCCTATCAAAGCAGTTAAATTACAGAAAGAATTTCTGGTAACCGGTAAGTTCATTTTAATTACTAAAACCCCAATTGGACAACTTAGTTTTCCAAGGAAAGTCACAAGTTAACATATTAATACCCTTCTCTAAACATGTGTTCTTTTTTAAGTGTTTAGTGTTTTCATCTAAACTGCTGAATCTGCATTGCTTCAGAGATGCATATCAGTTGTCCAGAGAGTCATAATAAGCCTGTATTTGATGACAACTTGTCAGGTGACAACTTTTTTAGCCTTCTTCTTCAAATCTTACCTTATTAGTTGAGTGTAGTTTTCGTTTATCTATATTGTCTATAAATGATATATGATTTGATGGATGCCAGTCTCTTGTATACACAACCAGGTCAAAGTTGACAGTATCAAGGACAGAATTAATAGCTGGAATGACCCCAAGGCCATCTTGACCAGCAGGACAGTTACGAAGGGCAAGGCTACCATCTAAAAAATCATTCTGCACATCCACCACTATCAAAGCAGAGACTGGCTGTAATATCTGTGAAAAAGAAAAAAATACAATTGTTATTTTCTTAAATTAAATGATTGTGGACTTTTTTGAGATGTTCAATGAATTTATTCCTTCTTTTTTTTAAATTTTGGATTGGTTTTTTTTGGTGTCTTTTCTTCATTTTTACAGTTGAGTATTATTTTCAACTGTTATTTTAGCATGCACATGTAGCATACTCCATTTATCTAAAACCTGTTAACCATGTAGTGTGTAGGTACACTCATGTGATCATGAGAAGTTGAGCAGTATTTTTTCTTCTTTCAAAAGCAACTCCCAAAACTTTGAAACAGCAACATGAGTTTGTCTGCTAAACCAAAATTCATGACCCTTAAAATTGTTGTTTTTTGTTATATCTTGATATATTTCTATCCTTTTGCTTTACCATGAATGTGGTATGGATGCATGGTTGATGCTTAATTACAGATGAATCTCATTCTTATTCTAATCTCTGTTAACAATTATGAAAACCCATAAATATGTACCTACATTATTTTATGTGACTTCGATGTATTTTAAAATTAGTGATTTTAAATGTAGAAAATGGTGGATTAAACCTGGTTCTATAGCGCTAACCCTCTCACTTTAATGACAGTAATATAGCTTGATTCAAAGTACATTTTTCATGGTTTATAGTATTAGAATATCGATTGTATCAATTTATATAAACATAAAAAAAAGTGATAAAAAAGTATTAGCTTATCATGTTTATTGTAGTAAATGCATATCTTTTATGTGGGTATCTTATATTATTTACTTACTATTTTGTATTAAAGTATAGAACTGTTAGATGCTTCTAACATTATATGGTTATATTTTTTACACTAAATGTAAATCCAAGGTTAAAAGTGGACTACTTTTTTTATTGCCTTCTATTTCCCCTGGATAGATGGTTTCAATTTGTAAACAGGGACCCTTAGCCTGATCCTGGAAGACTAAGGTAATTGTACACAGGAAATATTTAGGAATAAAACGTTTATATGTCTTAAAAAAAAAAAAAAAAATTAGTGATTTCATCTTCAGCTTTGCAACTTACAAGAAATAAGCAAAGACAAGCATATTTTAGTAGAATTATTCCAATAATATATAATTAGAGAATTATCTGTAAACTCTGATTTCTGCCTGCCACCTTGACCTCAATATATACTCTAGATCTTACATGTATTTTTAGTCTTTACCTGTTTCAACCAATAAAAGCATGTTTCCAGAAAATCTTTTTTACTTAATCTGTCATCCTGTAATAAAAGAAGAACATCATTATACCATTAATTATAGTGTGATTAAAGGGTGGTTAACCATCAACACCTATAAGACACCTACAAACTCCATTATCTATACCTTAAGCAATATTATCATCCAGCTTAAAATCATAAATCTTAATTATAAATTGAAATATAAATTGATCAACTTTTTATAGGAGCAGATTAATAAGTAAGAGTATTAACTTTATGTTAACAAGCTTGAAATCTGAACTGATCATGACTGTCTAGTCCGAAATTGTTTGAGCTAATCAAGTCTAACAAACTCTAAAAGCCTGTCAGATTTCAGAGTAATCACAAACTATGCTCATCTTTTTTGAAAAACATAGAGAATCACCAATTTTTATAATTTAGAAAAGTTTTCAAAAAGAAATTAAACACTGCCACATATTAATTTGTCTGTCCTTATTTAGAAACTTATTTTGTTAGTGCATCATGTTACTCAATGTTTTAAAGTTTTTAACAAGTGAAACTGCGAGCTACTGCTCACTGATGATACCCCCGCCGCAAGTGGATAATATTAATAGTGTAAAAATATGGAAGTGTTCGGTAAACAGGAAGTTGTCGAGTGATGAATCTGAAAACGCATCACACGGTATAGCTGACTTATAAAAATCCTGAAACCAAATTTCAGAAATCCTTGTATTGTAGTTCCTGAGAAAAATGTGACGAAAATTTTTAACTTGGTTATCATGTGTAAAATCATACAAGTGTTCGGTAAACAGGAAGTTGTCGAGTGATGAATCTGAAAACGCAGCACACGGTATACCCGACTTATATAAATCCTGAAACCAAATTTCAGAAATCCTTGTATTGTAGTTCCTGAGAAAAATGTGACGAAAATTTTCAACTTGGCTATCATGTGTAAAATCATACAAGTGTTCGGTAAACAGGAAGTTGTCGAGTGATGAATCTGAAAACGCATCACACGGTATAGCTGACTTATATAAATCCTGAAACCAAATTTCAGAAATCCTTGTATTGTAGTTCCTGAGAAAAATGTGACGAAAATTTTCAACTTGGCTATCATGTGTAAAATCAGACAAGTGTTCGGTAAACAGGAAGTTGTCAAGTGATGAATCTGAAAACGCATCACACGGTATGGCTGACATATATAAATGTTGATACCAAATTACATGAAGGGTGGATGTGTAGTTCCTGAGAAAAATGTGACGAAAGTTTCATGGGACGGACTGACTGACGGACGGACTGATGGACGGACTGACAGACAGAGGTAAAACAGTATACCCCCCCTTTTTTAAAACGGGGGTATAAAAAGGCATTAGTTAGGTATGAGATAGACAAAAATTTATATTGGATTCTTTTTGTTCCAAATATCAATCAAAGAGAAAATTTTAAATAATGTTCCATTATAAGCAGTTAGTTTGGGCTAAATTTGTCAAAAAAAAGCCCCAAAACATCACTGACGTTTTTTACACTTGCAAGTGAATAATTTGACCTCATGTATATGTGAAACTTTATTCATGTGAACTTCAATTTAGCTTCATAGTTTGAGATGGGCTACGCATGTAACAGGCGTGATCAGCTATTAAAACTATTAAAAGGAAAAGAGTTTCAACATTGAAATAAGGGTGAAACATTATGTTCATTAGTTATAGTTCAATCCATCATTCTTATACGTTATTTAGCAATAACATGAAATCAAACAGACTTAGAAAAATCCACTTCCATATGGTTGTTGTATCTATTAATATTTTCTTGATGTTTATTTCAAATTAAAAGACCATTTGCAGTCTTAGGAGGTCATTTTAGCGGTTAAATAGATGGCATCAAATGTAATATGTACACAAGAAATGCAGATGTGTTTTATCAAGTCTATGCATTGTTAAATGTTTATTTAAGAATTTTTTATAATTTAATGGATGATCTTGTAAAATTTGTCAAAAATCTATTTTCAGCCTATTTTGGAATGTCAAAATCAATACTTTATTCTGATAAAAAAATTGAAAAAAAAAATCTTTATCACATTCTTACATATTTTTTAATCAACTTAAAATATTTTTATCTTAAAAAATTGAACTTAATAAACTGTGGGCAAAATAGGGTCCTTACAAAACTTACTCCTTGTACCAAAAATTACAATAATAGCATTAAGTTTTCACTCATACAATGACAGTGAAAGGAAAATATATTGGGCACATGCAAGAACCTAAAAAAATAATTTATTTACATTTATTAAAGGCATTTTTCATATAGACATCCACTGTGGTAAATTTAGTCAGTGGATTCTTGCAAGTGCTCTACATGTATGTGTATTGGTTCCTCCAATAATCAGCTAATAGACTATTTTCATATTACCGACTTTTGACTCTGGTTTATATTATTTTTCAACAGGTTACCTATGACATCCTGGTACTCAGTCAATTAAGGACAGTCATAATAAGTAAAATCAAGCTTTTAATCTGTACAATTCTAGGGTAAAATATACTGCTTTATATTTTCTTTACATGAAAAATAGCATAAACTGGAGTCAAAAGTTGGTAATATGAAAATAGTCTATTGACAGAAATCTGTGAATTTTTCACATTAACATGTCACGTAGATTGAGGTTTTTTCGTAAACTGAAAATTTTTAAAATAAACAATGCATCATTGAAGTCATTCCAGTGCTGGACAGTAGAAACTTTAAGGACTGCCAGTAGACTAGCACTAGCATCAATGTAATAGAAGAATCCCCCACCCCCTCAATAATTAAATATGCTACTGATTTCAATATGCATGACACATCTACACTAAATGTCAAAAGTTGGTAAATCAACATACATAAAACATTAAATAACATTAAAAGGAAAAAAAATGACTAATAAAATCAATGAGTACAGAAAGTCCACAGAGTACTTTACCATTAATTACTGAAATGAATATCAATGTTTTCCACGAAAAAATGAATTGTTTAGAACCGGGGTTTATCACTTTAAATGAATGTGCAAGTTTAAACATGAATTTATTAATCAGATATCATGATAAAAAAGATTACTTAAAGGAAATTATGTTACAACAATTTTAAGACTTAATTGCATGTTTGCAAGACTGAATCAATAAGTTACAAAAAGAACTATTTATGGTCATAAAAAATTCTTCTTTGGACTACAGATTACATTGTTTTCATGAAGATCCTTTAAATATTGAACGGTTCAAATTATACCCAACATTTTACAGCATAGAGAACATTTACTGTTATAAATCAATTAAACAATGTTTATTTTATAGTGAATTAAAAACCTATACTCTGCAACCATTTCAACATGAAATTTTCATTTTCAAAAATTAAATCTTTTTTTTTTCTCTTTGATTTTGTAAAACATTTTTTTTCAGTGTTGAAATCACTTCTAGAATTCTTTCATCTTATCATTAATTAAAACAGGTAGAAAACATTCGCTAATGACCTGATTTTATTAATCTGCTTTAATGAACATGAAATAGATCAATATAAAATCTACTCTTCTGAAAAAAGAATATAACAAGTTAGTACATAAAACATGTTGTGTAAAATGATTGGCCATTATTGATTGTATAATCAAATTCTACATAAAACTAGCATTAGACAATCAAATTCTAAATTTATATCACAACCAATTGATGACACTTCAACACGCTGAAGCCTGTTTTTAAGAATTCGCCTGACGCACTACATTTAACCACCATCTTCCGTTGAATAGAAGAAGCGAGATATAATTAGTCTTAAGATCCTTATTTTTTCTGATGTATGATTGCCTTTAATTTTTTCTTTTGCACATGGTTTTTATTGTATTTTTCATATAGAACCCTGTTTGGTTAAATGAAATGCATATAAGTAAGGAAGTGGTCAGTTTTCACTATTTTTAAAAGGTATTTCAAAATACCATGTGAATAGAATTATAATAAAATCATTCGTTTAAACTTCAATTGTGTCAATAATTTTGAGGGACTGTGGTGACAAAATGACTGAAGTAGTTTGTGGACCTCTTCTAATGTAGATCACTGGACCTCTTCTTGTATAGATCACAGGACCTCTTCCGATATAGATCATTGGAACTGTTCTAATATAGATAATTGGAACTGTTCTAATATAGATCACTGGACCTGTTCTAATATAGATCACTGGAACTGTTCTAATATAGATCACTGGACCTCTTCTAATATAAATTATTGGACCTCTTTTTATATAGATCACAGGACCATTTCTAATATACAACACTGGATCTCATCTAATATAGATCATTGGACCTGTTGTTATATAGATCCTTGGACCTGTTCTAATATAGATCACTGGACCTGTTATAATATAGATCACTGGACCTGTTCTAATAAAGATCACTGGACCTGTTCTAATATAGATCATTGGACCTGTTCTAATATAGATCATTGGACCTGTTCTAATATAGATATCGGACCTGTTCTAATATAGATATCGGACCTGTTCTAATATAGATCATTGAACCTGTTATAATATAAATCAATCGACCTGTTCCAATATAGATCACTGGACCTCTTCTAATATAGATCACTGGACCTCTTCTAAAATAGATTATTGGACCTGTTCTAATATAGATCACTGGACCTGTTCTAATATAGATCACTGGACCTCTTCAAATATAGATCACTGGACATGTTCTAATATAGATCACTGGACCTGTTCTAATATAGATCACTGGACCTGTTCTAAACTGGACCTGTTCTAATATAAATCATTGGACCTGTTCTAATATAGATCATTGGATCTCTTCTAATATAGATCACTGACCTGTTCTAATATAGATCACTGGACCTGTTCTAATATAGATCATTGGATCTCTTCTAATATAGATCACTGACCTGTTCTAATATAGATCACTGGACCTGTTCTAATATAGATCATTGGATCTCTTCTAATATAGATCACTGGACCTGTTCTAATATAGATCACTGGACCTGTTCTAATATAGATCACTGGACATCTTCTTATGTAGATCATTGGACTGTTCTAATATAGATCACTGGACCTCTTCTAATATAGATCATTGGACCTGTTCTAATACAGATCACAGGACCTGTTCTAATATATATCACTGGATCTGTTCTAATACAGATCACTAGAACTGTTCTAATATAGATCACTGGACCTCTTCTAATATAGATCACTGGACCTGTTCTAATATAGATCACTGGACATCTTCTTATGTAGATCATTGGACCTGTTCTAATATAGATCACTGGACCTCTCTCTTCTAATATAGATCATTGGACCTGTTATAATATAGATCACTAGACCTGTTCTAATATAGATCACTAGAACTGTTCTAATAAAGATCACTGGACCTCTTCTAATATAGGTCATTGGACCTGTTCTAATATAGATCACTGGACCTCTCTCTTCTAATATAGATCACTTCTGAATGTCAACTATGGTTGTCGGTCATTTGAAAAGGTGTGTTAGACTAGGATCTCCTATATATAGCTACCATAAGACAATTTAGAGAGGTACTAGGTCCTATTTATTAGTCCAATCTTTTACCTATCAGGGATTCATGGTAGCAAAATGAAATGTACTGTGGATTTATTATAACTGTATTCTTTAGATACCAGTTTTCATGGATTTGGAAGGAACATGTGACCCACAAATCTAAATGTTCATCATTCATGAGATTAGCAAACATTTTCTATAAGCTTGTTTGAAGAATCAAAAAAGCTGTAAAATCAAATATCCATATACTTTTTTTCCTTAATCCTAAAAATTGGTACCAACTTAAACAAATGAATTAACAGTATACAAGTGGAATTAAAATGATTCAAATCAATTCCACCACCAACCCCACCCCAAAAAGATGCTTCACTTGACCTTAATAATTTCTCTGGACATAGAAAATATTTTCATCAATATTTGCTGGTCAAAGCCCTTATTGAATATAATTACTGGTCAATGTTCATTGATATGAAATTAATCAGAAAATTTAAACTTTGACATTTAAACATCAATGCCAATACAATAACAAAGCAGGTACTTAGAACCATATTTACTTTCAAACAAGACTTCTTTCCTTTGATATGACATCAATACTAAATATATAGGCCCAATATGATACTATTATTAGGTCCGGAGACCTTGGACTAGTATTTAACAGTCTGATAGCACTATCCTATTTTAACATCTCTGTATATACCCCCTGTTAAAGGAATAAAACCAATGTTCTGATACTACAATCAATACAATTGTAAATGAAGTTGATGACTTTTCCAATACACACAGGTAACAACACCGTCAGGCTAATTTTCTTACTAAGTAAGCACAGCTTCTAGTTCATGTACATAGAAATATTCTGTATCATTAATCACAACATACCTGGGGATAGTTTCATTTTGAATATATAATGACTTTATATATATAAAGATGTTACATACACCTGTCAAGAAATGTCATTCTTGTGTACGATCAGGGTACATCACTTTGGGTTTATTGTAAAACCAATGGTACTTTTTGTTTCAGTTGAATTATTTAATTTTCCATACATGGTGACAATTGGTGTAACAAAGGGTTCACAAAGGCAGACTTAATGGGAGGGGGCAGGGTGCCAGACCCCCTTTATGGAGCTACATTTATAGTTAATGCAGAATTTTTTGCTGTTCCACAACAAACACTGCCTAGTTTGGGAGCCATGGGCGCCTTTTTTTTCAAAATCCTGGCTCAGCAGTTTAAATAGTAGTCAAATGACTGTGCTATTTAAAATGTTTATGGTAAAACGTCAGTACTACTTAAAATGTTTGATCAGTTATTAAGTTTGATTAGGGCTTATCACATCTCTTCCTATTTAATAGTTGTACCTAGAGATATAGTCTGTTTAAAACCAAGAAAAACATTCCAAACTATATTAGATCAATAAATTATCAGCTTTCCTTTAACAAATGTTTGTCAAGTTTATTTTAAAAAGCAAGATAATAGGTAAATTGTTACTTTGCTGAGGGTTTCATCAAGTGTAGGAATGTTGTGTACTGCAAAGAGAGGTTTATCTTTTAGTTATATATACATGATATATATCATATAAAAAATAATGGAGAATGTGTCCCCATGGACAGATGATGCCCCCACTTGCATACACCATTTTAAAGGGACATAACTCAAGAACGATAAAGTGACGCTACCCAAATTTGTACTTGAAATTTTATGGTTTTATGGTAATAAGTATTGAGTATAGGTTTCATAATGTTTGGTTGGGGCAAACTTAAGTTACAGAACGGAAACTAAAACTTTTGCAATTTTTCGATTTAAAAAGGGGCATAACTCGACAATGGTTAAAATCATCGTTACTACTACATCCAACATTTATCGACCAGTACTCCATCATCGTGGTTAGCAGGCTACCAAGCTAACCACAAACTGGCCCTGAAAGCAGCAGTTGTGAAGATATAACATTAAAATATTCAACAACCTAACCAAAACAACTCACAAAACCAAGATGGCGGCCTTCCAAAATAGCGTCTTCAACCTGTTCCTGACCGACTGCACAAAATATTTAAACACTCACCAAACACCTTTAGGCATTGAGCTAACTGTGGGTGGGCTGTAAAGCCAGTCAAAGTAGTTAGACACTTCCATCATCAATTGTTAAAGTGACACGTCTGTGTTTGTGGTAATAAGCATGTATAAGCTTCGTAATATTTGGTTAAGGCAACATAATTCAGTTAGAGAATGGAAACTAAAATTTTTTTTATTTATTTCCATGTATAAAGGGCATAACTTGTATCTAAAGCACTTTGGGTCATGTCATTCTGAATAGGTGAATTGCTTGTATCATCTGTCTCTGGTCCATGTTGTCAGACACTAATTTGATATACCTTCTAAATAATCATATCTATGTTAAAATATATAAATATAAGGTACCTGATCTTGATCTAGTAGTTTTAACAGTTCTGCCTTATAGTCCGAATTAACAGTGTAGGATTCTGTACCGTCAGAGAAAACTGCTGACAAAAGATTATCTAATTCCTTTCCATCTAAATACCCATCTCTGAAAATAAAGATACAGAATGGAGAAAACTGCTGACAAAAGATTATCTAATTCCTTTCCATCTAAATACCCATCTCTGAAAATAAAGATATAAAATGAAGTACCCCCTCAATACATGTTTTTTTTCAATGTACCATAAAAATAGAACAGAAAGGATATACCAGGATTCATTAATATTCGTTGGATACCAATTTTCTTGGTATTCGTGGGTACAGGTGAACCATGAATTTAAATGTTCAATGAATTACAAATGTTCAACAGATTGTATGCAGACTTTGGCAAAACCACGAAAATTACATCTTAACGAAAAGGCAAGTTTTCTGCAATCTACGAAAAATTGGTACCCATGAAAAAAAATAATTTACAGTATGGGGTATTCATCCATGACTGTATTTCTGCAGCACCTTACAAGGAAAATATTAGGTTCAAGTTGCCAAAGAAACAAATGATAAACTGTAAAGTTTCTGATATCAAAAGTTGGTACTACCCTGGTACAGAAATCATAGGAATATGAAACAATGCTCCTGCAAATGGTCATCTCTGGGTTTTTTTTATGAAGCAGTTAATTGTTATGAAATATTAGAAATTGAACTGTGAGCTTTTGCACATTAATGATACATTCATTCCTTAAATGTAAGAAATTTAAAAGTATAGGAATACATAAGAACTTGTATCTCAGTTATTTCAGACCTGTGTCAAACAACGTTAATATAATACAGTCATCAAATATTGTAGTAACGCACTAATTTACAAATGAGCAAAAAAAAAAAACTTTCTTCTTCATGAAATTTCCTTTGAACAGTTACCATGGTTACAGTTGTTTGAACTTTTAATAATACATTGAAATTAGATTTCTGAAGATTTCAATTTTTACTGTAGCTGTTTTGGAGAAATTTCGTATAAAATGGTTGAAGACCCATTTGTGGCCTTTTGGCTTTTGTCTGCTCTTTGGTCAGGTTGTTGTATCTTTGACATATTCCCCATTTCCATTCTCAAATTTTTTTATCATATATAGGTTACATATAGGTAAAAGGTATTATTAATTATAGATTAATGACCGTCACGGTTTTTCTAACAGAGAGCATTTCAGATTAGCTACAATCTCTATGAAGAGCAACAACTCTGAGATGAGATGTAACCTAGAAACATCCTCAAGTTTAAAAGACTAATTAATAAATTATTAAATGTGTTTGCTATTGTTTTCCTAGATAATGTCAATGATGTAAGCTCATGACTTCATACATTCTATTTTTACTGAGAAAAACCCATATCACAAGCTTAAGAGAAGAATAAAATGAAAAATAATCATATTAATATCAAAGCATAACAAATACTCGTACCTGTTTTCATCAAACAAGTGGAAACACCAAGCACATTGCTGTGCATCAAAAATTTTCTGCTTTGCTTTGAAACTATTTATGAAATCATGTTGTGCCTTCATTATATCCATTTTAAATTCTATGTAAAGAATTATACAACAGGATTAAAATACTTATAGTTTTATATTTTGTACTTTGATATAAGAGATTTAATCATAATCCTACTAATATGACTATGTGTTATGATAAGGTTTTATATTGAAAGATTTAACCAGAAAATAACATGATTATTATAAACTTTGGACCAGAAAATTAATGATGACCCATGATGTATCTAATGTGACACCATCAAATGACTCAACATAAACATGTAAACTGCATATGACATAAATTACACACCTACATGTATTTAAATTTAAGAAAAATTATTTTCCTGATAAGATTTGGTTCAAACCATTTTTCTCCTTTTCAAATTATTTTCTGCTAAAATTGATTATCAATTATAAATAGTCAATACATATGTATAAGAAATGACATGTACATATAAATTGATCCCCAACAGCAGTGCGATGGTCAATGGGGGAATAAGTAAGAAACATATATGGATAGCATAGATACTTGGGACCTGTCAAACATTGAGTGATATTTCCAGTCAGTAGAAGTATTTTCACAATTGCTAGGCCTTAAATTTCATGGATTTTAAGTCTACTAAACGAATTTCAATGTGGCGCTTTTCTTGACAATGGTATTCCTTCCTCCTTATATAATTAACATAACAAGAGTGCACATGCTGAAATGTCTGCTTTACTGATTAAACATTTTATGTTGAAAGTCTAAAATATGAAACTTTTACTTTGAGTATCACATAAACTTAAACATGTTTTCAGATCCATAACAATAAGGTCAAAGTCAAATAAATACTGTCAGACAGACAGTACACTTTATACAATTATGAGGGTCGTAATGGGGGTACCTTCATGACGGATAACAGTAAGAATTCTTGACAAAAATGACAGTAACAATAATTATTTGAGACCTCTGAAGAATCATGGTAACATTTTAACCAACTTGACACTACATGTAACAGTAGCTGAAAATGACTGTTTGATGCCCGACGTTAAAGGGCATTACTACCCTCAATTAATATATACCATGAATACACCAAACATTCATGACCTATATTGCTATTAGAAATTGATTAAAACAGACCAAAGCACAAAAACTTTAAACATTTACCAATGCAATGAACCATGAAAATGAGGTCAAGGTCAAATGAAACAGACTGGTATGTATCCCTTACAATCATAACTTAGCCACATATACATTTGTACATGTAGTTGGCCTACTGCTTATAATATCTGAGAAACAGAAATCAGGTCACTTAATCACTGATCCATGAATATATTTGAGAATGGAGCCTGTCTGATAGCCATGCAGGCATTGCAAGGACCTCATATCCAATATGCAAAATATTGTTATCCTATTACCATGATTATTCATTTTATGAAATTGACATGACAAAAATCATGAAAATGAGGTGAAAGCAAGGGTATCATCCGGTTGGATTCTTCAAAAGAATGACCTATTGTTCTGACAGAAAATAACTCCATATAGGTATATAATGTAACTTATAAATGCTTTAATAGTAAGACTCAAGATGCAATGTGCTGAAAAGTTGTTAGTAAAGAATTGCAGCAATGTGCTGAACAGTCCTTAGTACAGAATTGCAGCAATATGCTGAACAGTCCTTCGTAAAAAAAACTGCAGCAATTTGCTGAACAGTCCTTAGTAAAGAACTGCAACAATTTGTTGAACAGTCCTTAGTAAAGAACTGCAGCAATGTGCTGAACAGTCCTTAGTAAAGAACTGCAGCAGTGTGCTGAACAGTCCTTAATCATTTAGTAAAGAACTGCAGCAATGTGCTAAACAGTCCTTAGTAAAGAATTGCAGCAATGTGCTGAACAGTCCTTAGTAAAAAAAAATGCAGCAATGTGCTGAACAGTCCTTAGTAAAGAACTGCAGCAATGTGCTGAAAAGTCCTTAGTCATTTAGTAAAGATCTGCAGCAATGTGCTGAACAGTCCTTAGTAAAGAACTGCAGCAATGTGATAAACATTCCTTAGTAAAAAAAACCTGCAGCAATTTGCTGAACAGTCCTTAGTAAAGAACTGCAACAATTTGCTGAACAGTCCTTAGTAAAGAACTGCAGCAATGTGCTGAACAGTCCTTAGTAAAGAACTGCAGCAGTGTGCTGAACAGTCCTTAATCATTTAGTAAAGAACTGCAGCAATGTGCTAAACAGTCCTTAGTAAAGAATTGCAGCAATGAGCTAAACAGTCCTTAGTAAAGAATTGCAGCAATGTGCTGAACAGTCCTTAGTAAAAAAAAAATGCCGCAATGTGCTGAACAGTCCTTAGTAAAGAATTGCAGCAGTGTGCTTAACAGTCCTTAATAAAGAACTGCAACAATGTGCTGAACAGTTCTTATAGTAAAAAATTGCAGTAATGTGCAGAACAGCCCTTAGTAAAGAACTGCAGCAATGTGCTGAAAAGTCCTTAGTCATTTAGTAAAGATCTGCAGCAATGTGCTGAACGGTCTTTAGTAAAAAATTGCAGCAGTGAGCTGAACAGTCCTTAGTAAAGAACTGTAACAATGTGCTGAACAGTCCTTAGTAAAAAACTCAACTACAGCAATGTGCTTAACAATCCTTAGTAAAGAATTGCAGCAATGTGCTGAACAGTCCTTAGTAAAGACCTGCAGCAATGTGATGAACATTCCTTAGTAAAAAAAACTTGCTGAACAGTCCTTAGTAAAGAACTGAAGCAATGTGCTGAAAAGTCCTTAGTCATTTAGTAAAGATCTGCAGCAATGTGCTGAACAGTCTTTAGTAAAAATAAATTGCAGCAGTGTGCTGAACAGTCCTTAGTAAAGAACTGTAACAATGTGCTGAACAGTCCTTAGTAAAAAAAACTCAACTACAGCAATGTGCTGAACAATCCTTAGTAAAGAATTGCAGCAATGTGCTGAACAGTCCTAAGTAAAGAACTGCAGCAGTGTGCTGAAAAGTCCTTATAAATCATTTAGTAAAGATCTGCAGCAATGTGCTGAACAGTCTTTAGTAAAAAAAAATTGCAGCAGTGTGCTGAACAGTCCTTAGTAAAGAACTGCAGCAATGTGCTGAAAAGTCCTTAGTCATTTAGTAAAGATCTGCAGCAATGTGATGAACAGTCTTTAGTAAAAAAAAATTGCAGCAGTGTGCTGAACAGTCCTTAGTAAAGAACTGTAACAATGTGCTGAACAGTCCTTAGTAAAAAAAAACTCAACTACAGCAATGTGCTGAACAATCCTTAGTAAAAAAACTCAACTACAGCAATGTGCTGAACAATCCTTAGTAAAGAATTGCAGCAATGTGCTGAACAGTCCTAAGTAAAGAACTGCAGCAGTGTGCTGAACAGTCCTTATTCATTTAGTAAAGAAATGCAGCAATGTGCTCAACAGTCCTTAGTAAAGAATTGCAGCAATGTGCTGAACAGTCCTTAGTAAAAAAAATGCAGCAATGTGCTGAACAGTCCTTAGTAAAGAATTGCAGCTGTGCTGAACAGTACTTAATAAGGAACTGCAGCAATGTGCTGAACAGCCCTAATAGTAAAAAATTGCGGCAATGTGCTGAACAGTCCTTGTAAAGAACTGCAGCAATAAGCTGATTAGTCTTTAGTAAAGAATTGCAGCAATGTGCTGAACAGTCCTTAGTAAAGAACTGCAGCAATATGATGAACAGTCCTTAGTAAAAGAATTGCAGCAATGTGCTGAACAGTCCTTAGTAAAGAACTGCAGCAATGTGCTGAACAGTCCTTAGTCATTTACTAGTAGTAAAGAACTGCAGCAATGTGCTGAACAGTCTTTGGTAAAGAATTGCAGCAATGTGCTGAACAGTCCTTAGTAAAGAACTGCAACAATGTGCTGAACAGTCCTTAGTAAAGAATTAAAAACATTGCTGCATAACCTGCTGAAAATTACCTAATTGAAAAATTCAATAAAACAAGACCAAATATGGAAAACTAGAGGCTCTCAAGAGCCTGTGTTGCTCACCTGTTACTGTATTTACTGATGTCAGCCATCTTGGTTGGTAGGCGGGGTCATTAGACACTTTTTTAAAATAGATACCCTAGTAATGATTGTGGCCAAGTTTGGTTAAATTTGGCCCATAGTTTAAGAAAAAAAGATTTTTGTACAAGTTACAAAAATGACAAAAAGTTGTTCAATATTGACTATAAAGGACAATAACTCCTTAAGGGGTTCTCTGACAATTTTGGTCATGTTGACTTATTTGTAGATCTTACTTTGCTGAACATTATTGCTGTTGCAGTTTATCTCTATCTATAATAGTATTCAAGATAATAACCAACAAGAATGTGTCCATAGTACACGAATGCCCCACTCGCACTATCATTTTCTATGTTCAGTGGACCGTGAAATTGGGGTCAAAACTTTAATTTGGAATTAAAATTAGAAAGATCATATCATAGGGAACATGTGTACTAAGTGTCAAGTTGATGTAACTTTAACTTCATCAAAAACTACCGTGACCAAAAACTTTAACCTGAACTTCGCACTATAATTTTCTATGTTCCGTGGACCATGAAATTGGGGTCAAAACTATAATTTGGCATTAAAATTAGAAAGCTCATATCATGGGGAACAAGTGTACTAGGTTTCAAGTTGATTGGACTTCAACTTCTTCAAAAACTACCTTGACCAAAAAATTTAACCTGAAGCGAACGGACGAACGGAGGCACAGACCAGAAAACATAATGCCCCTCTACTACAGTACACACAGAGAGGATGTAATCTCATACTCCCTACACTGTGTAAAAACTTGGTGTCACACCAGGAAACTCCAGCAACACTCTCCAAATCTTGGGAGCAAATTAGGAGAAACTTGGAGTAATTCCTCCCTAAAACTCCTTAATTGTTTATTACCTTGGTGTGGTTTCTCCCAACACCATGATTTTTATTGCTTGTTTACCTTTGAAGTGTGCCAGTAGTTGATGACTACAATAATCATTTCTTGTGTTTCCTGTCATTAAATGATGAAAAGTGTGAGATTTGTTAAATTTAATCAAAGATATATTATAATCTGATTTTATTAAAGAATCCTGCACAACTTTATTTATTAAAAATATATTCAGCATTTGTTCTGACAGTGTTGGTTTTTCATACCTAAGGACCATAATTAAAACAAACAAAACTAATAAATAGAAAATAAAGACATATATTTTAATTGAATTTATTGATTTTTTTTTTTTATAAATTTAAATGATAAATGAAGATTATATAAATATAATATGTATGAAATTTATCTACATTATTTTATTTTATTCATTTTTGTTTGTATCATTACTATTATTTTTTAAACCATGTATATATTAATATCTATATGTTTAAACTGACTATTAATACAACTTATTGTAAATATCAAGTTGCCATTCTTAATTATGAGATTTTGAAAGAATGTAAATAATTTTCCATTCTAAAATACTTTTTGTATATAATTTTTTAAATCATTTCATTAACCTTTTTTTATAGCTTTCAGAAATAAAACTAAATGGGAAATGATTGAAATAGGAAGAAGTGAGAGAATAGTTAACCTGTAATTATATGTCACTGTCAGACCATGCAGTCATGCTTTGTTGATTTTTATTACTTTTACCTGCAATCAACAGGTCATAAAACCCTCCCAGATGGGAGTAATTACTTGGTGTTTTTTGGGAGGGAAATCTGTGTTTCACAGTGTGACACTGTGTTACACCAGAATCAGTGTTGGGAGTATGAGATTACATCCTCTCTGTGTGTACTGTAGGTGGGGCATAAAAACTGCAAAATTTCCTTAAAATTACCAATTTTAGGGCAGCAACCCAACAACGGGTTGTAGGATTCATCTGAAAATTTTTGAGGGGATATATCTTATTCTGATGGACATTTAAATCTTGAAAGATTTGCCCTAAATGTCTTAGTTTCAAAGGTATAAAGCAAAAACTGTATTTTACCACTATGTTCTAATTTTAGCCATGTCAGCCATTTTGTTTGGTAGGTGGGGTCATCAGACACATTTTTTAAACTATATACCACAATAATGATTGTGGCCAAGTAAGTTTAAATTTGGCCCAGTAGTTTCAGAGAAGAAGATTTTTGTACAAGTTGAAAAAAATGACGAAAAAGTTGTTAAAATTGTCTATAAAGGGCAATAACTCCTTAAGGGGTTGACTGACAATTTTGGTCATGTTTGACTTATTTGTAGGTCTTATTTTGCTGAACATTATTGCTGTTTACAGTTTATCTGTATCTATAATAGTATTCAAGATAATAACCAAAAACTGCAAAATTTCCTTAAAATTACCAATTCAGGGGCAGCAACCCCACAACTGGTTGTCCGATTCGTCTGAAAATTTCAAGGCAGATAGATCTTGACCTGATCAACAATTTTACTCCTATCAGATTTGCTCTAAATGCTTTGGTTTTAAAGATATAAGCCAAAATATACATTTTACCCCTGCATTCTATTTTTAGCCATGGTGGCCATCTTGGTTTGATGGCCAGGTCATCGGACACATTTTTAAAACAAGATACCCCAAGGATGATTGTGGCCAAGTTTGGTTAAATTTGGCCCAGTAGTTTCAGAGGAGAAGATTTTTGTAAAAGTTTACGGAGGACGGACGCCGGACGCCAAGTGATGAGAAAAGCTCACTTGACCTTTCAGGTCAGGTGAGCTAATAATACAAATTATATATTTTGGAATGTTGGTAAGTCGTTATCCTAAGGACATTTTTTTCTTCTTTTTTCTGTAGACTTAGCTTTGATTTTTTACTACCATGCATTGTCAAGCTTGGTAACTCATAATTGTTTCTCAGTAACTCAATGTACAATGCTGTCCAATACTGAACCTACTGACCTTGTTTTGTTTACATTCAAATTCCAATGGCGTCAAAATCATGTGATGTAAAATCGTTCTACCCAATCAAATTGCTCTACTGTCAATTATGTGACTTTTCAGTCTACCGCAATAAGTCATTGGCAATTACATTATTCGTTTGTGGGATATTGCTTTAAAATAGTTTGCAATAATTAGGTGTTTTATTCAACAGGAAACATCATTTTTTGACATCCCTTTCGACATCAATGGAATTTTGTATGAATATTTTCCTACACCACTAGCCTACAGTCATGATGGTCAGAATGTCGATCTTTTTATAATGAATAAAAAATTAATTCTAAGAAAAATAAATGTAAATTGTTTTTTTATTAACCTACATGTACTTGACTTGTATTGCCTGTCACAAGATTGATGACGCTGAATGGAATGTACACAAAACAATGGAGGCTGGAAGTGGGATTTTGTGAAGTTCTAGAATGTTTTTAGACATTCGGAAGTCGGGATTGAAACAGGCATTAGAAAATTGGCATTTTTTAGCAATAATTGAGAACAACAATGAAAACTTACATTTGTACATTTAGAAATGTTTTTTTATTCAAAAGTGCAGAAAAACGTATTCTGAAGTGTTTTTCTACGCCGGATGTAGCGTTGTGACGTCAAGGCATAGTTTCCCCATGTGTTAAGTTCAAACACAAATACCTAACAAACTGACAAGATGACCGATTTTAGACTGCAGTAGGATAGTTGAATAATCTAGTTCACTGTTGTTCTGAATAAAAAAAAATTTAATCACTGATTCACATTCAAATGTGAATTTATCTCTTTGAATGTGTATTTCCTAATTTCATGCATATAGGGTTACCTGTTCTTCACTTGTTTTACTTTTAGTGTTTACCTGTCCTCGAAGGGGAAAGACGCGTACATATCGGACAACAATAATCATGAATGTAGCTTACCTGTTTTTATCAAATAGATTAAAACACCGTACACATTGCTGTTTATCAAAAACTTTAACTTTACACACAAAATCATTGAAAAATTTTCTCTGTTCAACATCCATCTTCTGGAGTGTGATCTGCTATTTGTTTACATCGATTTTTTCATGGTCTGTTTGTTAATTTGTGGTTTTTTAGTATTCATTGATTTTCCGTTTTCACATACAATTTGTACATAAAATCGGTGCCGTAAGTCAGATGTCTCGGAAAGATTGAAGTATTACAACATAAAACGTCAAGAATTTTCCAAATCCTTGAATAGAAACAATAAAATTCTAATGTATCCACTTATTTGCCAATCGAGCAGACGCTAAGATTTAAAATTCCATACTCCTTGGATCTTTACTATCTTGCCAATTGATTCCGAACTACACTGATAAATCTAATAATTACAAATATACATAAAGAAATATAAGACTACAACGTTCTATATTATAGACCAGTTTTTTATGATTTTAATCAACAACGTAATTGCAGGTGCGGATTCGGGCGAGTTGCACCGAAAAAAAATGTGAATTCAATCTTTAAAACATTCAATGTGTATGAAATAATGACTCCGAGTCTTATTCCTAGTTTTCAGCAACACTCTGTGGAATCAATCCCGACAGTGTATCCGAGTCTTTGAATGTGCATATATATAGGCAACTGTTGCATATATTTAACGTTTTTTTTTTATTCATTTGTCACAGTTTTATTTTTATATGGATTTCATTTTACATATTTGTATTCGCTCATTATTTTGTACATAAATTATGCAATACATAAGAAAAATTGCCTAATATGTTTTCATATGTTTAACATATGTTTTTCATATGTTTGAAAACATGTGGAAACTTATGTTTAGGCCCGATATAAAAACATATGGAAAACATTTGAAAAACATATATTTTTAAAATCATATCAAAACATATGTTTTTCATACATGTAGACATATGGAAAACACATGTTTTTCATATGTTTTTTTACAAACATATGTTTTTTCATATGTTTTACAAACTATCAGACCTAAAACATATGTTTTCATATGTTTTTATGTTGGTCCTAAATGTATATTTTTTATATGTTTTTAATGGTTCAAATGCATTTATTTTCTCATGGATTCTAAACAAGCATTACCGGTGATGAAAGCCTGAAATAGTAAAATAATAAAAGTTTTGGCACGCACTTTAGTACAATTTGTTTGTACAAAAACTGGGCCGTTCGTCTTCTCGTTTGAATTGTTCAAGTTACATTTGTCATTTCGGGGACATAGCTGACTATGCGGTATGACTTTGCTTATTGTTGAAGGCCGTACGATGACCTATATTTGTTAATATCTGTGTCATTTTGACTTTTGCGAGAGTTATCTCATTATCATTATTTTACTTCCAGGGCCGTAACTAGCCTCTTCTAATCGTGAGGCAAAATATATTCACCGAGCGGAGCGAGGCGAATTTTTTTTGGATAGGGGTCTGGGGGCCGCGCTCAAGGCCCCCAGAAGCTCTGAGAAAAATAACGCAAAATCGTGCATTCTGAGCGTTTCCCGGACGCTTTCTGACATTGAAACGCAATTAAGTTTTAGCTATTTTTTTCTCCACAAAATTCTTGTCTCAAAGCAAAAACAGATTCATTATAATTTAAGACTTTTACGTTTTATGGACAACATTAAAAGACCGATATGTAGAATAAAGCAAAAATCGTAATTCTCATAATCATTAATACCGGATCTGCATGTCGACTGTCTGTTCCAGGCTTGTATTGTGCTTAGAATTTGGTGATTTTTTTTATGACTAGATTTAAATATAGTGACATTGCAGTATTATACTTTAAGTACTACTAGTAGTACTGCTCAAGTCGACACTAGGGACCATCTTGGTATTAATGATTCTTTTATTGTTGAAGAACACTCCAGCAACTTTGACCATTGGTCATTAGTAATTTTTCTATGCATTGACTTTGTGTGTGATAGGTTTCGTGAACATTTACTCCATATTCCTTTATTTTCTGTTAAAGGTCATGACTTAATGCAAGTTTAACCCTTCAATGTTCAAGGTCATATGGCAATACATTATTGATATAATTTTTTTTAATTTTTTGATATCGGGAAATTGGTGACCTTACTTTAATTTAATCCATGTCAGCTATCTAGTTTTATCTACAAAAAAAGCCAGTTTTGTATTCTTTGATATCAAGTTCAATTCTCCATTCAGAAACGACCATTTTTTTCTGTGTCTTGTAGCATCGTCTATTCTTAAAATATTCTCTCGCACAAAATATGTGCATCGATGGGCATGCAACATTGCCAAAACCACACGTTTACAAATGAAAATCAACACTCAGACTATAGTCATAAAGTAGGACAATAAATGAACAAAAGACAAACACGGGACACAGAAGTACAAACAATAGACCATCAACTTTGAAAAATAAAAGTAAAATAGAAACATGGATCACGAAAAACATGCAGGGGCGACATCAGAGAGTGAAGAGAACTTGCTTCGTGCTAGACACTTTCCGTGAAAACAATTTGATATTACAATTTGATATTAAGACAATCTTTTGTTTCAGTTTTTTTTTTTTTTTTTTTTTTTTTTTTAATTTCTAACGTGAGGCATTTGCCTCATTTGCCTCAATGTAGTTACGGCCCTGACTTCTCATACTGTTATGAGGCCTTTCTCCTTTTACACCCGATACACAAAAAACGATATTTTTATCAAATCATGCAATATTGGGTGATGGTTTTACATATACATATCTTGTGAATAAACATTCAGTCATTTTGTCTCTGTCTGGATAGTTGTCTTATTTGTAATTCAAGGCTAAGTGATAACAATTCTCTTTTAGTTTTAATTTTCTTGCATTTCCCATCATGATTTCCATAATTGAAGTTATGGAGCAACATTCAGAGAAGCGCCGTGTATACGAAGTATTTATTTCCCAATTCATACGATATTCCAGGGCTTATATTTCCTGTAACTGTTTCCTTGATATAGAGTTTATTCTCACAAGGATAATAAAATTGAGAATGGAAATGGGGAATGGGTCAAAAAGACAACAACCCGACCAAAGTGCGCAAAACAACCGAAACCCACTAATGAGTCTTTAATATAGAGAGAAAATCCTGCACTCATAAGCACAAGTTCAAATTAAGAGCTCGAAGTTCAAAAGTGTGCCTGAGATTAAAAGACTCCCTTCGATAATTTAAGAAAATGAAAATCGTTGTCACGAGTTGGTTGTCTTGTTTCATTGGTTTCGTCACAATTCTATCCTGATCTCGAATTTGACTTATTTACTAACGAATTAGTCTTAAAACCAAGCTTTTACTTGCCTTTCTGGAGCTCCAATGATCATCTCTAGTTTTAGATAATGTTCGTATTGTCAGTTCTTTAGTTTTCTATGTTGTCTTTTATGTTCTGTTGTTTGTCTTTTCGTTGTTTTTTTTTTTTTTTTTTTGTCTTTTAATTTGAAACGATAATGTCAGTTTGTTTTCAACTGATGAGTTTGAATATCTCTTTTGTATCCCTCGCATCACCATCTCTTTTGTATCCCTCGCATCACCATCTCTTTTGTATCCCTCGCATCACCATCTCTTTTGTATCCCTCGCATCACTACCTCTTTTGTATCCCTCGCATCACCATCTCTTTTGTATCCCTCGCATCACTATCTCTTTTGTATCCTCGCATCACTATCTCTTTTGTATCCCTCGCATCACCATCTCTTTTGTATCCCTCGCATCACTATCTCTTTTGTATCCCTCGCATCACCATCTCTTTTGTATCCCTCGCATCACCATCTCTTTTGTATCCCTCGCATCACCATCTCTTTTGTATCCCTCGCATCACCATCTCTTTTGTATCCCTCGCATCACCATCTCTTTTGTATCCCTCGCATCACCTTTTCTTTTGTATCCCTCGCAGCACCATCTCTTTTGTATCCCTCGCAGCACCATCTCTTTTGTATCCCTCGCATCACCTTTTCTTTTGTATCCCTCGCATCACCATCTCTTTTGTATCCCTCGCATCACCATCTCTTTTGTATTCCTCGCATCACCATCTCTTTTGTATCCCTCGCATCACCATCTCTTTTGTATCCCTCGCATCACCATCTCTTTTGTATCCCTCGCATCACCATCTCTTTTGTATCCCTCGCATCACCATCTCTTTTGTATCCCTCGCATCACCATCTCTTTTGTATCCCTCGCATCACCATCTCTTTTGTATCCCTCGCATCACCATCTCTTTTGTATCCCTCGCATCACCATCTCTTTTGTATCCCTCGCATCACCATCTCTTTTGTATCCCTCGCATCACCTTCTCTTTTGTATCCCTCGCATCACCATCTCTTTTGTATCCCTCGCATCACCATCTCTTTTGTATCCCTCGCATCACCATCTCTTTTGTATCCCTCGCATCACCATCTCTTTTGTATCCCTCGCATCACCATCTCTTTTGTATCCCTCGCATCACCATCTCTTTTGTATCCCTCGCATCACCATCTCTTTTGTATCCCTCGCATCACTATCTCTTTTGTATCCCTCGCATCACTATCTCTTTTGTATCCCTCGCATCACCATCTCTTTTGTATCCCTCGCATCACCTTTTCTTTTGTATCCCTCGCATCACTATCTCTTTTGTATCCCTCGCATCACCATCTCTTTTGTATCCCTCGCATCACCTTTTAAGTTTGATGATAATTTTGTTCATGTTAAAAATTTCATTGTGTTGTTTGGAATCTGGTCCTTTGCTTTAGAGAAAACTGTCAAAACCAGTTAATGTAAAATATGTTTAAAAGGAGATGTTTGATAAACCAATCAATCGACCAGAAAAAAATCAACTATCTAAGGCCGTGTTCACACCAAACTCCATGTACAGTAAACTTGTTTACAATTAGTTTAATGTACTGGACATTGGTTTTACATTAAATTTGTCCACATCTATACACCTTGTTTAATTACCTGTACATAAGATTCGTTCACACTTGTAAACTCTATGTCATTTAGATGTTCATTACGTAGAATCGAATGAAAAGTTTTCGGACAACTTTTCTAGCAGTAAGGGAACGACCATTTGACTCTGGAAATATTCCAAACCCCAATTGGATAAAGAAAACAATTCTGGTTCTATAGATGATAAAAAATATTCTGAATCAAGAGTTTCCCCATACATTATAATGTTAAATGTTGAAGGCGGAAAAAAAATTTGAATACCAGCATAAAAAAAAAAACCAAAAAAAAAACCCGTAAAACGTTTGCGCGGAAATAATTCTGACTCAGATAAATAAAAAAAAAGCCCCCCTTTTTTTGAAGTTAAGTGGTTGCTTCTTTATGAAAGCCATTTTGATGATTTGCAGTAGTTTAAAGATACTAAAGATGTCTCGATTAAGCTTTAGAAAACGTAGGCGGCAACAGCGTGCTTACAGACGAAGAAGAAGGATTGATATATTAGGGATCACTAGATTTCTATCTTTTCTGTTGTTCAAATGGTACTCTTCTCCAAGAAATATTTGGCAAAAGTGGGAGGGGGGGGGTAATGTTTTTTGTTTGACTTTTTAAGTGTAATTTCACGGATCCGAGATACTGCACAAACAATACATTTACCTCACACTTTTTTAGTAATGCATTTATGAGTGAATCGTTGTTTGAGTAAAGACCAGTGGCAAATATTTCTGTGTAAGTCAAGTTCATTCGGAAATACCTTAATTTTCAAATGAATTATGTGTTCGGCAATGATGCTGCTTTGAGTCTTAATAAGGGCTTAATAAAGCTACGTTAAGTTTTATTTCTAAACAAAACAAATAAATATGTCAAGTTTAGACAAATATTTCTGTAAAGAACTTTTATTATAATAATTGCTATAAATCAATTTTATTCAAAAATCGTTTCTTCTTTAAATATGCACGGTGAAACTAATGTTTTAAATGCCTAGTTTTATGTACACTGAATCTACACAAGGCCTACATCGAGTATCGACTGCATGTAGACAAAACATGATTTACACTACATGTAAACATTGAGTTTTATCAATGGGAACGTAATTTTGTTTATAGTGCCTAACAAGATTTTGTGAGGTAGACGAAATTGACCTTAAAACGATCGTATTGACTTTTTTGCTCTAAAAATAGGTAGATCGGACATATTTAGACTTTATTTAATGACTTACTTAGTTTGGGATTAATTGTAATTAGCATGTTCCAATGAGACTGAAAAATGTTGTTTTTTTTGAAAAGATAATAATTTTACCTAGCGTAGCGGTGTGTAAAGTGTATTTCGGCATTTCTCTCCGAAAAATGACTTGTTGATTGGAATAAAACGTCTTATTTGAAAACTTTTTCTGTTTTTCTCCGCAATTGACTATTAAAAAATAATCTATTTACTGTGTATTTTGAAAATTTTGTGAAAATAGGAGAATTGGCATTTCTTACCTTTCATACCTATACTTTCATTGATAAAACATAACATGGACTCATCCAGTGTCCAGTTTGAAGGTCATTTTAGTTACTGTATGCACGTCCTGATTTAATCAATAGTCATGTATGAAAAGTATAAACAGTTTGAAGGTAAACCAATTATAACTAAACCCAATCAAATTGCGTAATATTTAATAACAATGACCGGTCCACATTATAATAAGTAATAGGGGTAAACTGGGTAGGGAGAAAATGTAAGATATTCAATATCTATTTTTTAGCGATAACGAATAAAAATTTGTCAACCAAAAGTTTTGCTATAATTTCATTAACATGTCGTTCTGTATTGGTACAGTTTTTTTTATCTTTCATTTATGTATTTAAGGCCGTACAAAGTTTGGGCTTCAAAAGTCCACATAATTATTGACTTTATACAGAAAATTTATCCTTTTAAAACATAAAATGTTTCGAAAACAATACGTTTCTACAAAGCAAAATCATTTCTCAAAACACTGCAAAAAATTTCATTTCGATTGGTACAGGAGTATTGTCATAAAGTGTGTTGAAATGAACAGTGGTATAGCAAACATCGAATTCCCTCACACAATCTTGTTAGGCACTATAGTTTACGTGTGAGTTACACTTACACAACACCGAGTTTAGGTCAATGGGAACACGGCCTAAGTTCTTTTAAACATCTTAAAGAATATTTAGATAAAGAATCTATATATATATATATTATCGAATATCTAATGCATTTTGAGAAATATATACTTTGTATACTGGCGCTGCTGGAATGATGCTACACAGAAATGGAAAGTTCACAATTGGGAAGCTGAAGTCATCTCTTGTGTCGTAAAGTTTTGTTTCAACCGCCCCCATTGTCAATTTCTATGTGTAAGTCTAAATGATAGGCAGACTTAACCGTATCTGGTCACGGTATAATTTATCTCAAGTTCGATCCAATAGATGCCGTTATAAAGATATCTTCAACTTAATCTAGACATCTTTTTAGGTAAAACAATAACTTGACTTGTTTATAATTATAAAATGTATCGTATAAAGCATATATACGATATCTTATATTTATACAGATTTTTTTCATGTAAACTGAGTTATCTTATTAAGTTAGTACTTACCATATAAGCTAAACGATATCTGATAAATCAATCATGTAAGATACCTTGTAGAGCTTATAATATATTTCATAGATATCTTATTACGATATCATATATCCTCGATGATTGGATGTCCTTTTTTTAAAATAACTTAATTATAGAATCTGATAGGCTGGGCCGGACTATTATCATAATGATCTAGCAGGGTTAAACAGCCTATTTTATGAATGATTTATTTGAAAAAAATCTTTAAAAAGATATAAGATATCATATAAACTATAAATATATGCATAACAATGAACGTGATTTAAAATCAATGATAAATTATAGTTTGTTCAAATTACAAA
The DNA here is from genome assembly GCF_965363235.1 of Mytilus galloprovincialis. NCBI lineage: Eukaryota > Metazoa > Mollusca > Bivalvia > Mytilida > Mytilidae > Mytilus > Mytilus galloprovincialis. The sequence goes on along the minus strand of NC_134845.1, from coordinate 37,719,746 downwards.
CAATATTAATACATACAGGGGCGGATACAGGATTTTTAAAAGGGGGGGGCAAAGTTTTTAAAACTTTTGGGACCTTTTTTGGTCTAAAAACATAATATATAAAGTGTAATATGCGCTTTTTAAACGGGTCCTGGCGTGTGGCATGTATATTTTGTAGTTGCTGTAAAGTGTAAGGGTTGGATATTTTCGATGCTGTATTCTCCCTATTATTGTCTATCATTAAATAATACTAGTAGTATGGATCCAAATCTAAGACTATGTTCTGATAAATTTGATGTGCATGTGAGTTATCAGTAAAAATAGACATGGAAAATTCTCGCCGGTTTGTTGCAAGTAACAAGTTTATCATAAACTCACAAATTTCGTGATCTAAACAAGATATACGCCGGGCTATATGATTAAATTTAAAATACGACAGTCATGAGTTAAAAAAGACAAACAAGCAATTTTTATCCAAATGTTTGGTTGATATATTTCACCCAACGAAATTAAGGGAGGTGAGGGTTTTTAAATCAACCAAAGGCTAATAATGAGTCTGAAATGACAACGAAGTTATGATTGATGGCCGACAAATTGAGACATAAAGGCCACACCCAGCAGCGGCAGGTTGCAGTCTGGTCTTGAAAAAAAGTATTCAATATATCAGTTCGGCGAAACAGATATGCCGGTCAGACATGCAAACTCCTGCCACAAAATAAAATATGCCCGTTTTTATTCATCATGTTCATTGAATGCTTAATAATTCTGTTGGAAATTTTTGTTTCTAATAGCAAAGATGTGAACAGGATTATTGTTTTCAATCCTTTTTAAAAAAGCAAAAATCAGAGTCAATTTTTTTCTCTTCAATATTTAAGACTGTACATTAGACTTTAAATGTATATAGAGCTTATACTGACTGGGGATCATTATTCAGCTATGTTATTTTAAAATAGTCTGGAGCGTTTGGGGTTAAACATGTTTTCGTAGGTGTTTAATATTGATGCGGAACTTTTTTGTCATGAGAGTGTAATAGTCTATATATATATATAGAGTATTACTTTCTGTTTGGTGGAATAATGAAACAGAAGTCAATACGTTCTTGCTCAATCCAGTATTACTTTGAAGGTGTCATGAATGTCATCCTCAGCAAAAGCAATGTGTTACTCACTTACTGTAATTTGAATATTAAATTGACTGAGCGACGGTTTTTTCGATGCACTGGTCAACTCCACCATATAGCGAATCACAGACACATGACTTTGATAATCAGTAGATTCCAGCGAAAATATCTTTATAATTAAAGAATTGTCGTAAAAAATAAAATAAAGAGTACACGGGAAATGGCAAACTTCACGAAGTCTAGTCTGATAAAATCATTTTACGAAAAAAAAAGTCCGAGCAAAGGGGGCGTACGCCCTCTATGCCCCTCTGAATCCGCCACTGACATAATTGAGATATCATAATAACGTAATAGACGACTAGGTGACAATAGCTATCAGTACGTTGTTGTTGTATTTTTTATAAAAGATTTTCGGGTTTTGATACCAACCGTGGAAACGCAGTCATTCAAACGTTTATATTAATAACATTTCTGTGTTAATTTGATTAATCAATGTTAATTAGTTTAGGAAGACAAACTGACAGAAAATGTTGATTGATAGATAACTGCTTTCTTTAGTGTAACGTTATGGAATGACGTAAAAAGTTCACAAACTTGGAATCTTCCCAAACAGTGCAGTAGTAAAGTTGCTTCTGTGCACTCAAAATGAAATGAACATATAGTGTTTCGATAAATGGTCTATTCTTGAATTTCTTCCTTCTGCTAGTGCTGACCTCATGAGTTTCGTAGTGCCACTAGTGGTAGCTTCGCGGTTAACGGTAAGAAGCTTACCGGTATAATCACAGGAAATATTGATAACTGTTATTATTCGTGACATGTCAGATATGGAAGCAGAACTGATGTGTGGAGTGTGTTTGGAATATTTTGACAAACCTCTAATGTTGCCATGTACTCATAATTTCTGTAGGAAATGTATAGAGGGGATACTCTCTGTGAATAGTAGACCAAATATTTATGGACAACTACCTAGACATCGTCTGAAGTATCACCTGGATTGTCCTTTGTGTCAACGACCTATTGAATTAGATCGTGGTGTTGAATCTTTAACAGTAAACAGAATTCTGGAGAATATTATTGCTCTTCACAGAAAAGACGAACCGTTAGCATCTAATGATGCAGCATGGAAACTTGATTCTTCAGTTTCTGACAGTCCCTGTCTTCTCCACAATTCTGAGCCAATGTCATTGTACTGTCTGACTTGTAACAGGGCTGTGTGTAGGTCATGTGACTGTGTTACAGACAAATCATCAGGCACTATTCATAAATGTGTCCCAATCAAAGAACAAGCAGACCAATATCAGGTAATATTATTGATAGATCAGTCTGTGTTCTCCCAAGGGCTTTATTCATGTACAAAATGTAGCAACATGGAACAATTATCATAGTTATCATGATGGTGCTACATGTACATGTATAATTTAAATCAGGTTAGGAATAAACCCTCTATATGGTGTTTATTTCATCTGGCAACAAAGAACGGCTGCTACTGGCAATATTTTTGACGCCATCATTTTCATATCTCAAAATTTTCATTTTTTGACTGTCATACATGTATCACATGTATGAATCTTCCTTTAATTTGGTAAAAGTTACATGTAGAAGATAATTGTACAAAACTTTACCTGACAACAAGTTTTAAATGACCCCAATTTACCAATGTCTTGCATTTTTATCCCCCAGCTGCCACTAGGCGAGGGTGCTCAAGTGTAACCCTCTTCCATCTGTACTTCCAACCGTTTGTACTTACATGTACATCCCAAAATTGGTTCTGTTCTTTTACTTTGGTTTGCCTCAACTTACATCATTGTACATGTAATAGTTAAAAACATTGCTAATTTATATATAAACTACATTTTGTACCATAAAACACAGTTAGTTCAAATTTGTGTGTTGTCTCTTTTACAGATCTCTAGTTACATTGTACCTGTATGTCCCTTTATCATGTTTATCACTTCAAGCAAATACACTACATGTATACATTATTTATTTTTTGCAAATATTGATTAATTATCTTGATTATTGCTTCAGTTTTGATTGATGTTATTAATAATTTTACTAATTCCTACTTTTCAGATGAAAATATCTAATGCCATTTCTGAAATAAAAAGAAAGGTTGTCCCAGTCCATGACGAAATGCAGCTGCTTCAGGATATGGTGGAACAAATCAAGGTAAAAACAATGCAGACAGATACATTGGTTGATGGAAGGGGTGGATTTTAGTGGGGAAACATTGGTTGATTTACATTTTAACTTGATTAAATATGGAATCACTGAATCATGACTGGAGTTGGGCCCCTTAGGCCAGTCAGTGCCCCCTCCCCAGGAAAAATTCAAGATTCGTAATTTCAACATGATCAGAAAAAAAAAATTGTCTAATTTTGAACATTTTTGCAGAAATGATTTAACAGCCAAATTTGACCTTCATGCCAACTTTAATCTGTTCTGTAAAAACTAAAATGCAAAGTTCAAAGTCATGATATGCAAATTATAATAAACAAAGTGAAGATTTTAAGTGTCTCTTGTACATGATATACATGATATAAGACCTAAACAGATGCATAAATAAGGATCCAGTACATAAAAGGTTTATAGCATTACATGTACCAACATTTTTTCACACCAACAACAAACTCTGCTCCAGAAAAATAGGCCTACATGTAGCAACAAATACAAACTGCAATAAACAGCACAAGGTGTAGATACATGTACATTAATGTGCACAAATATGTACCTTTTAGCTTTACTTGGTTTAAGGTTAAACCAGTTATAAATGCACCCAACTGTCCCAATACAAGGTAACAGTTATGCCGTCTTCTTTCATCTTATTCTTCTTTGTCCTTTTTATACGACCGCTAAAAAGTTTTTGGGATCGTATAATGGTATGATGCATATATGTCGTAGTCGTCTGTGTCGTCTGAAGACATATTTAGTGTCTGGACAATAACTTTAGTGTACGCAAAAGGATCTCTTTGAAATTTAAAAAGAAGGTTCAATACCACAAAGGAAGGTTGGGATTGTTTTTGCAGATGATAGTCCCTACCGTTTAGGAAAAAGGGCCCCAAAACAAACATTTTTCTACTTTCAGGATAATAACTTGCGTTTAAGTATTTTAATTGCTCTGAAATTAAACCACAATGTTTAATACCACATGTAGAAGGTTTGGATTCATTTTTGGGGTTATAGTGCCAACAATTTAGGAATTTTAAGTGCCAAAAAAGGGGCCAAAAACAAGCATTTTTGTAGTTTCTGGACAATAATTTAACTTGTGTTTAAGCTAAGTGTATGGATTTCTATAACATGGTACCTCAAAGTTCCAAATCACAAAAGGAAGGCTGGACTTAGGTTTGGGGGTTATTGCCTATTCAAAAAAGGGCTAAAAACAAGCATTTTTTCTACTTTTCAAACAATAACTTGTGTTTAAGTCTATGGATCTCTCTGAAATTGTACCACAAGGTTCCATATACATTGTACTACAATGGAAACGCTGTGATCAAGTTTGGGCGTAATTGCTCCAAGGGGGGTTCAATTCTTTTATTAAGGGGTTTATTTTTTTTTTTTTAAATTTCTCAAATTTCAAATTTTTGAAAAGTTCCAGGAAAAAATCTTTCATTGCACAGTATTGCATCATAGATTTTGACAGTTGTTTTGTGTCAGAAACCTATATTATGTCAAAAATTGATAACAATCCAGATTCAGAGCTGTATTAAGCTTGAATGTCATGTCCATACTTGCCCCAACTGTTCTGGGTTCCACCTCTGCGGTCGTATAAAGTTGCACCCTGCAGAGCATCTGGTTGTAGTTTCAACTCAGCTATTGAAGTGAGAAACCAATTTGGCAACATATAATGAGCTAAAATATTCCTTACTAAATTGTCAACAAAACAGGGCTCACTATACTTTAGAATCATAGGGAGAAGTGACTTCTCTTTTTGAAATTGAGAGGGAGAAGTGCACAGGGGCGGATTTAGGCGGGGGCGTGGCCGGCGTGCGCCCCCCTTAAAATTTGCAAAGCATGGGTTTTCCTCAGCTCAATAAATTATCTGAACAGACGACGAATATTAATCTCGTCGCATTGCATCTGTTTTAACATTCAAAGAAGTATATAAAACAGTAAGTTTAACAGAATCAACGTGATTACTAATAAACTGACCTACGGTTTATTTATAAGTTCTATAAATATATTATACTTCATCGCAGTACTGCGTTTGGTGAAAAAATATCATAGGCTTTTAGCAGTTCAAGTAAAACAATGTGACATGGTAGTTGCGGATTTTATAAACAATTGCTTTGATAAGTTCAAAAACAACCCTACCTCACTTTCCCACGAAGTAGGTGAAAGTGCCCTACCCGCGGTTGGGTTGGTTATTTCATGATGGCACGGCCAAGAAAACAGTCCTGTTTAAATTCTTTCTTAATGAAAGATAGGAATACTGGTTCAAGCGAAAGGTTCGTTTATTAATTTGTATCATTGTTTAACATCTCTGTATGATATCAATATATGTTTCTCACTTTCAACCTGTAAAGTTTGCCGAAGCATGCATAAACGGTGAAGGCCCCCAACCCGTACTACCGTATTACATAGGATCCCACGAAAATAAACATATCTTCGCAAGGACCTCATTCTGATTTTACTGTTTTGCGGTAGAAATGTATATAAAAAGTTTGACACGACCTCCGGAAATAGAAGAAAAGAAAAATTAAGAAAAGACAATTAAAAATCGCTGGCAAAAGTAGAAATTCTTGTTTTCAAAATCTTATATTGGTCGGTGAGCTATTATTGGGTCAATGAATAGAAGATCGCAGATTTCTTGTTAATTATAGTGATTACAAATTGTAAGGGGTGGATTTATGCAGGTTTAGCTTGAAACTTAAATTTCTCGCTAATTTTACCACAAAATATTTATTTCTCGCCACGCTTGGCAAGATATTTACATTGCACCCTCTCTAGAAGAATATTTCAATAATTTCGATAATAATACCTCCAAAAAAAAAAATTTAAGTTTGCGCCCCCTAACCGAAAATCCTGGATCCGCCCCTGGTGCATGTTCCTTGTGGAGCTACAATGTTTGATTTTTGTCTCGCATGACAGAGACTTAACCATTTTTCTGCAAAAATGCCAACGCCTTGTAAACTTGTATGCAATACATGTAATATCAAAATAATCAATTTCTCTCAGACTATAATCATGATAATATGAGGATGGGCCTTGGTGGCCTAAGAAGATCAACTACTCTATCTTCTGAAGTTACATGTATGAACCATTCTATCTGAATTCAGTTTGTTTCAGTTTATTGAGTTTATCAATATACCATAAAGTTTTCATGTGGACTTAAACAAGTAAACTTCACCTCTTTTTAAATTGCCAATTAATGTTCAATGTGCATTGTAATGTAAGTTACAAAGCAAATTTGTGTTATCTTTCAGACACATTATCATGGTTAATTAGCTATTGCAAAATAATTGCATCATTATCTTGAAGAACTTAAAAATATCTATACAGATGCCTATAGATCAGATATACTCTGACATTACAAGGAATTTTCATAACATGTACATAGCTTTTCTGAAGAAATGTATCAATGAATGTAAACAACTAAACCAGACTTTCTGGGGTTATGTCCCTTGAGAGGTAATTGATTTTGGTTACATTGTATAAAAAATTTCAAGACAAATTCGCATTTGAAGTTATATTCTTCAAAATATTTGTTTTCGTTGATGACCCAGACTAGTAAACAGGGTTAGCACATCTGAGTATTTACCAGCCTAGTGGTTTTACCAACTTATATCATAGGCATGTTAGCTATAGGGTACTAATGTAACAGCCAATATGTTCCGTCAGTTACTTTGTTCCGGCGGAACTTTTCAACTAGTTATTTCTTTCCCATGGAACTTTCATACTTTCCAACCAGTTGTTTTATTCCGTGTGCAGTCGAAAAGTTTCGGAAAAAGTGGCTAGTTGAAAAGTTCCGGAACAATGTAGCTAGACTAGTTGAATAGTTCTGGCGGAACAGAACAACTAGTTACATCGTTCGGAATATACCATACTTCGTCCTTTTTGTAGAAAGTGAGGGAAGAATGAGTATCAGTATGTATAAGAGCAAATCATTAATTTACAAGAATACTCAACACACTGAAACCAGGGATTTCTTTGGGAACAAATATGAAAAAAAGGCATGGAACTTCATTTTTGGGGAAATAATGAAAATGTATTTAAATTTTGATGTACTGAGTGGGAAGAACAAACTCCCTCAGCTAAATTAAAGTTTTACTTCATAGCTCACATATAAAAACGGAATAAGTTATTATCATGCAAATTTAGTATTCATAGTACCATCAAGAGAGGGAAGAATATTATTCCCCCCTCCTCATGTGGATCTTTGCATCAATTCTCCAAATAGAACTTTTTGACTGGTTGATAAATTTGTTGGAACTTTTGGGCTAGTTCGTTAGTTCCGGTTTTGACTTATTTGCCAAAGAGGAACTTTGTGGCTAGTTGATAAGTTCCTTTTGACTTTTGTAATCAGTATCTTGGTTTCCCTTTGAAAGGTTCAAATATAATATGTTGTGCTTTTACTTTGCATCAATTCTCCAAATGGAACTTTCTGCCTGGTTGATAAGTTCCGTTGGAACTTTTGGGCTAGTTTGTTAGTTCCGGTTTTTACTAATTTGGCAAAAAGGAACTTTCTAACTAGTTGATATGTTCCGTTGGAACTTTTCGACTAGTCACTTTGTTCCGGTGGAACTTTTAAACCAGAGGAAGAACAAAGTAATTAGTTAATAAGTTCCTCCAGAACTTTTCGGCTAGTTAGTTCTTTCTGCCCGGAACTTTCCAACGTTGGAACAAAAGAGCATTTACACAAATACTATACAGTATATAATACTGGGCAATATGAAATACTGGCCTTGTCATTGTTATAAAAAATAAATTTAATATAACTACAATGTTTTGTAAGTCCAGAAATTGTATATACTTACGATAAATTTTAGTTGTCAATATAAGTGGTAAGATGTTTATGGAGAGGCAGACTTGAATCTTAAATATTCCAAGAAGCAAAAATAAGGAGATTCCATTGCAATTAATGAATGAGAAATTACAAAATACAAATGCAATAAATGTAATACATTAGTACTTTGATACTTTAGCATAAAAGAATTCTCAATAATGTTAATATTTTAATATACAAATGTATTTGTCATGAGACTCGATCGTAATTACTATATAGTGTTTTGAATTGAGAAGGTATTCGTCAAACTACTCTTACACTTGTCTAAGAGACTAAGGCCAAATAAAAATATATGTGTGGTTCCAGTAACCTTACCTTCCCTACTTTTTCGGCTTAAAAATAGCCTACCCTAAAGATTTTATTGTCATTTTTCATTAAGCACTGTTAAAGTCAAAGTTAAATGTTGCTCCCATAGACTCAATGTAAAAAAAAACCCATAAAATAAAAAAAAAATCCCTACCTACCTACCCTAACTTTTTTTCAGATGTAACTGGAACCACACATACTTTTTTATTTGGCCTAAGACTTAACGGACAAATATAAAAAGAATGTGTGAGATTTATCCTCAATCAAGCTAAAAATTCATCTAATTACTAAATCAGTTGTGTTTGAGCAAACTGTTATGACATAAAGTTAAACAAGTCAGTTTGTTTATTATATACCTGCATGACCAGGTTATATATAACTGTGACTTATAACTGATATTAACAGCAACAATTAATAATTTGCATGATTTGTAATGAAATTATATAAACTGATTTTGTTTTCATTTCTAAGATGAACGTGTTATAACAATTTTAGTATATATAGTTTCATGCACATCACAAATAGAAATAAGTAAATATTAAAATTGTAAAATGTGAAATTTATTTGTTTATCTTACAGTCATTAGCCTACATGTACATGTATTTATCGCAATAGGTGGGAGTGACTTGTATCCTTAGGGTGTTTATTGAAAAATATGGTTTATATACATGTATCAGCTATTAAATATTACAATTCATCAATAAACTACAATAATATAAGGTTAATACAGTACACTAGATAACATTAAAATTCATGTAACATTTTGTGTTTACCAACTGTTAACCATAAGTTCATGCAACATATATATATATACTACACAATGGATCAACAGTCTATGAACTATATGCATGATATGATGACCTTTGGATGCAGGAGATCCGTCATTGTCAGTCTCATATAAATCTTTCTTATCTTTGAGGCAACCATTCTTCTTGCAGCAGGAATTTCCCTTATTGTACTAAAATAGAACGCAACCAGATGTTGTGTTGATTGACATGCTCTATGTTTATCCTCTTTTTTTCTATAACTTTATGTCAAAATATCATATTTTTGATGATCAGATAGTAGAGGTTCTTTTTCTCTTTGGTAAAGAACTATAGAGACTTATAATTGCTTAATATTTAAAGTCATATGAAACTAATCAAATTAAAAAAAATGATGCATATTTGTTTTTTTATTACTAAATGGCTAGTTTCTAATCTAAAACTTATGTACATATACTTTTTTCTCAGGAAAATTCTATAATTTGTCATATGCATTGGTTTAAGAATAGCATAAACATTTTTTTCACCAGTCACTCGTTTCATATGACTTTAAACTATAGATATATTTCCAAGATCATTTGAAAATTTCAGAATCAGGGGTTTCATTATCTTTCATGTTGACTGGTACTTTCCACGTTTCTATTTATTCCATGAATATCTTATATAAAAATTCCTACATTTAGGCGGTACTTGTCAATAGCAAAGGAAGGTCAAAGTACCGAGTACTGCCTCCTAATGAATGGCCTGCAGAATACTGTAAAGTTACAAATTTATACTGTGTACATTAATTATGGCAATTTTTGAAGAGTTGGACAAAATGTTAGGCTTTTTGATTCAAATATTACCATGATTACGATTTCAGAAAGATGTATATTTAAAATGTATATTGAATGAAGAATGTGTATTCTTATCATTATGATACTCGCAGTCACATTTTTTCCATTACTAAAAACATCACTATAATCTCAGAATTTTCTCAATACTGTTACCTCTTTCATTTTCATTTTGTTTATTTACCATGTTTGCAGGCCAATGAAGAAAGTATTAAAAGCCAGCTAGAAGGTCAGATTTCTGGACTAATCCAGTCATTAAAAGGTCAACATCAAGAATTATTACGCCAACTTCAGAATGATATAAAATCAATTAAAAGACCAATAGATGAACAATTAAGGAAACATAAACAGCTTAGTAAAACAGTGGAAGATCATCTGAAACGACTGAATGGTATAAAGACAGCAAAAGATACCGGTCTTAGAATCAAGGTATATAGTTATGTGTACATGTATATGTATGTGAACATGTATGTGTTTATGTATATGTATATGTATATGTATATGTATATGTATATGTATATGTATATGTATATGTATATGTATGTGTACATGTATATGTATGTGTACCAATAATGTGGATTCATTATTGTTTGTGTGGTACTATTTTTTGTGGATTTCATGAGTATAGCATGTATAGATAAGCCTTAAACTAAAATATTCAACGAATCAACACTTTTATATGCAGAAATTTTCAAAATCAAATATCCACAAGTTTTTCTCGATCCACAAAAACTGACACCTATGAAAATAAATGAATCCACAATAGTATAGTATAGCACATATTTCAAACACATACAAGAATTTTACTTTAATGTATATATGATCAATTTAGAAGATATAATGGGATTTGTTATAAAGTAGTGATTGTTTGATTGATTGATTGATTGATTGATTGATTGATTGATTGATTATGATTTACTAAATCCAGTGTCAAGTATTTCATGCATATTCAGACTGGTTAAGATGACCAACATAAGATGAGCAAAACATTATACAGGTTACAACACTACAGAATGACAGATAAATAAATGAAGATATATAATGGAGTACAAGTACCGTAATTAGCAATTATGACTGACAATGATACAACAACGTTGACCCAACAGCACATTCAAAGGTCAATGCATTTTTCAATAGTGGACAATTGCAAGTGTCTATACAATGTTACAGGCCACTTTCTTGCTGATAAAATGATGATTTAAGAGTTAAACTTTTCGACATCGCTAAATCTTGCTTACTGAATCATTTCTTAGTAAAGTGGTTCCTATCAGAAAACTTCTTATTTAAAACATTAATCAGTTGAGCAGAAAGTGATTGCAATGATTGACTAACAGAGTTCACCTTCTTTTATAAATGACGTATAACCCCCTCGAGTTTTGAAATTTGGCAGAATTATTACCAAAAACTACAATGTGTGATGGTCATAGTTCAACTTAGACATTCAAGTTCGACTTCCAGTGCATATAACTAATGTTCTCAAAGTTTTATACCTCTTGCAGTTTGAGGAGGAATAAGTCTTTCAGGGAAAATTTCTGCCTTCCTTAAGCTTTGGCCTTAAAAAAAAATGTTTTATAACTGTTAAATAATTCATCACAATTTACTTGTTTGAATGCTTTCCAATAATTAAATAATTTTGAAATATATGTTTTAGTTAATGAAGGAATCAGAGAGACAGTTAAACAGTTTATTATGTTTTGATATGGTGATGTTCAGTACCAAGGATATGCCAACAGTAGATATGCCTGTTTGGGAGATAGACAAAGAAGGAACGTTACAAAGCATACAGCAACTACAGTGGAAAAAATCTGGTGGTAATTGACTGATATTATTTTTGACAGCAAAAAAAAATAGCAGAGGCAGATTTAGGGGGGCCCAGGGGGCCCGGGCCTCCCCTTTTTGGGAAAAAACTTGGTTGCTTATATAGGGAATCACTGAAGCGTGACTGGAGCGGGCCCCCTCTTAGGTCAGTCAGTGGGCCCCACTTATGAAAATTTCTGGATCCGCCACTGAATAGTACTGTCATGTCATTATTATTCCATGGATACCAATTTTCATTGGTTTCGTAGTAACAAAAGAACCAGGAATTCCAATGTTCAATGAATAACAAATTTTCTATAGGCTTTGTATACAGACATTGGCAAAACCATGAAATCAAATATCCAGGAAAATGCAAGTTTTCCTCAATCCACGAAAATTGATACCCACGAAAATAACTGAATCCACAGTAGGAGATGTGGTATGATTGCCAATAAGACTTCTATCATCCAAAGACCAAAGGAAAAAGATGTTTATATACTTGATTATAAAGAACAATAAAATTTAGCTTGCTTCAGAAATCAAAATAAATTAAAGGTTCTAAAACCGAACCTTTGGTTTACATTTGGTTTATTTTTAAAACACAGTAAAGTAAATTTGAGATAAAACAAAAATTCTAATTTGGAGAAATATTCATTTTTAATGATTCTCAAGTCCCAAAATTTAAAGTGTTTGAAGAAATCTTTAAAAACTGGCAAAATCATTAAGGAGCTTGTCAATAAGGGGAAAAAAGCTTGTCAAAAGTTTTTGTTAATATCTATTTAAGTACAGCAGAGTTGTAAGACCAAAATTGTCAATTCACAAAAAAAGCACAATTACTCTTGAGTCACAAATCGGAAATTCATTGAAATGAAAAGGGAGCTTGTCATTATTCAAAAACTCCCTGTCAAATTTTATGAATTTCTAAGATAGAAGACTTTGAAACTGCCATGCTTCAATTTATCAAATTTCCAATGATTAAATGTCCAATATTGCTAGAATTTATTACAAATTGGAAAAGGAAGCTCAAGTTTTTGAAACCAAACATTTTTCATCAAGCCTGTTAGTTATTAAAACAATATTGCCACCTATGACTGCAACCTCTGTCTTTATTTTATTAGATTTGTTTTAGATATATCATGGTTATGCCATTTTATTGTTTTCAAAACAAGACATGAATATGAACTCCTGGCGCATAAAACTTACTTTATCATTTCCTTTTATTTTCAAACTCAATTAAAGAGGAAAATAATATTTTGTTTATAATTTGATGTCTTGGGATAAGTGTTGTATCAGATGTAAGACTACTAATTTCTGTTAAAGGTACCAGGCCAGATGAAATTTCGTCAGGACCCTCATCTACACAGTCATCTAGACAGTCATCAAGAGAAGATGATTGCCTTTCAAGAACAACACAGTCATCTAGACAGTCATCCAGAGAAGATGATAACCATCCTCAATCATCACAGTCATTTTCACAGTCATCCAGACAGTCATCTAGAGACGATGATTGCCATCCTCAAACATCACAGTCATTAAGACAGTCATCGAGAGAAGACGAATGCCTTTCTAATACGGCACAGTCATTAAGACAGTCATCCAGAGACGATGAACGCCATCCTCAAATGTCACAGTCATTTAGACAGTCATCTAGAGAAAATGAATGTCTTTCTAACACGACACAGTCATTTAGACAGTCATCTAGAGAAGACCTCCCTAAAACTCCGCCAATATCTTTTGCACAATCACCTAGTTCTATGACATTTAATGAAGGAACAGTCACCAGGTCAACTATGACTAAAAAACAAAAACCAAGGAACTTGGATCCTAGTCAAAGAAGTCTTTCAGAACAGGACAATATTCAACCAAATATTGTAGTTCCTAATATTCCTCCAGTTTCAACCAATACATCAGCAAAACCAACATCAACCACATATACTCAACCATCATTTTCAAATGTTTCATCCGCTTCATTTAGAATAGCTCCTACTTCTGTTAGTATAAACTCAGCCTCAAATTTTGTACCTATACCAAGAGGAGTTCGTGCTGCATCGGAACCTGTTGTCCCTGGAAATGTAGTTTCAAGATATAAACAAAATGTCATTACTCCTAATCCAGTGACCACAACGTCATGGTTTTCGTCTGCAGTCATACCATCAACTCCAAGTGGTGAGCAAAAGATGATAACTGCACCTCCGTGTTCATCTGAAGCTTCTCAAAGATTTATTCCAGCATCACAAAGTAAAGTTTCTAATGTTCAGCCAAGGACAACTACTACTTCCATGCACATACCAAAATCTAATGTAGGTTTTGTTGTTCCTAAAGTAACAACAGGGGCCGAGGCTGCAGGGTACTCGTCCCCTGGGTTAGAAACTTATGATAATGTATCTAAAGCTTTTCCTGTCCCAAGTACTGCTGATTTTATCCCTCAGTCTTCTTCTGTTGCCTCAGGGACAAATACTGGCCTACCTAACAGAGGTCTTCCTAGGAAGCCCAAAGCAGAATATGGTAATAAGAACAATAACTCTGTTGTAAATACTGCAACACTCATGGCAATGGTGTCGGATGAGGGAGATATAGGAGTTGATACTATAATAAAGTCAATGGAAACAGTCTGTCGAGGTGTCCGAGATGATACTAACATACCATCTAATACCAATAACATCCCCCCTTCTAGCAATGTAAATGTTCATGTGGATAGGAGATTTAGTACGGGAAATGCCAATGTTCCGTCACAGTCAAATTGTAATTTTAGAACAGCAAACCTGCCAACTATATCAGCGCGAGATTTCTCTCCAGTGACACACAATAGATCTAGTTCTCCAAATTCTGGAGCTAGAAGGACAGTTAGACCAAAGAAAAAAATATCTAAATAACACTGTATTTTGAATTTGTGAATTATTGTAAGATTTTGATTGCATGCAATATTTGTCAGCGAAATTATGGCCTTTTTTTTGCAACATATTGATTTCTTAATCTACATTTATTGAATACTTGTGCCAAAACTTTTAATAATCCTTCTGCTTGCTGCATTGATATTTAATTTGAGTAAATGTTCTTATATTGAATATGCATGAAATGTTTGCCAAGCAATAATAAATCAACCAGTAAGCATGGTAAGTCCTCTTACAATTCGATTCTGGTAAGAGGTTTACTAGTAAGCATGCAAAGTACCTCCACACAGATCTCGCCTGCTATTATAAAATATCAGTTAAGTTATCAACAAAGATCTCTTCTCCTGTTATATGATATATATCAGTTAATTTATCCACATAGATCTCTGATGCTATTACAAAATATCAGTTAAGTAATCCATGTAGATCTGTCTTCTATTATATGATATATATAACTTATACAGTATTGTTTTTCTTAAAGAAGATAGCAATAATAAAAATGTTTGTTTCCAGAGACAAAGATCAACATAAAGTCCACATAAAAAAATATCAGTATTGTTTGTCAACACTGAAAATTAAGTGACCTGTGATTTTCAAAGTATATACTAGGATGTAGGAATGTAGAATATTTCAGTTTTTAAAACTGTTGAACTTTAACACTATATTTATTATCTGTTAGTAAGTTACTGCATCAACATTCCATCAGAACTTCGAACTTCAGGGTAAAATCATTAAAAGTCCTCATTTACATAATTTATATTAATTGATATCAGGTCTTAATTCAATATTATTAATATTAGTACCTCCAATATTACCATATTACATATCAACCAATTAATTAATCCAAATAACTAATAGTAATAGGATGTCAAAAAGTATTGGGGAAGAATCTCTATTTGTTATCTAAAAAAAATGATAAAAATTAACAGAAATCAGCATAGAAGTATTAAATTTTAGACCGACACACTCAAATAGATTGAACAGCTTCTAAGATTAACACTCTGCCTCAAAACATATATTTTTTTCATGAAGTATGATTCACTTCTCTTTGTAATTCTGAAGAAATGTGAATCTTGATATGAGGGTCTGGAATCTTGGGATAAGAAGGAGGTATGAATTTTTGTATGTTGAAAATTTATTTTACACATTTAATTCAAGTTTAAAACCTTGAATACTGGTTTTACAGTTAACATAAACTCTCACATGAAGAGACTATATGAACCCACATTTAATTCAAGTTTAAAACCGTGAATACTGGACAGGCACACAGTTTGATATAAGAGGGTTAATCTGTTCTCACTGTGTTTACCATGGTTACTGATTAGTCGTTTTTTGTAAGAAAAATATTGACAAAATAGGAATACCTTCAACAATACCTAAACTCCAATTATTTTATAATAGTTTTTACTTACAAGCATGTGAATTTTGTTTGTGCTTTTGTTTTTTTTTAAATAGATTTTCATGACGACCACAATTTCTCATGACATATTACCACACAAATGCAAGTTGTTGTTTTTTATATTTTAAAAAATTGTGCCTGCTTTATGTTAAACATGTATGTACAATTACTAATCTAAAATGCAACTGCACATATCTAATTTCATAGTTTAAATATATTTTATTGAGAAAATAAAACCTGACTTAATGATCTGACAGACAAATGTTATACAATTTAGAATTTTTGTTTCCGTCACTTTTCTAGAAAAATGATTTAAAGAGTTGCATAAAATACAAATACGCTCAACAATTTAGTTCCCTTATTGAAAATTCAGTAGATGTATGTTAATTAGATATAAATAGACCATAAAAGTATTATGTAATGATTGCCAATCTATTTATTTATAACATGTTAGATGTTTTGAATATTCAGCCACTGAAGGCCAGTGATTTTTAAACTAGGACAATGCAAAGAATGTTCCGCTATGGAAATAACTTAACAAGAATCTATTAATTTACAAAAAAATATATATATTTATTGAACATCATTATGCAATGTTAATATTTTATGTATATATAAATTTTACACTTTGTTGAGCCGATTTTCTGGTTACTTTTTGACTTGTTACGATTTGTTTACATTTTGTTCGAAAAGCAAATGTATTGTTGTGCTTACTCTATGCAGCTAATGATCTGTCTAATATTATACATTATCATGTAAAATAGCATTTAAAATTAATTATTCAGTTTTATTCAGTTTAGAATATGTTATTTTTTGCAAAGCTGTGCCTTTTATTATTTATATCAACCAAGCTTTATTGAAGATTGATATATTATTTTCATTTAGCATCATGCACTGATCCATGACTATTTTTGAGTCCATAATTCTTTTCCTGTATAAAAACATATAAAATGGAGATATAAAATTGTCCATTAGACAACTATTCACCAAAGAATTAAAAAGGATGAAAACGATTACAGGACATAATTGGTCAAAACCACCTCCCTAAAGTACTTTTATTAGTAAATTACGAGTAGGTCCTAAATGACAAATGTGTTGCAATTTAAATTATAACACAAATGGCCTGATTTATGAAAAAAAATAAAATTGGAAGACATTCATTGCAGACTGCTTTGAGTTATCTTTCCATGGTAAAAAGCAACATATATTGAAGGAAAATTGATTAATTCTATGTTTAAAAAAAAAACCTTAATTTTTTTACTGATAGAGTTTTTTAATATAGCCAATAAAGCAAAAATACTCACACAAATTAAGACATTTGTTTGATTGCAAGAAAAAAATGGCATATCAGTTATTGAAAAAAGAAGACTTTGGAAAGGTAATCTTCCCTGTCATTTATTGGCTGTATATAAATGGATAGGCATGGCCTGAGATATGAAAATAAAAACAGTCAGTGCTACTACTTGAAAACAGTGCTACTACTTAGAAAAAGTATATACTTTAAAATAAGATATGAAGCAAATAGATCATTTCATACATGTGTTTATTTATTCTGTGTAATAGTCTTATAATGTCTCAGCAATTGTATTTTTGTGCTTTGTTGATGGTTTTGAAAAGAACTGACATCCTGTCATTTATTCATTTTTACATCCTCATTTATGTATTGTAAAGCAGTGTGGAACATTCAACAAAAACTAGAAGAGATAAATTTTAAAGAAATGTTTCATTTTTTAGACAATCTTAAGTAATAACATGGTCTTCCTTGTTTTTATACATACGAATTACTCTGATGCAATGAAAATACATGAAAACACTTTATGTAATTATTTTGAATTATTGCCTTACTCCCTCCCCCACTCCACTTTTCCCTTACTATTTTGATGGCCTCACAATCATTCAAGAATATGAATTTAGTTCAAAGTTTGAACTTTAAACCCATGTGTTCAGTTGTTATATTTCCCTTGCAATATTGGCTATAAATTTTGGTCACATGTTTTACTAAAGAAAGATTATTAAGCATTTATTTTTTATGAGATCTAGACTACTTGTGCCAGTCAGAATCACACTTGTTGAATAAGAGTCAAATTATGGAGGTTACAAAGAGCATAAACACGATTCCTATGTATCATCTGTAAAGAATAATATTGTGGATTCATTTATTTCCATGGGTACAAATTTTCGTGGATTGGGAAAAATTTGAATTTTTGTGGATTTTTAATTTCTTTGTTTTGGCAAAGACTGCATTCATTCCTTTAAAAAATTGTAATTAATTGAACATTTAAATTCTTGTTTAGCTCGTACCCAAGAAATCCACAAGAATTTGTATCTTACAAATATTAATGAATCCACAGTAGTAGTCTTCTTGTAACTGAATGTACGTATTCAATAAAACCATCATTTGGTTTACCAAAAACTATTTTACTATTTTACTTATGGTCCCAGCTATTGCTGAAATTATATAGATTCCATTGGAGTTGCATGTTTTTTCTTTGGCTATTTAATGGCTGCTGTTGCCTTGATTTTTCTGTTTACTAAATATTAGAATGGGAAAGTTGTCATTGTACTGGTATTTAACAGATTAAATTTGTTAAAACATTAGAGAGTGTTGTTTCATTTTATATCAAGTGAGTACAAATATTATCACAAATAATGATAAGCAGTGCTTTATACTGTAAATACAGATATTATTGTGTTTATAAAAAAGATGATGTGGTATGATTGCCAATGAGACAACTCTTCATAAGAGACCAAATGACACAGAATTTAACAACTTGTGTGCATTTATTATTGCACTTTTTGAAGAATAGACAAAAATGTGAGTTTATTTATTGCTTTTTGGAGAAAAGTTGCAATTATATATCTTTCAGATGTCAGAATGCAAGTTATTATTACTGTGACTCACCTTGTACAATAATCGTAATAACAAAACCCTGTCCAAAATTGCAAAAAAAACAGCTCAAAAATAACCATATATTTCAATAGATTACTGTTAATTCAGATATTATGTATCTCAGATTTTTTTAGCAGTATGTCAACCATAGTAAGGGTATCGAATGATTTGAAAATTTAAATTTAAAGCATTCCAAGAACTTTTCTGTATAAACCTTCATCGAGATTGCCCAGAGTTGTATATTTGAAAGCCAAGAATGTATAAGAACCAAACAGTTGAATAGGTTCATGACAAAAAAAAAGACCTAAGTTATAAAGCAGAACCAATCTATGGTCAACTTAAGAAAGGTTTGCTACAAATTATACCAAGGTACCAACTACTGAGTTGATGATACTCTCATGAATTGATTCACCATGCAGCAGTATTGAGCCAGTACTGTAAAAATTAAAGATGACACTTCAGCTGAGTTTGATAGAAATCTTATGTGAAAGAATATCAATACTTATACTGCAATCAGCTATTTTACTATACAGATAAAGCTATACGTATAAACGTAAGCTTTATACATCAATGACCTCAACTAACTTATAAGCCCCGCCTACTTACCGGAACTACTGTATTTCATCAACAACGTCACATCACGACCATGACAACGTAAAGTAACAATGGTCAAACTTTTATGAATTTAAACTTGTTGTGTCTTCAAATTGGTTATTTATATACCATGTTTATCAAATGTTATTAATTAAGTTCATTTTCCCTTTCTAATTCCTATTAATGTCAATGTCTTACAGCCTGGACTACGCTCATAGGGAAATACCCCAAAATGGTACCCCAAGAGGGAAATTCTAAACATTTTTTTTAACAATTTTTTTTTAACAATTTTTTTTCATTTTTTTTTCATTTTTTATTGATTTCAGTATAAAGACAATATACGTATAGTGTCTTGAAATATGTAATTCTATTTCAGAATGACAATACTTCTACTGAAAGTCTTATACTATTTGAAAATTTAGTTGTCATAAGAACCTTTCAAATCAGAGCAGCATGTATTTAAATGTTCTAAACTCTTTGTCAATTTACATATATAGGTGCACTTGCATAAGGTCAAATTCTATTCAACGCAGCTTACTTTATAAATTCCATATGTCAGAAGTGCTTTACTAGATTTACCTTCATCAGGATCGCAGGTTTCATCTGACCTTGACATTATTTTCATGTTTCATTTGTCAATGTTACTGGTAAGGTTTTTTCTGAGTTGATGATTCCCTGAAACTAGGAGCAATAAATCTGCTGCTTGGCTTATAGAATGTCTGTCTGGCAGATTTTGTCTGAACTTGACTGCATTTTCATTCTTTATTTAAGGAATGACTGTAATATTTTTTCTGTCTATGAAGAAATAACATAAAAAATTTTGTGCACACTGAATAACGCGCGTAGCGGGTTATTTAACAGTGTGCACCACATTTTTTATGTTATTTCGAATAGACAGAAAAAATATTACAGTCATTTCTTATAATTTAATTCTAAATTCCATTTTAAACCGTAGAAAACCATGAAAAAACGTTGATGACGTCACGGTCACATGACTAAATTATGTCTATGGGCTCATAACAAAATAACGTCAGCCAATCAGAAGACGCGTTACATCCAAAATTAAATTATTGAACAATGCTCAGATTTCATGGTTTGTCTGTTTATCAGATATTTTAAGCAGAATCTCAACTATATTTGGTGTATGGATTGATTTTAAGGTGTACTGGTTTGTTTGACCTGCACCTCTTTTTTCAGTTTATTAGTCAATGTTAAGTTTTCATTGATGTCTGTCAGATTTTATCAACAGGTAAGCTATATTTGATGTATCAATTGATTGCAGTGTCCACTGGCATGGTTCATCTTACCTTGACCTCTTTTAATGGTTCATAGATTGATCTTAAAAGTTTCTTTATCTATTTTAGATAGTATAAGCAATAGGCGACCTATATCTATTGCATGGTGTGTTGCAAGGTTCATGGGACATTAACTTCTTTTACATGGATCATAAATAGCATGAAGTTTAGGGGATATTTGTAGTAAAACCTTTACATTAGACTTTCAACATAAATTAAATAAGTAAAACAGGCTAGTCACTTCAGTATGTGCACTCTTTAAGTTTATGAACATAAACTAAGATAACTCACCTATAGTTTATGTTGATGCCCCAATTTAATGTTCAAGTTGAGGTGCCAGTGTTCATCACAGACTGTTTTTTAGTCATCTGTGGTTCCAGTTTAATCATCTTTCTATATATCATATAAAATTATTAGGGCTGTTGCAGAAATAAATGTAGGGGTGGAAGGTAACATTGAAGGCATATTTTACTTTACCCTGTAATGTAGCTACTACTCAAGACTTTATAAGACTGGAGTCTGAGCAGAATGTTGATGACCAGGTTATGTCTAAGGACATCTCATTCTTATTCTTATAAAAGTTTATCCAAATACCATGACATTGTTACGAGATGTATTATATCAACTTCACAATAGTACAGGATGGTTTTGAGGTATAGATTTTAGGTCATGATGTGTTATTCATCTTAATAAAGTGTTATAGTATTCTTTTTATACGACCGCAAAAATTTTAATTTTTTGGTCGTATATTGCTATCACGTTGGCGTCGTCGTCTGCGTCGTCGTCGTCCGAATACTTTTAGTTTTCGCACTCTAACTTTAGTAAAAGTGAATAGAAATCAATGAAATTTTAACACAAGGTTTATGACCACAAAAGGAAGGTTGGGATTGATTTTGGGAGTTTTGGTCCCAACATTTTAGGAATTAGGGGCCAAAAAGGGCCCAAATAAGCATTTTCTTGGTTTTCGCACTATAACTTTAGTTTAAGTGAATAGAAATCTATGAAATTTTGACACAAGGTTTATGACCACAAAAGGAAGGTTGGGATTGATTTTGGGAGTTTTGGTTCCAACAGTTTAGGAATTAAGGGCCAAAAAAGGGCCCAAATAAGCATTATTCTTGGTTTTCGCACAATAACTTTAGTATAAGTTAATAGAAATCAATGAAATTTTAACACAAGGTTTATGACCACAAAAGGAAGGTTGGGATTGATTTTTGGAGTTGAGGTCACAACAGTTTATGAATTAGGGGCCAAAAAGGGGCCCAAATAAGCATTATTCTTGGTTTTCGCACAATAACTTTAGTATAAGTAAATAGAAATCTATGAAATTTAAACACAAGGTTTATGACCATAAAAGGAAGGTTGGGTTTGATTTTGGGAGTTTTGGTCCTAACAGTTTAGGAATAAGGGGCCCAAAGGGTCCAAAATTGAACTTTGTGTGATTTCATCAAAAATTGAATAATTGGGGTTCTTTGATATGCCGAATCTAACTATATATGTAGATTCTTAATTTTTGGTCCCGTTTTCAAATTGGTCTACATTAAGGTCCAAAGGGTCCAAAATTAAACTTAGTTTGATTTTAACAAAAATTGAATCCTTGGGGTTCTTTGATATGCTGAATTTAAAAATGTACTTAGATTTTTAATTATTAGCCTAGTTTTCAAGTTGGTCCAAATGGGGGTCCAAAATTAAACTTTGTTTGATTTCATCAAAAATTGAATAAATGGGTTCTTTGATATGCCAAATCTAACTGTGTATGTAGATTCTTAATTTTTGGTCCAGTTTTCAAATTGGTCTACGTTAAGGTCCAAAGGGTCCAAAATTAAACTAAGTTTGATTTCAACAAAAATTAAATTCTTGGGCTTATTTGATATGCTTTATCTAAATATGTACTTTGATTTTTGATTATGGGCCCAGTTTTCAAGTTGGTCCAAATCAGGATTCCATATCAAGTATTGTGCAATAGCAAGAAATTTTCAATTGCACAGTATTGCACAATAGCAAGAAATATCTAATTGCACAATATTGTGCAATAGCAATTAATTTTCAATTGGAGTTATCTTTCTTTGTATAGAATAGTAGTTGATAATATATGTTGGAAATTTGCCAGACATGACTATGATGTCATTTTCTATTTTTATTTGCCAATAACTTTATGTAAATAACTTCATTGGAAATTTGCCAATATAAAATGTTGCTGATGAAGCTTTTTTTCCTTATCTTATCTAAAATGTTTTTAGATAGTGTATGTTGGACATTTGCCAGACATGACTATGATGTCATTTTCTATTTTTATTTGCCAATAACTTTATGTAAATAACTTCATTGGAAATTTGCCAATATAAAATGTTTCTGATGAAGTTTTTTTTATTGTTTTATACAATAAACAATGTATATTCACTTTTACTACCAACCAATCTTTACCATTCAGTGATAACAAGCACTTTATTTTACATTTTAATATTTTATGATGTATTTAAAAGAGTAGTTATTGTTGCAAACTCCATTAGAAATTTGAATTGATATCAGTTTTGGAAAAAGGGAAACGGGGATGTGAAAAAAAAAGGGGGGGGGGGTTAAATTTTTCTCATTTCAGATTTCATAAATAAAAAGAAAATTTCTTCAAACATTTTTTTGAGAGGATTAATAGTCAACAGCATAGTGAATTGCTCAAAGGCAAAAAAAAAAAACTTTTAAGTTCATTAGACCACATTCATTCTGTGTCAGAAACCTATGCTGTGTCAACTATTTAATTTTAGATTTAAAAAGTTTGAAGAAGAAATCTTTAATTGATTTGTAAAATCTTGACATTTGTTTTGTGTAAAAAAAACCCATGTATTGTCAAAAATTTGATCACAATCCAAATTCAGAGCTGTATCACGCTTGAATGTTTTGTCCATACTTGCCCCAACTGTTCAGGGTTCGACCTCTGCGGTCGTATAAAGCTGCGCCCTGGGGAGCACCTGGTTATTTCTTGGTTTACCTTCATTGTTTAGTCCATTTTTGATAATATACTTTTGGTGTAGCTCCGTATTAATACATTCTGCCATTGTGTTATTGATCTTGAGGCATGCAAGGAATATGACAGTTGTTTTCCATTCATTTGATGTGTTTTGAGCTTTTAATCTTTCCATATCGTAAAGGACTTTCCATTATTATTTTTTCTTGGAGTCAGTTATTTTACGATTTTATTTTTGTATGCATACAGTTTTGATAGTTTACTTCCTGATGTTCTGGGTATCATATCACAAAGGACTTTCCATTATTATTTTTTCTTGGAGTCAGTAATATTGCGATTTTATTTTTGTATGCATAGTTTTGAGTTTACTTCCTGATGTTCTGGGTATCTTTCTTAAATAACCACTACCCATCAGATAATGTGGTATAATTGCCAATGAGACAATTCTCCAGTAGAGACCAAAATGACACAGAACTGTAGGTCACTGTATGACCTTCAACAATGAGCAGCTATAAAAGGCCCCGAAATGACAATGTTAAACAATTCAAACGAGAAAACTAACAGCCCAATTTATGTACAAAAAATGAGCGAAAAAATAAAATATGCAACACATCAACCACTGAATTACAGGCTCCTGTCTGGCACATACATACAGAATGTGGTGGGGTCAAACATGTTAGCTGGATCCCAACCCTCCCCCTAACCTGGGACATTGGTGTAACAGTACAACATAAGAACAAACTATAAAAATCAGTTGAAAAAAGCTTAACTCATCAGATGGATACAAATACAAATACTACACAGCCATTTTAGGGTCCTCTAGCTTGCTGTTCAGTGTGATTCAAGGCTCTGTGATGAATGCCATACTTTGACATATAATGGTTTAGTTTTACAAATTGTGACTTGGATGGAGAGTTGTCTCATTGGCACTCATACCATATCTTCTTAAAACTATTTATCCATCAAGAAAGAACAAATTCCTGTTGTTACTTCTTTCAATTTTATAAAATAACATCAAATTTCCTTTCTATTTAAAATATTAAGTAAAGCGTTTTGTTTATTTTTATTACTATAAAACTCTACATAAATATATGTAATAATATAAATATAACTGCATATGAAAAAAAAATCTTGCAAAATATATCTACAATCTGTTTCCAACCCTGGTGAACCTGGTCAATAAAATATCATATTCTGCTTCAGTTATCAAATTATTTAAAAAAAAAAGTATTATCAAAAGTTTCTTCAATCTTTTTTTTTATAACATACTTAGGTTATTTTCTTTTTATATATATAAAGAAAGTTTGAAAAAATAACAAAATGAAAAAAAAGTTTGGAAAAAACCCCACCCCAAAAAAATAAACCTGAAATTAGAAGTATAGAAAATGATTGCAGTTATCTCCCCTTGCTAAAAAACAGAATATGAAATTTTACATCATTTTTCAAATTTCGTGTGAAAAATCAATGAAATTAACAAACAAATCATGCTTTTCTAAAATATATTCACTTTCATATTCACACATAAACATAAATCTAAAAACCCTATTAATATTTTTGTTATTTTTGTAAAAATTCCAAAACAGATCTATCTCAAACTTGTAGTATAGAATACACACTAACAAAAATATTCTACAATAATGAAAACATGATTAATATAAAAACAATTATTAAAATATCACAAGAAAACAATGTTCAACAAAATAGATTATACTGAAA
The DNA here is from genome assembly GCF_965363235.1 of Mytilus galloprovincialis. Classification (NCBI taxonomy): domain Eukaryota; kingdom Metazoa; phylum Mollusca; class Bivalvia; order Mytilida; family Mytilidae; genus Mytilus; species Mytilus galloprovincialis. Next base: position 37,694,200 of record NC_134845.1, on the reverse strand, counting down.
TGGCTAGAGTAATGGACAGAACCCTTTTCTAAAATCACAAAAATTGTAAAAATCTAATAATATCTTTCTTAAATTGTATAAAAATAAAATAAGTATCACAGTTGTATAAGTTTGGTCCAAAAGCACCTTCACAGAATGCTATAGGGATTGTCCTCTTGAATTTCCCTATTTGAACTGATTGACTGAGAATCTTTTTAATGTCTTGCATGATTTTACCCCTTATCAAATTTTTGATTATCCGAAAAAACCAAAACAATCTACATTTAAAAAGGTATAATATTTTTGGAATGTCAACAAAAAGAATCTTACTTCTCAATAACCATGGTAACAATATTAAAGCACTAACAATTAAATATAAATAAATTAAAATACATATTTATAACTGAATATTGTGAACTGTTACATTATTGTGGATGTCATAACTAAATGTTAGATTAAGAACTTTTTGTTAATGTTGTCCAAAATTTTCATAATGAGCATGTTAAGAAGCTTCAAATGGTTAGGTGTATGTTGTTAAATATCAAATTCTTTGTTATTCAAACTGGTCTGATATGAAATATTCAAATCAAAGTTGAATTTTTAAAATCTTTCCTTAAATTTGAAGTGGGGAAAAAGTTTCAGAGTTCATACGTTTTAAAACTTTTTCACATTTTTCCTGGTTAACATTGTACTTTAAACACACAAATTAAAAATTCATTCTTTTTATATTTGCTTCACTCTAGAACCCTTACTACAACACAGTATTTCACATTTAACACAAAACCAACATCCCCTTCTACAGTACCAAGATAAGTTTGACCGTCCGCGACAAGTCACATGACAATACCAAATATAGACATGTATGTCTGCAACAGATCACATTACCAAACAAATAAATAATTGTCAATAACAACATTAACAAATGGTATCAACATATCTGTATATTGTCAACTAAATAACATGGATCATCTGTTTTACTTGCATCTAGAAAAGTGGATCTGAAATGTCAAGGTCAAATGGTTAGATCACACAACATGAGCATATGTGACTTTGGTAACAAAAGTTAAGTTACACACTTTAATGTTAGGATTGCTGATTAAAGTTCACAACAAAAAAATAAAATGTTAAACCTTTACCATTTATTTCATTAAATGTTATTTGAATTTCAATGAACTGTATGTTATGAAATTAGTATAGAGTGCAAACTAGAATAAAGTGCACAATTAAAAGAAGTTTTACTTTTACTAAAAAATGGTTTGCATCTTTCAAAACAAAAAACTCAGTGTGTGTGTGAATCTGCAGCTAATCTTGTAATGTGCATTTAAATTTCAAAACCACTATTTTTTCTAACCATGCTCACAATTTCAAACTATATGATTTCTTAAAGTGTTTAATAAATTCATAAGAGTATAACAAAGAAAAAGAAAAAAACACATGCATAAAAAAGTAGGTCACAAATAAATAATAAAAATGCTGTGTAATTTAGAGGCTATATACAAAGTGCTAGAAAATGACATTCTCAAATCCCAGGGTCTTCATATTCTCAAAATTTGTCAAAATTTAATAAATCATTTAAAATTCCTTTAGTGTTCACTGATAACACAAATTTAAGTGACATTAAAGGTGCAGTGTGTGTGCAGCTCATATGAACCATGTTAAGACAAAATGAAGATTTAAAAAAAATTTGGTCATCACACAAAAGTGCATAATAATGTACAAAGGATTACATATACAAAGACAAGATGGATAATGAAGTTTGCAGTGCAACTATGAAGAAATTCTAAACAGATAGCCACAGTCTATGAAGTAAGAAGTCTCTTCTACAACCGACCTGAACTATACGGACTTGCAATTCGTCGTGGACTTGGGGAACGACTACGAGCCCTACGAGATGGGCTCATTGAACGAGAACGGGATCGTGCACGCAGACTTGGGCTTACAGATCGAGATCTGCTTCTGCTTCTCCTACTAGCTCCCTGAAAACAAAAAGAAGGCATTAAATCAATATTAATTTTAAAAAGCTGACAAACCAATTGAATCTCTGTCAAGATGAGGGGCTTTTGAACTGCATAAGTCTTCTTAGTTCAGCTTTAATGTTAGAATACTACCAGTATGGTTTATAAATTTTTGACAAAATAAACGACATTCATAAAATAATTCTCAATAAGCTTCAAATATGTAAAAATTGTTATATAAAAGTTTAAAAATACAATAAGTTAAAACTAAAAATCTACTATTAGTAAAACGTTGAACCTCATTTCTTAGAATGTCCAGGAATTTAATATGTATTTTCTTTTTTCATATATTTCAGAACTATACGCTTAATATTTAGGTTAGATTTGTTTATTACAAAGCTATCAAAAAGCAAGCAGAAGCCTTTTACTGAATTTTATGACCATATAAAAGTTCTGAGGAATCTCAATTTTCTAAATATTAAAAGCATTTTTAAATAAATGGAAGCTTAAAGTTGTAAACTTATAAGTAGTCATGATTGAAAATTATTAGGATAAGACTATTTTCACCAGTTTATTTCAATAACTGAATATTTTGATTATACATAGTAAAAAAAATAGTAAAAAGAAAAGTTATTTAAAATATACATTTACTTTTTATTTCTCTTACATTAATTTGGTCAAGCAGAAACTATTTAGAATTATAAAATAAATCTGTTCTTATACCTGCTGATATTATAAAGCTATCTACATAATGATAAGAAAGACTAGTTTATATAGTAAAATAAAGCATTTAATGGAAGAATCATTTATGCTTATCATTAACAAATTTAATAACATTCTTATAGGGAAAATGAGGTTCAACTATATTGACACATTTTTAATATTCTTTCACCAAAAGTGTACAAAAAATAAAATTTATTTAAAGAATGTTTACCTCAACGCGGTAATACTCTACTGGCTGTGATAAAAAAACATTAAAACAATTGTAATTATTCTACAAAAATATTTCCTGTAAACTGTTTACAATGCAACCAGTTTTTGTCATACATGTATTTATTTTTTCTTTAAAATAATATCATGTGACTATCTTATATTTTGAGATGATGTAAGAATGATGATGACAATTAAGACCTAGAAAATGTGTGTATCCATCAAAAGAATTTTTACATTTTTCAGGATTTTTAAAAAATTAGATATATTAATGCAAAAACGTTGACTTTCTTCTTTCTACAATTTATCAAAATCATTTGAAAGTCAATTGATATAAATAGACAGCAGTCAGAAAACACACATTTTTTTTATTTGGTCTAAAACATTTAAAGGATTGCAGACACAATTTCAAACATATAAGGATGAAAACTGCACCACAATGATTATATGACGTGCAAGTGATTTTATACAGTTAGTAATCTCCTTCGACTGGATTTTCCCTTAAAGATTAAAATATACTTTGACAAGAAAAACTCAGTGTTTACCAAATTTAAATCCCTTCTATTTCAAATCAAATTTTAGTTTCACAGACTTGTTAATGTTTCAAAAAACAGTTAAATAATTAAGTTTCTTCAATGTCCATATTACATAGTAGCTTGTACCCATTTCAGACCCACTTCCCACTTATAGGAGGGGTGGTCGGAAGGGTCCTGATCCCAAAATCCCGGGCTTAAAAACATGAAATCCAGAGGTCTAAAATTTAAAGAAACTTAAATCCCCTTATTCCAAAACAGAATTCCCAGATTGGTAAATCCAGAGCTTAAAAACACTCGATCCCGGAGTCCCGATAAAGGTCTGATCCCCCTCCTTATAAATACATCTGAAAAGATGGAAAATTATTCACCCTATATTTGATGTCGCAGTTGTTTTACATTCATTTTTAACTGAGTTTTCCTCTTCGTCTTTTATACTATTAAGGTAAACATGTATTTGACTTTAAGAATTTAATCTGACTTACCAGTGATGCTCCTCTACGAGTGCAAGCTTCTCCTTTCATTAGAACTTTAGATCCCTGCATCAGGGCAGGCCAGATGTGATGGTTTACTAATGGAGCTGTGTACTCAGAATCATAACTTCTGCGGTATCTGTAAACAGATTGTATAAATATTGAAATTTCTCTGAGAAGTGTTTTTTTTTAAGAGCAAAATTACTTGATATATTGATTGGCCTTAAAACTGGTTGTTTGTAGGAAGATTTAGCAAAATATTAAACTTGATATAATTAATTACTTATTGTGTAAAGCAATTACAGTGCAAACTTTTTATTAAATACTGTAAGATAGTTGAAAGACATGACATTTTTTGAGAACTTCAAAAGGTAGATTTGGTTCTTGACCAATAAAAAAAATGCTTCTTTATATGAATTGGATCCAAGTCCCTCACCAAATTAGTTTCATACAAGTTAACATAAGAAACACATTTCAAATGGCTGTCTGTTTTTAGATGTTTAAGCAAAAAAAAAAAACAAGTATAGAAACAATTATAAATATCAAATAGGCCAGATATAATATGTTGTTACCTGTTGTTGTCAAAGAGTTCAGCATCAGTGGCCACTGCAATATCAAGTGGGTGGGCCAGAGCACTCATTTGCCAGGCAAGTTTACAGGCTTCTCTGATGAATGGTTGAACGACTGCAAAGGTAGAGTCTGGTGGAAGATAGATCTTTGGACTTCTGTTCAATCCTCTCAATACATCCTTATAAAAGAAAGTTCAAATATTTAAAGTGCATAATGATTTTTTAAAAAGAGTACTTATATTCATGTATTAATGTTGCAGTTCTAACCTGCCTTCTCAAATTATAAATTTCAGTCAATAATAGTACTCATTTTAGTGTCATGCTATTTTGAGAAATATAAATCTCAAGCATATATGATAGTTTTGACCACAGTGATTTTTGACGAAAATTTGTTAACCAGCTATTTTAAACCTTTTCAAAAAATATACCTTTTATTATTGGCTTATTTAAACATTGAAAAACCTGTGTTATTTCCCTTTGTATAGAAAACTTACAGCAACCATTCCAGGAAGATCATAAAGGTCTGTATTTCTGTTGACATAGTCCTGGACTGCCTCTTCCAGAGTCTCTGGACCAATGTGTGTAGCTGCAAGGTTTGCTCGGACTTTCATCTTAAACTGACGGAAAGCACACTTAGCCACACTGAATGCTTCCTGTAAAAATCCACAAAAAAGGAAAAATCAAAATTTTATACGATTTCTCTTTCTTTGAGGTTTATACTGTATTTCTAATAAGCAAGTCACAGTGATTCTAATTCATTGAAACAAACAGTATCTTACTTGACTCTATTATACAAAACAATTTTGTTTATTCTTAATCACAGGAGACATGCTTGGAAAAACAATTAATATCAACAATACTTACACAAAAAAGAACATACCGGTACATACAGTAAGATACTGCTTCTCATTGTTTTAAAAAAAATAATAGATTAGATTGTTAAGACCCATTGGTTGCCTTTGGCTGTTGTCTGCTCTATGTTGTTGTAGCTTTGACATATTATCCATCTCCATTCTCAATTTTAATTTTAGACTGTTGGTTTTCCTGTTTGAATGGTTTGACACTAGTCATTTTTGGGGCCCTTTATAGCTTGCTGTTCGTTGTGAGTCAAGGATACTTGTTCAAGGCTGTACTTTGACTTAAAATGGTTTACTTTTACAAATTGTGACTTGGATTGAGAGTTGTCTCATTGGCACTCATACCACATCTTCTTATATCTATTGTATATACAATTATAAATTTAAACGATAATGTATTTTTATTGAAACTATTCTTCATACTATATAATATTTGATCCCATACCTGTAAAGCTAGGAAGATGATTCTTTGATTGTTTTCATAATCATCTGAATAGCGACGGAGTGTATCCATAGCATCCAGACGATCCTGTGAGAACATATCGTTCCATCGTGAGATGAGATTCTGTTGTCTGACACGTTGTACGGGATCGTCAATGGACAGAGGTGATCCTACTCGTGGTGTATAACGGTAGGAGTTCAAACTGCTGTACACATCTCTGCTTAAAAATAAAGATTTAATTCTATAATGTTAACAGTAAAGAAAACATTTATAATTTAAAAAGAACAGTAATTTTAATCAGAATAAAAATTCTTTAGAATAATAAGAAAGCTTTTTATCGACTGCATATATATCTTCTTATTGAAAGATTTAATTTTTCCTGTAAATTTTTTCACTTCCAGATATGAAATATGTATTATAATATCCAAACTTCTTTTTTCCCCTCATCAAACGCACTCTATGATACAGTGTTCACATAACATGTTCATAAAGACTGATCAGGCATTATACAATGTACCTTTTGGTTTATAAAATTTGTTATTAAAAAAATTGTTTTTTTCTCATTGTGCTCTAGAGTGTCTGCAATCTAGAAATATACATATTTGTGATGCAATACTGGTGTGAAAATTCATCATGCAATTAGTAAGTTCCAAAATGAAAACACGCCATGTAGTGTGAACACAGTTTTATTGCAAATAACAAATAATTTATACAAGAATAATTCTATATTGAACTAGCAGAAAATCTACATTTAAATGAGAAAGAGAGAATATGCAGATTTAGCATTATCTTTTAATTAGTCATATTAAAACTTAAAATCAAGTAATGTTTTTGTAGTTAATCTTTTCCACTCTTCATTATTTCTTACTTTTCTAGAATATAATATCACTAATGTTAGATGTTTTCATACCCATGCAGTGAGGTTGAAGTTAAATATCTATATAAAAGTCTGACAAGTGTTGAAATTCAAATCAACAGGTGGCACAGCATCACACTTTGCAATAAAGGGAGCTAACTTGTGATTTAAACTGAATGTGTATTTCGAAAAACAAATTACATAAGTTTTAATTTTGGTATTTGATTTTGAGAAATAAAAGAGAATAAAATGAAGGATAGAACAATTAAAGCATGAAATGAAGGTGCTGACGGCCATAATCTTACCCATCCAAATAGCTCTTTTTAGTGGAAGACAATGAGAGTTCATCTTTGAGATTCCTTACTTGTCTTTCATACGTATCAATAAGACCTGATCTTGCACGTAATTTGACAATCTCATCTTGTGCGTCAGCGAGCCTATAAAAATGGACGATAGGAAGAAATAACTTCAGGGCAAACAGCAATTTTAATTATTTTATTCACAAGCTTAAGATTAATCTATGGCCAAACAATTTCAAAATACTGTCCCAAAAGGAAAATTGCATATTACTGTTAATTTTTTTTTACGTATGTTCAAGAAGGAGTTATTTCCAAGTCAATTATATTTTGAAATTTTCTGACCAAGAGCTTTTTCATGCAGAGGGAATGAAACGCTTTTGTTTGTGATTAAAACTTTTTACTGAAAAGTCTATTAAATTCACCAAAACTGTAAAAATACATGAACACAGATGCAATCAAAAGTTTAAAAATTGAAGAAATTAATTTAAAATAATAATAAAAAAAAATAATAATCAATTTTAAAAAGTACACAATTAAAAATAAAATCTAAGTAAACCCAACTACTATTGTATTCTAAAATTAAACACATTACGTTCAATAAAAAGTTATTTGATATGGAAAAATTGTTATAAAACACGGTTATTTTATATCTCCAATTTAAAAACTTAGCTTCATATTTCTAGTATTTATGCAAATTTCTTCGAGCATTTTCTGCGTTCCATTTTTCCTTAAAATATAAGTTTTTAATTTTTACAGACAACATGAATTTGTTAGGAAACTATTGATTTTACAAAAAGTTTACAAACACATAGCTTAGCAAGACAGAACTATTTCTGACAACATAAAGAAAGAGAAAACCAAAAAATATGTTAAGAGTAAGTATGTTCTATAAATAGATAAATTAATTTGTTTCTTATTAGCCACCATAAAATAAAGTTTCTACATTTCACAAACAAAAGATTAAATTCCCTTTACATATAATTCTAAAATTAAATAATATCCACATCCATACATTATGTTATTAATACATGTATATATACCACTAAAAATTTCAATATTTTAATCCAATCATCCCTATAAAGAATCGGTTCATAAATTTCTTGAAACTTTTGAGAAAATAAATATATATTTGAAAATTACAATATCAAAGCAAAAAAGCCAACACCAAAAATAGGGATGAAAGAATTAATTCTGATTATGACAATAAAACATGTTACTATTAATAGCAAGTATGTAAGTGCAGGACTAAAGTGTAAGGCAGGAAGCTGGCAAAAGCAATGACATTGTTAGTCTCCATGACAACTGCCTTACCCTGGACCGTTGCGTTTAGACTCATCTTTTGAAGATAAGAATGAATCATCTTTATCTTTTATTGTTGACGTTCTTAAAAGTGAGTCACGCCTAGCTGTTAGGAGAGCAATGTCATCACGTAAACGGCGAACTTGTGTATCGTAATCTGTTAACAGCCCTGCTTTTGATCTTAATGTTCTAACTTCATCTTCTGCTAAAGCTAGTCTGAACAAAACAAATGACTAAAAGTTACGATATTTGCTGAGTTTAATTTTTTGTTTACCAAGTTGATTCTTATTCTGTTTTTTTTCTTTTAATTGTAAAAAGTGTAGGACTTATTATGTCCAATTTCCAAATTATATGTAAAATTTAAAGAAATTAAATGTTTCCTTCCTACTATTAATGTTAGAGCTTTTATCAGTACTCAATGCTTCTTTCTTCTTTTTTAAATGATATGACAAAAAGCGACAAATTTCAAATAAAGCTTTCTCTATTAAACAGCATTTAGCCTGCTCAAAATAAAACACAAATGGCTATCACCAATGTATATGACCATTCAACATGAACATCTAATTTCATGTTTAAAGCAGTTTGTTTAAACATTTTATATTTATATAAATTACAACTCCTCTGTCCTGTAAGAAACGTCTCTATACTTAAAATATCAAATTTTAATCATACATTTACTTAATTTTGCAAAGAAATATTACAACATAAAATTTACATGTTTTAATCAACTTTCCTTTTTTAAGATGAATTATCAACAGCAGCTTTTTAAAATCTGACAGTAGAAATTCATTTGAAACTTAGGCAAAGTCAAGTGAATCAACCTGTTTACAGTGAGTTGACTGTTAGTGTTGCTCTCCACCAATTGCAACTCATTCAAAATTTTGACCAAATTGCAATTTGTTTTATTAAACCAAATTGTTCAACTGATCAGAAATTTGAACCAACTGCAATTGGTGGAGAGCAACACCAGTTGAACAATTTGATTTTATAAAACAAATTGCAATTTGGTCAAAATTTTGAATGAGTTGCAATTGGTGTACGAGCAACACTAACAGTCAACTCACTGTAAATTCATCTAATAACACTTGATTAATTGAACTAACCAATAGCAAGAAAGATTGGTTAAAACTTGTAAAGTTATGGCGTAAAAAATAAATATTTGCATAATCTGACAAACTGAATATCATATCAAAACCTGAAAGAAAATTCAATCATAATATTAGTATTAACTTTAACAACAACCTGTCAATACCCGCTATAATGATATTTTAGTGCAATATACAAAGCTAAATGATAATATTCCTAATATGGTCATCTAAGAAAGTGTTTACAAAACTAAGCTCAAAAGTAATTTGCTGTATAATCAAATTATTTTTGAGATTTTTTTAGCTCTTTATTTCAAATTATTCATTTTGAAAACTACATTATTTTCCAAATTGAAAGCAAAACAAATTTTTTACAAAAACTGAGGTATCTATGTCCCCCACATAAATGGGTAGAGCAGCTGATTTCAAACAATAATATTGTCTAACATAAACAAACTGTATTTTTGGTAATTTTGACCTGGACCTTATGCACAGTGCATTCAGATTTAAAAGTTATCCTCCTCTCATCATGTGTGCCCACATATCCTTGTTAGTTTAGCACCTAATAAATAACATTTGATTTATCATCCAGAAACAGCAATTTTTTTTCAAATTTCAGTCTATCGTATGTAACCTTGCCCTTGAACTTAAACAAGGTGACCTCAAAATCAATAGAAATCAACATGAATCTTCTTCTCATAATATACCAGTAGGTTAATAAATCAGAATAAGGATACAAACACATTTAAAGCATTTGATTTCGCATCATTGAAACAGTTTCCTGTACACATTTTGGTCTATTAATTATAATAATAACAATGACCTTGACCTTAGACTAACTGCAGCCTACATAAAAAACTATTTTAACCACAGTTTTTTTGGGGGGGAAGTCTTGTATAGATTCTATTAGCATGAGGAAGAATTCTTACAGGGCCTAAAGAAAATCTATCCAGTGACCTCAAAATTTATAAGGACCTTCATGTCATTATTTGTGACCATATGTTCATGTATGATTGCAAGTCCAATATAAAGTATTTTAGTCTTAAATACCTGACAGACTAACTGAATAATGGACATGTAAAATAATGTCCAGCTTTGTAGCATAAAGAATAATCGCAGTGAGATGGCAATACTTTTAAGGTGTGTATGAAGAATTATAATGATACACAATCACCACAATTATATGATTACACTCCAAACCATGATAATACACCAAACCCACTATAACATAGGTGTTAACCAATCCAAAATCACAAAACATTTCCTTAAACAATAATTGTCCAAAATGCACTGCATTGTTTTTGGGAAGTATGACAGCTGTTTATAAAAATTTTAAATTACTGATTTACAGTAGTTAAAATAGTATACTAATTTCTACCAAATTCTTAAATTCAAATTAATGAAAATCTATTTCTTACAGTTTCTGATGGAATGTGTACATGTGACTTTTATAATTATCAAAAATTCATAAAAGAATTGTTATACTTTAAAAAAATATATTTATATAGAAAAATAATACTAAATGGGTCAAACAAAAATTTTTAAAATTTCTTGCAATTTGTAATCATCCCATTTAAATTCCATCAAAAAAGTATTTCTTGGAATTGTGTAGTTTACTATAAACAATGATCAATATTAGTAATAGTATCATTACACATTTCCGATATTCTTAAATTTAACTGAAGTAATCATAAGTAATAGTGTATCTGTCTATATAACTATAAATTGTATGCAGTGCTGCCTTTCCATCTATAGAGTGAAATAAAACTATAAGAATCTAATAAGTAGTGCCTAAGTTATTTAAGGTGTCAGACCATCTCCCAAAAGTATTAAGTTAGAATACATAATATTTAGATTTTTTAAAAAACACATTATCTATTTGTTAAATGAACCAACTTTGATTTTGAGATTTTGAATTCCAACTTTTTTTTGTCCAAAATTTACATATTTGATCTGAACTGTTTGATTATCAGCTTTAAATGATGCTGATACATAAACACAAAATGGTCCATTCTTCAAATTTATTTTTGTTTACATCTTTTGAATGAAAATGAATTCAGGAAAACTTTTCTTTTTTCTTTTTGACACTGAATCCTAAATGTAATTAGTAAAACATTCTGTAATTAGATACAACACTAAATCAGCAGGGGAGATAATACAGCAGAAGCAAGGGAGATAATTCAATCTTACTTTCGTCGTAGTTCACGTATTTCTACATCATTTAACATTTTATCACTAGTTGTTGTTCTTAAACTTCTGTTAAGCTCCTCTTTTGTTTCAATCAGTCTATGGAAAGCAAAACATGTCATGATTAAAACATTTGTAACAATTAAAAAAATATATAGAAAATATAGCTTACTTTCTTCTCAGTTCTCTATTTTCTGAATCCAAGAACATTTTGTCAGTGGTTGAATTTCTTAAATTCCTTGATAGTTCATCCTTGGTGTCCAACAGTCTGATCAAGCAAATATGTAAAGTTATATATGTATCATCAAATATTGTACATCAACATTTTGAACAAGCAGCTTTCTGATTCTTTCATTTAAGCCTTACACATTTTGGCCTTTCTGTATGTATACATCAAAACTAGCTAATATTTCTCCCTTTTCAAAATATGTAGACCTATGTAGTGCAGTTTGGCTTAGATGAATAAGAATCAGGAAAGCAAGTAATGTTTCATTCTAATCCAACACCAGACAGTGTAAAACTGTAAATAAGTTGTTCCTTCATACAGTGCTGCATTTCTCTAATTTAGTTAAAACCTCTATCTTAATTATTTGGTGCAGGAGTTCATTTCCAAAGTTTTTATATTGACATCAGATCATCCTTAAGTCATGATCATAATAAACGATAGTCACTTGATTATCTGAAGACTTTTGAAAGAATGGCAGATTGATTTTTGGTGTTTAAGGCCACGATCAGCACTATAAGTTACTTCATGGCTGCCCAAACATTTTATTGGAATATAAAGCCATAGTGCCCATAGAGAACCCCTGTTCCTCAGCCTTAACTTACAATCCTAGTCATTTTAGATTGGAGTCAAACTCACCTGCAATGTGCAAGGTTCAAATTCACAACCTCAGTGTTAACTACCAAAAGGCTAATAATTCAGAAAATGAAATATTTAGATAAATTACCCCCTGGTCCCCTTACAGTATATATATGAGAAGTTAGTTAATCTAAGATAATGCTTACTCATCACGAAGGTCTTGTACTTCATTTTCTCTAGCTTTAAGATCAGCTTCTAGGTCTTGTAAGCTGACTTCATACTGATCTTGTAAGTCATCTAGTTCCCTATTTTTAGCTGCTGATTCTGCTAAGATACTAAGGCTAGTGTCAGCTGTTACAGATCCCCCTGAGGTAAAGAAATTCTGTCCCAAAAATGGCAGTAAACGAGATTTGATAATACTGGCACCTCCAAACATGCCACCTGAAAATATAAATGAACATAATTAGTTACATTTACTTACAATTGGTGAAAGTTTGTCCAAATTTCTTATAATTCCTGTTACTCTTTTTATGTATTATTACACTTCCATTAGGAAGTTTATATATTATGATTCCAAGAATTTAATACCAAGGGTCCGGAAACGGTCATATATGCCAGACATGACCGATTTGGAAACTCAAAAGTCCTAAATCATTTATTGGGATTTAGGTCAAAATTTATTTTTCAACAGAAATAATTTCAGTCATTTCGTTGAGATTGAGTTTCAAATCGCCATTTTAAACATATTTTTGTTTTGTTATCGATTTTATGTAATTAAACTGCCACTCCAGTAAAGTGTTATAATCCTGAGGGCCCTCCTAATAGCTATATTACTGCCTCGGGGAGTATTGGCTAATGATCGATAATCTCTTTACCTGTGTTTTTAATTCACACCTGGCTATTAATCACAAGCTCCGAACTAATATTATAAAGAAATTAAAATTCAATACCAACTGTCTTCATTATTTAATTACTTTTCAGCTAAGACAATTGTCAACTATGATTTAAAATTAAATTAAAACTTGATTTAATTTACGTAGAAAAAAGATTTTTTTCACTACTAACACACGTGCTTTGTTTACTATGATACGCATGCCTAAAATTCTCTTCCGCAGATTTGACACTATATCGTAAATTTAAAATGATTTCTTGCTAAATAAAGCAAGTGCAACTATTTTCATTAATATTCTTACACTATTAAAGGTAAAATATTAAAAAAAAACGATGTTTTCCTGTGAATTTGATAAACAAAACTAATCCCGGGAATAAGTCCGGAATTGTTCGTTTTAGTATTGTCTCATTACATCCGGTTTGAATTTCGACTTCAGAATCGAAAGAAACGTAAGCGATGACTGAGAAAATTACGATTTTGAGTCATTAAAATCATTTTATTCTTAAACTGTTGCCTTCCCTTAATTGCTCTTGATCGGTTTTAGGAAAATGGTAGGATGAATCATGAAGTAAACGCGATGCAACAGTTAAACAAGTTCGTTGATGCTACGAGTAGGAGCATACTCATGCAGTAATGAGATTTTGACAATCTGTTTTTGAAAAGTGGCACCAACTTTTAAGTTATATGAAAATGACCGAAATTAGGTGAAAAAATTTCCGGATCCTTGTTTGATACATCTTGCACATTTGGTGTAAATTAATAAAAATCATTTTTTTTCATGTTTACTGTTAATGACCAATGATGACCTGTAATTATATCATAAATCTCAAATTATTGACAATTGTTTATGAATGGCAATAATAAAATCCTTGGTACACAATAACATATGCCTGGTGAGGTACGTCATCTGAGTTTGAATTGATTAAAATTCATTTTTTTAATATGTGTTTGCAAATTACAGAATATTGAACATTTTGTTCTATTCAAGAAGATAAACATCAAGAAGTTATAAGTATATGTTTCAATATTTGTTTGTATAAAAAACATTTTAATCCTACATGTATTTAAATGTACATGTTACATGACTACACATTTCTATTAAAAAAAAAAAAAAACAGGTATTAAGTTCACAAAGCTTTTTTTTAAAACATACAAAACAAGTGGCCTGCTTTTACAACAGGACTATATTTCTACAAACGAAGGAAAAGATAATATTACTATTTATTCCTTCTTATGATATTAGCATGATTAATTTACTGCCATATTAATTTTCAAATTTAATATTTATAAATTACATTTCAAAGGCTAAATCAATATTTGGAAACTTTCTTTATGTCCGAACAAATAACTAAATGAACTGTTTTTTATCGTGTCATAAACACTCAAAGTATACATTCATGTATGTATATAGCAATTCAACAATGCAGTTTATTAGATAATATTTCATCATAATTGTCCTTTAAAAACTATACACCAATCAATAAAATGCTTAAGTAAGCACATTTAGTAAATCGTCTTATCAACAGGAAATATCTTAAGTTTATTTGTGCCAAATGGCCGATTTTAAATACATGTACAATTTATTTCACACTCTGGTAAATGTCTTTGAAATTAATCTCCAGGTTAATAGAGCACCTGCATTTAGTGTATTGGCTTTTGTTTAAATATTAAATTCCTTCAAAAAACAATTACAACTATGCTACTATTACAGTCGTAAACATTTTAAAAGTATCAATATTTCAATTTATTTAAGAATGCAGAAAACACAAGGCATTTAAATTTAAACTACACAAATATGTTTAGGGGTTAGAGAAAGACACTTGTAAGGACAGCAAGTGCCCTTAAGGTTTTCTAAAATTTAAAAGTATTTCAAAATCATGCAGTTTTTGTGTACAAAATATTTGACAATTATGTGAAGAGTGAAATGTTAGATTTTCTAAGTATTACAAGAATTTTACAATTGAAAGATATTATAATTTGATGTTTTGTTGATGTAAAAATGGATAATTCTGAAACAGATCTATGAATTTAAAAATAAAGAACCAAATAAAAAGAGAAATAAAGGTTCAAGTGAGAGATGTGGTTCACTTGGGAGAAACAACTTGTCATATTGATTAGTTTGAACTTGCACACACTCTGTGATAGCAGGTCCATAAAAAATCATTAGAAATTGACTCAATTTTTATTTTTCACTAAAAAATACCATTTAGGCATTTACTTGACCACATCAGGCCTTGTGGTCAAAAACTTTCGAGCACGATTTTTGTATTCATACTCCAAAATCAACCAATCAAAATGCTGGATTTCATGTTTCAAGCATGTTTTTTGTGCCCTGAGTCCCAGTTGGATCTCACAATTAAATATTGTTTGTAAGGTCAAATAGTTTGACAACCAAAATAAATAAGGGATAAATACAGATCTTGGTAAGGCTTACCTGATTCGGCAGTGACACTGAGTAATTTAAATAGCTGCCCTTGAACTTTGGCATTGAGTTCAATAATTTCACAGCACCGAGCAACATTCTGGTCACATGTGTTGATCTGGAAAAACAGTAATAAAACAAAAGTTTAAAGATGATACATTTATATATTTAGCTTTGCTGGGCTACTAGCATCTAAATTAATTAAATTGAATGATTTCATTGACAAATTTGACGTACATGCATATTCCATGCAGACAATAACATTTAAGTTTTATACAATACAAAAAGCTTTATATATTGTACTTGTCGAAAGAAATGTCAGATGTTTTGCATGCTTGTTTAAAAATTCTGAAGGTAACCGAAACTGAACTAAAAAGACTTATTCTTAGATTTGATTGACTTGATTTCTGGTGTTTAATGCCTCTTTCACAACTCTTTGCCGACTCATGGTGGAAACTTTTAATTGGTTTTGGAAGCTCTTAAATTTGATAACAAAAGCCGAAGAAATTAAATACTCAAATAGCTGCATTTATTTCAAATAAACAATAAACAGAATCAATGTCATTAATCGAAGTAAGAATTTAAATGTGACCTATATATGTATTACTTAATGTTATAAGTGTACCATTATGACTGAAGCTTTGTCTTAGAAGTTGGGAAATCCATGCAATTCACTCATGGTACACAGATACTTCAAAATCATTAAGTAAAACACAAAGTGTGTATATATTTTACGTGAGGATTTTGAAACGGGTAATTTTTCTAGTCAGACATTTATATGCAAACCTTTTAAAACTAATGAATCAAGAGATCAGAATTGTTTACATTTATAATACTAATGTATCCAAACACATACTTAAATCATTCAAAAATTCATATTTACTTAAGTACAATAAGGTAAATGTAATCAATAAAAACAATTATCGGTGACAGAAACAGGAGATGTTTCATATCAAATTAATGTTTGACATATCAATTATTTACATTTTCACAGAACATAAAAAAATTAAAGAATGGCATGAAACCAGAATAATTAACATACCAATCAGATCAATATATATATAGTTTGATTAAATGTTGAAAGTCAGAAAATATTAATCTGTCCACAAAATTAAAGGTCATATAAATCAATTAATCGGTCAACGACCATGGTCACTGTTATAACTATATTGATTTTATATTGGTTACTTATTTAAAATTGAGAATGGAAATGGGGAATGTGCCAAAGAGACAACAACCCGACCATAGAGCAGACACCAGCAGAAGGTCACCAACAGGTCATCAATGCAACGAGAAATTCCCGCACCCGGAGGCATCCTTCAGCTGGCCCCTAAACAAATATATACTAGTTCAGTGATAATGAACGCCATACTAAACTCCAAATTGTACACAAGAAACTAAAAGTTAAAATGTACATACAACATCATGTATAAATACACTATATTTAGATAAAAGGTAGAAAGAAATATGAGCAATATTATAGGGCAATTTTGCTGGCACTAACTTGGACAATTAAATCTGTATAACATGTAACAGAATGATAAATACAACTGAAATATTTTCTGATGTATAGCAATTTAAAATTGGGCAAACAAATTGTCTGTATTGTTTATTGAGTCTTGTTTTTCTGGTTTTTAGGAAGGTACATATGTACCCCCATCAGAATCCAGGCCTGAATTCAATAATAATTACGAACTAGTTGGTCACAAAAATAATGAGTTTTATTTTAGTCTACATAGTCTATGCAAAATTGAAAAAGATTTAAAAAACAAAATTGGTAAAATTCTAAAAATTAAAATTTAAAAGAAATGATCACAGAATATTTTATTTTTAGGAGTTAAAACAGAAAATTCCCTTCTAATAGAAAACAGCATATATATTTTTTTTATTTGCATCAATACTATGATATCAAAGTTTTTTTAAAAAGGCAAAAACTAGCACATATATATATATATATATATCACTGTTGATGAATTTCTTGAATATAAAATTTATTTGTCCCTTCACGGTAAATAAAGAAGCAATTTTAAAGAAGCACTTATTTATCAGTCCATAGTTTTAAATGAAAATAAAACATTATAAACTTTGCATATATATCTGAAGCACTTTTTAATATTCTAACATAAATTTCTGATTCACAGTAAAGAAAAACCATTCATATTAGAATTGATGATATATACAAAACCATTCATATTTAATCTAAAACATTTAAAGTGTTAAATGTTTTCAATAAATCAAAATCTGTGCAAATATTTGCTACCGAAGAAAAGAAAATATATTTTACAGCTTTATATCAACCCCATTTAATTTTGTCAATATAAACTTCAATAGATTTCCTGAACTGTTTAAACACAAATATGTATATAGTAAATGTGACTATACGATAGATTATGACCTCTAAGATTAACCACATTCACGTCAGAGATTTCTACATGGCTTCAAAATCATAATCAGGTCTTTCAATGCCTCTTACACAATTTACGAAATACAACTTTTAGTTTTCAAATTCTGAACTTATCCTTATATGGTTGTAATCAGTATAATGATAGGTTTAAACACCTATTTTAAAATTCTCAGGTAAACAAATTTAGTAAATTAATAATAGTTTGTATTTACCCAGATATGTACGTCAATGGAATTTGAACGGAACTATAGGAATTTGAGAGATAAAATGTCAAGTGTATGTACTAAACTGGGTGATATATCATGCAACAAAAATCCTGCTTGTTTCAGCATGTTCTCTAAATAAACATACAGAGTTTCACTACTTCTGCAATTTGTATATTGTAAAAAGCATCTGACAACTTTGTAATATGTAAAATTCTATAACATTAAAATTGAATGAATGACAGTGTATACATGTATCATTGTATGTAGCTGTTTGAACTAAATGCAATATGTTTTTAATTCATCTTTTTCAAGGATTATAAAAAAATTAAATAAGTTAACATGCCTGAAGTCGGGGAATGGAATTTGAATGCAAGTGAGGGGTATACCGTAAGACATATATCTATTTTTTGATACATTATTTCCTTCATCAAGTTCTTGATGTATGCTTAAAAAATGAGGAGACAAATTACTGACAACCCTGAGATCCCAAAATTTCAAATCAGACTTGGAAAAGGACCTATGAAGCACAATTCCATGACCTAATTACATTTTTATTAAATACAAAAACTATATAAGACAGAAATCTCCAAAACCATTGCCTAACATGCCATGTCATATTATACATCTATTAATCATTATATTAAAGTACATAAAGATCCAATTCCTGTCAAGTCTGATCAAATTAAATATTACTAACAATTCATGTACGGACACAATAACTTTTGTATCAAAGATGCATTGTGTACTTTATACTTTTAACTTTTGCTTTATAAATTTTGTCTGTTGGAGGTTTAAAAAATGAACAATAGTCTTTTTCATAATCCCCAAAGAGTTGATCAAACTGAATCATTATTTTTTTCAATAATTTTATCAATAACCATTTTACGAATTTAAACCTAAGTAACCTTTGGCAGCAAGATTAATCAAATAAAGCTATTGTACATGTATATGACTTGTCAATTTATTATTACCTTTACTTGATCATGAAATAATCAATAAAAATAAATATATCTGATCAAATTTGTTATAAACTGAAAAATTAATTTTTAATGGATGTTCCATTGTTTGTTTTAAACACTCCTTACTAGCCATTAGGTTTAGTTAGGAAAACCTTTCATTTTAAGTAAATGTGCACACTGTTCCTGTCTCAAAATAAATCACAAATGCTTAACAACTTGAGCAATCTAAGTTATTTAACTTCAGTACAAAAGAGGACATTCAATAACCATCCATTACAAACAGTTCAATGCTCTCATAGGTAATCCCTACAAATTTTACTGGTGTAAGCAAAATATATATTTATTGGGTCATTTGAATACCGCATAAATGAAATGAATTCATAAACAGATGTCAACTGTGCAGGAAAGATTTTCCTGTGTGCACAAAAAATAATGTTATATGTTACTGTTAGGAGGGGGTTTAACTGATGCAAATGAATGCATTACTTATGCAAGGATATATATAAGGCCACACAAACTGGTATAATTACACATACATAAAAAAATATAGCTGTTTAAAAAAAGTATTTAATTGTTATGTGTATATAATATATATAACATGTACTTAATATTTTTCAACCATTTTAACAATCCTATGCCTTAAAAAATGAAGGTTTAACCCTGCTGCAAAACTACCATACTTTAAATCTGACTCCATAAATAAAGATTATAAGATCAAAGTACATGTAAATAGTTTAATTTATTGTTCATTTCACACCTGAATGAATTTAAATTCTCTACAAATATATAGTAATAAATTGGTATTGACAAAGTTTATCACTTAAAAGTTTACCCCAGTACATAGGTAAAACCAATAAAAACTTATAAGTTTATAACACTGTGGTGTAATATATGCTTCTTCTTATGATTTATTGTTTCTTAAACAAATATTAACTGTCAATTTAGTACAGGGATAAACATAACATTTTTACTGGCAGTATTTTTATAGAGCATTTCACATATGTGCCAACTTTGACTGTTTTGCAGAATTTGCCTTTAAAATAGACGACAGCTTCTCTATGCTTGTTAACAGTATGGGCTATTATCATTTGTATTTGGGCATTCCCTTAGGAATGGCCAATTTGGCAAGTCTTGAAATTTCATAGGCCTCTTAAGACTCATGTTAACAATTTGTGTAGTCTCAGAATTTTGATATAAATGTACAACCTGTAGTTCATTTCTAATGCAAACAGTGAAACTTTGAAAATGCCTTTTAAATTTTTCATTTATTTCATACATGTATAATCATTCACATTATTTTTAACTGGACTAACTTTTAAAAGATATAGGTTTGATGAAATGAGACAAGATTTTTAAAGATCCCCTATATAAATCTAAATTTTCTGAGAGGTACAGACCATAAAGCAATGATGTCCAATTCTTCAAATTAGAACAATGGGAGTGCATGATCGTACATTTAATTTTGACAAATAACATCTCTACACTGAGAAGCTTCAAAATTTGTCGAACATACAATAAAAAATTAAGTGTGAACAATTTTTTAATTTTGATAATAGCCCTTTGGACGAGTTGTACTTATATATCTGAGGAGTACTTGAAATTCTTTAATAGAGTATATGCGTTTTATATGGTTAATAAGGAAAATTTTAAACTGCATTGTCCTTCCTTTAGCAGTTTAGATTACTACTGAACTCCAAGGATTTGTATAGTATCCTTGTAAACTCTAAACATAAAAAATGCCAAACGTTTTACTACAAAATTTTAAGTTACTGTTCACTTGAATCGGCAAGAGCTTGAAATTCATCTGAGTAATTTTATTTGTAAGAGTTATGATCAGAAAGTGAAACTAAAGAAGGAATAATTTCTAGTGACTGGTGGTTGGTTATTTATTTTTTATCATGGTAAAAAATAGTTACCAATCAATACACAATTGTTGAATAAGTGTTGAATATTTTAATTTTTATTTGTTTAAATTGCATGTTTTAGTTAAGAAAATGAATAGGAAGAATGTCAGTAAATACCATATCCGGTATCAAAAATCCGTATACCGAGTCCAAACTAGTTCGTCTGCATGGCGGCAAGGTTGAAAATCGACAAAAAATACTCTTATTAACCCCAAATTAATGCAAGTTGCAGCTGTACATCATAACTAGTACAAGAGAGGTGTCATATGCTCTATAAACACATTCACGTTCCACAAAACACACCTGGATTTATCTTAGCAACCGTTTTTTCATAAATCATTCTGTAGAAAAATGGAACTTATGTTGATTTTAGGACATAACAGGGGTTTATGACCTGTGCATTTGCAAAATAAGATACTGCATTTTATTGACTTACGTGATAGTTGCCGAGCCATCTTTCTAACTTATCTTGTAGTACGGTAAATGTGCCGATATTAACCAACCGTCTCAGAGACTCCGCCATTTTCGACGCTTTTCGTTCAAGGCTCTCGCAACAGAATAATACGCATGCCTGGTGACCCGAAGTAACATGCAAGTCATGTGATTACCAGTGATCGTACAAATTGTAAGCAAGGTATTACAGGTAAAGTATCGTTAATCGTGTGATAACAAACAAATAATTATCTTAATTTAATTTACTCTCAAGAAACGGGATTAAACAAGTTCATTATTTAATTATTGTTTGCCACTTGAATAAAACAGGGAAACTTCGGAAAATGGGGAATATGTCGAAATTAAGTCACAGAGTAAACAACCCGACAAAAGCCGGAGTAATAAAAAAAAATAACAGAATGAAAAAATAAATAAAAGTAAAATCTCAAAAATACTGACGTTCGAGGAAAATTCAAAAAGGAAATTCCCTTTTATGAAATGACAAAATCAAAAGCTCAAACCAAGGATTTTATAGTGACATTTTGTCACAATACAAATCCTTGCTCAGTTAAACATCGGCAAACGAATGGATAACAAAGTCAACTGTTATATATTCTTGACTTACCCAGTACATGGATTTTCTTACGTAGAAGGTGGTGGATTGAACCTGGTTTTATAGCTACATTTAGCTAAACCTCTCACTTGTATGACAGTCGTATCAAATTCCACTATATTGACAACGATACGTGAACACAAAAAAAAAACCAGCCAAATTTATTAATGTTCTTCAAAAAACAGTAAATAAATGTTCTTCAGAAAACTGAATAACTCACGATACAGTCACGGCGACTGTTTATATATCTTCTTGTATATTTATCAAGGAACATTCAAGACAGAAGTCTTAGACATGAATTTGACACAACAAATTAAAAAGACATAATGACATGATTTCAAAGTTATCCAACATTTTCTAAATCAGAAAATGCCTGTACAAAGTCAGGAATGTGACAGGTAACCAAGATTTGTTTGATACACTTGAGCTTTTTGTTTTTCTGTTGTGATGTTATACTATTGTTTCAGGAAAAGGGAGAAGGTTGGTACCATTAAAACGTTTAATCCCGCTTCAAATGTCAAGTTGCACCTGTCCTAAGTCAGGAATCTGGTGTACAGTAGTTTGTCGTTTGTTTATGTAGTTTATACGTGTTTCTCGTTTCTCGTTTTTTATATACTTAGATTAGACCGTTGGTTTTCCCGTTTGAATGGGTTTACACTAGTAATTTTGGGGCCCTTTATAGCTTGGTGTTCGGTGTGAGCCAAGGCTCCGTGTTGAAGGCCGTACATTGACCTATAATGGTTTACTTTTATAAATTGTTATTTGGATGGAGAGTTGTCTCATTGGCACTCACACCACATCTTCCTATATCTATTTGACTAAATTGTAATAGTCAAATGAAATAATCTAATATAAAAAAAGAAGATGTGGTATGATTGCCAATGAGACAACTATCCAGAAAAGACCAAAATGACACAGACATTAACAACTATAGGTCACCGTACGGCCTTCAACAATGAGCAAAGCCCATACCGCATAGTCAGCTATAATAGGCCCCGATAAGACAATGTAAAACAATTCAAACGAGAAAACTAATGGCCTTATTTATGTAAAAAAAATTACGAAAAACAAATATGTAACACATAAACAAACGACAACCACTGAATTACAGGCTCCTGACTTGGGACAGGCACATACATAAATAATGTGGCGGGGTTAAACATGTGAGCGGGATCCCACTCCTCCCCCTAACCTGGGACAGTGGTATAACAGTACAGCATAAGAACGAACTATAAAAATCAGTTGAAAAAGGCTGAACTCATTAGATGGACAAAAATACAAGTGGATCAGACTAGATTTTCACGGCAGCCTCAAACCTAATACTCTGCCAGAAATCTATCATTTCCAATGGGTTACTTTGAAGGTACTTATTTAAGGGAAGTGATAGTAAACAAGAATGTGTCCCAAGTACACGGATGCCCCATCTGCACTATCATTTTCTATGTTCAGTGGACCGTGAAAATGGGATAAAATCTCTAGTTTGGCATTAAAATTAGAAAGATCATATCATAGGGAACATGTTTTCTAAGTTTCAAGTTGATTGGTTTTCAACTTCATCAAAAACTACCTCGACCAAAAACTTTAACCTGAAGCGGGACAGACGGACGAACGAACGAACGAATGAACGAACGAACGAACGGACGGACGGACGAACGGACACACAGACCAGAAAACATAATGCTCATAAATGGGGCATACAAACTATGATATAATGAATTACATGAACATAGTGAACAAGCTGATGCAGTTGTCTAAATATTGTAAATTATAAAAAAAAAAGAGAGGTAATTATCGGTAAGAAATTTTTAATGTGACATACCCGAAACATCAAAATGCATAACTGCACAATTAAATGATGATATTTAAGTTGTTATTCATTTCAACTATGGAATCCGCTATGAAAGAGCAAGGAGATATTTATACGGTTGGAAAGAGGAACTTCAGTTTCCATGCACCGTTAGTCTTCAATCCAATCAATATCCACATATGGATAAATCGAAATAAAGTTGATGCATCTAGCTTTATGCCTAAATTAGGACCAAAATCGAGCTGTCATCGTTATCATGACAACAATAAACTAAACACTAAAATGATGAACCATCAGTTGAAATCACTTGTACAAGGCCGACCGTGCAAGGCCCTCATTGGTACTCAAGTTAGTCAAATACCCCATAGTAGTGATGTCTTTTTGACACATTCCCATTTCAATTCTCAATTTTACTTGATAAAAATAATATAAAGGCACCTTTATAATTTTGGTTTTGCGTCGAAGGTTTTTCTGTCTCATTTACTTATTCTATATATCCAAACATATATGAGGATAAGTAATTTTTTATATTTGCCATAAAAAAAACACACCACAAAATCCAAGCTAAGTATGTACCAGCGAAAAAACAAATATCAAATTACACGTTTGTAGAAATTTTTGATCATTTATAATATACTGTGGTGTCTAAGTAAACTCAAAAGATGTTCCCTATTTTCTAAGTTTTAATTGATATCTTTCAATTTTGCAGTATATACTGGTATATATTATTACTAGAATTTCAACTTTCTTATCTTATCTTCTTATTCCCGTCACAAATTAAAAGTGACAATGATAATGGCAGACCGAATAGTTTGGACTTTGTTGTGTCTGTGTAACTTAATTCAGTTCTCAAATTCGTCTTGCATGAGGACAATGCCGCAACCTGGTTAGATTTTTTAAATGTATTTCATATTTTCAGTGCATGTTATTTTAAATCTTTTATTTGTATCTATATCCAAAATATAACTATCAGACAAAGAACAAGGCGAGTGTGTTGGAAAAGGGAAATAAGTCACACCAACAATAAAGAATTTTATTACAATAAAGATTTTAATTGGATAAAAAGAAGATAAAACTTGAAAAATAATAATTATCCAATTTTAATTCAAACAACTTCATAGAGACGTATGTAAAGAAGAACTACACATAAGATTATGATTTTAAATTTATTAAAGACATACATTAAGAAAAGACGTACACCCGGTAACTTTTTCTCTTATATTTTAATATGGTATGATACTACTCCTAACGGGAGGGTTTATGCTTCATTTTCATATGATGTAGACATAATCCTTGGATCCATGAGTTTAATTGAGATTTGGAGAAGCATCTCAGTAACTGCTAGTGGTCCTTTGCTAATCAAGTTATGTGTTTACGTTGATCATTGTTATTTTGCTTAGTTTCGTCTGTTACTAATTCTAGCAATGGACAAAAAAACCTGAGTTTTACTGTGCGTATTGCTGCATGTGTGTTTGGTTATTCAACATTGGCTATTGGTATAGGGCGAGGGTTTGGATCTCAAAACAAGATTAACCCCGCCGTAATTTTACGCCAGTCTCAATTCAGAAACATCTGACTTTTGTTAGTCTTGTATTTGTTTTAAAATTTTGGTCCATTTATTATGTTTGGGAGTTCAGTGTGGCGTCCATTTTCACTGAACTAGTATTCATTATGGTTAAGGGACCAATGCACATGCCTTTGACTGTATTTATTTTGTTGCTTTTTTGGAAGCTTTGTTGTCTCTTTGACTCATTCCCTGTTTCCATGATTAATTTTAATACATATACGTTAAGGTTGAAATTATCTATTTTAAATCATTGTCTTACTTGAAGCATAAAATCTACATGTTTTTTTTTTATTTGTGTCTATATCCAAAATATAACTATCGGACAAAGAACAAGGCTAGTTTGTTGAAAAAGGGAAAGAAGTCACACCAACAATAAAGATTTTAATTACAATAAAGATTTTAATTGGATAAAAAGAGGATAAAACTTTAAAAATAATAATTATCCAATTTTAATTCAAACAACTTCATAGAGACGTATGTAAAGAAGAACTAGATATAAGATTATGATTTTAAATTTATTAAAGGCATACATTAAGAAAAGACGTACAACCGGTAACTTTTTCTCTTATATTTTAATATGGTATGATACTACTAACGGGAGGGTTTATGCTTGATTTTCATATGATGTTACTGTAGACATAATCCTTCGATCGATCAGTTTAATTGAGATCTGGATCTGCATCTCAGTAACTGCTAGTGGTCCTTTGCTAATTTATGTGTTTATGTTGATCATTGTTATTATGCTTGGTTTCGTCTGTTACATATTCTAGAAATGGACACAAAAAAAAACTGAGTTTTACTGTGCGTATTGCTGCATGTGTGTTTGTTTTTTCCACATTGGGTATCATTGATATATATATTATAGGGCGAGGGTTTGGATTTCAAAACAAGATTATCCCCGCGGTAATTTTACGCCTGTCTCAATTCAGGAACCTCTGACTTTTGTTAGTCTTGTATTTTTTTAAAAATTTTGGTCCATTTATTATGTTTCGGAGTTCAGTGTGGTTTCCATTTTCGCTGAACTAGTATTCATTATGGTCTAGGGACCAATGCATATGCCTTTGACTGTATTTTTTGTTGCTTTTTTTGGAAGCGCTGTTGTCTCTTTGACTCATTCCCTGTTTCCATGATCAATTTTATTAGATAAACGTTAAGGTTAAAATTCTCTAAGATAAATCATTGTCTTACTTGAAGCATACAATTATTTCAAACTAGCTTTATACATGCAATTTCTTATTCTTTCAGGCACAATGCAGTGCGTATATAAAAATGTCACATTACCTTTAGGTCACTCATACACTGATTACACCAATTGTATAGAGCACAGCTGTAGTTCGGATGGAAGTATGACTATATGTGGGTATGTTGAAAATACATAGCTATATAAAGCCCACCATATATGTGTAATCATTGCTGTAGCCATATCAATATTAGAACTAATACCACTTTTAAAAAGTACAAGTTATAATTGTAACAGGAGGCTGTTACAAAGTATCCCAAACGAAGACACTTTATTCTTTTTCAGTTGTATATATTTACTATTTTGAGGCCACCTTACCAACATGTCAAGGGGCATGTGTTCAATAATATTTTTAAAAGATGACACACATAAGGGTATTCATCATTCTTCCCAAAATGCATACGGTTGCTTGATTAATTTCCAAGACTTCCAGAGAATACTCGAATGAAACACTGTTTAAGTTCAATTATTTCAAACAAATTATGATTTATAATTTTTTATGCGTTTTCTTTTAAAATTATTGTTCTGACAGACATCAAATTACACATCATTGAAATCATAAACTATTACTGTTCCATATACCAAAAGCTTGGATCAACATGTTTCCAAATATATATGGCTTCTAGGTATTATTCTTAAAAAAAAGAGTTTTTTTAAAAATTTACGAAAATTATGATGTCATGCGAACACTCTTTAGTTTTTAAGTGATGATAATGGAAGTTTTTAACGACATTGACTGGCTATACTACCCTTACACGGTTGGTAAAAAAGTTAGTTGCACAAGAACCCTAAGTTGTTATTAATATTTTTTGGCATTCATAGCGACACCGACTTAGTGAGCTAAGCATCTTGGTACATGTATTATATTTATGTTTTTATAGACAAAAGGAAAGGATGAGCACATTTGAATAACCGGCTTTTGTAAAGAAACAGCGCATTTGTTGCTGTATTTTCGTCTTAAAGTCATAATAAGGACTTCCTTTTCTGACATGAGTAGGACAACTAATTTTGACAAATGACTAATTAATCTATCAAAAATGACAATGCGTATACATTATTGTACCAATAAAACATTAGAGAAATTTTGTTTAAAGGCTTGGCTTCAACAGTTATAATTATTCTAATTATTTCTAATTCTCTACATAATTCATGTTTTACATACAAAACATGTATGTGCTGTTGCTGTTTTTATCATAGTATTGACCATATTGGTTTTTTAACAACACAATACTAATTAAATGTAAGACAATACTGATTTTATTTAGGATTGGTATACATGCAGGAGTGATGCTTCCGCCGGATGGATGTGCGATTCTAAAAGGAGAAAAATGTGCTTTTGAGTTTGTATCTGCCAGAGATCAAACAATTAAATGCGAAGCAGATATATTTGGATAAACATATTTACCTATCTATGGGAATAGAACAACATTTTAAAGAAAAAAGCGAAGACACCTCTTGCATCAAGTGATTTTATGTAAAAACTATGTATTGGCGGACAGGAGGTCTAATTAGTTACAATAAATATGGTTTTACCTTTGCTGAAAATATTTAGCATTATTATAATACCTTAGGGTTTACCTTTGCTTACAATCGTTTTATGTTATTTATTATATTGTAACGTTTTCGCTCTGTGTTGCTATAGCGTTTTCGTTACCCTGAAGTGAAACTCTGACCCACTGACAAAACTAGACAATTCGCCAGACAAACTAATACTCGGCAATAAATACTGTTTCAAATGACTGCTCCCTTGGGTTAACTCAACCCTGTAATCCAATAGGTGTATTTAAAGATGCGTTGATTCAGAAGACAGAAATAAATAATTCGTTTAAAGTTAATGATTTAATGAAGTGTTACTATGATCAGTTATATATACATGTATATGTAATTCAGACAATTTCAATATTGTATCTCTTTTTACATCAGATCAACACAATAAATAACACTTAAATAGTATGCAAGCTAGTGAGTACTCTGGTCAAGTTCTATATACACATGTATTAAATAAACAATATTATTAACAAGTAATTATAGAAATCTCTATAATTATATAAGTTATGTCGACTTCTCAAATGTATAAGTTGCGACTCCGGGTTTTACTGTACTTTTTGTGAATATTTGACTTCGTAATATATATGTAAAGAATCGTTAATAATTGCAGTTTCTATACTATTAGTATATCGAGTAAATAATACAAGAATAACTTTAACTGTTACTTTCTCTGAAGAAAAACTATATTGACGTCTTATTGAATAGCGACTTTAAGACTCGAGACTGCGTCGGTGAGTCTCTGTATAAAATATGGAATATTTTATATTTCTGACTTTTCTGTACTTTTCAGTATATAACTTTTTGTACGTCTAATGATCTCTAATCTTTAGAGTCTCTTATAATATAAAATTATAAATCTATGTTTTACATAAAGTCAAACTCTGACAAAATATTTCCTAACCTTTTAAAAGTGCAAGACTCAAGTTGTAAGTTACAGTGAAAAAGGATTTATTATTAGGCTTGTGATTGTAAGCAACCTTTTGCCACGGTAGTCCGATCACGACTAACGCGCTCACTGGTAGTGCAATATATATACAACAAAAAGACTTAAAAGACTTCATATTGACGCCAAAAGCGACTCGAAAGACTCTATTTCAACGTAATATTGCCGTTCACGACAGTGCACTTTGACGGTTTACGGTAAAGCGACTCTATTAAACATGGCGGACATTACAAGGAAAAAGAGAGACTCTGAGTCTCTAGAAACTTGACCAGGTTAACTAATTCACTCAATATAATTATACATAGAGATTAAAACAACATAATACAATCATCAACAAATATATAAAGGTAGGTCTAGTATAAGGAAATTCTGTATTTACACTACAAAAATAAATAGAAAGGCGACTCAGTTTCAGGTGGGACTTGACGTTATATTTATCTTTGCTCAAGTTACTGTTCATAATAAATATCTAATATAACTTATTCTGATAAAAAGAAACATATTCAAAAATTTATAAGTATCCAATACGGTTTAAACAGAGATTTAACTTGATAAAAAGTGAAAAGGGGGAGGGGACACAAACTGTTGAACAACGAGGCCGAAATCCGTTACATTGCCCCCTTCTTTAAAAAATTGTCCGACCTCGGACAAATTGATTTACTAAAATTATTTTTAGCATTAATGAATACCTTTATGATACACATTTCTTCAAAATTGATTCAAATAAATACAATAAATAAATGCATTTTATATACAAATATGCGTATTCTCAACACACAACACTGGAATGAAACATCTAAGTTTCATTAATATTTTTCTTAATAACCAATCCCTTCCCAAACTATCAAAAACTTTTACCCAACCCAAAAATTTTCCTAATTACTCTACCTTAAATATAAATTTTTACATAATAACTAATTTCTAAAAGCCTATAATTGTCCGAATATAAAACTGTTCTAATGATAAAAGTCAAAATCCATGTATTCTTCTTCTATGTCCAGATCTAATTCTTCTTCTGTTTCTTTTTCCACTAGTACTACTCTACAATCTTCTGTTTGGACCTCTGTCTCTTTCTTGATAACTCTTCTCGTCTGGGTGGCTGTTGTTGCAAGCACAACCCGCTTATCCTCCGTTTGCGTACAGGTTTGTTGAACTTGAAGCTCTTCTGTCTGTGTGTCCTTTGACTTTAACATTTGAAAAGATGGATCTGGTACCCATGTAGCAGACAGTTTGTAAACTGTTCCATCGGGCAGAATACATATTTCCTCTTTCTTTACACAGCCATATCCAGTTGGCAATACACTGCCTGTATATTTTCCCGTCTTCTTTGCCTTCTCAGCTACAAGCAGGCACTTCGAAGCTTCATAGGAACACTGGAAGCGGGAGGGTGAGGCCTGAAATCTGTCTTCAGGACAGACTTCATCCCCAATAGCTGGCAAAGTCAAATGCCTACTATCCCTCAAAGTAGTAGTAACTTAGGATGGTTCTGGAGTTGGTTGCTCAGATACGATACTAGTTTCTTCTATGAGCTCTTCCACAGCCTGTCTAGTAGGAGAGTCAAATAAATCCACTAGGTTTTTCTTTACAGGTGACAGGGAGCTAAAATCCTCAATTCCCAAAGAAATACTACAAGGGGATATTTCGGACAGTGGCGAAATAGGTTTTATCGACCTTGTCAATATTGGTGTTGTTGGCGGTGTTACTACTCTTGGCCTAGTTACTGTGCAGCTTTGTCTTGGATTGAAATTAGATGTTGGCACTGGTTTTCTGGTTGGGGTTTCTGGTATAACAAGTTCTCTGTCTTTTGTTCTGGGATTCAGGACATGTCTGTGAACGTTCTTCTCGTGTTCAATCAGACGGAACCTCTTACTTGTAGGTACCATGTATGAGCAAAATCTGCACTGCAACATCTTCTTAGGATGTTTGTCCCTAACATGTCTGGTTAGTTGACTCCTAAGATTGTATTGAGCACCACAGTGAAAGCAGAAGAAAGTCATCTGAAGTATAAAAATACTGTTTTGAGAATATATTCAATTTTAACACACAGCACAGTTGACCAGTACCCATAATTTTGCTTGCATACTTTGGTAAGTATTAATACTTAAATTTCTGTTTTTCATTGTATTAAAAAAAATGAAACACATTACTTTTTATTAACACACAGCAATAAACCTCGCTATGATTAATATATATGAACACACAAAATGCATTCTTCATTTATTCAAACACATTTACTAACTTTCAAATTTCAAATACGAATTTGAAACACATTTTATTTATTTTTCAGATACCAGCGGCAATCACAGTGTTAACAGTATTGTCAGTTCTTTGATTTTCTTGTTCGTTGACCCAGTTTTGAACATCACCAAAGAATGGTTTTAGCCTATCATGATGCACAATTTGCATTTTAGACGTTGCTGTCTTTTTAATCTTATATATTAAATCCGATATAACTTCTACAACAAGTATGGCCCATCCCAATTCCTTTGTAACTTTGGACTCAGTTTTGGCTTTCGATTAAAAGTATAAAGCCATACGACATCGCCTGTCTTGTATGTGTTCTCATGTGCATTAACATCATACTGACGTTTTTGTTTGTCACTATTTTTAGAGATATTTTTTGTCGTGCTTTAGCAGACACTTTCCATATGCCTTCCTGCATATTTTTAACATAATCATTGTGTGATACTGTTTCGTCGGGATATTCAATTTCCTGGGGGTGGGGACCATATATCAAGTCAACTGGCAATTGTATTTCTCTGCCTAGCATAAGCATACTAGGACTAAACTTAGTCGTTTCATGTTCTGATGAGTTGTAAGCCATTTAAGCCCAGGGAAGTTGCTCATCCCAATCCCTTTGATTTTTGCTGATATATTTACTAATTGTATTTTCAAGAGTTCTATTGTAACGCTCCACAAGACCATTGCTCTGTGGCCTAAATGACGTAGTCCTTGTTTTGTCAATTTTTAACTTAACACAAAGTTCCTTAAATAAACCAGACTCAAATTGTCTCCCTTGATCTGAGTGCATTTGACAAGGTATTCCAAATCTACAGAAGAAATGGTTAACTAAATTATCAACTATGGTAGTAGTTTCCATATCTGGCATGGGAAAGCCTTCTACCCATTTAGTAAAATAATCTGTTACAATCAAAGCATATTTGTTATTTTTATATGAAATCGGTAAGGGTCCTATTATATCCAAGGCAACTCTTTCCATTGGAACACCCACATTATATTGTTTCATTTTGCTTTTAGCTTTTCTGGGAGGCTGTTTGCGTGAATTGCAAACAATACAGTTTTGCACCCATTTGGTTATTTCATCTTTATGATTAACCCAATAAAATCTATTCTGTGCTCTGGCTACAGTTTTGTGAATGCCAACATGACCAACTTGTATGTCATCCTGTAACATTTTCATTATATTTTCTTTCCAGATTTCAGGGACTATGAATTGTAAATTACTTTCTTCAGTGGTAGTGTTTATCCACTTTCGGTACAACACATTGTTTATTTGTACAATGCAATCCCACTGAGACCAGTATTTCTTAAGTTTTACATCGTGTAAAGCCACATCGGCCCATTCAGGTCTGTTATTATTATCAGACTTCAGACGGAATAAATTGAACAACACATTGTCGCTCTTTTGAGCTTCAAACATTTCTTCATTTGTTTTGTGCTCATACCACATAGCTGAGTCTGTTTTATTTGAACAAGAGGTCTCTTGAGAGTCCTGCACTTTAGCCATTCTTAAAAAGTCAACCGTTTCAAAAGTTTCATCAGAATTATCAATTTCTTTTTGATCCTGTTTTGAACAATGACTACATGGAAAACATTGTCTGCGAGACAAACCGTCTGCATTACCATGTTGTTTACCAGGGCGGTGACGAATTTCAAAATTATATGTGTTTAAAGTCTCAAGCCATCTGGCCATTTGACCTTCAGGATTTTTGAACCTGAGAAGCCAAGTTAAAGCTCCATGATCTGTTCGTACTTTAAAATGTGTACCATAGAGATAGTGATGAAAATGTTTAATGCTTAATATCACAGCCAAAAGTTCTCGTCTTGTTACACAGTATTGTCTTTGCGCTTTACTGAGGGATTTACTGTAATATGCTACTACAGCCTCTTTGCCTTCATGAATTTGAGAAAGGACTGCACCAATTCCGAAACCACTAGCATCCGTATCTAGTATGAATTGTTTTGTCATATCAGGGTAGCCTAAAATTGGTGCAGACATTAAAGTCATTTGGAGTTTCTCAAAAGCTTCATTACATTCATTGGTCCAATCAAAAGTACAATTTTTCTCTGTTAATTTATAAAGTGGTCTTGCAATTTCAGCAAAACTTTTAATAAATTTGCGGTAATACGAACATGTTCCTAGAAAACTTCGAACATCTGTCATTGATTTTGGCAATGGCCATTTTTTTACACAAGCAATTTTATCAGGGTCTGTTGCTATACCCTCACTTGAGACAATATGTCCTAGGAAAGAAACTTGTTTCTGAAACAAACTACATTTTTTAGGTGAGACTTTTAGTCCTTGTAGTGCTATTGTATCTAATACATCACTTAGTCTTGATAAATGAGATTCAAATGAATCTGAAAACACTATTATATCATCAATATAAATCAGACATGTCTGCCAATTAAGGCCAGCCAAAGTATACTCCATTAGGCGTTGAAAAGTGGCAACCCCATTACACAGACCCATAGGCATTACGTTAAAATGAAATAGCCCTTTTGTGCTGGTAAAAGCTGTTTTCTCCTTATCATTTTCGTCCATCTCAACTTGCCAATATCCACTTGAAAGATCAAGTACACTCAACCATTTAGAGCCTCTCAGAGCATCCAGAGAGTCGTCTATGCGGCATAATGGGTACGAGTCCTTAATTGTAAGGCTATTTATGGGTCTAAAATCTATACAAATTCTCGTGGAGCCATCTTTCTTAGTCACAGGCACTATACAAGATGCCCAGGGACTTTTTGAAGGCTCAATTATTTTACCGTCCAAAAGACGTTGAATTTCTTTATCGACTTCATCCCTTTTTGTTAGAGGTAAACGCCTAGGGGGTTGCTTAACTGGTTTGGCATTACCAGTGTCAATTTTATGTTTAATGGCAGTAGCCCTTCCTGAAAATGTTTGAATGTGTCTTTTTAAAAGAGACTCTAACTGATCAATTTGACCCTCATTCAAAAGTTCACTGCTCCTTAATTTCAAATCTTGCAAAAGACTAGGTAATTCATTTACTTCGTCACATGATGATGAACTCAACCGTCTGAGTTTTTCTGACCTTGGTTCATTGAAAACTGATCCTGTGTCAATAAGTTCACATGTGGCAACATGTGTGAAAGGCTGCATCATTTGTTCATATTTACTTAAGTTAACCATTCGTATAGGTACTTGACCACAACTGGGGTCCACTAGTGCTTTAGCAACTAGTAAAGTATCAGTATGTTTTGATGGTATTGGTTCAACTATAGCATTCATTATACTACTAGAATCACCTTCAACAATTCCTGATATGATAACTTCTGTATTGGGTGGAATAGTGAGTTTGTCACTAAGTTTTATTTTAAAAGTTGAACTCATTTGACTCTCTTTTATACAATCTATTTTTGAGTCCTTCAATAATAGTACACTCTTGCCCATGTCTATGGTACAGTTATTTTTATGTATAAAATCGTAACCAATTACTGCTGGCACGTCAATCTCTGCAACAGTAAATTTTTGAATAATGGTATAATTTCCTATTTTGATAGGTAAATCTACATGACCCATTGTATTTACGAAACTACCATCGGCCAAACAAAGCCGCTGGTTATTTCTTTGAATTTCCGGTTTAAACTCAATTGGAAGTTTTTCAAACTTTCTAGGGTGTATTACACAAATTGTGGACCCTGTATCAATTAAACAATTAACGACAACATCAACAATAAAACATTTAACAAATGTCTTGTTTATTTGACTTAATTAAACTAATGGACCTCGAGTCCCTTTCTTCAACTGCTGGTGAACGGTCCTTATCCCCAGCATTTACCAGTTTCCCTGTCTTTGAAAACTGTTATTTGTATTGTTAGATTGTGGATTTTGATTATTAAAATTTGGAACAAATTTGTTACTTTTGACACAATTGTGTCTTTTGTCCCATTCAAATTTTCTGCATTCTTTCTTAATGTGACCCTTATTCCCACAATAAAAACACGTCATCCTACTAAAATTTTGACCCTCTTTATTTGTCAATTTCTCCATTTGTTCACTTATCTTTGCCAAGCGAGTAACTACATCATATTCGGCAGAATCATCATTTTCGTACAACATGCGTGTTGCCGGTTTGGCATTATTTAATCTCTTTTGATCAACAGTGAAAGCTTCATATTCAAGACCAAACCTTACACAATCATCAATTGTTTTTGGTTCTCTTTGAAATATTGATAATTGTATTTTTGGATCATTAATTAATTGCACGAACAAAACAGTCTTTGGCTAGTTGATCCCTTATTTCAATAGGTGCAGTCGGATAAGCTTGTCTAGTTACCCTACGAATTTCTTGTGCCATTTCTGGCAAAGTTTGACTAGGCTTTCTATAAATAGAATTCATTTGTACTTTGTACATATTTACTTGATTTGCAGGCTCAAAACGAGATGTCAAAGCAGATACAAGATAGTCATAAATTAACCTTTTAGCAGGCTCAATATCGGTCACTATTCCTTGTGCAACTCCACGTAAACTAGTTGCAAGTTCATAAGCTTTCATGCCGTTATCCCACTTATTCACAGTAGATATTAGTTCAAATTGAACTAAAAAGTCTTGCCAACTACCTGTTCCGTCAAACGTAATTGTTTTCTTATTTTTGAAATGAACTGAAGGTTCATTTATTTGAGGTACACAATTATTGACTGTGTTATCATTTATATTAAAAGTTGGATGGGAGTTCTCACTATAATTTCCATTCCCTGCTACTGCATTATTAGCCCTTCTTACAGGAGGAGTCATGGTGTCTACACACCCGTTTCTGTCCACTCGGACAGTACTGCACCCCTAATCAGTTATGTTGTGAGGTGCCTGCCATAGAGAGTTAGTGCTGGGCCCGTAGCACTGGTCACTACTTAGACCGCGGAGATCTGCCTGTTGCCGCCTCCTGTCATTTAGGAGACCAGGGAAAACCTTATTACAAAAACTATCTCCCCCTCCATAGGATTCCCGTGATTTGCGACACTCGTCGCCTGAATGACTCTCCAATAAACCCATTAACATGCTTTCCCTCTCCCTTATTTCATTTAACTCTTGTTTAAGTTTAGGTACATCTATATTTTCTGTTGAAGTCTGCATAGACTTTTCAGTAGCTCCCGCTTGAGCTCGTGGACTAGTGAATTCATCATGCTTTTCCCTATTTACCCGCATTTGAACCTCCCCTGATGGTGTCAAATCAATAAGACTCTTGTTCATATCTGAGTCCAGGTTCACGGACATTGCGGGGAGCCGTGATCGAACCCCAAACGGACTTGCACTATTTTCCTCTTCTTCAATAACAACAAAACTGGGTTGTCTGATATTTGTTTTTGACATATTTATTTATTAAACGGAATTAATTTTATTTATTTAAATATTTATATGAATTTCACTTCAGCTTAGTTCGGAGAGCCCCTTAGAATTTGGGACTCCCCACATTGGCCTCCAAATGTAACGTTTTCGCTCTGTGTTGCTATAGCGTTTTCGTTACCCTGAAGTGAAACTCTGACCCACTGACAAAACTAGACAATTCGCCAGACAAACTAATACTCGGCAATAAATACTGTTTCAAATGACTGCTCCCTTTGGGTTAACTCAACCCTGTAATCCAATAGGTGTATTTAAAGATGCGTTGATTCAGAAGACAGAAATAAATAATTCGTTTAAAGTTAATGATTTAATGAAGTGTTACTATGATCAGTTATATATACATGTATATGTAATTCAGACAATTTCAATATTGTATCTCTTTTTACATCAGATCAACACAATAAATAACACTTAAATAGTATGCAAGCTAGTGAGTACTCTGGTCAAGTTCTATATACACATGTATTAAATAAACAATATTATTAACAAGTAATTATAGAAATCTCTATAATTATATAAGCTATGTCGACTTCTCAAATGTATAAGTTGCGACTCCGGGTTTTACTGTACTTTTTGTGAATATTTGACTTCGTAATATATATGTAAAGAATCGTTAATAATTGCAGTTTCTATACTATTAGTATATCGAGTAAATAATACAAGAATAACTTTAACTGTTACTTTCTCTGAAGAAAAACTATATTGACGTCTTATTGAATAGCGACTTTAAGACTCGAGACTGCGTCGGTGAGTCTCTGTATAAAATATGGAATATTTTATATTTCTGACTTTTCTGTACTTTTCAGTATATAACTTTTTGTACGTCTAATGATCTCTAATCTTTAGAGTCTCTTATAATATAAAATTATAAATCTATGTTTTACATAAAGTCAAACTCTGACAAAATATTTCCTAACCTTTTAAAAGTGCAAGACTCAAGTTGTAAGTTACAGTGAAAAAGGATTTATTATTAGGCTTGTGATTGTAAGCAACCTTTTGCCACGGTAGTCCGATCACGACTAACGCGCTCACTGGTAGTGCAATATATATACAACAAAAAGACTTAAAAGACTTCATATTGACGCCAAAAGCGACTCGAAAGACTCTATTTCAACGTAATATTGCCGTTCACGACAGTGCACTTTGACGGTTTACGGTAAAGCGACTCTATTAAACATGGAGGACATTACAAGGAAAAAGAGAGACTCTGAGTCTCTAGAAACTTGACCAGGTTAACTAATTCACTCAATATAATTATACATAGAGATTAAAACAACATAATACAATCATCAACAAATATATAAAGGTAGGTCTAGTATAAGGAAATTCTGTATTTACACTACAAAAATAAATAGAAAGGCGACTCAGTTTCAGGTGGGACTTGACGTTATATTTATCTTTGCTCAAGTTACTGTTCATAATAAATATCTAATATAACTTATTCTGATAAAAAGAAACATATTCAAAAATTTATAAGTATCCAATACGGTTTAAACAGAGATTTAACTTGATAAAAAGTGAAAAGGGGGAGGGGACACAAACTGTTGAACAACGAGGCCGAAATCCGTTACAATATATACCCCCATTGTTAACTTTGGCTTAAAAGCCTAAATTTTATACTGAAGTAAAATGTGCCGTCAAACCTGTCGTGATATTGGATAGGTTACTTGAACAGCGGATATGAACCCCTATCATATTTTCCTATGATAACTAATTAGATGATGTTCTTTCACTAAACAATTCAAAATTTGGTGACTATGTGGAACGCATCTATCCAATCGAACTAGAGATAAAGGATACTACAGATACAGTTAAGTCGGCTTCATATCTTGACTTACATCTAGAAATTGACAATGAGGGTCGGTTGAAAACAAAACTTTACGACAAAAGAGATGATTTCAGCTTTCCAATTGTGAACTTTCCATTTCTAAGTAGCAACATTCCAGCAGCACCTGCATACGGGGTATATATCTCCCAATTGATACGATATTCCCGTGCTTCCATTTCCTATCATGATTTTCTTGATAGAGGTTTGCTGCTCACAAAGAAGCTATTAAACCAAGAGTTCCAAATGGTGAAGTTGAAATCATCCCTTCGTAAATTTTACGGACGCCATCACGAGTTGGTGACCGTTATGGAATAACCGTTTCACAAATGATATCGGATATGTTCCTTACGTCGTAACTACAATCCCCTTCCCTTTCATGAATATGACCTACCGAATTAGACTATTTACCGGATTTGTAATCACATAAGCAACACGACGGGTGCCACATGTGGAGCAGGATCTGCTTACCCTTCCGGAGCACCTGAGATTACCCCTAGTTTTTGGTGGGGTTCGTGTTGTTTATTCTTTAGTTTTCTATGTTGTGTCGTGTGTACTATTGTTTTTCTGTTAGTCTTTTTCATTTTTAGCCATGGCGTTGTCAGTTTGTTATAGATTTATGAGTTTGACTGTCCCTTTGGTATCTTTCGTCCCTCTTCCTATGGTTACGTTTTCTTAAAATCGTAGTGTTATATAATGTGCCCTATTTTTTTTGTACCTTTGCTTAAGATCCATAGTGTTATTATTTTTTGCCATGGTTTACCTTAAGTTTGCCTAAAACCTTTATTTTTATTATGTTATACTATGATTTACATTTTGTTGGTGTAATTGAATATTTCTATGATTTACCTTTGTTACAAATCGGTATTATTATCATACATCATTATTACATGCATATTCTAACGGTTTTTCTTTGGGAAAGAATACAAGTGTTACTATATAGACTCCATGGTTTACTTTTGCTTAAGAATGGTAGTGTTAGTATACCAACACTTTTTCCGAATGTGAAATTTTGCCACTTGTGTGTGAATTAAGGATGTTCTTTTCCAAGGCATAGACTACCTTAGCCGTATTTGATACAACTTTTTGGAATTTTGGATCCTCAATGCTCTTCAACTTAAAGTTTGTACTTGTTTGGCTTTATACATATTTTGATATGATCGTCACTGATGAGTCTTATGTAGACGAAACGCACGTCTGGCGTACTAAATGTTCCTGGTACCTTTGATAACTATTAACATCTGGTGTCGACGACGTGGTAGTAATTACACAGAAGGTTTCATAGTGCTATCGTCTACCCAAGCCACAGAACTACGCATATCAACAAACATATCTCACGAGAAAAATAGAAATATGGAGTTGTTAGCAAATGAGAGATTAAATGTTAAGTCAAAGAACTGCAAACAAAAAGGAATATTGCAACTTGGGGAAGACGAAAATGATTATAAAAAATCTAGCTATGGAGAAGTTGTCAAAACAGTAATGATAACTGGTACAGCTATGCTTAGCACAGGCATAACTGATCCAAATACCTAATACATGTATGGCTAACCACTCAATCAAAGAGAATTGTGACTCTTACATTTCTTTTATCTTGGTTTGGAGTGAGTTGTTTTAATTTATAAAAAACAGGGTTAAACTGAACAGAGCAAACCTCATCAACTGAAAATTTTTATGTAATGCATTGCATTAATTAATTAAATTAACTGTTTACAAAACTTTGAATTTTTTGAAATACTAAGTCTGTTTTACCTCAGGAGTAGATTACCATAGCTGTATTTGGCATCTTTTTAAAAATTTTGTCCTCATTGCTCTACAACTTCGTATTTTATTTGGCCTTTTTAACGTTTTTCGATTCGAGCGTCACTGATGAGTCTTTTGTAGTCGAAACGTGCATCTTGCGGAAACACAAAATTTCAATCCTGGTATCTATGATGAGTTTATTGAAAATATATATTACACTAGTAGCAGTTATAACTGATTATATATGCTGCCTTTTGGATGTCAGTTGTGTTATTGGTTTGAAGTCGCATTTACATTCATCCATCTCGTCTTTAATCCATGAATTTCAAGGCTTACTGGCAATGAATAAAGGTAAAAGTTTTATATTATCATAGAATACGTTTGCTTTGCATTTGCACCAAATAAAACTAAATAGTGAAAAACTAGGTTTTTCTGCAATGATTAAATTTGTATCACATTTTAAAAATATAAAATCTATTAATAATAGGAAGAAACTGATAAATGTCAACCATAAACATTATACTAGATTAATTATATGAGGCATGACAGTTGAGTTTTCGGATCATTTCATGGATGTATTGTTTGCCGGTCAATTGGTATTAAGTATCCAACACAGATACAAACAACCGATTATTGGTTAATTGTCATAGCCTATTCACCATTCAAAAAGAATTTCTTCTGCAAACAGTAATACAAGTAGAAAGAAGTGATAAATGTCAAAATCTGTGACCAGTACAATTAATACCAATGCATTTAAAGTCATAGAAGAGTTTGGACAATCTGTTAAATCAATATAATTGTTCATATAGTACCAATGATGAGTACTAACAACGGAGATTGGCTCACGAACCAAGGTTCTGGTAATCAATGTAATCTCCAAACTTAAATTTTGTTTTGCATCTGATGTTTTCCAAATATTGTGAGACTGTATATAATGTGCCATATACAGAAAGAATGTCTGAGCCACCACGCGGACATATGTATTTGCTTGTTGCTGTTATATTACTGGTGCTTAAACAAAGTTGAGGTAAATTGAATAGTCTATGATCTCTACACGCTACTGTTAGATACTGTAGGCAGTTTATACCAATATACACATTTAGGTCGATGTTAAACACACTGTCGTTCCAACCTAATTTATCAATCAGCGAATTGGTGGCGATAGTGAGTTCTTTGATTTTCCACTTTTATAAGACCGCACTGTTTGGTACTTATATTGAATAGACAACGGTCTTTCCTTGGAGAATAATGCTGACCCCAAGATGTGGTATGGTTTTTATGCCCCACTTACGATAGTAGAGGGGCATTATGTTTTCTGGTCCGTCTGTCCCGCTTCAGGTTAAAGTTTTTGGTCAAGGTAGTTTTTGATGAAGTTGAAGTCCAATCAACTTGAAACTTAGTACACATGTTCCTTATGATATGATCTTTCTAATTTTAAAACCAAATTAAACTTTTGACCCCAATTTCACGGTCCACTGAACATAGAAAATGAAAGTGCATCTTTCAGGTTAAAGTTTTTGGTCAAGGTAGTTTTTGATGAAGTTGAAGTCCAATCAACTTGAAACTTAGTACACATGTTTCCTATGATATTATCTTTCTAATTTTAATGCCTAATTTTATTTTTATCCAATTTCACGGTCCATTGAACATGGAAAATGATAGTACGAGTGGGGCATCCGTGTACTTTGGACACATTCTTGTTTGTTATTTGTTAACTGTGTTGTAAACGAATATTTGTTTAGATATTATTTCTACATTCGAAAATTCGTGAATAAGCAATCTTTTAACATAATTTTCTTTAAACAAAACATGGAGCGTCTCAGTTGAAATTATAACCTAAGGATTACAAAGAGATATGCGAAATAAAACTTTCCACAATACCGTGTATGAAACAAATCAGAGTCAGCTGATGACAAAAAGAGAAATAAGTCAAGTAAAACACATTTCAAATATCTAATTATAAGATGCAAATTGTCATCATGTAGAAAATACACTTAAGATTGAATTAAAAGCGAAATTAAGAATAAACATAGAAACATGTTTTTCTATCAAATCGGAACTATGTTTTTTTTTTAATCTTAAAAGGTTTCCTCTACTCAACTAAAGTAAAACATTAAAAAATCACTAAACTTTGAAACTATGCGTGCGTGTTCGTTTGTATCTAGTTATAAAATACTAATACGAATTGATTAAGGAAGTGAGGTTATATGACTGAAATTGTTAATTAAATCCTTGTCACTGACCACAAAGAGATGACGTATTGCATACCAGTGTGACTTCTTTTTGTTTCTAATGAATAGTGAGGATAGCTATTCTTATCTCCAACACATACAAGTAAATTTCTTTTTAACTCCAATTACTGTGAACTAATTAGATTTTTGTAAAATTCCTTAAACGGATAGAATGAATTGTGTTTACTTTGAATATAAAATTTCAGAACAAAGTATTTTTCAAAATTAAAAAAAAAATTATTGGGAATAAAAAAAAAGAATTGAATAATAAATGATTGTATATATATTTTGTTTGTATATGTCAAATCAAATACATTTTCCAAGTAAATTTATCAAACATTTTGCACGGCTTCCTTGATTTCACAGTAGAATTTATTGTCAATTTACAGGTAAAATAACGGTTACAATAAAAAAAAAAAATGTAAGTCAGAAAAAAAACCATAATTGTTAAAACAACAAAACACCCTATGCTTTTATAAACCTTTGATAAAATGTGAATAAACCAGTAGTACACCCTTTTGGATATAGAGCTCTTCGTATGTCTTGGTCTTATATATCCTTGGCTTTCAAATCATTTAGGTTTGAGCTTGCATAATAAAGGTAATTTTGGAGAGAGAAAAAACATTATGGCCGGTTTTTTTCCAACCGAAGAAGATCAGCTCCACGTTGTGTGTATGGAAACAGCTAGGCCCCTTTCTAGTTCTAATTTTCGAATATTGCTAAAGGTCTATAGATAAACAAAAATTAACATATATTATCTGCTTTGCTTGGTGAAAAATACACTCCAACAAGAACTTTTCAAAAGTGTTTTTTTTTCGTCCATTCTGAAGTACTTGAACCATGTTGATAAATATATTATCATTACATTATGGTCATTCTTGATGACAGAAAAAAAAACTCCTTTCGAAATTAAGTAACGTTATGTACTCGTTCATTTTTTTCTGATGCTTGTTAAATTCAAATTACTTCATCGTTATGTATTATATATTCCTTAGTAAAATCATATTAAAGATAAAATCATAACAAATAACTCAACACAACTTTTGCCTCATAATTGAGTTATACTGGTATGTTATCACCAATGCAAACTAGTAGAA
Source organism: Mytilus galloprovincialis (assembly GCF_965363235.1). Taxonomy (NCBI): domain Eukaryota; kingdom Metazoa; phylum Mollusca; class Bivalvia; order Mytilida; family Mytilidae; genus Mytilus; species Mytilus galloprovincialis. The sequence goes on along the minus strand of NC_134845.1, from coordinate 37,650,497 downwards.
ATACAATCGTGTTAATAGAATGTAAAATAACAATATTACCAAACTCCGAGGAAAATTCTAAACGGAAAGTACATAAGCAAATGGCAAAATTAAAAGTTCAAACATATAAAACGGAATGGATAACATTTTTTTATTCGAGCGTCACTGATGAGTCTTTTGTAGACGACGCAAATATAAAATTTCAATCCTGGTATCTATGATGAGTTTGTAACAACTTTCATATTCCTGACTTGGTACAGGCATTTTTTTTTATGTTAGCTAAACCTCTAATCTGTATGACAGTCGCATAAAATTCCATTATATTGACAACGAATGTCAAATGATTTAAATGTGTTTTCAAAACCATTTGTTGAAAGTGGTAATATAATTTTTTTTGAATAACAATCAGATATATGACCAGTTTATGCATGTACGCTCATACGTATACTGTATATTCAAATGTTCAATATATTGAAAAAGGCTGTCTCTCGAAAAATCCACAACAAAGAGAGTCACGAAAAGGTCGTCTTACTACTACATCTCTGCTCGGTCACTTGAAGAGATTGAATTAACAAAATTATACAATATCTTCCTTAATTAATTCGTATTAAAACAGCTGTATTGTTGAAAAGTATAGGTACCCATTTTTGCCTTTTACATAATTCCTCCAATCAGCATCCGTATGCTTCTTAAATGATTTGTTGAATATTTCAACATTATTAGATCATAAGTACGATATAGGTTTTATAAATTTATAACATGTTATTTTATATGCTAAATTATTTACGATAACGCTATATGGTTTATCTAACTTAACGTTATAGTCTATAAAACTTTATAAAATATACAAAATCTTAATGATCAATAATAATACCTTTATTAAACAATAAACAAAAAATATTTTTGTCCGAAAAATGATACTAGATCATTTTGAAGTGGGTTTTTTTTTTTGGTTCCTTGTGATTAATTTACATTTGTTTTCTATTGTCGATAATTAATTTAAACAAATAGGTTGCAACACCTTTTGGCAAAGTTGATATGAGGGGTACTTGGCTATACTTATCATGTCCTTTTTTGGTCATATAGATTACGTGTGTATTACGTTACTAGGAATTTAACATCCATGGCTTTTTAGGCTTGAGTGTTCCTAAAGAAGATTCATCCAGAAAAGCGCATCAAAAGCACACAATGTTTTAAACTGTATTCTCAAGTTTCGTCTGAGAATATGCTACGTTTTTTTTCTTTTGCATTCAAATGAAGGTAGTTCGATTTGTCATAAAAAGAAGAAGAGAAAAGCTAAGAGTATGTAGCCGAAGCGATAAACTTTCAAAACAAAATTAAAACTGATTCGACCATCACAATTTGTTATTATTGATAAATGGAATTACTTTTGAAAAGGTATAAAGAATAATGACGAACGAATTTGAATACTAAGGGAATAGAAACAGATATGACCAAACGTAAAAGAAAGTAAAATACAAACAACTGACAAACAAAACAAAAATAAACTTTCATACATTCTTTGAATTAATTCTAAGTCACTGCATGTCCTTGGTTCTCCTTCTTCCTATACATACCTAGATCTACATCATGCTGCGATATGAAATGGTCACCATGGCTATACTTTGATGAATAAGAAGTTATTCCCGTATCTTATATGTGTATATATTGACAAGTAATAAATTCATTCGACGATTCTGAAAATGATTTTATATTTTTATCCATAACCATCCTTGACATAATTTTGATTTTTGGAAGACAGAAGCAAGGTGCTATATCAAACTGACATAAAACACAATTTAACAGGAATACTTCTGTGTTTAACATGAATTATCATTGATATTGTCAAAAGTATAAATAAACTGTTTACAAAACTTTAATTAAATCAAACCTAAGAATTTTCGACCCCAGGAATAGATTACCTAAGCTGTATTTGGTAAAAACGATTTGAATTTTGGGTCCTCAATGTCGTTCCACGTTATACTTGATTTGACCTTCTAATTTTTTTATTCGAGCGTCACTGATGGGTCTTTTATAGACGAAATACAAAATTTTAATTCTGGTATTCATGATGAATAAAGGCAACAGTAGTATACCGCTGTTCAAAACTCATAAATCCATGGACAAATAACAAAATCGGGGTAACAAACTAAAACCGAGTTTGTTAATCATAATCAAAAATGTTTAATAATGTTACGATTTATTGTGTTAATCCTAATTATTTTATTCATAAGAAATCATCAGAAGAAACAATAAATTAACTGCTTATCATTAATTGTCTGTTGTTCTATTCTGATTGTTTTGATTTCTCATTGACTTTTTACTTATCTCCCATTACATCCACCAAAGATAACTGATTATTATAACGGTTAACCTTTTAAACTGCCATTGAATAACTTCAACCTGCATCTTCACTAAACCTTATTTCTGTATCCATTCAACAATAACGATTCAAAATACTAAGTTGTATGACATATTTAATTTCATTGAAATATAAATTCATTTGATAACAATCAATAATAAAAACATACATGTAATATATGAAAATACAAATGTTACCCTATAATCACTTGACTAGAGAACTATATGAGGTAGTTACATTGATATATCAGAACATTTTATGAATGCATTGTTTGTCTACCAATTGATTTGGGGTCTCTTACACAGCTACAACCAACCGATATAGGCTCGACTATTGTTGAATATTCATAAATCCCATTTAAGCATCCTGTTCTTCTGTAAACATTGATATAAGTGTATATTTTTTGACAAGTTCTCCCAAATCTGTGACCGATACAGTTATCACAGATGCATTCAACATCATATAAAATGTTTGGCAATCTGTTTTCATCAATATTCTTTCTATAGTACCACGGACATGTACTACCAACGGAGATCGGCTCGTGCGCCAATTCCTCACGAAATACACGTCTCCGATAATCAATGCATTCTCCAAGTTTAAATTCTGTTTCGTATCTGATATTTATCAAATGTTCTGGTACTTTGTATAAAGTGCCATATCCATGAAGGATGTCTGAGTTACTTGGTAATACGAATTTGACTGTTGCTGTGATATTGTCGGAAGTAAAATGAAGTTGATGTACGTTGAATGATTCAGGGTCTCTGCATGATGCGGTTAAATGGGCAGTTTGAATCATCGACAATAAAACAACCTGTAATGAATATGTATAGTATTATATAAATGTAAACAATTCGACATCGTGCATTTTTAAAACAGGGAATAAGATGTCTTTGGCTGTTATTAATATCTTCTTTTTTATTGAATCTATTCACAATTAACCTCAAGTCCTCAATCCCATAGTGTCGATGTGGTTGAGGAAGATGTGAATTATGAACCGTATAATTATATTTAATCATAACACTTTTGAAACAATACATGAACATCTTAAAAAGACGGAAAATTGCAGATATTAAAAAAAAAAACGGACTTAAAGTCAATTATTTATTCCAGTCGCCAAAACCTGAATATTTGAAGGCCAATGATGCATAATAACTAAAACAGTTGAGGAACATTATTTTGCTTTGTGAAGTATTAAATTCATTGTCAAAATCCAAACTGAAGAATATCATACTGGAATAGAAATTTAACTCAAAGTAACCAACTGTTTCAACACAGTATTTAAAGTCGGCTATAAAAGACCCCGATATGAAAATGTGAAAAATATCAAAATAACATCATAAAAAACAGACAAACGGAAAAAAGGCAGTCGTTTCATCTATGTTCTAAGAAGCTGGTATGTATTTTGAAATACCAAATGGCATCATATTCTTTTTGATGTTTCAATAAAATAAACAATATTTCAGTAGTGACATTAAAACAATTATTCAAATAGTTAAATTTGTACTGACCAAAACCTGAAATACTATTTTAAACTTCATTGTTGGCAATATATGTATATCTTCCTCTGCAAGTTGTCTCGAGATTATTTGTTATAGTAGTTGAAAGAAATTGTCCTTTGTTTTTATACGGAAAGTTGGAGTTTTTTTCTATTCTTACATTCTTAGTAAATTGGTTCCCCCTTTGATAAATTGTCCGGATTCTCTACCAAGAATAACAAATGGAAATTCATGATAAGCATGGAAAGTATTGGTACACGTATGACTTAATTTTGTTGATTAAATCTCTATCACTGATCAAGTGAAGAAGACACCCATTCGTTAATTTTTTTCTTTAGATGTAACCCATTACGGAACTCAACATATCTAGTTCTGTGCTGACTTCCGATTTTGTATTGTTTTATCCCTTTTGTTTTATAATTGTAATATCTAAAAGTAACTAAAATGTATATATATATCAAGATGAGCAGTACAATTGATATAAGCCTAAATATATGAGTTTTTTAACTGATAGAAATGTCGATTATTGTCTAAGCATCAACACAAAATCTGTATTTTAATCAGAATCTTTTTTGTCTATAAAATTGTACGGTACCCTTTTAAGCTAAAGATAGCAAACTATTATATTGAACGAAATAAATAATGCCTTACTATAAAAAAAAAAAATCTTAAGATAGCAATTTGTCCTCGTGGCTTTTCAAGGAATAAATACATTTAAGGTCACTTAATATTTAAGAATTGCAGTCAGTTAATGAACATAGAAATAACTATTTTCAACAAAGGTATGTTGATTTTTTTAGTACAAGTCAGGATACAGTACAGTTTTGACATGAAATAACTGCCATTTATTTGAACTTGAGACAAAGTAGCCATTAATGCTTGAAATTTAACATAGAAAGCAATGGGGCTATGCATTAGTGGTTGTATACCTTAATATTAGTTAAACAGACTTAAACACTAACACTTAACATCAGATATGAAGTCAAGGTCAGTTGAACCCTGTCTGGCGTGCATATGTACCTTTCAAATGATTATATGTACCAAATTGAGCTGTCCATTAGAGTAGTCCTATATACATGCAATGAAAAGGTTTTCTAACTTGTGACAGTGTCTAATCACACAATGTCTCTGGTTGTGTTTTGTATACTGTTCATTGTTTTTGATTCCTTTTTTTCGTTTTTTGATCATGAAATTGTCAGTTTTTGAGATATGAGTTTGCATATACGTTTGGTATCTTTCGCCTCTCTGGTAAATAATTATACATAATTCCGAAATTACTTAACGTCATATGTGTATCCAGCATCTTTATAAATATGTATATGTATCATTTCTTGGGGGCTTTTACTCATGCTACTCGTTCAATTTGGCCTACTTAATTTCAGGGAAATTATTTTCCCCCCATTCATTAATACATTTTATAATTTATTTATGCTTCGTTTTATTTAAGGGTGATAATTAAGTTATTTTTTGTACCTGTTCGAATCTACCGCAGGAATTCTCATTTTTCAAATTTATACTTGTCTGGGATCTACCAGTCAGGTTTTAATAGTACCTGTTGGGATCTACCGCCGGATTCTCAGTTTTCAAAATTCATACTTGTCTGGGCTCTACCACTCAGGTTCTAAAAATACCTGTTGGGATCTACCGCAGGTATTTTCAGTTTTCAAAATTCATACTTGTCTGGGCTCTACCACTCAGTTTCTAAAAGTACCTGTTGGGATCTACCGCAGGTATTCTCATTTTTCAAATTTATACCTATCTGGGCTCTACCAGTCAGGTTTCTAAAATTAATTTTCACCTGTCAGGGCTCTACCTCAGGTTCTTAAAATTGCATAATATAGACAATTTACTTTTTAATTAATTTAAAACTATTTTGAGTAGGTAGTGTTTTTCACTTGGTTATTTTAATTTGTTTTATTGTAAGTTTTAACGAGTAGCCCCCTAGAAAGCCAAATGATACATTTATTATTATTTTCATATGTATTCAGTATAATAGATTTAGAAATGATTGTAAATATGATATTAGTATACTGTGTATACAATAGTGTCTTAGTATATTAGTTTGTTTATAAAATTAGAATAGTTAGTATAAAGTTTTGCATATGATATCAAGTATCCAGTACGGCAGGATAAATGTTCCATCTTTCCTTTTCTATTCTAAGTATCTATAGTAGTATAGATAAATGTGGTATGATGCATGAGACTAGTTATTGTCTATAAGGACACATCAACTGTTCTTGTGGTATGGTATATGAGACTTGTTAGGTTTTGGGTGGAGACTTCTACTTGTCCTATGTGGTATGGTACATGAGACTTATTAATGTACTTTAGAAGACATTTACATTTCTATGTGGTATGGTATATGAGAATTGGTTGCATTTATTAGGAGACATCTATTGTTGCTGGTGGTATGGTATATGAGACTTGTTAATGTTCTTTAGAAGACATCTACTGTTTTATTGGTATGGTATATGAGACTCGTCAGTGTTCAAGGAGACTTCTACTGTGACAGTTATAGGTATAAATTAGCAGATTTATATCATGCCTTAATTAATTCGTATTCAGAAATGTAGTTCCGCAATGAAATTGACAGAAGTATACCTTCTAATGTATTTAAGATGAACAAAAAGCTATCCGCACAATTTATTAGAAGCAAAGAGAAATACCAAACGGTTGGCTAACAACAACACCTGTTCATGTTCAGTGATAAAGATTAAGTCAACAACATTATACCATGTCTCTCTTAATTTATTCGTTTTTATAGAAGTAGTTATAGTATTTGAAAGTAATGAAAGTTCACCTTTCGTTTGTTTCTAAAGAAATCATTTTCAGCTTTATAAACTTATGTTAACCATTTTTAGCCTTATATAGGCATGAAAACATGAGATGCTGATCTAGATTAACTATATTATTATATAGTTTACCTAACAAAAGATAACGGTCTATCACTGAAATTATTAAACAAAAACGTGATGTATAATAATATCCTAAGTAGAAAAAAACAAAGACATATTTCTGTCTGAATATAGATCTGCGCTTTGGGTTTTTCTGTTCTCTTTTTCCTTACGATGAATTTACAATTTTCTATTATTTTCTAAAATTATAGAAGAAATTTAGGTTTAATGTCCTTATGCAAGGTTGATTTGGCTATGACTTTTATGTACGTTTTGATCATATAGCTCTCACGTTTAGAAAGAACTATTTTCATTTTCATGTTACGCGAAAGAAGATGCGTTAATGTTTTTTTATGTGTTCAAATGGATATTGTTCGATTTTATCAGTGAAACAGGATATCTAAAAGTATAACAAACGATGATCTTTCAAAACTTAAAAAAAAAGCGATAACTGAACATGAATAGCAATTAACGATTAACAGTCGATGTAGTCACTGAATAACTCTACCGTTAATGCTTATAGAAACTTAGTGTCACTGATGAGTCTTATGTAGACGAAACGCGCGTCTGGCGTATTAAATTATAATCTTGGTACCTTTGATAACCTTTAACACCAGTGGGTCAATGCCACTGCTGGTGGACGTTTTGTCACCGAGGGTATCACCAGCCCAGTAGTCAGCACCTCGGTGTTGACATGAATATCAATTATATGGTCATTTTTATAAAGGAGTAGGTCCGGTAAGGACCGACTTTGGCCTCAAATTTCAGGTTCATCTGACGAAAGATGTTGACCACATTTTAAACACTTAAGTGTCTATTTTATTTGATTCAATTAATTTATGTGAAAGATTTTAACTAATTTAGTCATTACAAACGCTCCGATTCAAGCTCTAATATGAAAAATCTACCAAATATGCCGAAAAAGGTCACTTTTCAGATGGTTTTTGTCAAAAATGAAAGTGGCCGCATCCGTGTTCATCCTCAACCTTTATATATGTTATGTATTATCATCAAATACAACTTACATTTAAATATTTTGGATGAACACGAATGCGGCCACTTTCGTTTTACACGGAAACCGTCTAAATTTTAACCAAAATGCTAGAATTGTGAAGATTTCAGTAATTTAGCATGACTTAATGGTGCTAGTACTCGATATATGTACATCGTATTGTCAAAAACAGCCCATATTTATGTAGCAGAAGCATTCTACTGTCCAATAAATACCTAAAAGTATACATTTTAATAATTTTGTAAAACTGCTATATTTTTGGGCCACAAAGGGGTCTTACTGGACCTACTCCTTTTCTGTTTACAAAACTTTTAATTTCCCAAGAATAGATTACCTGAGCCGTATTTGGCACAATTTTTTGGAATTGTTGGTCCTCAATGCTCTTCAACTTTGTACTTGTTTGACTTTATAACTATTTTTGTCTGAGCGTCACTGATGAGTATTATGTAGACGAAACGCGCGTCGTTGAATTTTTAAATTCCCCATTCCAATAATAAGTTTCCCTGAGAGTAATAATATAAGTGTAAAATTTCTGTATTCATCATTAACTACAACATTTTTGGAACCGTTAATGTACATCTAGTAGGTAAACATGTGGTATGTTTTAAATGAAGGTACTATTTCCACCAGATTTCAAAGAAAGTAGATTTAGGCAATTTTAGACCACCATACCGCCTTCATTATTGAGAAAGGCTCAGTCTGTATTGTCGGTTTTAAAAGGTCTCTGCATAAAAATATGTGAAACAAAGGAAAATGAACGGCCTAATTTACTAGAAATTCAAATCAATTTACGTAAAATAAACATAACCGACATGAACCAACGACAACCATTAATCTAAAGACTACTTGCTTGGCACAGTCACACAACTAATGTGGATGGCGTACACATAAAAAAAAAGATGTGGTATGATTGCCAATGAGAAAACTCTCCGCAAGAGACAAAATGACACAGAAAACAAACAACTATAGGTCACCGTACGTCCTCCAATATTGAGCAAAGCTCATACCGCATAGTCAGCTATAAAAGGCCCGAATTGACATGAAGTTAGCACTCACCCCTAACCTAACTTCAAGGTTGTTTGTTTAATTATCCGTCATAGATCAATTTACCAAAAAAATAATCAGAAATACTGACAGACCGTAGAAGAAAAAAGTAGACTCACGTGTTTCATCCACTTCTTTACATTCAGGTGTGTCAGATTATATAGTGTCCGTTACGGAGAGTCTTATAAAAATATAATAGTGGTAATATTAAAACATTCAAATGCTTAAATGTTACTGACCAAGATTTGAAATGTATCTTTCATCAATATGTCTTTCTCTGCAAGTTGTCTCTGGATTGTTTTTTTGAAGATAATTGGTTTTTTCAAACTTATGAAAAAATGAAGGTTTTTTTCTACTCTAAAATTTTGTAAATAATAGTAAAAAGAAAGGAAATTTAAAAAAAAATTAAAAAAATTGAATAGTTTAAAATATGGTTTAATTTTCTTTTTTAAATCTCGTTCACTGACCAGGTGACGTAGACAAAGTTAGATTTTGTGTTGCTAATCAATAGTTTGAATAGTCAATTTTATCTTTAGATGTATCTCATTATATAAAGCAACATACCTAGTTCTCGTCATATTTCCAATTGTGTGTTTCGCTTTGTCTTTTTTTTTGTAATCATAATATCTAAAAGTAACTGAGATTTCTATGTACCGAGATGGTGAGTATTTTATTTTTATTTTAGCCAAAACAATGTGTTTTTTTTATCTGAAAGAAATGACGATTACTTTTCAAAACATCTAAAAAGGATCTGATTGCTTCATTCTTTCAAAAGTATAGGAATGTACGTTACCTATTTGAGCTTGAACATGATAGTAAATTAAATGAAATGAATAATGACTTAAAAAAGAAAATGTTAAAATGAATTCTAAATTTCTCCTAGTGACCTTATATGGAAGAAATATATATATAGATATATTAATAGTTACAGTAATTTACTGACCCCATATATATCGTGTTAGGTCACCAGCACACCGTGTAACGAATTTATCTTACCGACTATTTTCACATGTTAGACTAGCGGCCGATCAAAGTGAGCAAGTCTTCAATACTTAGTTTTAACATTTTCGAGAACCTACTTTCATTCGTCTTTTCAAAACAAAACAGTTCTTCTCACAGTCTTTTGATAATTAAAGTTTTGAATACATGTCCCGCTTGGTGAAAGTTAGAATGCAAAAAAAACAATCAATACAAAATCAACAATGACTGTTTTCAAATGTGATAACTGTTGTTCGTAGATTTATCGTTTATCGTATCGGTCATAAACACAAACACATAACTTCAGAAATGAAGTCCAGGTCAGTTGAACCCGGTGTGACGGACATATATACATACAAGAAGTAAAATAACAAATTTACAAAAGTCCAAGGACAATGCTAAACGGAAATCCCGAAGTAAATATCAAAATCAAAGACTCAAACATATCAAACGCACGGATAATAGCTATCATATTTCCTGATATGGTACATGCATTTTCTTGTGTAGACAATGGTGGATTAAACCTAGTTTTATAGTAAGCTTATCCCACTTGTATGCCAGTCGCATAAAATTCTATGATATTGGCAGCATTGTGAGAACAAAACATACAGGCGTTAAGAGGTAAACATGTCAAAAATAGACCATTGTGTGTTATTCGTGGAGTAAATACGGAACATTCATCAACAAGGTCTTGGTATATTCCAATGGCCTTTTTGAAAAAGGACGAGACGTTCTTTGACTAACTGCACAGACAATGTTGATGTTTTACAAAGTCTGAGTAGCAGCTGGCAGCTCATGAATACTGAACGAGTTTGGAAATGTTTATCCCTTATGCAGGTGAAATTGTTATATATTTCTACTTAGGAGGAGAAAATTAATAGTTTCATAACTGAAAATCTTCTTGTATGTCAAGCACTTCAAGCACTTCAGAAGAAAGGAAAACAAAATTAAAACAGCGGTATACTACTGTTTCGGTCATTTTTCAGTACTAAAAATTTCAGTCATTTTTCAGTACAGAAAATTTCAGTCATTTTTCAGTATTAAAAATTTCAGTCATTTTTAAGTACTGAAAATTTCAGTCATTTTTCAGTACTGAAAATTTTAGTCATTTTCAGTACTTTTAACTTTTTGTCATCTTTAAATACTTCTACACATACAATATAAGGTCAATGTCAGAAAAATATAAAATGTTTTTATACTGCAACTAGTTGTGTTTGTTTCATATAAAATATAGAAACAAAGCTATATTGTGTACGATGTCAATTTCATCATGGCACACTTTCTCCACAATCATGGGGTTCATTCAGGGATGAAAATAAGTTTGACATTTGTGTTACGATTTGAATAGCTATCAATTTATTAATTTAAGTTGCAGTATAAAAACAATATTAGGTCAATGTCAGAAAAATATAAACTTTTTTGTACTCGGCGCAAAACTGGGGTCGTATAAAGTTGCACCCTGCTGAGCATCTGGTTGTATTAGGTCTTGAATTCAGTACTGAAAAATGACTGAAATTTACAGTACTTAAAAATGCCTAAAATTTTTCGTACAAAAAAATGACTAAATTTTTCAGTACTGAAAAATGACTGAAATATACAGTACTGACTGAAAAATGACTAAAATTTTCAGTACTGAAAAATGACTAAAATTTTCAGTACTGAAAAATGACTGAAATATACAGTACTGAAAAATGACCAAAACAGTAGTATACCGCTGTTTTAATTTTGTATCCTTTCTTCTGAAGTGCTTGAAGTGCTTGAACATTGTCTATTTTATTGTCATATGTCCATCATTGATGCCAAAAACCTTCTTGTACTATTGTTGGAAACTATAAATGATTAACCTAACATAATTTTACAGTCTATGATATCATTTTCAAAAAGTAACGAATAATGATATCATAAATATACAGTTGATAAAGAAATATATAGATTTGCATCTTGAGGTCTTCTTTATCTTGTTCCTTGTTATAAATTGTCAATTTTGTATTGTCAAGGTTTCATTAGAAATTTGAAAACAATTTTAAAAATTAAGGTTTCAACTTATTCATGCAAGCTTTATTTGCAGGGGATTTTGGCTATGTCCGTTTTGGTCATATAGCTCTTACCGTCCCGAATCAGTGACTTTCAAATGTTTAGGCTTGGTGTACTTGATGAAGAAAAGGGCCACCAACGCATATAGTTTATAAAATACAATTTTCATTTTCATGTTACTCGAGAGAAAAGGCGTGTCCATAAGTCCATTTGTGTGTTAAAACGAATTCAGATTTGTGGTTCGATTTCATCAAATAAAAACTTATTTTGATTTTTGGAACACAAAAGAAAGATGCTAAGTTAAACATAATTTTTTTTACAACATATTGTGTTCATCATTATTATTTTATTCCTTAAATGTTAAGGATATTTCACTGCATGATAACGACAATTCATTGCTTTGACTTCTCAGTGACATTTATCTATCTCCCGTTAAATCCATAAAAGATAACTGGTCATGAATAACAGTTCCCTGATGATATAGGCATTTAATAACTTAAACTCTCAACAAAACGTATTTCCATTTAATACTAACTATTCAAAATGATGCATTTTCTTTAAATATTTTTTTTTAACATATAACATCATTTAATAGCAATCATTAACAACAACATAATAAATATACATGTTACCTCTTATCACTTTGACTAGAGAATTATATGAGGTAGTTACATTGATATGTCAGAATATTTTATGAATGCATTGTTTGTCTACCAATTGGTTTTGGGTCTCTTACACAGCTACAACCAACCGATATCGGCTCGACTATTGTTGAATAGTCATAAATCCCATTTAAACATCCGATTCTTCTGAAAACATTAATATAAGTGTATATTTTCTGACAAGTTCTCCCAGATCTTTGACCGATGCAATTAGCACAAATGCATTCAACATCATACATGAGGTTTGGCAATCTGTTTTCATCAATATTTTTTCTGTAGTACCACGGACAAGTACTGCCAACGGAGATCGGCTCGTGAGCTAATTCCACATGAAACACACGTCTCCGGTAATCTATGCATTCTCCAAGCTTGAATTCTGTTTCGTATGTAATGTTAATCAAATGTTCTGGTACTTTATATAATGTTCCATATCCATGAAGGATGTATGAGTCACGTGGTAATATCAATGTGCTTGTTGCTATATTACTTGAGGTGAAACGGAGCTGAGGTAAGTTGACTGGTTCCGGGTCTCTACATGATGTGGTTAAATAGGCCGTTTGAATCATCAACAACAATACAACCTGTAATGAATATGTATAGCATTATATAAATGTAGCACATATCGTCGTCTTTTTAGCTTGCTTTTGTAAATAGGGAAGAAGATGTTATCGGCAGTTATTTATCTGTCTGTTTTAATTCATTCACATCTTTTTAGTTCACAATTCACCCTAGAGTAGTCCTCAATTTAATAGAGTGGATGTAATTGATAAGGATGTGACTTATGAATCATACACTCATCTTTAACCAATACAATTTTGAAACAGACATGAGCATCGTTAATAATAGAGATGAAAACTTGCTGATTTAAAAAAAAATCAACGTCAATTATTTAATTTATTCTATTAAAAAATGGGTACCACAAAACCCAAATATTTGAAAGCCAGGAATGCATTATAACCGAAACAGTTGAGGAGCAATATGTTGTTACTAGTCTTGATGGGGAATATTCACCAAAATCCTAGCTGAAGAATAACATACTGTAATAGAGATTTAAATCTAAGTAAACAACTGGCTCAACCCAATACTATTTGTTGGCTATAAAAGACCCCGACATGAAAAATGTTAAAAAAACAAATATCAATATTACAACCTCGGAAAAACAAATTGATAAAAGACAGACGTTTCATCCATGTAATAACAAGCAGATATGTTTTTTTTTATATACCACATTGTATTGAATTCTTTCTGATGGTTCAATAAATAAAATTAGTAGTGATATTCAATCAGTTATTCATATTGTTAAAATTTTACTAACCAAAACTTGATATATGATATTTTTCTTCATTGTTGGCAATATATCTTCCTTTGTAAATTGTTTCTCGATAGCTTTTTGAAGATGAATGCATATATTTTCATTTTATATGAAAAATGGAACTTTTTTTCTATTTTTAAGTACAGATAGTTCCTGTATGGGTCATTTTCAAAAAATGTCGAATTTTGAAATTGAAAAATTTATTAAAAGTTACTTATTCAAACAACCCTCTACATAAGCAAATCAAAACAAACAGTACTTTAAGAACAACATATTAAAGATGCAATCTTAATGATGTCATACAAGAATATCTAGAAACATATTTTGGTCGGTGGTACAATATTTTGTCTATCCTGTTACTATTTTCAAAAGAAATTTTGGGTTATTAAGAAAAGGTTTAGATAAAATGTTAAGCTTGTTTTACGTTACCAATTAGATGGTTTTCAAGAGAATAAACTTCTATATATATTCATTCTGTAAAATAATAGATTATTTGCCAATTTTCTAGGTTGTACTGAAAAATGGCTCTAAAAGTTGGTTTTCAAAGGTTGTAAAAATTACCACCAGTAATGCAAGTCTAAGATAGCAATTTATATTGTTCGGCCTTTTTCACCCTTTCAAATAAACCCAACATCAAGTAAATCCCTCATAAGTTAATTTACTTTTCTCTTTATTTCTTTGGTAACAGGAATGTACGTTTCTGATATATCACTATATAAAAGTCTATCCTGTTACCTTTTTGTCTATCCTGTTACCGATATCAGTATTGCACCTGCAAATGGTTAATTGGGAAGATTAAGACGTTATAACCTTAAGATGTGTTCAAACAATGAAATATTTCATTCGTTTTCCACCTACGTGCTAAGATAAAAAATTTAACGACGTTTTTGTCTATAATTGTCTATCCTGTTACTGTAACCATAGCAACCATAGTAACAGGATAGACAAAACAGGATAGACAAATTTCTTCGTTTTTGATTGCTGTTGTGAAATAACTACTCCCTTTGGTGAAGTGATTATGGTTTTCTATTGTGAATTTGGTTTCCAACACGTTATTGCACTTTTTACAACCATACTGTTAGTGTAATTAATCAAAATGGTTGGTAACAGCATAGACATAAAAAAAAGTACGCTCTATTTTTTTCACTAAATGTCTTGAAATTTCTTTTCTCTGCACTGTCGTTCAAGAAACGGGGCGTTTTAAATGTAAAGATTACTTTGCATTTTTGAAATTAACACTGACTGATTCAACATTCATAGGGAGAATAATTTAACGACTGATTTAAGTAGCGGTAACAGGATAGACATGAACCTCCTGTACGCTGATCGAATTTAGTTTGTAGATAATCTGTTACATACAATGATAAAGAAGCTACGATTTTTCGTTAGAATTATAATTAACGGTCTTAAAAAGTCCCTTTTGCAGATATCAAGGCGATCAGAAAATCGGAAAAAAATCATTTGAAATGTGTTTTTCTGACAATTTACGCACACAAATACCCCCAAAATCGGACTTAAATGCAGTTTAATCTTATCAAAATAGATATAAGGTGTGTTAATTATTAATGTTCTGAATCACAAATACGACAAGCTTTCAATTAAACCATTACAACTGAAATTTCCATTAGAAATACAAATTTTAGCATGGGTGTACTGAAAATTCGACATTTTTTGAAAATGACCCGTATATTGAATTGTTCTCATTATCAACAAAAATTACTCATGGAAATTTGTGAGAGAAACAATCTTTACAAGTATAGGTACACGTATGACTTAACTTTGTGGATTAAATCTCTATCACTGACATTCATTACTTTTTTGCTGCTAATGAATAGTGTGGATTTGCTTTTTTTGTCTTTAGATGACATCATGTATCCCATTACGGAAAGCAACATATTTCCGATTTTGTTTTGTTTTGTCTGTTTTGAAATCGTGAGATCAAAACTATATGTAAAGATGAGCAGTAAATTTGATATGAGCAAAAACAAATTATCTATTTGAAAAGACGATCATTTGTCAAAGCTTCAAAATAGGATCAGCTTTTTATACAGAAACTTTATTTTTCAAAAAGATTTTCTAAGGGATGGTACGGTACCTTGTTAAGCCATGTTATGATAATCAATTTAATGAAAGGAGTGATGTATGAAAAAAGAAAATGTTATTTGAAAAATGCAGAATACAAATTTTTCTTATATATATAGCGATTTTTCCTCGTGACTTTTTGAACAAGAAACACATTTCAGGGTTCTAGCATATGTTTAAAACTTTCAACGTCAGTTAATGTACATATAAATAGCCATTTTTTCATCTTCTTAGTTTCGAATATTGCTTACAGTTTTTAGTGAATTATAGTTGTAAATATATATTTTTCCCGCATAAGCAAAACATTAATGTAAAATAAAACAAAAGACTACACTGAAAAGCAAAGCCAACAAGCAACAAGAACTCCGCCAAAATTCGTTGAATAGCTTCCCCGAAAGCAGCAACTGTCTATCAAGGAAGTGTAAGCTTTGTTATATCATAACCACTGGTAGACAAACTTTAGATACAGGATGTTAATTAATAGGAACCTTATCTAATTAGGTCACTGGGATTTCATATTATTAAGAATTAATCAAAAACTTTGAATAACAAAATGGATAATAAGTTCCTCATCGTTCAATAAACCTCTTTGTGTATTTCATAATACGAAGAATTTTCTACCCCATGGATTAGATAAGGCTTGCTCAATTGTATTTGACAAAGCAATTCTTACTTTTTGTCCTTTTTAACTTTTTTGATTCGACCAGTACTTATGAGTCTTATGAAGACTACACACTCGTCTGGCACAAAATGTTCCAAACTGAAATTAAGATATACAGAGTTTTTTTTTGTACAAAAAGGGTTTAATTAAACTAAGGGTTTTCTTAACATATCACTTTGAGAAAACGTTACTTTGAGAACTACAAGTGTTCCGGGTATGTTTTTATGATAGATATAAGAAGATGTGGTATATGAGTGGCAATGAGACAAATATCCATTGTAGTCACAATTAATAAAAGTAAACCATTATAGGTCAAGATACGGCCTTCAACACGGAGCCTTGGCGCACGCCATCTATAAAGAGTCACAAAAGATTAGCGTAAAATCATTCAAACAGGGGAACCAACGGTCTAATCAAAATAAAAACGAGAAACGAGAAACATTTTGAACCACACCAACAAACGACAACCACTGACCAACATGTTCCTGACCAAGGACAGATGCAAACAAATGCAGCGGGTTTACACGTTTTAATAGCACCAAACTTCTCCAAACCTGAAACAATAGTGTAACATCACAATACAGAAAGATGCAAAAGAATAAAAGAAGACAACCATAACCTTGGATAAAATGCCGATAAAGAAAAACACTTACACAGGTAGAGAAAAATAATTTTTAAGTAAAGAATACGATGAAGTACGGAAATTTAAATTACAAAATGAATAATTTTGTTGTTCATAGTAAGTAAACAGAATTGAAAATTTGTCGTTGCACCAAAATTTGAAAGCCCAAAAATATGAAATGGCTCATTGGAAATCATACCACATTTTCTTTTTTTTATATATTAGACCCTGTAGATAATAAAATAAGACATAAGATGATAGAATAGTCAAACCCTATATATGAGCTTGTGTTTAACAATAGAAGACGTTTTTGTCATTAAATAAAAAAGCGAGGCGAAATTTATCAAAGTAACGATGCCTAGGCAAAAAAAAAAAAAAAAAAAAAAAAAAAAAAAAAAAAAAAAAAAAAAAAAAACGAAAAACGACGAAAAGACAAATGACAGCACACAAAACACATCATAGAAAACTTAAGACTTTGCGACCCAATCCTATTGAACACCAAGGTGATCTCATGTAATCGAGAAGAGTAAGCAGATTCAACAAATCAACATTAAGGTTATGATGATGAGAAGATTTTCCATTGATTAACCGGTTTTACATACTACTTATATAAGTTTCAAAAGAAGGGCAAAAGATGTATTGTCATGTATTTGACCAAAAAATTGTATAAACAGTGCCATCATTTTATTCTATATTTTTATCTTGTTCCCATAGTAAAATTGAACACGTTTCTATTGTTGTTATTAAAATTGTCATTTTAATGTGAATCACCGATGAAATATTTATAACAGGGGTTTTCGTCGTTCCTGTTATATTGAGAATTCGGGGGGGGGGGGGGGGGGGGGGGGGGCGGAGAGGGCGGGGGGAGTCACTGGCTAAAGTCAACAAAACTAAGTTCAGCTTTACGATGGTTTTATACAACTTCTTCAATAGTGCACAGCAAGTATACAATATGAGTTTAACAGTCAATATTCCGAAAAGATACAACAAATGGCAATTTCAATAAATGTTCTATACTAAATACAATGAATATCACTGTAAATGCACGGCGTCCGTACAGCTTGACCGCTGGTATGACCATTTTACATAGAAACAATATAAAGTGAATTACGTTATCTAACTTAATCATAATTACATGTAATAATGAAATGTGTCACGCAATGCTAAAAACGAATAATATAAATTAAAAACATATATACGATAACAAGAAATAGATCATGCTAGGATTAAAATGGATTAACTTCTTAACGTGTAGGCGAACAATTTTGAGAACAATAGTCGATTGCTTTTAAATAAAGTTTGAATTTTTACAAAATAAAACAAAAAGGAAAATATCGCTGTCACATAAGGTTGTTAATAAAGACATACGTAATCTATATTTCTACGTATTTCCATCCAAGTACAACATCCGAGTCTTGAATAATCCACATCAGGTAATCTGCTAAAGAAGTCATATAACTGAATATAGATACCAGTTTAGCGAAAAAGTATAAATACTAAAATAATTTTAGTTAAAATCATTTGTTGTGTGATGTTTTCCGAAGAAATTATTACATCAAGGTCCAACAACTTTCATATATATCATTAAATTTACTCTTACAAATAAATACATATCTTTATAATTTTGTATTGAAGGAAGATAAAAAAATCTGCTGTATTGAAAATTAGGTCAGCAAAGAATCTTCTATCTCATCATCATTCATAACTTTTTGTGACGTGAGGTTTATATATTGAAAAAGTTCAGTGACCATAATGTCGTGTTCGGGCTTATATTACGGGAAACGTTGGTCTTTTGTTTCAAATACTTCAACATTTCCTGTTCATTGCAATTGATAAATACGTACTTTATTCTTTTTTTTTCTTCAATTCAGACGATCAGTTAATTATTACACAATGAAAAGCAGATTTTGTATACCTATTGTCAATGATATAATTGGGAACAGAATGTTAATGGCGTCGTCAGTTTGTTTTCAACTCATGTAATTGATGTCCATTTAGTATCTTTAGCTGCTCTATTTTTAATCGAATTATTGTTATAGACGGATATTATCTCCAATATCTCAAAAAAAAATTTAAACAGGCCATTCCAATCAAAAGTAAGATCACAAAAATACTGAACTTTGAGGAAAATCAATTCGGAAAGTCACATGGCAAAATCAAATAACAAAACGCATAAAAAACGAATGGACAAGAACTGTCATATTCCTGACTTGGTACAGGCATTTTCAAATGTAGAAAATGGTGGATTAAACCTGATTTTATAGCACTAACCCTCTCACTTTGATGACAGTCTCGTCAAATTCCGTTATATTTACATTGATGCGTAAACTAAACAGACACAATGAATAAAATAGTCAAAATATGGGTACAGCAGTCATCATCGTATAACAATTTTAAAAGGGACAATTTAACAGAACACAAAAGCATCTATCTACAAACACATTCATTGATTTGTGTCTGACGTCAGAAAATATTGTTGTATACACTCCTGGTCTACTTTGATTTGGTTTTATCAGCTCTTCAACCTTTGTAATAGATACATGTTGATCTGCTTACCATTCCGGAGCACCTAAGACTACCCCAGTTTTGGTGTGTTGCTTAGTCTTTATTTATCAATGTTGTGTTTTGTGTACCTTTGTTGATCTTTTTATTTTTTAGCCATGGCTTTTTTCAGTTTAATATTTACTTATGAGTTTGAATGTCCCTCTGATATCTTTCGCCCCTCTTTCATAAAGATATTGTTTTATCGGAATTGACTATGTTAAATGGTTAAAAAGATTCATATATAAAGGAATGTATTTATCTTCCACATACGTGCCTCCGATTCCTTGTTCATGTTTTGATACACTTCTGATCTACTTTGTTTTGGTTTTATCAGCTCTTTTAACCTTTGAATTAGGTTTTTGATATTTAAATATTTTGGCCACGAGTATCGATGAAGATATGTTATTTGTGGATATGTCCATCTGGTGCAGTAAACGTAGTATCATTAATATATATATATATATTTATTAGGCCTTTTTATTTAGATTTCTTTCATTTTACAATTTTTTAATATGAGTTTACTCCAGGAAATGTATTCTAGGTAAAATAAAAGGAGTGTCAATTTCTTGATAACATAATGAAAATTAAATTTATTTTTCAATAAATTGATATTGCTGTCTCATGTTAGAATTTCTCAGTAAAATTCTTTCAACATTTTCGTTTTTGTAAAATTCTTGTTTCCTTCACTATATTATATAGGCTGAATTATTATCCGATATACTGTTTTTTATGGTATTCATTTGCGTCCCGTCATTGCTCTTTGATAATTTTTATATTCTTGTCTTTCATTTTTGCTTATATGCCGTCTATGTGCATATGGCTTTTTGTGTTTCTTTTTAAACTATGAAGTGGCTCTGTACTTATACATCCCGTCATTGTGTTATTTGTTCTATGATATTTTTAGTAATGTTATCTTTCATTTTTGCTATAATTATGCATTGTCTATAATCCTTTTTGTGTTTTCGTTATTACAAATGACGTGGCTCTGTACTTATATATCCTGTCATTGCGTTATTTTGCCATGGTAAATATTTGTTTACATATTTAATTAGTTTACAGATATTAAGATAATTGCACAATATTGACTGCTGTACTCCTATTTTTGACATTTTTGCCTATTATATCCATTTATTCTGTTAACACATCATTGTCAAAATAATCGATTTTTATGACACTGTCATCCAAGTGAGAGGTTTAGCCAGCTATAAAACCAGGTTTAATCCAGCATTCTCTACGTAAAAAATGCCTATACCAAGTCGGGTAAATAACAGTTGCCGTCCATTCGTTTGATGTGATGTTTTTGAGCTTTTGATATTGCCACTTGATTAGGGACTTTCCGTTTTGAATTTTCCTCAGAGTTCAGTATTTTTGAGATTTTACTTCTTAAACTGATCTTATATAATTTGGAATATCTCCTTGTGGTTATAAAGTCGTGTACACATGTCGTTTATATTGTCCTTATCAGCTTTATTTTGGTGGGTAGTACAGAACCAATCTCGAGGAACCAATAAATATATTGGTATTGTTAGTAATATTTCAATTCTTCCGTGTAACCATCTTTAAGTTAACATATGTTGTTTAAGCTGTATAAAACTGCTTTGTTTCAGGAAGGGTGTTGTAAAAGTGTAAAACAGTATTCACGTTTTTCGTTCCTGAATAAACTAAAACTCGGTTTTCACCAAAAACACCAGCTGATTAATTAGAGGAAATAGACATACAGTGTATAAACAAACTGTAGATTGCCCATACCAAATAAGGAATGACTGTTGTTTCCCATTCGTTTGATGTGTTTGAGCTTTCGATTTTGCCATTTCTTTTTCAAATATTCTTAAAGAGTTCGGTATTTTTGTTATTTTACTTTTTGCATGACTAAACTAAATACTAGTACAATAGATGACATGGATAAGGTAAGGGTAAACAGACATTTCATGAATCAATTTCTTACTAAAACACCATTAACAAAAACCTCTATTGAGACCTCAAGATTGGTTGCTTGATCAATTCAGATTTTATTTTAGATTTTATTCAGTGACAACAGTGACATAATTTTTCACATATTCTGGACATGAAAAATTTACCAGGAATAAAAGGGCGTTTAAATAGTGCTTGCAATCGTTCCTTATAAAAAGATCTAATGTTAAGAGTTCACAGATATACTGATAAAGGTACGGTCTTAACAAGAACACTCCTTTCAATGACAATCTTAATTGTCCAGAAGGCAGATATATGTAGTGCAATGCTTGCCTTTTTCAATACTCTATCAATCCTAAGGATTAGGCTTAATGAACAGAAAAACACAGTTCTAACAAAAATTTATTAACAAAGAATAAAAGATCTAAAATTATGATTTAGTGCACAAAGTAAAAGGTAATATATAAACAACTTCTGATATCACATAACAGGTATACAGTATGTAACATTACAGGAAAGTTATAAGAACTCATAGATCATATAAGTAAAAACATATCATGATACCTTTATAGTTTCTTGAAATATCCAATATGTCAATGTCTTACTGTAAGTACTGTTTGATGTTAGTTTGTATTGTCGATGCCACTGCTGGTTACTGTCCCCCCAAGGGTACCAATAGCCAAGTAGTTTCTATGGTAGAGGCCTCTGCTGGTAAATGTCCCTCACGGGTATCACCAGTCCAATAGTCAACACTTTTATGTAGATTTGAAATAGTTTACCGTTTATACAGTTGAATTATACAAAACACTTAAGGTTTTCTATCCCCATGAATGGATTACCTTAGTCGTATTAGACACAACTTTTTAAAATTCTCTGTTACAAATGTATTTCAACTTTGTATTTTAATTGGTCTACCTACTGTTTTCATATAGAGCCACTGATTGGTCTATAAGATAATAAGAAAACTTTATTTTAATTTACAAATAAGCAACACAAGCTCTAAAGAGCTTTTGACCGAATATAAAAACATATAAATAACATAAAAAGAGTGCATTTTGACATACAAAAACAACCGGTAATACAAAGTTGAAATCTCACATACACAGCAATAAAAATAAGCAACAAATTTTCGAATGAAGTAAAAACATGCTAGACCAGAGCAACCAAAAGTAACATGAATAATAAACAGCTCAAGAATTATCTGCAAGCAGAACAGTGACATTCCAAACCGTTCCAGGACTGAACAAGACTTTTAAAATGTGAAAAAGTATTTTCAGTCCTGAAATGATTTGGAAGGCTGTTCCATAAAGTAGCAGCAGCAAATTTGAACGATTTTTTACCATAACAGGTTGACTTTACCTGTGGAATTTCAAGAATATTTACATACCTGAAAAAAATATTTAGATTTTTTGACATTTACCAAATTTTGTAAGCAGGCAGGAGCTATATTGTTTATCATTTTAAAAGTTTCTAGAGCCATTGTTCTTATCCGTCTGATCTGTAAGAAGGGCACCTTAGCTTTAAGTAAGAGGTCCTTGTAGGAGCTGGTAAAATCCTTGTATACAAAACGGAGTGCTCTTTCCTGCACCTTTTCTAGTTTTTTGTAATTTTTCTCAGTGCAAAAATGCCATGCCAAAGGGCAAAAATTAAAATTACTTAGAATAAAAGTACGAAATATAGTAAGTTTACAAAGTCTATCCAAAACTGAGCCTAAACGTTTTAAACATTTAATTGCTGTGATGCCTTCCTACAGATTGAGTTGATATGAACATTGAAATTTAGCTGGTAGTCTATTTCAATGCCTAATAATTTTACTATTTTTTTCACATGTAAGGTTCGAATTTTGAATATGTATAGATGTGTTCTTTTCAAAGGTCTTTTTGCCAACAGCCAAAAGTTGAAATTTGTCAGGATTTGCTTGCATTTAGATTGCTGATAGATTTCGTATGTTTAGTAAACTTCAATAAATTATCATTTGACAAACATAGTTATTAGTGACAAGATTGCAAATAATATTTCTATTAAATTTTTAGTTATAAGTTCAAAGCTCATATTTTGGAAATACATTTTAAAAATGGGTCAGGATCTACTGGGGACGGAATGACTTGGGACCAATCAACTTGGGACGGAATGACTTTGGACAGATCAACTTGGGACGGATCAACTTAGGACGGATTGACTTGGGACAGATCATCTTGGGACAGAATGACTTGGGACAGATCAACTTGGGATGGAATGACTTGGGACGGATCAACTTGGGATGGAATGACTTTGGACAGATCAACTTGGGATGGAATAACTTGGGACAGATCAACTTGGGACGGAATGACTTGGGACAGATCAACTTGGGGCCAAATCAACATGAAAACATCAGGTATATAATTCAAAATATTAAAATATTCATGCCTTTGTTAATAGAATAATAGGGCTATCATGTGTCCTTTCTAAATCAATTCTTTATTTATTGCACATAAGTAAAAAAAATATCTATATAAACAAAAGAAAGTAATAAGATTGTTATTAGTTAACATGTAAAGATAAAGTGATATATAAAAAAATGTGATTACAAATAATTTATTAATAAGTGTTATAGATTGTTGTAATAAATAACCATATACAAAATATCAAATAAGTGTAAAAAATATATAAATAAATAGTTATCACAGTGATTAAAAAAATAACAAGTTAACAATAAATGCAATATTAAACATTATTATCTACTGTTATGAAAATCAAATTGAGCATAGAAACAATATATATGAAACTACTGATAGAATAAATCTACAAATATACAACAAGGAACTAAAGTTCTATGGATGTTCCCATGTATGGCTCATTTATCAATCAAGTGAGATTTTTATACCAAAAAAGCTATTAATCTAAACATAGCTTCTTTGACCATGCTAGTAATTAAAAAGTGAGATTTTTTAGAACACTCAACATTGCACCTATCAGTCTAGATATTGCTTCTGTGTGTTCAGCTGTCAATGATGAAGTACGATAGCCATAACAGTAGAGGCAAGAATTATTGATTCTGAGCTATGCATTGCTGAAATAACATTTTGTAAGATTTTTTTATATTTACAGTTGAAGCATTCTAATTAATAAATTAACACAAGAAACAATTCATAGTGATACGCCTGCTTCCTCTGTCTTTAAATATACAACAATGATAAGCATTATCCTGATCGTATCTTAGGCTTTTATCTTTTGCACAAAACATATCTACTGTAGCATTTGTAAAAGAAACAAACATTTTCAAATCACTGGAGAATAACAGTAGCAAATACAAACTTGTAATCTCTAGGTATAAATTATACAAGTACCAAAATTCTTGGAGGATCATATAATTACTGGTGAGCATTGTTTTTTTAAGTAGTTCAAGATTCGATTTTTGAAAAGATTATGAATGCAAGATGAGCAACTAAGTATACAAATAAATATAAACATCTAACAATTACCCTGAAATATTACTCTTCTTAAACATTACAGAAAACCAACAAAGAAAACATAAAAACATATTATTGCTTCATTTTATAGCTGATATGTTGGTATTGTTATCCAGATTTATATCACGAAGTTTCCACTGAAATGTCATTTATTTTACATAACAGAGCATGTACTGGAGCCTTTGACGTCTGCCTGTTTCAGTCCATTTCTGTTTACAGTAGATGCAGGAGCAGGCCTTTGTACTGATGTCTGATTCTGTTCATTTCTGTTTACAGTAGATGCAGGAGCAGGCCTTTGTACTGATGTCTGTTTCTGTTCATTTCCATTGGTTCTTGATGCTGGAGAAGTCTTCTGAGGTGATGACTGATTCTGATTCTTATTCTCTGGTTTTTCTGAAAAAATGAAACATTACACAATTAGAAAACATAAAATGCAGTCTTTAGGATGTTTACAACTCTGTTTGCTTAAAAACGCTTTTATATATCTCTTATAATTATTAAGATATAAGACAAAAATACAAAATATTGGTAAAAACCATCATCAAAGAGCAATTACTATGATAAGTAGTTGACTGACAAATTTGACTATGCAGACTGTTGCATTTTAAAGTTTCTCTCTACAGTATACATTGCAGCTTTCAAGATAATATGCAAAAATGAAAAAAAAAATGATAAACTTTGTCATTTAAGGGCAATAACTCCTATAAGAAGTCCTCTGAAAGTTTTGACATTTATGGACAATTGGTAGAGCTTAATATTCTGAAAATTTCTGCCCCTGTCAGATTTTCTCTTTTTACAAAATTTTCAAAATAATAGACAAAACTTGCATTTTACTCCCTATGTTCTATTTTGCCATGACTGCCATGTTGGTTTGCAGGCTTGATCATCAGACCCATTTTAAAGTAAGATACCAATAAAATGTTTCGATGAGCGCAGCCTGATACTACAGAAGAGGTTGAATCCTGAACAGTTGGGCCAAATTTGAACACAATATTCAAGCTTGATACTGTCTAAATTAGGATGTTATCAAATTTTTTACATAATAAAGGTTTCTGACACAAAACAAATATCAAAATCTTACAAATCTATTGCGCAATACTGTGCAATAGAAGATTTCTTCTTGCAACTTTATAAAAATTTTGAAAAAAAATTGGAACTCCCAAAAACTTTTTGACCCCCCCTTTTGGAGCAATTACCCCCACACTTGATCCCTGCCTTTCCTTTGTAGTATGAAACTTGTAGTATAATTTCAGAGAGATCCATACACTCAAACACAAGTTATTATCTGGAAACTAGATATATGCTCGTTTTTGGACCTTTTTTTGGACCCTCATTCCTGCATGAATGGGGCAATAGCCCCAAACTCAATCCCAGCCTTCCTTTTGTGAAATGGAACCTTGTGGTATAATGTCAGATAGAGCCATACTCTTACATACAAGCTATTGTCCAGAAACTACAAAAAAGCTTGTTTTTGGTCCCTTTTTCCTAAACTGTTGGCACCATAACCCCCAAAATCTTTCCAAACCTTCTACTTGTAGTATTAAACATTGTGGAACAATTTCAGAGCAATTGAAATACTTATACATAAGTAATTATCCTGAAATTAGAAAAATGCCCCTTTTGGGTCCCTAATTCCTAAATGGTTGGGACCATTATCCCCAATATCAATCCCAACCTTCCTCTTGTGGTACTGAACCTTCTTATTAAATTTCAAAGACATCCATTCACGTTAACTAAAGTTATTGTCTGGAAATCAATGTGTCTTCTGACAACGTGGGCGACATCATACCATTATACGATCCAAAAAAAGTTTGGTTTAAATTTGGCTTAAAAATGTTAATGTAGATTTAAGACAAGTGTATCAAAACACTGACATGAGTGCTTGTCATGTAAAGACCCTTTTTGACGTTGCTGATCCCAACATACTCAGACTCTTTTCATTTAACAAACTTTTAGCTTTATATGTTTCTGATGATGGTAGATCAGACAAAGAAAGTTGGGTTTAGTATATATGTAGAATACCGTAAAAATATAAACGTCAGCTATAAAAAGCCCTTACTTGACAAAATAAGAATCAATGCAAACAAGAAAACAACTTAAACTATAAAGTTTGTATTAATTAATAATACCTTTTCCCTTACCTTTAGGTTTCTCAGCATTAATCTTTTCAGGCTCTTTCTTTCTCTCTTCAACCTTTGGTAAGCTCTCTTTCTTAGCTTCCTTGAGAGCACTGTCTTTTTTAACAAGTCTGGCTTTAGATTGTCTCCTGGCTAGTAAGAAGTCTTCATCTTTCCACTTAAGATAATCCTTGCTTGCTTTTAAGAAGTCTGATAGCATGATATCTTCATCATACAGGACTGTATACCCTGAGCTGTGCATACTGACAGTACCAGGTGGTAGAAGAGTTATACCAGTCCTATCATGGTGGGTGGTACACAACCAAGATATCTTCCCTGTCTGGAGGTAACATCTGTAATCATAATCATATTTTAACTCCTGAACTATAATGTAGATTTGTTTATTATTCATATTACATCATTTTTAAAGGATTTCATCAGAAGAGGGTCTCAGAACAGATGAACCACAATTTAAAAGATCAAAGTGTACAATTTTTTTCTTTATAGGATTGTATGTAAATTTTTGTCAAACCACGTAATCAAATATAAATGGACAAATGACAATTTGTACCAAATAAAATCTATGAATCTGACCCACAGCATAAAATTCTATAATATAAACTGAACAAGATTATCTGTGAGCTATTGTGTACTAATGATACACCCATTATATGTGTTTGAAATAGAGCAAAGATCAAGCATGCAGGTTTCTGCTAAAAAATCTGATTTGCAATTCCTGGGAAAAGGCAGTCTTTAAAGACTTATATTTATAAGAAAGATGAACTAACATATGGGGGACCCATACAGGTGGAAGGGAGAGAACATGGACAGGGGGGCATACAAGTGAAAGGGGTTGGGGGATGACATAGACAAATTTCCTTTTGATTCCACTGTTTATATTTTTGGGTCATTGACACAGGTATTCTTGACCTATAATCCTAGAAAATTTAAGCTTGCTATCTAAGCTCTTATAAGTTAAAACTTAAAATAATCCAATTTTACCTTTTTCATTCATATCAATTTTGAGACATGAGAGTCAACCACAATTTGTTTGGGAAATAAAAAAAATAAACATTTAAATGAAAACCCCACGATCTTCATCTCCTTTAAATATCAAATCACTCGTAACAGCTATCACATACAATATCTGAAGTATTACCTGTTAAGTTGGTTTATAAACTGTTCATAGTCATCAAATCACTCGTAACTGAGCTAGCACATAAAATATCTGAAGTATTACCTGTTAAGTTGGTTTATAAACTGTTCATAGTCATCATGTTCTGCTACAATTCTATGAATAGTCTTGTAGGCATCACTAAAGTTCTTAGTATCAATACCTTCCTATTGGAAAATACAGTAAAATTATAAGATTTATTTTGAGTTACCGTATAGCAGGTTATTTTCAAGGTTGTAAAATTTCGTGATTTTCAATGAATAAGGTATACCAAATATTTTGGCGGATTCAAAACTTTTATCTTTACCTACGCATGTACACTTGTAAATTGGTGTAATTTATTTTGGCGATCGTGAAAATAAGCAAAAATAACTTGTTATATAGTATCATATATGTAGCTTTATTATTAAAATATCCTTTTAAATGACATCCGATCCTATATCAAAATGCATTTATATTTGTGAATCTTACCTTATTAATGGTCAATTAT
This sequence comes from Mytilus galloprovincialis, assembly GCF_965363235.1. Classification (NCBI taxonomy): domain Eukaryota; kingdom Metazoa; phylum Mollusca; class Bivalvia; order Mytilida; family Mytilidae; genus Mytilus; species Mytilus galloprovincialis. Next base: position 37,621,674 of record NC_134845.1, on the reverse strand, counting down.
TAAATAAAATTAAATCAATTCATTTAAAAGTTGTATATAGGTATCGGTCATCCTTTCTTAAATATTTAAATTGTTGACTTTCAGCGAATGTTATATTAAAATGGGTATGTTTTTGAGGCAAAATACCTCGTGGTATCATCTGTGTCTTACTTTTCTTATAAAATCCATAAAAAGTTCTCCTTTCACGGAGGAACTCAAACAATTCATGGAGACAGAGCTTTGTTTCAGTATGGCATATATCCTGGCTAGGTATGGAGCTGTTTCCTTCAGTGTCTTCATGATTTCATCTTTCTTCAAATTAGTCAAACTCAAAGGATTCCCTACAAGATGCCAGCCCTGAAATGGAATACAGATATCATAACTGCAATAGCTATATTCTAAACAACTATAGATTGTATATAATGTGCAATATAAAAACAAGAGTGCACACACTGAAATGTGGTATGATTTCCATGACATCTCTCAAACAGAGACCAAATTATATAGAAGGTTAGCAACTTGAGGACCCTGTTATCCTCAACAATGAGCAAGGAAACAAATTCAAATGCTAATATTGAATTGAACCATTATAAATACAAACAATTGTAATATTTTATCAGAAAATCAAAAAAAATAATTTATCCCCCCTTGCATACTAATCAACATGTAAAAAAAAAAGTTTGAAGCCATCTTTTAGAGTGGAAATTTAAGGGGGCTCGCGGGTCTGAATAAATTTTTTTTCTTAATATAGGATTAAGATATATTTTTCTATAAATGAAATTTATCTTATACTTAATAGAAAAATGAAATTAAAAAATGGGGTCACTGTTCTTTTACACTCACAATCTGCCATCGAAAGAAGCATACACTTTTGTTAATGTCCTTTTTTTCTGTTGAACTAATAGGAGAAATAGAGGTAATATCGAAATAAAAACTACAGAAATCGCTTAAATTTTACTATTATTTAGTTTATGTACAGCTTATTCGAAAACAACAATAAAAAATACAGGTCACCGATGAGTTAAAAAAGATATTTCAATTTTAATGCAAAAAAAAAAAAATGGCATGGGAGATAATTTGGAGCTTTTTCAATGATATCTACATTTTAAAAGTTACCTGGGGCCAACACGAGTTGATTTTTTGGAAAGATTTTTGTACCATATGAAAAAGTAACAACTACTTAAGGTAATAAATAAAATTTGTAATGAAAAATAAATGTTTATTTTTTTTCTGAAAATTTTATACCCGCGAGCCTCCTTAAGTACAGCTTATTTGAAAATAATAATAAAAAATATAGGTCACCGATGATTTAAAAAAGATATTACAATTTAAATGCCAAAAAAAAATGGCATTTTTTAACCAAAGGGAGATAATTTGGAGCTTTTTCAATGATACATACATTTTAGCAGTCATCTGGGGCCAAAACGAATTGATATATTTGAATGATTTTTATACCATATGATAAAGTAACCACTAATACAGTAATGAATAAAATTTGTAATGAAAAAAAAAATTGTTTATTTTTTCTGAAATTTTTATACCCTCGAGTCTCCTTAAGAATGAAAATCCTTGCTATTTTCACAAGTTTTATAGTACAAAGCCAGTAATTACTGCACAAATCAGCAGAGCAGAACCAAGAGTAAACACAATCAAGAACTCATCATTGTAGACTCACATATATATTCTAACAAGAGTGCACACGCTGAAATGTCTCGCCTTCTTTACTAATCATGGATATTATGTTGATAGTCCCAAATATAAAGCTTTATTTCAACTGTCACATAAACTCAACATTAACCAAGAAAGCTAAACATTGACCAATGAACCATGAAAATGAGGTCAATGTCAGATGAACCATGTCAGGCAAACATGTACAGCTATCAATTCTTCCATACAACAAATATAGTTGACCTATTGCTTATAAATTAATTTAAAACAGACCAAAACACAAATACTAAACACTGTGCAATGAACCGTGAAAATGAGGTCAAGGTCAAATAAAACCTGTGCGACTGATATATAGATTATAGAATATTTCCATACACCAAATACAGTTGACCGATTGCATATAGCAGTGTTCCAGCTAGCATGAAATGGAGGGGCGCCACGCCCCGCCCCCGAAATTTTGCGCCCCTGCGCCCCTCTGTGCCCTTTTGAAAAAAAGTTTAAAAAACATCTTTTTTCCTCATATCGTCGCCATTTTGTTGAGTTCTTTATACACACACTTCATTAAGACAACAGATTAAAATTGTTGACACTTGTTACCTGATTATAATCACCTATTTGATTAGAGTCAATTACTTAATCAGGTGAAATTTACTACCCTGTCTATAAATCCCTTTACCCTGAAGCACCAAACATCAAAGTTAAATAAATTGATTATTTTAACACCTGACGATGCAAAATATAATTTATAAAATAAATGTGAACGGTGTTCATTTCTATTGTATTTGTTATTTATTATGTCAATTCCAATAGGTCAACACGCAAAATGCATGAAACATGATGTTACTTTGACCTCCGTAGCAGAGTTCAAAAAATTTATGGGTCACTGAATATTCACAATTCAGATCGTTTTTGTTTTGATGTTTTTATTTTTGAAACTGATCTTTCAAACTAGTTTTAATCCAGAAGAAAGTAAAAACATTGCTTGACTGTACCTTAAGTTGAATATCTATATCCAAATTAAATTAATTAAAACTGTAATCCATGATCACAAATTGAATGCTTTGTTTACAATTGTTCAAAGCCATGTGCTTTTTGGCGGGAAAATTCGGAAAACCCCTTATTAACAGGAAACAGTTACATTTCATTGTTATTTATAGATAGTAGGAATTTCATTTTGGAAATCATTTTGATTACAACTTCTAAGATTTATTCATGAAAAATTATAATAATTTCTTGGGGTGAAACTGATAATACTTTTTTATTAAAATAATTTACATCTAGGGGTATGGAAAGGGGGGCTGTTTTTTTTTTGTTTTTTTTTTCAATAATATTACAAATATATATAAAGTTCACCAGTCTGAAAATACATGCCATGGTTAAATGGATTTTAATTCTGAAAAACTCATGTTTATTTAATTCCTTTATTATTTCCATCATAATAAGAAACAAGCTACATGTATAAGGTATTTCAAACATATATTTTTGGCTTTTATATAAGAACATTCAAGACTATTAGTATGTATGTGCCTGCAGTAAAAACAAACCTGGTAAGGCCTAAAAAAATTCTTCAGGGCCCTTGTAAAAACTTTTGAATCCAGGCTGGCCTTCAGAGAAAATGTTAAGTATTGTTCCTGACTGTATTGCAGATTTATGTGAAGTTTTTAAACTGACATGCACAATTCATTTCACAAGTGTAATAAAAATAATTCTAAAAAACAACGCAGCGCATCGCGTTGCAAATTCATCTTAGACCCACCATGCATCAAGAAATATGTCTTTATGTGGTAATATTAAGTATTTGATTTTTTTTCAGTGAGAACGCGCTAAAGTGCCCTTTTTAAAAACGCGCCCCTCTATTTTCAAATCCTAGCTGGAACACTGCATAGTATTAAAAAAAATAGACCAAAACTCAAAAATTTAACTTTGACCACTGAACCATGAAAATGAGGTCAAGGTCAGAAGACACCTGTCAGCTATACATGTACACCTTACAATCATTCCATACACCAAATATAGTAGACCTATTGCACATAGTATAAGAAAAACAGACCAAAACACAAAAACTTAACTATAACCACTGAACCATGAAAATGAGTTCAAGGTCAGATGACACCTGCCAGTTGGACATGTACACTTTACAATCCTTCCATACACCGAATATACAAGACCTATAGCTTATAGTATCTGAGATATGGACTTGACCACCAAAACTTAACCTTGTTCACTGATCCATGAAATGAGGTCGAGGTCAAGTGAAAACTGTCTGACGGGCATGAGGACCTTGCAAGGTACGCACATACCAAATATAGTTATCTTATTGCTTATAATAAGAGAGAATTTAACATAACACAATGTTAACTATTTTTTTCAAGTAGTAACTGAACTATGAAAATGAGGTCAAGGACATTGGACATGTGACTGACGGAAAGTTCTTAATATGAGGCATCTATATACAAAGTATGAAGCATCCAGGTCTTCCACCTTCTAAAATATAAAGCTTTTAAGAAGTTAGCTAACGCTGCCGGATCACTATCTCTATGTCGAGCTTTCTGCAACAAAAGTTGCAGGCTCGACAAAAATCAGCTCAATATGTGAAGGCGTTCAGAAAAAAAGTCGACTGTTAGTAATGTGGAATGACGGAATGAAGGATAACGGTAAAATTATATGGCTCCAACATCTTTGCAGCTGATAACTGCACACTTTGATAACTGATACATACAACAGATTTTCCTGAAATTGCAATAATTAATCCAGCATTTTTGTTCATTCTACAAAAATTGCTGGCAATAATTTGTGAATTTAAAGTTATAAATCAAAACACATGTTTACCTGTTCATCCTCACACAGTGCTCTAATACAGAATTGTTCTTCGTGCCAATCATCCTTAATCTGTTTTCTTTTAGGCTTAGAGGACTTTGGTCTTTGTGAAAACAAATTGAAGCTTGAAAATCCCCCTCCAAGACTTCCTTGTGAACCCATGTCATCCATAACATTCTGTTCATTGTCATCTTCATCTGAAATGAAAGGGGGAGGTTTGTGCATACTTATAAAATATTTGTAATTCTTGAATAAACAAGAATGTGTCCCTAGTACACATATGCCCAACTTGCATAATCATTTTCTATGTTCAGTGGACCGTGAAATTTGGGTCAAAATTCTAATTTGGCATCAAAATTAGAAAGATCATATCATAGGGAACATTTGTACTAAGTTTCAAGTTGATTGGATTTTAACTTCATCAAAAACTACTTTGACCAAAAACTTTTACCTGAATTGGGACAGACAGGCATACTAAGAGACCAATGAAAAAACAAAAAGATGCAAAGACTGAAAAACCTAATGCCCATAGGTGGGGCATAAAAAAGGACCAAACTGACTGTTATTGGAATACATGTACTTATCAAATTAAGATTTTTTGTTTTTCTTTTCATAAACTCAATGTTTAATGAATTGTAATTGTGCTGATGGTTGTAATATTGTTGAATTACATGTAACATGACATAAAGGAAAGATGGGGTCTGTTTGTTAAAATATCTCATTTTATTTGTATGAAGTTATTTTTCTTTATAAATAAGTTCCTTGATTTCACATACACAGGCACTGTACATACATGATAGTGCATAAATCTGCTATAAATTTTCTATACAATGGTTTTATTACAATAATACTCATGCTTAACTAGATGTTTTACTGGGGGAATAGCAATCTGATAAAATAAACATTGAAAAAGTTTTAAATTTTTTTTTTAGCAGATGAGCATAAATATTCTGTTTTGACCAGCTCAACATAATATTCGTTTTGAAATATTCAAACAGAAACTATTAAACTTCATCTGTGTACATCCAATAATAGATTTGGTTTGATCAACTTCTACCATGGTAAAATATAATTCTTCTCAAACCTTTGCTTGTGGATGTCTTGAACTAGAGTTGAGGTGCGAGCATTTACTCCATGTTGAAGGACTCGCTGTGAATTTGACATTGAGAACAACAACAAAAATGGCCATAAACTTGTTTTTTCCTTTACTTTTGATTTTGTCAAGAGTGTGTACAGATTTTGTGTAATGAAAAATACACCACATATTTTCTTTTCTATTACACAGCCTTACCTACAGTCACAAAGTCAAGGACCAAAAGTTTAGGTAGCTCACTTCCATCACCTCTAATCATCTTAGATATATGTCTCAAAAACTTTCTCTGTATCAACTCAACTTCTTCCTAAAATTGTAAAGTAAAGAAACAGTTTAGGTGATGCTATGATATTGATTATGGTTTAACAAATAATCTAGGCCAACCTTAAACAAGAGGCTGTCACAACGACAGCAAACCGGATTTATTAACATTTTTTTGTGTCCTGGCAATATCACAAGAACCATTACTGATGAATGTGAAAGTGAAAATCTTTCAAGAACCATAACTCCTGAACGGTAAAAATCAAAATCGCCATTATTGAACTTGACCTTCATTTAGTTGTCAGTAACAACATATTAAAATTTTAAAAGCTTTGGTTGAATGGTTCCTGAGTTAATGCACGGACACGACTGGAAACTCCATTTTTCAATCTTTCAAGAACCATAACTCCTGAACAGTAAAAGTCAAACTCGCCATTATTGAACATGACCTTCATTTAGTTGTCAGTAACAACATATTAAAATTTTAAAAGCTTTGGTTGAACGGTTCATGAGTTAATGCACGGACACGACTGGAAACTCCATTTTTCAATCTTTCAAGAACCATAACTCCTGAACGGTAAAAGTCAAAATCGCCATTATTGAACTTGACCTTCATTTAGTTGTCAGTAACAACATATTAAAATTTTAAAAGCTTCGGTTGAACGGTTCATGAGTTAATGCACGGACAACATTTGATTCCCGCCCGCCCGACCGACCGCCCGCCGGCCGTACATCCCCAAATCAATAACCGACATTTTTGTCACAAAAATCCGGTTAAAAATTGTTTGTTTGGCATTGCCGACCCACACTATCAGCAGGTGGGTAGGTAGGTAGGGATTTTTTTTTTTTTCTTAACATTTAAAAGCTTTATACATGTAAATTATGAAGTCTCTAGATCAATGTTGTCTAAAGCATTGCAGCATTGTTGTGTGTACATGCTGGTAGTTTCTTTGAAAGGGGTCAACCGTCAATGTCACATTCTACATCATGGATAATTTCATGTAAGACAGTCAGTTTTATTGGCAGAGTTAACCAAAGTACCCAGAAAAAAACACAGAACTGAGGCAGGAAACTGACAAATTAACCATATCAAATGTATGATGTGAAAATTGATCTTTTATTGTGGGACTGCCCTCTGAACAGAGGCCTGATGTCACATCTTGAAGTTGTGGTCACAGTTTGGTAAAATTACCATAAGTTAAATGGCTCAACCACTAGGGCTCCTTGTACAAATGGACAAAGATTTAAAACTTTGATTGCTTGCTTTGGTTTTATAAACATCACTTTCTACACCATATAAGTAATTTCAAGGCAGTCAGTTTTAGTGGCGTACTAAACCGTAGTACTTGAATGAAAACGCCAAACTGCGGGAGGAAACTGACTAACCTTATCACATATGACACAAAAATCAAACCTTAATTTTACAACTGCCCAACTAAGGCTCAAACCAATACCTAGAGGCTAGTAATCATACATGTAAGGTGTGACGAACTACCATACAAACACGCCTACTGCCCCTGATAAGTTTTGAGGATAAAGGATCTGTACCAAATTAGGATAGCAAAATATTGAAAATTTGGAAGGTTGGCACAAATAGACATACTAATATCATCCAAGTGCAAGGTTTTTCAGGGCTAGGTTTAAAACGTATGATAAATTCAAAATGGAAATATGCAGCAGGACAGACAATTTTTGCAGACAAATAAATTATGGGTTGTAATGCTTGTTTGATTAACATGATGGACATGCATTACATGAATACAGATAAATTAATGAGCCCTTAGAATTGTGGAAAAGGATGGGATTTTATTCATCACTAGTACGCTAGATACATTTATAAATATGTTTCTGTCAGTATCTTTTCTGTTTTAAGAATTATCTTATTCATGTTAAGAAGAAAGGCAAGAAAAGGGGGAAGTACCTCAATTGACACAAGATGTTAGTCTTTAAAATATGTATGTTTTGTTCCAGGCTAGCATCTACTGGTACAAAACTACTATAAACCTGTAAATCTGGGACCATTTTGGTCTTTTAGCTTTGGTGCTTACAGCCATAATTATCTTGAATGCATCATTGTGGTTCTGACTGTAGTAGAAACTTTGTTCTCTGGTTCAAGGGAAAATTTGTCAATGATAAATTTCAAATATTTAATAAGTTCAACAAATGTAAGAGCCACGCATATTTGTTCTGTGATGTCCCGGTGAAAAACTTCTATCTCATGAAGCGACAAAGTCAAGCAGAAATCTTCTGTTTCTGCTTTACAAAAGATAAAATTTGAGTCCTCTACAAGTCTCTCAGAACGTTTCTTTCAAAGAACAGCTGAAAATTTGATTTTTGATAAAATCCATGTCCCTTAACCAATTCATTGCAGCATAGGGAGATGCTTTCCCCTGCCGGCCTCTTTGACATTACTTTTGGCAGACTTTTTCTATTCCAAGTCATTTAAATGTTTGCTCCCAATACAGTGTAAGGCAAGCCCTTTTAAGATCGTGATTGACGCCATCACGAGTTGGTTGACCGTTATGGAATAACCATTTCACAAATGATATCGGATATGTTCCTCAAGTCGTAACTACAATCCCCTTCCCTTTCATGAATTTGACCTACCGAATTAGACTATTTACCGGATTTGTAATCACATAAGCAACACGACGGGTGCCGCATGTGGAGCAGGATCTGCTTACCCTTCCGGAGCACCTGAGATCACCCCTAGTTTTTGGTGGGGTTCGTGTTGTTTATTCTTTAGTTTTCTATGTTGTGTCATGTGTACTATTGTTTTTCTGTTTGTCTTTTTCATTTTTAGCCATGGCGTTGTCAGTTTGTTTTAGATTTATGAGTTTGACTGTCCCTTTGGTATCTTTCGTCCCTCTTTTGAAATAAGTAAAGCCAGGAACAAACTCGGCGGATACGATCAAATTCCGGCACAATTTCGATTTTTTTTTTAAATAAAAAAAAATAAATTCTTGAAACACAAATAAAATTATTTGGGCGGCAAGTTTTTCAGTGGGTCGGGCGGCAATGCCAAACAATTAAAATTTTATTTTAGGCCCTATGCATAAAAAAATCCCATAGCAGTTGGGGTTTGAAACTGTTACAATATTCGGTTTTTCTTTAGTATGTTTCCCACCCTCCAATTTTTGTTGTTGCTTTTATTGAAAATGAAAGAGGGCACAGTCTTTCAATTTTATCATTATACTGTAGAAGTTTGTTTTTCTTTTCTTGTCCCTTTCAAAAGTTTTACCCCCACTTTTCAGTCTACTACTACAATACTGATGTGCTGAACAGTTTATACAGATAAGACCTCATTTCCTTGAAACTAATAAAAAACTTCATAAAGTTCATTGTACAGAACATATAAGGGGAGATACAAACAGAGTGTCACATTATCTTATTTATATTCTGTAAAAAAATTATGTAACAGAAACTTTATCAGCTTGATAAATTAACTGTATTATACCTGGAAAGAAAACCTATTATCTCCTTGTTGTCTTAATTCATTTTCCATATCTTCTAGTTTCATTTTATCCTGTTTAGCCTGAAGTTTTGCCAGTTTTTCCCGTACTTTTTTTTGCTTTGCAGTTTCTGGACGCAGTAGGTATTTTTTCACACATTCTAAGACTTGGTCATAAGCTCCACTATTTTTTTTCTGCATCTTTACAACAGTGGCCATATCTCCTTGTTTACTTATCATCAAACTGACCTGTAAGTATTCTTTGTACATTATATTACTCAGACATCTAAATATTGCTTGTAAGAACAAAGACCATATATTTTAACAACATTTATTAAAATTCAAATTGTATAAAACGATATTAACCCGTATGAGAATATTAGGAGGATTCCGCTTAAAAATAGCAGGAACCCAGGCGGAATCCACCTAAAAATTAAGACTTATAGACGGAATTAAGGCGGACATGGAATATTGAAAAAAATCCGCCTGAAGTATCAAAGACCTTAGGCGAAATATTTACTACTTTCCTGTTGAGTTAACAGGATTTCTTTAGTAAAAGAAATATCATAGACGGAATGCTGGACTTAGTATATTTGTTCAAGTTTGTTAGGAGGAAATTGGACTTAAAAGATTTTGTTCAAATTTATCAGGCGGGAATTGTACTTAGAAATTTTTTCTAACTTTTGAGGCAGAATTGTTCTTTTAATTTTTTTTTCAAATGAAAATGTATCATTACTGATGAGAGAGTGCATGCATGGTGATTATTTGGGCCATAAAGCCAGTATTTGTACCCCCCTGAAATCCAACATATTTAATATTTTTATATTTAAAGTCTTAAAGATGGCATATTAAATTCAATTAAATTCAAATTGTGATAGCATTGTTAGGTAATTTATAACTTTATGTTATGTGTTGCTATTTATATACATTTAAACATATAAAAAGTGACTAGAATATATATACTTATTTCACTAACAGTGATAACAATAACTTGTTTTTGAATTTTCCAACATAGGAATTGCAGGTTAAATTAATTTATTTTCAAGTACAATTAATTATTAAGTGTATCTCTATTTAATTAAGTAATAATCATGATAATACACAAATAGTATTTCCATGCAGTCTCTTTCTTATCAGTTAGTGATAGAAATGTTATGTAGGTCCCCCATCTGTTTTCCATTTGCCTCTGTGAAATGGACAGGAAATGATATGTACACACTCAAGAGTTGGGGCCTTATGAAGGAGACCACATTGCTTTGTACATTTCTCTTAAATTGCTACAGTCCAAAATATAAAAATAATAGATAAAAATTGGTGAATATTATTTATTTATTATTATAAATCAAATATTTAAGATTTAGGTAATTAATAGTATAATGATTAGGGAAACATTTCAAGGAATCAAACAACTCCCAAAATAACCCCAACACTCAGGTCAGATTCAAAATTTGAACTTGCAGACATTACAAGAAAAGATGTCTTAAATATTTATCTTGACCAAAATATGAATTTTACCATGGATGTAGAGTTGTGGACTAAAAAGAGCCAAAGTAGTCTATTAACATTAAAAAGTGCAGATGTATATATTCTTCTGATGACATGACTATTGGATTTGTGAAGATTGATGTTTTCATACTATTTTGGATTGAATCTTCTGGTAAGTTGAAATTATGAATATAAGTATTTCAACCTTTTTGAATATTATGAAACTGCTATTTCCTTCAAATAACTTGTGACATATATATATATAAGTACCATGTAGGATCAAGAAAATAACTATATAAGACCATTCAATTTTTGCATAATTACATCATGTTCATAATTACTGTGGTATTTGTGTATGACACAAGACTTATATCTTTAAGACAATCTCTTTTATATGATATTATTTGATAGCAAAATTGGAGATCTGTTGTATGACTGTAATAATTAAATATATATAATAGACATCTATTCCGAAAAATCATAAAGCAGTCAGAGATATAACTCTATAGGGTTATTACAGAAAATAACTTACGTGTGTTATTACAGATACTTTTCTTTAAATTTTCTAAATCTGTAATAACATATGTTTGTTATTTGTAAAATTATTTAATCTATAGTGGACTCTAGGGAACTCTTGAGACTTTGCGCAGAAACTAAATGCATAGCCTTGATAATTAATTTTTAAATTGAATTAATACATTTTTGATTAACCATGGTTAATCAATGAGACAAGGCTATTAAGGAATTAACTCAGCTGTGATAACAAAGCTTAGTTATTAAAGGAATGTAACTTATTATATAAGACACTTGAGAATTACTGAGAAACTTGCGCAGAACCTCATTACATGCTCTGGTCATTATTTTTTACAATAAATTTAAATACATTGTAATTAAGCATGATTTATGTCTGAGCAAATGCTTTGAAGTGATATAGAGAAGCCGTGATAACACCCTTTAGTTATTACAGGCATATTTTTTCTGTAATAACATATAGGTGTACTATTCAAAATTGGAATACTATGAACTGTTATATCTTTCAATAGTTAAGTATACATAAAGACAATAGTAATATCAATAGAACTTGTATACATTTTAACTAAACTTATGATGTATATTGTCCCTTTGAAACATGTAACAAACGTATGTTATCGCAGTTCTTTGATTTTTTAGTCCACAATAACAAATGTATGTTATTTTCCTGTAATAACCCTATAGAGTTATATCCCTGACTGTAAAGTGTTATCTTTTAAAATTTAGTACATATGTACTCAATTATCATGATTATGGATCAAATTTAAGACAAACATTTTGTACATGTAAATGCGGGCCTATGATGTTAAAGTAAAATAAAAGACCAATACTACATGTACTAATCAAAGTGAAGAATAACCTATACACTTCAGATCACTTCATGCACAGTATATGTAATAATTATTTTGTTTAATTGTAATAAGACAATTTTTTTTATATTTCAGAACTGGTGAAACAAAAGAAAATTGTTTTCTGATAGGACTGAAGAATGGACACATTCAATCAGACTTGGAATAAGTAGTTTTATATGAAAGAAATCCTTATGAATGCTTTTTAAGTAACTTTTGCACATATTGGACTTTTAACAAATTTGAAAAAAATCAAAAGTTGTAAACCATCTGTAATATTTTTTTGATATAAACATGATATATATCTTTAAAATTAGCAAATTGAAAACAGGGGTTACAGCCCACAGGTCTTATTTTATTGAGAAAATCCCCAAAACAGGTCATAGTAAATTCATTATAATTATCTGCCCTTGATTTTACAAGGATTTTTTTCTTAAAATATAATTACTCTTTAAAACATGCTTAACATCTAATTTTTCATAGTTTAATCTTATAATTTCAAGTTTTAGATGTTTCTGTTGTAATATGTATATTGAATGATATATGGTAAAAATAGTAAATTCAGGTCAATATGTCAAAATGAAGGAAAACCCCACCTACTTAGGCAGCTCACAATTTACCTGTATAACATAGAGAAATTTGTCAAATTCCTTTTAGTTAAACCAATAATGCATGGTAATTTTAATTTATGTCCTCTTTTTTTCAGGTTATGTTACTGCTTGGTGCACAAAACACATCAGATCCATGCAAGATGGTCATATCAATGATGCTGTTACAGAGCAAATCAGTTATGCACGAAATAAATTCAGGAACTTGTGATAATAATTTATATTCAAAGAACACTGAAAAACCCTTAAAAATATGACTAATAACTGAAAATGAAGAAATTGTGAAGAACTAAAAATGTCAAAATTATACATACATGTATAGTAATTTGTAGTTGCTTAAATAAATTCGATCAAGTTTGATAACATTTTTTGCATTTTATTGTATGAAGGCCTAGTTTTTCTTCGCAAGAAGGCATGGCAGTGGTAAAAACCTGAATCTTTGGAATGAAAAAATTCTTTCATTGAAGACAGAATTTTTTCATATTCTTAAGGCGGATTTTTTTTCATATTCTAAGGCGGATTTTTTTTCGAAGGCGGATATATTTTCCGTTTCATTAGGCGGATATATTTTCCGTCTCTTTAGGCGGATATATTTTCCGTCTCTTTAGGCGGATATATTTTTGAGAAAAACATTTTTCCTTTTAATTAGACGGAAATTTTTCCTCCTAAGACAGGCGGATAAATTTGCATATTTCGGCTCTATTCCGCCCGTAACCCGCCTGGAATCCATGTAAGAAAGATTCTTCGTGTAAAAGTGGACTTTAAACGGATTCCCTCTAAAATATCCGCCTGGAATCCGTGTAAAAGACGCCTGGATTTTTTCGTAGACAGAACCTTGTCCAAAACAAGGAACTTGTATAATCAAACGGTTATCATTGGTTCACATCTACCGTACATCTTTAATTTTTATATATACATTCAACATTATGAAATCTTTTCAATTCTCTTTTACAATGCTATCACCTTTTTTTGGTTTAAGTTATGCAACATGAAGTTCACTTCTAAGGGGAAAATAATTACCTCAGACAATTTCCAGGCTTTTCCTGTTCCTACAACACATACAACCATTGGCATCTGTAAATTATAGGCTCCAAACCTTGCCTCCATCATACAAGCTTCTGATCGAAGGTACTACAAATAAAGATTGTGATTTTTTTTTGTGTATATTGTTTTCTAAGTCTATGGTATTGATAATGATTATAGAACAACTAATCCATAAAATTAATTCTAAAATGGAAAAATATTCAACAAGTGACGGAACACCACAATAATTCACCAATAGGTGTTGCTCATGAATAACAAGTGAACTTGCGAGCTACTGCTCACTGATGATACCCACGCCGCAAGTGGATAATTTTAATAGTGTAAAAATATGTAAGTGTTCCGTTAAGAGGCCGTTAGTTGTTGAGTGATGAATCTGAAAATGTATCACACGGTATAGCTGACCTGTATAAACCCTGAAATCCAATTTCAGAAATCATTGTATTGTAGTTCCTGGAAAAATGGGACAAAAATTTTCAACTTGGCTATTATGTGTAAAATCATACAAGTGTTTGGTTAACAGGAAGTTGTCGAGTAATGAATCTGAAAATGCATCACATATGGTAAAGCTGACTTATATAAACCCAAATTTCAGAAATCCTTGTATTGTAGTTCCTGAGAAAAATGCGATGAAAAATATTCATGGGACGGACGGATGGATATATGAATGGACAGAGGTAAAAACAGTATACCCCCACCCCCCTTTTTAAAGCAGGGGTATAATAATTATCAGTGTTATTTGGTCACAAGTTGAATATGTTTCGATATATGAATACTTGAATTAGTTATTCATTATATAACATTGACCATAGACTTTTTAACGGCAATAAAGAATAAACTAAAAGGTACTATATCGTAGTCTACATATTCTCAATTATTTTGATGCAATGTCAGCAACAACATCTTGACAACACATGTTATTGTATGAAATCAGAGATTGAAATTTTTGGATTTTTTTTTTCAAATGTGAAATTATTGTTATTTTTAATTTCATTTGGAAATCAGGGTAATTCAATTGCAACCTATGTTTATATAAATTCAAATATCACTTCTAAAATATTAAAACAGATATATATCAAAATATGCAGCAGTTAATCATGAGAATAAATTCACATGGTATAATATCACAGTCATGACAGTGTTTGATTTGAATCTAATATAACTAGGAGTGTTTATTTGCAGCAAAAAACTTATAATTATTTCTGTTGTGGATAATAAATAACAAGAATGTGTCCCTAGTACACGGATGCCCCATCCGCTCTATCATTTTCTATGTTCAGTGGAATGTGAAAATGGGGTAAGAACTCTAATTTTGCATTAAAGTTAGAAAGATCATATCATAGGGGACACGTGTACTTAATATCAAGTTGATTGGACTTCAATTTCATCAAAAACTACCTTGACCAAAAACTTTAACCTGAAGCGGGACAGACAGATGAACGAGCAGAGGAATGAGTAGACAAACAAATGGACCAACAAACGGACGCACAGACGAGAAAACATAATGCCTATAAATTGGCCAAAAAAATAAATAGGGAATGTGTCCATAGGACATAGATGATGCCTACACCAGCATATAACGTTATAAAGGAATAGTACTCAAGAATTGTATAAGTGGCCCTACCCAAATTTGTACTTGATCTGTGTTTTGTATTAATAAGCATTGTGTATAAGTTTCATAACATTTGGTTGCGGCAAACTAAAGTTAGAGAACGGGTGCATGGACATATGTATGGGACCTACATACAGACCTATAGACAGACAAGGGTAAAACTTAATGCCCCCTCTGCTACGCTGGTGAAAAGAGGAACTTACAAATTGTATCAAAAACATACATGTGCATCACTGAAGACTAGTGACTTCTTGATGTTTTTTGGTAAGCTTGCATTGATTGGTTACCTTTTCACCTAGGGTTTTCCCAAATCTGATATATAACCTACTCACCTCATCTGACACACAGAGAACCAACACTTTGGCATTCTGTAATCCTACAGTAATGTCTTGATACAGTCCATTCTAAAATTAAAAAAACAAAATAGTCTTGGATTCTGAAGTATACATTTATGTCCATGATGCTGATACTGGTCTCACTAATTAGCAACAAGAACAAAAATTAGCAACAAGAATAATAATTAAGCGATAAGAAGACAAATTAAAGAGTAAAAATATCTATCTATGAGTTACATGTATTTGAAATATACATTAAATTGTCTTTTATTAATTTGCAAGAAACAAGAGAATACATTTTTATAGACAAGCATTACAAAATAGCTATAAATACTACATACAAATGATGCTAAAAAATACAGCGATGAAAATATTACCCAGAATACATCAGATTCTGAAACGGCAAATTGGTTCCATGTATTTCAGGTGAATTTACACACCATATCACATTTTCCATATAAACAAAATATAATAGTGTAAACCTTTTTCAGTCTACTTACTTTGCCCATCTGTTCAATATCAAGCCAGGACTTGCATCCATTTTTCTCAAGATGCCTTTTCAGAACTCTAGGATCGCCATACCCAAGTGATGTTTTCGTAGCTGTGGTGGTCACACTGCAGGCTTCCTTAGAATTACTCCAACAATAACTGAGAAACACTGAAGGATGATTACTATCAACCTAGAAGAAAATTCTGAATATGTATGTATTGATTGAATAAATGTTGGTTGCTTAATGTCCAGTGGCAAATATTTCATTCTCTGAGTATGTTAAGACCCGCTACTGTGAATTCAGATATTATTGCATTCATTAATTATTGAGATTTCACCATGACAGACGAACATGTGAGAATAATTATAACAACAACTGGAAACGCTGCATACAAGTATAAGTGTAACAGATTTCAGAATGCAAGTACTTATTAATGTGATACTCACCCAGTTGATTTATTCACAATAATAAAAACATCTCAATGATTTTTTGATTTACAGTATTGTTCTTAACCTTACTTTTGGTATTCTTTATACGGTAAAAAGAAATATATTCTAATATTCAACTTTCTGTTAGATAATATTCAGTAAGCAACTGTGATTTTTTTTAAATAGGGACCAAAACTTTATGTTAAACTACCTTTACCATTGTAGGC
Source organism: Mytilus galloprovincialis (assembly GCF_965363235.1). NCBI lineage: Eukaryota > Metazoa > Mollusca > Bivalvia > Mytilida > Mytilidae > Mytilus > Mytilus galloprovincialis. Next base: position 37,604,799 of record NC_134845.1, on the reverse strand, counting down.
GAGACATATAATTAGAGGAGTATATTACCTTCTCTGCGTCCTCTATGTAACTCTTTACTATTTCTATCAAGTCAAGGATTTTCTTTGGATATCTTTCTACATTCTTTATCATTGCCATTAACTAAAAGTAGTACACCACAAAAAACCAATAGTATTAAATAAATCAGTGATGCAGATATGATGAGTCTAACATCAAAGTCATCTTATATACTACATCAAAATAAGATATGAATTATAGGAAAACTGACCATTGTGCAAAAAATCAAAACAAATTTATGCTATATTTAGCAACTGTCTGCAAAAAAAAATAATCTTACTTGTTCAATGTTCAAGTAAGGTTATAAATGTCTCAACATGAGTATAAAATTTTTACAGTTTGAACAATTTTTCTCAAGAAATCACAGTGAATAAAGTTCTGTAATAAAAGAATGTACCAAATTTACTTTGAACACTCGAGTCAATGGTTTTAGAAAATGTATGGGGAGCAATATATTCATACAGATATGAAATAATCAAAACTTTATAAGCTTATAAGTCAGCTGTACACAAGCGAATCATATTTGGAGTGTACTCCAATTAAATAACCACACACATAAAAAAATAAACTAAGCTCAAATACTCTGTTGTCCTTCATGTGGAGACTGATAATGATCAGTCAAGTGCTTTTTTTTGTGTGATTTGTTCTTAGTAAAAGAGGGGCGAAAATATGTGTTACCGGATTGCCAATCTTGAAGCCAATGTTTGTTTGTTGCCAGGCTAAAGATTCGTCCATTACTGCTACTGCGAATGGTTTCTGTAATTGTTCTGTTGCATACAGGAACATCTGATGACACTTGGGGTGTTTTACAAATTTGTCAGTCATACAGACAACCAATACCTAAAATATACAATGTTAAAGTATAGTCACTACAGCGAAATTATCAGTAGTACTGAGAAGAAACTTTTCGTTCAAATACATAACAGTTTAAAATAAAGTGTATCAAAGCAAATTCTCTGAAATTAGAGACTTTTTAGAAACCAAAGTTTTATAAGAAAAATAGGTCAGAAATTCATTTCTTTTTATATTCAATATACCGGTACATCTGGGGAAAATTGTTTTCATTTGGATAACTTCTTTAAGGCGAAGTGTACGTAATTGCACGCCTCTAGCGGAATACGGGATTAAAAACGTTCGTCGTTAGTTACGCAAGTTATCTCCCTTACTCCAAGAAAGGACGCACGAAAGAGAAACTACTTTCTGCAGTCTATAATGAATCCAACAAGCACGCCTGTGCTTGTACGTTGTTCTGTGTGCAGTCTGACTTAAAAACACTGGGTTTTTTTTGGTTTTAGACGCGTAGGAGAAGGCATTTCGTGTTTATGATATCATCAGAAAGAAAAAACGCCTCACAACAAAATTATAAACAAATAAACATGTAACATTTTTTCTTCTATTGATATCAAATTAATTAAAATAAAACCTGAATTGACCCAACAATATCGATTTAAAAAGCCGTAGTCTTGAACGAAAAACACACTTACTCAACGTAAAGTTTTAAAATAGGTTACAAATAATTAATGAAAGACGTGTGAATTTAATTGTTTAATTAAAAAGACGTTGAAATGTTCGTATTTTGTGCAATTGAAAATTTAAGGACATGATTTATATTCATATAAGATATCAGACGATACCAAGAGAATAATTTGACCACTAGTGCAACACTTACAAGTAGGAAGAACAAAGACGGAAAACAAACAAAAAATAAACCCAAAAATTACTCAGTAACTTAAAAATTGTCTCACTCTAACATTTATCTTAAAATAAGTAAAAATTATTTCATTCAACTCCCAGTTTTCAACTTTTTCTACATGTGCAGAAAATAAACAGGGTGTCTTCTATTCCGTCCGCAATTTATGGGAAAACTAAATCTAAATTTAGAACCATATTGAAATTGAAAGTACACATGTAAGATAAAATATAACATGTCATTTCTTCTTTCACAAATTCCAATTTCGAAGAGATATATAGCGATATCTGTTTTCTTTTATTGTGCCTGTGTGCAGCATTCAAAATTAGAGAATGTAATTTTGAAGTATCAAATCTCAATTCAAGATTATGAATGAATAGAATATAGAATTACGGGGGGAGAGGGGAGGGTAGGACCTTTATCGAAACTCCGGGATCGAGTGTTTTAAGCTCGGGATTTCGGAATTGACCCTTTCGGGATTTAATTTTTTTTCAAATTCGGGACCTCGGAATTTCGTGTTTTTAAGCCCGGGATTTCGGGATCTGGATCCCTCCTTCCCTCCTCCCTCTATTATGGTTAAAGAAAAGAGGTCAGGGAAGTTTTGTGATACTTGTAACTGCAATTTAATATTTAGTGAAATGAGAGGTGAAATGTGTTCAGACTATTACATTTAGATTTTTTTTTAAATTTAACCCAAGTTTACTGCAAGGGTTGTTTAACGACCTTGATGATTATCCATGAGGATCTCGCACTCGGTTAGCTCTAGGTTTTCACCTAGTTCATGATCATACAAGAATTGAGAAGACTGTGGTTTACTATAATATGAGACTTTGGAGTTCATATAATTTACATTCAACGTTTTTATCGAATATTTCAAGGCTTTTTGACTATCAATGTCCCCCCCCCCCCCCCCTTCCAATTGATTGGATAAAATGAATGGATTGCCGCCCCTATTTCAAACTGAGGTCCTATAAACTGACTGGTATTCGAATTTGTTAAAAGAAATAATTGGTATCTCTGACTCATATTGATTCAATACCGTAATGCGAAAAACAATCATTTGTTTCCGCGAATTCCGAACAGTTAGAAATATATTCCCAAGTTTCAATTTGAGTAACTCGAATAATTCAAGCCCTTTCCGTGTCCGATTTTCTCCCACACGAGAAATGTAGCATTCGTACATCAGCTGAATAATACGACTGAATTATTCGGGTTACAATTTGTGTAAATCTCGAATGCACATAAAAGTAAAGGTCCAGCCCGACTTTCGGAAAAGGACTGTTGTAGATTTCAGATTGATTTCCAGAAATAAAAATCATACAAAAATGTTTCACGCAAATATTCGTCTTCAGACGTGTAAAGTTATACAACGATTACTAGCTGGTCTGGGTTGTGATAAAAAGAAGATCATGCAATGCATAAAATGTATAATGTCGTGGCTCAGGGATGTGTTGAATTATAGAGATGATTATGCGGCACAAAGACAAGATTAATTTACCCAAATGTACTAAGAATTACCACACAACTTAAATTTACTTAAATATTGATTTGTTATCCTGTGCCAGACAGATGGCTGATATTCTGAGAAGAGACCTTGATGAAATGAAGTTTTATGGGAACAAAGATTTTGAAAACACGTCGCAGTGTTTAGATTTTAACAAAAATAAGGCACCAAGGTCAAAAATAGTTCTAGTTCATAATGAAGAAAATGTCAACCGTTTTCTAGCTTGGCGATCTCCGCATGCACCCGAATATAATAGACAAATACAATACAATAGTACACAAAACGTAACAGAAAGAACTAAAGACCGAGCAACATGAACTCCAACAAAACGGTATATATTTCATACAAGTATAGAACTATATGAAGCGTCGTAACTGTTGCAACAACTTCAATAACGTTGTCTTTGTTTTTTGTTTTTTTACACGCAAAATTCAACTTTAACAGGGTATAGCTTGAAAAGTAGCACGGTTGCTAAGGACTTTCTTTGCACCAATCGATTCCTCAGACATTTTAGAATCGTCTCATAAATTTAAAAAAAAATCGATTGTCTAATATAATAGAAAATCTTGGAAATGTAACAATTCCTGCCGAATTTCACGATTTTCCCTATATATCCTTTGTAATTTTGGTGTATGATGCTGTTAACTTCAACAGCTCGTATCTCAAAAACGAAAACGGTTACCCCCTTTTTTTATTTTATTTTCCGATTTATTTTTACAAGTAGAATTTACATGTAAAATTTCAAAAAAATCCATTGTGTAGTTTAATTACGTACACTTCGCCTTAAGACATGCCTATAGCTTGCTAGTTCACTTTCAGGGAATAAATTTATCTTCAGTCAGTAAAACTGTCATCCCCCATCCCAGAATCTCAAGGACTATTTGTAATTTATTTGTTTATTACCAAAAATAATTAGAACATCACAGTATTGTTTGAGTTTTCATTTCTTGAGAATTAAGTTGTTAGCCATTTTCAACATTAATTTTTATGGTAAACAAATATACCTAGAATACTTCAGTTTCTAAAACTGATAATTATCTCCCCTTGGTGAATAAATAAGGGTCAGATTTGAAACTTACTTTAGAATTTTTAATTTCCATGGTCATTTCTAGTTCAGGTATTTTATCTATATCATCTGGAATCCAACTGTAAAATGAAAGATAATTACATCAAATACATTTGCATACCTGCCAACTGTCACTATTTGCGGGGGATTTCCCCCATGGAGGCTCCCAAATGGAAATTTTGAAAGAGCAATTTTGTCCACAATTTAAACAAAACAATAAATTTTACAATGGCTATAGGATTGTACTAGTATGGAGAAGCCAAAAAACAAGACTAAAATAAATTTGAAGGCCCCCTTGATGGTTTTGTAGAACTATAGGATCCATCTTGCACGTAAAACCCCCATGGGCATTTTGAAAAGTTGGCAGGTATGATTTGTAAGATGCGGTCACTAAACTCTGATAGAAGATATTTATGTAATAAGATGCTGTCCACAACTAAACTTTTCAACATTTTTTACTTCAGTATTTTATACCTTTTCTAATGAATCTATTTCAGTAGTTAACATAAAAATAAGAAATTTGACAACTAACCAACAGGGACCAAATGATGTAAAAGTTAGCAATGGAAGTATTTCTTTTCTTTAATTTACAACTGAAACCATGAATCATACATGGTGTTAGGATTTGATGTCAAATTAGACCAAAAACTAAATTAAGTATTTCAAAATTACTCCAATTTGTAAAATCAAATGCTGAATCTATATACTATAATAAAACTTTGTAGGTTATTTGTTTGTAATGTTTCCTTTTTAAAGACTATAACGCTGTGAAGTCAAATAGCAAAACCAATCAGTAAAATGGTCAAATTACACTGTTGAACATTTTAATTGACTGTCAGACGGCGAGGGACATTTGCGCTTTTTATTTTGGACACTTGCGCTTCAAATCATAGGACATTTGCGCTTTTTAATAAAGGACATTTGCGCTTTTTACATAGGACATTTGCGCTTTTGCAATATTTGACCTTAAAGGGAAACTTCGCAAAAAAATCAAAAATTGATATTATGTCCATTCTGTATAAAAATGCTCAAATTTATAGATATTAAAGTTTTATTCCGCTAAATAAGAGATCACCATCGATTTTAAATTTTTATTATCAGTTCTCTGAGCTCCGCCATCTTGTCACCTTCTCATATGAAAAATCCCGATATGTCTATAAACCACAAAGGAACAAAACTACAGTAAACGATGTAGTCGTAATTGCGTGTCGATATCTTGTCAATCGTACGGTTGTTTTATCTGACTGACTAACTTGATATGGAAAATGGTCTTATTTTTTTAAATAACCATATAGTCTGTTATTTTTAAACTGATAATATTGTAATTAGTTAAAAAGTCAAAGTTCAAATCATAAATAAGTGTTCCGTGGAAATTGTTTTCGAAAATCTAATTCGTTCATAATTCTTTAAAGTAATAAACTTTATTTAAATAAATTCGGATCTTCCCTCATCTGATCACCAGCATGGCTAAAGGTATTACTCCCAAAGGTATTGGAAGGGGTGTAAGGTGACACGTGCAGGTATTCAATCGATTTCCTGTCCGGCGGGCTTGCAAGTTCATGCATCGTTTCACTTCTGTAGGTAGTGATCAGTGTACACGACCGTAACTTATAACTTGCCATTTTAAACTATGAGGTGCATGTATAATACACATTTTTGTCTTGCGTGTCCGAAAGTGATATAATATACTAGTCATTGCTGAACTCATACGCTAGTTTATAAATAACATTTCTGGTGTAAAGAATATTATTTATAAAAAAAAATAATACAAATTTTTTTTTTTGAAGAAATACAAATCTATTTACATATTTTTCCAAGGATTAATTTGGGAAAATGTAATATATACTCGTTGTCAATAGTTTAGGACAGATTGGAACATACCAGAATTATTGATTTAAAAAAATGTGCGCACTTGTCGACGATTCGTGTATACACACGCCTGGGTAGAAAGTTACGGAACTATAGTCAGTAGCGCAATTTAAAATATGTATACATTGAACATAAGAAAGAAACATACATTTTGTGTAAATTGTGGTAAAAGTTTTGTAAATAGACTAGTCCACGTATGCCAACAGTATGTAATCAACGAATTCGATAGACTATTGTATACCAAAAGAAGAAGAAGAAAAAAAAGAAACAATTTGATTTAAATACAGGTCAATTTATAACTTGCTTTGGTTCATCGAAGTTAAGAACATAGTAAACTCACAGATTTATATATCAATAAGATTGTTCTCGAATAAAGGACGAAATTCGTCATCATCACAATTGTTCCAACATTCATGTAAAATATATGCAACTGGACGTACACTAATAATCCCCAAGGGATGTGAATATTTTCTAGGAAAACTATTGAGTATCAATTTCGGGATTTATTTTCTTTCTTGATATTCAATGACAGCAATTTAAAGAATAAACTGCTTGTCGGATATTTGTCCGCTTTAGGGGTATTCTTGCAAGTTGAACAGACTTATAATAACATTCAAAACTAGGGAAAGATAACATTAAATTCGTTGTCTTTTAATTTTAAACATCGTTGGTCAAATAATTATTTAAGTATATATATACGTTGGTAGACGACGATTAATATAGTAGTCTCAGATTTTAATAAGGACGTTCCCGATTATGAATAAATTTGGTTGACGTTTTTCACATTATAGTAGTCTCAGATTTTAATAAGGACGTTCCCGATTATGAATAAATTTGGTTGACGTTTTTCACACTTGAAAAGAATATCTATTCGTAATTTTTCGATTCCATTCCATGAAGATCCTTAAATTTCCTGTCAACTTTTTGAACCTCTTTTGAATTACAAAAGTAATTTTTCTTTATTCGTACATATTATATTCCGCTTCGGTAGAGTTATCTTCAGATAGTTTCAGATATTAATTAATACATGGCTTTCAAAAGTCTAAATGTAAGTGTTCTCGTACATGATTTTTTCGCCTAATAAAGACAAATAAAAATGATTTAGTAAAGCTATTTCTAATTTCTAAGTCCCCCTTTTTTATGAGACATAAATCAAGGACAAGACTTGTATATCATTTCATTCTGACATATGAATAAAGTTTCCCGTCTTTAACCGAAAATTGTGTATTTCTAAGTAAATTAACTTATTTGAATTCAAATAAATAATAGCACCAAATATAATTAAATAATTCCACGGCGACCAATTTTTATTTGTCACCAACTTGAATATGTATTTTTAATGTGTGTATTAAATGGTCCCACTGATCCGAATAGACAGTCACACCTGGCAAGGTGTGCCCTAGAGGCGTGGTTAAATACCGAAGTGCAAATAACAATTTACCTTTCAACAAGCCATCTACGAGTATTGCCACAAAACCGTGAATACACACATCGTATAAACCTAGTCATAGCAGAGACAGTAAAAGGGCAATAAGAGTACACCAACATATTGTCTTTACAGATTATTGTACTTTAATTTGTTCACCTTATCAGTCCGAAAATGCATTTATTAAAAATAAATTTATAACTTTTTGTGTTGTCTACAAAAATAATTCGAATATATACGATTAACATAGATAATTTATCTCACGAATGAGTACAATTGAACGTCTGTGCGTTTTATCTTCTTATTATCGGATGGTTATTAGATAAAGCATAAGTCATCGGCGCGCTTACGATTACGTTAAAATATGATTAAAAACCAAGACTTTTAATGATTGTATTTTAAATCCCGGCATGCAAAAATCAGGAGAAAACGTCACGACCTACAGGAAGTAGTTGATATTTTTTCATTAATTATTGAATTTCTCCTTTATTACTGCACATATAGCGATAAAACTTTGTGAATATATATATTATGTCATAATGAACATATTTAATCCATAAGTAAAAAATCGTGAATTTTCCCTTTAAAGAGTTAAAATCATATTTTTCTCTTTATGGGTTAAAAGTTAAAAATCATTTCGTAGCACATTTCATAGCACATTGATATATGTTTTAAAGTTTATATACAGCTCAAACATGTCAAAATTAAAAAGACATAAAACATATGTAGTCATCACAGGTCAGTCTAGCTTAATAACGGAAGCCCAAGGAAAATTCAATGATCAAATTTAGCCCTGACTGGTATTTCGCTCACATTTCAAATAAACAATCAAATTATTTTTTTCTCAATTCCAGACTGGGGTGCCTGTTCATCAATGTAACAAATCTTAATGTAATTCACCGACTGTTTTTCAGTGATACTCTTCAAAAAGATATAAAAAATAGCAACTGTTCATTGATTATAGTTGGCATGGAAGGATTCTGGACAATTTGTCGTATCAATATAAATTAAATTTATTGACGTAATGATTACTTCTGAATAGAATTACAGGTAGACTATAGGTAAAAAGCACAAATGTCCGGTCAAATTAATACAGGTGAATCAAAATTTAAAGCGCAAATGTCCTATCGTTTTACAGGTAAAAAAGCGCAATTGTCCTGTGCCCCTGTCAGACTTACACACCAAAAAATAGATTAAAGAAAAAATAATGATGACAACTCTCATTCAAAAAATGTTCACATAGGAAGTCCATTTTCGCATTTGCATTTGCATTTGCGAAAAAGATTTATGCAATTTACCAACTGATCTTTTGTTTGACTAAATCTTTATGAATCTGTCTTGGGTCTACAATCTTTCCTTTATTCTCACTGGTAGGTAAATCATCTGGGCAATACAGTATAGCTACATCCTTGGCCATGTTTGTACTGATCTCCTGTAGAGCACTAATACTCTGCTGCATCTGTACATCAAACTCTGTATCCCTGTTGTCTGGGAGGACATCTACAATGACAAACAGGAGGGATTTCTTAATTTGGTTGAACATTTTAAAGATTGTCAAATTTTTTGTTTCTTTTTAAGTCAGATATATGACAGTTGTTTGTGTTAGAGATTTTGACTTTGCCATTTGATAAGGGACTTTCCAATTTGAATTTCCTTGGAGTTTAACAGTGATTTTTGTTATTCTATTTTTTTGTTATTATTGTGAACCCAATGAAACTTTTCCACAGATTCACTTGAACAGACAAATATTGATATTAGATCATTCAAGAGTCAATAAAGATGACCATACAACCCAGAAAAAAATAATGCCCCCTCCTTCCATAGGCATAGGCAGGGCATCAATATCAGGTAATTCAACTGCTACTATTCTAATTTGTAAATAAACAGTACATTTGTATGTTTCTACCTTTACAGGCGACAGTGTATTCATTCTGTGCCAATTGGTCTCTTGTGGAGATTTGTCTCATTGGCAGTCATACAACGTCTTCTTTTTTATATTGACCATTCAAAACTTACTAATGAGTTCTCCTATGGACACTGTATGAAAGTACTTGGTACACTGTAGGAACGGGGCACTAACACTGTTTGCTCTGGTTATCAAATCTGCTTTGAACAAGAAAGGTTCTCTGGTTCCCTAAATAACATGTACAAATCATATGTTACTGCACTATTTGGAAAGAGGATATTAATGAGCATAGCACTTTTTTAAGTTGGTTTATTAATCCATTCATTCAAACTGATGAGAGCTGTAGTCAGCATGGAAGAGTATTGAAATAAAATTTTAAGAAAGCACAAGTGACAATGGCTATGACACAAGGAGTGAAGTGGAATGTATCTTATATGAAGAGAAAATTACATAAAATCTTTAAAAGTCTGCACTTGTTTCTTGATAAAAGTAATGTTCAAGAAAAAGGCGGCATCATCAAATTAACTCCATTATATTTGACATACACATGATATAATAATCAAGACTTTTTTAGAGAATAAAATACCATTTACATTATGACTATTTTAAGAACTATTACCAGTAGATCATAGTAAAATCAAAATCATTAGTCTGTTCGCCAATTATAGCAACATTTGGTAAATTTCATGCATCTGAAGCGCTTTTTCACAGATATTCTCAGAGCAGAATATTTGAAAGCCAAGGATGAACATGTATAAGGATCATAAATCCTTTATAAACATGTAACCCATACCTTTTTCTCCACACAGTCAGGACAAGGTATACAATAGTCATAGGCCACACCTGCGAAGTTCTCGTGTAACCCATACCTTTTTCTCCACACAGTCAGGACAAGGTATACAATAGTCATAGGCCACACCTGCGAAGTTCTCGTGTAACCCATACCTTTTTCTTCAAACAGTCAGGACAAGGTATAAAATAGTCATAGGCCACACCAGCGAAGTTATCATGTAACCCATACCTTTTTCTCCACACAGTCAGGACAAGGTATACAATAGTCATAGGCCACACCTGCGAAGTTATCCTTGATTAAAGTGCTGATTGTTTCATGGATAAGATCTAGTATGTTCTTAGGTCTAGCTCCCTGGACAATAACGGTCATATCATAATCACTAAAAAATATTATAAAAGAATTTATATTTCTGCTCCATTTGGCAAACATATTCTCAAGTAAGCTGTCATTCCTAACCACCGTAAAAAAATGGATTGATAACACAAGACATCAAATAATTTTTTGCTAGAATTTAGCACCAATCAGCTAATAGTCAAAGATGTAGTAGGCAAGTCCCCCTCCAAATTCAATATGTTTTCTTTACCTTTTAATTACATCTAATGCATGTTTAAGTTTACATATAAATATTTTGATATTAAACATTCACAAATGCAATCTTTTAAACTCTTAGTTTCTACTCTACATGAAATTTCAGAATACAAAATATACCATGTATTTAGGAATGATTTTATATAATTGGTCTTGTTCTAAATATAGAATTCAATTTCAATAAACTATCAAAACTTACTTTGTCTGTTTTACTAAGGCATAATGGTCATTCTTCTTTAAGATGGAACCTCTTTTCCACATAAGATCCAGAAACTCTTGGTCCGTTTTAAAACCTTGACTAAACAATCTGGCCTAAAAAAAAATAACAATTTGATAACTAACTGTTATATATGTGTTATAACCTGCATTGCTTTACTGCAACAAATGAAAACAATAGCAAACTAGAAAGACATGTCTTGAAACATTTAAAATAGCATTAAAGTCTATTACTTCATTCAAAGGTACTTCACAGTATTGAGTAATAATAATAATAATAATAATAATTCTTTATTTAAAGAGGGTTACACAGCTAGCTATAAAGCTTATCTTCCCTGAGGCCCTCATGAAATACAATGAAATATAACAAACAGTTACAAATTATCAAACAAACACACATACATGAATAATGAAATAAAAAATTGTTATGAAATATACAATTTTCAAAACAGGTAAAAGTTACAAATTCATATATGACATATATAGTATTGGCATCAACAATATCATAAGTTTGAGTATGTGTGTGAAAATTATTATGCATATAAAAACGCACAGCTTCTTAATGTTCCATCAAGTAATTTTTTAAATCTTTTTTGAATGAGCTTGTACTTGAGGTAGATTTCTTATGGGATATTGGTATAAAATAATTTTTAAATATTTCCATAAAATAGATCCTGAATATATAAAAGATTTCTTATAAAGCTCTGTTTTGGCTTTTTGAACTTGTAAATTTTTGCAAGAGGCATTTCTCAAACAATATTGGTTTATTTCTGGCATTTCCTTAATTTTTCAGTGAGATATACAAGGGCTTCATTCTTAAGGCATTTCTGCATCAAAACTGATTTTTGGTATGAGATTCTGTTCTCTACTGTCATCCATCCAAGCTGTTTAAACAGTGGAGCTGATGATGAAAGTGGATCAGCATCTAAAATAAGTCTTGCAGCCCTTTTCTGTAATTTTATTATTCTGACTTGCTCATTTTTAGCACAACCACTCCAAATAATACAATAATCTATCAGTGGGAGAATATAACCATTATAAAATAATTTTCTTAGATCAATATTTAGAAATTTCTTGATTTTAGAGAGTAAATAAAGTCTAGATGATATTGATGAACATAAGTAATTAATATGACCTGTCCAGTACAGATTAGAGTCAATTCTAACACCTAAAAGTTTTTCAATTGATGATTTTTGAAGAATATTATTCTCAATAGTTAGAACTGGTTCTTTTTGATTTAAATGCAGCCTTTGTCTTGTACCTATAACCATACATTTCGTCTTATCCTAATTTATGAACATGTTATTTTCATGACACCATTTTTCAACACATTGGAGATCATCTTGTACTTTTAAGGTATTCGGCCCATAATTAGCCAATATACAACAAGAAAATAATTTACATTTTTATCAAGGATTGTAAGTAGGGGGGTCTAAGAGTTCTTACTATGAAATAAAAATCCGCAAAATATTTGAGGTTAACAGCAGAGCTGGGTTACAGTGCCCCCCCTTTTTTGTCCTCAAATGCCAAATAAGGGGTTTTAATAGGATGTAATTTTAAGAAATCTATATAGTATAATTTACTAATCTATCTTTTAAAAGGAACCTTACATGTAACCTTGTAAAATTAAACATAAAAAATAAATTGTTTTTTTGCTATTCTATTTTTAGAACTGTGTTATTGTTACTAATAATAGAAAAAGGAGAAAAGTCTAAAATTTGTCAATTTTATATCTTCACTAGTTCAAAAGTGAATATTTTAGCAGAGCATTAAAAAATGACATTTAAATTAACTTTACATATTGTTCCATCCTAAAAACATTTTTTAGAAACTTTTACCGTACCAATTTCAAGAAATTTTGATTTAGAATGTCAAGGTCACAGTTCGTAAATGGAGACTTGGTATCCCTGTTCTGATGTTTTTTGGTATAATTTATGTAAATCTTTAGCAAAACTAACCATACTTCATATAATCTTATAATAAGAATAAACTATGATATTTATGACATGTAAAGTTCAAAAGGTCAAAGGTCAAGGTCATTTTTGGAGCTAAAATCAACAAAAATCTCCTTTTTTGCTAAATTTTCAAAAGTGTATCTACCTATTGGTCCCATAATCTTCACAACCTTTGTAAATAAAGACCATTTGATGATATTCAAAAGATCTTGGTTTGGTTTCAACCTTTAGGGGTCAACAGGTCAAAAGGTCAAGTAATTTTAGGAGCTAAAATTATACAATGACCTCCTTTTTTGCTCAATTTTCTATAGTAAACTTACCTTTATGTACTATAATCTTTCATTACATTTGTTAATTATGATAACTTTATGATATGCATTAGATATAGGATTAGCTTCAACCTTGAGGTCAAAAGGTCAAAGGTCAAGGTAATTTTAGGACCTGAAATATGAAAATTCTCTCCTTTTTGCTCATATTTCAAAAGTATATAATAAAAAGAAGATGTTGTATGATTGCCAATGAGACAACTTTCTACAAGAGACCAAAATGACACAGAAATTAAGTTATAGGTAACTACGGCCTTCAACAATGAGCAAAGCCTACACCGCATAGTCAGCTTTAAAAGGTCCAAAATGGCAATGTAAAACAATTCAAACGAGAAAACACACGGCCTTATTTAAAAAAAAAAATGATCAAAAAACAAATATTTTACACACAAACAAACCACAACCACACTGAATAACAGGCTCCTGACTTGGGACAGTCACATACATACATAATGTGGTGGGGTTAAACATGTTGGACAATATTTATGGTTTTGCTACATGTTTTCGATTTTGTCCAATGTGCAACACCAGACATCACATGAAAGCATTAGTGCTCAGACTGAGGATGCATTTTCTTATATTTCACACCAGCATTAACTAGAGCTCATTAAAAAATACCCCATCATTCCTGTTCAACATTGAACTCAGTTAGGTTAATTATCTCCAATGAAATATTTCAGAAAGTGTTTATTCTACTTCATGCACATAATAAATAATAGAAATAATCTTCTTCGATGATATTAATAAACTCTAGCACATTTCAATATTTATTTGTACATTATCATGAAAGTATAACATGGTCATGATGGTTCAAAGGATACAAATAAATATTATCATATCTATATATACAATGTACAATCAATATTAAATCTTTTGAATATTAACATTGATCAATAAAGCATGACAATGAGATCAGGATCAATCATACAGTATACCAAATTAAGCAGACCTATTGCTTTTTGAATCTGATACATGGACTTGACCATGGGTACATAACTTTTTTCACCGATCCATGAAATGTGGTCAATGTCAAGGGAAACCAGTTTTACAGACATGAGGAACTTTCAATTCATGCTCATTGCAAGTATAGATATTATATTATTCATAAGAGAGAGAATTAACATTAAAAACATTAATAAAAATTGCTGAGTTCAAAATATCTGTAATGCAGCAACAACTTTTCTCTTTAGTCTAAGGTTGGTCAAATCCCACACAATTCCTGTTATGTCTTCAGCCCCTGATGGTATTGGAGCTTTTAGTACCACATTATATCAATACTGGCTGCCAGTTTCATATTCCATCTCTTTGATATGAGAGATAACATCTTGCCTAACTGGAAGTAAAAAAGAAAATTCATCACAAATTAATTAAAACTTTTAAATTTAGCATTCTGAAGAAGAAAACTATCACTATAGTATATGGTTGAAAGCAATCTGACTACCAAATGTGTTTATGTGTTGCAACACTGAGGGATGTTCCAGAAATAAATGTAGGGGGATCAGGGGTCAGAAGACACTTTTTATTTCACCCCCACCATGCATAATATTTCATTTGTCATTTCAGTGCCTTTTATAGCTGAATATGCGGTATGGGCTTTGCTCATTGTTGAAGGCCTTACAATGACCTGTAGCTGTTAATTTCTGTGTCACTTGGTTTCTTGTGGAGAGTTGTATCTTTGGCAATCATATGACATCTTCTTTTGTATATAAATAGGGGCATTAAAAAAAGATTGTAAAGTTCTAGATTTCTTTTTTCTTTTTTTTAATAGAAGTCATTGACTTTTCAAATATTCACTACAGCTCAGGTGGATTTTACGTTGTCCACCCGTCCACAGTGGGAGTGGGCAAAATTTCTAGCTTGTCAACTCTGCCCACCCATAGGAGTGGGCATGCAATTTCTTTTGTTTAATCAAAAGACTTGCAAGTACAATCAATTGAAAAAAAGCAGATAAGCATTAGATATCAATATTTTAACAAAAAAGAGATTAAAGTTGGAGTGGGCCGGTGGAAAAAGCAAAATCCACCCACCCTGTTGTGTAGCACTGTTCAAACATAATTGATTAATGTTAGCTAACATACTCAATCAGTTGTTTCAAAGTTCGAAGAAGGATGTAGATGTATTCATAGGTCTCTCAACATTTGAAAATGTCTGCTTTGGTGTGGCATTTGGTATCTGGTGGATATATCTGCATCTTGATCTCACAGGCTAATTTCTACAAGAAGCAAATTATAGTTTAACAAATATGTAAACAGCAGAGTAATCTGAGTTCACTTAGTAATAGGCATTTTTAGTTTGATAATGGGTAATTTTCTAATAAAGTTCAATCTAGTTTATCCCTGCCACATTCTGTATGTGCCTGTCCCAAGTCAGGAACCAGTAATTCAGTAGTTGTATTGTAATGCTGTATAACCAATAATTCAGTAGTTGTATTTAGTCTTCTCCTTTGAATTGTTTAAATTGATAGCTGATTATGTAGTATGGGTTTGTCTTATTGTGTAAGGTTGTATGGTGACTTAAAGTGGTTCCTTTATATGTCATGTGAAGTACATGTATTGGGGAGAGTTTTCATATTGGCAATCATACCACATCTTCTTATTTTCAAAATGGCTTTGTACCAATGCAAGCATTATGAATATTTTATCCAACTTTATAGATTTAATTTTCAAACTCTATCCATTATAAGATAAATCATGGACAAATAGAGAAACAAATAGACTAAAATTTTGATAGTACTAAGTAGTTATCAGCTTTTAAACAGGTTAGATAACTCTCTAATACATGTAAACATGGAACATGTACATATGTGTTCATGTTTCATATCTATATTTTTTAAAGACAAGGCATAATATACATGATATAACAATAAACATGAACATGTATCTTAGAAAACTGCTCTATTTATTACCTATGCCCATCTGTGTTTGTCTGTGTATTAGGTGAATGTAGCATAAGTTCTCCACAGTCATTAACAAGGTTAATTAGCATCTCTGAAATTTAAATAAAAGTTCCTTGTCATCATTGATACATTGATCATGTACATGTACATATAGATATACAAATGTAAATAAAAATTGGTTATAATACAATGTAAATTGTATCTATATATAAGTTAAGTTCAGACATGTTTCAAATAATTTTAGGTACAACCATTTATTTCATTCATTTATCAATGACACTACAACAATTCACAACAAAATTGCTATCAATCTGAACACAAAAAAAAACCTGTGTATTATTTAATGAAAATACACACCATTAGTCTTTATACATGTATCATGTTTTGATTATTTACTGACCCCTAATGTACATTTAAATTAACAGTGACAGATGGCAGAAATACATATACAACTGTACAAATTACAAGATACATGTATCTTTATTATCATATAAATGAAAGAAGAGTAATACATGTATGCTACATTTCTTGGGATGATAATCAAAAATATCTCAGATAATCTGCAACTTACCTTATCAATTGTGTTTTGTAGGTTTGGAGGGATTAATGTCACATCTTTAACAAGGATGGTTTCTCTAAAAAATGAAATATAAATTTTTGTTACAAAAATGTTCTTCATTTTGATAGCACATAGATAAGGAATGTATATATGTAGCAGTACAATGTACATGTACATCATTTGTACATGTATGTATGTACAAATGATGTTTGTTAGTTTATAATACAAATTTTCTTACCAAATATAATAAAGTGAAAACTGGACATATATTAAAAAACACATACATTTTATAATAGAATAATATTTGTTGTAAAAATGCTATTTGCCAATGTACATGTACATGATGTAATAAAAAGAATAAATAATCAAAGAATTCAAATATTGAAAAGCTTTACAACTTGTGACCTTACAACGCTGAAAATTTACTCAGGGACAATGCACCTTGGTGAACTTGTGTCTTATTCGCTCAGTCGTTGAATATTTGTCTGTATTTAAATTTTTCGACTAGTTATTGTATAAAAAAAATTAATTATAGTATGGATATCAGATTAAAATGGGAAGTACACGTACAATGTTTTGTACATGTACAAAATGTAAAGTATAAACTTCTTCTTACATTCATAGAAATTAAACAGAAAAAACTCCCAGATATATACATGTATGAACGGTCAATTGTTTGTTTGCTCTTTATTTATGTTTCTTTGTATCCTACATCATGTACAAAAAATGTACATGAGCATTTGACTTTTAATCAAATACTGATTAAATTATCAGATGATTTTTAGATGGATATTATCAAATATATATTACTGTAGTCATGCTAGTATATACATGTATCAATTAATTAGTGTTGTGGCAGTGTCTGTGTCAATGTGACAAGTTTAACAGCCATTGATGGTTCATGCTACATGATGATCATACATGTACATTGTATGTGTACCATGGCAATTCAACTTTTGAACATGTTGAAGGGTAGCCTTGGCTTGAATCCCTCAATTGTCTGATAGCATGCATGTTTTTCTAATTAGTTCTACTGCACTTTTGTTTAATGCTTTCTTGCAATTGTTATCAATATGTTTGTATTTGTTTTTTGCCTTGACTTGGGTGTTTGTTCCTAAATTATTACAAACATATAAACTGACAGACCTGGATTATTTTTTAAATAATCATTTTTTTCATACATGTATCTAGTTTAGATTACTATGACATCTAACAGCTGTTTTGCCAGACAAGCTGGTGTAGTGGGGCATAATTAACATGACAATGTTGTCCAACTCAAGTTTTAAAATGTTTGGATTTGTAAATGCAAATTACCTGGCACCTGCTCAAAGTTTTACACTGAAGCTTGGCATCAGCTTGGCCTTTGGTTTAACTAGGTTCTCCATGTAATAGGAACCATAAGGAAGTCGGTTCAATTCCATCCAGATATACACTTAACATATGAATACAGAACTTTAAAACATAAAAATGAACGATCCATTCAAATCGCCTCCCAGAGCAGATCGCCAGATGAAAAGGACAAGTGCGTGATGTGTTTACATTCCTTCTATCAACCAATCTTCCTATGCCGGTACAACATATTTGACAACCAGTTGCATCCAAACTGCACACATTATTTCTGCATCACGATAAGACGAAGAGACTTAAATCGGCGTACTTTTTTTGGTAAAACGCCTTCGTCTGTCTTGGCAGCCGACCGAGTCGTCCATATTTGTTTACCATAACTTCTGTTTCCGGATTGTCAAAATTGGACAATTTTTCGAAAAAATGAGCGTTTACTCTATAGTTAATGAAAATATAGTTCAATTAAGCCTTTCTGATATTTTAATCGTCATTTTAAAAATAATAACTATACTTTCGCTTACTAGGCGGAAAATACCGAGGTGTTGAAAAAATTGACACCTCGGTAAACTCCGGAAAATTTTCCGTAAATCTTTATTATGGGTCGGATACCTTAATTGCATATCACCAATAGTCTTTCCTGATGTATGCATAGTTGTGTCATCAGCATACAAGTATGTATGGCAGTTTTTGATGTGTAATGGATGTCATTTATGAACAAAACAAACAAAATGGGACCAAGTTTGGAGCCCTGTGGAACACCAAAATTTATAAACTTTTTATCAGAAAACTGATTATTTATATGGACTTGCTGTGTTCTTTCACTCAAATATAATTTTAAAAAATCAACAGTATCTTCATGGAAGCCATAAATTAAAAGTTTTTTACATAGAATTTCATGATCAACAACATCAAAAGCTTTCATAAAATTCAAGAGGACTGCCAAATTGATATTTCCATTATTCATTTCATATAGCCATATATCAATAATATTAATGAGGGCAGTTTGAGATGAATGGTTGGGTCTGAAACCAGACTGGGGAGGGTGTAAAATATCAAACTTTGTCAAATATTTATACAGATGTTTAAATACATGTCTAAAAGTATTGTATGAATGCTTAAATTTTATCATGGACATTTATATTTAATTGTAAAAACTTGCTAAAGTGAATTGTTATTATATTGTAAAGTGCTTAATAGGGTAATTTTCATATAAATAGTGCTTTTGTAACTATACCTGTGCTCTATTGAAAAGTCCTGTTGGTAAATAAGTAAACTTGTACTCTATCTTGCTTTCTCGTATTCCTTCTTCTTCTGTAAGATATGGCCATGGTAACTATAAAAACAATAGATGAAACTCTCAAATTGGACTTTTCTTACCCAATTAATATTACAAGCATTTTCAACGATGCAAAACAAGTTTTTCCAGGAAAATAATGCAAACAATCACATAAGTTTGATATAACCTAAGTTTCAAGAAATGTTTTTGACCAGTTACAAAAGATTTTTTACCTGAATTCTTGTGGGGAGAAGGGGGTACAGACTATGTACTAGTGCGAACTATACAAGGCCGATTACTAATCTTCGCACTAATACCCTCTTTTCTTCTAGAATATTCTTATCTAAAAAATATTTGTATCTCAAATTTTACAAACTTGAAATGAATTATTAGTTTTAAGTACTCTGGTTTCTTACATCAACTGGTTCCTTTTCTGGTAAGAGACAGGGAACAATGTTAATCTTCTCTCCCTCTTCAGAGATTGGGAAAGTCAGATCAAATGCCTCTGTTAATCTCAACATCCAGTTATAAAGACTGGAGTCATAATCTTTCCATATCTGTGGTATATTCTTGTGGTAGAGTCTTCCTTTTGTTTCCTGAAATTAGAAAGGAAATTGCTTTCTATGGTATTTTTTTATTGATATATATGATTTTTTTTTATAAATAGCAATCCACCCCAAGAGTTGAGTCTGGGGTATTTATTATCTACCTGGCAATAAAACATATACTTCAGAAGGGTGAACATTTGCTTGTGAGGTTTAATTGGATACACAGCAATAAATGGTGTGATTCTAAATCAGATGCCATGTCAAGGAAAAGTGTCATGCTCTCTGCATGTTAAAGACACTTGTAACAACCAATTGATAGGTATTTTGGCATGATTGGTTCACAAGCAGGAGTATGTTTCTATCCCTATCCAATATACAATGTATCATCTCTTTCCAGTGAGTGTCAAAATTTTACCTCCTTATTTAGAATTGACTCACTTTGCAGACCATATTCAATTTATTCAAGTACAGTGTAATAAAAAATTAGAATGTGAGGTATGATAGTCAATTAGACAACTATCCCCTAGAGTTCAAATGGCAGTGATATAAACAATTATAACTCATCAAATCCTTCAACAATGAGAAAAAAAATGTAAATTTGTTCTTAAATATATAATAAATATTGCTCCTCTCAATCATCATATCAAGTAAACAAATAAAATCTACGTTATATCTTAAGTCTGGTTTATTGCATAATTATTGTGAATGAAAGAATGGATTCGTTGGATACCAATTTTCATCGGTTTCGTGGTTACAGGTGAACCACAAATTCAAATGTTCAATGAATTACATATTTTATATAGGCCTTGTATATGGAGGTTGCTAAACCACGAAATCAATTATCCACGGAAATGCAAGTTTTCCTACATCCACGAAAATTGATACCCATGAAAATAGATGAATCCACAGTAATTTGATTGACTTGCTTAGTAGAGTTGAACCTCCTTGTGGTGAACTCGGTTGTGTAGAAAACTCGGATGAGTCGAAGTAATTTCTCGGTTCCGGCATAATTCCCGTTTGATTAATGCATTTTAACCTCTGATGAGTCGAACATTCATAACAGATGTTTTTCTTGTTTAACCTATTCATTTCCATAAGTGATTAAAGCTGTGTAAATTCCATAAGTGATTAAAGATGTGTAAATTCCATAAGTGATTAAAGCTGTGTAAACATACTTGTTTGTAAAACAGTTAAAATGACATGTTTATGATGACCGCTAATCAACACCTTTCTTGATCGTCCAAGCAGAACTTGAATGTGATGAACCTATTTTACTTGGTATAAAAACGAAACAAACACTTGGTATAAAAACGAAGCAAATTTTAATGACCCAAGCTGAGATTAAATTAACCATTAGAATAAGAACAATATCTAGTTTACAGAAATCACATATTGGTATTTCATACATTTCAAATATATGACGTCACACTCGACCTTGGATGAGTCGAACCTCGGATGAGTCGAATACTTTCGTCTGGTCCCTTCGACTTCGACACAACGAGGTTTGACTGTATATATATTGTGTTTTCAGAAGACATTTTAACATGCTCTATGACCTTATGACCTTACCCTGATAGATGTTTCATTCACAGAGACAACTTTAGCCATCACATCTACTATCCATTGAGGATTTATAACAACTTTGTCATTGAGAACCTCTGTGTCAAAGTACTGGACAATACCAAGGTCGTCTAAAAACTGTACAGCTAGTTTGATCTGGAAAATGGAAATCCAAAATCGTTTTAATTTTTAATCTATTATGGAAGTGAAGGAAAATTTTAAGTAATTCATATTTGAATTCTTTCCAATACCTTTTTTATTGTAAATATTATCTATATTTACTTAAGCTTTTGAAGATAATAACGAGAAATATATATATTTTTTGGCTGTTGTTTCACTGGTGTCCAAAAATTCATGAACTAAAATAATTGAATCTGCATAAAATAATTGCATCTGGCAACAAGACATCACTTTTTAAGGAAATTCTATGTACTGGATTCAAAAACAGTTTTCAAAGACAATTTTGACAAAGTTTTTGATAGATTTTAGGTACATTCTATACAAATATTGAACTCTTTCAGGATTTTCTTCAATAGCTTAATTTAACAGTTAAATTGATTCATTCAAAAATGTTCAGTAACTGTTACAAATCAATATTCAAAATTTGTATGCAAAATGTTAGCTAAATCTGTGACATAGCAGATTTATTGTTCCATATTCTCAAGAGCATAGGATACTGAATCTTTTTAAAAAGTTTTCATGTAAGCTATTTTTCACCTAGTCAATTCAAATATGTAATAAAAAAATATACCTTCATGTGCTACTTTTAAAAACAAATGGGGTCCTCTACTAAAAATTTTGGTTTCTTGGACATTCTTTGGAAAGACATACTTAACTTTTTTATTTCTACATTAGTATGCTTTTAATTTGTGTAACAATTTTTTCGAAAACTTTTCATTTTATCACATTTCATGAGTTTAGTCAAAGAATGGCATTTTTTGCTGGATATTTATCTAACTTTTTAAAATATCATCAGCAATTGTTCATAAAAATTGGCACAAATAATCTTCTTGCATAATAAAGTCAAACGTCATTTTCAAAAAGAGGGGCTAATGAACCAATTTTCAAGTTAATCAATTTGAATGATAAAAATCTGTCTAAAATACATGTTATCTCAAGTCATAGTTAGACATCATAACAAATAACATTTCACAGTAGCAACATTATTACCTCCCCTGTAACTGTATTATTTGCCCTTAATACCCAATATAATCTTAATCAAAACATTTTCACAGGCCAGATAATAATGAAATGATCTGATTTAAAAATGTTCATAAAATTTAAGACAATTTGTTTTAATCTTACATCTTTCTCATCATTGATACCATTTTCCTGTGAAAATTCTTGAATCTTTTCCCAATCTATAATGTTAGTTTTGTGTTTGTTTCTGGCACTGTAAAAATAAATTTCTTAGTTATTTTAAGGAAAACTAATAGCACACAGTTACTACAACTATATGAGAAACAACAATATCAAAGTAGATAAGCAACAGAAGGCATTGAATCACAAACAAGTTCAAGTTCAAACCTAGCATGCAGAAATCTCATATCTAAAGATAATGCATATGATTCAGTATATACTTTAAAATTAAATAGTGATTTAAAAATTTTAATCTTTCAAATTCAACAGTTTTAGATTTGTAGACTTTTTTTTTGTACATTGATAAAGACATTAGTTTTCTCATTTGAATTGTTTTAAATTTGAAATTTCAGGGCCTTTTATAGCTGACTACGCTGTATGGGCTCTGCTCATTGTAGAAAGCTGTATAGTAACATATAGTTGTAGGTTTCTGTGTCATATGGTCCCTTGTGGAGAGTTGTCTCATTGGCAGTCATACCAAATCTTCTTATTTTATATGAGATGACACATTTGATAAACATTTATATAATGAAGCATTTATAACCATGGAGGGATGATCAATGAATTAATAGTAAGTATATTTGCAAGTAAACTAGCTTACGTGACTATACTTTCTTCAAGTTTTAGCCATAAAAGTGGAATTTTCATTTTCATTTGTGGACAATAATTCATCGTAACATCTACAAGTGACTGTTGTAATTCGGCTATATTCTACAAAAAAAATAAACAACAAAAGTATTACAAGTAGAGAGAAATGAAACTAAATTCTTGAATTAGAAACATCACCTGTTTTTTAATTATAACTGCAAATATAAAATAAATGTCAGTGTAGGACTTCAGTTATAATTACTGGGAACATATTTAGTTCAGTAGCCCTTTTCACAAAAAAATCTTAAGTGTAAAACTAATCTTACGATAAAAATACTTAGTTGAATTGTTAAGGATTATTTAAATTTACAATAAATTTTACAATTAAGATTTTTTGTGAAATGGGCTACAGATTTTTATCTTAGCTGTCAAACTGTAGAACTCGGGTGTTTATACATATTTTGACAATATGAAAAGACCTATAAGCTACAGTTCCACAGCTAATTTTGACAATATGAAAAGACCTATAAGCTACAGTTCCACAGCTAGTTTTGACAATATGAAAGGACCTATAAGCTACAGTTCGGAGTTCCACAGATAATTTAGACAATATGAAAGGACCTATAAGCTACAGTTCCACAGCTAGTTTTGACAATATGAAAGGACCTATAAGCTACAGTTCCACAGATAATTATTCCATATTATTAACTGTTTTAAGATTAGTTCTTTAATATATTTGCGATTTGTACATCTTAATATTACACACTAATCAACGATTTAATCTTTGTATGGAACCATTATAAGAAAATGCCTAGATTTTTAGGTATTTCTGTCCCAATTATATATGTTTCAATCTATTTGCTTTTTTAAACACTTTTTTTTAGTAATTAAAATAATGAGCTATTAAATTTGCATTGTCCTGGGTAAATTTGATATCAGGTTATTTTGATGTGAGGGTATTTCTCTTAACATTTACTTTAACTTACAGTGCCCTGTGTAGAACTGACATAACAGAATTTCCTGATTTGTGGGTATTTCTTCCTTAATTCATCTTCTCTAATGTCTGGCATTGGAATCTGCAAAAAAAAAATTTGCCCAAAGCCATATTGTAATGAAAACATTTCATTTTTTATGTAATGGTTTGCTTTTTATTTTCCTAACCTTATGACTAAAATTCATTTGCTTTTAAAGGAGTTCTATTTATATAATAATACGATTTGTTAGAAATCTTGATTGATCTATTTTGGATAACTACATGCATTTGTAAACAAATAACCCCCCTTTTTTTCTCCAAAGACTGTTACGCATATTTAAATCATACAATATTCTACTTTCGTTTTTGACCTTCATTCTCTGAACACCACATGGGCTTTGAAAAATGAACTTCAAAAGATACTGTTTTCCAGATTCTGAACAACATGATCTAATACACTTTCTTTTATTTGACTGATATTATTCCAGAGTCATAAAATTATTATCCTATCTGATTGTCTTCACGTTCTCAGAAAAGCCAAAACCAACGAGTTAATGACCATCGGAACGTCTCTATTGTACGTTCAATGACCACTGGAACGTCTCTTTTGTTATCTTTGAAAAGAAACGATGCTTTCTGACTTTAAATAGACAACCAATCAGAGACCTGAATTCATGCGAACTTTATATAGACCAAGGTAAACACTGACTTTTCATCCTTGTTTATCGTGACCGCGACTTTGCTACAATACGTCTCTCTGCTGCCTGTAACCATTTTAAAAAGATATTTTTTCTTTTTGAATTAATATTTTTGTCAGTGAAGTAGCCGGCACTTGAAGCCACTGTAAATGGTGGAAATCCCCCGTCAACCAGCTACTTTGGAAAGCCCTGGGTATTATAAAATCCATAGACTGATGGGCACAACTGAAGTTATATATTATACTTGTAACAGAAAGGTTGTGCATACATATTGAGAAACATGGTTATATCACTTCTCGAACATCATACAATACTAGGTGTTATCAAGACATTATGGATGAGGTCATATCATAGTTAATTGTGAATGTGTAGAAAATATAGAGTTCCTTAAATCATCAACTTTAATCCCATTAAACAGCCCATTATTATTGACAATATTATAAAAAGAGTAACATATCAAAGAATTTAAATAACAAAAAATATTCAACTTGTGAACAAACAGCATTGATAATTAACTCATGCGCTATGCACATTCATGATGAATTAATGTGTGATTAAGTCACTCTTCGAATATTTTCTATATTGGAATTCCTCATTTAGTTGTTCTATAATTAACACAGTGATCAAATAAACACAAGTGGTATTTCCCTTAATTTACCTGATCTAACTGGGTTCCAACAACAATAACTGGTGAATCAGGACAATGACACACAACTGAGCTAAGCCAGAAATCCAGTCCAGAATGTTCAAATCCCATCCTCATGTTCCATAGTAACATGTAAACAGCTTGTTTAGACAGGAAAAACTAAAATACAGGAAATATAAAACATGGATTGTGAATGACTGTCAAATTCGAACGTGAACACTCTGTGAATTTTTGTGTATTTGATGGGTATATTATAACCACAAAATTATAAGTTCAACGAATGACAAATTTCCTGTTGCCATTTATGCAGATATTGGCAAAACCACAAAATTAAATATCCACGAACATGTAAATTTTGCCTAATCCAGGAAAGTTGGTACCCACGAAAATAAATGAATCTACAGTACACTAATCTGGTTTAATCTAGAAAAAATTAAGATTAGTTGAAAAAATATACTACAAAAATTAAAAATCTGGCTTTCAAATTTTCCATTTTTTTAGAGTTATAAATGTAGCTTACTAACCAATGAAAAAGCAAAATGAACAATCGAAAGCATGCATGTAGAAATGAAGACATCAAGTACTGAATTTAGGCATCTGTCATCTGCAGTTGTTGGGACAGAAAATTTAAATAACAAGACAGGTGTGTAGATAATACAGTACCTCAAGCAATATGAACAGCTGTGTAAACTGGCTTATAAAATTTAGAGAAAAGTTGATTCCAATGAATTTCATTTGTCATCTGGAAACCATACATTTTTTTACATGTCTTGGGAATGTTCTTTCATAATTGTTTATTCTTACCTGATGTGTATTGTAGTATACTGTTTGTCCTGCAAAGTCCCAACAACTAAATCGTATGCTCTTATTGCCTTCCTGATCAATAGGTACCATCCAGTCTTTGATGACAATTCCATCAGTTAATTTAGGAATACTTCCAGTGTATTTTTTGTTTGTAGCTTGTAAGGCCCTAAGTAAACTTTAAACAGAAAATTTCATTTTTTTTAAAAATAAAGAAATGATGATTAGTATTTATTTTGGGAATGTCATGAATTGAAAATTTCCATAATCATTGTTATTACAGCTAAATAAGACACAAAGAGTGCACACAATGATATATCACAACTGCTTTACTAATAATGGTTTTAGTTTATGTTCAAAGTCTTTAAGACCAAGATATTACTACAGATATCGCATAAACTTAAGGGCGCTCGTGGGTACGAAAATGTCAGCAAAATACTAAACATTTGTTTTTTCATTATAAATTTTATTTATTACACTATTAGTTATTACTTTATGATATGGTACAAAAATCAACCAAAAAAAAATCGATTTGGTTGGGCCCCAGATGACTTTTAAAATGTTTATATCATTGAAAAAGCTCCAAATTATCTCCCTTTGGTGCAAAAATGCCATTTTTTGGCATTAAAATTAAAAAAATATCTTTTTTAACTCATCTGTACCCTATATTTTTTTTATTATTGTTTTCAAATAAGCTGTACAAAACTAAATAATTGTAAAATTTAAGCGGTTTCTATAATTAAGTTCTTTTTTTATTACATATTACCTCTATTTCTCCTATTACTTCAACAGAAAAAAAGTACCTTTACAAAAATGTATGCTTCTTTTGAAGGCAAATTGTGAGCGTAAATGAACGGTGAACCCATTTTTTAATTTTATTCTTTTATTAAGTATAAGATTAAGTTCATTTAAAGAAAAATATAGCGAAATCCTATATTAGGGAAAAAAATTGATTTAGACCCGCGAGTCCCCATAACATATAAAGATTCATAAAAAAAAGGGTGAAAAGTCTATGCCAGATAGACATGAGCACCTTTCAATAATTCAATAAATCAGAGATAGTTGAAATTCTCCTTATAGTATCTGAGAAACAGACCAATTCATGAAAACTTCATATTTATCTTAGGCAAAGACAAAAATGTATATTAAACTAGTCAATGAAATTTCAAATGGAATTCTTCTTAATGACAAGACTACACTAGATACCTTCTTAATCTTGTTTTCAATTTAATTTAATTTAACTTTCACTCAAATTATGAAGAAAATAGTTAGGCATTACAAGTGGTTTTTTCTAAGTATTAGACGAGATTACTGTGTGGTATACATCCTCTTCTTCTGACATGATTCTTGGGTTTTGTAAGTTATTCATGATAGGTGCCACAGGTGGAGCAGGATCTGCTTCCCCTTCCAGAGCACCTTAGATCACCCCCAGTTATTGATTGGGTTCGTATTGCTTATTCTATTTTTTGTTGTTGTGTTTAATGTTTACAATGTTTCATTCTATTTCAAAGATTTTCCAGAAAAAGTCTGCACCTTCATAAGTATACTAACATTTCAAATTGTCAAAAAAAATTGAGTATCAATTGAGCTACTTACAAAAATGTTTATTTTGGCAACTATTTTTGGCTAACCTGCATTGTTAGGTTGCTATAACCCAAACCTCTGCTGATAAATATCATGTAGATTTTTTTTTATACAAAATCAACTTACGTAGTTTTTCCAGCTTGTCCTAAACCAATAAACATTAGTTTTGTTCGTAGGCACTCAGTAAAACCTCCGGCCATCTTCTGTAAGAAGGATTTAACAGAATCGAACCCTCTATTTACTATATCTCGTGGTGGTGTTTCTAACGCTGCACAGCTGTTCAGATTTAAACCTGAAATATATACAAAATTACCTTTATCAAAAGTTTAAAATAACCTTATAGTCTATTTTTAAGCAAATTTCAGTTATTTGTTCATTTTTTAATATATTTATTGTGGGTTTATTCTCATGAACTTTAAGAATAAGAAATCTTTAAGGATGTCTAGGTCCAAACCTGCTTGCTACATTTTATTTTTAATATAAATGTTCCTATCTCGATCTTTCTTAAAAATAAATGTGTATGAAAAATAATTTCTGACTTTAAAGTATTATTAAGTATAATTCATCCGTCCAATATACCTTTTTTTTCTATACTTACTTCTGAGGTTTGGCAAGAGACCTACATCCCCATCTAAACTCTCTAACAGAGGACAATGTTCTAGATTGATGGTCTGTAGGGTTAGAATTTCTCTAATCATCATGGGAAGCTGTGTTACAGCAGTGAAAGACAGGTCTAAAGTTTGTAACAAAGTTAACTTAAAAACTCCAGCTGGTATTCCCCCATTTTCTGTATCACCTGAAATAAATGTCAACAAATTTAAACAAGTGAAACTGCGAAGTACTTCTCACTGATGATACCCATGCCACAACTTGATAATTTTAATATTGTAAAATATGTAAGTGTTTTCGGTAAACAGGAAGTTGTTGAGTGATGAATATTAAAGCACATCACACGGTATAGCTGACTTATATAAACCCTGAAACCCAATTTCAGAAATCCTTCTGATGTAGTTCCTGAGAAAGCTGCCACGAAAATTACCCCCACTTTTTCAATCAAATTATAATTATGAGATTCTTTTTTTAGATACACTGTACATAAAGCTATATAGCTAATCCTAAGTGTCTCCTATGCTGTACAGTAAATTGAAAACATTTGTTGGATTGCTGAAGCAAATTTAAAGCCTGCCTATTAAACCTAATGTTGGCCTCACAGTGGCGTAGCCAGGGTTGAAATGATGTGGATGCCTTCGCCGAGCAATTTTATGCAGAAAGTTATATTTTTTCAGACATTGTTCCTGTAGGCATATTTGCTCCCATAGAATCCGACACTGGTTATATAGATTTTTGTTTAATTTCAAAATACCCACCAATTCATATAATTATATTTCAAACATAATTCTAATGTTTTCTCGAAATTCTCGAAACTGAATGAAATTCATAATTTATTTATTTGATGAAAAAGTTTCGCACCAATCTTAATATTTGACATCTCATAAATGGCCCTATCACAGCGGCACTTCTGTATAAAGGAACTGAAGTGATCCCCTTTTCTAGCATTTCTCAAAAAACGGCCCTATCACCGCGTCACTTCGGAATATAGGAACTGGAGTGACCCCATTTAAAGCGTCGCAGGGGACATCATCGTAATACCGGATGTCCGTCCATCCGGTCTTGTTTGCACTCTCATGTGTACAATTCTTGCCAGATTTTTATATCATCAGCAATGACAATTTCGAAAATAAGTCCTAAGCTTTGAACTTTTGAAATAAAAATAAAAATGGAAATCCCATTGCATTTTCTCTAAAGCTTTTATTTCTCCATTAAAAATAAAAGGAAAAGGAAAAACATTAATTTTTATTAGTTATTGCTCTCGTTCATTGGTTACATAAAATATGTGCAATGCAGGGGACATAGGAACTTTGTTCTTTTATTGAAAATAAAATTAATATGTGGACCTAGACAGGAACTGGAATTTTCTGATAAGCCCAGGAATGATCACACTCTATAACAGATTAGTTTTTTTCACGTCGTCGTCGTTCATTTCACAGGAAACGATATCAGGATACGGTGGTTTAGTTGTCAGTTATGTTGTTAGTCAGTTGTAGAAGCCATCGCTCCGCTTGGCTCAATTTCAGATGAAACATGTCCGAGGATATGTGCATCATTTTCTGCACTTGCCGTAGCCGACGACGTAGTCTTTTTACGAAAAAAATCAAAAACACTTTTCTGCGATATGTACCGATTATCAGGTTATCTGCATGTTGATATCGTAAAATATCAGCTGTGAGACATAATATGAAGCTTTTTGTCGAGTGAGCGTAGCGAACGAGATCAAAAAGCCTTCATATAATGTCAAGCAGCTGATATTTTACAATATCAATATGCAGATAATCTGATAATCGATTTATCGGGCTATATTTGCGTGATTCAGAAGTGTTTTCTTTGTTTCACCAGGACACAAAAGATGACTTGATAAGTTCGGGTCAAAGTTATTAACGTCGGGTCAAACATTATGACGTCGCTGATATGTCCGGGTCAAAGTTATTAAGGCCGAGTCAACGTATTTGACGTCACAAAGACATGATACGGAATAATATTAAGAGCTGAACAAAGTGATATAGACAGTGGGACGACCGATAACTTGTTTTATTACATGAACTAAATTATCCTTAATAAAAGACCACCCATACTTCATCGGAAATAACTGGATGCTGTCCTCATATCCTAACCTTTGTTACATACGGATACCAGTCCGAGTTTAACTGCTGCGAACATATCTTTATTATATTTTTTTTCCTGTCAAAATGATGTGGATGCTTGAGCATCTGAGCATACATGCAAGCTACGCCACTGCCTCAAATTTAAATACAAAACATTTTTTTATCACAAAATGTTGGAAAAATTACCAATAAACAGCTGCGCCATGAGCGCATGGTACTCCCATAGCTTTTTTGATAAAGTTCAATTACTTTTCAATGTTATATCAGAAATTTATAAATAAACTGTTATCACAGAGATACCGTATCACGGGTTTTTTTGTGGGTGCAAATTTTCGCTTATTTTGGTAATGTAGAATGTTATCAGAATTTACCTATTGACTGACATCCTAGTCTTGGAATCTTGTTCATAATCTGTAAATTAAGTCTTGCTAATTCTGACTGCTCTAAAATGTCATTATTATTGACATCACATTCACTGAACAGTCGATCCACTTCCTAAAATATATTTATATTTCTGTATAAATAGTTATGCCTTGTATCAGACAGACAATGCTTTAGATCTATCCACACATGGATATTTAAAAAGCCTAGTTCATAACTGTTGACATTAAATTTCATTATATGAAATCTGCACCCATATCCTAGTGTACCGTATAAGCCCATGTACAGTATGCATAGATCCATCCAGTCTGTGCCCAGGTAAAGACTACTTGCAACACAAACACTGGCATAGACATGTTGATCAATACAAGCATGTGTTTACTAATTAATGTAAATCCCTACAGTGTTTAAAAGATCAAAAGCATATTACCCCTCCAAGGTTAATACCTGAAAGAACAGATAGTATATTTTCTCTACTATACTGTTTTGGACTTATAGAATATTTTCTCTATTGTAAATTGTGTTCATACCTTAAAACATTGGCTCGATTCATTTGTGTTTCATTTGTAGCAAAATAAATTAAACCTTCAGTGCCATTGTGGGAAATTGAAAACCAATTAAGAGTCGTTGATTCTTCTTAGAATTTTTTTATTTTTGTTTGAAGTATTGAAAAAGAACATAATTAGATTGGATTTTACAAAGTTTCATCTTCTAGAAAATCAGTAAAAAATCTACAAATGTGAACATGAAATATGTATAAACATTCTCAAAGTTTAAAAGCTGTGAGTTGTTAACTGAAGGAAGTTGATTACACAATTCATAAGTCCTCCTTTTCTTGCCTTGCCTACCTTTATTCACAATAATAAAGGTGAAAATTGAAATTTATACAATCAGCAAATAATGGACAGTTAATCCCCACATGGTCTTAAAATAAAGATGGGGAAAAAAACCTAACACTCCCCCCCCCTCCCTCTTTTCTCCATGATTATTCTCAAAATAGAAATTTATATCTATCAAAGTTTTTTTTCAAATAAAATTAACTTACGTCCTCTCCAATGTTGTTTTTCACATATGGATTTTCAGTGTGCCACGTGGTGTAGACTTGTTTTGGCATTTGCTCAAATTTTCCATCAGAAGCAATCCATGGTATTCCTAAAATATAACTCATTCTCTAAGAATTTCATGCAAACATGGTTTATTTATACTAAATGCCATAAGAACAAAGGAGTTAATTTTCAATCTGTCTTTTTACTTTTGATGTTTGATTAGGTATAAGACTAGGTAGATTTAAACTAATAGTTAAAAATTACTGTACAAGACTTTCCCATTTCAGTTTTGTGAATGAACAGCTCCAGTTGACCTTGGTTTATTTGAGGAAAAAAGGTTAATAGGACATTAAGAGGTGAAGATATTTGCTTTATGCATTAATTTGAAGATTGTGTATTCATCGTTCTGTACATTTTGGCAGAGGGAAATTTGTTTTCAAAATTAGCCAATAGATAATGCAGCAAATAGTTCTTGGAAATAAGTTAAAAGAAATCAAGTCCCACAACTCTGGAAAGAAGGTAATAGAATTTGTCATCTTCAAAAACTAATATCGTGCAATGTAGATGTTATTTTAAGATTATAATAGATTCTTGATACCTGTTTGATTTCATCAGGAAATAAGATAAAATACATACATCTGCATGGAAACATAAGGCAAACCAGGGGCAAAAAAATTCAGATTTTAAATCTCATCACGATTCACCAATTGATTTTTTGGTCAATCATGATTCACAGAAAATAAATTTCCATGATCACGGATCACGAAAATAAAAAAAAATAAAAATCTGTAGAAAACGGATCACGATAGCGAAAATGCTCTGTTCATGAAGAACGAAAATAACCCATAAATGGAGGATACATGTGAAACATCATTCTAAACAGCAGATATCAAATTTCACTATAATTCATTGGTTCCTATGACTATAAGCTGAAAGATTCAAAATTATCTATTTACCTTTTACACTTAAAAACTTCAGTTT
Organism: Mytilus galloprovincialis; assembly: GCF_965363235.1. Taxonomy (NCBI): domain Eukaryota; kingdom Metazoa; phylum Mollusca; class Bivalvia; order Mytilida; family Mytilidae; genus Mytilus; species Mytilus galloprovincialis. The sequence goes on along the minus strand of NC_134845.1, from coordinate 37,571,463 downwards.
TGTCAAATTCTCTATTTCTTTTGGCAAGCTGGCAATTGGATTGTAATCTAAGCACAAATCTTCTAGATCTTTTAACCTTCCAATGTTAGCAGGAATATCTTCTATCAATAGTCCTTTCAAGGTCAAATTGATCAATTTGTTCTTGACTGGCCAATCAAATTCAATCTTTCTTATGGGGCAGTTGTGAATGAAAAATGTTGACATTACTGGGCCACTGATGATGTCCTTTGGTAGGTCAGTGATGCCTTTCAAGTTGGCAAGAATAAGAACTTCTAAATTGCAACACTTTGATAATCCACTTGGAAATATATGTGTGTTGTCCAAGTCAACATTAACTATTGACATTACTCGTAAATTTCTAAATGTTGTCCAGAGGTTACTGGGAAGTGTTTTCAAATTCTGACTTTGAACTGTTAAAGTTTCTGCAAATTGTTCATATGGTTCATAGTATGAAGCTTCCAAAGAGTAGTCTGGTATTGGTACATAATCACCACGACTATATGCATGTGCTCTACATGCTAGAATATGGCCATATTCCATAAATAATGGTTCCTCAGCTGTCATTCCTGATCTCACTTGTTTCATTGGGACATCATCTCTAACAAGATCAGCAATCCAGTCAAGGAGATCTCCTGGTGCACCCTGGGAAGATAGACCACCATGTTGGGTAGCAAACAAACCACATAATGAGGCATAAGGTTGTAATAACTGGAACAGTAATGTCTCTATCTGAAATAAAACATTTTCTAAATTATTACAAAAACATATACTTTTTCACCATTCCTTAATGTTTTTGCATGAACCCCCTGAGGGGGTTCATGTTTATATATTGGCGAGTTTTGGATGTGTCTATGGGCCACTCGATATCTCTCGGCCGGAAGTCAGAATAAAATTCTCGGAACGTCTCAAAAGTTTTCGGTCATTTATACAGGTCTTAACAGGTTGTTATCTACATCTTGAATATGGTCCTTTGATGGCCCTTGACGACGCAATTATATTTATTTTAAAATGACCACTGTACACTGTGTGTATCTGGGTCAATTATAACGTGGTATTTTCTGTTGTTTAGATAACATGTAAACTAATTATTTTTGAAGATTTAACCACGGGATACTGTGTATTTCATCATAGACTTACGGGAGAGAACATTCTGGTTAAAATATTAAAAGTAGATCAGAAAACAGAAAGATAATATTATCAAAAGTATTTAATTCAATCGGAATCAAAGAAATATATAATATATACATAAAATATATACTAGCTGTATCTATGTTTCTGAAGTAACTAACAATGATTGAAATCAGAATATTTTCAGACTTGCAATTAAGAAATAAGTATTTTATATGACAAGATCGTCTGCTTTGGTATTTTTAAATATTCATTTGTAGTGGAAACATAACAAGAGGCTCTCAAGAGCCTGAATCGCTCACCTGGTAAACAATGCCTTCGGCCATGTTTTTTGACGAAATAGAAAATAAAACACAAACTTTATTTTATACACCCTACTGATCATTCAAATGAAGTTTGGTTGAATTTGGTTGAGTAGTTTTAGAGGAGAAGATTTTTTAAAGTTAGCAAATATGATGAACAAATTGTGAAAAATTGTCATTAAAGGACAATAACCCCTTAAGGGGTCAATTGACAATTTTGGTCATATTAACTTATTTGTAGATCTTACTTTGCTGATCATTTTTGCTGTTTACAGTTTATCTTTATCTATAATAATATTCAAGATAATGACCAAAAACTGCAAAATTTCCTTAAAATTACCAATTAAGTGACAGCAACCCAACAATGGGTTGTTTGATTCATCTGAAAATTTCAGGGCTGATAGATCTTGACCTAATGAACATTTTTACCCCATGTCAGATTTGCTCTAAATGCTTTCCTTTTTGAGATATAAGCCAAAAACTGCATTTGACCCCTATGTTCTATTTAAAGTAAGGGCGGCCATGTTTTTTGACGGATCGAAAATCAAAGCACACACTTTGTGCAGGATAATCTAAGGAACTATCATGCTAAGTTTCATCCAAATCCATTCAGTAGTTTCAGAGGAGAAGATTTTTTAAAGTTAGCAAATATGATGAACAAATTGTGAAAAATTGTCATTAAAGGACATTTACCCCTTAAGGGGTCAATTGACAATTTTGGTCATATTAACCTATATGTAGATTTTACTTTGCTGATCATTTTTGCTGTTTACAGTTTATCTTCATCTATAATAATATTCAAGATAATGACCAAAAACTGCAAAATTTCCTTAAAATTACCAATTAAGTGGCAGCAACCCAACAATGGTTTGTTTGATTCATCTGAAAATTTCTGGGCTGATAGATCTTGACCTAATGAACATTTTTACCCCATGTCAGATTTGCTCTAAATGCTTCCGTTTTTTGAGATATAAGCCAAAAACTGCATTTGACCCCTATGTTCTATTTTAAGTAACGGCGGCCATGTTTTTTGACGGATCAAAAAACGAAGCACACACTTCGTGCAGGATAATCTAAGGAACAATCATTTTAAGTTTCATTCAAATCCATTCAGTAGTTTCAGAGGAGAAGATGTTTGAAAAATTGTTAACGACAACGACGACGACGGACGCCAAGTGATGAGAAAAGCTCACATGGCCTTTTAGGCCAGGTGAGCTAAAAATTAAATCTAAATAAATTCTTGCATCCTACAAAAAAAATGTTTATAAACAATAATCATTATATATCTACGTTAATTATTTCATACCATTTTAGTATTTAAGTTTTATGAGTAATTGTTATTTATTTTTTGTATTGTAATATATCCATAAAGCGGAAAGTAAGATAAATTTATTAAATATTTAAATTTAAAAACGGTCGTGAATAAAAATACTTGTGTGTTTTCAATCATAAAGCATGATTTTAAATCCTTGCAGCTCACAATAACCGTAAAAATAATTTACAATAATCACAACAAAATTTAATAACAACAATAATGTTGATTATTTTATACTGTTTTAGTATGGAATTAGAAGTCTTTGCTTATATTTTGTATAGTAATATATTCACAAAGTAGAATGTTAGAATTTAAAAATAGATTCATTCGATAAATAAAATGTCCATCCGTAAATACTTGACGTTCGTGTTTAAGACAGGGCTATGAATCAATTAAATTAAGGTCATCATCACTCAAGAAATTTCCGGTCGCCATTATGAGCTGATTGGCCATTATGACAAAAGTGTGTCCAAAATCATATCTGATATTCTTCCTCAGTCATAATAACCTTCCATCATTACCGAACTGAACAAAGAAACAACACGACGGGTGCCGTATACGGTGCAGGAAATGCTTACCCTTCCGGAGCACCTGATTTCACTCCCAGTTTCTAGTGGAGTTCGTGTTGTTTCTTAATTATTATTTATAACTGTTGATGTAAATGTCCTTTAGTTTTGTGAGTCTTTGTTTACTCCTTGGTTTTGATTAATATTGTCTTTATTGATATTATATATATTCAAAAGAATTTGACAAAAATTACTTACAGGAACGTTAGTTTATTATAAAGTTTTAATTCAATTTTTGTTAGTTTGTTTTAATAGTTTAACCTTAAGCATCTACATATTTGTACTATGGCACGGTTTTGAAAATGGTATTCATTGTGTTGACCAACTATCCTACACGTCTTGATCTATTCACATTATAGATCACATTTCAAAAGCACACTATCGGTAAATGCGTTCTCAAGAATTCCGGATAAAATGTCAATGAATCCGGAGTCAAAACATTTAATGTATGGCCGTTTGATAACTATAGATTAAGATATGTGATGACGCAAATGCGTATTCTTTTCCTGAGTATCAGTGAGATGCTTATTATTTACTATTTATATATGTATAATACTACTTGCATGCAATAACACTCGTGAAAGCTTATTTTCGTTTTTGTTATCTAAATTCAGGACACGGCAGAATGAGCTTTACATGTGACTTTCAAGCACGGTCATCATTACTCAAGGTATTCTGACTTCGAGTTGTTTCTCTTTTGAGTCACTGTCCTATTATAAACTTTGACCTTTTCGAAAAGCTAAGGATTGTCTACCTAAGGAATAGATTCCTTAACTTTGTAATGTATTTAGCCTTTAAACTTTTTTTATTCGAGCGTCACTGATGCTTTTTTGTAGATATAACTTGTGTCTGGTGTACATTATTTTAATTCTGGTATCTTTTTACATCTACATACCTTTTTATACAAATTCGTTATTTTGAAAGTGTGTACAGGTATTCATAAACTTCTGAATTAAGAAATTATTCGGCAAAACTAAGGTTTCCCGTACGATATTTGAATTGATTTAAGTAAAATCAGGAAATCCTTAAAATTTGAGATGTTTTATGGGTCCCAATCAATTGCATGCCACAGGTTTCACCGAATACAACATCTACCATGAGTAAAGTCAGCTTCAAATACGAGTTGAGAATATGAAGGCATTCATGTAGGAAACAAAATATAAAGATATGATAGATAAAAATAAAAGCATTCAGAATTCCAGATTACAAAGCAAACTGAGTGCATAAATTTATATTGCAATAGGTTTGTGCAATTTGCATAAGTCAACCTGTTAGTAGAAATTATGATTTACCAAATGAATATAATCAGAAAAATTATGTACATTCCCAAGTAATAAATAAAATAGTAGAGCTTTAAAATAACTATTAAAAAATAAGCTGTAAATATACTTTCAACTGGTTTCTTCTATTCACAGTCAATTATTTTAATTCAAAAGCAAACACAAATTCAGCAACAATCTTTTAGTGACCCGGCAGTCAGCGGTCTTAGAATCATGTATTGCTTTTCTTTTTTTGAAGAAAGCAACTTGTTTTTTATTTCAGTTGATTCACTCATAATCATTAAAAATCATTTTCAGAAATCTTATTTTAGAGAATACCTTAGTTTGTGACTTTGACAAATTCTGTGTATAAACCTTAAAAAATAAAGTACTTCATAAACAAAATAAAAATGAATTTGTTGTTAGCATATAACCACTGAACCCATGAGAATTGTTACCCAGATAATAATGATTTTAAGAATATGATTTTGATGGCATATTTTAGAGGCTCTGTTAAACTTGTTCAAGATTCAGGGCAATAATTATCTTGACATATAAACCCTGGTTTTTGTTGGAGACTGTATCACTAGATATTGTCTGGATATTTGTGTTGATTGGCTGCTGTCTCATGGTATCAAAACCAATTAATGATGCATGTTTGGCAGGTTGCACTTCGACTTTTAGCACAACATTGAGTATCAAATATCTATTTCTAACATGTTTTTCATGTGAATATCTATTCAAATTCCAATTCAGTTTACAGTGTAACCTGTCTTATCCGACACCTAAGTATTGAAACATCCTGCTTTTACTGACACTTGCAGAAAAAAACTGAGTATTCCGACACCCTGCTTAATGGGACATTTTTTTCTGGTTTCCCAGTGTGTTTGAAGACAGGTTACACTGTATATAGAAAAACCTCCTAAAATTATGCTGGAATAAATCAAATGACATACTTGCTGCTTGCTCCATTTTCCCTTGTTTTCATTCAACATCTTCATCTGAGGCGGAACTTGCAACTGTAAACAATATAAAATGTGAATTGTGATATGAAATGAAAAATAACAACATGAAAGGAGAATTGCACATGTCATTCAAATATAGGATTAATAAAATTCAGAACAATTTGCATATATTAATTCAAAAACCTATTTAAATGTGATAAAAATTTCATTAAAGCATTTTCTTCTTAATGAACGAACAGTGTTTGGCAGCCTCCCACCTGCATGCCATATATCCCCATTCCTTCGGGAATTGGATTAAAAAGAAATTTGATCATGCATTTTACATTGCTATTTTTTAACAACAGACAACAATGCAAAATTTATTATTCAATTTAAGAAAATGTTGCAAATAAATACTGCTATCAAAAATTACAGTAGCTTAGCATACCTTGTGTGTCAGAAGTGCAATATAATTCCATGCCTGGTATAGATTGCCATAACTGTATTCTACAGGGATATCCTTCTTCAAAGGGAAACCTGGCAAGTCCATGAAATGTATAGATGTCTGCTTTGGTTGGTTTAAGTGGTAAAGATTTGGTCTGGTACCATCTACAATGATTACTCTATTCAGTAAATATGTTACACCTAGAACCAGTCAAGTGCTTACCACTTAGTCAGTATGGGTTCATTCTATTTTTATTGTTACCATGTACATAAACAGGGCTTTATATGGGGTGATAACTTATATTTGACATATACATAAACAGGGCTTATAACTTCTTCTTACCATGTACATACAAAAGTTTTTGTATTGGGTGATTACTTCTACTAACCACATACATAAATAGGGCTTTATATTGGGTGATTACTTCTACTCCACATGTATATAAAAAAGGCTTTATAATGAGTGATTACTTCAACTGACCATGTACATAAACAGGGCTTTATAATGGGTGATTACTTCAACTAACCATGTACATAAACGGCTTTATAATAGGCAATTACTTCTACTTACCATGAACATAAACAGGACTTTATAATGAGTGATTACTTCAACTAACCATGTACATAAACAGGGCTTTATAATAGGCAATTACTTCTACTTACCATGAACATAAACAGGACTTTATAATGGTTGATTACTTCTACTTATCATGTACATACACACTGCTCTATAATGGGTGATTACTTCTACTAATATTGTACATACACAATGCTCTATAATTGGGGATTACTTCTACTTACATTGTACATACACAATGCTCAATAATGGGTGATTACTTCTACTTACATTGTACATACACAAGGCTCTATAATGGGTGATTACTTCTACTTACATTGTACATACACAATGCTCTATAATGGGTGATTACTTCTACTTACATTGTACATACACAATGCTCTATACTGGGTGATTACTTCTACTTACATTGTACATACACAAGGCTTTATAATGGGTGATTACTTCTACTTACATTGTACATACACAAGGCTTTATAATGGGTGATTACTTCTACTTACATTGTACATACACAAGGCTTTATAATGGGTGATTACTTCTACTTCCCATATACATACACAATGCTCTATAATGGCTGATTACTTCTACTTACCATGTACATACACAATGGTCTATAATGGGTGATTACTTCTACTTACATTGTACATACACAAGGCTTTATAATGGGTGATTACTTCTACTTCCCATGTACATACACAATGCTCTATAATGGGTGATTACTTCTACTTACCATGTACATACACAATGGTCTATAATGGGTGATTACTTCTACTTACCATGTACATACACAATGCTCTATAATGGGTGATTACTTCTACTTACCATGTACATACACAATGGTCTATAATGGGTGGTTACTTCTTCTTACATTGTACATACACAAGGCTTTATAATGGGTGATTACTTCTACTTACCATGTACATACACAAGGCTGTATAATGGGTGATTACTTCTTCTCATGATGTACATAAATAGGACTTTATAATGGGTGATAACTTCTACTTACCATGTACATATACAGACTGTAAATTATCATTGCTATAATCTATCTTGACTTTAGGATAAGCAACTTTAGGCTGTATGTTGTTAATTCCTAGTTCATTGTCTTCTGTAATGCAAATATTCAAATATTTTAAATATCATATGTATACATTTTGGACTTTATATTTTTATAGTCATTTTGGTATTTTTTAAAAACGGTCAATATTCAACCATGGCTGTATTATCAGATGTATAATATTAGCATATTTTCTAAATGATGTGCAAATGCTAATCGGAGTGATGTTATTTCAATGTTTAAGTCAATGGTTATCTAATTGGTCGCTAATAGCGACTCACTATACTGTGCAGAATTTCCTTATTCCTGTTTTTTTTCTTTTATGACATATAGCATTGATGGGCAGGACATTATTACCTCCTCTGTTGTATGCCCTGATAGCAGTTTATACTTTATAAGTTGGATAATGCCTTGTTGTTGCTTAGTTCAGTGACTTTTTTTTCACAAATACAAAAGGTAATGTTTCTACGGTACCAAACTTACCATGCATATAACAAAGTCTGTGAACATTAACATCATCAAACATTGTCATGGCAACAGGATATCTCAAGGTCACATCATCCAAGCCAGAAGGAAGGTACACAAGAGAATAAGGCATCTCAAAGTTAGTGCTTCTAATACTTGACCACTCTTGTAAATGTCTAGAATGTAATGTAATGATTTGTTCCTGAACAGAAGGACGTGTAATCACCTGACAACAAGAACTGTGTGCAAATATGGCCTTTATTTTCCATTCATTGTCAGCCAGGTCTAAGGCAGAACTACTTCCCTAAAATAGTATGGATACTCAATTATCAATCAATTCATTTGTTTTATAATAATTACAGTGAACCAATCGCAAATTTCAAAAGTGGCCTTTCACATAATTCATTAAACAATTATATAATTGTCGGTGTCGTATGTTATTTCAAACCCCATGGAAAATTTGCCAACGTGTCGTTTAGGGGGGTTCAAATCAACATTGGACACTTGCACCAAAACCTGTTAGAATTTTAGAATTTGATATATATATTTTTTTACCTTTTCAATGAACAGTCATTTTTGTGAATAAAACTAATTAATGTGTTATAAAAGTAGTATCATTATTGTAATACCTTAGTTATCAGGAAAGGAGGTGCTGGTACATAGGTCTTCTCTAAACGGTGTTGTTCTTTAGCTCCTATAAAACATAACATATATAATAAGGGGAGGAAAAAGGAAAGCTGATATAAGAGAGATAACTCTTTAAATAAAAAGTTATTCTTTTAACTATATTATCTATCATTATTAAATTTTTCAAAGGTATTTGACTCATCCTTTCTGTTTTTATGTCACATCAATTTTATGACTTCATCATATATATTTTAACAAATGAAACAGCATTCAAACATTTCCTTCCATGTCAGAATTTTCTTTCTATCATGGTTAACAAGAAAATAAGAAGATAATATTTGCAATTTACCCACATGTTCTATTTTTAGAAATTTTTAGGATGACTGTGGTAAAGTTCGATTCCAATGGGCCAAGTAGTTTAAAAGTACAATATTTTTTAAAAAGTTTATCTGACAACCAAAGTCAGATGAAATAAAAGCAAATAATTGATGAATACTTAATTACTGCTATAGTTTATACCAAGTGCTATTTTGATCAAGGAATAAATGTATACTGTTTCAGCAACTAGCAAAAAGAAAAACCCTAAAATCCTTCTTTTTCATTTTTTTTTTTTTAGCTCTTACCAGAATACATAGCAATATTCCCAGCCTCCTTTTTCTCCCTTCTAAGACTATATAAGTCTTTATAAGCTTGGTCTGTAAGAAGCTTACATTCAGGTTCTCCCAAACTGTCCTCATCTTCATCGTCATCTTTACTCGACAGATATTCTATTGTTCCATCCTCTTGTACTCTACTTATAACTTTCTCTTCATATCTCAAGGTCTCAGATCTTTGAAAACACAAAAAAACAAACATGTGATATTTGAAACAAATCTTTTTGGACAGGTCAAATGGACAGAATTATTAAAAACAGTGATGCACTACATATAATCATCACATCCAAATTCATATAGGTATTTACTAATTTTCTATAACCCATGCAGTCCAATTTGTATTTTTTTGTTATTTTGATAACCTGCCTGTAAATCTGGGCGTAAGAAACTATCAACTACCCATTTCAGAATAATAAACAATGCTCCTTTGACTTCCATTAAAAACTAGAGGCTTTTAAGAGCCTGCGTCGCTCACCTTGGTCTATGTGCATATTAAACAAAGGACACAGATGGATTCATGACAAAATTGTGTTTTGGTGATGTGATGTGTTTGTAGATCTTACTTTACTGATCATTCTTGCTAATTACAATTATCTCTATCTATAATGAACTTGCCCCATTAGTTACAGAGAAAATATGTTGTAAAAATTTACAAAAATTTACAAAATTTATGAAAATTGTTAAAAAAAACTACTATAAAGGGCAATAACTCCTAACGTGATCAACTAACCATTTTGGTCATGCTGACTTATTTGTAAATCGTACTTTGCTGAACATTAATGCTGTTAACAGTTTATCTCTATCTATAATATTATTCAAGATAATAACCAAAAATTTTCTTAAAATTACCAATTCAGGGGCAGTAATCCAACAACCGGTTGTCTGATTTATCTAAAAATTAGAAGCCATATAGATCTTAACTTGATAAACAATTTATCCCAGTCAGATTTGCTCTAAATGCTTTGGTTTCAGAGTTATAAGCCAAAATCTACATTATACCCCATATGTTCTATTTTTAGCCATTGCAGCCATCTTGGTTGGTTGGCTTGGTCACCGTACACATTTTTAAAACTAGATACCCAAATGATGTTTGTGGCCAAGTTTGGTCAATTTTGGCCTAGCAGTTTCAGAGGAGAAGATTTTTGTAAAAGATTACATAAATGTACAAAATAGTGGTAAAAAATTACTATAAAGGACAATATCTCCTTAAGGAGTCAACTGACCATTTTGATCATGTTGACTTAATTGTAGATCTTACTTTGCTGAACATTATTACTGTTTACAGTTTATCTCTATCTATAATAATGTTCAACATAATAACCAAAAATAGCAAAATTTCCTCAAAATTACCAATTCATCAAGGCAGCAACCTAACAACCAGTTGTCAGATTTATCTGAAAATTTCAGGGCAGATAGATCTTGTCTTAATAAACAATTCCCCCCCCCCCAATGCCAGATTTGCTCTAAATGCTTTGATTTCAGAGTTATAAGCCTAAATCTACATTTTACCCCTATGCTCTATTTGTAGCCATGGCGGCAATCTTGGTTGGTTGGCCGGGTCACTGGACACATTTTTAAACTACATACCATAATAATGATTGTGGCCAAGTTTGGTCAAATTTGGTCAATAAGTTTCAGAGGAGAAGATTTTTGTAAAAGTTTACAGACACCGGATGCTGGACGCCGAGTGATGAGAAAAGCTCACTTGGCCCTGTGGGCCAGGTGAGCTAAAAATGTGCTAAATCTCCTCCAGTACAAATATATTATACAGTGAAACCTGTCAGAAAACTTGTTAGGTTTAGATATGTGGTTAATATATACTGATGTTGGTATAAATATACTTTGGAGCATGCCTGACTTTAAACAGATTTCAGGTAAGTCAGGGTTTCAGTTTTTACCAGCTAGGTTTATACATTAATATCGTATAGACTGTTTGTTTTCCAGCTTGAATTGTTTTACACTAGTCATTTTTCGGCCCTTTGTAGCTTGCTGTTTGGTACAAGTTATGGCTCAACGTTGAAGGTCATACTTTACTTTTTACAAATTGTGACTTGGATGGAGAGTTGTCTCATTGGCACTCATACCACATCTTCTTATATCTAATTTATGTGGATATTTAGACAATTTGGATTAAGTCTGATTCAGTCAGGACTTCAGTTTATACATTATGTTGGTCTCAATATCTTTTAAACCCAGTCTGAGTAAGACAGGTTTGCAGTTTAGTCAGGGTTTCAGTTTGTACAGCTACACCTATGCATTTATGTGAGTATACAGGGTCTTTGGAGCAAGTATGGTTCAGAAGGGTTTACAGTTTATAATCAAGATAAGGTTGGACAGGTATTCACTGTTTTTTATTTGCACTATATCATATATACATACTCCTCATCTTTAGCACAAGTAATAACTTTCAAACCTCTCTTCAATATTGGTGGGTACATATAGGACTGAAATGCACAAGTAAAATGTGTGATTATCAACAAGAAATATACAGGTCCTACTAAAAGAACAAAAAATCAAATATAAATCTACCAAAAATTATCACCTTATATGGATATAAAAGAAATTGAGACTATAATACAAATGTTACCAGGTTACAATTAATGAGGGTTTTTCAAATCTGATATCATTGTCATAAATACAACATTATAATAGGAGACATAATCAGGATCAGGATCAGCAACAAATTGTCTGCATTAAATATCAACTTTTGAGTTTGTCATCAGACCAAAGGTTCTGAGCAACGGAAAAAGAATCAAAACAAGAGGCTGTCAAATTGACAGCACTCTATATTTTCCTGCATGAAAATGCTTTATATTCATTGACAAATAACCACATCTCAAAAAGTGTTCATACCCAACAGTACCTCCAGGCTTTTCAGCATATTATTAATCTTAATCATATAAACCGTTTGCAAGAATAATATAATTGAAAAATATAAATGACACAAAGTAATACATGGAATTTTTAAGGTGGTACCTAACACTACAGGGAGATAACTATGATTGATTGATTGTTGGTTGCTTAACGTAGGGAGATAACTCTGTAAAAATCAGATAAACATTTTAACCACATTGTAAAGTTAAGCAAATATTAAGCTTCTCAATGATCAAAATAAGTGTTTTTGAAACTGCTATATAACTATGAATTTTTTCTGATAAAGTGGCTGGTTCATTTTTTTGAAATTTTTAAAAATATTTTGTCAAATAATTAAAAGGAAACATTTGTCAAAATTTTATATAAAAAAAGGGAGCCAAAAAAATATGAGTCAAGGTGTTGGGTACCACCTTCAGTTGTCATTGGTAAAATATGCAAGTTATCTTGTACTTACTGGACATTTTGGCCTCTTCATTAAATACTCATCAAAACCATCTATCTTTGCAACCTCAATACAGTATCTTCCCTTTTTCAACACATATGAGTTCACTAGTGTATTATTCTTAATCACATCAAGTTTATACCCATCCTAAATAAATACAGAAGTAAGGTGAACAATACCCATCCTAAATAAATACAGAAGTAAGGTGAACAATACCCATCCTATATAAATACAGAAGTAAGGTGAACAATACCCATCCTAAATAAATACAAAAGTAAGGTGAGCAATACCCATCCTAAATAAATACAGAAGTAAGGTGAACAATAACCATCCTAAATAAATACAAAAGTAAGGTGAACAATACCCATCCTAAATTAATACAGAAGTAAGGTGAGCAATACCCATCCTAAATAAATAAATACAGAAGTAAGGTGAACAATACCCATCCTAAATAAATACAGAAGTAAGGTGAACAATACCCATCCTAAATAAAAACAGAAGTAAGGTGAACAATACCCATCCTAAATAAAAACAGAAGTAAGGTGAACAATACCCATCCTAAATAAATACAGAAGTAAGGTGAACAATACCCATCCTAAATAAATACAGAAGTAAGGTGAACAATACCCATCCTAAATAAATACATAGTAAGTAAGGTGAACAATACCCATCCTAAATAAATACAGAAGTAAGGTGAACAATACCCATCCTAAATAAATAAATACAGAAGTAAGGTGAGCAATACCCATCCTAAATAAATAAATACAGAAGTAAGGTGAACAATACCCATCCTAAATAAATACAGAAGTAAGGTGAACAATACCCATCCTAAATAAAAACAGAAGTAAGGTGAACAATACCCATCCTAAATAAAAACAGAAGTAAGATGAACAATACCCATCCTAAATAAATAAATACAGAAGTAAGGTGAACAATAACCATCCTAAATAAATACAGAAGTAAGGTGAGCAATACCCATCCTAAATAAATAAATACAGAAGTAAGGTGAACAATACCCATCCTAAATAAATACAGAAGTAAGGTGAACAATACCCATCCTAAATAAAAACAGAAGTAAGGTGAACAATACCCATCCTAAATAAAAACAGAAGTAAGGTGAACAATACCCATCCTAAATAAATAAATACAGAAGTAAGGTGAACAATAACCATCTTAAATAAATACAGAAGTAAGGTGAGCAATACCCATCCTAAATAAATAAATACAGAAGTAAGGTGAACAATACCCATCCTAAATAAATACAGAAGTAAGGTGAACAATACCCATCCTAAATAAATAAATACAGAAGTAAGGTGAACAATACCCATCCTAAATAAATACAGAAGTAAGGTGAGCAATACCCATCCTAAATAAATACAGAAGTAAGGTGAGCAATACCCATCCTAAATAAATACAGAAGTAAGGTGAGCAATACCCATCCTAAATAAATAAATACAGAAGTAAGGTGAACAATACCCATCCTAAATAAATACAGAAGTAAGGTGAACAATACCCATCCTAAATAAATACAGAAGTAAGGTGAGCAATACCCATCCTAAATAAATAAATACAGAAGTAAGGTGAGCAATACCCATCCTAAATAAATAAATACAGAAGTAAGGTGAGCAATACCATACCCATCCTAAATAAATAAATACAGAAGTAAGGTGAGCAATACCCATCCTAAATAAATAAATACAGAAGTAAGGTGAACAATACCCATCCTAAATAAATACATAGTAAGTAAGGTGAACAATACCCATCCTAAATAAATACAGAAGTAAGGTGAACAATACCCATCCTAAATAAATAAATACAGAAGTAAGGTGAGCAATACCCATCCTAAATAAATAAATACAGAAGTAAGGTGAACAATACCCATCCTAAATAAATACAGAAGTAAGGTGAACAATACCCATCCTAAATAAAAACAGAAGTAAGGTGAACAATACCCATCCTAAATAAAAACAGAAGTAAGATGAACAATACCCATCCTAAATAAATAAATACAGAAGTAAGGTGAACAATAACCATCCTAAATAAATACAGAAGTAAGGTGAGCAATACCCATCCTAAATAAATAAATACAGAAGTAAGGTGAACAATACCCATCCTAAATAAATACAGAAGTAAGGTGAACAATACCCATCCTAAATAAAAACAGAAGTAAGGTGAACAATACCCATCCTAAATAAAAACAGAAGTAAGGTGAACAATACCCATCCTAAATAAATAAATACAGAAGTAAGGTGAACAATAACCATCTTAAATAAATACAGAAGTAAGGTGAGCAATACCCATCCTAAATAAATAAATACAGAAGTAAGGTGAACAATACCCATCCTAAATAAATACAGAAGTAAGGTGAACAATACCCATCCTAAATAAATAAATACAGAAGTAAGGTGAACAATACCCATCCTAAATAAATACAGAAGTAAGGTGAGCAATACCCATCCTAAATAAATACAGAAGTAAGGTGAGCAATACCCATCCTAAATAAATACAGAAGTAAGGTGAGCAATACCCATCCTAAATAAATAAATACAGAAGTAAGGTGAACAATACCCATCCTAAATAAATACAGAAGTAAGGTGAACAATACCCATCCTAAATAAATACAGAAGTAAGGTGAGCAATACCCATCCTAAATAAATAAATACAGAAGTAAGGTGAGCAATACCCATCCTAAATAAATAAATACAGAAGTAAGGTGAGCAATACCATACCCATCCTAAATAAATAAATACAGAAGTAAGGTGAGCAATACCCATCCTAAATAAATAAATACAGAAGTAAGGTGAACAATACCCATCCTAAATAAATCCAGAAGTAAGGTGAGCAATACCCATCCTAAATAAATACAAAAGTAAGGTGAGAAATACCCATCCTAAATAAATACAGAAGTAAGGTGAACAATACCCATCCTAAATAAATACAGAAGTAAGGTGAGCAATACCCATCCTAAATAAATAAATACAGAAGTAAGGTGAACAATACCCATCCTAAATAAATACAGAAGTAAGGTGAACAATACCCATCCTAAATAAATACATAAGTAAGGTGAGCAGTACCCACCCTAAATAAATAAATACAGAAGTAAGGTGAACAATACCCATCCTAAATAAATACAGAAGTAAGGTGAACAATACCCATCCTAAATAAATAAATACAGAAGTAAGGTGAACAATACCCATCCTAAATAAATACAGAAATAAGGTGAGCAATACCCACCCTAAATAAATAAATACAGAAGTAAGGTGAACAATACCCATCCTAAATAAATAAATACAGAAGTAAGGTGAACAATACCCATCCTAAATAAATACAGAAGTAAGGTGAGCAATACCCACAATAAATAAATAAATACAGAAGTAAGGTGAACAATACCCATCCTAAATAAATACAGAAGTAAGGTGAGCAATACCCACCCTAAATAAATAAATACAGAAGTAAGGTGAACAATACCCATCCTAAATAAATACAGAAGTAAGGTGAGCAATACCCACCCTAAATAAATAAATACAGAAGTAAGGTGAACAATACCCATCCTAAATAAATAAATACAGAAGTAAGGTGAACAAATTATCCCATGTTTGATGCTATTATAGTTTCATTTAATTTTTATCATAATGAACAAATTTAACTTGTAATATTTTTTCAATGTGTTGCAACTAGAATGACAATCTTCTGTAAAGTTGGATTCTTTAACTGTCTATTTTCCTACACTAATATATATTTCATATCTTAACCACATTTAAAATGTACCAAGAATATGTCCAAAGTACACCGATGCCCCACTCCCACTTTAATTTTCAATGTTCAGTGGACTGTGAAATTTGGGTCAAAACTCTAATCTGAAAGATACTATATTACGTAACATGTGTTTTAAGTTTCCAGTTTATTGGACTTCAACTTCATCAAAAACAACTTTGACCAAAATTTTTATGTGAAGCGGGCACTAACATTATATGTTCAGTGGACCTAAAATTGCGGCCAAAACTCTAATTTCAGACTTTAAATTAGGAAGATCATATGATAGGGAACAAGTGTTCCAAATTTCAAGTTGATTGGACTTCAACTTTATCAAAAACTACCTTTACCAAGAACTTTAATCTGAAGCGGACAGATGGATGGACGAACAAACAACGTAAGGAAACAAACGTCAGTGGGGCATTATAAATAAAGGTAAAGTAGGTAAGACAGCTATTCAAATTATATTAAAACTTGTATAAATAATGAACTTTACTCAGTTTTAACAGTTCCCTGGCAGAAATTTTTCTTATTTTATTAACATTAGTATAATTTCCACAAGTAATGCAATGGATATACTGTTAACCAACTTATTTTTGTGAATACTACATTTCACCTCTTGCCTACTTTACAGCAATTTAATATCACGAATTTCTTATTTACTTGATGAAGCCAGATAAGGAAAATCCAAGTTTTACATATTCATGACTATTTAAATTTTCATTACTTAGCTACACGCGAATGTCACAAAAATAAATAACTCATAAAAATTAGTTGGTTCTAACACAACTACTCACATTGTCTTCAGTCTCATTAAATGTTGGTAAGGTTTCTGTCGTGGAAGCTTTCCCGTCTTTTTTCACTTTTAACCTATACAAAAACAAATTACAACATGTTGAAATAATATTTAACTTTAAATGTCAATTCACTAATCACTTAGTACTTAGATTTACGAAATTATACACAAACATGTACATTTTTATTTGGTATCAAATTTTGTTGTTGGAAAATTAGACAATATATGTATAGTGTCTTGAAATATGAAATTTATTTGTATGAGGCTTAGAAACGGGGGAAATGCGAGGTTATACCGAGCATTTCCCCTGTTTTGTGCCGAATACAAATAAATTTCATATTTCAAGACACTATACGTATATTGTTTTTATACTGAAATCGATAAAAAAAATAAAAAAAATAATTAAAATATGAAACAAATATTATTAAAAAAAAGTGTTTGGAATTTCCCCCTTGGGGTACCATTTTGGGGTATTTCCCTATGAGCGTAGTCTAGGCGGTAAGACATTGACAATTTAAGGAATTAGAAAGGGAAAATGAATTTAATTAATAACATTTGATAAACAAGGTATATAAATTACCAATTTGTAGACATAACAAGTTTAAATTCGTAAAAGTTTGACCATTGTTACTACACGTTGTCATGGTTGTGACGTGACGTTGTAAGTAGGCGGGGCTTATAGGTGAGTTGAGGTCATTGACGTATAAAGCTAACGTTTATACGTATAGCTTTATCTGTATAGTAAAATAGCTGATTGCAGTATAATAAATAGTAACCTGCTTGTGACAATTATTTTTTGTTTTCATAAGCACCATATAAGTAAAATGACAAATATAATTTGAACTTCGAGGAATATTCAAAATGGAAAGTGCCTAATCTAGTGGCAAAATTTCAAGCTTGAACACATCAAACGAAAGAATAACAACAATAAGAAATAGCTGGATTTTTTTTGCCATATCGATCAGTAAATTATTAATAGCAGTGACATACTTGTGACTATACTTTCTGTTTTCATGAGCCTTAGTAAATAATTGTTTTATATCACCAGTACTATAATCAATAACGGACATACTTGTGACTATATTTTCTGTTTTCGTGAGCCTCAGTAAATAGTTGTTTTATATCATCAGTATCATACTCTTTGATTTTATTTATTGCAATCCATTCAATCACCACTTCTTCATCTTCTGGAGCTAAAAAAAAGATAAGGCAATTATATAGATTATGCATTGTGTCCATGAATAATATAAGAAGCCTTGCATATTTTTTATTTTTATATGCATTCAGAAATGTTCTGTTCTAATGTGTCTAGCTCTTAGTAGATATAAGAAGATGTGGTATGAGTGCCAATGAGAAAACTCTCTATCCAAGTCACAATAAGTAAAAGTAAACCATTATAGTTTAAAGATTGGTCTTCAACCCTGAGCCTTAGCTCACCCCAAACAGCAAGCTATAAATATTTGACAGGGTTGTAATTAATCGCAATAATTTAAACTTGCATTTGAAATTTTTTATATGAATTAAAAAGGATTTTTCTCAATATCTCAAAAATTTAAATCGCATTTTAGTCTTAAATGAAAAAATTGCAATAATAAATGCACGCAATAATTTCTGAATTTACAGCAATTGTAATTTTGAAATTGACTGTCAGTATAATGTTAGGGCTGACATCAAAAGATCGATGTAGGATAAAAAACTTAAATCAAATAGTTTGGGGGTGGGGGGTTAAAATTCTACAAGTTTTGTATATCTAAAATCGATTTTTACATGTATCACTATTGGTAAATCAATTTTTCCCAAATTAAGTTAAGAGGGGGGTGGGGGTGTCAGTGAAAAAACTATGTGAATTAAGTTTTTTATCCTACATAGAACTTTTGATGTCGTCCCTTAAGAATACTGTTGTGTATAGTATTGACTATAAGAAATAGTAGTCTCAATTGAAGACAAATTGCAATCTGGTAATTTCACTTATAGTCAGTGTAAACATAATATTATTCTGTAATTAATCAAAGCTTTTTCTTATTAATTTGAGAAAAATATGAAAAATACATTGATATAAAAAATATATTGAGTTATTGCCCAATATTAAATGAAAGGGTTAAGTGAACATTATCATTTTTGCGCCTTTCCCAAGTCAGGAGCCTCTCGCTTTTGTTAATCTTGTTTGATTTTTAATTTTAGTTTCTTGTGTATATTTCAGAGTTAAGTATGACATCCATCATCACTGAACTGGTAAACGTTTTTGTTGAGGGGCCAGCTGAAGCAGGCCTCCAGATGCAGGAGTTTCTCGCTGCATTGAAGACCCATTGGTGGCCTTCGGTTGTTGTTTACTCTTTGGTCGGTTTTGTCGCTTTGACACAATCCCCATTTCCATTCTCAATTTTATCAGTATTGGTCAAATACACATTTTGACCAGCTTTCTCATAATAATACTACATGTTATACATACTATTTCTTTTCATGTGTAAAGGAAGAGATTCATTTGGCCCAAGTGATCCAATGTCTGTAGTTTCTACAAGTACTCCAAGAGTAGAGTGTTGAGAGCAAATTTTGATCTGAAATTGGTGGTAATAAGCATTATGTATGAGTTTCATAACATTTGGTAAATTACAGTAAAGAGTGCATAAACAGCAAATATAACAATGTTTTCTATTTATAAAGGGACATAACTCTAGAACAGTGAAAGTGACTTCAGCCAAAATTAAATGATTAATCTGTGATTGGTTGTAATAAGCATTGTATATAAGTTTCATTGCATTTGGTTAAGGTAAAAGGCAAATTTAGCATTTTTTACATTTATAAAGGGATATAACTCTAGAACAGTTAAAGTGAGACCACCCACATTTAAATTGGACCTGTGTTTGGTTGTGAATAAGTTTCATGACATTTGGTTAAGGCAAAACAAAAACTGATTTTGGGATGCATGCACATACAGACTGACAAGGGTAAAACTTTATGTCCCATTCAACTAGAGGTGGGGCATAAAAACAGGAAGAACACAAAGATGAAAAAGTCAAATTTGATATTATAAACTAGGTGAGTTTGAAATTATATAGGACATAATTTACAAATGCTAGAAAACGGATATATTGAATCTTAGTGTCTGTTTTTATTATCCTATGCACAAAAATATCAATTTTTTTTTCAAGGTCACTCACAAACGATCAGTTTCAATTTATAGGTGTAAGTCGAGAAATATGATAAGGAAATTACCCTTTTAGATTGTGAAATAGTTTTAATTACCTGATATCCTATAAGTCCTTTGGTAGGATTATGTAGTATAACCCATCCGGTCAGAAAATCTGTTTTGTCTTTTGGTGTCATTAATAAATTCTTTCTTGGACTACAGAAAAGAAACAAAACTACTGACACTAAGATATGTTTGGCTTTTCATAAGTGATTCCCTTTAAATTAAACTAAACTCAAACTTTATATAATGCAATCATGATGATTATAGGGCAGGGCCATAATAATCAATGAAAATGAGAATTGCAAATGCTTATCAACTATATCTCAAATATTAATTAGACTAAAATTATGGTTCATCTCTTACACTAATCTAATCACAACCTTACATCTAAACAATGCAAAATACTCAAAGCCAACAGACCATGACTGAGAGAAATAGCCATATAATCTCTGTGAAAATTAGATATGCCAATGCTTATACAACTGCATACCCAATATCACCGACCTTTCTTTAATGTTTCCATTTCAACTGACATAATCACAAACTTATAAACATGTAAATCTGGGACTAATAGATAAATGTATCAGTCCCATATGTCAATTAAGCAAAAGTTAATATACCATGACTGAGGGGGCGGTGTCCACTGAAAAGAGACGTCCCAATGCTAAAATAACTGCATACCAAAACCCAATAATATACCACTAGTGGCTCTCCATAAACTGACCTAATCACAGACTAACACATGCAAACTAAGTAAAGTTTCAAAGTCAATATACCATGGCTGAGGGGAGGGGCCAAATAATCTGCAAGGAAATGAGGTTTGCCTATGCTTATATAACTTGATACTAAATATCAATGACATTATTGTTCAACTAGTGGTTTTCTATAAACTGACCTAATCACAAACTAGTGGTTTTCTATAAACTGACCTAATCACCAACTAGTGGTTTTCTATAAACTGACCTAATCACAAACTAGTGGTTTTCTATAAACTGACCTAATCACAAACTAGTGGTTTTCCATAAACTGACCTAATCACAAACTAGTGGTTTTCCATAAACTGACCTAATCACAAACTAGTGGTTTTCCATAAACTGACCTAATCACCAACTAGTGGTTTTCCATAAACTGACCTAATCACAAACTAATACTTTGTTGACGCTGCTGCTACCAAACTCCATGCTTTTAAAAGTCTTTCTTTTTCAAGTCTGTCAAAGCTGGGCCAAAAAATGTTTCAAAATCAAGTTTTATTTTTCATATATCTTCAAAAACATCAAGAAATCTATGAAAACTACAGATATATATATACAAGTATAAACATGTTTATAATCTATCTGTTTTAGATAGGACAATAAAATTGAGAATGGAAATGGGGAATGTGCCAAAGAGACAACAACCCAACCATAGAGCAGACAACAGCAGAAGGTCACCAACAGGTCTTCAATGCAACGAGAAATTCTCGCACCCGGAGGCGTCCTTCAGCTGGCCCCTAAACAAATATATACAAGTACCATTTATTTTGTATCTGTGATTAAAAAAAATTAAAGGAAAACCATAGAACACTACCCATAGTAAATAAATTTTGATATATTATATATAATGTGATTGGACAACATAATAAACTGCATGAAACATAAATTTGTCTAAGAAATCCATTATACCTTATCCACATGTTTCCATACTTGTATGTGTCGTAGCTCCATTTCCATGAATTACTGAAAGTCTGAAATAGAAATAGGACAAGAGAATTTATAAAAAAAAAACTGATTTTGCCAATAGTGTCTTTCTCAAAGGACATTTGAGGTAAATGAGAAGTTTAATGAATACTTTGTATTAATCACATTCAGTGAAAAAAGTATAATAATATCCATCTTGATCGAAATTTCAGAATTTCAGAACCATTTTTTCCCCTCCATAAAGTTATTCCTTCAGACCTTGTAATACAAAAGTTTTGTATTAAAATTAATATCTGTTTACCACGGATATAATTATCAGAATTTGCGTTTAATGTCCTTACTTGTCAGGCATGAAGCCTTTCTATATAACTGTTTTTAAAACTTGTCTGACGAAGCATCTGTCACAAACAGTTGTTGAGAAAAAGGCTGACTTGAGATACATGTAATACATGTAGAATCATTTTTTTAAACTCTACATAGATTAATAATGTTTAACAACACGTTCAGCACTGTTGTGCTATTTCTTAGCCCTTTTATTGGGTGAGAAGCAGCAGTTTCTGGAGAGAACCACCTACCTTTGGTAGGAAAACTGAACCTAGTCAATCAAGATAAGAGTGGAGTGCGCCTGGCAGGTGCGGTATTGAAACTTACAGACTCATCGTTGATAGGCTCGTCCCTACCATGTATAATGTTGTCCCCCAAGCCTGCAACCAATCAGGTCAACTTAAATCTCACCATTATTCTTTTCATATACAAGATTGCATACACTGAAATGTCTCACCTTCTTAACTTATCATTGATATTATGCTGATAGTCCTAAATATAAAGCTTTATTATAACTGTCACATAAACTTAACATTACCAAAAAAAAACATTGACCAATGAACCATGAAAATGAGGTCAAGGTCAGATGAACCATGCCAGGCAGGTATGTACAGCTCCATACAACAAATAAAGTTAACCTATTGCTTATAGTTTAAGAAAAACAGACCAAAACACAAAAACTTAACACTGAGCAATAAACCGTGAATAGAAGTCAAGATCAAATAAAACCTGCGCGACTGACATATAGATCATAAAATATTTCCATACACCAAATGTAGTAGACCTATTACATATAGTACTAAAAAAAAAGCCCATAACTCAAAAACTCAACTTTGACCACTGAACCATGAAAATGAGGTCAAGGTCAGGTGACACCTGCCAGCTAGACATGTTCCCCTTACAATCATTCTATACACAAAATATATTTGACCTATTGCATACAGTATAAGAAAAACAGACCAAAACGCAAAAACTTAACTATAACCACTGAACCATGAAAATGAGGTCAAGGTCAGATGATACCTGCCAGTTGATATGTACACCTTACAATCATTCCATACACCAAATATAGTAGACCTATTGCATACAGGATAAGAAAAACAGACCAAACAAAACATAAAAACTTAACTATAAGGTCAGATGACACCTGACTTATTGCTTATAGTATCTGAGATATGGACTTGACCACCAAAACTTAACCCTTGTTCACTGATGAAAATCAGTGAAGAACATTGGACATGTGACTCACATAAACTTCGTAACATGAGGCATCCATATACAAAGTATGAACCATCCAGGTCTTCAACCTTCTAAAATATAAAGCTTTTAAGAAGTTAGCTAACGCTGCAGCTGCTGGATCACCATCCCTATGTCAAGCTTTCTGCGACAAAATTTGCAGGCTCGACAAAAACTTCAATAGCTCATTGAAGGTAATTTACCGAATTTTAAGCAGACTTTTGATTTCTTTTCTTTTAATTTGAGAACCAAATAATACCAATGCAAATATAAGGTAACAGTCAGCCAACTTTTTCCCAACATTTTTTTACTATAAATATTTTGAAAAGGAGCTTCATAACCTTTCAATTGTTTGGTAAAACTTTTCTTAACAGAATTTTGATCTCATAACACTGTTAAACTTTATGGCACTTACACGATTGGATCGAAGTGTCCACGGTTCTTTCTCCAATAACTTTACACATTCTCCAGCTGAATGGAGAGACACCATGGGGTAAAATCCATTTGGTGGTACAGTGATCATTTCTTCTGGTACTTTGTAAATCTATAGAAAATAAGTTGACAGATATTAAGTTGAAAATATCTAATTTCTGGAACTGATAACTTTTATGATAACCACTGACAGTTTCTTAAAAAATAACAAGTAAAACTGTGAGCTACTGCTCACTGATGATACCCCGGCCGAAATATTTCGGTAAACAGGCAGTTGTCGAGTGATGAATCTGAAAACGCATCACACGGTATAACTGACTTATATAAACCCTGAAACCAAATTTCAGAATTCCTTGTCAAGTAGTTCCTGAGAAAAATGCGAAATTTTCAACTTGGTTATTATGTGTAAAATGATACAAGTGTTCAGTAAACAGGAAGTTGTCGTGTGATGAATCTGAAAATGCATTACACGGTATAACTGACTTATATAAACCCTTAAACCAAATTTCAGAATTCCTTGTCAAGTAGTTCCTGAGAAAAATGCGACGAAAATTTTCAACTTGGCTATTATGTGTAAAATGATACAAGTGTTCGGTAAACAGGAAGTTGTCGAGTGATGAATCTGAAAACGCATCACACGGTATAACTGACTTATATAAACCCTGAAACCAAATTTTAGAAATCCTTGTCAAGTAGTTCCTGAGATAAATGCGACGAAAATATTCATGGGACGGACGGACTGACGGACTGACGGACAGACAGACAGAGGTTTTTCTTCAAAGCGGGGGTATAAATATTGACTTGTAATTAAAATTAAATCCTTTAATTGTTCTATTTCTGATAAATTGGCATTAAGGATCTCATGAAATACAATAGGGAGATCAAATCCTGTGAATTAGGTTCACAAACTTTAGTCTAAAATAATTAAACTGAAAGGTCAAGTTGTGAAATTTGACAGCATCATATTTAAGAGATTTGTATTATTGAAATTCCAGGTACAGTGGATTAATTATTTTTGTGAGTAACCAATTTGTGTGGCATTGATGGGTATACACATCAGCAAATTTAAGTGTTAGAAAAAAAAAAACACCAAAAAACTATACAGTTGTAAGTCGACCTTGGCCAAACCACATAATCAAGTATCCGACAAATTAAAGTATACTTTCCTATTAATCTAGGAAAATTTAGTTTTTCACAGTATTACTTATAAACCTAAATCTAGA
This sequence comes from Mytilus galloprovincialis, assembly GCF_965363235.1. Taxonomy (NCBI): domain Eukaryota; kingdom Metazoa; phylum Mollusca; class Bivalvia; order Mytilida; family Mytilidae; genus Mytilus; species Mytilus galloprovincialis. The sequence continues at coordinate 37,546,180 of NC_134845.1, read as the reverse complement.
AAAGAAAATATTTCAATTGCTATCAGAAATAGGCTTAACTTTGAATCTAAATACTTAAAGTGTCTTTAGGATCCTTCCATAAATCATCATATCAGGTTGTATTGTTTCAGAAAAGAAAATTGTTCATGCAAAATATTCAATGCAACACATACTAAAAAAGAAAAGTGTTGCGCTTGTTCTAACAAGTATGCAGAAAATTAAAGTTACCATTTTATCATTCTTGTAAAATTTGATATCTTTGGATTCAGTATCACAATACACAGACATTATGTCACCTTTGTAACACCTGGCAAATTTTGTATTGGAGGAACTTTTCCCTGTATAGATTCTGTAAAAAAGCAATTTAAGATTTCATATTATAAATCTTGGGGTATTCCATAATCTACCATTCCATATATAACAAAAGTTAACATATCAAAGTTGAGAATGGAAATGGGGAAAGTGTCAAAGAGACAACAATCCAACCATACAGGTGAGGTCTTTCACACAGCAAGAAAATCCTTCACCTGGAGGTGTGCTTCAGCTGGCCTCTAAACAAAAATGTGTTCTAGTTCAGGGATAGAAATACACTTTAGTTAAGAAAGTCATACTGCTTTCTCCAAAATATCACAATATTAAATGTTCTTTTTTTTAAAGCCATCAGTATCAGTAAACCTGAAGAGGACAGACTGAGAATTGAGAATGAAGAACTGAAGAAGGACATAGAAACTTTAAAGGTCCAAAGAGTAGAAAACAGCTGAAGGCCACCAATGGGTCTTCAACACAGCGAGAAAATCCCTCACCGGTGATGTGTTTCAACTGGCCCAATAAACAAAAATGTTTACTAGTTCAGTGATAATGGACGTCATACTAAACTCGAAAATATATATTAATGAACTAAAATTAAAAATCCTACAAGACTAACAAAGGCCAAATTTTTTTTTGGCTTCTGCAATAATATAGGAATCAATATTTTTACTATGACATACGTGCGAAAAGTGTAATGAAAATTTATGGATGAATTCAAGGAATGAAAGGATAAACTGAAGAATGGTGAGACCAGATAAATGCTACTTTAATTAACATACAGTCATATGTACAAAGGGATAAACTGACAAAGGGATTGCAGTATGCCATCCATTTAGGGAGTAGAGGTTTAAAATCATTTAGTTTAAATCAGGTGGCATCAAATGCATTAATTATGACCTATATCTTGTCCTTTCAAGGAAACTAATTCCCTCGTAAATTTTATGGACGCCATCACGAGTTGGTTGAACGTTATAGATCGTTATAGAATAACCGTTTCACAGATGATATCTGTTTTGTTTCTTATGTTGTAACTACAATCCCCTTCCCTTTTCATGAATATGACCTACCGAATTAAGACTATTTACAGGGTTTGTGATAACATAAGCAACACGACGGGTGCCACATGTGGAGTGGAGCAGGATCTGCTTACCCTTCCGAAGCACCTGAGATCAACCCTATTTTTTGGTGGGGTCGTGTTGCTTATTCTTTAGTTTTCTATGTTGTGTCATGTGTACTTTTATTTGTCTGTTTGTCTTTTTCATGTTCAGCCATGGCGTTGTCAGTTTATTTTCGATTCATGAGTTTGACTGTTCCTCTGGTATATTTGCCCCTCTTTTGATTGACACCCATACAATAAATGTTTACCCTCCATCATCAGCATGGTATCCGTATGAGGTTGGGTTCCATCCTGGCATTCTGTTGGGAGCATAATCCCTGGGAGCAACTCCTATACCAATAAACCTACTTTTACCTTCATGAATTATTTCTGAAATAAAATATTTAAATTAGTATGATCCTTTATCAAACTTTAAAAAAAAACCACAAGAATGTATCCATAGTATTTTCTATGTTCAGTGGACTGTGAAATTGGGATAACAAGAATGTGTCCAAAGTACACGGATGCCCCACTCGCACTATCCTTTTCCATGTTCCATGGACCGTGAAATTGGGTAATAATCTAATTTGGCATTAAAATTAGAAAGATTATACTATAGGGAACATATGTACTAAGTTTAAAGTTGATTGGACTTCAATTTCATCAAAAACTACCTTGACCAAAAAACTTTAACCTGAAACTCCCACTTTCATTTTCTATGTTCAGTGGACCGTGAAATTGGGGTCAAAAGTCTAATTTGGCTTTAAAATTAGAAAGATCATATCATAAGCCACAAGTGTAATAAGTTTCAAGTTGATTGGACTTCAGCTTCATCAAAAACTACCTTGACCAAAAACTTTAACCTGAATGGACGCACAGACGAACGGACGAACGAACGAACAGAGCCACAGACCAGAAAACATAATGCCCCTCTACTATCGTAGGTGGGGCATAAAAACTATGATTTTGCATTAAAATTAGAAAGTTCATATCATAAGAAAGATGTGTACTAAGTTTCAAGTTGATAGCACTTCAACTTCATTAAAAACTACCTGGACCAAAACCTTTAACCTGAAGCGTGACAGACAAACGGTACAACCGACGGACCAACGGTCCAACAGATGGACGGACAAACGGCCGCACACACCAGAAAACATAATGCCCATAAATGGGGCATAAAAAAACAAGAATATGTCCATAGTACATGGATAGTCCAATTGCACTATTATTTTCTATGTTCAGTGAACTGTGAAATTGTGGTAAAAACTATAAACTCAAAATAACTTGACAACTGTTGTTAGAAAGTTTACTTAAGAAATGAGATCACAGGGAAACTATAAATAATCAATATAATAAACATTGCTGAATTACACCACTTATTTTTCACATGCTCCACATGATTCTGTCTTGATTGCTAAACCTTGACATAAAATACTTGCATTTTTTTTTATATCAACATTATAGCCATAGTTCACAAAACAGCACAAGACAATAAATTATAAAAGCAGTATAAATATCCAACACTAGAAATCAATTTTTTTGGGGTTAGTGATTTTTGGTGTTGGTCAGTGACTTTGATTGAAGTGCAATAAAACAAACATTCTGTGAGCATTGCATGTCAATACATAGTCCTCTACCAGTTAAAAATTTATTGAATTCAAAAAAAATTCTAGCTCAATCAATAACTTGTCATACTGTAAACTATGTAGCATTTGATTTGATTTTTGATGTTTTAACGCCACTTTTAAGCACAGCATTAGGCTATTTTGTGGTGGTCAATTTTTATTGGTGGAGGAAACCAGAGTACCCATAGAAAACCACCAACCTTCGATAGGAAATAAACTATATAACAAATATCAAATCAATACCAATACTCACTATAACTAAACTTTTTTATGTTTTCTGAGAAGCATTCTACTCCAATAAACTGTGCAACTGGTGAAGAAGTGGATCTTGGTTCATAGCTGTAAGAAAAAGATATAAATTACAAAAAATGTTCAAAGGGTACAGCAACTAAATACATAAATGTTAAAGGTAAAACATAAAAAGAACAAAAACAATAAATGCTAAAAACATAAAGAATGTGTATGAGGATGCAAATGCCCCTGCTCAAGTTTTCCAAGTTAAAAAGGGGCATAACTCTATGACAATAAATGACTCACTATCCAAATTCAAACAGGTTTTGGGTGTTGCGGTACTTAGCATTATGAGTTTCACGAAATTTGCATGAGGCAAACTTAAGTTAGAGTGTGAAAACAAAATAGGACAGGCAGATAAATGGTAAGACAAAATGAAATGCTTTGCTGAGTGCAGCTGGATACGACCGCAAAGGTCCAACCCTGAACAGTTGGGGCAAAAATGGACAATGTTCGCGCTTGATACAGGTCTGAATTTGGATTGTAATTAAAGGGATAATTCGCGATTTTTCACTTTTCATCTTATTATGTTCATAATACCATAAAAAACATATTCACCAAGTTTTATTTTGATATGAAATCTAATAAAGAAGAAAATTGGGAATTATTAATTTTATTTCTTGAAACTTCCTGACTTATGTGACGTAGTTTAAGTCTTTGATGCATGCCGGGAGTGAAAATATATCATTTAAGTCTTGTTCGTTAACAATCTAATTACGCGATTTAAAGCGCATCGACGACTTTTGGTGTAGCTATTAACCAACGAAAAATAAGTGATAGCCATGCAACTTTTAAAATTAGATCGTGTGGATATTTTAAAACGAATTTTAATAATAAAATTAATTCATATAATAGAACATTTTTATGATTTATTTTCTACAAATACTTTAAACAAACATATGAAATTGACATGATCAATAGTGTATTAAAAATACATGTTTGTATTCTGACGTTTTTGCTTCATTACAGCAAACATTTTCACTTGCTTGTACGGTGGAAATAAAATGTGTATTGTTTTGTGACACCTTAAGAATGTTGAATGCGTAGGTTAACTCAAGGTAATTAAAAGATTAGCATTATGTAATTCTAATCCTTTGATCCTCATTCAGTGAAATCTAGGCGTCACGGTTCACTGGCATTCCAGGTGTGAACAACATAATTGTAAACGGGAGTCCGACAAAATTTCAGACACATGAATGTAAAATAAAATAATTAAAATTAATTAACGGGATTAATAAGATCGCACAATAACTGGATAGCTGTTGTTTATTTTTATATTTTGCATAAGATCACTTTTAATGAATTATGACTTTTGATTACTTTAGTAACGACAAAACACTGAATTATTTTAATTGAAGAATTTATAAATAAAAACACGAGTTTATGAACTAAAATTTTTACTATTTCAAATTAGGATCGGCAGCCTTAAATATTTCAAACAGATCATTAACAATTGCAATTATATATTTTAGTCCATCCAAAGTGATCTTTAATTACCTATTTTGGAATTAATGTGCTCATCAAAATATTTTAAATCTGACAACACATGAAGACTTCAGATATTTAAAAAAAAAATGTTTTAAAAAATTGACAGGAAATTAAAGGATCTAATTGGAATGGAATCGACAAATTACGAACAGATATGCTTTTCAAGTGGGAAAAACATGAACAAAATTTATACATAATTGGGAATATGTCCTTCTTAAAATACTCTTCGTCTCATACCGTAACTATATATAATACTTTAGCTATTTGACCAACGATGTATAAAAAATGACAACGAATTTAATGTCATCTTTCCCTATTTTTTAATGTAATTATAAGTCTGTTTCAACTGGCAAGAATACCACTAAAGCGGACAAGCAGTTTCTTTAAATTGCTGTCATTGAATATCTAGAGAGAAAATAAATCCCGAAATTGATTTGAAACTTTGATACTCTATAGTTTTCCTGGAAAATATACACATCTCTCGGTATTAGTGTACTTCCAGTGGCGTATATATTACATGCATTTCGGAACAATTGTGACGAAGACGAGTTTCTTCCTTTTTTCGAGAACAATCTAATTGATATATAAATGTCCATAACTTCGATGAGCCAAATAAAGTTATATATCGACCTGTATTTAAATCTCTTCTTCTTCTTCTTCGTTTGGTATACACTAGTCTATCGACATTTGATGATTACTTACTGTTGGCATACGTGAACTTGTCATTTTACAAAACTTTTACCCCATGGCCAATTTACGCAAAATGTATGTTTCTTTCTTATGTTCTATGTATAAATGTATATATTTTAATTTGCTCTATAGTTCGAACTTCCGTAACTTATAATCCAGGCGTATGTATACACGAATGGTCGACAAGTGCGTACCTATTTTTAAAATAATATTTCTGGTATGTTCCAATCTGTCCTTCACCATTGACAACAAGTAAATATTACATTTTACCAAATTTACCCTTGGAAAAAATTCGTATATAGATTTTTATTTCATCAGATCTGTTTGTTTTCTTTGGTATTATTTATATTTTTATAAATAATTTTCTTTTTACCAGAAATGTTATTCATAAACAAGCGTATATGTTTAGTAATGACTATATATATTAATATATCACTTTCGGACACGCAAGATAGAGATGTATATTATACACCTAATAGTTCAAAATGGAAAGTTATAAGTTATCGGCCGTGTACACTTATCAATACACTAAGAAGTGAAACGATGCATGAATTTGCAAACTCGACAGGAAATCGCTTGAATACCTGGACGTGTCACCTCACACCCCCTACAATACCTTTGGGAGTAATACCTTTAGCCATGCGGGTGATCAGTCGAGCGAAGATCCTAATTTATTTGAATAAAGTTTATGACATAAAAGTGTTAATTATGAACTTATTAGATTGCCGAAAACAATTCAAGTTTCACGGAAGACTTATTTATGATTTGAAATTTTGACTTTTTTACTAATTCCTATATTATCAGTCTAAAAATAACAGATCATGGTTATTAATGAAAAAAAAAGAAAATTTTCCGTATCAAGTTAACTAGTCGGATAAAACAACCGACGAGATATCGACACGCAATTACGACTACATCGGGTTACTGTAGTTCTGGTCCTTAGACATATCGGGACTGCAAATCGGACAAGGTGACAAAATGGCCGACCGCAAAGAATTGATACTCTAAATTTAAAATCGATGGTGATCTCTTATCTAGCAGAATAAAACTTTAATATCTATGAATTTGAGCATTTTTATACAGAATAAACATAATATCAATTTTTGAATTTTTTGCGAAGTTTCCCTTTAAACAATTGACACACAATAGGTTTCTGACACAGAATAACTGTGGTCAAAGAACATAGAATTGGTTATATGATTTGAATTTATATTAAATATTAATTTTTTTACTTATTTTGCCATACACTATGCTGTTGCGAAATTGTCCCCCCCCCCCAAAAAAAAAATATAAAATAAAAAAATTGATGACCCCTTTTTATAATTTTGTGTGAAACACTGAACTGTTGCATATTGACCGCACCATTTATATATCATATCACAAATATTTCCAACTTTGTATGGTTTCAGAGAAGTTGCTGCTCAATGAAATCTGTCTCTTCCTTTAGTAGTATAGATACATATATAACATGAATATAAAGAAATTAAAAACATCATTGTATCTAGAAAACTTAGTTCTGGTTAATGAACGATGACAAATATCACAAAAGTTAAGTTTTCTCTGTTCATAAATATAGAAAGATGTAGTATGAGTGCCAAAAAGACAACTCTTCATCTAAATATATAAAAGTAAACCATTATAGATCAAGGTACATTCTTCAACACTGAGCCTTGGCTCACACCAAACAACAAGCCATAAAGGGCCCCAAAAAATTACTAGTGTAAAATCATTAAAACAGGAAAACCAGCAGTCTAATCTACATAAAAAACGAGAATCAAGAAAGACTTATCAACCACATAAACAAACTACAACTACTGAACATCAGATTCCTGACATAGGACAGGTGCAAATAATTGCAGCAGGATTAAATGTTTTAATGGTACTAAACCTTCTACCTTTTCTGAAACAATAGTGTAACATCACAATTATAGAAAGACACACTATAAAATATCAATTGAAATAAAGAATAAAATACAACATATTTTACCATAACAGTCCAGTTTCATGGCTGGTTTTAAGATCTCTGCTTATGATTGGCTGATAAACAACTTTGGACTCTTTAATGGCCGTCATGTCAAGTTCACCACCTTTACCAATTATTCTCTGAAAAAGAAGTTTGTTATAAAGTCAGAACATCTTTTTTCGTTCAATTTAGAAAAATCCAGCATGAAAATTAAAACACTTGAATACTTAAATTCATGTTTAAGGTGGTTCCCAACACTTTAACTAAAATTAATTTGGCTCGTTTAGTTTTCTTAAAATTTTGACAAAGTATTTACTTTGACCCTTTTACAAAAATATCAAAATTTCAAAAAATTTGAACCAACAGTTTTATCAGAAAAATTACACTGGTTATATAGCAGTTTGACAAACACTAATTTTGATCATTGAGAAGCTTAATATTCCCTTAACAACACAACATAATTAAAGCGTTAAGCTGATTTTACAGAGTTATCTCCCTGTAGTGTTAGGTATCACCTTAACTTTATTGACATAAGTAGACAAAACGTAATGCAGGACAGTACAAGAGGTATAGTAAAAAGTTATTAATAAACTTAAACTTACACATTTCAATTTATACTGGCGTAGATTTTCCTTCTTGGTGCTATAAACATAGATTCTACCACTGCATCAAGTGTAATACAACATTTTTCTACTTGAGACAGTAAAATTTTTATGAATGTTTTTAACTGTCAAGAGTGGATAAGTATCGTATTGCATGAGATTTATGGTGGAATCTGTTTCTCAAATGATTTTAAGACAATATGCAGATAATTTTAATCCTTCTATTCGTACGAACTGCAAAAATGCAAAAAGATGTTGTTCTTTCTACATGACATCATCATGTATGATTGCTTTTATTCAAGATGTCACAATAGCAATTTCAGAGGAAAGCAAAAAAATTTGACCTCATAATTGAATTTTGACAAAAGAAGAACTGAGATCAAAAGAACCACACAATGACTAAATAAAAGTTATCAATAGGTCAGGAAAAGGATAAATAGAGTAAGAATTAGAGAAATAGTAATATTCACTGAATGCAAATGGCCACCTAGGCAAACTAAGGTAGTCATTTGATATAGGGGAGATAACTATGACAAGTTTATTTGTTCTGGCTGAGAGTACCATCTGGTCCCTTGTGGATCTCTTTCAGACATTCCCCATTTCCATTCTCAATTTTACTTACACCTGGATCTGATATTCTGATTTTAACACAGTCACCACGTTTACAATCATATAATGGGTCTTCCACATCCTTTATCAAAGTCTTAAACTTCTCAACGATTTTGCTATTGGACACAATATCAGCGGATGACAAAGCAGTGGCCTTCCCAGGGAAAACGCTAACAATAGCACCATCTTCTGCACTGAAATATAAATACTGAAAATTCAGAAATTATAGCAACGTTTTTTAAAATTATTGCAAGAAATGGGACAGGGTTATAACTGCCACATAATTTAAAATTCACATTTTGAATTTTGTACAAGAATTAAACAGGATATTTCTCAATTTCACAAAAATATAAATCTCATTCTAGTCTTAAATGACAAAATCGCAATAATAAATGCACACAATAATTGCTGAATTTAGATTATCACTTTTGAAGTCACTTTAATCAGATACTGAATAAGATGTCAAATCAAATCTTAGCATATGAATTTGTCTGTGTTTATGTAGTTTGTTTACTACACATTCTAACCAGGATAACAGTAATGTAAAAGATTAACTCTGCGGAGGTATATGAAATTTTGGAAATGATTAATTAGAAATTCTAAAAAAAAATATGACATACTTTGTATGCTGGAAAAAAGAGTTTGTACAAATAAATCTTAATTTGATTTGAAATCCCATTTATAATGTCTGATTGGCCTATGTGCCTTCAATTGACTGTTCAATAGAAAAGAAAAAAATTCAAATGAATATTTTCTGTTCTTATTAAGGCAATGCATGATAAAGAACTTACTCTCTTAGTAATAAACCCTTCTTCCCTTCTGTGCTTAAAACCAGCTCTACTTCATTGTAAGCTAAAGGATCTAGTGGAACCTTGTTTAATACACTTTCCATATACGTGGATGGACTTGACACAACTCTTTTATTGTTGCAATAAACCTGTGGTCGTAAATAACTTCTAAGTTCCTGGAAATTATAATTTAAACAAAATTATTTACGATCATTTTTTGAACAGTATATTAGCAATGATTAGCTCTTTAATATTATATCAGAACAATCATTTTGCAAGAGAAATGTAATTTGTTTAATAAAGAATTTTCATCTTAATGCAGAAAATCATCTGTTCTATCTTATTGTAATAACTGAAAATATTTTTGCTCCGATCACATTTTTTAATTTAGACATGTAAGGGGTTATAACTCATGATATAAAGTTATATGTAATGAAATGTAAGTTATATGTTTTGTTGCAAGAAAACTTGTCACATTATCCCATTTCTTTTTATTGACTGAAAGCTCGTTATAAGAACTATCTAAATCTTATATGTTATCTTAAAATTCTATCATTCAGTTATCTTATCATGTTACAATTTATTTTCATGTGTAATCTATATAATATATATATATATAAATTCAGAAAATTTTGCACACATCCAGTAGCTTGAAAATTGACAATTAATTAATTGAAAGCAAACTGATATGTGCTGATAGCAATGCAACTTCACCAAAAATCAAAGAGCAGATTGCTCTGAGGGATACAATTGCCATTGTTTTCATTGATACATGTATTAGTATTATTTTCAAAAATAATTCAACTGCACGTGTAAAATGCTCGTAAAATGTAATTTACTTAATCTGAATAGTTATTCAACTTTAAAAATAGCCAATCCTCGATACAAGTGTATGAACAATGTACTTATTGTGTATTTTTTTTTGTACTATCGATTCCAAGTTTACTTTCCACAGCAGTCACTGAGAGTGAGAGTAGGTATTTCAACACTTCATACCTTATCACCTATTTTCCTACGTGAATTCTAGGTGGAACCCCATTCCTAACTCTTTAAATATTTAATTTCCTTTGGGTCAGTGGGCATGACTTCTTACCGTACACATTCCTCTGTTTAAATTGCGATCCGTTTTAATATAATACGACGTCTATCGACAGAACGAGTTGATTTTTCTCGACGTATCGTATCGTCGTTTGATGAAAGTTACTTATGGAAGGGAGACAACTCGAAGCGATAATATGGAAGACTCCATTTTGGCTGAAGGGGTATTCTAGTTACACCTTTATGTTGTGGACTACATTTATTTTAATTTAAATGATGCATATGATTTAAAATTTTGCAAGAACAATAACCCTCAATAGCAGACAGACATAGAAAGGATCCCATGAGTTTCAAATTAATCAATGGAGTGGGGAATCTAGAGCAACCATTCAATCTGATACCCCTTCAAGTCAAGAAAACTATACGCATGCGCATAATTACCTAAACAAACCCTAGACTTGTGATTTGTAGCAAGGACGTATATTGAATGTTAATTAAAAGACCTCCATTTCTTTATGGAAGTACAATATCAAATATCAGTTTCATAACGGTGACATATAAGAAAACTCCACTTCAGTTCTTATATGACAAATAGATTTATCGATCGGAATCCAGAGAACTCTAGCATGTTATCAAAACTTTTTAAATTTTGCCGCTATGAGAAATACTGTCTTCTGTCAAACCAACAATGATGATGGGGGGTTTTAACAACCTTTACTGGCTATAAAGCCCTTGCGCTGTCAGTAAACCAACAACTTGCCTTATAATGGATTATAAATTTTTCTGCTCTATTTCATGAAACTTATGGTTAATTGTTATTCTAATTGCAACATTTACCCATAAGTCATTAGCACAATCTGTACAAATCCCACAATCCACACATCCTGGTAAAGAGGTTTTACACAGACACTCTCTAAAATTATCTCCCATAATTCCATTGTATTTACACTTCCTGCCTAGCCCACAGCACCTGTTACACATGGAACAAACAGACTGGTTGAACATACTGTCAACTTTCTTCCAAAGATGTTTGCAACCAAAAGAGTTGTGAACTGAAAAATTAAAACAATCAAATACTAATTCAAATGTTCAACAAATAATATATTTTCAAGCGCCTATGTATACAGAGATTGGTCTTCAATACAGGATGAAAATTCTTCACCAATAGTAGGGCTTCAGCTAGCTCCTAAACAAGAATGTGTACTAGTTCAGTGAAAATGGATGTCACACTAAAATCCGCATAACATATACTATGGATTCTTTTATTTTTGTTGGTATTAATTTTCTTAGATTGCTGAAAACTTGCATATTTGTGGATATTTTATTTTTTGGTTTTGCAAATATCATTTGCATGGTTTGTGAGAAAATTGTATACTTTTGAAATCTTATTTTTCAGGTTTTAAAAAAATTCTTACCTGTTCTTTTATTGAGAACAGGTGAGCTAAAAATGAGTTATATGAAAATACATTGACATATTTTATAGATACAAGGTTTATTAACCCCAAAAAATCTAAAACATCCTCTGCCTATGGTTTTAGTCAATATGTCCATGGTTAAACAATTGAGAAATGAAAATTAAAATACAGCTATTAAGCCACTTACCAAAACCATTTGGAACATCTCCTGATTCTAGATATATGAGATCACGTTGTTTTAGAACTTTCTCAATCATGTCTGTGTATAAGCAAAAGATGTTCCAAGTGTACTCTTTAACATAAAACTCTGTTTCGTCATTGACAGGCTCTGTTTTTAAATCAGGCAGGTAACATTTAGTCTGAACTACAATCTCTCTGTTGTCTAAAAGTACAAAATGTCATAGTATCTAATGTGGCTAATATTAAAAATAAACAGCTGCATATAAGCGCATGATACGCCTGTCACTTTATCAAGAAACGAGTTCAATAACTTCTGAATTTTCATATCAGAAAATTATTCCTGAAAATTAAAGGGACGTTATCTTAATATATATAACCAGTCACCAAAGTTTAATGAAAACTGCTCAGAGCATTTTAAAATTCTGGAAAATCCCCCCTTTTTTATGAATAAAATCCCACAACTCAGAAAAGTTAATCTAAACGTTAAAAAATAGACAAGGAGCTCATGCCAATAGATATAAACAATACATCAAAGTTTCTTGCAAATTGGAAAAGGCATTTTTAAGTTATTGTACTAAATATGGAAAATCACCCTTTTTTAATGAAAAAAACACGCGTACTAAAACTGGAAAATCACCCTTTTTTAATGAAAAAAAACATGTAACTTTTAAACTTGACATCTAAAATTTATAAAAAATGAAAGGGAGCTCACGTCAAAAGATATAAACGATTCACCATATTTTCATGCAAATTAGCATTTTTTTATGTTATTGTCTTACATGTTGACGACGGACAGACAGACAACAGTATACCATAATACGTCCAATAAACTAGCATATAAAAATTATGGAAAATTAGTGAATTATTAAACCAATCCACACAGACCATTTCAAGTACATTTTTGTACCCATTCAACCTCAAAATGTGCACCTTAAACTAAAGATGGGAAAAATTTTAGAACTACTAAATTTCAAACTTATGAAAAATAAGACACTCAAATGTTCCCATTTATGTCTTCCAAACAATAGTTACGCACTTTAATCTTTGTGAAATTATAACATGTTTTGAGGTTGTTGCAAATTTTATACATATCAGGCTTTCATATTTGGTGGCATTTTCCTTTGATCTATTGTTTTCTCTTTGATCTTTACAACTTTGACAAAATCTCATGATTTTGCTTCAAGAAAACAGTTCTGCATAATACACATGTATCACAATGACAATTTTACAATGATAGAAGTTTAAAAGAAAATGATTCACTTACCACCTGCCCAATTCAAAGTTTTTACAACAGTCTGTACACAACCTATCTGAAAGACAGCGCCATCTGCAGTTACCAGTAGAGGTCTGCCATATTTAGCAGCAGACGACACAACACCTGGCAACACTTCCTTAGCAACAGGGTAGATAAATTTATAAGACTTTTCCATTACAACAAAGTTTGATGGCTTCTTTTCACTGTAAAATGTATCCTGTAAGTGAACATAGATAAGTAAACAAAATTTTCTTTTCATTCAAAAAAATTATATGGTACTTATAAACAATAATCATTAGTAAATAAACAGCTGCACCATGAGGGCATGGTAGGCCTGTCACTTTTTTCAAAGAATAACATCAATAGATATAGATAACTGGAAGAAAAAGCAAGTACTGATTTCTATTTTACAAAATTTACTTCTTGATACTATCTTATGATCATAAACAAGCTTCCGTCCAAGTTTGGAAGAAATCCAGGACAGTTTAAATTAGTTATTAAAATTTCCAAAACTTTCACCACAGAGGGAATATTTGTGGATGCCGCTGATGATGACAATGATGGAATGTAAAATCCCTATGTTTCGCTTTTTTTTGACAAAAGTTACTGACCCATCAAAAATTGGTGTGGTACATTCACTTGTCAAATGAAAAAAACTTCTGTTCATTTTCTGTAAAATCTATGACTTTTTAAAATCATTTTTCAGACTATAAGTTAGAGAAGCCATGCATCAACTCTATTGGTTGTCTGAAGGTGATATTCCAGGTGAAATTTATATTCCTATCAAATCTATCCTCATTTTTCAATAGTATTTCAATTTTCTCGCCCTACATCCTGGTCAACACATAATGCAGGATTTAATGATTGTTAATATTGTTCATTTGTTCTTTCATGAACACACATCAAATATTTGCCACTGGACATTAAGCAAAAATCAATCAATCATATTTTCACAACTGGGTGAATTAATCTATTTTTAAAAAGATGCTTTTTAAGATGATTTTTTAAACAGATGTTTAAGAAAATGAAGCATATTTAGAAAATCCCATGTCAGAATTGAATTATTCTTTATTATGAATTAACATATCATTGTACCATGACTTGTGTATTGGACTTCTGGTACATGTTATTAGGAATTTTGGTCTTCAATTTCTCCTAAAGCCAAATGAGCAGAATAACATCTTCAGAAATACAGAAATAATAATTTAGTAATGACATAAAATATTGTGATATTTACCAATGAGACCACAAGTTTTTCCAATTTTTCTTGAACAACATATATAAATTGTTCATCTTCTGGTTTCAATCTCCATCGAGGTAACTCAACTAATCCACAATAATCCTGTAAAATCTTCAGTAACAATGTCGACTGAAATTATAAATATGTATTAACATAGAAAATAACTTTTAATTTAAAACTAGAACTAAAAATAGAGGACATTTACAACAGGACATTCTAAGAGTCTGGAATCCAGTTATGCAAATTTGATTATCTCCTCTTTATAATGTTGAACTGCAATTATATTCCTTTTTGCTTACATTGTTCGAGCTCTGGCAGAGAGCTGTCTCAGGTAGTGTTCAACATGTGTGTAAAGATTAATCAATATCTATTAAGCTGTTTAAAGGGGCATTAGCTACAAGATATAAACAAAAATATATAATGAAAGTGAAAAAAGTGAAATAATAATTTGCTTTTAGAAGACAGTTTGGTTCAATGTTGTCAAAATAAGCTTATAAACATTGCTGATGAATCATTCAAAATGATGATTTGGTTAACATTAATTTAATAGCATTAATAGGAGTTGTGCTTACAAGAAACTTATTATCACATATTTCAATATTAAAGTAAGAAGGTAAATTAATTTTTCCTTTAACATGCAGCACTGTTAGTTTTTTTTAAAACTGTTTAATGCTTCATCAACACCAGTATACCTGTTTCAATAGTGATGCATTAAAAAGTCAAATGGAGAATGGAAATGGGGAATGTGTCAAAGAGACAACAATTGGACCAAAGAGCAGAAAACAGTCTAAGGCCCCCTATTGGTCTTCAATGCACATACACAGGTAGTGAATTTTTCTGTACCTAGTAATACTAGAGCCTGTATCACTCATCTGACTCTACATGGGTTTTTGAAATCATATAAAAAAGATCTAATTTGGCTACAAAGAAACAACACTTGGCCAGCTCCTCATTAGGAAAGGAACATGTATGCTATGTTTGGTTTCAATCAATTCAGTGGTTCTCTAGAAGAAGACTTTTGTATGAATTTCCCATAGAGTCCTATTTTAAACTAAGCCACCACTGGTGGCCATCTTGGATGATGGATCAGCTACAAAGTAACAACACTTGGTAAGTATCTCATTAGGAGCATTCATGCTATGTTTGGTTTCATTCCATTCAGTGGTTCTCTAAAAGAAGAAATTTGTATGTATTTCCCATAGGGTCCTATGTAAAACTAAGTCCCCTGCCGGCTGCCATCTTGGATGATGGATCGGCTACAAAGTAACAATACTTGGTCAGTATCTCATCAGGAGCATTCATGCTATGTTTGGTTTCATTCCATTCAGTGGTTCTCTAAAAGAAGAAATTTGTATGTATTTCCCATAGGGTCCTATGTAAAACTAAGTCCCCTGCCGGCTGCCATCTTGGATGATGGATTGGCTACAAAGTAACAACACTTGGTCAGCACCTCATAAGGAACATTCATGTCATGTTTGGTTTAATTCCATTCAGTGGTTCTCTAGAAGAAGTTTAAAATGTAAAAAGTTTACACCAAGGACAACGGACGCCAAGAGATGAGAAAAGCTCACTTGGCCCTTCGGACCAGGTGAGCTAAAAATGAATTCTGTAAAGAAAAATGGGATATACTGTGGATTCATTATTATTCGTTGGTTACCAATTTTTCGTGGATTTTGTTGGTACAGGTGAACCTCAAAATTAAACGTTCAAGAAGAATAAATTTTCCATAGGCTTGTGTGGAGACTTCGGCAAAACCACGAAATTCAATTTCCACGAACGTGTAAGTTTTTCTTAATCCACGAAAGTTGGAACCCATGAAAATAAATGAATCCACAGTACAAAATAATGTTATTTATGCTTTTTACCTTTGTATCATCCTCTTTCAATGTACAACCAATTTGTAATGAAGCTTTTTGAAGTGTGAGTGCTCTCGTTTGGTTTTTAATAGCAGTTGAATAAGATTGGCTTGTTGTATAAGCACCAACTTTTCCAACTTTATCAACCATAGATTTTAAGAGTTCTAGATCTACTATGAGAGTCTTGGAGCAGAGTTGCAGGATAACAACTTTCCCCTGTAATAAATCAAAATATTTAAATTGAGTTACATGTACTTGTAAAATATATTTGAAAAATCTAATCTTTTGTATAGTTAATGAGAAAGACTGAAATATTTGAATTTATTTATCCTTATTAAATATGCAACAGAGACATTTATAATCACATTGAGATTTAATTAAAATCAAATTGATAAAAATCCTATTCTCTTTCAATATAAAAATCTATTAGTATCTTAAGATTTATCACTGTTTAAAAAAAATGAAGAAAAGTTTTATTTGGAGGGGTGAGAATATAGTTATTTTTCTTTACATTGGAAGGGTTGGAAGACAGTTATTTTTCTTTACTTTGTAGGGGTAAGAATTTTGGTATTTTTCTTTTCTTTGAAGTGGTTGGAATTTAGCTAATTTTGTTTACTGTGGAAGGGTTGGAATATAAGTATATTTCTATACTTTAAACGGGAAGGAATATAGGTATTTTCTTTTCTTTGGATGGGAAGGCATTTAGGTATTCTTCTTTTTTCCACTGTTCATGTATCTGCCTCACATAACAGAAAGTACAAGCCAAAAAGTAACCTTCAATATTTTGTTTTTTCTTCTTTTTAAAAAGAAATTTTAAATAAAGGAGGACTACAGAAATTGCCCACCTGTTCCTGTAAAAGTTTTGCAATTGAGAGGAACTCAGCTCCTGTAATGTCAAAACTTTCTTTAAGTCCAGAACTTATATCAATGACTTCATTTTTCTTCACAGTTTCTAAGACAACACTTAGGTATTTCTCAAACTTTTCTGCTATCTTGTATCTCATTTCCTGATGGTGTTTCCGACAATCCAAAACTTCTGTCATCTTGTCATAAACACTATTTAAACACTACAAATAAATTAGGAAAATGATAATATATATACTGTTTTACTTTAGCTCTCAACCAAATTACTGAAAACCAACTTATTTTCATAGATACTTTATTTTGAGCTAAGCTCTTTCTAGGCGACTTCGCAGTGAATTATTTTCATGATTTTCTGGAAGTATTTACATAAGTAAGATCTGTGTTTTATTAATTTATGACAATTTACATTCACATTATTTTTCTACAATAAATAGTTATCTGGCTATCAAAAATTACTTGTTTACTGTACATCAACAATTTTATGCTAAACCAATCCAAAACTTGTTTATCAGAGCCCAAATGTTTGAATTGTTCACAAGACATGCAAGTGACAAGGTGATACACAATTATAACCCTTCAAACGGTATCAAGTATAGTATGAGTGATTAACCCTTTCCTCCATTGATTTTTTTTTTTTGCATACTTGATTCGCATAAGGATTTTTCAATAAAATGCTAAAAATATGCTTTAAAGTATTAATGCATAGCGAAAAACAAATATTTCATCAAATAAATTAAAGTCAGATATTCCTACGATATTCCTTTTCATATTGGATACAAATTTTATTAAGTCTACTGCAGACACTTTGTAGTCAAAGAGTTTCAACTGAGGTACTACATAGGCGTCAAAAGGCGTCATTATGGAGTAAAGGGGGTGGCGTCAAAAGGCGTCACTATGGAGAAAAGGGTTAAACATGTAATATATATCATAAATCCTGCACAAATACAAGCTGAATGAAATTTGACATAAAAAGGATTTTGCTATTTTTGTTTTATGTCCTTTAAGGTCATATAGCTCTTTAAGTTTTTTGGTTCTCAAACATCCTTGGCTTTCAGATATTTGGTTTTGAGCGTTCCTGATGAATTGAAATCTAGGGTTAGCACTTCAGAAGTGTAAAATTTACATGATTCATTATTGTTCTGAATACCTTTTCATCCATTGAACAAAATAAAGAAAAAAACTTAAATAATAATTTTAAGTAAAAAAGTTGGGTTTTTTGGGTAAAATTAATAAAATTTAAGAGCAATTAATTAACATAATACTGTGGATTCATTTATTTTCGGGGTCACAAATTTTCGTGGATTGAGGAAAACTTGCATCTTTGTGGAAATTTCATTTTGTGGTTTTGACAAAGTATGCATATATTCCTTAAAGAAATTTGTAATTCGTTGAACATTCTAATTTTGGGAAATCCATGAAAAATGGTACCCAACAAATACTACTGAATCCACAGTAGTTATCCCTCTGTGTATACAAATAACTATTTACCTCTTCAGAATCCATATCCATGGAGATAAAATGAATTCGGTCATTTTTCTGTGTATTGAAAGTTTCTAATTTTTCCTTAGCTGCACACAATGATGCATATGCATTCTGTCCTACCATATCCATATCA
Source organism: Mytilus galloprovincialis (assembly GCF_965363235.1). Lineage (NCBI taxonomy): Eukaryota > Metazoa > Mollusca > Bivalvia > Mytilida > Mytilidae > Mytilus > Mytilus galloprovincialis. The sequence continues at coordinate 37,527,277 of NC_134845.1, read as the reverse complement.
GAGAAATGTCTGAAAAAAAAAGTAAATATATACAGTATATTAAATGTTTATAGTTCGTAGATACTTATAATCGTTTTTTTCAAAACAGAAAAAAAATCAATATTTTTCTGTTATTTCGTAATAATTACATTAGATGTATGTTTCATTATAATACTTTATTCTGATTGGCTAACTGCACATCACGTGTTATTCCGTAAGCAGTTGCATTGCTCAATACAACTTTTCATTCATGATAACACGTGGCCCAACAATAGAGTGCACAGGTGAATTAAATAAAAAAATATATAAAATTCGTGTTTTCATGATTATAGCTAAAAAATGTAATTATAAGCTTGAATGCTTCTTTTTGTAACTTTATAGGGTTGTAAAAGCGTTGACCGTGCGCACATTTTTAGAATGAAGCGCGGAAAAAATGTACTTCGGTCAATGCTTTTACACCCCAATAAATTTACAAAAAGAAGCATTCAATTCTTAAACAAATCCATTTCTTGATATTTCTTAAAAAAATAAATGTACTAAATATTTCCAATGCCCAACTTTTACAGGAAATGCAGCTTGTAAATGTTTATTTTTAAACTGGTTTTCTGATAGGATTTCTGTTATTGAAAGTGGTTTCTGTGCAATTATAAATTATTAATCATTCAACCAATGTTTTTTAAAATGTTATATGTTGTCACTAATCTCAAACAAGAGTGCACACGCTGAAATGTCTCGTCTTCTTTACAAATCATTGATATTATGTTGATAGTCCTAAATATAAAGCTTTATTACAACTTTCACATAAACATAACCAAGAAAACTTAACATTGACCAATGAACCATGAAAATGAGGTCAAGTTCAGTTGAACCATGACAGGCAGGCATGTAAAGCTAACAATCCTTTCATACAACAAAAATAGTTGGCCTATTGCTAATAGTTTAAGAAAAACAGACCAAAACATAAAAACTTTACACTGAGCAATGGACCGTAAAAATGAGGTCAAGGTCAAATAAAACCTGCACGACTGACATAAAGATCATAAAACTTTTCTATACACCAAATATAGTTGACTTATTGCATATAGTATTAGAAAAAAAGACCAAAACTCAAAAACATGACTTTGACTACTGAACCATGAAAATTAGGTCAAGGTCAAATGACATCTGCCAGTCAGACATGTACACCTTACAATCATTCCATATACCGAATACTAGATCTATTGTGTATAGTATCTGAGATATGGACTTGACCATCAAAACTTAACCTTGTTTACTGATCCATGAAATGAGGACGAGGTCAAGTGAAACTGTCTGACCTGCATGAAGACCTTGCAAGGTAAGCACATACTAAATATAGTTATCCTATTACCAGACCTGTTTACCCACCATGATGTCTCTCAGTAGAATTGTCAGTAGTTTTGCAATGTTGTCAGTAATACTCTCGCTGAGTGCCGCGAAGCGGCACGAACCATCTAGGGGGGGGGGGGGGTTTGGGGGCATGCCCCCCCATAAAAATTTTGAAAAATTAGATGCAATTTCCTGCATTCTGACAGTATCTGCAGTCTTATTCAGATATTTTTTGCAACAAAGATTATAACCTAAAATTTGCATGATTTGAAAAAAAGTTGAGCTTAAGTTTGCAGGTCTGGAATATTTCATTTCTAACACTACAGTTCAGGACCTTCTTCTACCTCCCTCCCCCACAAAATCCAACCCTAAAAATAATTTCGGCAGCACCCCTCCTAGGATTTTAACATTTCATTACCCCTCCCTATATGCCCAGGCCAATAAAGTTGGGTTTCGTAAGAAAGAAAATAAGAGACATGTGGGACAGATCCATTTATAAGATATGGATCATTCACATCTCCTGCCTACACATAGAAAATAGAATAAAAACTGACCTCCTGCGATTTTAGAATCGGGAAACATTAGTTTAAATGCTTTGTTGAATGTATCGGCAGATGACAGGGGTAGGTTTAGTTTTGCTATCAACTCGCACATCATAACCTCTACTTTAGTGGTGGAACGTTGCCGGTTCAGTTCAATAGTGTACAAGTCTTTGTACTTTTGAAGGCATTTCCTTTTCTTACGCGCTTGGTCTTGTTTAAAACTTGCATTGACTTTTTAGCGTTTTTGAGAAACGCCGGCATCCTGACAGGCTGGCCGACCATGAAATAAACTTGATCGCTATCATTTTGCGCTTAAAAGAGCGGCGATTCCCAGTCAGAAAAGCGCCTTTTAGATACTGATCGCCGTAAACGGAAGCAATTATGATTTTTTTCCGGGTTGGTAGAAAATCCGTACTTTTTCATGACAAATCCGTATTGAGTAATTTTATGAAAAAATCCGTGTAAAATACGGACAATCCGTACAAGTAAACACCTCTGTATTACTTATAATAAGAGAGAATTTAACATTACAAAAAATCTTAACTTTTTATTCAAGTAGTCACTGAACCATGAAAATGAGGTCAAGGACATTGGACATGTGACTGACAGAAAGTTGTAACATGAGGCATCTATATACAAAGTATGAAGCATCCAGGTCTTCCACCTTCTAAAATATAAAGCTTTTAAGAAGTTAGCTAACGCCGCCGCCGCCACCGCCACCGCCACTGGATCCCTATCCCTATGTCTAGCTTTCTTTTGTCGCAGGCTCGACAAAAAAAATCAAGTTCGATATTGATGATTTTCACTTTTGCTGCTTAGTAGTTAAGATTTGCAACTAAATGGAAAATGGCATTTTAAAACATTTTCAGGCACAAAATAGCTGTAATTTTTTATATTGCAACTTTATTTAGTTTTACTGTTTTGGAGTTATGGTACCTGATTGATTTTCCAGAGTTAAATGTTGTAATGTCATGAGATGAACACTATATAAAAGAATATAATTTGAACATCAGCTAATATATCAAGTTTTAAATTTTTTTTTTCTTCAAAATAGAAAGACATTGTTCCTGAGGAGCAGATGTAAGGGTGGGAAGGGAGGGGTATGGGGATAATTTTCTCTATCTACATTACTCTGATTTTTGCATATCCAGCTATTAGGAAATATTGTGCTGATGACAAACATAATCCTCAATTTTTAGTACTTGCTAAAAACCAGTCCCCCCTATTTCTTCTGCAGCATAAACAGGGCTCCCTTTTTTGATAATCCTGGGTCCACTTACTGTAACCCAAGGATTTAGTAAAAGAATCCATATACATTTAACTTACTGTTCATGGTATTCTATTGACTTGTCTAGAACTTCTAATTTTGTTGTCAAAAATTCTCCTGATATAAACTGTTGTACCTCCTCAATCAGTTTAGATGGTTTTCCTATTTCTATTAATATAAATTCACATTCTCTGAAAGGTCTAACATCTGCTGGTTTTTCATCTTCTTTCACTTCTTTAGTCTTCTCTTCAGGCTTCTTTTCTTCTGGAATCTTTACTTCTACTTTCACTTCTTCTTTATTCTCTGTTTCTTCTCCCTCAACTTTCTAATTAAAATAAATCTAATATATTTATCATACTTTCAGTAACTGGGATCATTCTTTTATGTGATATATTTTGCTTCCAGTAACTGGGAGCATTCTTTTATGTGATATATTTAGCTTTCAGTAACTGGGAGCATTCTTTTATGTGATATATTTAGCTTTCAGTAAGTTAATTTTGAAAAGAAACTTCCAGTTAGTAACTGGGAGCTTTCTTTTCAAAATTTATGTGATATATTTTGCATCCAGTAAATGGGAGCATTCTTTTAAGCGATATATTTTGCTTTCAGTAACTGGAAGCATTCTTTTATCTGAAATACTTAGCTTTCAGTAACTGGGAGCATTCTTTTATGTGATATATTTTGCATCCAGTAACTGGGAGCATTCTTTTAAGTAATATATTTAGCTTTCAGTAACTGGGAGCTGTCTTTTATGTGATATATTTATCTTTCAGTAACTGGGAGCAGTCTTTTATGTGATATATTTTGCATCCAGTAACTGGGAGCATTCTTTAATGTGATATATTTTGCTTCCAGTAACTGGGAGCTTTCTTTTATGGGATATCTTTTGTTTCCAGTAACTGGGTGAGATCTTTTATGATATATATTTTGATTCCAGTAAATGGGAGCTTTCTTTTATGTGATATCTTTTGCTTCCAGTAAACGGGAGCATTCTTTAATGTGATATCTTTTTCTTCCAGTAAATGGGAGAATTCTTTAATGTGATATCTTTTGCTTCCAGTAAATGGGAGCTTTCTTTTATGTGTTATCTTTTGTTTCCATTATCTGGGAGAGATCTTTTATGAGATATCTTTTGCTTCCAGTAAATGGGAGTATTTTTTATGTGATATATTTTGCTTCTAGTAAATGGAAGCATTCTTTTATGTGATATATTTTGCTTCTAGTAAATGGGAACATTTTTTTATGTGATGTCTTTTAGAATTGTTTTACTTGTACCTCTTGTCTATTTAACCTGTATTTATAGAACTTAGCACTTTTTCTGAGCTTATTTTAATAATAAGTTTATATCAGCCGAATTCATGCTCGTCAGTAGTTTGTCATATTTATCTTAATTTTTACTGATGAATGGCTATTTTTCTTCCAGCATATTCAGGAAAAGATCTTATTAATGTCATATGAGTATTAACCCTGCTTTGTACTACACAGACAGCCTGAGCTGGATATTTAACGTGCTAGTATTGCTGTTCGTTTGTTTTTCTACATTGCTGTGTTGTTAATTGTTGTGTGTTTATCTTTCTACATTGGCTTGAAGTATAGGGGAGGGTTAATACCTCACAAAGTATGTTTAACCTCGCCACATTTTTGAACCTGTCCAAGTCAGGAGCCTCTGGCCTTTGTTAGTCTTGTATGTTTGTTAAACTTTAGTTCATTTATATATTTCTGAGTTAAGTATGACGTCCATTATTACTGAACTAGTACACATTTTTGTTCAGGGGTTCACAGAATCATGCTTCCAGGTGCAGGATTTTCTAACTGTGTTGAAGACACATTGGTGGCCTTCAGCACCATAAAGCATATATATAAAATATGAGTTTTATAGCTCTTTTAGCTAATATTATACATGTATAAAGCTTCATACCAATATTTACTAGACTAGAATTTTCTGTCTTGTATTTAGCATATTGCTGCATTAACAAATATGTCCAGTGATAAAACTCTCTGCATGATTATGGCTTACTGTATTACATCCTTGATTTATCTTTATGTTAAATTATACTTCTGAAAAAAGTGGTTTATTGTGTTGTGAGAATGCTGTCTAAATGATGATACCTCACTTATCTATTAATCATACAAACCTCTGTCTCATCATTTTCCACTTCTTCTTTTTTAACCTCTGGTTCTTTATTTTTGGGGTAAACTGTAGTGAAAGCAGCCTGAAATGTTAGTTTTAAAAATATTTCACTTCTCTATATCTCAAATGTTTTCTACAATAAGAAGGTACATTATTTCATTACATGGATTCCAAATATGTCATTTCAAGTATTCCACACTTTTTCATTATGGGAGAAAAGTGCACACTATATTAATAGCAAATGTAAACATGTTGTTAAATAAACGCTTACAGCTGTTGTCTTTTAAAGTATATATAAAGAGAATATCATATGTCTTTTTCAATATCACATCCCCATCAACCTGAGACAGCAATATAATCCAAAGAGCTCTACTCGAGGGATAATGTTGGTAGAGGGTTCATAGGGTGTGTGATGCTGAAAAATCTGTATCTTATATACTTTAATGTATAACTTAAGTAGATGTTTATTTATGTGATATGACGTTATACAGATCTAAAGTGTGATAAAGCCTTTGCAACCTAGCTCGACTGACATAACTATCATCAGGGATGGCTGATGCAGCACGATTGCTGTTGACAGTATTACACATACCATGTATCTTTATCTACTACTTAGTATAAAATAAATGTATTTATTTTCATTTAAAGCATTAACTCCCCATTATCCACTCAAGAATTCTAAACTTATAACCTCACCTTACACCTTGTTTTTATCATACCAACAGCCCTTATTTTCTAACTTTTGTAATGAACCCTGTTATCCAAATAGGAAACCTAAGTTTCTAGCTTTGTCATGTTTGTGGTGAAACAAATTAACCCTTAACTCAATTCTTACTTTAGTGACTGCCATTGTTAAACAAGAATCTGAATTCTTAATTTAGTGACTGCCATTGTTAAACAAGAATCTGAATTCTTAATTAAGTGACTGTCCTTGCTTACCCAAACAACCACCCTAAATTCTCAACTTTAACAGATTTGTTATCCAAGCATCAACCCTGAATTATTATTTTTGTGACTCTGAATTATGCTTTATGACCTGTGTTTGTCTATAGCTAGAAACCTTGAAGACAAACATGAGAAATAATTCTTCTCAAAATTGATTCTCGTTTTCCTGCAATGAACCCTGAGCTTTTTGTCTGTGATGACCATTGTTTTAAAACAATCCTGAATTGATCCTTATTTCCCAACATTTGACCCTTACTTATAACCTTTGAGTGACTCTTATTGTTTTACATCAATCCTGAATTGATCCTTATTTCCCATTATTTAACCCTAAATTATGACCTTTGAGATGACCCTTGTAGTCATACAACAATCCTGAATTGGTCCTTATTTTCCAATAACAAACTCTGAATACTTACTTTTGTAACAACCCGTGTTATTGTATCAACAATATGATTCTTAACTCCCTCCAAATTTCCCTTTGTTGTATTGAAGGTGATAATAACTTGAACAGGATGGCTACTGATAACCACATCAAACATTGGCTGCAAAGATACATCATTATAAATTACTGTAAATTCAGAAATTATTGTGTTTTACAATTACAAAAATCTGCATAAATTATCAAAATGCAAATTCTAATTATTGCGATAATCATCCTGTAGCAATATTTAAGGTATTTAAATAATTTTTTTCAAGTGAACAGATCGATTGAGTCACCTGACCTTCAATAACTTTTGTCCACCTTACCAATCTTGATTTATCTGATATTCTGATCAAATTAAAATAGAACTGATGACTTTCAATTTGAAAAAAAACCATTGTTATTAAAAAGGTCTAATTCATTCCTTCAAGGTGAATTTAATTTTACTCACTGGATTCTAGTTTTTGAATTTTAAAAACGTTCAACAAAATAGAATTTTCTCTATGTTTCTGCTCCTATGCAGAATTTATCAAAACTGTAATTTTCCTCAATACTGAGGATTCATCTATTTCATGCAAATTCAGGACAAAGGTCATAAAGTGAACATGATAAATTACCTTGATATTCATTGCCGAGGAAAATTATGCCTCATTGATTTTAAAGTCATATTTATCTGAGTTTTTTTTTATTCCTATACAGTTGAGTAGTATATCTCATAATGACATTATCGCAATTTTACGAACTTTTCCTTTGATCATATTGACAGATAATTGCCTTTCTTAGCACAGTAGAGTGATATGAAAAATTGTCACGAGAAACTGATGGATTTATTAAAATGTGCTGTTGTCAATGAAATTAACAAATATTTCATAGGTAAAATAGCGATAAACAGATTATCATTGGTCATCTCAACTCGATTGCTATTCTCACGTTCACCGTACCGGCTCAAGTAAGAAAATCAATCTCAGTGAGATGACCAACAATAATCTTTAATTATTGATACATGTACTTACATGATCTAAAAGGACTTCAGTTAATGTTACTTTCCAGTCTTTTATGGGTAAATCAGTTATTTGATTGAAGGGTTGTAGCGCACCAAGCTTCTGCAGAGTTTTCTTAGTCTTAACAAACTCAACAAAATAACCAGCTAAGTGTTTTTGTGGTACTACTATTGTATGACCATGGTTCAGATCAACTATAAAAAGAGAAATGAAAACATTTGGTCAAATAAAAAAAGATGCCTGTTTCCTGTAACTGTGACTGTAACCACCCTATTTTTTACGCTAAAAAATATCCTACCCTTAAGTTTTTTTTTGTCATTTTTCAATAAGCACTGTTAAAATCAGAATGTCCCTCCCATAGACTCAATGTAAAAAAAAAAAGGTAAAATAAAAAAAAAAATCCCTATTTTTTTCAAAGATGTAATAGGAAACACACATATTAATTTTTTTTGGCCTTTAAACTGAATACAAAATTCAAATGCATATCGAAAGACTATATTTCAATGGCACTACATGTATTAATATTTGAACTGAATAAACTATTATTTCTATAAAAATTTCAGCATATATTTATTTAGGTAATTTTCTTGTCTAATAATAGTAGACATCTTGCTTGGTCAAGTGAACAGGGCGTATTGCATTTCCACTAATTTTCAAAGTCCCAATACTACGTTTCCGGAAATTTAAAGTATATGTTTCCGCAATTTGTTTGTATTCCTTTTCCGGAAATTTACCTGGTAAATTATAAATACTTGAAAATATATTGGATAAATTATTTATTTTATTTTTTCAACAAAGAAAAGGTTCTGATCTTATATCTACAATATACTAGATATAACCAGTTGATAGTAAAAACACCCGTTCAGAAATATAATAAGGAGCAGAAGAACTTCCTTCTTGGGGGGGGGTCCTACTTGAACAAAATATTAAACTTGTAAACGGTGAATGTACTACTGTGAACTTTGTATGACGTGTTACCTACAAATATTCTGCCAGAACTGACCTATGAACTCATATCAAGATATATCTATTTAGTGCTGACTTTTGAACATACGTTTTCATACATTTTGATGATGAATTTTACCAGCATGTTATGCTGACCTTTTTATTTTTTATTATGGCTATGCTTTCGATGAACGGGTATTTTTAATTATTTGCAGAAAAGATATAAATTATTTTTTCTGGAATAGTTACTTTTTTCCCAGAAAAGTAAGATATATATTTGCGGAAACGTATTAAACTTTTATTTCCGGAAAAGTAATACCAATTTGCGGAAACGTAAAACGCGGAGTGAACATGGATATGTAAATATTCTGAAATCTAGCAGTACAAGAACACAGTTTCATGAAGATTTCATTCATTTATTTTCTTCACTACTGAGTTATTCACAATTTTATGGATTTGACACTAATATTCTTTTCATTGTAAATTCAGAAATTGTTGTATACAGTTTATTATTGCGATTTCGTTATTTTAGATTAAAATTTGATTTTAATTTTTGCAAAACATTGTATTGAGAAAAATCCTGATTAAGGTGGTACCAAACACCTTGACTAAAATTAAATTTGGCTTGTTTAATTTTCACAAAATTTTGACAAAATATCAGCTTTGACCCTATGAAAAAATATATAAAAATTTCAAAAAATTTAAAAGAATCACTTTCTCGGAAAAAATTGGTTAAATATATAGCAGTTTGATAAACACTCATTTTGATTATTGAGAAACTTACTATTTCCTTAACAATACAATCTGATTTAAACATTTAGCTGATTTTACAGAGTTATCTCCCTGTAGTGTTAGGTACCACCTTAATTCATATAAAAATTTCATAAATAGAATTTAAATGATTGCGATTATAACCCTGTTGCATTTCTCACGATGATAAACCCATTGCAATAATTTCTTAATTTACTGTTTAGTAATAGTTGCCATGACCACTGAGTTCTCAACTGTTCTCAACTTTTGGGTTAAGAAAACTAATGTGAATATAATTTGTTGCGAAAAATTCAAATTTGGGTCTTTCCTTGTCTAATTACACCAAGTTAAATTTGAAAATCATGAAATTAAATCGCTGTGAATTAGGCTAGAAGGGCTAAACCCGATATAAAGTATCCATGAAAATAAGATGGTTTACAGTAGTTGTACTCTATTATTTTAGAGATGACCTCAATTTTATCACAATCATCATCGAAAACAGGTGCTTCGTCACCAAAAACTTGCTTTTTTGAATGATGTGATTAATAATCAGTTCCATCCAGCTTATATTTGATGAAAATGTTGTTATATCAATTCAAGTTCATACATAAATGAGGGTAAGAATTGGGGTTATCACATTACTACTAACAGTAATTATGTGGTTGAATTTAAGTTACAGTGACAAATGCAATAAAATATCAAGACTAGTTTTATTCTAATGGTAGTCTTTGACACTTGATCATAAAGACCGGGTGATTCCTACCTTCATTAATATCAATAAAACAAGATTGTTAAATAGTAACATATTGTACTATATGCATCATAAGATTATCTAGTTTTCCACTTTCTTGTTCAAACTTTTTATCCAATAAAATGTAATAATATTGCATTTAATACGAAGCTATACTCAATCCTTGCAAAACCATGCATTTTACAGACAAGATATAAGGCATGCAAATACTAGCAAAATGCCAAACAACTAGTCACACTAACTTTTATCAGACATGTTGTGATACATGTGTAATATTATGTTAATTTAATGAAAATTTACTCACACAATGATAAAATTGTTCTGAAATATAAGTTTTTAACTAAACTATACTACATTTAAGTAGATATGGCTATTCTTTTAATATTTTGTTAAAGAGTTTTCAAGTTAATTACACAGGGACATTGTTTGGCTGCTGCCCGTCGTACATCACCAATCAATCTTTTCCTTTGAAATTCATGGAAATTCATGTTTTAAATAATGGAAAATGGTTAGTTTTTGGTAAAGAAAGACTACATGGCACATACATCAATTATTTTGCTCGTACTTTGCACCTGTTATTGGTGCCAGGGAGCTGTTGCATTTTGAAGTATTGTTATTTATGTTTTTCATATATATAATTTTTGCCACACCTTTGCAAGGTTTTGTACAAGTTAAATTACTTGATCTGTTGTGGAAAACAGTTATTAATTTATTAAATTAATCTTTTTTTTTATAAGTATTGAAAAATCATGTCACAAATAAAATCGTGTACACCAGCAATTAATAATAATAAATAATTCTAATTTCCTGTCAGTCGATTTCGCTGTCCTTCAGGATTGTAAATATGTAACTATCCACCATATATTATATTGCTATTCTTTTTATAATTATTCTTACCAAGATTTTCTTCTCCAGTTAGTATAGGACAGCCATTGATCAGAAAAGTTTTGACTGCAGGATGACTAAGATGTCTGATGGAGACTCCTCTCAGCGAGACCAATGTCACCTTAGGCACAGCTGCCAGAAGTAAAGCCACATCATCGTCTGTCAACTGATGACACCCATCTAAATATATCTGTTTGTAAAAATAAAAGAACAATTAAAGAATATAAGATAATACCAGCAGGGATTTGGAAATACCATCCTCATAATGCCCCAAAATTTTTGTGCAAGTAAATATGTTCCTACTACTTTACCAATAGGTACATGTATAAGTTATATTATAACACTTATCCATAAAACACATTTATCTTTGAAATTTTAATGTTATCGAAATTATAGAACCGATGTATGCATACATATAAAACTTATACTTGCATGCACATTTTTATTTTTATTACACATCTATAATGTATTATCAGTAAATCAGCTATCTAACTGTTGAATAACATGAGAATTGCTATGGTAATGTTGAATAACATGAGTACTGCTATCTAATTGTTGTATAACATGAGCATTGCTATGGTGATGTTGAATAGCATGAGCATTTCTATCTTAATGTTGAATAACATGTGTATTGCTATCTTAATAATAAATAACATGAGTATTGCTATGGTAATGTTGAATAACATGAGACATGCTATCTTTATGTTGAATAAAATGAGTATTGCTTTTGTAATTTTGAATAGCATCTGTACTGCTATCTTAATGTTGAATAGCATGAGTATTGCTATCTTAATGTTGAATAAAATGAGTATTGCTATGGTAATGTTGAATTACATGAGTACTGCTATCTAACTGTTGAATAACATGAGTATTGCTATGGTAATGTTGAATAGCATGAGTATTGCTATCTTAATGTTGAATAACATGAGTATTGCTATGGTAATGTTGAATAACATGAGTACTGCTATCTTTATGTTGAATAAAATGAGTATTGTTTTTGTAATTTTGAATAGCATGAGTACTACTATCTTAATGTTGAATAGCATGAGTAGTGCTATCTTTATGTTGAATAACATGAGTATTGCTATGGTAATGTTGAATAACATGAGTACTGCTATCTAACTGTAGAATAGCATGAGTATTACTATCTTAATGTTGAATTACATGTGTATTGCTATCTTAATGTTGAATAATATGAGTATTGCTATGGTAATGTTAAATAACATGAGTACTGCTATCTAACTGTTGAATAATATGAGTATTGCTATCTTAATGTTGAATAACATGTGTATTGCTATCTTAATGTTGAATAACATGAGTATTGCTATGGTAATATTGAATTACATGAGAACTGCTATCTAACTGTTGAATAACATGAGTATTGCTATGGTTATGTTGAATAGCATGAGTATTACTATCTTAATGTTGAATAACATATGTATTGCTATCTTAATGTTGGATAGCATGAGTATTGCTATCTAACTGTTGAATAACATGAGTATTGCTATGGTAATGTTGAATAACATGAGTCACTATGACCAAAGATAAAGGGACACAATGACCAAAGATGAAGTGTCAAATTGACCAAAGATGAAGTGTCAAATTGACCAAAGATGAAGTGTTAAATTGACCAAAGGTGAAGCATCACAATAACCAAAGATGAAGCATCACTAAGACCAAAGATAAAGTGTCAAATTGACTAACGATGAAAGGTCACAATGACCAAAGATGAAGCATCACAATGACCAAAGATGAAGGGACACAATGACCAAAGATGAAGCGTCACAATGACCAAAGATGAAACATTACAATGACCAAAGATGAAGCATCACAATGACCAAAGATGAAGGGACACAATGACCAAAGATGAAGTGTCACAATGACCAAAGATGAAGGGACACAATGACCAAAGATGAAGCATCACAATGACCAAAGATGAAGGGACACAATGACCAAAGATGAAGCGTCACAATGACCAAGGATGAAGCATTACAATGACCAAAGATGAAGCATCACAATGACCAAGGATGAAGTGTCAAATTGACAAAAGATGAAGAATCACAATGACCAAAGGTGAAGTGTCAAATTGACTAAAGATAAAGCGTCACAATGACCAAAGATGAAGCTTCACAATGACCAAAGATGAAGCATCACAACGACCAAAGACAAATCATCACAATGACCAAAGATGAAGCATCACAATGACCAAAGATGAAGGGACACAATGACCAAAGATGAAGCGTTACAATGACCAAGGATGGAGCATCACAATGACCAAAGATGAAGCATCACAATCACCAAAGATGAAGGGACACAATGACCAAAGATGAAGCGTCACAATGACCAAGGATGAAGCATTACAATGACCAAAGATGAAGCATCACAATGACCAAGGATGAAGAGTCAAATTGACTAAAGATGAAGCGTCACAATGACCAAAAATAAAGCATCACAATGACCAAAGATAAAGCATCACAATGACCAAAGATGAAGCATCACAATGACCAAAGATGAAGCATCACAATGACCAAAGATGAAGCATCACAATGACCAAGGATGAAGGGACACAATGACCAAAGATGAAGCATCACAATGACCAAAGACGAATCATCACAATGACCAAAGATGAAGCATCACAATGACCAAAGATGAAGGGACACAATGACCAAAGATGAAGCGTCACAATGACAAAGGATGAAGCATTACAATGACCACAGATGAAGCATCACAATGACCAAGGATGAAGTGTCAAATTGACTTAAGATGAAGCATCACAATGACCAAAGGTGAAGTGTCAAATTGACTAAAGATGAAGCGTCACAATGACCAAAGGTGAAGCGTCACAATGACCAAAGATGAAGCATCACAATGACCAAAGATGAAGCATCACAATGACCAAAGATGAAGGGACACAATGACCAAAGATGAAGGGACAAAATGACCAAAGATGAAGCGTCACAATGACCAAGGATGAAGCATTACAATGACCAAAGATGAAGCATCACAATGACCAAGGATGAAGAGTCAAATTGACTAAAGATGAAGGGACACAATGACCAAAGATAAAGCATCACAATGACCAAAGATGAAGCATCACAATGACCAAAGATGAAGCATCACAATGACCAAAGATGAAGCGTCACAATGACCAAAGATAAAGCATCACAATGACCAAAGATGAAGCATCACTAAGACCAAAGATGAAGCATCACTAAGACCAAAGATAAAGTGTCAAATTGACTAAAGATGAAAGGTCACAATGACCAAAGATGAAGCATCACAATGACCAAAGATGAAGCATCACAATGACCAAGGATGAAGTGTCAAATTGACTAAAGATGAAAGGTCACAATGACCAAAGATAAAGCATCACAATGACCAAAGATGAAGCATCACAATGACCAAGGATGAAGTGTCAAATTGACTAAAGATGAAGCGTCACAATGACCAAAGATGAAGCATCACAATGACCAAAGATGAAGGGACACAATGACCAAAGATGAAGCGTCACAATGACCAAAGATAAAGCATCACAATGACCAAAGATGAAGCATTACAATGACCAAAGATGAAGCATTACAATGACCAAAGATAAAGCATCACAATGACTAAAGATGAAGCATCACAATGACCAAGGATGAAGCATCACAATGACCAAAGATGAAGGGACACAATGACCAAAGATGAAGCGTCACAATGACCAAGGATGAAGCATTACAATGACCAAAGATGAAGCATCACAATGACCAAAGATGAAGGGACACAATGACCAAAGATGAAGCGTCACAATGACCAAGGATGAAGCATTACAATGACCAAAGATGAAGCGTCACAATGACCAAAGATGAAGCGTCACAATGACCAAAGATGAAGTCACAATGACCAAAGATGAAGCATCACAATGACCAAGGATGAAGCATCACAATGACCAAAGATGAAGGGACACAATGACCAAAGATAAAGCATCACAATGACCAAGGATGAAGCATTACAATGACCAAAGATGAAGCATCACAATGACCAAAGATAAAGCATCACAATGACCAAAGATGAAGCATTACAATGACCAAAGATGAAGCATCACAATGACCAAAGATAAAGCATCACAATGACCAAAGATGAAGCGTCACAATGACCAAGGATGAAGCATCACAATGACCAAAGATGAAGGGACACAATGACCAAAGATGAAGCGTCACAATGACCAAGGATGAAGCATTACAATGACCAAAGATGAAGCGTCACAATGACCAAAGATAAAGCATCACAATGACCAAGGATGAAGTGTCAAATTGACTTAAGATGAAGCATCACAATGACCAAAGATGAGGCATCTCAATGATCAAAATCCTACCTAAGTGGGAAACTGTTGCGGACAGGTAGTAAACAAAATCTATTACAAATAAAATTGAGCATGGAAATTGGGAATGTGTCAAACAGACAACAACCCAATAGACTGTTTAATGTAACAGTGTAGTTTTGGTTACAAATTCATAACAAATGTGGAAAAATCGTAACTGTTTGCATCTATGGCATCAATATGGTAATATTGAATTACATGAGAACTGCTATCTAACTGTTGAATAACATGAGTATTGCTATGGTTATGTTGAATAGCATGAGTATTACTATCTTAATGTTGAATAACATATGTATTGCTATCTTAATGTTGGATAGCATGAGTATTGCTATCTAACTGTTGAATAACATGAGTATTGCTATGGTAATGTTGATTAACATGAGTCACTATGACCAAAGATAAAGGGACACAATGACCAAAGATGAAGTGTCAAATTGACCAAAGATGAAGTGTCAAATTGACCAAAGATGAAGTGTTAAATTGACCAAAGGTAAAGCATCACAATAACCAAAGATGAAGCATCACAATAACCAAAGATAAAGTGTCAAATTGACTAAAGATGAAAGGTCACAATGACCAAAGATGAAGCATCACAATGACCAAAGATGAAGCATCACAATGACCAAAGATGAAGGGACACAATGACCAAAGATGAAGCGTCACAATGACCAAAGATGAAGCATTACAATGACCAAAGATGAAGCATCACAATGACCAAAGATGAAGGGACACAATGACCAAAGATGAAGCGTCACAATGACCAAAGATGAAGCATCACAATGACCAAAGATGAAGGGACACAATGACCAAAGATGAAGCGTCACAATGACCAAGGATGGAGCATCACAATGACCAAAGATGAAGCGTCACAATGACCAAGGATGAAGCATCACAATGACCAAAGATGAAGGGACACAATGACCAAAGATAAAGCGTCACAATGACCAAGGATGAAGCATTACAATGACCAAAGATGAAGCATCACAATGACCAAGGATGAAGTGTCAAATTGACTTAAGATGAAGCATCACAATGACCAAAGATGAGGCATCTCAATGTTCAAAATCCTACCTAAGTGGGAAACTGTTGCGGACAGGTAGTAAACAAAATCTATTACAAATAAAATTGAGCATGGAAATTGGGAATGTGTCAAACAGACAACAACCCAATAGACTGTTTAATGTAACAGTGTAGTTTTGGTTACAAATTCATAACAAATGTGGAAAAATCGTAACTGTTTGCATCTATGGCATCAATTTGTCTAATTAAACCCAGTTTTTTTTTAACTAGATACCAATTACTGAGATGAGAGTGTACATATATTTTATAAACCAACTTACCGATTTGCAATTTTTTGCCTCTGCCAATAACTTTGTCAGCCATTTAATACCAGCATTTGTAATCTGATTGCATCCTTGTAGATGTAAGTCTGTGAGATTCACAAATTTCTGAATAAAAAATGTCAAATATTAGTCTTATTCAATGAACTTTGAATCTGTGAAATAGAACAAAGACTGCGACTGAATGATTATTTGTGGGATAAGAGTTTTTGTCATTTTCATGAAGGGGGGGGGGGGGGGGGGTAACTGTTTTCAACACACTGTGTTAACTGTTATAACTTATCAGCATTTTTGCCTTTGTTGTTAACTGTTATTGCCAAAATCGAGGTGTTGTTAACATATTGACTGACCCCCTATTGCCCCCCCTCTTTCATGACTAAAGGTAATCCATGAATTTAAAGTTCAATAAAGTACTTATTTCTACATGCTTATATGCAGACTTTTGCAAATTTATGTCATCAAATATCTACAAAAACCAATCAATGAACATTATATCTAGGAAAATATATGAATTTACAGTATAAATAGCAAAACATCATACCCTATTAATTATTATTTCAATCAGTATTAGCATATGAACTTTCTTCAAGACAATGTTGTGCACATTTAAACAGGAAAATGACAGAAAAATAATTATAAGC
This sequence comes from Mytilus galloprovincialis, assembly GCF_965363235.1. Taxonomy (NCBI): domain Eukaryota; kingdom Metazoa; phylum Mollusca; class Bivalvia; order Mytilida; family Mytilidae; genus Mytilus; species Mytilus galloprovincialis. The sequence goes on along the minus strand of NC_134845.1, from coordinate 37,509,972 downwards.
TACCCCCCTTTTTTTTGGACGATCAATGCATTTGAATGGGTACATGTGGTTGGAACACACCCCCCCCCCCCCCTCCACTTTGTCCTGGGTTGGGAACCCCCCTTTTTAAAATGGCTGGATCCGCCCCTGCATCACAAGACTCCCATATCTGCTTGAGGCTTTAGCTGAGGGTCAATATGGGTCGAGGGATGATACCAAGGCAAATATGGAAAAAGCATGATATATTAACTTTATCACATCTTTAAGTTCTGCAGAAAAGAGAAAAGTGTTTAATTATAAAAGAAAATATCACATTTTCTATTAATTTTTATCATTTACTGCTTACACATTATTGTAACATTTTCCCTTATTTCTTAATATGGTAATATACAAAAGCGAGAATTTGGCATAACTGGTGCTAAATCGATAAAAGTTGGTTTGACATTATTACTCATGGCCATTGTAACAGAATTATCTTAGTTTTCAATACAAACAGTGAAACACCATCATTATTCGCCATTGTCGTTAAGGACTCAGTGACGTCAAATCATTTAATCGGGGCACAATAACCACTTTTTTGCACTGGGCAGCAATCTGAGGACAATTTTGCGGTTATTGCATATGCAAAACCCAACGTTTTTGTAACAAATATGTGATAAATAATTATAAAAATTTGTAAGGGTTCCGCGGAACCCAGTGTCTCGCCTACTCTTTCTGTTTATCGCAAGCTCAACAAAAATGAGGAAACAAATCGATAAAATATTCCTGTTGATACTATCTTTTGATTGTAAGAAGCTTCTGTCCAAGTTTGGTAAAAATCCAGGATAGTTTATGTAATAAATGTTTAAAAAATTTAACTGCACACTGAATGTGATGTTAACTAGAAGAAAACAAAATTTCCTTCTAGATACTAGCTTTTGATCATAAACAAGCTTCTTTCCAGGTTTGGTACAAATCCAAAATAGTATAAGAAAGTTATTAAAATTTTAAAAAGTTAAACCACAGAGTGAATGTGTTGTTTCGCAGCAAATCTAAGTCACATTAAAAGTAAAATACAAAAAAAAAAATTTTTTTACAAAATTTCCTTCTAGATACTAGCTTTTGATCATAAACAAGCTTCTGTCCAAGTTTGGTACAAATCCAAAATAGTACATGTAGTATAAGAAAGTTATTAAAATTTAAAAAAGTTTAACCACAGAGTGAATGTATTGTTTCCTGGCAGAAAATCTAAGTCCATTTAAAAGTAAAATACAGAAAAATGGAATTTTTTTTTACCAAATTTACTTCTGGATACTATCTTATGATCATAAACAATCTTCTGTCCAAGTTTGGTACCAACCCAGGATAGTTTAAGAAAGTCATTAAAATTTTAAAAACATTAACCACAGAGTGAATGTAATATTTCCCGGCAGAAAAACTAAGTCCATTTATAAGTAAAATACGGAAAAAATGGAATTTTATTTTTACAAAATTTACTTCTGGATACTATCTTTTGATCATAAACAAGCTTCTGTCCAAGTTTGGTAGAAATCCAGGATCGTTTGAGAAAGTTATTCAAATTTCAAAAACTTTAACCACAGAGTGAATATTTGTGGACGCCGCCGACGACGACACTGACGACGACGGAATGTAGGATCGCTTAGTCTCGCTTTTTCGACTAAAGTCGAAGGCTCGACAATAAACAGCTGCGCCATGAGCGCATGATACGCCCTTTGTCTTGTGTGAGAAGTTTTATGCAATAATCATAAATAGTTTCTGAGATACGGTGCTACATGATAATCAATAACTCTAAAATAAAATTTTGAATCATCACCAAAAAGTATACAGATCTTAAGATTAAAATAATTAAGAAGTGTGTAAAGTTTTAAGCAATAGTCATTAATGGTTTTTAAGATACGATGCAACATGTGAAAAAAAAAACTCTTTTTAACAAAAACCTCAATAACTCCAAAATAAAATTTTGAATCATCACCAAAAAGTATACAGATCTTTACACTAATATAACTAAGAAGTGTGTAAAGTTTTAGGCATTAATCTTAAATCATTTATGAGATATGGCGCGACATGTGAAAACCCACCCCCCTTTTAAAAAAACCTGCAATAACTCTAAAATAAAATTTGGAATCATCACCAAAAAGTATAATCTTTGAATTAATATAATTAAGAAGTGTGTGAAGTTTAAAGCAATAATCATAGATCGTTTTTGAGATACAGCGTGACATGTGAAAAATACACCCCCGTTATTAAGTCCTGTAACTCAAAAAGTTTAAATTCTATTTTCACCCAAAATTATACAGATTATTTGACTATCATAAGAAACCTATATTGTAAGTTTCATGAAATTTGGATAAGCGGTTCTCAAGTTACAGTGCGACATGTGGACGCTGGACATTTGTATACATAATATGTCCCGTCAAAATTTTGACGGGCCTATAAAAAATTAAACATGTCTGTTTATCACATGAATAAAAAAAAAACATCAATTGTTTTTATACTGTGTAGAAATTGTCTTTTTTTATTGCATTACCTATATAAATAATTGTAATATATTTACCCTCTTTCCTGTCTTGAAGAGATAAAGAACAGCATCATTACTATAGGCATTTTTGCAAAATTCTAATTTTGATGGTACATAGGTTGCCTTCTCTAAAAATTTCTGTAAATGAAATTATTTCAAACAATGAATATATATAACATAGTTACTTGGTAATGATTTGAAATAAAGGGGGTGTAATTACATTGTAATTGATTCAAACTTGGTAGCTGTCTCCATACATACCATATCCTGGAAAATCTTGTGTTGTAGAAAAATCTAGTATCTGTACTTCAATACTATTAACTGCAAACATTTTTTAAACTGGAATTTTTACAAGAAACAATATCATAGTTCAGGAAGTGTTTCTAAACTTGTCCAAGAATAGAAATTGCCAAAGATGATGTATAGAAAAATAATTCTTTCAAATCAAATAACTTTTGCAATTATATAGATATAGGAAGATGTACGTGGTATGAGTGCCAATGAGACAACTCTCCATTTAAGTCACAAAACTCTCAATTTGTAAAAGTAAACCATAATAGGTTAAAATACGGTCTTCGACACATAGCCTTGGCTCACACCAAAGAGTAATATCTTTTTTTTTTGTATGTGACCTACTGTAATGTTTTCATTGTAGGAGGCCAATGTGTAATAATTCTGTATTTACTAACTACTACTTGTTCATGATGTTTATCGTAAGACAACATGATATAAAACTTCCATGTTATATTAACCACAGTGTATTGTATAAAGACAAAGTCAATGAACTTTTAGCACTTGTAACTGGTATTGACAATCAAGATAAGATTTTAAGCAGAGTCTCTATAAATGTAAACAATGTGTAGAAAACCTGATTATCTGTTTATTGTCCTATAACTGGTTGTTTTCCCCGCCCTAAAACAATTTTATGCTTGACAAAAGCTAGCTTGATAACATCTCCTCTCATATTGTGATGTCGCTTATAATTTCTCCTCTCAGATTGTGACATCGTTGATAATAGCTGCTCTCGTCTCAAAGCTGTGATACAAGAATTACTAAGCGACTGAGCAGGGTGATATAGGCGTAGGGAAGGACGATAAGATGAAATAGCAATACATGTATCATTTCACTCACCTTTAAATCTCCAAGAGAAATTCGACCACTGTGTAAAGATGCAGTGGCTTCAGCCACACTCAAAAAGTCTGCCATCTTATGTTACCGGACACATGTACAAATTTTATTGTATAATTCAAAACTCCATCATCTGTCAACAAATACAAATTTATATATATATACGGTACGTATTATATGCATATTCCAATACATGAAAATATGGTTTACAGAAATAAAAAAATAAAAAATTTGTAAGGGTTCCACGGAACCCAGTGTCTCGCCTACTTCTGCTGTTAATGGCAGACTCAACAAAAATGAGGAAAAACATCAATAAAAATTTCCCTCTCAATACTGTCTTTTGATTGAAAGAAGCTTCCAAGTTTGGTAAAAAATTCAGGATAGTTTATGAATCTAATAAATGTTTTATAAACTTTAACTGCAGACTGTATGTAATGTTAACTGGAAGAAAAACTAAGTCCATTTATAAGTAAAATACGGAAAAAGTGAATTTTTTTTTTACAAATTTAGCTTCTGAATAATATCTTATGATCAGAAACAAGCTTTTGTCTAAGTTTGGTAGAAATCCAGGATAGTCTAAGATCATTATAAAAATTTTAAAAACTTAAACCACAGAGTGAATGTTTTGTTTCTGGCAAAAAAACTAAGTCCATTTATAAGTAAAATACGGAAAAAAGGAAATTTATTTTTACAAAATTTTCTTCTTGATACTATCTTATGATCATAAACAAGCTTCTGTCCAAGTTTGGTACAAATCAAGGATAGTTTATGAAAGTTATTAAAATTTTAAAAACTTTAACCACAGAGTGAATGTAATGTTTCCTCGCAGAAAAACTAAGTCCATTTATAAGTAAAATACGGAAAAGTGGAAATTTATTTTTACAAAATTTTCTTCTTGATACTATCTTATGATCATAAACAAGCTTCTGTCCAAGTTTGGTACAAATCAAGGATAGTTTATGAAAGTTATTAAAATTTTAAAAACTTTAACCACAGAGTGAATGTAATGTTTCCTCGCAGAAAAACTAAGTCCATTTATAAGTAAAATACGGGAAAAATGGAATTTTATTTTTACAAAATTTACTTCTGGATACTTTCTTATGATCATAAACAAGCTTCTGTCCAAGTTTGGTAGAAATTCAGTATAGTTTAAGAAAGTTATTAAAATTTCAAAAACTTTAACCACAGAGTGAATATTTGTGGACGCCGCCGACGACGACGCCGACGACGGAATGTAGGATCGCTTAGTCTCGCTTTTTCGACAAAAGTCGAAGGCTCGACAAAAACATAATGATATTACAAACTCTATGATCTGTAAACAGAAATATGCAAAGTAAAATACTGTGGATTCATTTATTTTCGTGGGTACCAATTTTCGTGGATTGATGAAAACTTCGTGGATATGTGAATTCGTTGTTTTGGCAAATTATGCATACATACCTTTAGAAAATCTGTATTTTGTTGATCATTTAAATTCGTGGTTCCCCTGTCCCCACGGAATCCACGAAAATTGGTATCCAACGAATATTAATGAATCCACAGTAGCACTTTGCTATCATTGCTGCATATCATGACATACATTAGGCTAGAAGACTGAAATGGCCAAAACTTTTCTTCAACAACAAATCATTTCAACATAATAATGAAAATGTAAAATGGGAAAAGTTAAGGTGACGAAAAAATCTGTAAACATCTCCATAATGGAAAAGTTAATAACCTAAATAGGTTTTTCAATTTTCTGTAAAGTTCTAAATATCGGCGTTGAAAAAAAAGGTCTCATCTCTTGAAATTATTTGAAAAGTTCCCAAGTGCAATGAGTGTGAAACAATTGGAACAAGTTCTTCGAACAATTGCATAATAGCAGGTGCACAACCCCAACATAAGTGCAATCTTTATATGAAGATTCATGAATCTTGGCTGAAAACTGTAGTAGAGGTTTAGTACACTAAACTGGTACTATCTGATCAATTGTAAATTTTGACAAAAATAACAGAATTCCAAATTTAACTTATCCCAAGTCTGTAAAAATTGAAAGTCTCTTGAAAGATTCCTTAAAAGTAAAAGATCAGAGATCTTGGTTGAATATTGAATACTGAAGGAGAACGTGATTATGCAAAATAGATAACTTCTTTTCTGAACACCCTGCCCTATAACCTCGCCTCCTCACCCCAAACATCATATACTAAAAGCTGGTTGTGGAATTTGTCTTACAGTATTAATTCCTGTTAACAGGTATTGTTGATATGACATAATGGTAAAACCTAAAACCACTCAAAGAAATGGTTTGCTTATCAACATAGTTAACTCATTATTCTGAAAGAATATTTTCAGAAAAATTATAATACATTGTGCAACAAGCATGACAAGCATACATGTACATAAATAGACAACACTGCCCTATGGTCCATTTAAAGGACTATTTCATTTAATTTGCACTTGAAATTTCAACCCAATCCACTCAATAAAACATTACAATATAAAAAAAGAAGATGTGGTATGATTGCCAATGAGACAACTCTCCACAAGAGACCAAAATGACAGAGAAATTAACAACTATAGGTCATCATACAGCCTTCAACAATGACCAAAGCCCATACCGCATATTCAGCTAAAAAAAGGCCCTGAAATGACAATGTAAAACAATTCAAACGAGAAAACTAATGGCCTTATTTATGTAAAAATATGAAGTCCTCTATTGTTACATTAGAGATTATCAGATGACAGATACAACCGAATATCCAGTAAACAAAAACTGCACAGACTTGCTCTTCACAAAAGATAATTTTGGCCACGATTAATAATTAAATATCAACTCAATTAAAATAAAAAATTCTGTACTGTTACTATACAAGTCATGCTATAAATATGACTGATAGTGAAAAGTAACAAATATCACCTTAATCAACTCAATGAAAATTGCAATCCCTCAATTGTAATGATATATGGGATAGAACAAGATTAATTATCAAATATTAAACTTGCTAAACTCACTAAAATGTAAGCAACAAATGTAGTTTTAAAATTCTTAAATAAAAAAAGTATTCCTATTTCCATATTTACTACAAGATTTGCATAACCATTGATTGAAACTGATTTTGGTACTTATAGGAAGAAAAAGACTGTATTTTTTGTGATTTAAGAATGATAGGATCATATAAACCCTTGAAAACCAGAAAAAAAACAGTTGAATAAAGTGATCAACTCTTAAACAATCTTATAATAATCAACTCTTAAACAAATAGTAATGATCGTGCCCTTTAAACATGTTAAAAACAAGAACAAAATATATATAATTGATTAGATTGATGGACTTTTGTAAGCTTAAGGTGATAGTGATTGAATTAGATTGATACCATATACACATGTATGTGCATAATGGCCATCATGAACCTTGAATACAAGATGAAAACATTCATTGAATTGATCAACCGAACTTTATAACAATCTTGATATAATCAACTCTTATAAATAAAGGGTTGGTTTAGAATCAGGGGGTGTTCTGAAAGGTTCATTATTGACACTATGTTTCGTGAAATTGGTAAAAATATCAATGTGCAAAAAATTTTTTTGCGCCTGTCCCAAGTCAGGAGCCTCTGGCCTTTGTTAGTCTTGCATTATTTTTAATTTTAGTTTCTTGTGTATAATTTGGAGTTTAGTATGGCGTTCAATATCACTGAACTAGTATATATATTTGTTTAGGGGCCAGCTGAAGGACTCCTTGGGAATTTTCTCGCTACATTGAAGACCTATTGGTGATCTGCTGTTGTCGGTTCAATGGTGGGGTTGTTGTCTCTTTCACACATTCCCCATTTCCATTCTCAATTTTATTAACTGTTCGTTAGTTGTGAAATGGCAATTTTATTGCACGTTCTTCCGTGCAGATACTCCTCCTTTATGCCCCAGCCTCAGTTATCACCAAATTTTTCACCTTAACTACTTTTACAATATTGTTATACATGTTTCTCAAAAAATACTCAATACTATTTAGTATAAATTATTTTACCTACAACATGCATCATCATCATGTATCTTTATAATTAAAAATCACTTAATTATTTCACATTAACAGTATTTATTGTCTATCATGTCTATTGATATTTTACCATTTCTGTGATCATTCAAAATTTTCAACAATTAAACAGCATGTTTATAGGTCACTCATAGAGTTCAATGAGCCTGAGATTTCTATAACAGTACACAGCAATCTCTGTGTTATAAAAATCTAAAAATAAGCTGAATAATAAGTCATTTACCTTATTCCATTGGATTTGTACAAATGTACAGCATGCATATCATTTTAAACTACCTAAGATCCCCCATCTAAGAAAGGGAATTCCAAGAGTAATGTGTAAAAATATCACACTATTTTGTAGCAACCGTCATGGCATGCAGTTTCTAATTTATTTAATGAATGATGTCGATCAAGCTGTTTATGGCTGAACAGATTTACCTTGATTACCACACAATCACAAGTTCACAAGTACCAGTTCACAAGTACCTGGATATCGGACATGCTGTCCGTTATTGATTTTAATACAGTCATCGAACTTTAATTCATACGTGTTCATCCTAATAAAACGAGAAAACTAATGGCCTTATTTATGTAAAAATATGAAGTCCTCTATTGTTACATTAGAGATTATCAGATGACAGATACAACCGAATATCCAGTAAACAAAAACTGCACAGACTTGCTCTTCACAAAAGATAATTTTGGCCACGATTAATAATTAAATATCAACTCAATTAAAATAAAAAATTCTGTACTGTTACTATACATGCTATAAATATGACTGATCGTGAAAAGTAACAAATATCACCTTAATCAACTCAATGAAAATTGCAAGCCAATCCCTCAATTGTAATGATATATGGGATAGAACAAGATTAATTATCAAATATCAAACTTGCTAAACTCACTAAAATGTAAGCAACAAATGTAGTTTTAAAATTCTTAAATAAAAAAAGTATTCCTTTTTCCACATTTACTACAAGATTTGTTTTTCCTGGCATAACCTTTGATTGAAACTGATCTTTATGTTGGTACTTATAGGAAAAAGAAGACTGTATTTTTTGTGATTTAAGAATGATAGGATCATATAAACCCTTGAAAATCAGAAAGGACAGTTCAATAAAGTGATCATCTCTTAAACAATCTAATAATCAACTCTTAAATGATCGTGCCCTTTAAAAACAAAAACAAAATATATATAATTGATTAGCTTGTAAGGTGATAGTGATTGAATTAGATTGATACCATATACACATGTATGCATAATGGCCATCATGAACATTGAATGCAAGATGAAAACATTCATTGAATTGATCAACCGAACTTTATAACAATCTTGATATAAATAAAGGGTTAGTTCAGAATGAGGGGGTGTTCTGAAAGGTTCATTATTGACACTATGTTTCGTGAAATCGGTAAAAATATCAACGAGTAAGAATTTTTTTTGCACCTGTCCCAAGTCAGGAGCCTCTGGCCTTTGTTAGTCTTGCATTATTTTTAATTTTAGTTTCTTGTGTATAACTTGGGAGTTTAGTATGGCGTTCAATATCACTGAACTAGTATATATATTTGTTTACGGGCCAGCTGAAGGACTCCTCGGGAATTTCTTGCTACAATGAAGACCTATTGGTGACCTGCTGATGTCTGTTCAATGGTCGAGTTGTTTCGTCGTGGACACATTCTCCATTTCCATTCTCAATTTTATTAACTGTTCGTTAGTTGTGAAATGGCAATTTTATTTCACGTTCTTCCGTGCAGATACTCCTCCTTTACGCACCTGCCTCAGTTATCACCAAATTTTTCACCTTTAACTACTTTTACAATATTGTTACAGTGTTCGCCCAAGGGTCTTTTAGCATCATGGTAATGTGATGCTATATTTCAGAATGTGATGCTATCTGAATTGGTTATCTTATAGATTGTGTTATGGATGTGATGCTATAATATTTTGAAACAGGATGGTATTTCAAATTTCATATTTTACCAAGATGCTATAAGAAATATCTGGGGAAAACACTGTGTTATACGTATACATGTTTCTCAAAAAATACTAAATACTATTTAGTATAAACTATTTTCCGGTATCGAGATTGTTCGCCCTGATTGCATGTTCGCCCTAGGTTCGTTCGCACTGAGTTTGTTCGCCCTAATAGTCCGTTCGCCCTGAGTTCGTTCGCCCTATATTCATTTATGATATTTATATGTTACATAGAATATTTGCCAAATTTATATTAATTAAATAAAATTCTTGGCTGCATTGTTACACTTTATTTTATAATTACTTTTAATTAATGTTGATTGAATTAGGTGTCATTTGAAACCTTGATATCACCAAGGATTCGATAGTATCTTACTATACAAATCCTTGATATCACTGATTGTTATATAAATTGTCTTTGATGGATTAATAATGAGAATAACATTTTTCTCAAATAAAATAGTCAGCTTGGATCCATGGTAAAATTCAGTTTGAAATATAAAAAATAAAAAAAAAGGATGGGTTAAAACACTGATGACAAGTGATCAATGTAGCAGCAAGACAACAACTTAGTCTTCAGTTGTTTTACATTTAAAAATACAATGTAGTGCTGAAATTCCGAGAAACTTATTTCCTAATAGCAGTACATGTACCACAGAAAACATCATAAATAAATATTCGGTGAATGTAAACTTCAACATATTCAATTACATACAAATAATTTAGTCTTCAGTTGTTTTACATTTAAAAATACAATGTAGTGCTGAAATTCACAGAAACTTATATTTCCTAGTAATGTAATTACATACAGATACAAACTTAGTCCTCAATACCTTGAAGTCACAATATCTTGTAGTCCTGAAATGTACTGAAACTTATAACCTAGTATAGCAGCTACCTTTAGACAAGTTAACATGATACATCGTAAATATTCAGCGAAATTGTAGACTGACTTCAACACATTCAATTATATACACACAACGCAACACTATATATACTAAAAAAAAATCAGGGCGAACGGACTCTGGGCGAACAGGTATTAGGGCGAACAGAAACTAGGGCAAACCAGAATCAGGGCGGACGGACCCGGATTCCTATTTTCCCTACAACATGTATCTTTATAATTAAAAATCACTTTAATAATCATTTTACATTAAGGTACATTTAGCTCGAGTCTATTCGAAGTTTCTATCAGAAGTGCAATATTTTTTGTTATTTTATTCTTTACAGAAAGTGAATCAAATTGGTCAAAAAATTTAAGGGGTCACGGACCATTGAAGCTCAAAATTTTATTTTTAAACAGGTATGTAAAAGGGACCATTTTTCAATGAAACGATGGGGAAAATCGAGGTGTTGACATATTTTTATCGGAATATCAAAAAAACGTTCTATGACACTTGGTCCAAAACTGTAATACAAAAAGCTGAAATATAGCTTCAAAGAATGAGCAAATAAAAAACATAGGTCAACAATAATCAAAAAAAAATATCTTGCCTTAAAACCCAGATTTTAGCGGGAAAATGGATGAAATGTCATTTTGACCCTTTAACATGTACGGATAATAACGGAAATATTCTATTAGTCACTTTACTACAATGATTAAACATTTCTAATCAATCAAAATATTTTTAAAAAATATACGGAGTTTACGACAAATATTTTTGTAATTCAATGTTCATGCATGAAATTATGCACAGTCGAATAGTCCCGAGCCACCTTAACAGTATTTATTGACTATCATGTCTATTGATATTTTACCATTTCTGTGATCATTCAAAATTTTCAACAATTAAACAGCATGTTTATAGGTCATAGAGTTCAATGAGCCTGAAATTTCTATAACACAGCAATCTCTGTGTTATAAAAATCTAAAAATGAGCTGAATAATAAGTCATTTACCTTATTCCATTGGATTTGTAAAAATGTACAGCATGCATATCATTTTAAACTTCCCAAGATCCCCCATCTAAGAAAGGGAATTCCAAGAGTAATATGTAAATATATCACACTATTTTGTAGCAACCGTCATGGCATGCAGTTTCTAATTTATTTAATGAATGATGTCGATCAGCTCATTTATGGTTTATGGTTGAACGGATTTACCTTGATTATTAGGTCACAATCTCAAGTTCACAAGTACCAGTTCACAAGTACCCCATGGCCATGACGGCATGAGCCAGTCCGAGAGGTTTATTTCTAATTTCTGAAACGTCTTTTTTATATATATATATAATCTTTGCAAGCAGCATTTCATTTGCAATACATTCCTCAATACTGTCCAGTTAACTTATAACCCAGATGTAATGGTCTGAGTTGACAGTGTGTGGCTTCATTGGCAACACAGGGAGATAACTGTATTAATGTTTGCAATATTTTGGCTGGTCCTCTCCCTCTCGACCTTGCAACATTAACAGATAAAGGACAGAAAACCAGTCTATTTGTTATATTTGCAGAATTATCTCCCATAATATGTTTAGTGCGCGGGCTTTTATAAAAAGGCCACAAACCTATAAATCCTCTGGTAAGCGGCCAAGAAAAAGATGTATAGGGGAAATTCGCCTAATTGCGGACACTTTTTAAAATCCGGAAGTTTGGATACCGTAGAGGCCAATTGCGGACATACTGGTGGTTGCACTGGACAGGAAAGGATAAAGGGGTATCAAACGGACTATTTCCCGCGTTTTTATGTCACCTCTCTTGATTGGTAGATTGGAAATACTTAAAACCCGCGGAAATGCGCAGTCGTGTAAATGCGGACATAGGGAGTTAAAATACGGACACCTTGTCGTCAAATTGCGGACACTTATTTTTTTTAACTACTCTTGCCATTCAAAACGAAATTACTATGTTTATATATACAATTAACTTTCATGAATACCCTTTCATGTCTGAGAATCGGTTTCGCACGTAAACTTGGAAAAATAATAATAAAAAGTATAAATATCTCAGAAATGTTGATTATTCTATTGTGACTATTGTCTATCAAGATGCATCTTTATTTCCATTTTTTTTTTTTTTTTTTATTTTTATTTTTTTTTTTTTTTTGTTTAATATGTTTTCGGTTTTTTTTCTCAGTTTCTTTGATTTTTTTCAACTAGCTGTTTTTAGATAAAAAAAATATTAATAAATCAAATAACGTATTAAGAACATATCTCGTACCTCATGCTGATTCTTATACTATGATGTCGTTTCATTCATATTTTACTTAGAATAAGACACGGACTCTGGATGAATTATAGGACGATGCCTTTAAAATTGTTGTGCCCACAGTTTGCCAATATATGTATAGATATCGATGCATTTTTGTCTTTGTTTTTTTTACAACAATATATTAAATTTGATTTTAATAGAAGAAAAGTAAATACGGATATAGATAGCAATTTACATGGTTTAGAATGGCAGTAAGTACGATAGATGGTTTTACATTTAACTGATTACTAGGCAAGATACAAAATTACTTATTCATCGGTCTGTCTATCTAAGATTCATTCACCAATCTATCTTAAATGTGCTTTAATGGATACACAACCTTTTTAAATACCAATGGAATAATTTTCATTAATTTCGATTTTCTTGTGGAGCATGTTTTTTTTTTTTTAATGACCGATGGTGTCTTTTCTTGACTTTGTCAGTTTCCTAGTTTACGTTTGTTTTCCGATTCATCCGATTTTTTTCATGACAGAGAAGGACAGACAGACAGACAGACGACTCAATAAACAATGTCATTACTATTGGACGCTTGCAGGAAGTCAAAAGTGATCATTAAAACCGATGTAATGGTATTTTATTTTATCATATTTTAAAAAGTTTTATATAATCATTTCTCCAAAAGAATGTCTGTCATATTAATAAGTTCGTATGCCTCTTCTACAGTAAGAATGTCCAACTCGTCACCTCTTCTACCTAATTGTCTAGCTATAAACACAATGCTGCTGAGTTAATTTTCCTTATCACTTTCAACAATTTCGCATAGTAGTGTTGATACATATACATGTTTAGATAAACATAATAATTTCATCAATAAACAGCAAACAGCATCATTGTCAAACAGACACTCTTCAGACTTCTTCGAGACATTGTTGCAATTTAATTTTGGCAACGATTTTAGGTACATTTAATTTCATTCCATTTGCTCTTGCAAGAAGTCCTATACATGACATGTAGACATTCTGTAAAGAGATGTAGCATTAGAGTAAGACTGACTACGAACCCAGCTTTGAGCAGGACGTTTTTCAGTTTTTGACCTAGTGAAGAGTGGTGCAATTGGGTTTCTGTTCTAAACGTGCATGTAATTTAAGTCCTTGAATGACTTATCAGCCCTTACATATTTAATGTGGGATTCGTGATGTTCTCTGTTTTGTCAAGTGTATTATTGTTTAACTGTTTGTCTTTTTTTCATTTACAGACCGGGCATTGTCAATTTAATGTCGAATTTTTTTTTATCTGTATTGTCGAATTATGACTGTCCCTTTTTTAATTTAAAGCGCTTGTATCAAAATTAGAGTATAGTAAAATAAAGTTAAACAGTTAAAGGAAGTATAGATAAAAAAAGAAATTTCAACTACTTATTTTATATTTTTATTAAGGTATAAAAATAATGAAAAATAATTTTTCAATATGTATTTGCATTCTATCTGCTTTCGATTTTATCTTTTTTTACCCCAAAAACGTAAATTTAAGGAACAATTTTGAATGGTGACAAATAAGGGGAAGGAACTCCAGTTGTTTTATTTACGATCTAAAGCTAAGGTACTTGTTAATTAACAATGTGTTTGGCACCAAAGCTGTCAAGGGAAGCCATGCACTAAATAGGTCACTTAATTTGACAGTTTACACAGCTAGATGAACTTCCTGTTCATGGAAGAATTACGAATTTGCCGGTATTTCAGAGAAAAATCACTTATGAAATCAATCTGAAGGCTAAGAAATCCAGGTGAAAACGGGTCATTTTCGGAATTCCAGGGTTATTCAATGACCCGGCGGGTGTGCCGGTTGATCCCTCAGAATTGTGAAATTCTCGGGTCACACCCGCAGAATACGTGTCAGTTGACAGTAGAAAAAATCAAACTGCCAAATGCATAATATTTGTTATAAATGAAGAATGAAATAAAAAACAAATCAATCCAAATTTTGATTGATATCATATTTATGTATCTGTTTCGCATTATTACTGTATACATATAGAAATGTATATAAAGATACTAAGAGAATTTTACGTATGTTCCACATCATGGTATTGACATTGCACCACTACACGTGTCCAAAAAATCTTGTGTCCGCATTTCAGCTATCATGTTATTTTCGGTAGTGTAAATGCGGACATTTGCTTTTTCATATTTTGTAATCATATGTAGACAAATCAGTAAAAAGAGTAAACAGAAATGTGTTCTTCAATATAATACTCCATGCCTTTTTCTTTTCAACACATAAATTACCACGCTTACATGAATAACTGTGTATTGACTGTGACACGATGACTTTGGATTTTTTTCCAAATTTCCCGGGTTTCAAACTTGTTGACATAAGCTATTTATAGCATGTACCTTCAAACACATGGCATGGAGGTAAATCGTAAGTAATGAACATGATATCATCATTGCAACAAAATAGAGTGTAAATAAAAAACAAAACACATTTTTTCATATATTTATTTTTTATATTTATTTCAAATTTTTATTGAAAAGTGTGATATTCTTTTTCCGTCCGCAAATCGCCGCTGTCCGCAATTAGGCGAATTTCCCCTATAGGTCACCGTAAGGTTTTTACCAATGAGAAAAATTCATAGTCTTCATACGACACTAGTCCAAATAATTATCACGTCTGGCAAGGCTATTTTATTTTTTTTTTCTGGGACGCCTGTACCGTCACTATATCCAACTAAGTTAGACATCACGTGACTTTTGTGACGTATAATAGCCGCCATTTTGTATTATATTTCCCCATATAAAATGCATATATGCTTCAATAAAGTTTAATTTTCTCATAAACCTGATCCGTGTTCTTACTTTTGCAAGTCAATCCTTGATATTCATACATATTTCTATCAAACAATGTTGGTCCTAACAGTTTAATTTTTGATTAAATTCGGTCAAATCGGAATCGTAAAATATGCACTTTTTCTCGTCATTTCTGCGTTGACTCAATGTTAAATTACCGATACCCATGTCTACGTTTACAACAAATAAAAAATTCTGTAAATAAAACACAAACTTTGCAAATCGATTAAGTATATTCAAACATATAGCTGGCGAAAAATACTACTTAAAACAGTTTAATTTCAGGGCAAATTCGGTCAAACATCGATTTAAAAAAGGGAATTTTCCGAGATTTTTCAAAATGGCGGCTGATGTGTCATATGGAAATGTTGCATCAAATCAATGATTTCTATAGTAAGACTTTCCTAGATTATATTTAATATTCTATAAATAATCTCTGATGTTTCTGTTATTTTCCTTTAGTGATATTTCGATATCATTGATTTCAAAATTTCTTAATAAAAAAAAATATTTGAAGTGTGACACATTTATTTTGACAGATATTCATCCAGGAGATACTGTTACCAGAAAAAAGTTTACAATATCTTCAATAAAAAAAAATCTCTCCTTTTTTTAAAGGTGTTTTCAAGTTTTCTGTATATTTTATCTTTCTTTAGAAATATATTAATACATTCCTTTTAAAACAAACAAAAAATGTTTTCATCCTAAGAGAAAATAAAACAATGTCCAATTATAATAGATAAATATTCTATACCTTAAAAATATCATTCCTTGACCGGACAGGTGAAATCTAATCTTATAATGTTACATCATAATATATTGTCAGGTAGACGTGCAAACCAAAAGCAACCAGGTGACATTCAACATCCTGTCAGTGTGTATACATGTATTACCAGAGTTTAAATTTTGTGATATACAAAAGTTTTCATAAATGTACAAATAAATATCTTCTCCTTCCCGTGTCAAATCAGAAGAAGTATGTTTCATAATAAACTTTAGGAAAATATGAATATTATGAAAATTTCTTTAAAATTTTTTTTTTGCTTTTTGCTTAAAAGGCATTCTAATATTTTTATATTTCTATAATTATTTCAAAGAAATAATCTGATTCAAATTTTAATTTAAATGAATTTCGATCATTGAATATCATTTTATAGTTATTTATTTTTTAATTCAATATTTAAAGCTAAATCCAGGCAATGAATCGATATAAAGTTTAAATTGTGTAAAAAATATAGTTATTGTATACATTCCAACAGAAACGTATAATACGATTGGTTTGGTTTTAACAATTTTGTATGTATCCGATATTATCTATGATATCGACAGAGTTATCGGTCCTGAATAGGACTGACATAGTTGGGTATATCTTCTTGGGCACAGGACGTTAACTGCTTTTTTTACCTGTAACACGATATGGACAAATTTGCGGCGATCCAAACACTATGGACATTTCCGCTTTAAATTTTGATACACCTGTAATAATTTACCAGACATTTGCGCTTTTTACCTATATTAGAATAGTCTATCTGTAATTTTAATAAATTTTATACTTTAAATAATCATAAAGAAATTCAAGATCATTCAACTATATTGTCACAATCTTGAACATAGAGTTGCAAATATTGATATGCTATGAAATCACTTTTAAACACGAATGTACTATGAAATTACTATTAATCTTTTATCAATAAATTTAAGTTCTGATTTTAACTTTGCCAGGTCAAACATACTAGACCAGTACGTCCTAATTAAGCCCGTATAAAACAGGATTCATAAGAAGCAAATATTGAAAGAGTGCTAATGTCCTGTATAAAAAGCGCAAATGTCCTTTTTTAAAGAGCAATTGTCCTATAAATTGAAGCGCTTATAATAATTTAACATATGTCTCTTTTGATATACATACGATGGTAAACGATTTTGAATAAATTAAAGACCAATTCTGTTTAAAATTTTTGAAAAAATATCATTGAATAACATATAAAACCATGCTGAAGCAGTATCGTCAGCATTTAAATCAGCGTACTATGATATACACATAATACACATGCAGTGAATTATTGATATAAAAACAAATGCAACAACTCAAAATTGTATAAGTGTTGTAAAACAAAAAACAAACATTTTGTATTCAGGGTACAGCTAGGTCTCTTCCTCGATATAAAAAAAAAATAATTTAAAAAACGCTAGACTTATACAAACGTTATACAATCTCTTCTATATGTTATTTTTGGTTGTTTTTTTGTTTTTGTTTACACAGGATTTCGAATTATTTTATAAGAAGATCTGCCATGAAATTATAATTTATTGAAATATAATGTGATACTGTATGGGCATATATATGGGTCATTATAAAAAAAAGTGCAAATTTCGACGAGGTAATATTTTGAAAAATGATGTCATTGTTTAAAACATTTAAATGTGTCCCGCTATTCTATAGTATGGTAGCAACGATATTCAGAAATATGTAATGGGGAAAATGAAGAGTTTGATAGAATCGTGTCAATGGTGTTACCAATTTAAAGCATACATTTAGCTACTAAATATTATTGTTTAACATCAAACAACTGTTCCAATTTGTTGTTTAGGTTTAATCTACGACTTATTGACATTATTCATATAGCTGTGCATTCTATTTAAACATAAATTTTAGAATACATTGTCGTAAAAAAGTTGGCTGTCCTAATTATGGCCGTTGTAAATACTAAAAAATACACTCAAACTAAATATATGTGAATTGTATAAGATTAAATGATAATAATATACATAATCCTTTGTACACGACCTAAAAACACTTTCATTTATGAATAAAGATAAAAAAAAAAATGTCGCATTTTTATATAGTAACACCACTGACCCTTCAGCAACTCAAACGACACAAAAGTATCACCATTGACATCACATTTCAAATTTTACCTTTATCAAGTACTGAACACAAAGCCAAGATCACCGGGCAAAAGAAAAAGATGAAAAAATAATTCTTAGGCTAAAAAATCTCAAATTATATAACATAACATCCAATACTAAAAATGTCAATAGTGTTACTAAATAGTGTCATTGGTGTTACCAGCATACATCAGTTTGTGAAAACTGTGTATATGTAATACATGATATTGTTAAAACATTGTTAAATAAGTATCGTTTTTCATAAATAATATGATGTTTCGCTTGTTAAACATGAAAGAAACACAAAACAATGCTGATTGTCATGATATATTCAGTGGTGTTACTAAACTGGTCAATGGTGTTATTTTATCAAAATGGTCTCACCATTGACAGTAACACCAATGATTTAAGGTGTAGTTTAAGATTCAGTTACGAAACAAGTGCTCCATTCCCCTATTCTATATGTTGTTACTGGTGCATGTTTCTATAATCAATATATTTCATTATTCAAAGTTAAGGAAATGTTTTCAAAAAATGATTTTTATAAAGGGTACACCATGGACACTATTTCCAATTACGATATAACCTTTAAAAAATGTTAAATTATCGATCTATCCTTGTTAGCAATGAACATGGACTTCGGTTGTCGAGTGGCCTATATACTAGTAGTCTATAGCTAACTACTGTATCATTAGCCTGTCAATACTGAGGTTGTTAGTTTGTATCCCGCATGTAGCTGCATGGTGCTCAACTCTAACCTTAATTGGTAAGCTTTGTCAGTTTTCCTTCCGATGTTATGTGGTTCTCTCCAGGTACTATAGTTTATACTGCAACTAGTTGTGTTTATTTCCAAAATATAGTAACACAGCTATAGTTTGTGCAATGTCAATTTCTTCATGGAACACTTTTTCCACAGTCAGGGGTTCATTAAGGGATGAAAATAAGTTTGAAATTTGTGTTAAAATTTAAATAGCTATGAATTTATGTATATAAGTTTCAGTATACAGTGGCGGATTCAGAGGGGGGCGTAGAGGGCGTACGCCCCCCCCCCCTTCGCTGGCCCTTTTTTTTTTTTTTTTTTTGTAAAATGATTAATAATCAGCCTAGACTTCGTGAATATTGCCGTGTATTTAATTTTTATGTGACAATTCTTCACTTATAAAAACCACTGGGTTCCTGACTTAGAACTGGTGCAAAATGAATGCAGCAGGTTTGAACTTTTTATCTGGCACCAACCTTAACTCTAACATGAGACAGTGGTAAAATAAAAATATTTTTCGCTCGTATTCACTGTACTATATTATTGATTATGTCAAATTTATGTGATTCGCTACAGTGGAGTTGACACTGAGTACGTCGAAAAAAACGTCACTCAGTCATTTTGAAATTCAAATTACAGTAACACATTGCTTAGGCTAAGGATGACAATTAAACATGACGCTTTCAAAGCTACAAAGTATTGAGCAAGGACGTTGACTTCTTTTTCACGATTCCACCCAACAGAAAATAACACCCTATTACACTCTCAAAAAAAAAAACGGGCGTAATTATTTTAATGGGGGGAGAGGGTTGCATGTGAATGCCATATCTGACCGGAAGGTCTGTTAGCCGAACTGATATACTGTATATGTTTTTCAAGGCCCGACTGCAACCGGCCTGCTGAGTGTGGCCTATATGACTTCATGTGTCGACCGTTATTCACAACTTCATTTTCTTTTCGATTCATTCGTAGCCTTTGGTTGATTTGACCCCCTCGCTTCCCTTGTTAGGTGAAACATTTCAGCCAAACATTTCAATGGATAAACATTTCTTGTTTGTTTTTCTTCGTGTCGGTTATATTGTAAATTTCATTGAATAGCCGTATATCTTGTTCACAGCAAGAAATCTGCAAAGTAATGCTAACTAACAATACAACAAACGGGAATTTTCCATGTCCATTTTTTACTGACAAATCCCACATCAAATATTTTAAATAGTACATAGCTTTGGATCCATTCAATCATTTTATAATAGATGTAGAGAATACGGCACCAATAATGTCCAGCCCTACACTTTAACTAAAATGCATTTTACACTTATTTTATGTTTTTTTAGCCAAAAAAGGTCCAAAATATTTTTCGCCTCGCTCCGCTCGGCGAAATTTATTACTTCGCCCCCCCTTTCCAAAATCCTGGATCCGCCCCTGGTATAAAAACAATATTAGGTCAATGTCGGAAAAATATCAACTTTTTTTACTCGGCGCAAAACTGGAGAAGTGCTCGGTAGAACCTCGCCCTTCCCCAGTTTCTCAGCCTCATAAAAAAAGTTGATATTTTTCTGACATTGACCTAATATTATATATTTACTCCACCAGTACAAATTAACCAACTCGGAATAGCACGATAGTGCTGAAAAAGACGTTAATTTCCAATCAATCAATAAATGTATATAGAAATCCATAATAAAGAATATTCTTACCACGAAAAACAAACTCTGGAATATCAAATCAACAGAGGGTTGCATATCATTCTCAAAATGTGGAAACTGCTATTGTCTTGTCTTGCAATGTTGCTTTGCCAAGTGGAAAATCCACAAAATTAGCATTTCTGTTAATTGTAAATTATAGTTTAAATATATATTTCAATTAAGTTAATTGACGGACGAATCATTCAACCTAAACATTTAAAATTGAATTGCAGCTAATCTTATCTTTTTTAAATGTCCCTTGAGAAGTCCATATATATAGCGAACTCTCATTTACGAGTTAAAGAGGCCGGGTCTGGCTCCCATGGGAATGCCTACAGCCTGTTGAAATGCATTACTATATCTCGTCAATAAAAGAAATCAAACATTTTCATGCCAATTTCAAATATTATTTTTGTAGAATCAAAATATAGAAGTATTATATAAATCTTTTCAGAATAAAGACGTCTGTATCTACAATGGCCGTATACACATGTCGTATATTGCTACTACTACCGTATGGTGTAATCGCTAAGGTTGCAATCTAATCAAACTATATATCTCTGATTTCGAGGAGTAAGCAATCGTGATAGATATTAATTTCAATCCGAACTATACAAACAGCCATTCCGACTGACACTTTATAATTGAGTAATATTACTTACAGTTTCTGTTTTATTTTTTCATATAATATTATTTTAACTTCAACATGTGTTTCGATTTGCATTGAATTTCTTAAATATCATTCATGTGCGTTACTTTCAAATCTAAAACTCTGTGAAAAACTATACAAGGGATTATGTTAATTTGTGATACACAACTTTTCATTTGAATAATTTATAAACCCGTTAACGTTAAGGTATTATATCGTACATAGCTATTATAGATAATTTTTTCCAATATCTATTTTATCAGTTCTTGTTTAGTAAATGTACGACCACAATGATATTAATCCGTTTTTAATAAATTACGGTCTTTTGTTACTTTTAAAGTGCTGTTAGTAAAATTTTCAACTTTTACTTATTCAATATCATATGTTATCTTAATTCATTGGCAACCTTTAAACATTGGCCAATCTTAATTGACTTGGATTGTCAGCAGTTTTTCTATCGAAGGTCAGTGGTTTTCTCCGGGCACTCCGGCTTTCTCCGCTTATTAAAACTGACCGCCACGAAAAAGCTCAAAAGTGGCGCCTAAAAGTGGTGTTAAAATAGTTACACCATGGTGCAACAATCAATCGATGAAGAACTCCTTTCTTGCATATACATGTAATTTACTTGCTTTAATTTTGTATACGTTTTCAAAAAGACTGCAATTTTTACATTTAAGATTTTCGAAAGAAAAAAACACCCAAATTTTTAATACCTACATTTTGAATAGAAATGTAAAAAACAAAATTCTGAAAATTCAGCAAGATGAAGGCAGTATATTTTCATGTGAAATCAGTTAACATTTGCATCAGAAGATTTATGATGTTCAGTGGCCTGGTTTTTTTTTATGAAGATTAGACCGTTGGTTACATTTTTGAACGTTTTTTGTTGTCCAATTGTTAGATGTATTTTATCATTAATTATGATTTTGCCATTTGATTAGGGACATTTTGTTTTGAATTTTCCTCGGAGTTCAGTATTTTTGTAATTTGACTATTTACACTTGTAATTGTTGGTGCTCTTTGTAGCTTGCTGTTCGGTGTGAGCCAAAGCTCTAGGTTGAAAACCGTACTTAAACCTATACACTTCGGAAAAAAGTATTGCAACACCA
Organism: Mytilus galloprovincialis; assembly: GCF_965363235.1. Taxonomy (NCBI): domain Eukaryota; kingdom Metazoa; phylum Mollusca; class Bivalvia; order Mytilida; family Mytilidae; genus Mytilus; species Mytilus galloprovincialis. The sequence continues at coordinate 37,487,272 of NC_134845.1, read as the reverse complement.
AATTGAAATTGAAATTAAAAAAAACGCTTTTTATTTTTTTGTCATATAATTTGTTGAAATAGAACTAGATCAACATTATTAAAATATCACTTGAGTTTAATCAATAAATATTGACTCGATAAGTTCTTATCTGCACATGCAGCTACTGTACCCGTAAACAGCAAAACAGGTGTTTTTATCTTCATTGTTTTCAATACTTAAAATAACCAAGTTTATAAAGTTATGTGATTGACACCTTGTAATGGGTCCTCCAAAAGTCTTAGCTGCAGAAATAAGGCAAATAATCAGCATAAGAGAAGTAGGAATGTCGCTGTGACAACCACACGTATTGTTGGTCATCACCATCACACTATAAGTCGTTTGAGAATAAAAATCAGGCAATAAACGGTGTTAAAGACCTTCCAAGATCAAGGGAAAATCAAGCATAAAGAAGGTTGGTCAATAGAAAAGCAATTGCATACAATACAATCCTAAGAAGAGAGTGGTGGGCATACATAAGCTTTTAACAAGAACTGTTCAAGATCTACTCATCGTTACTGGTTATCGTGCGAGCAGACCATTTCGGGAACCATTGCTTACGAACAGACACACAGTTGTCCGTATCCAATGTAGTGCGGAGCTCGCCAAAATTGGAAATTAGCATCGTGGAGGAAGATCCATTGTTCCAATTGAATTCGGTTCATCTTTCTTGGCCCGATCGAAGCCCGGAATTGAACCATATCGAGCATATATTGGACACTATTGGGCGTAAAGTGAGCGGAAGGACACCCCAGTTCAAACACGTCATGAAATAAACAATGCCATTCATTAGAAATGGTTACTGCTACCTTAGCAACAAATTAGTCGATTTATGGCAGAAATCAGAAGACGTCAAGAGGCGGTTATCTGTTTGAATTGAGGCTGCGCACAAAGTACTAATTCTTTGGCGTATAACGATCAACCATGATGTGAACAATCATCTTAAGATTTATTTTGAAATGTCTGACATTGTAAAGTTCGACTACAGAAAAAGTTGTAAAATGCATTTTTGTGTACAAAAAACACTTCATTTTGTTATTAAAATTGTGATTAGATAAATCATTTTTTGTTCTTTTAAATGCCAATGTTATCATAAACTAGGTTACAATATTATTTTATGAATATTGTATCATATTCCATCCAAAATAAGAGGCTGATTTTTCAAGTTTTAAAAAATCAAGGTGTTGCAATACTTTTTTCCATGTGTATATAAGGGTTTACTTTTACAAATTGTGAATTGGATGGAGAGTTGTCTTATTGGCACACATTCCACATCTTCCTATATCTATATATCAACCTGCAAGCATTATTGCACATATAAGATGATATGTTTTATTGTTATATATTTATATAAATTATCCATATTCACAAGTTATATCCTTGTAAACTTATGTTTTCAAATAAATTAAATTAGCGATTTTTTTTAAAAATTGTAATCGTTTGAGCGAAGTATACGAATTTTGCCAAAAAGACAGTTTTCATTAATTAAGCTAGGGGAGGTTTTTTTTTGGTAAGGGGGGGGGGGAGAGGGGTAATGATACGGCCATGGTTGCTTACAGCATTTAGTATGAATCAAATGTCTAGTGTCAATATATGAAATTCAACTTAAATCTGTATTAATATATTACAACATATACAATCAAATTAAATATATTTGACATTTTTATTTTAGAAATTATAGATATAAATTAGAATAAATATATTAACACATATAGAACAAACATATTTAAACGCTTCTGAATAGTATGATAGAATCCTAACAAAATCATAAAAACAATACACAATACACAATAGCATCTTCTAAAAGTGATGTAACTTAGTAAGCACTTTTTTTACATTTTACCAAATTAAATAAATCGCAATCGAGGCTTTTTAAAACAAAACTTTTTTGTTCAATTAGATTAGACATGTCTCCCTCTGAAACATAAGAAAACAGAATACAGGAACTGAATAAGATTATTAGCTATATAGATGAGGGTGCATATAAACCTAAAAATATAGCAAGTTCATTTAATTGAATATACATACAACAAATATGTTGTATATTCTTGTATTGTAAGTGTTTAAAGTTCTGTAGGGTTTTAATTTGGTGTTCCGTGAATGTGCAATAATGGTGAGCGACACTTAAAAGTTTAGTCAATCTCGTGCACTTGTTGAATCGGTGGCAATTTATTGCCTCTGGTCTGACCATCAGAAAGATTCTTGAAATTGATCAGATCAGGCCTTGGTCCGATATTAAGTGGTGCTGCCATCCCCTCGAGTTCTGACCAATCGTTAGGTAATGGTACCGGGCTATCAGCTGGTAAAGGTGGCTTATTGTACTCATCGATTGATGACGTGGTTTGATAACTGTCTGTTTTCGTACTGGTAGTCGCCTCTCCTACTGGATTGACCCGTTGACTATTCATCTTTGTCTTTTTCATAACGTAGAAAGCAATTATAGCAACACAAACAACGATAGCAACAACTATTAATGCTAGTGCTATGTAAAGACCAAAAGCAGCAGCTACATCTGAAAAAGAGAAAAAAGTATACCGATAATCAATAGATTCTACTTAGTATTTCAGCTTTATATTCGTTTTCCTATCCACCTTTTTTTAGCGCAGGGTGAAAAATGGCAAAGAATACGATTCTTCTAGTTAAAATATATGTATGGGGTAATCGTAAAGTGAAAGGTGACACCATCTGAATGTAAGGATAATTTGGGACTATTGACTGTTTTATCAACAAATGAGGTCGAAATATACACCATTTTCTTATAAAATGAAGAGCCAGAGAGAATAAGAATAATGTGTTCGAACGTTGAAGAAATAAGTAGACTAAATACCTGGAGATTTATATGCAGAATTATAATACTTGATTCTAAATCCTTTGGCTACAATTGTGGCGTCTGTTACAAATCTAATTAATATGCTAGGACCAGAACTATTCAATGCTGGTACATCTGTAATACAGCATGATTGGTACAGCGCGGTAGAATTGTCAAACTCGCCTGGAAAAGAGAATCAGAGAAATCAAAAACAAACCAATAAATATAAACAGTAAAATTGGAGATTTTCATTCAAATTGCACACGATAAGATGAATGGATAGAATTAATTTAATTTTGACATTAATTGGCATAACCATCAGATGACATGCAAATCAGATAATAACATGTTTATAAAATATGATATGAACACTGAATTGTAATGACTGACGACGCGAGTAGAATTTTATAAACTGTTTTTTTACAAGAAAAAAGTTCACAAAAATACATTTTATCCTACTCGGATTCAGAAGTCTGACTCTAAGACGGCGGACCAGAAACTGCAAAAGATGACAGTAAGTCATCTTTCAAGGTAAGTAACTCAACTCGGGGGTCAATTAACGATTTCAACAATGTTGACTTGATTGTAGATCTTATTTCTCTGAACATTATTTCTTAAGTTGTTGCACTCTATCCATTTTCGTTTCTCAAAAAAAATCCTAAAATGTCTAAAAAGAAATAGTAATTCAGGGACAATAACTCCAAAACAGTGTTTCCGATTTTACAGGAGATATTTACCTGTTGATTATTTTAACCTTATATCAGATTTGCCCTCATCTTCCTTTTTGATTTACCATTCGAACTGCATTTTACAGGGGCGGATCCAGTCATTTTAAAAAGGGGGAGGGGTCCTAAACAAAGACAAAAAGGGGGGGTTCCAACTACATGTCCCCATTCAAATGCATTGATCGTCCAAAAAAAAGGGGGGTTCCAACGGAACCCCCCCCCCCCCCCCTTTGATACGCCATTGTGGTATAAAAAATTACTACACTCGCCACATTTACACGTGCCTGTACCGAGTCAGGAATTTCGTCATTACTTTAGTTCCGTAAAACTTTTGAAGGAATGAATGTACAACTTTAGCAGTAGGAACCCTTGTGTTGTAATACTTGGTTACCCTTATTGTTAATTTTGAATTCTGTTTTTAAACAAGAAACATTATTAGTTTTACACCAGTCCATTAAAATAATCAGAACTTTTCAGTTTGAAAAGGCGAAGCAATCAGGATTTAACCAGCAATAGGACTGTCCAATACTTACCATCATAGATGGATAGTTCATCAACTTGACATGTTGATGTCACCTTTCCTTCCAAATATTCAATCTGGCAATCTTCTACTATAATGTTTACAAGTTCTGTTGAAATATCAGATGTTATAAGCCAATCATATGTCAAATTACTGTAAAAAACAAAAATCACTCCTATTATTCAATATGTTTTAAGTGTTAGTCTTACAAATAATCACAAGGTATTCAGACAAACAGCTAATGGTGTGATTGACAATGAGACCGCTATTCACAAGAGACAATTGCCACAGAAATTAATAACTATAAGTCACCGTACAACCATCAACAATGAGCAAAGCCCATACCGCATAGTCAGCGAAGAAACATTTTTAATGCCTGTCTATCTTGGTATATTTATGGTTGTTTGTATCATATGTGTCTTTAGGTTGCCGGCTCGAAGTGTGTACACATAAAATTGATTCTGCAAACTTTTACAGAAAGACACATGATAGAGTCATCAAACATGTATTCTTAACTTACTTTGAATAAGCAGTTGGGTACCCATCGGAATACAAGTACTTCGCTGTGGAGGTTGCAATTAAGCTCACATCTGAAACAATATATTCAATATACATTTGAAAATGAGATAAGACAAAGAAACAGCACAAAAAAGTCATGATTGTGTCTTGTCCACTGAAAAAAATTATAGGATAGATGATTTTTATCAATACTAACATTGATTTTGTTTTAAACAAATTAAAACGAGTTAAACTCATGTAAAAAGAAGATATGGTATTATTGCCAATGAGACACCTCCTCACAAAAGACCAAATGACGCAGAAAGTAAAAACTATGTAGGTCATCATAAGGCCTTCAACAGTGAGTAAAACGGTAACCGCGTATATAGTCAGCTGTACAAGGCCCCGAAATGACAAATGTAAAACAATTAAACGAGAAAAACTAACGGCCTTTTATATGTACAAAATAATGAACAAGAGAAAATATGTAAGCGCTATAAAACCAGATTCAATCCACCATGTTCTACATTTGAAAATGTCTGTACCAAGTCAGGAATATGACAGTTGTTGTCAACTCGTTTGATGTGTTTTATTATTTGATTTTGACATTTGATTAGGGAGTTTCCGTTTTGAATTTTCCTCGGAGTTCAGTATTTTTGTGATTTAACTTTTTACACAGCAACAACCTAAATCATGCAAAAACAATTAACAAAAAACAAAAAAAGCAGACAGCAATCAACAACAGCCACTGAATTACAGGTTCCTGGTCTTGGATAGGAATTAAGAAAAGAATAAGGTGCGATCAAACACGTTTTTGAGCGGTCAACTATGTTTTAGCGGCCAGCCATGTTTATGAGCGCCAAATCGTGTTTTGAGCGCTAAACCGTCTTCTAACCTTGGTGGTAAAACAGCAAAAAATAAAGAAAAAAACACATTCAATAAGTTGGAACGGGTAATGCTTATCGGATCGACGTAAAACACAAAAATAAAAGACAACAGACGAAAAGTAGCAACATAAGAGTACTCAGTGTAACTGAAAGCTAGTTCAAAGCCAATTACAACTTAGAATTTGGTCAAAAACTATGATTCATAACAATAAAGCTACCGGTCTTATATAAACCGGACACTATAAGTGTCCATAGAAATACCTACAAAATGTTGATAAATGTACCTTTTATAGCCGACTATACGGATGTGTACTTTTCATTATTGAAGGCCATTATGGTTGCTTGCATCAACTTCAGTGAACATTGGTGGATAGTTGTGTCATTGGCAACCATACTACATCTCCTTATTTTCATATAAAGTGCCAAGTAGAACATAACAGCTTTAATCAGCTCATCACAGATCCATGCATTAAGTGTATCTAAGATATAATTTTCCATATTCTACACAAGAAAATGCCCGTACCAAGTCAGGAATATGACAATTGTTTACCATTAGTTTGATGTGTTTGAAATTTTGATTTTGCCATTTGCATAAAGACTTTCCGTTTTCAATGGCGGATCCAAAACTTTTCATAAAGAGGGGGCGCTGACTGTGCTTAGGGGGACCGTTCCCGCCATGCTACAGTGATTCCCTATATAATCAACAAATTTTTTTCCCACGAAAAGGCCGCCCCCCTAGATTCCTATATGGTTTTGAATATTTTTTCTTGAAGTTCGATATTTTGACTTTTTATTATATGGAAGAAGGCTTTATATGAGTTGAGGCAAATACATTCGCTGTCAGATTTTTCAAAGGATAAAATTATTTCTATATTAATAACATATCCCGAATTATTTTGGTGTTTACAGAATTTGACGAAGGTATACAGAATTGTTTTCTGACTTGTAGAAGTCGGTTTTCAAGTACATATAAATATTTTCGTATATCTAGACTTATATTGGAATATACATGCATACATCAATATTTTGACCTTGATACCGCAATGAATGCTTTGCACCTGTAAGTCAGGAATCCGATGTTAAGTGGTTATCGTTTGTTAATGTGGTTCATAACTTTCTCGTTCTCATTTTTATAAAGATTAGACAGTTGGTTTTCCTGTTTGAATGGTTTACACCACTAGTCATTTTGTGGCCCTTTATAGCTTGCTGTTTTCGGTGTGTGCCTAGGCTCCATGCTGAATACCATACTTTGACCTATAATAGTTTACTTTTACAAATTGTGACTTGGATAGAGATGGTTGTCTCTTGTTACATCTTCTTACAGCTAAGGCTAGTGAAGACAGTTTTGATGCAATATCGCCAATTTTTCATGTTTAATTTGTCAAGCTTTGTTTCGGAGAACATGATTATTCAATCATGAGGAATGAATTTGTATTAGAAAGACAACTATACATACAAAGAATCTTGTTTTATAAGAATGTCCGTCGTCTAAATCTATTTTAGTGATAACTAATACGCATTAATCTACCCGACACCGAATGTATTTGGTCATCTAATTTAAGTCAGATTCATTTAAAAAATATGCCGTTATGCAGCAATAACCTAAAATATACACGCAAAATGGTCTTAAAATTATCACTTACTTTGAGCGTTAAAGGGTTGCAAATATGCCAGCAGTAGAATAAGAGGCACCTCTATTGGAATAAAGCTGAAATTACATATACAGATCAATATTAGATAATCATAGTGAAGAGAATTAGACGACTGTTAGATAGGACCAGACTGGGAAACATATCATGCATGATATTACATACTATTGTTTCAGAAAAAGGGAAAAGGTTTGGTACCCTTAAAATGTTTAATCCCGCTGCCAATGTTTGCACCTGTCCTAAGTCAGGAATCTGATGTACAGTAGTTGTCGTCTGTTTATGTAGTTCATACGTGTTTCTCGTTTTCATATACCGTTGAAAGACCGTTGGTTTTTCCGTTTGAATGGTTTTACAATAGTAATTTTTGGGGCCTTTTTAAATAGGTTGTTGTTCGGTGTGAACCAAGGCTACGTGTTGAAGGCCGTACCTTGACCTATAATGGTTTACTTTTATGAATTGTTATTTGGATTTAGAGTTGTCTCATTGGCACTCTTACCACATCTTCCTATATCTATGTAAAAAAAAAAAACTCCTCAGTAGCTTAGAACTTCTGTACAGGCATCAGTATACATATATTGTTTTATTGAATTCGTTGCTTTTATAAATCTTAGAAAATCATTTTAGTTAAATGAACGGATATCTGTCGTGCAGTGCTTTGTCCAGTTGACAGTTTTTGGTATTTTCCGGGTAAATCAGCTCTTTAGTTTGCACAATATATGATATTATTGACCGGACTGGTAAAAATGCCGCATTCAGTTGTTGTTTTATAGATGTATATCCCACATATCAAAGTCCTTATTGTTCTTTGTCATTAGAATGTATCTGATGCGCTGTGTCGATATAGACTAGAATTTATTTAACCCCGTACTTGGGATTATGCTTTCATATATATTTTTATAGCCACCAAACTTGCCCTTTATAAGCTCGTGATGATTTGGAGATTGACAAACTGTATCGACAGCTTTATATATTGCTGAACACTGAATGATGCCTCTGTGACGTTTTGCTATTGTTTTCGTTGGGTTTCTGTCGCATTGATAGTTTTCCATAGAAAAGCAAACTAATTAATATATACTACAATCATCCTGGATTCATTAAGTAATAACGTAAAACATAATATCGGAATCAAACTACCACATGCAAAATAGCTTAATGCGATATGGGCTTTGCTCATTGTTGAAGGTCGTACGGTGACATATAGTTGTTAATTTCTATGCTATTTAGTCTCTTGTGGAGAGTTGTCTCATTTTCAATCATACTACATCTTCTTTTTTAATATTCATTCAGGTACTGGGCTCTTGCAGCAATACTTCAATCGTTTGCAAGAACCATTGACCTCTGTTGTAGGAAACGGAAGCATTTGTTTTATGTTATGTTTATGTTATCTGTGTCTCTGGGTTGCTGTCTCCTTGACATATACTTTACGTTTTTAGTTATTTAGCTATTCTAGGTTAACCATGAAAATTTGTACCATGAACAGTTATAATCTACCACAGACATATACATATTTGTTTAAAGTTCATTATTTTGTACATTAATCAGGCCGTTAGTTTTCTGTTTGAATTTGTTTTCTATTTGTCTTTTCAGTAACTTTTATAGCTGACTATGCGGTATGGGTCTTACTGAAGGCCGTACGGTTACATGATATAGATGTAAGTTTTTGTGTCGTTTATTCTCTTGTAGAGTTGTCTAAATGGCAATCATACCACATTTTCTCTAATTTAGATATATAGATATGTTTTCATTTTTCTCACCAACTAAAACATTTCTCGCACAATTGTAATCCAATTTGGTGACCAGCTATTAATATTCAACCTCAAATTTACGGATGAAGCTAAAATTTGCATTTATAGTGGAAAATGTTGATAAACCACAGTCAAATCATGTATTTAATTGTTGGTCAAGTTATCTCGTAATTGGCCAGAAACGATTATTGTTCCTCTGAAATGAAAAATGCCCACCTTTTACCGTGATTCGGTCTAAATAGTGATGGGTATTAAATGTGAAGGCAAGAAAGTTTACACAAGCTTCATACAGGTATAAAAAAAAAGGTATGCAAATTGAAATACAGAAAATAAGAAGAATCAGAAATAAATACTGAAGGTTTAAGAAATAGAAACTATGAACTGGGGTGTAGTATTCAGAGTCAACGCTTATAGGGGTATGATATTTTAGCCGGTTTGATATACAAGTCAAATTAACCACGAGGATATTTCTAATCTATATAAGTACTTTTTTTAAACATTCAAATTTTATAACATAAGAAATTAATATTGAAGAACGAGAAAAGAGAACATCTTGAAATTAATTTTTAGTCAAGATTTAGTATGGCTAGTTATTTGATATCAATATAAAACTGGAATATAAAATATACATACTTGTACAATAAGCCCATTTCAGTTTAGTCAAGTTTTATAAAAAAATGTCAGCGCTGATTAGTTCCAGGGTGTCATCCTCTGAATTCACTTTTAGCTGTTTATCAATTTTGGGGCCAATATCTAAATGTATTAGTCCCAGATCTTTTGTACAGAGTAAATGTCAATTCTGACTTTCTAATTCTAGTTTGGAATATATTAACACACTGTTATGTTGGGTAGGCTCCTGCCATAGGAACCGACACGGAAATTTAGTCTATCAAATCGTGTTTTCCACAGTTTATAACGCGTCAGATATTAATTAGATAACCTGTTAAAAACTTTGATCTAAAATGATTGGAAAATAATCAAGGTATTATTATTGTAATCAAATATGCTTGGCAATAAATTTTGACATAGGTGTGGACGAATTATCGAGTCCGATTAATTATTTTAAAACGATGGATAAATCTTCAAATACAAATTAATCTGGTATACTACAATACACTAGCAAATTTAAATAATTTGTCATATGCAAAAAAATATAGAAATTAATGATTTAGAAATTTTCAATTTTTTTTTATAATTTATACAACTTTACGGTTGGGTGATTTTTGGAACAAATGCGAAGTAAGGGTTATTTTGAACGGACATAAACCGAGTTCACCGCTTTTCAAAATACGCACCATTTTCACGATTTTGTCATTTAAACTTGGCTAATGTCATGAATTTTCCCGCCCTTATTGTAAGGAAACTACAATAAACATCTGAGTAAATGCCAGGACTTTCTGACAACGAGCGACATGCAGTTTCGGGCATGTTCCAATGAAGCCTTTCACAGCATACAATAACCCAAATCATCCACAAATTCAACAAAAATGGATCAGTTAATGATTAGCCACATCCCGGTGTTCAAAAAGCAAGAAACGCTCAGCAAAACCGATACATTTGGTCTTTAACATATCCGATATCGACTCTGATGGATGTCCAAAGATCACGTGAGTTCAATGGTGGTCACGGTAGATCCTATGGAGCAATTTCAGTAAAGCACCATTTGCGCAGAAATTTAAATGTTAAAGAGGACCACAGCCGACATCTAAATGGCCGTCTGGTGTAAACATCGAATTCTGTAGACCAAAAATCATTCATTATGTACCAAAAATCGTCAGTGGTGGTTACATAGACGTTTGGCACCCGCCTTGGCCAAAAGTCGTGCGTTTCACCAGATTTAGGTCCGATAGAGCAAATTTTGCATCAGATTTGACATGGTTTAGACGATGAAAACCACCACCAATATCATAAAGTCAGCTTGAGTTTGCTTTACAGGACAAGTGGAATAACATTCCTCGAGATCACATTACAAATTTGATTTTATATTTTCCTGCGAAGAATGTGATATTTTACTTATCATTGTTAACTACATTTATAATAGTGAAATGTATAATGAAAGAAACAATTATAATGTCAATATATGAACTGTGTAATTGATGGCTCAACTTATAATGTTATATATATTATAACATATTTTTTATAACATTAGCATAATATTTTAATTGATAATTTTAAAGAGGAGGCATGCTGTCAAAAATAGTATTATAATTAATACTAATAATCTATGTTTTTGTTTTTCTTTCAATGCTACATGTTTGTAGTGTTTAATGACTATCGTTTTGTATTTAATATGCCACTGTCTGTTTGTTTGTTTTTATGTATATTTTAGTAACAATCCTATTGTTTGGATTTTATACTTATAAAATTCTTATTCTTATTCTTATTCATTAAACGTCCGGGATGATCAATTCCACGGCGCTGTCGAGATTGCGCTGCACAACGGGGTTGTAACATTTTTTGTTAGGACTGTGATTTGATGATTCGACATTGGATGTTTCGTTTATCTATTGCGCACGAAAGATGACAATGAAACATTTTTGTTTGATATCGATCTATTGTTAGAATTGTTAATTTTCAAGAACAATTCATTTTGAAAGATTATGATTTCTAATATAAATTTTATTTTTGAAAACCAAGTGTTGCGTTTTCATTGGCACTCAGTATATATGAATAGAACCATACAGATAGTTAGCAAATACATATAAAAAAAGATGTGATATGATTGCCAATGAGACAATTCTCAACAACAGACCAAAATGACATAGAAATTAACAATTACAGGTCGCCGCACATCCTTCAACAATGAGCAAAGCTAATGCAGCATAGTCAGCTATAAAAGGTCTCGAAATGACAATGTGAAACAATTCAAAGGAGAAAAATAACAGGCTTATTTATGTACAAAAAATAAAGAAAAAACGAATATGTAACACATAAACAAACGACAACAACTGAATTACAGGCTCCTTATATCATGTTCTCAGATATCATCTCCCAATTTAAAAAAATCACGAAAAATTGAACCCATTATGTGTTGCTCTCCTAGCTATAAAATGTATCCAAAATCAAAGATGTGGAACATATTCTATCATAATCATTTGGTAACTAATGCAATAAGTGTCTCTTCCATGCCTGTCTTGAACATAAAAACTAAACTAAATACAAAATAAACAATACTCCTAATGCTCCGGTTGGTTGTCATCGTGCAACACAGTTAATAACACATATAGGAAAATCATAGAACTACATTTATCATAAAACAATGTCAAACATCCAAACATACTATCCACACTCATCTGTGTCCACACTTGTAATTTATACAAAATATGAAATAATAAAAAAAAAAAGTGCCTTAAAATTGAATTATATGTAGCATCTAAATTATTACTTGAAATGTCAATATAAGATTCGGATAACTAATCAAATTGAAAGTGCGAAAAACAAATTTTCAAATTTGAATATATACTGATATTATAAATGTCGGTTCTAATATAAAGCACATACATTAGTTAGATATAGTTAATCAAACGAATGTGTGAAACCAGTGTAGGCGGCGGAGGACACTCTGTTTTTTTGTATTCTGCAATTTTTTAATGCATTTTTCTCTATTCAGAGCTCTTTGGATTATATTGGTGTCTCGGGTTGATACGGATGGGATTTTGAAAAAGCCACTATGATATGATATTGTCTATATATGATATTAGGTCACGAGTACACTATATAACGAATTTATCTTACCGACTATCTTAACATGTGGTATTTAGACTATAGTGGCCTATCAAAGTGATCATTGGCAAGTCTGCAATCCAACGTTAGTATAAGAACCTACTTCCATGTATATAGGTCTATACAAAACCAATGCCAACAATAACAACTTGTTAACTCTAAATTTGTTTTATGAATTTATTTCAATCGTTTATCATCAATTTTTGAAACCTTAAAGATTTTCCCTCACTGAACACCATGTTAAAAATCATACATAGGTTAGTTTTATAAATTCACATACCTGAATCAAGAACTTGGGGGGGGGGGGGGGATAAAATTATCAACAAAAAAATGAGGAATATGTTGTCTACGGTTGTGTTTACTGTTGTTTGTCTGTTGATCTTTTTGTTTTTAGTAAGGCGGTGAACTTGTCAATGAGTTTGAATAATGTCCTTTTGGAATCTTTCGTCTCTCTTTTGGAAGTGCGGTTTTTTGTTTCGTTATTTGTCGTTTTGTAAAAATAAGAAGATTTGGTATAATTGCCATTTGGACAACTCAGTCTCAAAAAGAAACCAAATTACACAGAAATTAAGAACTATATAGGTAATTGTATAGAGAGTTGTACTGTCAACTTCGCTATCCTACCATATCTTCTTATTTTTATAATTAATAAAAATTGATATTTTGTAATGTAAATTAGGAGATCACCCATTTACGAAAAACAAAACAACAACAAAAAATGAAAACATTACCAAAGAAAAAATTACAAATGCACGGTTTCATCTCTATGTCAAAAAGGGTGAACAAGTAGTCAAGGCGAATTTTTCAGTAGGACAACCGGTGTGCTTTTTTGGCTAAAATGTGATTCTGCAGTCCTACGACGAAAATTGGACTATTTTGCGGTGGCCGACGTCAACTGAACAATGGCGCTCTTTTGTATTCTTTTTATTCGTTTGCGGCAAATACTAGTACCGACGATAAATAGTCTACTGCAAGTCGATTGTAAGCATATCTATATGAGACAAATATACGAGTTTACATATTATTTTAATTTTTTAACATTGAAATATAAGGAAACCTTATTTTTTTACATAGATCTGAACATAGAATTTTGGATTTTGATTTTGTGCACTGTAGGATTAAATGTCTATATCAAAAATGGAAACAAAAAAATACCTATCCTTCGATTGGGTTATTTTTTTTACATCCTATTCTCGCGAGTTTTTGGCTTCGAAATTCGTAAAGAACACGTGTGTTCCAGCCAGGACAAAACGTTATTCCCAGGGCCATTTTAATGTAGGGGTCTCAATTTTTTATAGGGGTTTCCTTGCATGGTCGGTAGATGATTTGGAAATTGGAAGAGTTACTGTTTTTAAAGTAAATTTTCATTCAAATGTCATGAAAAGGTGAATCCCTTAGGTATGACACCCCTTTAAATATAACAATATGTGTCAATGAATTGTAAAATTATAGATTCTTTTTCGAAATTGATCAAGGCACCATTTTCGTCTATTTTTCCATTTAGACAGAAAATGAACGGTAACATTAATTGAAAAGTAGACTTTGTTACAAGCTAATGAAGAAAAATTTACAAAGCTGATGTGTTTTTATACGACCGCAAAAATTTTAATTTTTTGGTCGTATATTGCTATCACGTTGGCGTCGTCGTCGTCGTCGTCGTCGTCGTCGGCGTCGTCGTCGTCGTCCGAATACTTTTAGTTTTCGCACTCTAACTTTAGTAAAAGTGAATAGAAATCAATGAAATTTTAACACAAGGTTTATGACCACAAAAGGAAGGTTGGGATTGATTTTGGGAGTTTTGGTCCCAACATTTTAGGAATTAGGGGCCAAAAAGGGCCCAAAAAAGCATTTTCTTGGTTTTCGCACTATAACTTTAGTTTAAGTGAATAGAAATCTATGAAATTTTGACACAAGGTTTAACACCACAAAAGGAAGGTTGGGATTGATTTTGGGAGTTTTGGTTCCAACAGTTTAGGAATTAAGGGCCAAAAAAGGGCCCAAATAAGCATTATTCTTGGTTTTCGCACAATAACTTTAGTATAAGTGAATAGAAATCAATGAAATTTTAACACAAGGTTTATGACCACAAAAGGAAGGTTGGGATTGATTTTTGGAATTGAGGTCACAACAGTTTATGAATTAGGGGCCAAAAAGGGGCCTAAATAAGCATTATTCTTGGTTTTCGCACAATAACTTTAGTATAAGTAAATAGAAATCTATGAAATTTAAACACAAGGTTTATGACCATAAAAGGAAGGTTGGGTTTGATTTTGGGAGTTTTGGTCCTAACATTTTAGGAATAAGGGGCCCAAAGGGTCCAAAATTGAACTTTGTGTGATTTCATCAAAAATTGAATAATTGGGGTTCTTTGATATGCCGAATCTAACTATGTATGTAGATTCTTAATTTTTGGTCCCGTTTTCAAATTGGTCTACATTAAGGTCCAAAGGGTCCAAAATTAAACTTAGTTTGATTTTAACAAAAATTGAATCCTTGGGGTTCTTTGATATGCTGAATTTAAAAATGATAACATATCAAAATCTTTTGGTGTTCAAAAAAATTATACCACACAAATTGAAAGGCCTGTTTTCTTTGTATATTAAGTTAGAATATAATTTTGTTAAGGGGTCGCAGTCATTATCCTCTAACTTACATTTGAATAGATATGGGTATAGGTAAATTAGATCAATTTAAATTGTCATATAAGTTGTATTTTGAAACCTTCCTCTTTACAAAATTCCTATGTATAGACCAATTTCAGTGTTACTGGTAGTATTTTCAAATTCAAAATAATACTTTTCAAACAGTGTTGTAGAATTTGAAAACGTCTATTAAATAGGGGAGATTACCTGAACCTTGTAAATCATTCATAGCCATAATAATCAAGGATAGCCAAAACTTGATTTAGTGCAATGAATGTTGATGCATTTATTATATGTTACAATTGACAACACTCTTTATGTTTGTTGATATGTGCTTTAATATACATTTGTACTTGTTATTAAACTTGTTAAAAATGAAATAATGTTGTTTATTTATTCTATAGGTAACATCTTGTTTTGATTGTTATATTAATGTTCAAGGAAAACTGATATTGACTGCAAAACTGTTGCTGTTTAAAAGTTTGTCTGATGGAAAAGTTGTACTCACCATTGGTTATTCTATAGTTACCATCTTTTTTTGATGGGTTAAATAAATGTTAACTGAAAACTGACAAGAACTGCAAAAGGTTATTGTTTAAGAAGTTTGTCTAATGGAAAAGCAGTATTTTCCATTTCTACTTTTCAATTTCTAAGACTCATGTATTTTAAGACAAAATTGACAATCATGAAATATTCATCAAACTTTTTCTCAGGAGCTGAATTTCTGAAAATGGTATGCTCTATTTTGTGATAAATTTAACCATTTAATCACACATCAATTTCCAGTTATCTGAATACTATTATATACTGTCACATAAATGGCCATGCAGGAAAATTGTCACTCTTTTCGGACTGCAAATCAGAAAACACTGAAACTTGGTTTAACCTTCATGTAAGCATTTTACGTCTTGTGATGTGTTCACACCTCTGTTTATCAACCGCTTCCTGTTTACCAAATGCTTATAACCTGGGTACTGTAAGGGAAAATTCAATAACACACAGTTCGACTTCTTTTTTTGTCACATTAGTGTATACTGGTAAAAATACAGGTAGTGTTTGTAAAAAAAAACTCATCATAGATACCAGTATTACTAGTAAATTTTTGTTTCTTTCGATAGAAACATAGAATTATCAGATATCAGTATCAATTTACATGCATATCAGTCCATACTAAGACCAAAACTAGTATGCTGTAGTAAATGTAATCCATTTATATCAGAAAACAAAAAAGTATAAATGATACAGAGGTGTCCGATATGTATGCAACAACTGCTCCCTATGTTTTCATGGTCTCGAATGAATAGAAGTGTCATTGGCCTTCACACCCAAATTTGATGTTTTTAAGATGGTAAAAAACTCTAAATGTATATTGTTTTATGCTAAAATAAAAACCAACCTCAAAGACAAATTATACACAGTGTCATCGTCTGTGTTTAATACTACACCTTATAAGTCTTGTCTATAACATTATATACGAAAGCCTCATTAACTAAAACATTGACTTCTTGTGAACTCCACCAGAATTTTTGTTCCTTTCAAAAAATGCTTTACGGCCAACACTCTGCGACATAATTTTACACTGACCCTTTTACAACCCCATGAAAACAGCTGGTTTACGGATACCATTTACCTACATCAACAAATGAAAACATCACTGTATTAATTGCATGCTTCCGATATACCTTCCATAGGAACGCTCGATGATGACTATTTTAAAGCGAAGGATTAATAAAAAAAACGAGAACAGAATTATAATTGTTATGTTCATTCAGTTATTCAATGCTGTCATATTATACATACACAAGTTGCAAAATATATTTATTAGTCAAGCACAAAATGCTCCTGCCTTTCTAAGCATAGAGTCACAAGTTAAACACTTTTTTCCCAGAAAGGTTAGAACAATACCCCTTAATTTATTTTCACTTTAAAACCCGAGGATTTATGATTCATAAAATTAAAATTTGACTTAGTACTTTACATTTTAGTCGATCACAATTACATTCAATATGGCAAATTTTGAATGTCCTGTTAGAATTTGCAAGAATGAAAACCCTTTTTGTACCCGAAACAGAGTATATGCTCTTACCTTTCATTATTTTGGTTTGTGTTTGAGATTTTCTTTTTAGTGAACTATTTTCTGGATAAATACTTGAAATTATGTTTTGAGAAAATCGACATAACTTTGTAGCATTAACGTTCTAATAGAAAGCTGTGACAGTGTATATTGCTACAGGATTAGACAGTTGTTATTGCTGGAATTTTATGTGACTGTTATAAGAGTAATATGTTTAACTAGCTATACAAACTGGTTTAATCCATCGTTTTCTTAATAAGAACATGCCTCCAATTCAGGAATATATTACGTCTATTGATATGCTATGAGGTGTTTCTAAAAAATCTTCGTTTCGATTTTTTTAATACTTTCATTCTTTGTTACAAAATGTACGTGTTATATGAAAAAATTAGGCACCTCTATCGAGTAGAAATGGAGAACGGTCTTCTTGATTTTGTATGTCCCCCACTATGGGGGCGTGGTCCTCCCTTAACCATGTTTCTGAAGTACACGATAGTAATCCATCTCTCGAAAATACTTATCCTCTAAAATTATTGAAACATAACAAATATATTTTAAGACATCAATATATTTTACTTGTTTGTGATTTTTTAAAGCAGAATTGCCGGGATCGACCTCAACCGAGCACGAAGAAATAGTTATTGTACTGCATAGCGAGAATGGCCTAGTAGTTACTATTGATTTCTACAGGAGAAAGCCTAAACGTCAAATAACGTCATAATACGTGAACTTATCATCTAATTCTTGCGCCAAATTTTGTTGATCAGTTTATTTAAAATTCCATAATTAATTTAAATCAAATCAAATTCCCTCTTCACAAAAGTTGAATTGTAAGACAGTAAAGCAAAAACAGTTTTTACGTCTGTTCATTAATCATATTACTTAAGTTTCTTGCATGCATTATTTTATTCCTGCGCGAAGAGTAAACGTCTTGTTACGTCATAGTAGGTCATTCTTCCACAACTACGACATCGTAGCAGAAGGACATACAGAATCTTTAGAGTATTTTAGTTTTTAGGAAGATTCTGATTGCAGCAGAGCATTATCGTTTTCCAAGTAAGTAAAACATTAATTTTCATTTACTTGTGTTCCTACATAATATCGACATCATTTTATATTTGTGAATGACCTGTTTCATTAAGGTTTGCAGAGTATTTATTTGGTAAAAACGAGAAGGCACAGAAGCAAAATAAATATTATAGCTGTCAGTGTCATAAGCTAAAGTTGAAGAGAACTACCGCAGCATCTTAAACATCAGTGGCAGATCCAAGGAGGGGGGGGGGGGGGGGTTCCGGTGTTGGAACCCCCCGTTTTTTTTGGATGGAGACATGTGGTTTGAACCCCCCTTTAAAATGGCTGGATCTGCACCTAAACATCACGCGTTTAAATTATTTTTTATTATATTAAGCATTATGTTACTGCTAGTGCCTTGAAATCATGCAAGTAGATAAATTGTAAGGATGAGATGCTTTCAACCCGATTTCCCGATATTAAATCTGCCGTCTGTATTTGCTGAGGGTAATTTTCGTTTTTGACTTTTTTTTATCCATTATTGAAGGCAGTCCAAGCAAAAAAATATTATACGCTTCTTACACGACATAATTATAGGTTAAGGTTTATCACAAAAAGTGTTAACATTTTTATTTTGTTTCAGAATGTTTCCTTCTCCAGGGCGCAGGTCGCGGAAATCATCACCTAAAAGTGTAGATGACACGACCCTTGCTCAGGAAAAGGGTGAGTAAATTGTCAGTCTGAAACCAAAAATGTTTTGTAATGTATAAATTAAATAATTAGTTCTAACATAAATACACCAAGTAGGTCAAACTAAATTGTTAACTAAACAAACAGTAAGATTGACACATGGTATGTGGTTACAGACTAAGCAGTAAAGTTAGATTGACACAAGGTATGTGGTCAATACATAGACTAAGCAGTTAAGTTAGATTGACACAAGGTATGTGGCTACATAGACTATATAGGCAGTAAAGTTAGATTGACACAAGGTATGTAACTACACAGACTAACCAGTAAAGTTACTTTTTCAACTGATTTTTATAGTTCGTTCGTATGTTGTACTGTTATACCACTGTCCCGTATTAGGGGGGGGGGGGGGGGGGTTGGGATCCCACTAACATGTTTAACCCCGCCACATTATTTATGTATGTGCCTGTCCCAAATCAGGAGCCTGTAATTCAGTGTGGTTGTCGTTTGTTTATGTGTTACATATTTGTATTTCGTTCATTTTTTTATATAAATATGGCCGTTAGTTTTCACGTTTTACATTGTCTTACCGGGGCCTTTTATAGCTGACTATGCGGTATGGGCTTTGCTCATTGTTGTAGGCCGTACGGTGAACTATACATTGTAGTTGTTAATGTCTGTGTCATTTTGGTCTCTTGTGGACAGTTGTCTCATTGGCAATCATACCACATCTTCTTTTTTATAACCAGTAAAGTTAGATTGACACACTGTATGTGGATACACAGACTAACCAGTAAAGTTAGAATGACACAAGGTATGTGGCTATACAAACTAGGCAGTAAAGTAAGATTGACACAAGGTTTTTGGTTACACAGACTAAGCAGTAAAGTTAGATTGACACAAGGTTTGTGGCTACACATACTAGGGAGTAAAGTTAGATTGACACAAGGTGTGTGGTTACACAGACTAAGCAGTAAAGTTAGATTGACACAAGGTATTTGGCTACAAAGACTAACCAGTAAAGTAAGATTGTCACAAGGTATGTGGCTACAAAGACTAACCAGTAAAGTAAGATTGTTACAAGGTATGTGGCTACATAGACTAACCAGTAAAGTAAGATTGTTACAAGGTTCATGAATACACAGACTAACCAGTAAAGTTAGATTGACACACAGTATGTGGATACATAGACTAACCAGTAAAGTAAGATTGTCACAAGGTTTGTGGTTACACATACTAAGCAGTAAAGTTAGATTGACCTACAGTATGTGGCTACACAGACTAACCAGTAAAGTAAGATTGACACAAGGTTTTTGGTTACACAGACTAAGCAGTAAAGTTAGATTGACACAAGGTTTGTGGCTACACAGACTAGGGAGTAAAGTAAGATTGTCACAAGGTATGTGGCTACAAAGACTAACCAGTAAAGTTAGATTGACACAAGGTATGTGGTTACAAAGACTAACCAGTAAAGTTAGATTGACACAAGGTATGTGGCTACAAAGACTAACCAGTAAAGTAAGATTGACACAAGGTATGTGGCTACACATACTAGGGAGTAAAGTTAGATTGACACAAGGTATGTGACTACATAGACTAACCAGTAAAGTAAAATTGTCATAAGGTATGTGAGTACAATACTAATTAAGGAGTAAAGTTAGATTGATACACATGGTATTTTGCTACTCAGATGAGAGGGCCATACAAACTCCCATCACTAGAGATGAAAAAGAGGGCCATACAAATTCCATCAACATCACTTGAAGAGGTAATAAGATCATTTTTCTCATTTAATATTATAGAGTCTACCAGAACACCACCATCACCACAGTTGAAAGAGATTATCAAATCTTCTCCATCGCCACCACCACTTGATATTGAAGAAGTGATAAAATCATTTTCATCTCTAAACATTGACGAACAGACCACAACACCAAAAGTTGAGAAGGTGACTAGAATGAGGATGTCACCAAAGATAACAGAGCTGGTTAAATTACCCCCATCACAAGAGGTAGATATTGAGGCCACAGAAACTTCATTACCAGTGGCAGTGCATATTGCTTCACAAAACATTGAAGGTAATAAATTTTCCATTTTTAAGAAACTTCAATTTAAGCGTACAAAAGAGGACACTATGACCAGATTTATGTAAATGCTCTTTTGTTCCGACGTTGGAAAGTTCTGGGCGGAAAGAACTAATTAACTAGCCGAAAAGTTCCGGAGGAACTTAATAACTTGTTACTTTGTTCTTCCTCTGGTTTAAAAGTTCCACCGGAACAAAGTGACTAGTTGAAAAGTTCAAACGGAACATATCAACTAGTTAGAAAGTTCCTTTTTGCCAAATTAGTCAAAACCGGAACTAACAAACTAGCCCAAAAGTTCCAACGGAACTTATCAACCAGTCACTTTGTTCCGGTGGAACTTTTAAACCAGAGGTAACCTCCGGAACTTTTCGGCTAGTTAGTTCTTTCCGTCCGGAACTTTCCAACGTCGAAACAAAAGAGCATTTACATAAATCTGGTCATTTACAGTTGGTTTTGGTTATATTCAATAGCCGTCCTGTGTAATAACAACTTCAAGTAAAAATAGAACCATTGAATCTGATTTTAATTAATATGAAGTTAGGATGAACCTGGTTAGACACAGGAGATAGACATACATCCCTACAATTCATTGCAGTGCATGTTTCTACTGTATATGGGGGCATCGGTGGCCAAGTGGTCAAAGTAGTTTCTACTGCTATAAGCCGAAATTTTTTCCTGTGAAAAAAAATTCCAGTGGAACTTGAATCACAGGAAGTATTTTCTGGGAGATTAACTTTTTTCACAGATAATTTCTGTTTAATTTGTTCTATACATATTAAATAAGTTCTACACTTTTATAGTAAAAAAAAATGTCCAACATATATTTCAATGTCAGACATCAAATAGTATATCAAACAAAGTAGTTAACAGTTATAAAGGAAGAAATGTTTTATTGTCATTGTCCTTGGAACCTCACTGTTTGACCTCTGGGCCCTTTTTTTTTACTTCTAAGGTTTAAATACACAATCATTCATCTATTTTGAGTAATCCTCATTAGGCAAAATAAAATAACATGTGTGTTACTGTTTCCTATTACCCTACACTCCCTATTTTGGCTTTAAGAAAAGCTCACATTAAACTTTCTTTGTCATTTTCAATAACTTATAAGCACTGTTAAAGTCAGAATGTCAGATCTCTCAGAAAAGTTTTTTTTGCTACAAACCTTAATAGAAAAAAATCGAAGTATAAATGGAAAGATGTTTTGAATATATGTGTGTGTTGCAGTGAATTATGTATAAGGACGTTTTAAATGATGCATAAAGATATACAGAAATTTCAGGTCAGGGGAGATTATGCTGTACTACTATGAAAAAGACTTTTATCATATTTATGATTTAGACTTTGACATTGTATTGAAAATAAAAACAAAAAGCAAAGTATCTAAGGAAAGGAGTTTTGATTATACTTAAGTGTTGCAATGAATTATGTTATAATGGCTTTTTAAATGATGTAATATTAAGATATGCAGAAATTTCAGTTCAGGGCAGATAATGCTGTACTATTATGTAAAAGACTTGTTATCAAGATTTTGATATAGGCTTTGAAATAGCATTTAAAAACAACACTATACTTGAAAAGTTAAAAAGATACCAGTTATATAATATACATTATAACAATATTTATTAGGTCAACATTTTCTGTTTATGACTTTTTTTCAATTTGTACAATTCCAGCAAAGGGGAGATAATTCAGTGTTCAATGTAAGGTATTTTAGATGTTTTCTATTTAATGTTGCATGTTTGTCTTTATTTTCTAACATTTCAATTAACCAAATTCAGTTTGTTTGCTTCCTCTATCTGGATTTTATTTATGCACTGCACTGTGAGTTTTCAATGGGTAGTGGTTGTTTCTGTGTCATTTATAGTTGCTGTGATATACCTTTATATATATTCAGTCATTTTACATATACATATATATATGGGCGATGGATCATGTAATATGATTCTGTACACTACAAAATATAATATATAACAAGTCAAAAAGGGTACAACATCACCATTAAATAGCTATAAAATGAACCAAACATATCTTTGTA
The DNA here is from genome assembly GCF_965363235.1 of Mytilus galloprovincialis. NCBI lineage: Eukaryota > Metazoa > Mollusca > Bivalvia > Mytilida > Mytilidae > Mytilus > Mytilus galloprovincialis. Next base: position 37,464,162 of record NC_134845.1, on the reverse strand, counting down.
ATCTTTGCGCCGTGTTTGGGAATTTTAAAATTGTATCAGCGTCTGTGGTGTTCGCTTAAATTGTATAAATTTCGAGATTTAGAAAAAGTTTCTCAGTTTGAATATTTTGACATGATTCATTTGACATCGTGCTATTATTGAAGAAGGATATCTGTTATCCGAAATATCTAATATTTGTTCATTTTATAGTTATTTAATGGTGATGTTGTACCCTTTTTGACTTGTTTTATATTATATATATATATATATATGTATTAAGAAGCTCTAGATATCAAATATCGTGAAATGACTGCAATACACCATATTCTCAAGACAACTTAAATAAACTATGTTACTTTCTAGTGACTTGTTGTGTAACAGTTCATTAAAACAATTTTGGAATTTATGTTTTTTAGTCGACATATTGCCATTCACTCGTAATAACAAATCGGTAATGACCCTCGGTACGTATATAAAATGTGTTTACTATAAAATTGACTGTTAAGTAAAATTAACTATGTAAAACTTCTTATCATAGCTTATCTTTTTATTATAATTTGTTAATAAAATTACCTATATGATCATGTATGAAAGCGTCTTTTTTAATGAACGGTCATACCATATGGAGAGTTTATAAGTATTAAAAGTAAACCGTAACAGAGTGTTAATTACCCCGACCATATGAGTATATACCCATATGGTCATGACCATACGCGTATGGTCCAAATACTCATATGGTCCGGAACATATATATATATATATATATATGTGCATATATATATATATATATATATATATATATATATATATATATATATATATATATATATATATGTGCGAAGCGAACAGATTGTGTAGAATGTAAAGAGTCAAAAATAAATTTTATGGTTCAATAAATTCAAAATAAATGATTGCCATTCATTATAAATAAATTTCTATCAAAAAAAGGCTCAAATAACTTTTAATATTATTTATATTCACAATAACAACGTACACAACATCAGAGTGGGCGTGTCTCCATAAAAGTTGACAACATTGAAAATAAAAGTTAATTCTTTAATCTAATCAGAAGACAGTTAATACACCAAATTTATTAATTACAGATTAAGAGAAAAAACATTTTTTTTTTTTTTCAATACTTTGTGTTTGAAATTTGCACTTTTTGCTTGTTATTATTTTTTTATACAGGTCTATATATTTGTCATAGAAAAATGAAAAGTGTTCACCTTTATAACAGAACTGAACAGTTTTTTAAGATGATACTGTTTAAAGTTGTTTATTTCAAGATGCATAATTTTATCATATTTTTAAAGTTTTTTTGTGATTAAATTAAAAGTGCACTGCACTTGAAGAAGCAAAATAAAAATTTGAAAATAAATACTTTAACTTACAATTTTTTTCATTCTTATAGACACTGCACTTGCAGAAGAAATTATCTCAAAATGCATACTCTTATCATCTTTTCAAAAAAAAATTGCACTTGTTTTACAGAGATGATTATACCAGGAACTGCATTTACTACTGGAGCTATTGAGATTGATACTACTACTCCTGGAGCTATCGAGATTGATACTACTACTCCTGGAGCTATCCAGATTGATACTACTATTCCTAAAGCTCTTAAGATTGATACTACTACTCCTAGAGTTATTGAGATTGATACTACTCCTAGAGCTATTGAGATTGATACTACTACCCCTAGAGCTATTGAGATTGATACTACTACTCCTAGAGCTATTGAGATTGATACTTCTACTCCTAGAGCTATTGAGATTGATACTACTACTCTTAGAGCTATTGAGATTGATACTACTACTCCTAGAGCTATTGAATTAGATACTACTACTGGAGCTATTGCGATTGATACTACTACTCCTGGAGCTATCAAGATTGATACTCCTACTCCTGGGGCTATCGATATTGATACTACTACTCCTAGAGCTATCGAGATTGATGCTACTACTCCTGGAGCTGTTGATATTGATACTACTACTCCTGGAGCTATCGAGATTGATACTATTACTCCTGGAGCTATCAAGATTGATACTACTACTCCAAGAGCTATCGAGATTGATACTACTACTCCTAGAAATATCGAGGTTGATACTTCTACTCCTAGAGCTATCAAGATTCATACTACCACTCCTAGAACTATCAAGATTGATATTTCTATTCCTAGAGCTATCAAGACTGATACTACTACTAGAGTTATCAAGATTGATTCTTCTACTCCTAGAGCTATCAAGATTGAAACTTCTACTCCTAGAGCTATCAAGATTGATACTCCTACTCCTAGAGCTATAAAGATTGATACTACTACTCCTAGAGCTCTCAAGATTGATACTACTACTCCTAGAGCTATCAAGATTCATATTACTACTCCTAGAGATATCAAGGATGAAACTACTACTAGAGCTATCGAGATTGATACGACTACACATGCCATTGATGGCCTTGATCGACACAAGAAGAAGGATAAAGTGTAAGTGATGAATTAAAAAAACTCATAAATATTTCTTGTGTAATGGTATAATTTTCATATTAAAAGCTATCAAACTTAACTTACCAATTTTACATCAGTTAGATATTCCTAAGATTTTGGCTATGTAACATTCTGACAGTAAATATATTTGTATAGGCTGACATTATTAAACTACACTCCCGGTATCAAACTTATATTAGTCACTGGAAGCTTAAGAATTTTGAGCATGCACGTGCGCGAACCTTAGAATAAAATAAAATTTCACAAACACATGATTTTCAGGTGAGATGAAATGATTTTGATTTTTCATTGAGGATATCTCAGAATTTGAAAATAATAGCTTATTTACAAACAGGAAAATTGAGGAAATTACCTACAAAACATTATAATGTTGTTTATTAGAAATACTGTTTTATTTTTCTTAATTACCTCCATTTCATAACTGATTATAACTACATGTATTTAATAGATTACTGGATATTTTGAAGAAGTATAACCATAAAGATGCTGATATTGATAAACTCAAAAAGGAAATGGATGATGCTTTAAACTACCTCCTGGATAACATTGAGAATGATATTGATAGCTTGAAAGCACATAAGGAAATGAACCAATATCTGATTAATAAATTCAAGAATGAGCACACAGTTCTCAGAGATGAGAAGTACTACATCCAGAAACAGCTGGAATTGGCTAGTAGAAGTTGCAGTGGGCAGAGCAAAGAGGTTGACCTACTGAACATCGCATATAATAAATTGGATCAGAAGGAGAGCAGCACAAGAAGCGCATTGCTATTTTGAAAGATGAGCTCTCCCTCATTATCTCAAAGCTAGACATGCCAAAATCTAAGAAGGAAAAGCCTGTTGTTCCTCCTCTTGATCTGTCAAAACTTGGTGAGCGCAAAGTTTTACCACCATTGAAGAATGCACCAAAAGCACCAAGAAAAGGTGTAAACATGAATTCTTTAGCCAAGGAAAACTTCAATGATTCCAACACTGGTACCAAGAGGAGAATGAAGGCTCCAGAACCAAAGCTGTCCAACAGTACACCTATCCTGCAGAATCATGTTTTTGTGAAACCAGCTCCTTCTGTAGGAGATAACAGAAAAACATATCCAAATAAAACTGGTACACTAAATGGTCCAAGGAACCAGCATGATAAGAAGACTGTCAGACAGGTGAGATAAAATATAATGTTGACTGGTTACATTAATAAAAGGGATGATAAAGTAATAACACCTGATAAGGGGACTGTCAGACAGGTAAGATAAAATATAATGTTGACTGGTGACATTAATAAAAGGGACAATAAGGTAATATCATCTGAAAAGAGGACTGTCAGACAGGTAAGATAAAATATAATGTTGACTGGTGACATTAATAAAAGGGATGATAAAGTAATAACACCTGAAAAGGGGACTGTCAGACAGGTAAGATAAAATATAATGTTGACTGGTGACATTAATAAAAGGGACAATAAGATAATATCATCTGATAAGAGTGCTGTCAGACAGGTAAGATAAAATATAATGTTGACTGGTGACATTAATAAAAGGACAATAAGGTAATATCATCTGATAAGAGAACAGTAAGGCAGATAAAATGAAATATATTATTCCACTGTTTAAACATATTAATCATGTTGATGGTTTATAATCTTGTATATATATTAATTTGATTGGTTGAGACTTTCCCACGTTTCAATGAACAAATCTGCATGATCCCCTTTGAAATGTCAAATGTAAATTTGTCTCCCGAAAAAATACCAATGGAAAAAGGTGATTTGTAAGCAAACTTCGGTTATTATAATCACATTAATTTATTTACCATTTTTTCTAGGTTATATTCAAGAATAAGCCAGTAATTACAAGGAAAGATGATGGCACACAATCAGAGGTTCTCAAGCTCCCTGATATTGTTAAAGGATCTCAAATGATAGATAAATCCAAGATTGTTCCAAAGCAATCCTGTGAATCCAGAAGACCTGCATCAAAAAAAAAAAAAATATTGGCAGCTTACTCATTTTTTTATGTACTTTTTCTAGAAATTTTATACCTCATTTGCTGAATACTCTGTGCCAAAGCGCAATTACATTGTCAATTTATGTAAATGATATTGTTGAATAAAATTATGCATAGAAATATAGTCTGTTTTTATCCAATATATATATGTTTTTATCCAATATATATATATATATTTCACTCCGGTTTATATGATCCGTTCATCCTATATTGACTCTTAAAATTCAAGAGTCTATCTCAAATTGAGGGTAAATTATATGGCTCGATCCCTAATATCACTGAAGAGACATTTCTTGTTGAAATCCGGATCTGGTGTACAAAAAAAATAATATATTGACACCTTATGTTTGTGGCATAATATCTTGGCCACAAGTTTATTGTTTTCTGTTTAGTATTAAATTGATATTAAGATCCATTTTGTTACATTTTGTAATCAATTTTATTTGGCAATTGCCAATGCAGTCAGCAGGGTTAAAGAACATCAGGTGTTCGACCTGTTAGTCAAATGCGTTTTGTTAAACTATACTTTTTCACTTTTTTGATCTTTTTGAAAATGTTGTTTGTGATGTATTAAGACCCTTCTACAACGAAATGTTTTCTACATGCACACGTATAAAAAGTGCGGTTTTTATCCAACGCAATCATGGGTTTGAACGTAGTTTTCAACTCAGACTTGTTTAAATTTTTTCGTTTGGGCATGTATCATATTTTCCCTCCGGTTTATACTATGATCCGTGCATCCTATATTGACTCTTAAAAGTCAAGAGTCTATCTCAAATTGAGGGTAAATTATATAGCCTTCCAAATACCGTTTTGATCCCTAACATCACTGAAGAGACATTAATTGTCGAAATCCGGATCTGGTGTACAAAAAAAATATTGACACCTTATGTTTGTGGCATATCTTGGCCACAAGTTTATTATTTTCTGTTTAGTATTAAATTTATATTAAGATCCAATTTGTTACATCTCGTGATCAATTTTATTTGGCAATCGCCAATGGCGGTCAGCAGGGTTAAAGAACATCAGTTGTTCAACCTGTAGTCAAATGTATTTTGTTTAAATATACTTTTTCACTTTTTTGGTCCTTTGGAAAATGTTGTTTGTGCTGTATTTAGACCGTTCTACAACAAAATTTGTTTTCCTTAAAAATTGTGGTTTTTATCCAACACAATCATAGGTTTGAACGTAGTTTTCAATTCAGACTTGGTATGGTCCAAATACTCATATGGTCCGGAACATATATAAAATATATAATGTCTAAAAATAGCAACAATCAACATTCAATCTATTTAAGCGTGGATCAGTTTGTGAAAATAAACTGATACAGTTACTGAATTAAAATTATATAAATGTCTATGAATATAACTGAAGCACGCTAATTTTACATTAAAAAGTTCTATTAGATTATAAATAGAAATACGCAATATTTCACTAAACAAATTAGCTTCATCGGGCGTGTGCATCTCTCAAGGTGAAATCGGATGCATGACAACAAATATTTTTGTAGCTTAATCTATACAAGATTTGAGGAAAAATGTAACATATTTATTGATGTTGCATAAAATAAACATGTTTGTAACTACAACTACATAAAGTTGGAATAAAAGTTTAACACATTTACAGATGTTCGATTAATTGTATGAATTTCTATAAATTAATTTGTATGATTTCAAGATAATTATGGTTTTGATTTGCTTTTAAATCTTTTTTCGTCTCTTTCATTGAGTCCATCAGGTTCAAGAGTTTGTAACTGGTACATCCAAAATCTCTCTTTTTTTTTGTCTTCCTTGTGTATCCCAATTTTGATTTTTCTCAATGATTTGAAATTAGACGTTTTCAAAATTATGTCCTGCTATTAAAAGATGTCTTGTAATTGGGCAGTTTCTGCAAAAACAAGAATGTGTCCATAGTACACGAATGCCCCACTCGCACTATCATTTTCTATGTTCAGTGGACCGTGAAATTGGGGTCAAAACTTTAATTTGGAATTAAAATTAGAAAGATCATATCATAGGGAACATGTGTACTAAGTTTCAAGTTGATGTAACTTTAACTTCATCAAAAACTACCTTGACCAAAAACTTTAACCTGAACTTCGCACTATCATTTTCTATGTTCAGTGGACCATGAAATTGGGGTCAAAACTATAATTTGGCATTAAAATTAGAAAGATCATATCATGGGGAACAAGTATACGAAGTTTCAAGTTGAAGTTGGACTTCAACTTCTTCAAAAACTACCTTGACCAAAAACTTTAACCTGAAGCAGACGGACGGACGGAGGCACAGACGGACGGACGAACGAACGGAGGCACATACCAGAAAACATAATGCCCCTCTACTATCGTAGGTGGGGCATAAAAACGCAAAATTGCATTTATGTTCTAACGACTAACGTGTGGAACTTGCAAATCACAATATGTTTGTGAAACAGAAACACCATTTAACATCCGACTAAACCATCGGTTATTTTATACAAAAGAAAGAAACTGCCCAATTACAAGACACCTTTTAATTACCGTCAGTTACCAGTTACCGACGAATACCGTCATTTGCATTTTTCCTTGCGGTCATAAAACTTTCGAGCACGATTTTTAAACTAAGACTCGAGAATCAAACAAACAAAATGCTTCATTTCGTGTTTCGAGCATGATTTTTGTGCTCCGAGCACTGAGCAAAGTTTTATGATTGCAACCCCAATGCACAAGCATCAAGAAGTTGTTGACAAAATTTGGTTCAGTAAGTATCAGTTTTTGTTTATTTATATGTCAAAATCACTTTTTTTTTAAACCCCCGCACCGTTCAGACGGGGGAATCCTTCGTATCCAGGTGTGTTGATAAGTCGTTATCCTAAGGTTATTTTTTTCTTATTCTTCTGTAGACTTAGCTTTCATTTTTTATAACCATGCATATTGTCAAGCTTGGTAACTCAATGTACGATGCTGTCCCATACTGAACCTTCTGACCTTGTTTGTTTACATTCAGATTTCAATGGCGTCAAAATCACGTGATGTCAAATCGTTCAACCCAATCAAATTGCTCTACTGTCAATTTAGGGGTTTTTCAGTCTACGGTAATTACGTTATTTCTTTGTGGGATATTTCTTTTAACTAGTTTGCAATAATTTGGGTTTTTTTTTCAACAGGAAACCTCATTTTTTGCCATCCCTTTCGACATCAATGGAATTGTGTATGAATATTTACCTACAGTCATGATGGTCAGAATATCGATCTTTTTATAATGAATAAAAAAAAAGTCGTATGAAAAATAAATGTAAATTGTTTTTTTATTAACCTTCTCTATATTCCTGTACAAAATTATGGCATGGACATCGTTTTTTCATATAGTTTTCCTTTCATTTTGGTTGGGCCTTTTTCGCGGGAAAATCGCGAAAGACCTAATGAGCATTACATTTTAAAATTCCTAAAAATACGATTTGCTTGACCTGTATTGCCTTCCACAAGACTGATGACGCTGAATGGAATGTACACAAAGCAATGGAGGCCGAAAGGGGCATTTTGTGAAGTTCTAGAATGTTTTTACACCGGGCAAGGCATTAGAAAATTGGCATTTTTTATCAATAATTGATAACAACAATGAAAACTCACATTTAAAAATATTTTTTTATTCAAATGTGCAGCGAAAAAACGTATTCTGCACTGTTTTTCTACGCCGGAAGTAGCGTAGTGACGTCAATGCGTAGTTTCCCTGTTCAAACACAAATACCTAACGAACTGACAAGATGACCGATTTTAGACTACGGTAGCAAAAATAAATAGAAACTGACCAAAAAAACAAGGTTTGTTAATTTACATATTTTCGAGTTCGTCATTTTGGGAATCATTTCAGCCAGTCATTCATTTCACGATTTTTAATACTTTTATATGTTATATAAAGAATGTTATCATCCCAGATTCTCATTGGGCGCCATTTTAGCGGATTTTTACCTGGGATGCAAAAATGCTTGCTGAATGACGTTGTATATTGCTTTTTGTGGCTGTATTTTTGGGTTGTTCCTACTTGATAAGGCAGCAACCATTTGATTTTCTGGGGGGGGGGGGGGGGGCTATGGTTTTTTTTTCTGTGCAAACTTTTTTTTTCGCCTGCGGCGAAAAACAATCTATTTTTTTCGGGACAAGTCGAAAACAATTTTTTTCTTTCAATTTTAGCATTACATATAGTGGCAGCTGAGGGTGAAACAAACAATTTTTTTTTCTCAGAATCAAAAACAAATTATTTTTTTCTCAAAAAACTGGAAACAAACTTTTTTTTCCAAAAAAAACCATAGCCCCCCCAGAAAATCAAATGGTTGCTGCCTAATGATGTTGGAAATGTTATTTCGTATAAGTGTACACATAATATAACATTTAGATTGAAAACATTAAAGAGATACCTGCTATATGATATCTAATATTCTACACATTTCATTTATTGCATTACATAATTTGAAACACCATATTACGGTTTCCCTTCAAGAATAGAGGTTTTAATAATAAAATATATTGACTTACATTTTGGAATTCACAAATTGTATTCCTAGATCGATCCAGACTGCCTTTGCAGGTCGTACAACATATGAGAATAAAAGCGTACGTTTTCAGCATTGTTTACTAACTGCAACGCTTAAAGTCAAGGCCATTGTTATATTACGTCATATCTTTGTATAAGCAAGCAAGCACTTGTTACTTTTAAGGGGTATATAAGGGATATTCATAACCAATGTACACGAAGTCTGTTGAATTCGTCAACCTGTACATGGGCGGAATTACTAGACTTCAGCATTGCTTTTTATTTATTATAAAGAGTTGTAAGTCATACCCAGCCATTTTAAAATGTGTGTGTGTGTGTGTGGGGGGGGGGGGGGGGGGGGGGGAGGGGAAGGGTCCAAGTACTTGTTCACATTAAAATGCAGAAAAAAAAGGCAAAAAATAGTGTTTTACCCCTCCCCCCTCCTAGGATATGCCACTGATAACATTTTCTTTGTTTAGGTACTTCCAGTTTACACAATACAAATTCTGTGTTTTCAGTTACAAACATTTGATTAATCATGAAAAATAAATCGTGAGGCTTCCAAGAGCTTTATCACTGAACTAGCAATATGTCGCTGTACCAGAGAGTTGGTTTTCTTGTTTGGAAGGTTTTACACCAGTCATTCTCTGGGCTTTTTAAAGCTTGCATTATCGCGGCAGCCAAATGTTTGTATCAAAAGCCGTCCCTTTGACCTATAATGGTTTACTAGGTTTACAAATTGTGACTTTGATATAGAACTGTATACATGTAACTAGCACTCATCCTCTATCTTCTTTTATCCATCATCATGTCAACTCCAACACACAGAGGTCTACATTGAAAAAATGACGTACAGAGAAGTCATATCATCGAACAAATGGCCCAGATTACAGTACATAAATTAATCAAGGAGACAACCAATGGTTTCTTTCAAACTGGGACTTTCTATACCAATAACAGCTCGTCAAAGATCAGTCTGATAATTTTAATATTCGTGCATCGTTTTAAGTGCTCATTCCAGTTAGTATAGAAAGTCCCGATTTTAAAACTGACTGTGTACACCACATTAAGTGCTTATAGATATAAAAAAAATGTGACACGAGTACCAATGAGACAACTGTCCATTCATGTTACCATTTGTATAAGTAAAACATTACAGGCTACTAAAGGCTTCCGAGTACAACCATCAAATAAACTACAACGAACAAGTACACCATGCAATCATAATAGTCAACAGCGAGGTGAGTCTCCAGCATAAAGCGTGACAGAAACATTTTTAATTTAATGACTCACTCGAATATGAACTAGAGAACAAGACCTCGAAATGGATAACATGTTTATATATAGAAAATTTGTAAGGTTTCCGTGGAACCCAGTGTCTCGCCTACTTTTGCTGTAAATTGAAGGCTCAACAAAAATGATGGAAAAAATCAATAAAAATCTCTTGATACTATCTTTTGATTGTAAAAAGCTTCTGTCCAAGTTTGGTAAAAATCCAGGATAGTTTATGAATCTAATAAATGTTTTAAAAACTTTAATGCAGACTGGATGTAATGTTAACTGGAAGAAAAACTAAGTCCATTTATAAGTAAAATACAGATACACAGTTACAAAATATTAACAAAATTTCCTTCTAGATACTAGCTTTTGATCATAAACAACTTCTGTCCAAGTTTGGTACAAATTAAAAATAGTACAAGAAAGTTAATAACATTTTTTTTAAAATTTAACCAGAGTGAATGAGTTGTTTCCTGGCAGAAAATCCAAGTCCATTTAAAGTGAAATATGGAAAAAATAGATTTATCGTTTTAAAAAATTTACTTTTGGATACTTTCGTGTGATCATAAGCAAGCGTCTGTCCAAGTTTGGTACAAACCAACAATGATCAAGGATAGTTTAAGAAAGTTATTAAATTTTTTTAAAAACTTTAACCACAGAGTGAATGTCATGTTTTCCTAATATAGGTGTATGAAATACCAATACTATTGTGAACTGCCATCACGGCATCAAGATGAACTTCAAAAAAAGAGTGTTTATAGACCATTACCGTTATCATCGACCAGGCATTCTTTTATATAAATAAGACCGTTAGTTTCTCGTTTGAATTGTTTTACATTGTCATATCGGAGCCTTTGATAGCGGACTATGCGGTATGGGCTTTGCTAATTGTTGAAGGCCGTGAGGTGACCTATAGTTGTAATGTCCGTCATTTTGGTGTATTGTGGACAGTTGTCTTATTGGCAATCATACCACCACATCTTTTTTATAGACACGAAATGTTTCCTTTTTGTATAAAACTGCAGGCCACACATCCCAATTAATTATTTGATGCGTCTATAAAACGAACCCACCAAATAACTCCAATATAGAATCAATTAGCTCGCTTTCGAAACAAACACCGATGATAACTAGTTAAAGTAATTAACTGGAAGTCAGAATGATAAATGTCTTAATAATGTTGTCGGATTAATCATTTTAGTCACTCCAATATGAACAAGTTAGCTGTATTTTTACCCATAAAGAAGTGTGAATGAGCAAGTTTGTTAACACTTGATTAATGGCATAACCTGCTCATTAGTGGTTTGAACTCCATGTAAAGTGACCATATTTCATCTCTCACTAATATGTCAGTCTCCTTTAATAACCATTCCTTTACATATAAAGCTTCACAACAACATTTACAAGAAAACGAGGCCAAGGTTAGATGAACAATACAGGAAATACATGTAGTCCTTGGAATCCTACACAAAATATAGTCGGCTAAGCTTATTGCTTAGTTTCTATGAAACAAACTTCACCACGAAAATAACATTGCTGCATTGACGTATGTACCATCGTATTTTGGTGGAAATAAAAATGGCAATACTTTGACATCTTACTCCATGTTATAAACTGAGCAGATGATTCAGTCCATGGACCATGACTGAGGGAATGGGGTCAAATATTCTCAATAGAAATGAGATCTGCCAATACTATTACACCCAATACCAATTAACATCGGCCGGTCACAAATACCCCCCTTAAACCAGAGACAAATGCTTTCAAGAATGGACATAATTACGATGCTTATCAGAGGCGGATTTAGGGGGGGGGGCAGGCCCCCTTTTGGGAAACAATTTGGTTGCTTATATAGGGAATCACTGAAGCGTGACTGGAGTTGGCACCCACTTATGAAAATTTCTAGATCCGCCAGTGCTTATACAACTGCATACACAGTGGCAGACAGTGCCACAGACGACATAATACCATTACACAATCTGATAACTTTTTTCTTTTTGTACTTGTATAAAAACTAAACTATAACCACTGAACCAGGAAAATGAGGTCAATATAAATGTAACAGATGGAAAATTCGTAACATGAGGCATCTATATACAAAGTATGAAGCATCCAGGTCTTTCACCTTCTAAGATAATAAACTGCAATCACAGAGATATGTATCGCCTTTTTGTAATTTTTATTGTGCAAATGTTGAAATCAAAATAGCAATACTTCCAACATCTTACACAAGTTATGCAAATATTCAAAGTCAATGAACCATGACTGAGTTACATGGTTAAACAATATCCATGTAAATGAGATGTGCCAATGCTAATACAACTGTATACAAATATTATGGACTTATTATAAGTCTTTCCCAAACCTAAATACAAACATTCACTTGTAAAGTATGTAAAAGTTTCAAAGTCAATGACCCATGAAGAGGGGTGGGTCTATATAATCTCCATGGAAACGATACTTGCAAATGCCAATAAATTTGCATACCATATATCATTGAAATAACATTTGCAGTTCATCTTAAACTGATCTAATCACAAACTAATACATGTAAACTAAGATAAGTTTCAAAGTCATTAGACTGTGACTGAGGGACGAGGCCAAGTATTCTCCATGGAAATGAGATGTGCCAATGCTTATACAACTGAATACCAATTAACATTGGCTAGCTACCACTAATCGTTCCCCTTGAACTGACCAAACAGAAAAAAATACATAACTAAGAAAAATTTTCAAAGTCAATAGACCATGACTAAGGGGGCGGAGTCAAATTATCTCCATGGAAATGAGATAAACCAATGCTTATTCAACTGCATATCAAATATAATGACCTACCACATGTGGTTACCCATAAACTGACCTAATCACAAACTAATAACAAGTTACATGTAAAATAAGCAAAAGTTTTGAAGTCAATAGACCATGACTGAGGGGGCAGGGCGAAATAATCTCCATGGAAATACGATGGGCCAATGCTTATACAACTGAATACCAAATATGATTGACCCACCACTTTTGGTTCAGCATAAACTAGACCTAATCACAAACTAATACATTGTTGACGCCATCACCGCTGCCGCTGGAAACAGCATACCTATGTCTCGCTTTTTGACTCCGTCAAGGCGAGACAAAAAGCTTTAAAAAAGTAAGCTAACACCACTATGTCTATGTCAAGCTTTCTGCAAGTTTTTGGCAGACTCGACAATAATGATTAAGTCATTATTTTGTTTAGCTTACAATCTAAATTGGGTTTGCTCATTCTTAAAGTCTGGTTTGGTGGAGAGTTTTCTCATTATATTTCTTGTGTCCTTGGAAAATTTTTCTGTAGATTGAAACTTCATATATGCCTTCATTGACCTTTTATCAAAATATACAAATGTATTTATTTTTACTTTTAAGGATGCCAAAAAAAAAGCAATACCTGCAGGAGTTCCTTGATAAGGCCATTGGTGCAGTAAATTCAAACAAATTAAGTATATCAAAAACAGCTACAGAATATGGGGTTCCAAGGACAACCATATCAGACCACGTCAATGGAAAATATGACAACCATTTGAATGGACCGTCATAGATGCTAACAGATGAGGAAGAGACATCTATAATAAACTACATGGAGTATATGACAGAAAGGGGTTTTGCTTTAACAAGAAGGATGTTCAAAGCATTTGTAATTTCTATCGTTGAGAAATCAGGTAGAACAACTTTATTCAATATGGACAAAGGTCCTAGCAACAAATGGGTAAACAAACTCCTAAACAGACACCCTGAATTGTCGGAAAAACTACCAGAACAGCAGGATAAAGCCAGGAGACGTATGCCTAATGTCACTGTGGTTGACCAATATTTCAAGTTGCTAGTGGACACAGTTGACATCTTAGATTTAACCAATAAACCCAACCAAATATTTAATTGTGACGAGTCTGGCTTCAGTGGTAAAGAAAAAAGTAAGGAAAAAGTATTAACACTGAAAGGTTCCCACAGCTACCAACAGAAAGTATTAGTCCATGGTCACATTTCAGTACACATGTGCATAGCAGTGGATGGATATGTCCTCCCGTCATTTCTAATTTCTGATGGTTGTCTGCCTCATAGGAGCTTTAAGGATGGTGTTCCAGATAATAACTGGTTATATGGCTCCTCAGAATCCGGGTATATGGATACCGAGTTGTTTGAAAACTGGTTCGACATAGTGTTCATACCATTCTGTGACACTAGAAGACCAGTACTGTTGATAATCATAATTCCCATATCAGCATTAGCCTGATGGAAAAGGCCAAACCTAAGAATATTCACATCATTGGTTTACCACCACATACTACTCATCTGCTGCAGCCACTTGATGTTGCCATCTTTGGACCTTTAAAAGAAAAAGTGAACCAATTATCAGTTATCTTAGGTAACCTGAACAAGTCCACCACCATAGGCAAAGCCAAGTTTCCGGCTTTATTAAGGTATTTGCATGTACATTTGCTAGGATAATATGTTTATATATATATTTTTTTTTTGGTACAACTGAATTATGTATTACACCGGAAAAATTATCCTTCAACAACTCAAATCAATTATGAAAATTCATTTTTAATTCTAGAAATAATTAACATGATTAATGTGAATAATCTTTTTATTTCAATGAATAATTAAATACATAACATAATACAAGGTAAAATTTTTCATAATATCAAAATACAAATTTTGTTTCAACTGGGTGTTCAACTTATACTTTAGCTGTATACAATCAAACATTATCAGTAAGAAAATAACATGCAGATGAAGAAAATCAAATTGAACCAAAAAATAGAAGTTCTAAAGACACAAACACACCAACGGAAGCTTTGAAAAGAAGATGACATACAAACATAATTACAAAGATGGACCCCCAATCTAACTTGAGTCATTGATTTTGTAATTGTAAAATGCTACATGTATTTGTACAATGCACATCATACAAGTGTTCACAATCTGCAACAAGTTTTTTTTTAAGTTAATGGTGTTTCATACTTATTGATTTTCAGATTTTTTTGTCAGCATACCTCAAACTTCAATTTCACATAAACTGTATGTGTACAATCTAATTTCTGTAACATATATAAACACTGAAAAGAACACGCAACTTACACTTTTTCCTTCAGTAATGGGTATCATTTTTATTTGCAGCACTGCAATTGACCAGTATCACTAGCACGGGTCAAAGAGTCTTTTAGGAAATCAGGAATGTATCCTGAAGACAGGTCCATAATTCCAAATTCCAAACTAGCGCCAGCAGACTTCAACAAACCTGAAAAGACAAATGAAAAAACTACAGATGTTACAATAATCACCAGTAATGGTAATAATTAGAAACTATATATTTCATACATTAGGCCTAAAATAAAATATTGTTTGTTTCCAAAATAATTTCCATACCTACATTGTACCTACCCACACCTGGCTTGGCAGAATCGGAATTGGGGAAAAAAACAATATATTAATTTAGGCCTTATTCCATACATGAAAACATATTGTTTACGGGTGGGGAGTTCTTGTCCATTCATTTTTGAAGTGTTTTGTCATTTGATTCTGCCATGTGATTATGGACTTCCCGATTGGATTTTCCTCTGAGTTCAGTATTATTGTGATTTTACTTTTTTCTCAACGATGATGTGATACCAATATACGACCCACATTTTTTAATTTTTGTGTTCGTATAAAATTTTAACTGCATTCCATTCAGTGTTTCTCTAAAAGAAGAAATTTGTATGTATTTCCCATAGGGTCCTATGTTAAACTTACCCCCCCCCCCCCATAACAGCCATCTTAGAAGTTGGATTGGCGAAAAAATAACAACACTTGGTCAGCATCTCATTAGGAACATTCATCCTATGTTTGGTTTCATTCCATTCAGTGGTTTTCTAAAAGAAGACATTTGTATGTATTTCCCATGGGTCTTATGTTAAACTAAACCCCCCCCACCCTGGCTGGCGGCCATCTTGGATGATGTCTCAGCTTTCTTAGTAACAAAACTTGGTCAGCATCTCATTAGGAACATTCATGCTGTTTGGTTTCATTCCATTCAGTGGACATTTGTATGTATTTTCCATAGGGTCGTATGTTAAACCTAGTCCACCAAATGACAATAAAAAAAAAAAAAAAAAAAACCAACAGCCCAATTTATATAAACTAGAGGCCTGTGTCTCTCACCTTGGTCTATGTGCATATTAAACAAAGGACACAGATGGATTCATGACAAAATTGTGTTTTGGTGTTGGTGATGTGTTTGTAGATATTACTTAATTAAACAATGTTGCTGCTTACAATTATCTGTATCTATAATGAAATTGACCCAGAAGCGACAGAAGATTTTTGTAAAAGGTTTTAAAATTGACTATAAAGGGCAATAACTCATTCAGGGTTCCGTTTTGGTCATGTTGACTTATTTGTAGATCTTACTTTGCTGAACATTTATGCTGTTTACAGTTTATCTCTTTTTATAATGATATTCAAGATAATGACCAAAAACGGCAAAATTTCCAATTTAGGGGCAGCAAATTCCAACAACGGGTTCTACAATTCATCTTTAAATTTCGAGGCAGATAGATCTCGACCTGATAAACAATTTTACCCAAGGTCAGAATTGCTCTAAATGCTCAAGTTGGGTCCAGAGTTATAAGCCAAAATCTACAATTTACCCCTATGTTTTATTTTTAGCCAATGCGGCCATCATAATTGGCAAGTGATGAAAAAAGCTCACTTGGCCCTTTAGCAAAATGTTTGGGCCAGGTGAGCTAAAAATTAAACAAAAAACAAATATGTAACACATAAACAAACAATTACAGGCTCCTAAATTGGGACAGGCTATAAACACACCTAATCGCTTTTTATTCCATTCCGGATAAGTTTTCAAATTACACAACTTTTTCACCCAGTTGAAGCTATCTGGGAACCTGTTTAAATAATGCACATTGCATGATACTTTTTAATGAGACCTGTTTAAACTATCGAAAATATTTCAAACAAAATAGTCTTTTTCTTCAATTTTGATTTAGAAAAAGTGGATCATACTCTATCAAAGTTCCTTAATCATTAATGATCGCTTTCTAAAGTTTTCCCTCCCTCAGCTCACTACTGAGGACCCCTATTTTCGGCGGCCTGACCCAAACAAGAAGTTGTATATTAAATGACTGTAGTAGTGGGGAAACTACCGGTTCTGGCGACTTTTGTCTAATGTTAACCCTATGGGGAAAAGGTAGCCTCCTGAGAGGTAGCCTCCCGATGTGAGGCTAATTTCTATGACTTCATTTTTAGGTATTCTGACATTAATTAATTGTTTTTATTGGATAATGTATAGATGTGTGTGTGTGTGTGTGTTTGTGTGTGTGTGTGTGTCTGTGTGTATGTGCGTGTTTGTATGTATCGATTCAAAGTTTTGCATATGTAAATATGAGCAAGGAATTATCCAATTTGATTCTCCTTTGTTTGATTGTATTCCTTTAAGTTTCGGCTTCTTGGTACCACACTTGTAATAAAAATAACAATAGTATGTACAATATTTAATATCCCCGTCAATTCAGACAAACATGGGTCGGAGAGCCATCCACATGGTGCCTTTACAATATAGCAAAATTATATATCATAACTATTTTATACATCGAGATAAAAAGGATTAGAGAATCGTCTACCACTCAACAGCATCTCTAACCTCACGAAACTGTCAACAGTATGCTATCTTTCGTGCAGGGGTGTAAACTGTCGAGACTTGAAGTTAGTCTTTCCGGGATAGTTAACTCTCTCAAATATCAGATAAATCGCGAGCTTTAATCCAAGAGTTGAATTTCTTTGGCCAGTGTAACCATTTCACATAATATTGTTTGTTGGGTCCTTTGCCTTTCGTTTTGAAGATTTTTTCAACTTTCCACATATCGTCTTCCCGAACATCCACTTTCTGAACTTCTGATTGGTAGAAGGTTCCTGAAATTTCTTTGTCTTGAAAATCAATAAGTCGATAAACTGGAAGCCCACCACGTAATATTCGTTGAGATATTTTAAATATCTCTCCGCTCCATTTCTGATCGTATTCCCTGGTAAAAGGATTTCTTATGTATGTAATCCGAACTTTATCACCGATTTTGAAACGGAAAGGTTTTCGTGCTTTCTCTGTCTTAGGTTGTAATCTTTTCGGCCAATACATTTTCCACCACAGGTTGGTCTCTTTAGATATGTTGACTTTATCTGGTGCCATGCCAATCGTTCTATGGAAGGTCTTATTGTAGCTGTTAGCAAAATTCTGTAAGTTATCCACATAGTCATATGACTGCTTACTAGTGATAAATCTTTTTATTTAAAGGTGTTAGGAAAGATGAAAGACGAAACTCATGGTATTCCCATACAGGAATTTGTTGGTCTCAAGTCAAAGATGTACTCATTGATATATGAAGAGAATAAAAAACTATACGAGAAGAAGACAGCGAAGGGTATAAAGAAGAGTGTGATCAAACGTGACACAAGACACGAACATTATAAACAAAGTTTATTCAACAAAGAAATCCACATGTCTACCATGACACAGATCCGTTCATATGACCATACGTTATATAATATATCAATCAACAAACTGGGCTTATCCCCTTATGATGATAAAAGATACTTACTAGATGATGGGATACAAAGTTTGGCCTATGGACATTGGAGAATATAAAAAGGATGAAAATCAATATTTTAATCACTCTAAGACTGTCATTCAAAGGAAGTGGACGTGTTTAAAGAACTCTCAAAGATGTCGAATACTTGTCCAGATTGTGGTTCAGAATTTTCGAGAAAAGACGTCATGTTGCGACACCAAAGAAACAAACATAGAATAGTCAACCATATCCGCAGATCAATGATGCATATCCACCGCCGCCGCCTCCACCACCACCGCCGCCGCCACTACCACCACCACCGCCGCCGCCACTACCACCACCACCGCCGCCGCCTCCTCCGCCGCCAAAGAATGTGATACTACATCATCCGTTCACTATGATGCTGGCTGGACCTACTGGTTCAGGTAAGACGTTTTGGATGAAAACATTATTGGAGAGAGCACGGACTATGATAACACCATCACCAGAGAGGATAATATGGTGTTATAAACGATGGCAGTCATTATTTAGTGAAATGCAACAGACCATTAAAAACATTTTGTTTGTTCAAGGTTTACCTGAAAATTTGAATGATGACTCATTCATAGACTCTAGATATCCAAGTTTAATCATCCTAGACGATTTAATGAGAGACGTCACCAATAGTAAGGATGTGTGCGAACTCTTTGTGGAGGGTAGCCATCACAGGAACCTTAGCGTAGCTTGTATAATGCAAAATGCATTCTCAAAGGGAAAGGAGAGTCGAACCATGAGCATCAATAGTCAGTATATAGTCCTATTCAAAAACCCACGTGATCAAGTTGGGCCAGCCATATTTGCTAGACAGATGTATCCTAATAACCCGAAGAAATTCATGAATAAATACAAAGAGGGGACACAACAACCATATGGGAGTCTATTCATTGATCTGAAACAGAATACACCGGAAGACGACAGACTAAAACTTAATATATTTGAAAGCAAGAACATGGTTGGTGGGGGTGTTTCTAAAGAGTATATTAGCAGAAAAGAACTAAAACCACTCCAGTTTGAAGAATCATTTCAACGTGAACAGACGTATTTACCGGACGAGAAAGAAATTATGCCTTCATGTGATGATTGCGGTGTAATCTTTGAAAGCGTTCCTGATTTAGCTAGACATATGAATAAGTGGTGCCCGGAAAATAATGATTTAAAAAGAAAAAGGGAATTTGAGGATGAAGACATACCTTCAAAGAAGCCTCGTGTTAACGAAAATGACATAGAAGGTGGAGAAGATATGGCTTTTATAAAATTAGCTGAACTTGCCACAGAGGCAAATGCAGATATATGGGAAGAAAAAGTTGATAAATACATGGATGGTGACATGAAAGAAGACCACGCCATGAGTAAGGCTAATCGCAAACTTAAAGACGAGGATATGGATCAGTTTTTGTCCAGATATAGTAGTTTGATCGAGTATTTACTACAGTTACAACATGGTAAACTGCATAGCAAAGTCATGAAAATGATTACAGAATTAGTTAACGATGGCATGGACTACGAGAAAGCCATTAAAGTAGCCATCAGGAAATATAAACCTATGTTGGAAAGTTTTCTAGATGAAGCTATTGATAACGAAACAAATATTGATGGTTCTGAAAGTGAAAATAGCATTGATGACGATGAAGAGGAAGAGGAGGAGGATGAGGATGAAGACGATGAAAGCTCAACTATATAAATATGAGAACGTTGTACTCTGTATATCATTCTATATTCATCATTCCATGTGTAAAGATGGCCTCTTGGGAAAAGTACTTGAGAAATATTTATTACAATCCAGCTAACCAAGCGAGTTTTGCAGGGCCTGATAAACTGTACAGATTTGTTCGAACAGATGGACAATTCGTTCTCAGTAAATATAAAATACGAAAATGGCTACAACGACAGGAACCATACAGTTTACAAAGACCATTAAAAAGGTCGTTTCAGCGAAACAGAGTCATCGTTATTGGAATAGACGACCAATGGGATGTCTATTTGATGGAAGGAAGATCACCAAACAGAATAAGAACGGATAAAGGACAAGAATTCAGATCAAGATTAGTAGAATCTCTCCTAAAACAGAAAAATATCCAACATTTATTTGCACAAAATACAGAAATCAAAGCTAATTACGTTGAGAGAGTTATCAAAACTATCAAATCAAAAATCATGAGATTTATCACTAGTAAGCAGTCATATGACTATGTGGATAACTTACAGAATTTTGCTAACAGCTACAATAAGACCTTCCATAGAACGATTGGCATGGCACCAGATAAAGTCAACATATCTAAAGAGACCAACCTGTGGTGGAAAATGTATTGGCCGAAAAGATTACAACCTAAGACAGAGAAAGCACGAAAACCTTTCCGTTTCAAAATCGGTGATAAAGTTCGGATTACATACATAAGAAATCCTTTTACCAGGGAATACGATCAGAAATGGAGCGGAGAGATATTTAAAATATCTCAACGAATATTACGTGGTGGGCTTCCAGTTTATCGACTTATTGATTTTCAAGACAAAGAAATTTCAGGAACCTTCTACCAATCAGAAGTTCAGAAAGTGGATGTTCGGGAAGACGATATGTGGAAAGTTGAAAAAATCTTCAAAACGAAAGGCAAAGGACCCAACAAACAATATTATGTGAAATGGTTACACTGGCCAAAGAAATTCAACCCTTGGATTAAAGCTCGCGATTTATCTGATATTTGAGAGAGTTAACTATCCCGGAAAGACTAACTTCAAGTCTCGACAGTTTACACCCCTGCACGAAAGATAGCATACTGTTGACAGTTTCGTGAGGTTAGAGATGCTGTTGAGTGGTAGACGATTCTCTAATCCTTTTATCTCGATGTATAAAATAGTTATGATATATAATTTTGCTATATTGTAAAGGCACCATGTGGATGGCTCTCCGACCCATGTTTGTCTGAATTGACGGGGATATTAAATATTGTACATACTATTGTTATTTTTATTACAAGTGTGGTACCAAGAAGCCGAAACTTAAAGGAATACAATCAAACAAAGGAGAATCAAATTGGATAATTCCTTGCTCATATTTACATATGCAAAACTTTGAATCGATACATACAAACACACACACACACACACACACACACACACACACACACACACATCTATACATTATCCAATAAAAACAATTAATTAATGTCAGAATACCTAAAAATGAAGTCATAGAAATTAGCCTCACATCGGGAGGCTACCTCTCAGGAGGCTACCTTTTCCCCATAGGGTTAACATTAGACAAAAGTCGCCAGAACCGGTAGTTTCCCCACTGTTTTCCCGCGAATTGGACTTAATAGCGATTTAAAGGTGTGTGTATCGTATGTGTTAATATAAAAAAAAATAAGGAATCAAAAATGTAACATAGCAACAAATAATCAGTTTTAATAGTCTTATTCTTGCTTGCCCATTAACGTCTTGAGTTATTTAATCTTTTGTTAAATTCCATCTTGAGTTTGACAATAATCTTTCAATTAATTATGTCTATAAATATTTTTTGTCTCTTACAGAGCTCCAGGAATCAACAATTCTTTGTCACTGTTGTGGCAACACTTTGTCTTATGCTACAGAAATAGAGATGAACAAACCAACTGAAAATCCGCTTGTTACAAAAAACTAAATCCAAAGAAGTTTAGCAGATGTGTTGTTACCCCCAGCAAATCCATCTCAGGCAAAAAAAACGTCTAGTAAAATCATAACAAAAGCGAGGGTCATTACAGGGGATGAAATGCTACAGAAACTGCAGTCGAAGCGTGATGAAGCAATTAAGTTGGCAGAAGAAAAAGAAGAAAGGAAAACAGAAAGAGCTAGAAAGAAGGAAGAAGCTGAAGTTTTAAAGGAAGCAAAGAAGGAGGAAAGAGAGAGAAAGAAAAGAGACAGAGAAATAAGAGACACTGAAAAGGAAGAGGAAAGAGGAAGAGACAGAAGAAGGAGGAGAAAAGAAATATTCAGTGTAACCAACAAATCACTGTTGAATTCCACCAGTATGCTACATGTACTAATTCATCCGTAGACATGGTAGACAGTAGAAGAAGTACCAGAGTAAAGACACCTTTAATAAGGGGAGAGTTTTGACCCATAATCTAGGTTCACAAAATCATTTAATGAAAAAAAAATAATCAATGGTTAAGTTGCAAAATTATTCTAAAACAAAAACAAATGAAAGTATAAGTGGCTTTTGAAAGATTAAAAAGCAAATGTATTGACAAATAAAAAGTTTTAATATACATGCATAATGTATACAATAATATCTTACACTATATACCATGTATACCAATATTTAAGTAATAGATCAGCAAATGATTTTTGAAAATGCTACGAATCATAAACAAATTGATGTATTCAATAATCTAAAACTTTAATAAAAGCATTTTATAAACATTTTAATCATCTGAAAAGATATGGACAGTTATCAGGCTATAGTATTCACAACGAATAATTTCTGAATGATATAGATAATATTCTGTTCATTTAAGGTGGTACATTACACTACAGGGAGATAACTCTGTAAAATCAGTTAAACATTTTAATCACGTTATACTGTTCAGGAAGTATTAAGCTTTAATGATAAAAATCAGTGTTTGTCAAACTGCTATATATTCAACCATTTTTTCCCAGAAAGCGATTGGTTCAAGTTTTTTGAAATTTTTGTATTCTTTTGAAAGGGTCAAAGTAAATATTTTGTCAAAATTAATTTTACTCAAGGTGTTGGGTAGCGCCTTAATGAATAATTGTACATGATATAGCAGACATATGTATTTAACCTTCAGTTTACTAGCAAACTCAGTGTTTACAATAGAAGAAATTGAACATTGACTTTGTTTTATTATGCCAAAATCAAACAAACACAAATTTAAATATTTCTCACGACGCCCAAAATGAGCAAAATAATTACAGTATATTTTTCAAACACAATATATGGTATATTAAGATTTATGCCTTAATATGTATTGAAAAAAAGTTATATTGTACCTGCAGTCTTTTCGTTATAATGTCATCTGTTGGTTTCTTGTTTTATGGTAGTTGTCTATCTACATATTTACATTTGTACATGTTCAAATTAAGAAGATTCTTCATCCTTTTAGGCAACCTAAAAAACAATCAGGTGAATATAAAAAAAAAAGAAGATGTGGTATGATTGCCAATAAGACAACTCTCCATAAGAGATCAAAATGACACTATAGGTCACTGTACAGCCTTCATCAATGAGCAAAGCCCATACTACATAGTCTTCTATAGAAGGTCCTGAATGGCACCAACAGCATAACTTGGGTACAAGAAATGATTGAAAAACAAATATATAATGTAACACATAAAAAATGATAAACAAACGACAACAACTGACTAACAGGCTCCTGACTTGGGACAGGCACATACATACATAATTTGGCAGAGGTAAACATGTTAGCGGGATCCCAACCCTCCCCCTAAACTGGGACAGTGGTATAACAGTACAGCATTAGAAGCAACTATAAAATTCAGTTGAAAAAGGCTCAACTCATCAGATGGACAAAAATACAGGTGGACGTCTGTGGTCATGGCCGGGCACTAATACATTCCAACAAGAAAAAGACACTAGGTACAGATCTGAGAGTACTCGCAGATAACGGACAGCTAGTTCAAAGCCACTAGTAACTAATAACAAGAATGTGTCCATAGTCCACGAATGACCCACTCGCACTATCATTTTTTATGTTCAGTGGACCGTGAAATTGGGGTCAAAACTTTAATTTGGAACCAAAGTTAGAAAGATCATATCATAGGGAACATGTGTACTAAGTTTCAAGTTGATGTAACTTTAGCTTCATCAAGAACTACCTTGACCAAAAACTTTAACCTGAACTTCGCACTATAATTTTCTATGTTCAGTGGACCATGAAATTGGGGTCAAACTATAATTTGGCATTAAAATTAGAAAGATCATATCATGGGAAACGTGTGTACTAAGTTTCAAGTTGATTGGACTTCAACTTCATCAAAAACTATCTTGACCAAAAACTTTAACCTGAAGCGAACGGACGCACGGACGGTACGACGTACGGAGGCATAGACCAGAAAACATAATGCCCTTCTACTATCGTAGGTGGGGCATAAAAACATTATGCATTTAAGACTAAGAACCCTGCTAGACAGTCATGATCAAATTTAAATCATAGCATATTCATATACAACTTTCGACTGTGGTTAGTTGCATCCTTCCAGAAAGACATACACATCTGACAATATTACATGTACATGTATAATATTGCAGACACCAAATATAGATGAACTACACAGCTACAATTACATGAATATTATAGAATAGGTGTAGATGTACATGTATTAGGGTATTACAAATTGAACATAAAAACTGGATAACATACACATGTACATGTATGTCAATAAATCACAAGAGCAATGTCAAAGAGTCTAGTACATGTCATGCATGTACATGCAAATTTGATTACAGTTTTACATGCATACATGTACATGTATGTAGGTCAATAAATCACAAGGTCAAGAAGTCTAGTACTACAAGTACATCTTGTGGAGACTATATATATATATATATAGACTGCAGCATACATACATTGTATGACCAACTATTGAGCTTATCATTATATATAAAAGACAATATAATTAACAAGAGGGAGGAATTCGATTTTTCATTAATACTCAACCTTGTACATAACATGTAGTCAAAAATGTGTCCCAAACTAATGTACATCAACTTAATTTACAAATTGACATTTCTTAAAATGTATTGTAATACATGTACATGTACCATAATCAGGTTGAGAACAACCTGTCAGATGACCCTCAATGTATTAAATATCCCTTTAAATTTAAGACATGCAAGAGGGGTACATTAAGGTGATATTTTTTTTTGTAAGAAGTTTTTTTTAACCACTTCAAAGTACAAATGAGTAAATATCAGTCTGCGCCAAGAACTATATTTTCTAGGCTAGAACATTTCAAAACTTTTCTCTATTATATGACTAGATAAAATTTTAAAAAATTTAACTACTCTGAAATCTGAAATTGAATCAAATTTTTTTAGTCTGGAGCATTGAACTAGTTGCTAACATAATATATATGATATATTTATATTGTTTGGAAAAAAAATCACAAAGAATTATACATATGGTTGTAACATGTCAAAGAATTTTGTGATATTCATGGACTTGTTATCTTCTTTTATATTATTAAAATTAATAGGATCCCTCTTTTAGAATAGTTGTTTTTACAACATGTATAATGAATTTTCCCCCTTTCTCATTGAGAATTACGGGTTGCTCCCAATTTCCCAACCTGATAATGTGTTTGGTCTTTTGCCAGTCAATATTTCATCAATTTAGTATTAGTTGAAGAGGACATGAAACTTAACTGTCAGATTTGTATTTACATGTTCAAAGTTCAAAGTTCATCAAATTGAGAATGGAAATGGTGAATGTGTCAAAGAGACAACAACCCGACCATAGAACAGACAACAGCAGAAGGTCACCAACAGGTCTTCAATGTATATATACAATTTGCTCAAGAAATTGTTTATCCTGATGATGATGGAAGTTGTTAACTACATTTTGTACGATGACTGGCTATACAGCCCTTGCATTCATTTCAAGATTGTCTGTAATTGTGATAACGTTTAACACAGTATTTTTAGTACAGATAAGCAACAGTATGTTATTAAACGTAGAATTAGGACATTTATACCATGCCTCATAAACAGTTAGGGACACTCTGTGGGGCCAGCAGGTGGCATAATTTATAACACAACACACATCAGGACATGTCATGTGTTAAAAAGTTAACCTAACCATGTGATGCAACTGAAGACCCCTCAAATTGGGGCACTTCCTATTATATCGAATATATACAATGTGAAAGGACATGCTGCTGGAATAGGTCGAGAAAACTATCAGAAATATAACACAAGTCAATAAAATTCCATAACTTCTTCACTCATCTTTCTTGGTGTTGTCGGTTGTGTTTATATTATCAACCAATTTTTCTCTTTAGAAGAGGGGGATAGGACGTAAAAAAGTATTGAAATTGCCGTCAACCCCTTAATACAACTAGAATCAAACGGTCGCCCCCTCCTTCTTCATGTTGTCATAACCATAGGTGGATCCATCACCCCCCTTTTTGTGGGAAAAAATGTGGTTGATTATATATAGGGAAATTTTTATCATTGAAGCATGACTGGAGCGCCTCCCCCTTAGGTCAGGCAGCCCCCTTTTAGGAAAAGTTCTGGATCCGCCACTGATAACAAATGGAAATCAAAGAGCAGATTGCTCTGAGGGATACGATTGCCATTGTTTTCATTGACACATGTATACATGTAGCTGGATATAAATATTATTTTCAAAACTAATTCAACTGCACATGTAAAATGTAATTTACATAATCTGAAGTTACAAAATAGCCAATCCCGGATACAAGTGTATGAACAATGTACTCATTGTGCTTTATTTTTGTACTATCAATTCCAAGTTTACTTTCCACAGTAGTCACAGCAGAGACTCAGAGTGAGAGAAGGTATTTCACTTCGTATCTCACCTATTTTCCTACGATAATTCTAAGAGGAACCCCATTCCTAAATCTTTTAAAAATATTTAATTTCCTTTGGGGTCAGTAGTCATGACTCCTTTCCGTACACATTCCTCGGTTAAAATTGCGGTCGTATTTAATATAACACGACGTTTATCGACAGAACGAGTTAATTTTCTCGACATGTTTGTTTTCAGAATTTACAGAAGTTACTTCCGGAAGAGAGACAACTCGAAACGATAATATGGAAGACTCCATTTCGCCGTAAGGGGTGTTGCGATGTGGACTACATTTATTTTAATTTAAATGATGCATATGATTTAAATTTATGAAACAACAATAACCCTCAGTAGCAGACAAAAATAGAAACGATCCCATGAGTTTTAAAACAATCAATTGAGTGGGGAATCCAGAGCAACCATTTAATCTAATACCCCGTGAAGTCAAGAAAACTATACGCATGCGCATAATTACCTAAACAAGCCCTGGAGCAAGAACGTATATTAAATGTTAATTAAACAATCTAGATGTTTCTCTATTTCTTTATGGCAGTACAATATCAAATATCAGCTTCATAACGGTGACATATAAGAGAAACTTCAGTTCTTAGCTATGACAGAAATAGATTTATCGGAATTTAGAGAACTCTCGCATTTTTATCAAAACTGGGGAATTCCCTCTGACGTGTTTCTAAATTTATAAAAACACTAAATATAAAATTTTAATACTGCTTAATTCTGATTTTCCGTGTTGTTAAAAACACGCATACAAGTCAAGAGAAATATCAAACATGAAGATTATGAAAAGAACATTATAGATCCTTAGGGAGCTACCATTTAATTCTTATGGGGGGGGGGGGGGGGGGGGGCTAGGATGAAAAATTTTGTCCTGCATTTTTTTTTAGTTGTAATCTCTGTCCTGCCTTTTTATTTTTCACTCTATTCGGTCCTGCCTTTTTTTTTATTAGTTTATCCTGACTTTTTTTACCTAAATTGTCATCCTGCCTTTTTTTTTTTTGCAAAGTGTCTCATCCTGCCTTTTTTTTTTACTCAAAACTCCTGTCCTGCCTATTTTTTTCAAATTTCATCCTAGCCCCCCCATAAAAATCAAATGGTAGCTCCCTTATAGTAAAGTTGTTTAAGTTCAATCCCTTCGTTTGTTTTAACATTTTAAATCAAGACAATCATAAGAATCTGAGATGTTCCTTAATGTTTAGAATATAGACGTGAGGGCATTGCCCTGATCGACTGGTATAAGTCTACAGATTGCTTGAAAGCAATCGTATCCCAAAAAATGTCTGATTGTCACCTATCAATTAACTGTTGATCAATGTTGACCTACGTTTCAGTGAAATTACCTGCGTGTAAACTGAAGGCTCTGTCTGAAAGTGAAAGTTCCTTCCGATTTCAAGTCGATCTCGACTATCACCACCAAACGTGCGGTCTATTTTGCTTCCAGCCATGCTTTCGATGTTGTTCGCCGCCGGGGTTTACATAGGTTGGTCCCCTCCGTAAAACATTCAGTATGCCTTCGGAATATACAAATATTAACGGTCGGTATGAGCTAATGATGGCCTTGAACTTGAACGTTTCGGTTTCCTATTTGACGACGTACACATGCGTTACCAATTGAAATGGCGGTGGACACATCCCAAACTCATTGATTCTTGATTTTATAATGGAGATGAAACATAATTATATTAAAGAAAAGGCTTTTTAGCGGGCATCGGCAAAATAGCAAATAAGATATTTGATCAGCTCTGATTAAAAATTTAAATATCTGAATGCAAGCCGGCAAAATAACTGAGCTACATGTAATATTATATAGAAATCAATGACATCAATTGCATCACCATAAATTTGATAAAAAAAAATATTTATACAAGTACTATATTTATTGTATAGCAATATAATATTTCCAACAGAAAGTAACCAAAAGTTAGCGTGCAATAAATTCTATTATTGCACTAGTGCAATAAATCTTCAAAATTCATGACGTCATCAATGACAAAATATTAGTTTAAACCAATTTTTACTTTCAAATATTATATTGCTATACAATAAAAGGGTTATTGCATGAATATTGGGGAATATTGTCCCTCGTAGAACATATATTGCACTCGCAAGCTCGTGCAATATAAAATTCTACTCGGGACAATATTCCCCAATATTCATGCAATAACCCTATAATACCATGGTTTTTACGAGTTAACATATTTAAACAAACGAATCCGGAGGATGAGTTTGTTTGAATATGTTAATGAGTAAGACACATGGTATATAAAATTTGTAATATAAATAAAATGATTGACAGCTTCAAGACCTTCAACTAATATTGGAAATTGATCACGTTACAGTTTTATCCAATGAAATGGAAGCTCGCGCGAGTCACTTTTGCGCTTCGTGTATGATCGTCTGTATATATCATGTAATAGAACCCCTGAATTTGCAGAAAGTAAAGAAAATGTCGGATTTTCCCGATTTTTTTTAAATTTTGCGCCCCGTGTATGATTGTAGGCGCAGGTAATTTCATAATGTCATCAGACTGAGGTAAACAAAAATGTCGGATTCCAGAGACAAGGATTAAATAATTATTCTAATGACGGTAAGAATTGTTTTTTTTTTTTTTTTTCAATGTATCATACAAATTAATCATATTTTACAGAATTTTCATCTAATTGAAAAATGCTTTTGTTCCGTTATTTTATTAGATTATTTATTAAAACACAATTTTAATGATAAAACAATATTTTAACAGTGGCGGATCCAGGGGCGTAGATAGTGTACGTCCCCTAATCATGTTTTTTCATAGATATTTGTAGCCGATATTAATTCCTTTTTGTATAGGTACCCCCTTTTTAAATCGAAATTTAATTGAATTTTCGCAAAGGAAATGATAGTTTTACATTTTATTTTTTTTCAAAACTGAAAGAAGAAACATTTAGTAATTGTTTCCAAAATTAAGGGAATTCGTAACAATCCTATATAGTTTGAAAAGGGGTTCTTGAAATGTGGTACACATAATTTATTGCTTTTTCTTATAAAATGAAAACAAATGAAGATCTTGACCTTTTAGTATGTTTTACAGTTTCCTAAATATTTTAGAGGCGGATACATTTAAAAAAAAAAAAGGTGGAGCTTCAGCCATGGAATAACATGAAAATGAATATGTTATACCATGCCTGAAGCTCCGCCTTTTTTCCTTTGGATTCTAGTCGAGTTGCATATTTAATTAGCAAAGTATGGTACAACATAAATTTGCATATAATATACCATGGTTTTCCCTCACCACACTTTTTAAGCAAATTATTTCATAAAAACATCAAAGGAAAAAATCCAATTTATGTTACAATACAACATAGACAATCACATAGCTCCAAAAATATTTCATTTAAAATAATAGCTAGTTATTTGAATTGCATACCATATATCTTTAAATAAAACAGGTTTCAACTTGGCTTCCGCTTACCAGGGACTTCAGTGTCTCTATACTGAGTCTCTATTAGTTTTAATTAATTTTATCATAATCATTTATATATATACATAGACAGTCCCTCTGCTAACTTCTATTTTATTTTTCCAGCGGCCGGGCCACAATTAAAAATATTTTGGTTTGCCCAAACCCTACCCAAAGGTTGAGGCAGTGGGTAGGTAGGTAGGCATTTTCTTTCTTTTTTTTTTTCAAAAAGAGAAATTGAAGTATCGGGTGTTTATTAGTCTTCATGCCTATCTGATTAAAAAAAACTTCTTCAAATCAGGACAATAAAAGAATTTGAGTAGGCAGTTTTTTCTGGGTAGGTAGCGTTTGGGCAAACAAACCTATTCTTTTTTATGGCCCCGGCAAATGACACTAAACTAATGGTGCCGGTAAAATAACCATTTCTATAGAAATAGGCTATTTTGCCGGTTTTAACTAAGATATTTTCACACAGTGCCGGCAAAATAGTATAACTGTCTTTTATTAAACAACAAAGAAATATAGATTACATGACCATGACTCATTCAATAATTTCCGTGAAATGTACGAGCTTATCATAGAAAGCCGTTAGAGCGACGATATAATTTAAAGGTCAATAAATAAGGGGGTGGGAGTAGGAGGGTCCTGATCCCGAAATCCCAGGCTTAAAAACACGAAATCCCGAATTTAAATAAATTCAAATACCGATATCCCGAAATTCGAAAAAAGAATTCTCGAATCCCGAAATCATGAGCTTAAAAATCAAAGTGATGGAAATCACTCATGGAAAGATTAGAATCATATCGGTATGGAATGGACAAACAAGAACATTAATAAAGCACTATTTCTGACAATTGCATTAACTCTAGGTCTTTTTAAGAAAGAGTGCTTTTCCGGTGTGAAGATTTAACTCTTAATTTGCACGATTTTACTTAAACTGCAGTTTATATCTTAAGCAAATAATGTTCCCTGTTTTGAAAATGTTTGCAAATCAAAAATTCAACTAGTAAAATTTACCAACTATTCTTTTAGGGCATATTAAAGACCAACATATAAATTTGAAGCTAAGAACTTTAAAGTGTCAACAAAAATAATCTAAATAAGTTGTTTTGGGACATTTTCTAAGTTGAAACAAAGGTTATATGACATTGCAGATTAAAAGTTGTAGAGAGCCTTTTAATCTATTTATAAAGTATTTTTCAGTACAGGGCATTGAAAATGTACTTCTTTTATTGAAATGTGGATTCTTTCTTGATTGCAAAAATATATATTCACTTCTTAAAAATATTCAAATGCCTAAAATTGTGAATAGATATTTGACAAAACCTTTTAAATATTCATATTTATTTTTATATTTTTTCAAAGATCTTGTTAATCCTTAATTAATCATTTATCTTTCAAACATAATTTATAGAATCACTTCAGGTAGAATAGATCAAAAGTAATAAGCAATGGATAAATTCCTCTACATATCAAACATGTGTATTCAATTATGAGGTCAAATACTTGTGTATTAAGAATTAGATGTATTTTGAATGGTCTTGTATAATTATGTAAGACTGAGGTTGATAGGTAATGTGGTCAATTTGATTTACAGTTTTGGAGGTGGGGCATTGTAAATAAAGGCCCACCTGGTATCTGATTGTTCTGTGATAATGACAGTTCAGAAGCGGATCCAGAAATTTTCATAAGTGGGGGCCCACTGACTGACCTAAGAGGGGGCCCGCTCCAGTCACACCAGTGATTCCCTATATAAGCAACCAATTTTTTTCCCAAAAGGGGGGGGGGCCGGGCCCCCTGCCCCCCCCCTAAATCCGCCTCTGCAGTTATCAATACTCAATTACATAATCAAACTAATTTAAAAAAGCCTGCACATCAACTTATCTTAATGAGATACATTCCTTGAATGAACTGCTCCAAAAATATACCCATTTTTTCACAGTTTATATGTGTATTATGTGCACATACATGAGAACTAAAGGGAACTATATTTCAGTGTGAATACATACATTTAGTAGCTTACCTGTCGTGAGGTTAGGGAGGCCGGTGCCTAAGGAAAGTTCCAATCTTTCCAAAAACTGATTCTGGAGTTCCGATAAAGGTCCTATCCCCTCCTCATAAATGCTGAAAAAAACTTTACTGGTGGAACACCATTAGGTTGTTTGATATACATGAGTGGGTGGCTAAATCGCTGTTATTTTGACAAGCACACAAGCTTGGGCCGTGGGATCACGTCTTGCAAAACAGCCGTAAGACGTCAGAGTAATCTCGGACTGCAAATTTTCATCAGAACTGCTGAAAGCATTTTTTAGTTTTTGTCCGAATCTTGAGAAATCCCTTTTTTTCTGACGAATGAGACTCTGTAACTCAGAAACGTGAAATCTAAAATTTATAAAAATCAAAAGGGTGCTCTTGTCAATAGATATGAACAATTCACCAAAACGGGCATATACAAATTATCTTGATCTCTAATGTCTTTTCTGTGGCCAACCAAACTAGTTGAAAAGATATAAAGGTGAAGCTATATCTTACTACAGTAAATAAAATACTATATAGTACCCGCCTTGGAACAATTACCCTCAAACTAAATCTCAACCTTGTAGTACAATTTTAGATAGATATTCTTCACTGAATTTTAATGTGCGTATTGTTATGCGTTTACTTTTCTACATTAATGTCTAGAGGTATAAGGGGGAAGGGGGGGGGGGGGAATCTCATAAACATGTTTAACCCCGCCGCAATTTTGCGCCTGTCCCAAGTCAGGGGCCTCTGGCCTTTATTAGTCTTGTATGATTTTTAATTTTAGTTTTTGTGTATAATTCGGAGTTTAGTATGACGTCCATTATCACTGAACGTGTATACATATTTTTTTAAGGGGCCAGCTGAAGGACACCTCCGGATGCAGGGGTTTCTCGCTACATTGAAGACCCATTGGTGGCCTTCGGCTGTTGTCTGCTATATGGTCGGGTTGTTGTCGCTTTGACACATTCCCCATTACCATTCGCTATATTATTTAACACAAGTTACTGTCTGGAAACTACAAGTTTACATGCCGGTATTTGGCCCTGGATTCTTGCATGTTTTGAGCAATTACCTATAAACGCAATCCCGGCCTTACCTTTGTGATATATGGAACCTTGCGGAACAATATCACATGAAACCTGCCAACGGTCAAGTCTGCCTTACAATCATTTCACAAACCAAATACAGTTTACCTATTGCCTACAGTATCAAAGTTATCCATGAAATGAAGTTGAGGTCAGGTAAACCCTGTCTGATAGACATCTAGACATTGCAAGGAACCAATATACCAAATAGTTAACATATTACTCATAATCATGGAAATTCACACAACAAAAATTGAAATGAGCAAAATGTCACAACTTGATACGGCAGCAAATATTGAACCCTGAAGGCTGAACAATATTTGACAAGAATATCAATAACGGCCGGGAAACTACGGAAGCCGATAAGGGCCATTCAAAAAAATAAATTATGTCGTAATTACGACATAGCATGTCGTAATTTCGAAATAACATGTCGTTATTACGACATCGCTATGTCGTAATTTCGACATAACATGTCGTTATAACGACATCGATATGTCGTTATTTCGACATAACATGTCGTAATAACGACATCACTATGTCGTTTTAACGACATCACTATGTCGTTTTAACGACATAGCTATGTCGTAATAACGACATCACTATATATATTAAAGAATATGTATTATCATTACCAAGAGACTAAATGACACAGAAATTAACAACTATATGTTATCATAATGCCCCCAATAATTAGAAAAGCCCCCGCATAGTCAGCTATAAAAGAGGGACGAAAGATACCAGAGGGAGAGGCCCCGAAATGCTGTGTGGCAGACAGTGTTAACATTAATTAATTATTAGCTCCCTTGGTAAAACTCCAAATTTCATATTTAAAGTATTGCATTGTTGATTAATTTACATGATGCTTAATAAGTATATATTTGGTAATTGCATAGCTTTTGCTATTTGAATTCATTTGTTAAAGATATTTATTCATATTGTAAAGTTTAATATTTGTATCGTTGCAAAATCTTTGGTCACCTTCTTTGGTTACCTTCTGTGAGAAACTTATATAATTTATAGATCCTATTTAAGGGGATACCGACCGTGAAAGGGATGCAGAGTTAGTCTGATAAACTTTGTACTTGTTTGAACTAATATGTGTGGAATTATATGAGGACTGACATACATCCTACCTATAAACCGGCGCTAACTACATGCCTTCGTGTAATAAGGGTGAATTGAAATATTGATTGCTCTCTTTCTACTTACAAACGTTGGACACGATATTTCTACAACCTCGAGGATTTAAAACAGAATCTTCAAAATTTCATCCGCAAAACAAAATAAAAATGTTAGAAAACTCGAACCAATATTAAAGCAAATTCAATATATGTTTCAAATTATGTTTTTACAGCTCTTGATCATATGCTAAGTAATATCTAGTATATTTGATGATTATATTAGCAAAGCTATGTGAAAAAAAACCGGATGTCCAACGTTACATTTATGAAAAACTGTTTTAAATCTTATGTATAGTGATCCTATTTCTTATTCTCTGATCTTCTTGATACTTGGCAGGAACAACAACAGGTGTCGGTTCTTTATGGCGTTAAAGGCGTTTTTTTTGCCAAATTTTATTTGACTCGGTGGCTTTATATTAAGCGGGAATAAGAAAAATGTCCAACGACGTTTTTCGTTATCTCAACGACTGAAAGTGAATTTTGTAAGTAGCAGAAAATGAATAAAAATAGTAAGACAATAATAATATCTAACAAAAGTACAAATGTTTGCCTCATTGTTCGTGAGTTCAAATATTGCTGATTCAATAAAATCTTCTCTACACAGTCGTTTTTCAAACGGTAGCCATTTTGTCCAAGTTGATATTTCATTTTTCAAAGCAGTTAACGCGTATTTTTTATAATTAATCAAAACAAAAGTTAGATACACGAAGAGTAAAAAATGACAAGATTCTTTTCTTATTAACTACATGTTTGGGTCTTAAAGGAATAAAATGCTTCCACACATTACAAAACAGTAGTCAATTTGTCCAAACGTCGAAAGTTCGAAAGACGCTAATTTCCGTCGTTACATGTGCTAAAGTTTCAATTAAATGTTCATGATAATTAAAACAAAT
Source organism: Mytilus galloprovincialis (assembly GCF_965363235.1). Lineage (NCBI taxonomy): Eukaryota > Metazoa > Mollusca > Bivalvia > Mytilida > Mytilidae > Mytilus > Mytilus galloprovincialis. The sequence goes on along the minus strand of NC_134845.1, from coordinate 37,428,072 downwards.
CGTGTTGTGAAATTTGGAAAAACAGGTTGATGATTGCTGCCGAAAAAAAAGAATAGCGCATGTTGCTATAGACTCCACCCGGGGACATAGGTTCGACACAGGTTAAATTTTGCAATTTTTATTAATCGTTTATAGCTTTTAACGATTTATTTAAAAGAATGGTGAAATGGGGAAAAACATATGAACTTCGTCCAACTTTTGCAAAGACAAATTTTAGACACCAAGACAATCCTCTAAATGTAAAATTCGAATTGAAATTTATATTGTGGAAATACTCCATAGATCATTTAAAGTTGTCATTTCAGTAAGGTGCAATCACCAATATTAAAAGACTTATACCAGTTCACGGAGTGTTTTACTTCGCGATTTGTCCTGCTGTTCATGTTATAACTGTCGTGATGAAATTAATTCATGTACTAGCGAAGCTGGAACTTTTCGTCAATATAAACTTGTGCATGAAATGGAGGTACTAGTAATTGAAAGACAAATCCCAAACAGCGACGAAAACCGTTTCATCGAATTTTAAAAACCCGGGATTATTTAAGCCGTTTTCGCGGACGATCCAGGAGTAGATTACTATATTTTAAAATGTACATCAGAAATTAAACACTATAGACGACTTGCGGAAATAATTCTCAAGCCAAGGTTCAAGTAATTGAAGGGGTGTATTTCGACAACTTTACACCAGGGAAAATACAATTCTATTCAAATTTAACCAAGGGTAAAAATGTTCGATGTACTTGCAGAGTGTCAGATATATTTGTATTGGGGTTGAGTTAAGATTTAGAAATTTTACAATGACAGATGATATGCACCTTGAAAGTTAAACATCATATGATAAAAGTTTCGTACATCTAAAAAAAATATCTTTTTTACGGAAAACTGTACCACATCTGCCTATATCTACTTCTGTCCCATCTTTCTTTCCCACATTACTTGCGACAGTAATGCATTTTTAGTTGAAATAACTTAAAGGGTAAACATTATTAAATAGATTTCCACAACTTGAGGTAATTTATGATAAAATGACATCACAAAACGAACAGAACCAGAATCAGAAATTTTAAAAATTTTGTAATATAATAAATAAATCAACCAACATATAAAAAAACGAATAAAACTTGCAAAAATTAATCAAAATCCCCTCTTCGACGCCGCTTTTTAGGTGTAACGTCGTGTTTGACAGTAAATACATGTAGCAATCGATACGTCTATTCACCCTCATTACCACAAACCACGGAGTTGTGCGCTTCTTTAAAGAAAGGTGTTATGGTTTGCTGGCCTTGATAGAATTTTAGGTCAGTCGGCTTAGTCCCCAGTCAGTTTCTTATTACTTTCAATCCGGATCTATAAAATATATAACTTTCTCACAGAAGGTAACCAAAGAAGGTGACCAAAGATTTTGCGACGATACAAATATTAAACTTTACAATATAAATAAATATCTTTAATCAATGAATTCAAATAGCAAAAGCTATGCAATTAACAGATATATACTTATTCAGCTTCATGTAAATTATTTAACAATGAAATACATTAAATATGAAATTTGGAGTTTTACCAAGGGAGCTAATAATTAATTAATAACACTGTCTGACACACAGCATTTCGGGGGCTCTCCCTCTGGTATCTTTCGTCCCTCTTTTATAGCTGATTTTGCGGGGGCTTTTCTAGTTATTGGGGGCATTATGATATGACCTATAGTTGTTAATTTCTGTGTCATTTAGTGTCTTGGCAATCATAATACATATTCTTTAATATATATAGTGATGTCGTTATTACGACATAGCTATGTCGTTATTACGACAAGTTATGTCGAAATTACGACAAAGCGATGTCGTTATAACGACATATTATGTCGAAATTACGACGTAGCGATGTCGTTATAACGACATGTTATGTCGAAATTACGACATAGCGATGTCGTTAAAACGACATATTATGTCGAAATTACGACATAGCGATGTCGTTATAACGACATGTTATGTCGAAATTACGACATGCTATGTCGTAATTACGACATAAATTTATTTTTTTGAATGGCCCTTATCGGCTTCCATAGGAAACAGACTAGGATTTACAATTCATCGAAAAGGGCGGTAAATTAAAATGAGGCACTTTGACGAGGTGAACAAAGAGAGACAACTCCTGCGTAACGAAGACAACGCTTTAGCGATAAAAAAAATACAGCGGCTTATATCCCAATTGATTATTAACATTTAATGTAAAAAATCAATACTATAAATTTTGATGGAATAGTTTGAGACGGTGTTTAAACTCATCTGACAACCATTGGCAGAGAATTGTAACAATATCGGTGCTGACGGTAACTGGTCCTCGGCATCTTCAAATCTAGTACGAAAACGGACGCCGTAAAAAGTAAATTTCTCAAAAATTTAGTTAATTTTAAATACTGACCAATTGAAATATAAAAGAATTTTTGATAACCACTTTCCTTGTCAAAGGATAGATTTAAATGTTCTCACGTTAAGAAAAGTAAATGAAATATACTGATAAAAAATGACGGTAATTGGTCCTCGATCAGTATTGATATGCTATGAGGAGGTGTTTCTAAAAAATCTTCGTCTCGATTTTTTTAATACTTTCATTCTTTGTTACAAAATGTACGTGTTATATGAAAAAATTAGGCACCTCTATCGAGTAGAAATGGAGAACGGTCTTCTTTTGTATGTCCCCCACTATGGGGGCGTGGTCCTCCCTTAACCATGGAAGAAATAATTATTGTACTACCAAGGATTTGTATAGTAAGATCTTACTATACAAATCCTTGGTACTACATAGCGAGAATGGCCTAGTTAGTAGTTACGATTGATTTCTACAGGAAAAGCCTAAAGTTCAACGTCAAAAAACGTCATAATAAGTGCACTTATTATCTAATTCTTGCGCCAAATTTTGTAGATCAGTTTATTTAAAATTGCATAATTAATTTAAATCAAATCAAATTCCCTCTTCACAAAAGTTGAATTGTAAGACAGTAAAGCAAAAACAGTTCTTACGTCTGTTCATAAATCATACTTAAGTTTCTTGCATGCATTATTTTATTCCTGCGCGAAGAGTAAACGTATTGTTACGTCATAGTAGGCCATTCTTCCACAACTACGACATCGTAGCAGAAGGACATGTATACAGAATCTTTAGAGCATTTTAGTTTTTCCGAAGATTCTGTTTGCAGCAAAGTATCATCGTTTTTCCAAGTAAGTAAAACATTAATTTTCATTTACTTGTGTTCCTACATAATATCGGCATCATTTTATACGGACTTGTTTCATTAATGTATGCAGACATACACGTCGAAGTAAGGCGTCAAAGAAAAAAAATATCAAAGCCTCTCAAGACGTCATAATTATTTGGACTAGCAGACATGGCAGACTTTATTTGTTTGGTAAAAACGAGAACATAAAAATTATAGCTGTCAGTGTCATAAGCTAAAAAGAAGAGAACTATCGCATCATCTTAAACATCAGTGGCAGATCCAAGGAGGGGGACGGGGTTCCGGGGGTTGGAACCCCTTTTTTTGGATGGAGACATGTGGTTAGAACCCCCACTTTAAAATGGCTGGGTCTGCCCCTAAACATCACGAGTTTAAATAATTTTTTTTTTATATTAGGCTATCATTCAGAATGTTTCCTTCTCCAGGGCGCAGGTCGCGGAAATCATTACCTAAGAGTGTAGATGACATGACCCTTGCTCAGGAAAAGGGTGAGTAAATTGTCATTCTGACACCAAAAATGGTTTGTAATGTATAAATCAAATAATTAGTTCTAACATAAATACACCAAGTAGGTCAAACTGTAATTGTTAAACTAAACAAACAGTAAGATTGACACATGGTATGTGGCTACACAGACTAACCAGTAAAGTTAGATTGACACAAGGTATGTGGTTACACAGACTTAGCAGTTAAGTTAGATTGACACAAGGTATGTGGCTACACAGACTAAGCAGTTAAGTTAGATTGACACAAGGTATGTGGCTACACAGACTAACCAGTAAAGTAAGATTGACACAAGGTATGTGGCTACACAGACTAAGCAGTTAAGTTAGATTGACACAAGGTGTGTGGCTACACAGACTAACCAGTAAAGTTAGATTGACACAAGGTATGTGGTTACACAGACTAACCAGTAAAGTTAGATTGACACAAGGTTTGTGACTACACAGACTAACCAGTAAAGTTACTTTTCAACTGATTTTTATAGTTTGTTCTTATGTTGTACTGTTATACCACTGTCCCAGGTTAGGGGGAGGGTTGGGATCCCGCTAACATGTTTAAACCCGCCACATTATTTGTTATGTATGTGCCTGTCCCAAGTCAGGAGCCTGTAATTCAGTGATTGTCGTTTGTTTATGTGTTACATATTGGTTTTTCGTTCATTTTTTATATAAATAAGGCATTTAGTTTTCACGTTTGAATTGTTTTACATTGTCTTATCGGGGCCTTTTATAGCTTACTATGAGTTATGGGCTTTGCTCATTGTTGAAGGGCGTACGGTGACCTATACACTACAGCTCAGGTGGATTTTGCTTTGTCCACCAGCCCACCATGGAAGTGGGCACCGGGTGGGTAAAATTTCTACCTTGTCCACTCTACCCACCCCTAGGAGTGGACATGCAATTTCTTTTGTTTAATCTAAAGACTTGCAAGTACAATCACTTGAAAAAAGCAGATAAGCATTTGTTATCAATATTTTTACAAAAAAAAGGAGATTATAGCTAGAGTGGGCACGGGTGGGAAGGTGGAAAAAGCAAAATCCACCAAGGCTGTTGTGTAGTTGTTAATGTCTGTGTCATTTTGGTCTCTTGTGGACAGTTGTCTCCTTGGCAATCTTACCACATCTTCTTTTTTATAACCAGTAAAGTTAGATTGACACACAGTATGTGGCTACACAGACTTAGCAGTAAAGTAAAATTGACACAAGGTATGTGGCCATACAAACTAGGCAGTAAAGTAAGATTGCCACAAGGTTTGTGGCTACACAAACTAGGGAGTAAAGTTAGATTGCCACAAAGTTTGTGGCTACATAGACTAACCTGTAAAGTAAGATTGTCACAAGGTTTATGAATACACTGATTAACCAGTAAAGTTTGATTGACACAAGGTATGTGGCTACATAGACTAACCTGTAAAGTAAGATTGTCAGAAGGTTTATGAATACACTGATTAACCAGTAAAGTTTGATTGACACAAGGTATGTGACTACATAGACTAACCAGTAAAGTAAGATTGTCACAAGGTATGTGGCTACAAAGACTAACCAGTAAAGTAAGATTGTCACAAGGTATGTGGCTACACAGACTAACCAGTAAAGTAAGATTGACATAAGGTTTGTGGCTACACAGACTAAGCAGTAAAGTTAGATTGACACACAGTATGTGGCTACACAGACTAAGCAGTAAAGTAAGATTGACACAATGTTTGTGGGTACACAGACTTAGCAGTAAAGTTAGATTGACACAAGGTTTGTGGCTACATAGAATAACCAGTAAAGTAAGATTGACTGTCAAAAGGTATGTGGCTACATAGACTAACCAGTAAGATTGTCACAAGGTTTATGAATACACAGACTAACCAGTTAAGTTAGATTGACACAAGGTATGTGGTTACATAGACTACCAGTAAAGTAAGATTGTCACAAGGTTTATGAATACACAGACTAACCAGTAAAGTTAGATTGACACAAAGTATGTGGCTACATAGACTAACCAGTAAAGTAAGATTGACACAAGGTTTGTGGCTACACAGACTTAGCAGTAAAGTTAGATTGACACACAGTATGTGGCTACACAGACTAAGCAGTAAAGTAAGATTGACACAAAGTTTGTGGGTACACAAACTTAGCAGTAAAGTTAGATTGACACAAGGTTTGTGGATACACATAGTAGGGAGTAAAGTTAGATTGACACAAGGTATGTGGCTACATAGACTAACCAGTAAAGTAAGATTGTCACAAGGTTTATGAATACACAGACTAACCAGTAAAGTTAGATTGACACACAGTATGTGGCTACATAGACTAACCAGTAAAGTAAGATTGACACAAGGTTTGTGGTTACACAGACTTAGCAGTAAAGTTAGATTGACACACAGTATGTGGCCACATAGACTAAACAGTTAAGTTAGATTGAAACAAGGTATGTGGCTACATAGACTACCAGTAAAGTAAGATTGTCACAAGGTTTATGAATACACAGACTAACCAGTAAAGTTAGATTGACACACAGTATGTGGCTACATAGACTAACCAGTAAAGTAAGATTGACACAAGGTTTGTGGTTACACAGGCTTAGCAGTAAAGTTATATTGACACACAGTATGTGGCTACATAGACTAAACAGTAAAGTTGATTGAAACAAGGTATTTGGCTACATAGACTAACCAGTAAAGTTTGATTGACACAAGGTATTTGGCTACATAGACTAACCAGTAAAGTTAGATTGACACAAGGTATGTGGCTACAAAGACTAACCAGTAAAGTAAGATTGTCACAAGGTATGTGGCTACATAGACTAACCAGTAAAGTAAGATTGTTACAAGGTATGTGGCTACATAGACTAACCAGTAAAGTAAGATTGTCACAAGGTATGTGACTACACATACTAATTAAGGAGTAAAGTTAGATTGATACACATAGTATTTTGCTACTCAGATGAGAGGGTCATACAAACTCCCATCACAAGAGATTGAAAAGAGGGCCATACAATTTCCATCAACATCACTTGAAGAGGTAATAAGATCATTTTTCTCAATTAATATTATAGAGTCTACCAGAACACCACCATCACCACAATTGAAAGAGATTATCAAATCTTCTCCATCGCCACCACCAATTGATATTGAAGAAGTGATAAAATCATTTTCATCTCTGAACATTGACGAACAGACCACAAAACCAAAAGTTGAAAAGGTGACTAACATGAGAATGTCACCAAAGATAACAGAGCTGGTTAAATTACCACCACCACAAGAGGTAGATATTGAGGCCACAGAAACTTCATTACCAGTGGCAATGCATATTGCTTCACAAAACATTGAAGGTTATAAATTTTCCATTAAAAAAAAAAATCATTTTAAGTGTACAAAAGAGGACACTCTGACCAGATTTACAGTTGGTTTTGATTATATTAAATAGCTGTCCTGTGTAATAACAACATGCAGTAAAAATAGAACCATTGAATATGATTTTAATTAATATGAAGTTAGGATGAAGCTGGTTAGACACAGGAGATAGACATACATCCCTTCAATTTATTGCTGTGCATGTTTCTACTGTATATGGGGGCATCGGTGCCCAAGTGGTCAAAGTAGTTTCTACTGCTATAATCCGAAATTTGTTTCTGTGGAAAAAAAAAATCTAGTGCAACTTGAATCACAGGAAGTATTTTCTGGGAGATTAACTTTTTTCACAGATACTTTCTGTTTAATTTGTTCTATCAATATAAAATAAGTTCCACACTTTTATAGGGAAAAAAAATGTCCAACATATATTTCAGTGTCAGAAATCAAATAGTATATCAAACAAAGTTGTTAACAGTTATATAGAAATGTTTTATTGTCATTGTCCTAGGAACCTCACTGTTTGACCTCTGGTCCCTATTTTTACTTCTAGGGTTGAAACAGACAATCATTCATCTATTTTGAGTAATCCTCATTAGGCAAAATAAAATAAAATGTGTGTTACTGTTTCCTATTACCCTACCCTTTCTATTTTTAGCTTTAAAAAAGCTTACATTAAACTTTCTTTGTCATTTTCAATATTAAAAAGCACTGTTAAAGTCAGAATATCAGATATCTCAGAAATTTTTTTTTGCTGCAAACCTTAATCGAAATAAATTGAAGTATAAATGGAAAGATGTTTTGAATATATTTGTGTGTGCAATGAATTATGTATAAGGACTTTTTAAATGATGCATAAAGATATACAGAAATTTCAGGTCAGGGTAGATTATGCTGTACTACTATGAAAAAGACTTTTATCATGTTTATGATTTAGGCTTTGACATTGCATTTAAAAAACAAAAACAAAAAGCAAAGTATCTAAGGAAAGGAGTTTTGATTATACTTGTGTGTTGCAATGAATTATGTTATAATGGCTTATTAAATGCTGCAATATTAAGATATAATTATTCAGAAATTTCAGTTCAGGGCAGATAATGCTGTACTATTATGTAAAAGACTTGTTATCAATATTTTGATATAGGCTTTGAAATAGCATTTAAAAACAAAACTATAATTGAAAAGTTAAAAAGATACCAGTAATATAATATACATTATAACAATATTTATTAGCTCAACATTTTCTGTTTATGATTTTTTTTTCAATTTGTACAATTCCAGCAAAGGGGAGATAATTCAGTGTCCAATGTAAGGTATTTTAGATGTTTTCTATTTTATGTTGCATGTTTGTCTTTATTATCTAACATTTCAATTAACCTAATTCAGTTTGTTCTCTCTTTATGCTTCCTCTATCTTAATTTTATTTATGCACTGCACTGTGAGTTTTCAATGGGTAGTGGTTGTTTCTGTGTCATTTATAGTTGCTGTTTTATATCTTTTATATATATATATATATATATATAACTAGCTTTTTAATTAAGTTTTAATGCTAAGTCTGAAAAGGAAGATATTGCCTTATCTGTTATTTCACAATTTTCAAACATACTGTAAGTTGTATTATATACAATAAGAAAGTAATTTTACTTAATGAATGGCTACTCATTTTGAATTTATTGAACCTTAAATTCATTTTTGACTCTTAACATTGAATAAGCTGCAAAGTGGATTGTGTAGAATGTGAAGAGTCAAAAATAAATTTTATGGTTCAATAAATTTAAAATAAATGATTGCCATTCATTATAAATAAATTTCTATAAAAAAAGGCTCAAATAACTTTTAATATTGTTACAATAACAACGTACGCAACATCAGAGTGGGCGTGTCGCCATAAAAGTTGACAACATTGAAAATAAAAGTTAATACTTTAATCTAATCAGAAGACAGTTAATACACCAAATTTATTTATTACAGATTAAGAGAAAACATTTTATTTTTTTTTCAATACTTTGTGTTTGAAATTTGCACTTTTTGCTTGTTATTATTTTTTTATACCTATATACTTAGAAAAATACTTCATAGAAGAATGAAGTGTTCACCTTTATAACAGGAATGAACATTTTTTAAGATGATACTTTTTAAAGTTGTTTATTTCAAGATGCATAATTTTATCATATTTTTAAAGTTTTTTTGTGATTAAATTTAAAGTGCACTGCACTTGAAGAAGTAAAATAAAAATCTGACAATAAATACTTTAACTAACAATTTTTTTCATTCTTATAGACACTGCACTTGCAGAAGAAATTATCTCAAAATGCATACTTTTATCATCATTTCAAATAAAAAAATGTGAACAAATTTACAGTTCATTGCACTTGTAGAAAAATCTGAAAATAAATGCTTTACCTCGCATTTTTCTTTTATTGTTTAATGATTTTTGTTTTACAGAGATGATTATACCAGGAACTGCATTTACTACTCCTGGAGCTATTGAGATTGTTACTACTCCTAGAGCTATCGGGATTGATACTAGTACTCCTAAAGCGATCGAGATTGATGCTACTACTCCTAGAGCTATCGAGATTGATACTACTACTCCTGGAGCTATTGAGATTGATACTACTACTCCTGGAGCTATCGGGATTGATACTACTACTCCTAGAGCTATCGAGATTTATGCTACTACTCCTAGAGCTATCGAGATTGATACTACTACTCCTGGAGCTATTGAGATTGATACTACTACTCCTGGAGCTATCGAGATTGATACTACTACTCCTGGAGCTCTCAAGATTGATACTACTACTCCTAGAGCTATCGAGATTGATACTACTACTCCTAGAGCTATTGAAATAGATACTACTACTCCTGGAGCTATCGAGATTGATACTACTCCTGGAGCTATCAAGATTGATACTACTACTCCTAGAGCTAGCGAGATTGATACTACTACTCCTAGAAATATCGAGGTTGATCCTTCTACTCCTAGAGCTATCGAGATTGATACTACCACTCCTAGACCTATCAAGATTCATACTTCTACTCCTAGAGCTATCAAGATTGATACTACTACTCCTAGAGCTATCAAGATTAGTACTACTACTCGTAGAGCTATCAAGATTGATACTACTACTCCTAGAGCTATCAAGATTGACACTACTACTCCTAGAGCTATCATGATTGAAACTACTACTCCTAGACCTATCAAGATTGATACTCCTACTTCTAGAGCTATCAAGATTGATACTCCTACTCCTAGAGCTATCAAGATTGATGATACTACTCCTACAGCTATCAAGATTGATACTACTACTCCTAGAGCTATCAAGATTGATACTACTACTCCTAGAGCAATCAAGAGTGATACTACTACTAGAGCTATCGAGATTGATACAACTACACATGCCATTAATGGCCATGATCGACCCGAGAAGAAGGATAAAGTGTAAGTGATGAATTAAAAAAACTCATAAAGATTTCTTGTGTAATGGTATAATTTTCATATTAAAAGCTATCAAACTTGAATTACCAATTAACATCAGTTAGATATTCCTAAGATTTTGGCTATGTAACATTCTGACAGTAAATATATTTGTATAGGCTGACATTAACTACACTACCAATATCAAACTTATATTAGTCACTGGAAGCTTAAGAATTTTGAGCATGCACGTCCGCGTACCTCAGAATAAAATAAAATTTCACAAACACATGATTTTCAGGCGAGATGACATGATTTTGATTTTATATTGAGGATATCTCAGAATTTGAAAATAATAGCTTATTTAGAAACAGGAAAATTGAGGAAATTCCCTATGCAACATTATAATGTTGTTTATTAGAAATACTGTTTTATTTTTCTTAATTATCTCCATTTTATACCTGATTATAACTACTTGTATTTAATAGATTACTGGATATTTTGAAGAAGTATAACCATGAAGATGCTGATATTGATAAACTCAATAAGGAACTGGATGATGCTGTAAACTGCCTCCTGGATAACATTGAGAATGATATTGATAGCTTGAAAGCACATAAGGAAATGAACCATTATCTGATTAATAAATTCAAGAATGAGCACACAGTTCTCAGAGATGAAAAGTACCTCATCCAGAAACAGCTGAAATTGACTAGTAGAGGTTACAGTGGGCAGAACAAAAGCAAGAGCAAAGAGGTTGACCTACTGAACATTGCATACAATAAATTGGATCAGAAGGAGAGAAGCACAAGAAGGCGCATTGCTAGTTTGAAAGCTGAGCTCTCCCTCATTATCTCAAAGCTAGACATGCCAAAAGCTAAGAAGGAAAAGCCTATTGTTCCTCCTCTTGATTTGTCAAAACTTGGTGAGCGCAAAGTTTTACCACCATTGAAGAATGCACCAAAAGCACCAAGAAAAGGTGTAAACATGAATTCTGATTTCAACACTGGTACCAAGAGGAGAATGAAGGCTCCAGAACCAAAGCTGTCCAACAGTACACCTATCCTGCAGAATCATGTTTTTGTGAGACCAGCTCCTTCTGAAGGAGATAACAGAAAAACATATCCAAATAAAACTGGTACACTAAATGGTCCAAGGAACCAGCATGATAAGAAGACTGTCAGACAGGTAAGATAAAATATAATGTTGACTGATGCCATGTTTAAAAGGGACAATAAGGTAATATTATCTGAAAAGGGGACTGTCAGACAGGTATGATAAAATATAATGTTGACTGATGCCAATAATAAAAGGGACAATAAGGTAATATCACCTGATAAGAGGACTGTCAGACAGGTAAGATAAAATAAAATATTGACTGGTGACATTAATAAAAGGACAATAAGGTAATATCATCTGATAAGAGGACTGTCAGACAGGTAAGATAAAATATAATGTTGATTGATGCCAATAATAAAAGGGACAATAAGGTAATATCACCTGATAAGAGAGCTGTCAGACAGGTAAGATAAAATATAATGTTGACTGGTGACATTAATAAAAGGACAATAAGGTAATATCATCTGATAAGAGGACAATAAGGCAGATATAATCAAAATATATAATATTCCACTGTTTATACATACATTGATCATGTTGATGGTTTATAATCTGGCATATATAATAATTTGATTGGTTGAGACTTTCCAACGTGTCATTGAACAAATCTGCATGATCCCCTTTGAAATTTCATATGTAAATTGTCTCCTGAAAAAATACCAATGGAAGAAGGTGATTTGTAAGCAAACTTCTTGTTATAATCACATTAATTTATTTACCATTTTTTCTAGGTTATATTCAAGAATAAGCCAGTAATTACAAGGAAAGATGAGGGCACACAATCAGAGGTTCTCAAGCTTCCTGGTATTTTTAAAGGATCTCAAATGATAGATAAATCCAAGATTGTTCCAAAGCAATCCTGTGAATCCAGAAGACCTGCACCAAGGGGTGCAGATAGGAAACCTTCTTACCAGGAGAGACCACCATTTTGTTTTTAGATGAAGTCTACTCAATATTTCTGGCAAAAGTAGGTCCCTGGGATAACTATTATTCGTGTTAAAATCTGATAAGGTTCAATTTAAATCCAAAAATCAGTTTATATCTTTCATATTTTTTTTAGTGGGGGAGAAAAATGGCTTTCATATTTTTTCATATTGTTTTTTAATTTACTGGTGAAAAACTGCATTGCTCTAAAACCTGTTGAACTAAAATTAAATTTAACCAAAACAGCACAGAATTTAAATTGTGCATCAGTACTACATGATTTGAAGACAGGGTGCGACCATTTGTTTGCATGATAAAGTTGTAAGTCACTGGCGTGTATGGAATATGACCGTAAACTTCCCTTTTGATTGCATGATGAGGTCGTAAGTCACTGGCGTGTATGAAATAAGACCGTAAACTTGACCTGCTACAAATCAGAGAGTTACCATTTGGTCTGGGATTCAAAGTTTTCTTTTTAAAGGGTAGGGGCTAGATCTGGTATTTTGGTGTGGGATTTTAAATTTTCTTTTTTAAGAGTGAGGGTGTGATCTGGTATTCAAATTTCTATTTGAGATCATTTTAGGTAGAGTAATGCAGTTTATGCATCATTTTGTATTTGTAAATTCAGATTCAAAAGTTTTCAAACTTCTTTTTTTTTTTAAATTTGACTTTTAAATTATAGATCTGTGTTTTGTTTTGATAGAAATTTTGCAAATTTACACTAGTTTATTTATATTTTTTTCATATTCAATTGAATATTTTTCTATTTATTAAAACTGTTAAAAAAATTTACTCAAATTTTCAATATAACCTTTATTCCATGTTATTTTATCTTATTTTTTTTAAGGGAATACACTAATTGTTTATTATAAAGATGACATTGCTATTGATTCAGCTGCATTTTAAGTAATGCAAATCATAATCTGAAATGGATTCTCTTATTATTTTTTTTCAATTAAAAAAATATTGACAGCTTACCCATTTTTTTATATACTTTTCTGGAATTTTTATACCTCATTTGCTGAATACTCTGTGCCAAAGCGCAATTACATTGTCAATATATGTAAATGATATTGTTGAATAAAATTATGCAAAGAAACATATTTTTCCCTCCGGTTTATATGGTCCATTCATCCTATATTGACTCAAAATTCCAGAGTCTATCTCAAATTGAGGGTAAATTATATGGCCTTCCAAATATCGTCTCGATCCCTAACATCACTGAAGAGACATTTATTGTCAAAATCCGGATCTGGTGTACAAAAAAAATAATATATTGACACTTATGTTTGTGGCATTACATCTTGGCCACAAGTTTATTGTTTTCTGTTTAGTATTAAATTTATATTAAGATCCATTTTGTTACATCTTGTGATCAATTTTATTTGGCAATCGCCAATGACAGCCAGCAGGGTTAAAGAACATAAGTTTTTCGACCTGTTAGTCAAAAAGTAAAATCAAAAAAATACTGAACTCAGAGGAAAATCAATTCGGAAAGTCCATAATCACATGGCAAAATCAAATAGCAAAACACATCAAAAACGAATGGACAAGAACCGTCATATTCCTGACTTGGTACAGGCATTTTCAAATTTAGAAAATGGTTGATTAAACCGGGTTTAATAGCGCTAACCCTCTCACTTTGATGACAGTCTCATCAAATTCCGTTATATATACAATGATGCGTTAACTAAACAGACACAATAGATAAAATAGTCAAAATATGGGTACAGCAGTCATCATTTAAAAGGAACATTTTAACAGAACACAAAAACGTCTATCTACAAACTTCTTCTTCTATGAAATTCCACCCTATTTGCAGGGTCATATTTTGGTACGTTTGTGTAGGTTGTCCTGACCCATAAAATGGAATCCCTTAGTCTGGAGACTGGTTTACAAATTGTATATTAAGTTCATCCAACTTTGTGACCTCTCTTTTGATGTTAGTCCCCTTACTGTGAGACAGAAGAACATGATTGTATTTCTGCTGCAGACCTGCAGTGTTGACTTTGATTTGTCTCAAACTTCTTATATAGCTATCGGTCATGAAAACAGACTTGCTTGGCAAGGAGTAATAATTTTATATATAAAAGGGGGATTGGGGTGTTACAGATACCAGGAATAAAAGTAAACAATAAAAGTAAAAATGACAGTAAAAATGGAGGTCACCTACGATGTCCTGTGTGCCTACATGATGGATCTAGTCAGCAGAGAAGATATTTAATTGTATTTTTAATTATATTTTAAATTGCAAATGGGTATTACAGTATTAATAAAGAGCTGTTTTGTTTTCAGTATATAAATGAATAATAAGATACAATAAAGTAAAATTTACATGTTTTAATGGCTGGAAATTCAAGCTCGTTCTGCACGGGCAGAATTCCAAGTTTTGATTTTAACTTATTATTTGGCTTATTTTTGTGTCATTTATTACTAATGCACATGGATGTACCTGTATTTTAAATGTTTTAGGTGATGCAAATAGGGTGTGTCAGTGTGAAATTTCTGAAAACTTTCAAAATTCTTCTCCGTGAAAAAATCCAACCAGTCTTCTCAACAACCTCGTTATCATTGCTTCGCGTGTCTGACGTCAGAAAATAGTATACGTCACATATATTTGTCTTTCAATGTACATACAAACAATTTTAAAATTTCACTCCGGCAATATTAGCATACAGGGTTAAAAAATCAAAAGTATGTAAGAATAAATTTCAGAAATAGACCGAGATATAAAAT
This sequence comes from Mytilus galloprovincialis, assembly GCF_965363235.1. Lineage (NCBI taxonomy): Eukaryota > Metazoa > Mollusca > Bivalvia > Mytilida > Mytilidae > Mytilus > Mytilus galloprovincialis. The sequence goes on along the minus strand of NC_134845.1, from coordinate 37,412,800 downwards.
AGTCCAAAAGTTATATAGAATTTATAAAAATCCACAAATAGTTAATTCCACTACGCAATTGAATGATTTTAATGTTTGTGGTTCAACGTATTTTTTAATTCATAATGGAAATATATCATAATGACATAAAATAGAACAATATCATATTGACGGGATCTTTTAGAGTACAGAGTTACGTTATACGGACCAAAGAAAAACAAAAAGACGTATATACAAAACACACCAGCAAAAAATGAAAGACAATACAAACACATTGACGGAATGTTTAAGTACCAAGCCACGCCAAATGGATATCACATAAAACAATCGAACAGTAAAAGTAATATTAACAATAGAACAAAGGCAAATGAAAGAACAACAAAACACGTTAAGATGATAAACAACATCAGTACGCAGAATCTACCATGAAGACCATCATGTATTACTTGTGAAGTTGATACGGAATATTTATCAACAAGTTCGTGGTATCTTCCGATTAACTTTTTTAGAAAAAGGACGAGACGTTCTTTGACATACCCCTGGTTCATCAACTTTCTAGTCAGACACTGATGACGTTTTACAAAGTCTTGAGTAGGAGCTGCAAGATCTCGAATATCGAATACGTTGGGAAATATATATCCCATATGCAGGTGAAGTTGGTATATTGCTACTAAGATTGGGGGAAATTTATAATTTCTAAATTAAAATCGTCTCGTTTGTCATAGATTCTGGTACTGAGATGACTGTGTAAGTCAAATTCAAGATATAAGTCTAAAAATAAGGCGGAGGAAGCCGTGTCTGTTGTTTCTTTAATTTCTAGTTCTGGGGGATATATTAATGGAACCCAATCAGAAAAGTTCTGATTGTTTATGGAAAGAACATCATCAATATATCTGAAAGTTAAATAATCTGGCTTCTTTGATCCTCTTGTTTTGACAAGTGTCTGGAGGAATTCCAATTCATATGAAAAGAAGAAGAGGCGCACAGTTTGTTCCCATAGGAATGCCGACAATTTGTTGGAAAAGTCTACCTCCAAACTCAACAAATATGTTGTCGATAAGAAACTCCAGCATACTGACCACTTGTTCTTCTGTGTAGCATGTTTTACCTTTTGGTTTGTCACTATTAACGAAATATGCCTTATGAATCCAAAAGTAATAAATTTATAGTGCTACCATTTTTTGATGTTGAAAGTCATTGTGGATTATTTCTTTTAAGCAAATTTTCAATTTCACATGGGGAATGGTGGTATACAGGGTTGAAAAATCAAAAGTTTTGATATAACTAATTTCAGAAAAAGACCGAGAATTAAAATTGTCTAGAAATTCTTTAGAATTTTTAAGAATCTACATATGGTTAATACCACTACGCTAGTAAACAGTTTCACAGTATTTCTGAAAACCCTCTTTCACTGCGGACAGAATTTTAGTCAATCTAATGAACAACTCTTTAGTGGAACATGAAGATGAACCAGCAATATACCGTTGTTTTTACGGAATTTTGCTTTGGTATCCAATACAAACAAGGTAAGTCCTCCGATTTGGTGTTCAATGTAATATGTTTATTGAAGCCATGAACGACTTATGATTTGCTAAAATCTCATCCTTGTCAAATGATATGTTTTTGTATGTGGGATTACCTGAGTGCTCCTTTATACCCAATTCTTTTACAAGACATTCGTAGTAATACGATTTACATACAAAGACAATTTTATTTGAAGCTTTGTCCGCAGGAACAACAACATACTTATCATGAAGAGACGATAGACATTTCATGGCCTCTTTGTCTCTGAAAACCGACTTTGGTCGATCGTTCACAGTTTTTCAACTTGTGAATGCGACGTTTTATCAGAGACCTGATAGTTTTAACCCATTCTGACAAAGTGTCCAGTTCAACTTCTTCTCGCTTAGCCCATGCTCTGGCGTAGTCAGAAATGGAATCCATATTTATTTTGAAGTAATGGTTCAAATTGATTTGTTGGGGTTCTCTAAACATAGGACCATGAGAAATCACCTTTCGGAGATTTTCATGTTGAATTATGTTAAGATTCCAAGTTATAACATGACCAGAGGGGCTGTAATTATTAGGAGAGTGGGAACAGTCACATGTCGGAGTTTGTTTTAGGTATTGTTCTAAGTCAAGGTCCTGCAATGCTTGTTTATAGTTAAATATTTTAGGTGCAATGGTTTTGGTGTAAATGTAGGATACAATAGGAACAGACTGATTTTAAAAATAAATAGGAATTTTAAATGTTACCTCCTTGTGATGTAGAACGTTGCAGATATTGATTGCATCAATTCCTCTATTGGCAAAATCAACAGGAAGGAATGTCCTCTTTTCCTCATGTAAAGGTTCCGATTTTACTGGTTTGAAAAGACGGAAAAGAGCTACATTTCAAATAATACTGACTAGTCTGTATATTGTAAAAAATGTATTGGTGGCTCCTTTGTCATGTGCATAATCTCTCAAACGTTGTAGAAAATTAACTAGCAGTGAAAAAAGAATAAGTCTTATGTAATGTAACCCTAGTGGATGATGAAGATCTGAAAGGTCATCAAAGCTCCTAGAGGGTGATCTAGATTTGGAATACTTTTTTACATTAGGCCGATGGTAATGTTTTTGCCCATGACTACGTTGTTGTCGTAAGGTAGTATTAAATAAACTCATTACATTAACATCACTAGAGGCGGGACTTGACAAATTTGCAACCATATGGCATTGCAATCCCTAATTCCCTTATTCAGAAATTTTCTCTATCTTTGCGGAAAGGAGTACTTAGTAAACGGCTATTTGTGTGGTGATAAATTTTCTCAATGATATGTACTTTCATAGATAAAGAAGGATCATGGTCCGGTTGATTAAAATGGTTGAAAAGAACCCTAAATTGAGGATCTTTATTATCAGATCGGTGTTGATGCATTCTTTTACGCAAAGTTTGACGAGTTTCACCAACATAAAGAAGTCCACACAAAGTACATTCGATTCCGTACACGACATTGTCCGTGGAATAATCCAGAGAATCGAAAGATCTAGTTTAATATGTTTTAGATGTTAAATTACTAGTAAAATCAGGAATCATGATTAACATATCACATGTCTTACACGTGCTCTTTTTTCCTTTTTTTAAGTCTACAAGAAGAAATGATAGGTGTTGATTCACTTGTAGCAGGTGTCTTTAAACAGTCGAAAATATTGACGCAACATGGCTTTAATTTATGAAAGGTATCTGAATTTTTAAAATAGTAATTACCTTCTGGCTGAACATAAGTCAAATCAGGGGTATCCTGGAGGATATTCCGTGGAACCGACAAATCAAATGCTACAGTGTTCCGTGTAACAAAAGGGAACCTTGGTAACCCGGGCGACGTCCCAGCCGGTTTGTTCTTTGTATTATTTGTATTCATCATGCATAAAGCTACCAAGTTGCGTTTTGTTTAAATATACTTTTTCACTTTTTTGGTCTTTTGGAAAATGTTGTTTGTGCTGTATTTAGACCCTTCTTCAACGAAATTTGTTTTACATGCACACGTATAAACATTGCGGTTTTTATCCAACGCAATCATAGGTTTGAATGTAGTTTTCAATTTAGACATAAATCTGTTGTTGAGTTGTCACTGGCTCAGACGTACTTATAAATATAATTATTTTCTGTGACTGTATCTTACATCAATTTGTAGGATCCTTTACTATAGATAATTTAGGTGATCTGTAAAAATAACATCTCAATGCCTTATATATCATTTACTGTTGTAGGACACTAGATTAAAACTGACGTGGAAAGGTAACACCTGGCCACCGAAAGCTTTATTTTTATGAAGCCCAGGTGGTCGTGTGGACGGCTACAGTGCAGGCGATTTGGTGTCACGATATCTCAGTAGCATGGGTTCGAATCCCGGCGAGGGAAGAACAAAAAATTTGCGAAAGCAAATTTACAGATCTCACATTTTGGGGTTGGCTACGTCTGAATAGTAGTCAACGACTTTCCCCACAAGGGCGCTGGATCGTTAGTAACGATTCGTTACATGTACACAATAAATAAATTATAAAAACGCCTAAAAAAGTGTACACAACAACTCCAAATACAAAAACAAAGGTAACTATAAATGTAATTATTATAAATATTAAAGTATAAATTTTAAGATTGTAATAGTTTAATCTAAGAAGACTAACAGATGATTCATTTAACATCAGAATCTGACTGAGGAAGGATAACTGTTATCCGAAATATTTATAAATAATTACACTTATAGTTACCTTTTTTTGTATTTGGAGTTGTTGTGTACACTTTATGAGGCGTTTATATATATATATAACTCGTCTAAACATCAACCCAACAATGTTAGATCTGTAAATTTGCTTTCGCAAAGTTTTTGTTCTTTCCTCACCGGGATTCGAACCCATGCTACTTAGATATCGTGACATCAAATCGCCTGCACTGTAGCCATCCCGCTAGACCACACGACCACCTGTGCCACACGACCACACGACCACCACACACACACACACACATACATGTATATATATATATATATGTGTGTGTGTGTGAGAGAGAAAGCAATTTAATCCAACAGATATGTATAACAGAAATAAATGTTAATTAGACAGAAACCCTAATACAATTATTATCAAAAGAGATATCAAGCAGAGAACGACCTGCAGTCTTTAATGATAGGGTTAATTCGAGACACACAAAAATAAACCTAACCATCAAAACTTGAACCACGAAAATAAGGTCATTTATATGATACCTAATAGACAGACATGTACAACTTACAATCATAAAATACACAAATATAGTTGGCCTATTGCTTAAAGTATCTGAGAAACTGACTAGACCAGGAAGCTTAACATTTGTTTAATGAACAATGAAAATGAAGTCACGGTCCAACGAACACTACCAGAAAATAAAAACAAAAACAAAACATATTTTCTCAATGATAAGAGATACATATTTTATATTTACATTGCGTGGAGGTGTAATTCATACAATATTATTAGTTCAAGCTATTACAATCAGCTTTAATACTATAAAAGCTCTTAACAACATTATGCTTGCTTTAAATGAATGTTCAAATCATACATATCGCTTGTTCCAGCTACACTTACAGTACTAATGTCCGTACATTTTCCTTAAGATTCCGACAACATTTGGAAATTAGCCAAGGCGATAATTTAGCTGAAGCTATAAGCAATGTTTTCTTTTCTTAATTTCATGCAGGCATGTAGCTAGGCAGTTGCCTCCTATTGCGGGCTGGCAAAACAAATTAAATAAAGAAAAATAACCACAGAAAATTAAAAAAAACAAATGTTTGAATCATGCATTATTTTAAAAACACTATTTGTTAATTTAACTTGGGCCAACAAGGTGTATATCATAATAGCAGGGTATGTTCTATATTTAGATCTTGTAAATATCGCTAAACGGTACCCAATTCCTTCAAACACGTAAACTTTTTATGCTTAGCAAAATATTTCCCTGTGGCTTATTCTCGGGCATTATAAAAAAAATTCTGCTGTCTCGCCATATGAGTCTGAGGTTGAAACTGGTCCCGACTCGAAAGACATTATAGGCTCTATTGCTAATGAGTATAAATGATATCCCATACCCTGTTGACATGCCACAAAAGGTCACAGATGGAAAACTTGTACGTCTATTAAGAAGATTAAGTCAAAATGTACAAAAGAGCAAGCAATCAAACACATACAGTTCTACCGAAATATAAAACATATACTATCGATTCTGTTAGTCTGCAAGTTGGGTCTTGCAGTTGTGAGAAATCGTTTTCTGCGCTACATCACCTTTAAACATTGAACAGGTCAACAGTGACGGAAAGCAGATTGTGTTGTCTGGCTATATATACATAGAAGTGACAATGTTTGCAATATTGAATGTACGACAAGATCTATACTGAGAAGTACTAAAGAGGTGGGATACGTTCGATCAAAGAAAAATTGCATAATTAGATAAAGCTTAACGAACTAAAACTTTCAGTATAAACAAACAGTGTAATGTTATAAATTTGAATTTAATTAATAACATTATGAGTTATTACGTTAGCATTTTCAGTTCAAGGTTTGAACATGGTGTCTGTGAAACGAAGTTAAATAGCTCGATTGGGAGACCAAAAAAAAAAAAAAAAAAAACAACAGGATAAACCAAAAAAAAATGCTCAACTTCAGGGAGGCCTTTCATTTTAAGTTCGCAAATTATTTCCCTAAACCTAAGTAAAAAAGCTTGTGAAGAGTAATAAAGCAGAATAAAGCGTTAAAAAATATATCTTGAAAGGCACACCTAATCTAACCCTGAATTATAACTGTATTCAATATATTCCAGGCGCTTATTTCTTAAAATGTACTTAAAATCTAACTAGTGGTGGCTTCTGGGAAGGTACATTGCATACAGGGAATAATGCCCCAAAAGATATCATTTTCTGCCAAAAATGTGTCAAAAACATTTTCCAGGCAATATACGGCCCTGCATACAATCATCCTATGATCTAAATATAGTAACGGAGGTTAACTCTAAACTACAGTAAAATAGAGGCGTAAGATACATAATGGACAATCAAACTCACAAGTCAAAAACGAACTCAAATAAAGAAGGCGAAAAAAGACAAACAACAGTATACGTAACAACTAAAAACTTTGAAAACTAAGATCAAACAACATGAACCCCACTAAAAGCGGGGAGAATCTTAACATTTATAAATGAACCATTCCATATACCAAATAAAGTTGACCAACTTATAGTACCTGAGAAATAGTCATAATAGAGCTAGTATGAACACTACCTTCAAAATCTTGATTTGGATTGTGATTATATATTTAACTCTGTATAGGTTTCTGAAAAGAATGAAAGCGGTAAAAGAACTGGAAAAAAATCAAAATTGAACTTAGTAGGGTCAAAGATGCAAAATCAAAAGACAGGGTTTGATTCAGCTTATAGAAAAGCAACAGTAGTATACACTGTTCAAAAGTCGATTAAGTGAAAAAATCCGCGTTGCAATCAAAAACCGTTGAAAACGCATCAACTAGCAGAGAAAATAACAAAACAACAGAACAAGTGCATCAAAAACCAATGACAATGCAATAAACATAGAAACCAACTATTACATTAAAACTGCCATATTCCCGACTTGGATCCAATTTCACAAAGAATTTGTCTTTTTTTCATCAATCGACAATATAAGTTAACTTAAAGAGTTCGCTTCATAGATATATACATATATATAACTTCAGTGTTCTGAAATAATATACCCAGACTAACATGAAAATTCTGCAAAAAATAGGAAAAAACGAATGTCAACGGTGCAATATTCAACAGTCAACATTAAAAACAATCATTTGTTTTTAATTTATGGTTTCCAATTTTTTTTCAATATCATTTTCAACATTCATCATTCGTTTTCATTTTTCAACATGCTTTTCAACAATAGATTTTTAGCATCAACTTTCGTTTTAAATATTTAACATTCAACATCCGTTTTCAACATTCCTTGTTTCAAATCTTCTTTTTTTTTTTGTCAACATTTGATTTAAACATTCAACATTCGTTTCTCAACTTTCATAGTTTCAAACTATTTTTTTGGTAAACATTTGATTTTAACATTCAACATTCGTTTCTCAACTGTCATAGTTTCAAACTTTTTTTTTGTTAACATTTGATTTCAACATTCAACAGTCGTTTCTCAACTTTCATAGTTTCAAACTTTTTTTATGGTGAACATTTGATTTCAACATTCAACATTCGTTTCTCAACATTCATAGTTTCAAACCCTTTTTTTATGAACATTTGATTTTAACATTCAACATTCGTTTCTCAACTTTCATAGTTCATTTCCCTCAATCAGCATTTGAGTTTTAACATTCAACCTTTATTCCCTCAACCAGCATTCGAGTTTTAACATTCATCGTTCATTTTCCTCAATCAGCATTCGAGTTTTAACATTTATCGTTCATTTCCCTCAATCAGCATTCGAGTTTTAACATTCAATGTTCATTTCCCTCAATCAGCATTCGAGTTTTAACATTCAACGTTTATTTCCCTCAATCAGCATTCGAGTTTTAACATTCAACGTTTATTCCCTCAACCACCATTCGGGTTTTAACATTCATCGTTCATTTTCCTCAATCAGCATTCGAGTTTTAACATTTATCGTTCATTTCCCTCAATCAGCATTCGAGTTTTAACATTCAATGTTTATTTCCCTCAATCAGCATTCGAGTTTTAACATTCAACGTTTATTTCCCTCAATCAGCATTCGAGTTTTATCATTCAACGTTTATTTCCCTCAATCAGCATTCGAGTTTTAACATTCAATGTGTATTTCCCTTAATCAGCATTCGAGTTTTAACATTCAACGTTTATTTTCCTCAATCAGCATTCGAGTTCTAACATTCAAAGTTTATTTCCCTCAATCAGAATTCGAGTTTTAACATTCAACGTTTATTTCCCTCAATCAGCATTTGAGTTTTAACATTCAACGTTTATTTCCTTCAATCAGCATTCGACTTTTAACATTCAACGTTTATTTCCCTCAATCAGCATTCGAGTTTTAACATTCAATGTGTATTTCCCTTAATCAGCATTCGAGTTTTAACATTCAATATTCGTTTTAAATATTCAACATGCAAGCAACGTTCAATTCAACATTCAACAGAAAATTTGTTTTTCAACATTCGATTTCAACATTCAACATTCATTTTTACTATTTAACATTCGATTTTGATACTCTTAGTTTGGTATTCAATATTCGATATCAACAGTCAACATTCGTTTTCAATATTCAACATGCATTTAACATTCAACTTTATAATTTGTTTTTCAACATGCGATTTCAACATTTAACATTCATTTTTACTATTCAACATTCGATTTTGATACTCTTAGTTTGGTATTCAATATTCGATTTCAACAATCAACATTCGTTTTAAAATCCATTATTCGTATTTCAATATTTAACATTTGATTTCATTATTCAACGAGGGTGGTAAAAAGGTTATTTTCGTGCAACGTGATCGTCGTTTTTTATTTCACGTTCAACGTGTTTTCACTTTTTTATTTGACGTTCAGTCGTGCAAGACGGGTGCCTCGTTCAACGTGTTCTGCTTATTTAATTTTACGTGCATCGTGATTTTCAAAGTCTTATTTTGCGTGCTCGGTATTTTTCAAATACAATTCAAACACTTGGAAGGAATCGACAAGAAATACTTTTTTAAAAGCCGTAAACCAATTATATCATAAATGTGTATACTAAATCGGGAATATCAAGTAAAACAAAGAGTTAATATATACAAGAAGACAGTGATTCAGTCACAAAAGGTTCACATAAAAGTATTTATTTTTCGTCCAACATTCATTACAGAAATTATTTCACGTTTAACGTGAAATTATGTCTTATTTCGCGTTTTTTTCGTGCAAGCACCCCCCCCCCTTTTACCACCCTCTTCAACATTCGTTTTATTGTGTACTAGATAATGTTGTCTGGTAGGCAACTTATGATCGATGTGGAAAGATGTGATGTAGCGACGGTAAACCAGTATATAATCCCTTTTCAAACAGTATAGTATGGCGTTCATTATAATTGAACTAGTATATACATTTGTTTAGGGGCCAGCTGAAGAACGCCTCTGGATACGGGAATTTTTCGCTGCATTGAAGACCTGTTGGTGACCTTTTGCTGTTGTTGTCTCTTTGACACATTCCCCATTTCCATTCTAAATTTTATCACTATGTTTTAAATTCCGGTCTTAAAGTTGTTTACTCTACTTCTTACGTTCCTAAACTGCTCTGTTCAACATTTCAGATTTACGTGAATATTCTAATTTTATTAAAATCATGTCATTTATTGGCAAGAAAACTGTTCAGGTTTTAAAATCGAATAATAAACGAGTGTTGAATGTTGAAAAATAATGTTTAGCATGTTTAATATTGAAAACGAAAGTTGACTGTTAAAATTTGAATGTTAAAAACGAATGTTGAATGTTGAAAATCGAGTGTCAAAAGCGAATGTTGAGTCCTGGTATCTATGATGAGTTTATATTGAATGTAAAAAAGGAATGTTGAATGTTAAAATATGACGAATGTTAAAAAACGAATGTTGAAAGTTGAAATCGAATGTTGAATGCTAAAATCAAATGTTGAATGTCGAAAATAGATTTTGAAAAAAAAAGGTTGATTTATAAATATATATATATAAATATAAAAACGAATGAAGAAAAAAATCAATGCTGAAACGAATGTTAAATGCTGAAAAAGAATGTCGAATGTTAAAAACGATTGTTGAATGTTGAAATCGAACGTTGCATATTAAAATCGAAAGTTGAATGTTGAAAACGAATGTTGGAAAACAATAATAAAAAAAAAAAAAAACAAATGTTGAAGACAAATGATGAATGTTGAAAAACGATTGTTGAATACTTCTATCGAATGTTGATTAATAAAAACGAATTTTGAACAATGGAAACGAATGTTAAATGTTGAAATCGAATGTTGAATGTTAAAAACGATTGTTGCATATTGAAAACGAAAGTTGAATGTGGAAAAACGATTATTGAGTTTTGAAATCGAATGTTGAATATTGAAAACGACTGTTGAATGCTGAAAATGTATGTCAAATGTTGAAAACGAAAGTTGAATGTTGAAAATTGAATGTTGAAAAACGAATGATGAATGCTGAAATATAATGTTGAATATTGAAAAGGAATGTTGAATGTTAAAATCGAATTATTTTGAATGCTGTAAACCAATGTTTAATGTTGAAATCGAATGTTGAATATTGAAACGCATGTTGAATACTGACACGCATGTTGAATGTTGAAAATTCAATGTTCAAAACGAATGTTGAATGTTGAAAAGAATTGTTAAAAAATCACGGGAAACCAATATGTATTGTACAAGTATTTGTATATAACATGCTTGGAATTATATAAATCGGGTAGTTTGCTGATGGCGTGTTTTAGAATTATTTGGATTATATACAGACAAAAATATGTGTAACCTTGACTATTTGATATAATTCAGAACATTTTTTTTTCATATACGTATTCCGTTACAGATTTACCTTTTCATAATGTGGTGTATCTTGTGTCCCAATAAGGCTTTAGTGAAAACTAAACATTTTGAAAAGATATTTTACCACTTTATTAGCACAAAAAACATCAAAAACATTTATGCACAATAACATATTTATAAAGAGAAAATTGTAAAGCTAAGACTGTAACATATAAGAAGATGATCAGAAGAATACACGCATTTGAAATATTATATTTATAAACAATTATACAAAACATCATGAACAATTAAAATAACATAAATACCATATACCGAGGAAAGTTCTTAACGGAAAGTACCTCACCATATGTCAGAACCAAAAGATCAAACACATCAACCAAACGGACAACAACGGTTATATTCCTGCCTTGGTACAGGCGTTTCCTCATGTCAACCTGTCAACCTGTTAGCCTGAACACTTTTCAACCTGTCGACTATACATTTGTCATCCTGTCATTATGTTGACCTTTCAACATATCGACTTTAAAACTAGTCAACCTGTCGACTTGTACACTTGCCGGCCTTTCTAATGTCAACCTGTTGACCTCTCTAAACGAATGTGCACATAAACCGATTTACTTTTAAAGTTAAACCAATTTATTTCTCTGTTCTTCCAATACTACATTACCGAGTATCCTACCTGACAAAAATTTCAAAACACAGTTTTGTAGGTTTACAATTAATTTAAAAGATGACATATATAAAAAGTCTGTTTATTTTTGAAAGCTTACCAAAAAGAAACCACGATATTCATACAATCTTTACTTTTCTTTTCAGTCAAAAGTTTTATCTTCATCTGATTAATTTTTATCTAAATATTAAAATCAGCCATCACATCAGAATAATTTCCACAACTTTTATCAGACTTTTTGTGATGTAGCATAACGTATCAAAATTAAAAAGTCCCTTTACCATAATTTTGATATTGTGCAGTACTTCTTAAATAAAATCAATCGGACCAGAAAAGAATGATTTAACAATAGAGATTACGGAAGCAGCAGTATAAAGATATCAACATGAGACATATAAATACTATCTAGATCACAATGATTTAGAAAAATCACGATAATTCAACTTTTGTGGGACTCTTCATTATGATTCGATTTCCTCGAAATTCTACACATCCAACGTAGTAAGATAAATCACCTAACTCGTCAAATATTGCAATGTCCACCTAGTTTGTTCAAGTTAACAGATAAAAGAAGATAGGGTATGAGTGCTAATGAGACAACTCTCCGTCCAAGTCAAAATTTATAAAAAAAAACAACAACAAAAAAACAACCATTATAGGTCAAGGTACGGTATACAACACGGAGCTAGGCCCGCAATGAACAAATTGCTAAGAAGGGCCAAAAAAGGAAAACAAATGATCCTATCTATAAAAAAAAAAACGAGAAACTGAAACACTTATGAACCACACCAACAGACGACAACCACAGACAAAGAGTAAACAAAGGCAGCGGGTTTAAACATTTTAAAAGTTACCAACCTTCACCCTTACCTGAAACAATAGTATAACATCACATTATAGAAAGAGCTGCTATTTTGGGAGGACAAGGTTTAATCTAAATTTTATTCATATATCCTAAATCGAAGATCTTATTGCGCGTCTTTTAATAAGTACAGTTTTATTTCAGATTCAATTTTCCCAAACAAATACGCAATTTTCATTTTGAAACTAATTAACGTTGTTAAAAATCTTTAACACGCTATTCACAGAAAAAAACACATGTCAGTAGTTTTAAATGAGAAAAATCTTTTCGTTGTAAAATAACTGCAAACGATTGAACTTAGAAGTTAGTTTTTACTACGGAATCATTTCAGAATACCACTTAATAGTTAAGCTTCTACATCAACTTTATTCAATTTGTTATATTCAGAAGTTTATTGAACAGGAGTATAATCTCGAAAGACACAATGGCTGTCCTTTTATATTTTTTTCGGTACACAACTAGATGCGAAAAAAAATAAGGTTTTAATAAAAACTTAAGGTCTGACCACTTAAGATGTTGACATTGAGGTTTGAATAAAATTTTTACATATATGCGAAGCTTTTATCTAAATACAAAAGTTACCTTTGTAAATAAAAAACAAAAATAAAAACGTTTTCGCCTTTTTCAACTGATGTTTATAGTTCGTTCCTATGTTGTACTGTTATACCACTGTCCCAGGTTAGGGGAGGGTTGGGATCCCGCAAACATGTTTAACCCCGCCACATTCTGTATGTTTGTGCCTGTCCCAAGTCATTAGGCCGTTAGTTTTCTCGTTTGAATTGTTTTACATTGTCATTTCGGGGACTTTTATATTTAGGTATGCGGTATGGGCTTGGCTAATTGCCGAAGTACGGTGACCTATAGTTGTTAAATTCTGTGTCATTTTGGTCTTTTATGGAGAGTTGTCTCATTAGCAATCATACCACTTCTGATTTTTTTATATGACTTATCTTGCAGATTCAAGTTTTACTGCTGAAATTAAGTAGATGATCATCCACTACCGGTTGATTCCCTGATTCCAAAAATATGTGGTTTCTATGTAATTCCATTTAAAATAATGAAGATTAGGAGTATAATCGGCTACGTCCGATGTACAAAATACAAAAATTGGTGTCAAATGATATATTTCATTACATTTAAGCATTTAATCAAATGATATAGTTATTCAACTTAATAAAATTTCAATCTGGTTACAAAAGATACAAAGAATCTTTAAATGTAGAGTTAAAAAGCATATTTCATGAAAAATAAGTAATTTCTGGAGATATGCAATATCTAGAAAAACAGTAAAGCGAGATAAATCCCAAAATGGAAAAATATCTCGTATAAGTTGGTGATTTTCAAAACCGTAATAAATTCGTGTTCCTAATGTCTTTACGACGTGCTGCGAAACAAAATCACCATTTCAGAAATAAAAGTGGCGGAAAAGAAATACATATAATAATAAAAAAAAAAACCTAAAGATCGTTACACGGATTGACCTTAATGACGATGTAGATTCAAATTCGCAAATAAGCAAATAAAGCTGTCTCACAAACATGTTTATCTACTGTCATCAAAAGTATTCAATACATAATGGGTAAATTTTCAAGCAAAGACAAACACTTTCAAAAGGAAAACAAAATGATATTAAAAATCTGTAGTAAACACTATTTATAAAACTGAAATTGATTGGCTAAATTACATCAATCCTGGTGATGATAATTTATCAATATGAGTAACTACCTGCTATAAATCAAATACCACAAGTCTTATTGCTCATAAAGAAAAAATCAACAGTTATAAGTCTTCGGTGAGGAGTAAATGAAAAAAGGAGGACAGTTTTGTGGTCACACCACATGGAACATACATATGGTTATCTGTGAAACAGGTGTTCCATAACGATCAACTAATTTCAACTTGAATCAAAGATATGAATTTAGTTATGTCATTGCCCAAGTTCAGAAATTTATAGTGGGTCTCATTGGGGTCTAAGCGTGATGCGGGATTGTCGATTTCTTATAAGCGTGACACGTTAAGGTCAAATAATTGGGCCGTGAAAACGAGAAATAAAAACAAATGAGTATTGCTTACGTACATAGTGTAAGCGGGATACGGGAATTTTACAAAACAGTAAGCGGGGATCCGGAATCAGATCCCCATGAGACCCCCTTTATAATGATAATGGAGATGTGCTTGTAACATGAATATGTTACTGAAATAATGCATCATACATTTTAATTGTTTTTCGCAGATTAAAATCTTACATTCATGTAGTCTTGTATTCCTTTATACAATTTAAAAAAAAATTTCGAACAGAAGAGCATGTCTTTCAAAGAAATGACGAATTTGTACCGAAACTCGTCTTTCAAACAAATTACATTGCAAAAAAAAAAAAAATCATTGTCAATTTTACAAATAACAAATAAATTATAAACCAAAAATATTTCTTTTCATGAATTTCGAAAATGTTGTCATTAATCACTAACTCAAAATAATAAACTAAATCCCACTTCCGCACAGTATCCTACTCTGTACTTCATTGTATGACGTTGACATATCTCAATTAAACTACGAGACGAGCAAGTACATTCACTTTATGCAAGGTTCCCTAAGAGGGTCGTTCTCTTGACGTAGACGTAAAATCTTCTGATTTGAGAAAATGAAATTGCACCCTGTCTGAGCATTTGATCTAGTTTTGTGTAGGATTCATGTTATTTTACCCTTTTTGTGTATTTCCTAAATGGATTTACGAGATTCAAGTATCGCTGATTTACAATTGTCTCTAAATAACCAATTTAACATCACTTAGTAGCTGAGTTTTTTAAGAAAATTTATAACTTAAATAACTAATTTTAAGTGATTGTTTACTGACATTTAAAAGTCGTCTAAAAACAACACCCGAGACAAGAAGTCGTCCTCTCGAAACTTTTGCTGTAGAAATTCCATCCGGCTTCAATGTGAAATGGTATGTCTGTCACAACATTTGATCCAGACGTGAGTAGTTCACATCTAAAAAGTATAAAATGATTGCTGTTTTAATTTATACACGTATAAATTCATTTTGGTAAAAAGTAAAATAACAAAAAAAAAATAGAACATAAGAAATGGAATGTACGTTATTTCTGACTTGATATAGGAATTTGAAAATGTACAAAATAGCGAATTAAGTCTAGCTAAAATTTTTACTCGCATAAAGTTCATTATAATGACAACAATGTGTGATTAAAAAAATCAAAAATAATAGGTAAAAATATCAAACATTGGTCATAACAGTCAACATTGTGTAATAATAGTAGTCACCCAGAAAACAAACAATTATGTCAGCATGGAAAAACAAAATGGCATATAATCACTATAAAGACAAATCACAAAATCACAAGGTAAAAATGAAAAACCAATAATGACCATTGCACAATACCAAAATGACCGGATGTATAGATACCGAGCAACACGGAAAGGTAAGGGTATATATTTAAATGAGCTAAACAGTTAAATATGATGAAGACATAATTTTTCAATCAGTTTAATTGAAGTCCGGAGCTTGCATGTCAGTTAACTGCTAGTAGTCTGATGTTATTTATGTATTATTGTCATTTTGTTTATTTTCTTTGGTTACATCTTCTGACATCAGACTCGGACTTCTCTTGAACTGAATTTTAATGTGCGTATTGCTATGTGTTTACTTTTCTGCATTGGCTAAATGTATAGGGAGAGGGTTGAGATGTCACAAACATGTTTAACCCCGCCGCATTTTTGCGCCTGTCCCAAGTCAGGAGCCTCTGGCCTTTGTTAGTCTTGTATTATTTTAACTTTTCAGTTTCTTGTGTACAATTTGGAGTTTAGTATGGTGTTCATTATCACTGAACCAGTACATATTTGTTTAGGGGCCAGCTGAAGGACGCTTCCGGGTGCGAGAATTTCTCGTTGCATTGAAGACCTTCTGCTGTTGTCTGGTCTATGGTCGGGTTGTCTCTTTGGCAAATTCCCCCTTTCCATTCTCAATTTTAAAGTTAAAATCATACAAAACAAATAAAAAGAACAGTATAACACGTCATTGGGTTGATTATCAGCCTAGAATCTATACTTCTAGACCAGCATGTTCTATTTGTGAAGTTGATACGGAATATCTTTTACAATGTTTTGCTACCGTCCGATAACCTTTGTTTAGAGGAAAAGACGTTCCTTGACATTACCTTGGTTTATTAACTTTCCCCTCAGATACGGATGACATTTTATAAAGTCTGAGTAGCATCTCTAAGCTCTTGAATACCGAATTAGCTGGCAGATGTATATCCCATATATGCAGGTGAAGTTGGTATAACTAACAACCTATTCATTTGTAGTTAGATTTCCGTTTACCTTAAATGCCATAATTCAGTATTCGAAGTTTAAGTACTGCGTTTCTTTCCTTAGAATGTCCTGTTCCAAATCAGGAATATAGCATTTGTTATCAAATAGTTCGTTTCTATGTATGTTGGTGTTTGTTTTGGTTCCACTTTCAGTGTTCATGGTGTTTCTTTGTTTTCATAGTTGTTTCATGTGTTTCCCTCGGTTTTAGTTCGTAACCAAGATTTATGACCCTTTAACACCTGTATACTACTCTTGCTTTTATTCGATCAATAGCATTTCAATCATAGCAAAGGATAACATGATTGATTACAAGAATGGTATTAATACATTTTGTATTTGATAAAACAAAACTAGGCTCAAACCAAAACCGAGGGAAACACATCAAATATAAGAGGAAAACAAAGGCACAACAGGAACAACGAAGTGCAACAAAAACATATGCAACAAACGAACTATTTGATAACCGCCGCATTCCGGAATTGGTACAGGACATTTAAAAGATAAAATGGTGGGTGCAACCTGTTTTAATGCTACGGCATGCATAACCTCCCGTTTTTTGACAATGTTGAAAATTATTGCTAAACACTTCGTAATGGAAATGACGAAACAACATTTCTGGATGTTTGTCACATACATTTGACCTTATGTTAGTATTAAAACCTCTTTCCAGCGAAAACGTATGATACAATTACTTTAATAATTGATTTAGTACATCAAAACATATCTGGATCTCTACTTTTGTATTGCATTTCCGAGGAAAATAATAATACGATGTTAGTCTTCATTATGACCAAACTATACTACATAAGTTTTCAAAATGTAATCACTACCACGATTTAAGCTTCTAGTTTGATTTTCTAAATGGTCACAGAGTGATAGCGAATTTATTCAAAAGAATATGCATTTAAGATGCCTGGTAACATCAAAATGACAAACATTGGACGTATATAATGTGATGACTATTTGGCATGGCTTAGTGTTGTATTAACCTATCTAACTAAATAATCGAGTACTCTCAGATCTGTACCTAGTGTCTTTTTGTTGTTGGGATGTACAAGTACCCGGCCACGTCCACTTCTATTTGAAATATTTGTATTTTTATTCATCTGATGAGATAAGCTTTTTCCACTGATTTTTATAGTTTGTTGTTATGTTATACTATTTTACCACTGTCCAAGGTTATCTATTTATATTACTACACCTCTTCGCTAGAAACTGTTTTTATGTTATACTATTTTACCACTGCCCATTATGTATGTATGTGCCTATCCCAAGTCAGGATGTTGTCTTTTCTTTATGTGTTTCATAATTTTTTCTCGTTCGTTATTTTAAATAAGTTAGGCCATGAAGTTTTCTCGTTTGAATAGTTTTACATTGTCATTTCTGTGGCCTTTTATGGCTGACCATGCGGTGTGGGCTTTGTTCATTGTTGAAGACAGTACAGTCACCTTTAATTGTTAATTTCTATGTCATTTGGTCTCTTGTGAAGAGTTTTCTCACCGGCAATCATACCACATCTTCTTTTTTGTAATTACTTAATTACTATGGCATTTGCATAATAATCTACAAGAGCAGGTTGCTAACGTGAAATTCAAAAAGGTTTAAGCTATCACACTTTGACAATAATTAATCATATCAGCATGTATTGTCTCCCCTTAATAGGGGAATATATTACCTTAGCTGTATTTGACAACACAGAAGACAAGAATATGTAATAATATTTCTCGATACATTCCGAATTCTAGATTCATGTGTATCAATACTTAACAAAAAAGTCTTTTAAGACATAATAATATGTATATGTAATGACGGAAATGTCTGTTAATTCTTTTTTAACACAAACCTGTTCATGGCACTGTTGAAATTAAAACCCACACAAGTATTAGACAGTTGACAGCTCATAGCACATTCCAGTTTTGAACATTTAATGTTGTCGACTACAACTAGGTCAGACTTGGTATTATTCAGACTACAGGTGTAAAAATATCCAGGAAGTTTGTCTGAAACTGTATCAAATGTGTTTATAGATATAGGAAGATGTGGTATGAGTGTCAGTTAGACAACTCTCCATCTTAATAACAATTTATAAAAGTAAACCACAATAGGTCAAGATACGACCTTCAACACGGAGCGTTGGATCACACCGAACAGCAAGCTATAAAAGGCCTAAAAACCAATCAAAAGGCAAAACCAACGGTCTAATCTATATAAAAACGAGAAACGAGAAAATAATTTATCCGAAAGCTTTAATCTAACCTCTATAGCATATGAAGAGGTTTTATTTCCAAAAGGAAATGATGCACTACAAACTGCTCAGAGTCTGAAAAGACCATATTTTGTGCCCTACCAGTTTGGTAAAACATATATTCTACTTGACAAGACTCGACATTATCTCGACAGTACTTAACTTTACTCAACTTTAATCTCGACTTTACTTAATAAGTCTGATTGAGTACTTGATGATCTTGGTGTAGTCTGGAATGATCTCGACAAAGGCTCGATCAGTGTCGACCAGTCAAATCCTGTCTTGACTCAGTCTAGACTTGTCTAAATCAACCAATCTAACTCAATTATTTATTGATGTTACCGAATTCCAGGTTATTTTGTAGTTTGAATCATTGTTGTCAGATTGAAGGATATAGTCAAAAGGTAGAAAAAAACAGAATCGAAGATCAATGTATAATTGTGACAGTTGTAGGGTTTGATGAAAATCCAAGTTGATTTGAAAAAGTTATAGAAATAATTAAAGATTACTGTCTGAATTAAATCAAAATTGAAAATTCTGGCTTTTTCTACCTTTTAATTAAATCCTTTAATTTTACAGCAATGTAGTTTTGTTATCTGCTGTCAAATTTAAGGAATTAATTGATAGGTAAAAAAAGGCTAAAATTTTCAGTTCGAACTGAAATCAGATAGTCATCTTTAAATTTGTTTATTAGTTTTTTTTAAATTACTGAGATAGTCATAAACTATACAGATATCTCTGTTATATATTGAGCTTTCAAGATTTAATTAAAGGTAGCAATACACAGTTAAGAGTTTAGTTTCGCATTTTGGCCCCTGTGGATTTTTGAAATAGGAAAGTTATTGTGTAATAAAATTATTTTTTTGACAGCTGAGTGCTAATTTAGCCTTCAAAGATGGTTTATAAGAGCATCAAGATTATTTTTTACATGTTTTATTGTCTGTTTTCTGTTTGATAATCCGTATTTTCATAGCTAGACCGGCAATCGCTCCAGAAATTAATGTAACGTTTACAAACACTTTTTTTTCTACACGAAGTTTTTGACGCAATTTTACAAAAAAATGAGACGAAAGACATTTCATTGGATTTGCTGAATGATATATGTACACAGTTTCAGAAAAGGTATTACTTCAAGCGATTGAAATTATACTTTTAGTCAAATTTCGGTGAAATATTTGACATCTTTTCCCTCTTTTTTGCAATATTTTATAACAAATAAATTCAGATTGTTGCCATAAATACACCCAAAAGAAATGATATTTTACCATTTTATATATTAAATATAAAATCTATGGAAGATTCTGATTACATACATATGCCCATACATGACACAAACAGTAAGCTTGATATTGTAACAAAGCAATGAAAAGGGGATGGTAAAATTTAAAAGGGCCAATTTTAATACTTTTTCATAACTGTTTATTGCTACCAAAAGGTCAAGACTAAGTCTAGACTGATCGAGGCAGGTCAATACATATCGAGACTGGTCAAGATATGTCAACACTGAGTCGAGACTAGTCAATCATTTGTCGAGACCATTTCGGACTCCACCAAGATTATCAAGTACTTAGACTTATTAAGTAAACGGGACCAGAGTTAAGTACAGTTAATTACAGTTAAGTACTGTCGAGATTCTGTCGAGTCTTGTTGAGTAAAGTTTGTGCTCGAACGTACTAGTCGAATACACAATATGGACTTCTCAGACTCAGAACAGTTTGTAGTGATGATTTACGATGAGGGTGTTGTTGGCCTATCATAAACTCTATTAAAGAACAGAAATGTGAAGTAAAACATATGAAGTTTAATGTTGTATAACTAGAGGCTCTCAAGAGCCTGTATCGCTCACCTGACTCTACTTGGGTTTTTGAAATCATATAAAAACAGATAAAATTTGGCTACAAAGTAACAACACTTGGCCAGCACCTCATAAAGAAAGGACTATTCATGCTATGTATGATTTCATTCAATTCCGTAGTTCTCTAGTAGAAGACTTTTGTATGCATTTCCCATAGGGTCCTATGTTAAACTAAGCCTCCCGCTGGCAGCCATCTTGGATGATGGATCGGAGACAAAGTAACAACACTTGGTCAGCACCTCATAAGGAACATTCATGCTATGTTTGGTTTCATTTCATTCAGTGGTTCTCTAAAAGATGTCATTTGTATGCATTTCCAATAGGGTCCAATGTTGAACTAAGTCCCCCCGCTAGCAGCCATCTTGGGTGATGGATCAGCTACAAAGTAACAACATTTGGTCAGCACCTCATAAGGAAAATTCATGCCATTTTTGGTTTCATTCCATTCAGTGGTTCTCTAAAAGAAGTCATTTGTATCAATTTCCCGTTGGGTCCTATGTTAAAATAAGTCCCCCGCTGGCGGCCATCTTGGATGATGGATCGGCTACAAAGTAACAACACTTGGTCAGCACCTCATAAGAAACATTCATGTCATGTTTGGTTTCATTCCATTCAGTGGTTCTCTAGAAGAAGTCATTTGCATGCATTTCCCATAGGGTCCTATGTTAAACTAAGTCCCCCACTGGCAGCCATATTGGATGATGGATCGGATACAAAGTAACACCACATGGTCAGCCCCTCATAAGGAACATTCATGTCATGTTTGGTTTAATCCATTCAGTGGTTCTCTAGAAGAAGTCATTTGTATGAATTTCCCGTTAAGTCCTGTTAAAATAAGTCCCCAGCTGGCGGCCATCTTGGATGATGGATCGGCTACAAAGTAACAACACTTGGTCAGCACCTCATAAGGAACATTCATGTCATGTTTGGTTTCATTCCATTCAGTGGTTCTCTAGAAGAAGTCATTTGCATGCATTTCCCATAGGGTCCTATGTTAAACTAAGTCCCCCGCTGGCAGCCATATTGGATGATGTATCGGCTACAAAGTAACAACACTTGGTCAGCACCTCATAAGGAACATTCATGTCATGTTTGGTATCATTCCATTCAGTGGTTCTCTAGAAGAAGTCATTTGCATGCATTTCCCATAGGGTCCTATGTAAAACTAAGTCCCCCGATGGCGGCCATCTTGGATGATAGATCGGCTACAAAGTAACATCACTTGGTCAGCACCTTATAAGAAACATTCATGCCATGTTTGGTTTCATTCCATTTAGTGGTTCTCTAGAAAAAGTCATTTGTATGCATTTCCCATAGGGTCTTATGTTAAACTAAGTCCCCCGCTGGCAGCCATCTTGGATGATGGATCGGCTACAAAGTAACAACACTTGGTCAGCACCTCATAAGGAACATTCATGCCATGTTTAGTTTCATTCCATTCAGTGGTTCTCTAGGAGAAGTCATTTGTATGCATTTCCCATAGGGTCCTATATTAAACTAAGCCTCCCGCTGGCAGCCATCTTAGATGATGGATCGGAGACAAAGTAACAACACTTGGTCAGCACCTCATAAGGAACATTCATGCTATGTTTGGTTTCATTTCATTCAGTGGTTCTCTAAAAGCCGCATTTGTATGCATTTCCCATAGGGTCCTATGTTAAACTAAGTCCCCCTGCTGGCGGCCATCTTGGATGATGGATCAGCTACAAAGTAACAGCATTTGGTCAGCACCTCATAAGGAAAATTCATGCCATGTTTGGTTTCATTCCATTGAGTGGTTCTCTAAAAGAAGTCATTTGTATCAATTTCCCGTTGGGTCCTATGTTAAAATAAGTCCTCCGCTGGCGGCCATCTTGGACGATGGATCGGCTACAAAGTAACAACACTTGGTCAGCACCTCATAAGGAACATTCATGTCATGTTTGGTTTCATTCCATTCAGTGGTTCTCTAGAAGAAGTCATTTGCATGCATTTCCCATAGGGTCCTATGTTAAACTAAGTCCCCCGCTGGCAGCCATATTGGATGATGGATCGGCTACAAAGTAACAACACTTGGTCAGCACCTCATAAGGACCATTCATGTCATGTTTGGTTTCATTCCATTCAGTGGTTCTCTAGAAGAAGTAATTTGCATGCATTTCCCATAGGGTCCTATGTTAAACTAAGTCCCCCCGCTGGCGGCCATCTTGGATGATGGATCGGCTACAAAGTAACAACACTTGGTCAGCACCTCATAAGGAACATTCATGCCATGTTTGGTTTCATTCCAGTCAGTGGTTCTCTAGAAGAAGTCATTTGTATGCATTTCCCATAGAGTCCTATGTTAAACTAAGTCCCCCGCTGGCAGCCATCTTGGATGATGGATCGGAGACAAAGTAACAACACTTGGTCAGCACCTCATAAGGAACATTCATGCCATGTTTGGTTTTATTCCATTGAGTGGTTCTCTAGAAGAAGTCATTTGTATGCATTTACCATAGGGTCCTATGTAAAACTAAGTCCCCCGCTGGCGGCCATCTTGGATGATGGATCGGCTACAACGTAACAACACTTGGTCAGCACCTCATAAGAAACATTCATGCCATGTTTGGTTTCATTCCATTCAGTGATTCTCTAGAAGAAGTCATTTGTATGCATTTCCCAAAGGGTCCTATGTTAAACTAAGTCCCCCGCTGGCAGCCATCTTGGATGATGGATCGGCTACAAAGTAACAACACTTGGTCAGCACCTCATAAGGAACATTCATGCCATGTTTGGTTTCATTCCATTCAGTGGTTCTCTAGGAGAAGTCATTTGTATGCATTTCCCATAGGGTCCTATATTAAACTAAGCCTCCCGCTGGCAGCCATCTTGGATGATGGATCGGAGACAAAGTAACAACACTTGGTCAGCACCTCATAAGGAACATTCATGCTATGTTTGGTTTCATTCCATTCAATGGTTCTCTAAAAGCCGCATTTGTATGCATTTCCCATAGGGTCCTATGTTAAACTAAGTCCCCCTGCTGGCGGCCATCTTGGATGATGGATCAGCTACAAAGTAACAACATTTGGTCAGCACCTCAGAAGGAAAATTCATGCCATGTTTGGTTTCATTCCATTCAGTGGTTCTCTAAAAGAAGTCATTTGTATCAATTTCCCGTTGGGTCCTATGTTAAAATAAGTCCCCCGCTGGCGGCCATCTTGGATGATGGATCGGCTACAAAGTAACAACACTTGGTCAGCACCTCATAAGGAACATTCATGTCATGTTTGGTTTCATTCCATTCAGTGGTTCTCTAGAAGAAGTCATTTGCATGCATTTCCCATAGGGTCCTATGTTAAACTAAGTCCCCCGCTGGCAGCCATATTGGATGATGTATCGGCTACAAAGTAACAACACTGGGTCAGCACTTCATAAGGAACATTCATGTCATGTTTGGTTTCATTCCATTCAGTGGTTCTCTAGAAGAAGTCATTTGCATGCATTTCCCATAGGGTCCTATGTTAAACTAAGTCCCCCCGCTGGCGGCCATCTTGGATGATGGATCGGCTACAAAGTAACAACACTTGGTCAGCACTTCATAAGGAACCTTCATGCCATGTTTGGTTTCATTCCAGTCAGTGGTTCTCTAGAAGAAGTCATTTGTATGCATTTCCCATAGGGTCCTATGTTAAACTAAGTCCCCCGCTGGCAGCCAACTTGGATGATGGATTGGAGAAAAAGTAACAACACTTGGTCAGTACCTCATAAGGAACATTCATGTCATGTTTGGTTTTTTCCATTCAGTGGTTCTCTAGAAGAAGTCATTTGTATGCATTTACCATAGGGTCCTATGTAAAACTAAGTCCCCCGCTGGCGGCCATCTTGGATGATGGATCGGCTACAAAGTGACAACACTTGGTCAGCACCTCATAAGGAACATTCATGCCATGTTTGGTTTCATTCCATTCAGTGCTTCTCTAGTAGAAGTCATTTGTATGCATTTCCCATAGGGTCCTATGTTAAACTAAGTCCCCCGCTGGCAGCCATCTTGGATGATGGATCGGCTACAAAGTAACAACACTTGGTCAGCACCTCATAAGGAACATTCATGCCATGTTTGGTTTCATTCAATTCAGTGGTTCTCTAGAAGAAGTCATTTTTATGCATTTCCCGTTGAGTCCTATGTAAAACTAAGTCCCCCGCTGGCGGCCATCTTGGATGATTAATCGGCTACAAAGTAACAACACTTGGTCAGCACCTCATAAGGAACATTCATGCCATGTTTGGTTTCATTCCATTCAGTGGTTCTCTAGAAGAAGTCATTTGTATGCATTTCCCATAGGGTCCTATTTTAAACTAAGTCCCCCGCTGGCGGCCATCTTGGATGATGGATCGGCTACAAAGTAACAACACTTGGTCAGCACCTCATAAGGAACATTCATGCCATGTTTGGTTTCATTCCATTCAGTGTTTCTCTAGAAGAAGTCATTTGTATGCATTTCCCATAGGGTCCTATGTTAAACTAAGTCCCCCGCTGGCGGCCATCTTGGATGATGGATCGGCTACAAAGTAACAACACTTGGTCAGCACCTCATAAGGAACATTCATGCCATGTTTGGTTTCATTCCATTCAGTGGTTCTCTAGAAGAAGTTCAAAATGTAAAAAGTTAACGACGACGACGACGACAGACGACGACGACAGACGACGGACGCCAAGTGATGAGAAAAGCTCACTTGGCCCTTCGGGTCAGGTGAGCTAAAAATAAATTATGTACATTATCAAGCGCACGTGTATTAAATTTTACTGGTTTGTCTCTTCATAGTTCTGGTTTCGACATTTATCCAAGCCATTCGATACAGCACTTTTTTACCCTCACTTGTGTTGGCTTCTTGCTCGTAATGTTTTATTCATCAAATGGTAATACACCATATTTGGTATGCTTTTTACTTATTAGAGTTGGTAAGAAAAGGATTTTCTTTTCTAACTTGTTTTGTTATATATTTATGAAGTATAAAAGCAAATAGATTATATAGAAAATATTGATCTACTAACGGTATAACTAAACTTATAACTTATCGATTAGGAAAAAAAACACATTCTCAGGGTAAAGAAAAAGTCGAGTAGAATTTGCAACATGACGAGATTTTATGGTAATTAAAAAGACGTTCTTTTTCAAATAAGTGAAATTTGCAATGTAAGATGCTCGAAAGACTCAAACTGAATTATTAAAAGGTATAGAGTAAAGCAGAAAATATTTAAATTCCTGAAGAATTAACGTAAATTGGCGAAACAATCGAAAACAACCAAATTGGAGGTAAACGTTGCACATTTACATATCATTGCATGCGATTAAAACATTTAACATTAGTTGAATAGCTGTATGTCATTCCAATAGTCGTTTTGTATTAATAATACAAATTTCTATAAACCTTCAAAAACGTTTATTTGTATGCCCTCTTATTCATAAAGTCTGCCATTTAATTAAGGACTTTCCGTTTTGAATTTTCCTCGGAGTTCAGTATTTTTTTTTTTATTTTACTTTTTTAAATTAATACATGTTAAGCATAAAAACACATCAGTATAAAATAACTTTACCTTTTCACCTCCTTCTAAAAAAAAATACCCCATTAATTTAAATTAATTTAAATTCCACACATAGCACTTCTTCCTTTTTCATCTTTTTTACTCAAATCTATTTTATGAGCACCTACACAAAAACAAAATCACAAACACGAATGTTACCTCTTGTCGCTATCGGTGCGAAAACAACAAACAAATTAAAAACTGCATATTGCATCTACTAGAAAATATATTGTTTATAATAAAAACACTAGATGACATTGATTCAGTAGAAGATTACTCAGCTAAACCAGAAAAAAATTTCTTCATTAAAATTGCACACTAGTATGACGTAAATTTCAAACAAATAACTAATTAGTGAAAATAAGAAAATAAAGAAAATGTTTTAATTCATATAAAAAACGATGAATGTCTGTTCTTAAATCCTATCTGTTTTATGATTGCAATTTATATTTTTATGAATAATAACATTTTTATTCCCAAGCGTGCATTTACTAGGAAAAATATGGCCATTCTCCCGACCGGAAGTTAAACCCTTGAAAAAGCGAAACGTCTAATTAGCTGTATGGGATATACAAGTAAGAAGCCACATACTGTCACGTGGAACGTACGAACCCAATCCTCGTGTAAATAAAGTGCCACACACTCTGCACGCTAAGAACCGCTTCATAAATTTTTTGAGATATCCGTAAGTGGAGTATTGCTTGGCAAAATAGCTATCTCGATCAAACCTCCAGTAATAAGTTTAAGTCTAAATTTCTCCATTCTGCATTCCAGATGGCATTTGATACAGGAACTACTTATTGTATTTATTGTAGATTTGTTCTCGTCCTGAACATGCATGCAATATTTGTCACTGGACTTTTACTAACCGACAATCAATCTTTTATTTTGTTATACAGTTTTCTTTGGAGCTATTTGCATTCGTGAGAGTAAAGTAGCACCAACACTAAATCCAAAATGGTAAACAATACTATTCTGTGGTATGTACAACTGTATTTACTCCTTTTGACCATGAAAATGAAGTCAAGGTCAGATGAAACCGATAAGACCGATAAACATTCCTTACAATCATTTGAGAAATTTGAATAAGATATAAATGCTTATTTATCTTGAAAGATTTAAAAGAAAATGCAATACATTGGCGTTTATACTGATCGAGCAAACATAGCTTAAAGATACGTTTAGAAAATTGATACAGGTTTTTAAATGGAGAAGAACTAAAATTACAAGTAAAAATGGACATAACCGCAATTAAAAATGAAAAGGTTTTTTCAATCAATGGAATTACAAAAAAGCGCAGATTCATAGATTTTTAAGAATTTGTAATAAATACAAATAAAATGGAAATTTTTGAATTACCTTCAAATTGTATTCTCCAATTCCCTAATCTACCATAGTCTGTTAATACTCCAATACTTTTCACTTCAAAATGAGGCGTATTTGTTAAATATCCCAATACGTTTTCATCAACGACAATCCCAGTTCCTAACTTAATATCTCCATCTGCCCAACTAATCCAGAACGGTAGATATACTGTACAGTTATATATATTAGGGGTCAGAAATTTAACATGATTCCTGCTTTCAGGATCTAACGAATCGTCAGCACGATAGATGATGAAGGTGTAATAGTTCTTATATCCAATATCAATCTCATACAATGGTTCTGATGAGTTTCTGACATCAGAACTTGACAGAAGGAGATGTGCTCGACCACATCTCTTTATGTCAAACACTAACGATGTTATTTTACTAAGGTCCAGGTTATACCTATTGATGTCAATACTGGAGGTCATGATATCAGGTGTATACCATCCACCAGCAACACCTTCGACCTTGGTTGATACAGTAGTTGTTATACGTAAACCTTCAATATATATATAAACATATAGTGTATACTTTATCGCAAATACATTAAATGAGGTATTCAGAGGCGGATTTAAAGCGGGTCAGGGCAAAAATTCGGTTGATAATATATGGAATCACTGAAGCATGACCGGAGCGGGTCTCCTCTTAGGCAGTCAGTTAGCCCCTACTAAATTTCTGGATCCGCCACTTGTATTAGTTTTTCTATTTATAATTCTGGTTTTTCTATGTTTTATACACCCTGGCACTAAGACTGAAACAGACGGTAAATGATTCAGACTTTCTAGTTCTATTTGGGTATTTCAGTGGTCTCATCGTAATCTTTTATTTTGTTGATTTTTATTTATTCGTTAATTTGATTTAATATATTTTTTCATTGCTCCGTTTGTATATAAATATTAACAAATACCTGTTTTTATCAATGCGATAGTATACTTTGCATCATACCCCAAAAACGTTAATACCGATATACTAAAGCAATAATTGAGCGAAAGAAATTAAGGGAAAAAAAAACATTTTATGCACACAATATAGGAAAATCAAATACTACAGATAACAATCAACGACAAATTTAAAAAAAACAGGTTCCCGTTTTTACGAACGGTGCACACAAATGTGGCATGATTAAACATTTTGAATCGATGCTGAGCCCAACTCTTAATCGAGAACAGCATCAGAACAAACTTCTAATATAATTTTCACAGATCTATACTCCTCAGATCAGAAACAAGGACAAGAAAAGGTTAACAAAAAGACAGACCAACTACCGATCTAAGAGTATCCGCTATAACTGAAAGCTAGTTGAAAGCTCATAAAACTATTAATGTAACATCTTTTTCCATATAACAAATTATCTAGTAATTTCAAAAGTATTGTTACAGTTTGGTCTTATACTTGTGCTGTTACACAAACGCTAACACATGTTTAACCTTGCCATATAATGTGCTTGTCCTAAGCAAGGAACCTGTAATCAATGTTTGGCGTTGGTTGATATCTGTCTTCATTTTATTTTGATTTAGAACATACCCGGCGGATAACTTTATTTTTTCTTAATTGTTACACATTTTGTCATCTACCAGATTTGTATAGTGTGCTAAATTACCTGAAATTTGTTCTTCGATACATTTGTACTTTGAACTACACAGGCAACAGTCTCTCACATGAATTTCATATGAATCTCACATGAAATTCACATGAAAAATGTCACGTGAGATTCACCTCAATCGAGCTTATACATGAAACTCACGTGAAAATAAATTGAGATTCACATGAATCTGATGTGAAATTTTTCACATGAATTTCACGTGAAATTTACAACAAAAAAAATGATATTTTTCATAATTTTGATTAAATTTGAAAAGTTAGATGATATTTGAAATACTCTATCTTGAAAATTCATGTGAATTTCACATGTAAAATATTTACGTGATTTTCATGTGAAATTCACACGAGTTTCACATGAGATTCACGTGAAACTCAAAAACACTGATTTCACGTGAGTTTCACGTATAAGCTCGTTTGAGGTAAAATTCACGTGAATTTCACTTGAGATTGACATGAATTTAAATTCACGCAAAATTGATGTGAGTGAAATTTGCCTGTGTATAAGTGTTAAAATCTTGTCAATATATACATTGTTGATAGCTTCTCATTAAAGCAATCATACCATATCCCTTTTTTATATTGATCTAACTGAGTAGAGTTTAGAGGGATACAAGTGCAAAAATCATCGAGAAACTTAAGATAACAAAAACCCTAAAATATCCAAATAAATAGACTTTTTTAGTCGCAAAAATGCTCGTAAACACAGAGAAACATCAACAACACAAATACAACTTTATATTTCATTCAATTTATGATATTCCTTGAATGTCAACCAGTGCCCATTAGTTTCATTTCTCCTTTTAAAGCTTTGCTAGACCATAAGTTTAGATGTTAGAAATAAATTTTGTAAGGATTACTTTGGTATTAAAATTATTTTGTCACCTTGCACATCAAAGAAATTTTAGAAGCCAAATAAATATTTATACATGTTATATCAATAATCAACTTACCCTCCGCTTTCAAAGTCAGTACACAGAACAGTAGAATTTTAAACATCTGATATATCAAGAAAATCATATTGACGTTGTTCATAAGTCCCACTAAACTTCTGTACATTTATAGAAACTTTATATCAATGATTTCCTTTATATACTGGATGAGATTTAGAACCAACGGTTACAAAACAACATATTTATAATGCACATGCACAGCACCCGCAAAACAAAAACCACTGATATAAACGGAAATAAAGATCATTAATTTTTAACCTTAGTGAACGATAGTCTCATATTTTTCTTTTGACACATTCTAACAATCAACATAAAATATTCATATTAATGTCTGACATCTGAAACCAGTGACTTGATGTCGACATAAGTAATGATGATACTTAATTGGTGTAGATTGCCGAAATTATATCGATAAAATCCTGTTAATGTGTTGAAATATTGACAATTTTGAATTGTGAATTTTAAGAGATTTTCAGATAGAAGTTACAAAGTTTGAATGATATGAATCAAGTGAAAGAACGGAACGTCTTAACAATGATGCACTGCAAAAAAATGCAATTTTTGAAATTAGATGTGAAAAAATATTAATGATACAAAAATATTAAGATGTCGCTGGATTCCTGTTTTCGTTACAAATCAATCAATTTGTTGTTTTTACCCAGACTAAATCAGAGAAAACAACAAACAGAAAAAAGCTTGAAATATAACATCTAAACAAGCATTTGACGATGACGCACTGCAAAATCGCAATTTTTAAAATTATTTTTTTCGAAACTACTATCAATTAAAAAGAAGTTACGAAATAGATGAACGATTCATTTATAAACTTTACAAATTTGAAATTGATGCACTCAAAGCTACTATCAGTTAAAAGGGGTTAACATAGATCAACATGATCAAGGAATTATAAAAAATAATCATAAAACTATATATAACTGTCTAGACGAGTTGCAAAAATTTTTTAACCACAAAAAAGGAACTTAAATTATAAAAATGCTGTTTGAATACCATTGATACAACTCTCCACAAGAGACCAAACGACACAGAAATGAGCAACTGTAAGTCACCGTACGGCCTTCAGCAATGAGCAAAGCCCATTCCGCATATTCAGCCACCAAATTCCCCGAAATGACAAATTTAAAACTTTCCAAACGACAAACCTAACGAGACAGGCACATATATACAGAATGTGGCGGGGTTTAACATGTTAACGGGATTCCAAACCTAGGACAGTGGTGTAACAGTACAACATAAGAACGAACTATAAAAAAATTGTTGACAAAGGCTTAACTCATCAGATGAATACAAATAGAAATACATCTAATAACAAAAACACAGAGTGAACGTGGCAGTATACTTGTATATTCAAACGACTTTAAGTATTGATCTGAGAGTTCTCTTAGTTACTGACAGCTAGTAAAAAGCAAGAAACAACTAACAAAAGAGCATGACAAAGACTAAGACTAAAACTATTTGACCTAATTTAGTGTTTTGTTACGAAAAGACTACCACTTTGTTTAAATTGTAGACCGATTATCCATTGCATTCAGTTGCAGAATTAGACATAGAAAGCAGTGTTCAATGTAAATTTATTTAGAGTTCTGAAAGGATATATTAGTCCCCGAGGGTAATACCAGCCCAGTAGTCAGTACTTCGGTACTGGCATGAAAATACGGATTTTGTTTGTGTTATTAAAATTTGCTGTTACAAAATGTTAGACATTTTTATAAATTAAGGAATATATCTCCATCATGCAAAGCTCTGATTCCTTTCACGGATTTGACTATACTTTTTGGACCTTTAGGATTATAGCTCCTCATCTTTTATATAAGTTTTGGATTTCAAATATTTTGGCCACGAGCATCACTGAAGAGACATGTATTGTCGAAATGCGCATCTGGTGCAGAAAAAATGGTACCGTTAATGTTATTACTACCACTAGGTCTATGCCTCTGCTGGTGGACTGTTAGTGCCCGAGGGTATCAACAGCCCAGTAGCCAGTACCTCAGTACTGGCATGAAAATACGGATTTTGTTTGTGTTATTAAAATTTGCTGTTACAAAATGTTAGACATTGTTATAAATTAAGGAATATATCTCCATCATGCAAAGCTCTGATTCCTTTCACGGATTTGACTATACTTTTTGGACCTTTAGGATTATAGCTCTTCATCTTTTATATAAGTTTTGGATTTCAAATATTTTGGCCACGAGAATCACTGAAGACATGTATTATCGAAATGCGCATCTAGTTCAGAAAAAGATGGTACCGTTAACGTTATTACTACCACTGGGTCGATGCCTCTGCTGGTGGACTGTAAGTCCCCGAGGGTATCATCAGTCCAGTAGCCAGTTCTTCGGTACTGGCATGAAAATACGGATTTTGTTTGTGTTATTAAAATTTGCTGCTACAAAATGTTAGAAATTGTTATAAATCAAGGAATATATCTCCCTCATGCAAAGCTCTGATTCCTTTCACGAATTGGACTATACTTTTTGGACCTTTAGGATTATAGCTCTTCATCTTTTATATCAGTTTTGTATTTCAAATATTTTGGCCACGAGCATCACTGAAGACATGTATTGTAGAAATGCGCATCTAGTTCAGAAAAAAAATGGTACCGTTAATGTAATTACTACCACTGGGTCGATGCTTCTGCTGGTGGACTGTTAGTCCCGAGGGTATCACCAGCCCAGTAGCCAGTACTTCGGTACTGACATGAAAACACGGATTTTATTTGTGTTATTAAAATTTGCTGTTACAAAATGTTAGAAATTGTTATAAATTAAGGAATGTATCTCCTTCATGCAAAGCTCTGATTCCTTTCACGGATTTGACTATACTTTTCGGACCTTTAGGATTATAGCTCTTCATCTTTTATATAAGTTTTGGATTTCAAATATTTTGGCCACGAGCATCACTGAAGAGACATGTATTATCGAAATGCGCATCTGGTGCAGAAACATTGGTACCGTTAATGTTATTAAACGGACATGAAAAATTATTAACAGAATTATACAGCGTACAAACAGTAGCATGGATAAGCACAAAATATTGTACTTATCCCAATGTATGTACATTCTTATTTTCCTCAATAGCATTATTAAAAGAGTATAATTCTAAAAAAAGAAAAAAAGAACAGTTTAAAAATTGAGCAATTGAGAAAGACAACATATGATCATAAAAGAGGGACGAAAGATACCAAAGGGACAGTCAAACTCATCAATCGAAAATAAACTGACAACGCAAAGGCTAAGAATGAAAAAGACAAACAGACAAAACAATAGTACACAAAACATAGAAAACTAAAGAATAAGCAACACGAACCCCATTAAAAAACTAGGGGTGATCTCAGGTGCTCCGGAAGGGTAAGCAGATCCTAGTCCACGTGTGGCACCCGTCGTGTTGCTTATGTTATAAAAAAATCCGGTAAATAGTCTAATTCGGTAGGTCACATTTATGACTTGATGTTTATAATTACAAACTGTTTTTATTGCATGGTCTTATTTGGATTTATAGGTAGGTTGTGCATCAAATTATTTTGAATCCATTGACCAGGAGATTGAACACCTCCGTTTATTAACGTTTTTAACAGTTTGTGTGTATTGAGTGTCTACTGAATAAATTTTAAAGGAAGAAAAAGTAGTAGTCTTACAGTGCTTATTAGCGTGACTTTTTTTTTGTGATGCAATGTCCGCCTAATTAAGAATGTAGCGATATGTATTATATTTCAATCGAAAACATAAATAAATCATAATTATATATAAATAGGTTTTGTTTTGCAATATTTATCAAAAAGACTTCGTAACTAAATGGTAATGACTTTGGGAAAGAACATCCAAGTAATGAAAAGTTAATATTAATGTTTTCTTGTTTCGAAAATGTATAAAAATGTTGTCATTCATATTAATGGTGTAACGCTTTATGAAATAATAAAATTACGTTGTGTAGAATGTTTTTAGATTAGTTGTATTTCATTACTTGACGATAAATTTGTCCATATGTAAATGATTAAAAAGTCCAATCTCCGACTACCACAATCTGAAGATGGAGAACAATAAGTACCGTTGATAGTATTGCTATCACTAGATCGGTACCTCTGCTATATATCAAGTCATGCACACGTTCAATTAAATATAGAAAGCAAGAGTTCATATCTTATTTTGATATGAGCGTCACTGATTAGTCTTATAGAGATGAAACGCGCTTCTGGCGTATAAAATTATAATCCAAGTACTTTTGATAACTAATTAAAATATGCATACGTGCAACACAAAATTTCTATAAATCATCTTAAGGTAGCACAATACAAAGATTTTATAACTCCAACTCCCAAGTTATAAAATGCTGTAACTTTCTTTAAAATGCTTGAAAATTTATAAAAGTGGTAGTTTTGGATAGCTAACAGATTACTCTTTCAAAAAATGCAATGTTAGTATTATGCAACAATTATGTAACCACTCATAATGTTAACTGTGTCTAAAATATTTTTCACCAAATTTCCACTTTCAAATGAAATTAGCTTCTGCATAGGTAACCCTAGAGGGAAGATTTTATTATGTGTTGTTCCTATGGCCATTATCTACAAAAGGTTGTCTCAGATTTCAGATGTATAGAACAAATTTTACACCTAATTGAACATTATCTTCTTTTATGTGGTTAGGATGTTTACACTAATTAGAGATTTATGAGAGAATGGAACACCATAGAGACAATCTGAGACACCCTTTTGAAGCCCATGATGTGTTGATTAAGATTCTGTTAAAATTTGCTGTATAGTTAAAGAGATGATAGAGCTAAATTCATTCAAGTGAACTTACCCAGATTTTGCCACTTATTTCATAATAATTGATTACAAAATGATTGCATAATAAAAATACAGCATTCATTTAAAGGATTAATCTTTTATTTATCTATATATACCTCTTTTATTATTTTCTATGCATTCATAAGAAAGTTACAGCATTTTAAAGGTTAGTGATTGAAGTAAAAAAATCTTTGTATTGTGCTACCTTAAACACACTGAAGCATGCACATGAGGTAAAAAAAGCAAAAGCAAAAGTATAATGCTATGCGACAAAAAATGTACTTAGAGATTAGTTAAGTAACTTCAATATTTAAACTCAAAATAGCTGAGGCACTACATCAAACGAAACAAAAAAAAAATTGGTCATGCTGAAAACAAATCATTTAACCAAAAATAATGAACAGAATTTACTGGCTTTGCAAAACATTTGCATGAGCGGCTTGAAAAACACAATTTTTCAAGTTTTTGAATTGATTTATAGATATTTGCTTACTTAAAAAAAGCTTAGCACCCACATTACTTAACGATTGAAAACTTCAATAACCAATGATCGCATTCTTCTTAGTTTTAAGGAACATGGTAATTTTGATTTGCAGTGTAAATCTTTTTTACTTGCTGAATAGTTTTCATAAATATATCTTAGTGCTCTTTCCTGAATTTTATCAATCTTTTTTGTACTTACCTCCCCACAAAAGTGTCAAACTAGTCGGCAGTAATTAAAGTTGTACATTATGAATGAATACTAAATTGTTAATTTCCCAAGTTTAGTCAGTTGTTTGCCAATTCTGTTTAATACATTTAGCTGTTTGATTCATATTGGTTTTTTTTTTACATATTATAGAAACTTATTAATTGAAATTTAGTTTAAAGTCTATTGTTTAACCTCATTTTCGCATTCCATTCCAATACCTTTTAAAATAAATTTGAGGTTTTTCTCATCCTTTTTTCTACAGCTATCAATTGTTATTTGTCTGCTTTCATTTTTATTAATTGAGAAATATTTGATCAAAATATGGCTTTCATCTTCTGTAGTATAAATCTATTTATCTATATCATTATCTTGGTATGAAAGGGTGTTGCCATCTACATAATTGTAAGGTTCACATTAATAAATAAAAGAAAAATGTTTTTTATTCTGATCTTTAGTCTTTTTCCTGTGTTCAATTATTTTTTATAAAGCTGTTTGAAATTCTTATTCCTTTCGAAAAGCTCACAGAAAAATGTTGAAAAAGAGTTAAAATATTCAGTATGTTTCTATAGATCTCTCAAATTTCTTTGCAATCATTGTCCGTATACTTACAGGTCTATACTAGTAATTTTGGGGCCCTTTATAGCTTGTTGTCTCCATGTTGAAGGCCGTACATTGACCTATAATGGTTTACATTTATAAATTGTTATTTGGATGGAGAGTTGTCTCATTGGCACTCATACCACATCTTCCTATATCTATAGTTTACTTTATCTAATTTTTTGGATTTTTTACGCAGAGATATAACTTTAGCCTCCTTCATTTTATCTGGGAAAACAGCTGACTCAAATGTTAACTTATTAAATCAGAAATTGGGTAGGATGATTCAGACTCAAATAATTTAATGTAAATTCCTTTTCCTTTCACAAAGCTCACAGAAAAATGTTGAAAGAGAGTTAAAATATTCAAAGAGTTGAGTGCTATAGACCTCTCAAATTTCTTTGAGACATAAAGCACATTAGGAATCTTATACAAAAAACAAAGAATTTGGTTACTGAGATAAAAAAAATAAAATCCCTCAGAAACAACCTGGAAATATATGTTAAAAGTAAAATCACAAAAACGCTGAACTTCCAGGAAAATTCAAAACGGAAAGTCTCTAATCAAGTGGCAAAATCAAAAGCTGAAACACATCAAACAAATGGACAACAACTGTCATGTTTCTGGCTTGGTACAGACATTTTCTTAAGTAGAAAATTATGCATTAAATCTAGTTTAAAGCTAGCTAAGCCTCCATCTATATGACAGTCCGATCAAATTCCATTATATTGACAACGATGTGTGAACAAAACAAACATACACAATAGGTAGAAATGTCACAAATTGGGTTACGAAAGAAACCCGAAACCCCAACAGAAACCGGGATTGATCCCAGGTGCTTAGGAAGGGTAAGCAGATTGTGCTCCAGATGTGGCACCCGTCGTGATGCTCATGTTATAACAAAGACTGTAAATAGCATCATTCAGTAAGTCATATATAGTGATAGTAAAGGTATCGACCTAAATATTTCATCGATTTTGAATAAAGAGGTCAACAGATGTTATTAATTTAATGCACAGTGAAAACTCGTTTAAGGCAAGTATATGTTAATGAATTGATTAATTGATTGTTGGTTGCTTAGCGTGCAGTGGCAAATATTGCATGCATGTTCAGGACGGCATGGAAAGTTATTTTTTTTATAATTTTATAAGTTTATGAAATTTTGTGCTGATTTAAAAGTCAAAAGAAATGGGCTAATTGCTAGAAATAAACTCGTCATAGATACCAGGACTAAATTTAGTATATACGCCAGACGCGCGTTTCGTCTACAAAAGACTCATCAGTGATGCTCGAATCCAAAAAAAAAAAATAAAAAGTCCAAATAAGTTACGAAGCTGAAGAGCATTGAGGACCAAAATTCCTAAAAGTTTTGCCAAATACAGCTAAGGTAATCTTTGCCTGAGGTAGAAAAGCCTTAGTATATAAAAAAAGACATTGAATATTTAAAGGAAGCGTAACGTCATAACGTTAGCACACTTATACATAACATTTAGTTATTTAGCCAGCTAAACAAATTATACATTTTCATATCAATATAACTGAAATATGCACAGCTTAAGAAAAGTCAGTGTACTGAATTTCGAGGGAAAAATTAAGTGATCAAAACCCGATTTTTACACAATCTATACTTTCTATTCAGTCTAAGGTTTAAACATACATATTTATTTTGATTTACTTAATTCTATCTAACAAGGTATACATCTTTCGTTGATAATAAACTCATTATAGATCACAGGATTGAAATAGTATTTGCGCCGGACGTTTTTACTACAAAAGACTCATCAGTGACGATCGTATAAAACAGTTTTAAAGGTCAAATAAAGTACGAAATTGAAGAGCATTGTGGACAAAAAAATCCAAAATGTTTTACCATATAAAGCTAAGGTAATCTTATACTGAAGTAGATAAGCCTTGGTTTTAAAACTGTTGATCTTTATTTCTGCGAAAGGAGTAGGTCCGGTAAGGACCGATTTTGGCCTCAAATTTCAGGTTCATCTGACGAAAGATTTTGACCACTTTTTAAACACTTAAGTGTCTATTTTATTTGAGTTAATTAGTTTATGTGAAAGATTTTAACAGATTTAGTCATTAAAAACGATCCGATTCAAACTCAAAGATGAAAAATCTACCTAATATGCCGGAAAATGTCACTTTTCAGATGATTTTTGGTAAAAATGAAAGTGACCGCATCCGTGTTTATCCTCAACCTTTGTATATGTTATGTATTATCATAAAATACAACTTACATTTCAATATTAAGGATGAACACGAATGCTGCCACTTTCGTTTTACACGAAAACCGTCTAAAATTTAACTAAAATGCTTGAATTATGAGGATTTCAGTAATTTAGCATGACTTAATGGTGCTAGTACCAGATATATGTGCATTGTATTGTCAAAAACAGCCCATATTTATGTAGCAGAAGCATTCCACTGTCCAATAAATAACTAAAGGTTTACATTTTAACAATTTTGTAAAACTGCTATATTTTGGGGCCAAAAAGGGGTCTTACTGAACCTACTCCTTACATTTTTTTTCTGCTATATTTTTTTTCTCATTTATTTCAATATTTTTTTTTATAACTGTATAGTTCATATGCGGATGCTGTTAATGTGCATTATAAAAATGTTGTTATGTTACCGTTGGTTTTAAAATATCAAAATAATAAACGCATTTGTTTTAAATATCACCGTGACAACAATGACTACTCATTAAATTGAAATTATTTAGCCTTAATAAGATTTATTCCTATGAAGAATAAATCCGGTTATCGGAGGAAAGTGGGCTTACGTTTTGGGAGTTGTCCCGCTTTGAACACGTGGTGGAACTTGTTATGTATCATGAGTCACGTTAATTATTTTAACCTTGATAACTGTGACGTCATCATTCTTTCTTTACCACGTACGATACAGCAGAGGGAAGACGCAAAAAATTGGGTTCCGTATGAATTAACTAATGTTTGTTTCAAAAGTTAATAATATTTCTTTGATTTGGTAGATGAAATGGATGTCTTTCAAAAAATCTTATTTTACTGAAAAGGTTCGGAAAGTTTGAAAGATAGGAAAAGCACATGGTTTTGATCCAGTATAAAATAGTGTTAAAGATTTTATATCTTTTGTTGTTTCTTCTGTAAAGAGTTTCTAAATATTTCATTGTAAATTTTTAATTGTTGGTTTAATTCAGTGGAAATCATGAATTATATTTCAAAAAATAGAAATTTTAACAGACCCGTAATTTCAGATAAAAACTGCGCACATGGTTTTAAAGACACGTGTCGCATGGACGTCTGCGATTTTAAAACTATCGTTATATGAAATGTTTCATCTGCTACACAGCAAGCAATTTAAAGAGAAACCAATAATGAATAAATGTATGAAGTTTATAAAATATACAGATCTAACATTGTTGGGTTGATGTTTAGACGAGTTGTATAGATATTATAACTTTTCAACGGTCGTTTCACTAATATTATTGTAGTAATTTTTCAGTTTTAAAAACCAAACATCTTATGGAAATCGGGAAAGCAGATCGTATGTCACAAAGGCCCTCTAAAAGTCCTTATAAATGCAGCCAAAGGCAAAGGGTACAGCAGAGGGGCGTACCGACACCGTTGGGAAACATATCTAGCAATGTCGTTGGACAGCATACTTCCACGCAAGTTTTAGCTACATGTATGATGACTCCAGAACTTAGGAATGAAGTTGTTCAGATTGTCAATGGCAATGCATGCCCTTATTCACTCTAAAAAAAAAAGCTTGTTAAAGGGTATTCCAATATATTTCATTAATTCAGATAATTTATTAGACCACAAATTTTCTCTGTACTAAGTTGATATTTTAATAGGATTGATTGATTGATTGATTGATTGTTGGTTGCTTAATGTCCAGTGGCAAATATTTCAGGCATATCTAT
Source organism: Mytilus galloprovincialis (assembly GCF_965363235.1). Lineage (NCBI taxonomy): Eukaryota > Metazoa > Mollusca > Bivalvia > Mytilida > Mytilidae > Mytilus > Mytilus galloprovincialis. The sequence continues at coordinate 37,372,368 of NC_134845.1, read as the reverse complement.
CAGGACGAATATTTACACAGTGTCTGTAAATTGTGTCATTTTAGGATAATTTAGTTTGTATCAAGCGGATACATTGTTATGACACAGTGTCTGTAAATTATGTCTTTTTAGAATAACTTAGTTTGTATCAAGGAGATATTCTGGTAGGACACAGTGTCTGTAAATTGTGTCTTTTTAGGATAATCTAGTTTGTATCAATTAGATCCATTGATAGGACAAAGTGTCTGTAAATTGTGTCTTTTAAGGATAATATAGTTGTATCAAGTAGATACATTGATATGACACAGTGTCTGTAAATTGTGTCTTTTAAGGATAATATAGTTTGTATCAAGTAGATATGTTGATAGGACAGTGTCTGTAAATTGTGTCTTTTAAGGATAATATAGTTTGTATCAAGTAGATATGTTGATAGGACAGTGTCTGTAAATTGTGTCTTTTAAGGATAATATAGTTTGTATCAAGTAGATACATTGATATGACACAGTGTATGTAAATTGTGTCTTTTTAGGATAATTTAGTTTGTATCAAGTAGATACATTGATATGACACAGTGTCTGTAAATTGTGTCTTTTTAGAATAATTTAGTTTGTATCAAGTAGATACATTGATAGGACACAGTGTCGGTAAATTGTGTCGTTTAAGGATAATTTAGTTTGTATCAAGTAGATACATTGATATGACACAGTGTCTGTAAATTGTGTCTGATAAGGATAATTTAGTTTGTATCAAGTAGATATGTTGATAGGACAGTGTCTGTAAATTGTGTTTTTTAAGGATAATTTAGTTTGTATCAAGTAGATATGTTGATAGGATACAGTGTCTGTAAATTGTATCTTTTAAGGATAATATAGTTTGTATCAAGTAGATATGTTGGTAGGACACAGTGTGTGTAAATTGTGTCTTTTAAGGATAATATAGTTTGTATCAAGTAGATATGTTGATAGGACACAGTGTCTGTAAATTGTGTCTTTTAAGGATATTTTAGTTTGTATCAAGTAGATACATTGATATGACACAGTGTCTGTAAATTGTGTCTTTTAAGGATAATTTAGTTTGTATCAAGTAGATATGTTGATAGGATACAGTGTGTGTAAATTGTGTCTTTTAAGGATAATTGATTTTGTATCAAGTAGATACATTGATATGACACAGTGTCTGTAAATTGTGTCTTTTAAGGATATTTTAGTTTGTATCAAGTAGATACATTGATATGACACAGTGTCCCGACTCTGTAAATTGTGTCTTTAAAGGATAATTTAGTTTGTATCAAGTAGATACATTGATAGGACACAGTGTCTGTAAATTGTGTCGTTTAAGGATAATTTAGTTTGTATCAAGTAGATACATTGATATGACACAGTGTCTGTAAATTGTGTCTGATAAGGATAATTTAGTTTGTATCAAGTAGATACATTGATAGGACAAAGTGTCTGTAAATTGTGTCTTTTAAGGATAATTTAGTTTGTATCTAGTAGATACATTGATATGACACAGTGTCTGTAAATTGTGTCGTTTAAGGATAATTTAGTTTGTATCAAGTAGATACATTGATATGACACAGTGTCTGTAAATTATGTCTTTTAAGGATAATTTAGTTTGTATCAAGTAGATACATTGATATGACACAGTGTCTGTAAATTGTGTCTTTTAAGGATAATTTAGTTTGTATCAAGTAGATACATTGATAGGACACAGTGTCTGTACATTGTGTCGTTTAAGGATGATTTAGTTTGTATCAAGTAGATACATTGATATGACACAGTGTCTGTTAATTATGTCTTTTAAGGATAATTTAGTTTGTATCAAGTAGATACATTGAAAAGACACAATGTCTGTAAATTGTGTATTTTAAGGATAATTTAGTTTGTATCAAGTAGATACATTGATAGGACACAGTGTCTGTAAATTGTGTATTTTAAGGATAGTTTAGTTTGTATCAAGTAGATACATTGATAGGACACAGTGTCTGTAAATTGTGTATTTTAAGGATAATTTAGTTTGTATCAAGTAGATACATTGATAGGACACAGTGTTTGTAAATTGTGTCGTTTAAGGATAATTTAGTTTGTATCAAGTAGATACATTGATAGGACACGGTGTCTGTAAATTGTGTATTTTAAGGATAATTTAGTTTGTATCAAGTAGATACATTGATAGGACACAGTGTCTGTAAATTGTTCCTTTTTAGTATTTTTGATTTGTATCAAGTAGATACATCAGAAACATAGTGTACATGTCTAATGGCTTTCGAAGCGTTCCGTAAATTGGATAATTATGATATCATTTGGCCACCACTTTTAGAATCACTCAAGGCATTTTTATTGCATGCAACTATATTTATTGCTTATATGTCACTTGAAACAAATTAAATGGGTTTATAGGACAGCTAACTGTTATCCGTAAAGAAAGATCACGTTGCAAAATTTTGCTATTATTGTTATCCCATTATCAAAAACGGATCAATGTTGTCATGGTACATGTATAGAAATAACAGAAACTAAACTAGAATATTGTCTAATTTATTTGTTAAAAATATGAAATGCAAAGACCAAAGGTTAAAGTCCCCTTATTCTCTGACTTTGGTGACAAGTACCAGTGTTCATGTGTTCTAAGTTTTAAAAGTTTGAATACATGTAGGAATAATGGACTCAGTTTCATTTTGAATCGGAGATATGGTAAAAACCAATAAGCATGAATAAAGCAGCCACAAGAATGTACACCTTTGCCGCTTAGCTATATATACAATTGGGAGGTTGTTACATAAAATAGCCTGAAATATATAATAAGCCCGATATATTCACATCTGAATATGGTGTGTTGTGTCGCTACCGCATTTGTGGCGGTGGTCGAACTCAGTGTCCAATAACTCTTGGCATAGCCACTGAATTCGACCATGTGGCGAAAATAGCGACACAACATCTACAAATATATTATGCTTCTTATAATGGAATTATGTATCCGCTGAGCTTCTGTTTCCCAGGGCCAGCATCCGATATATTTTGGAAGCAATAATGTTAATAAGGATATTATATTGATATATAAGGAAATGACATTATAAGGAATAACAATAAGGTGGAAATAAGGAATAAGAATAATGTGGAAATAAGGAATAAGGAATGGACAATAATGTGGAAATAAGGAATAAGGAATGGACAATAATGTGGAAATAAGGAATAAGGAATGGACTATAAGGTTTAATTATATATACTAGGGACTTGCCAATTATGTTTCTCGGCAGTCCCATTCTTTGTCAAGCCGTGGCCGTACAATTTTGTACTTTTGCCAAATAAAATATTTCTTACTTTATATATTTGTATGTCATTTGGCCCCACGTTGTCTCAGATAATAAGATTTATTCCTATGAAGAATAAATCCGGTTATCGGAGGAAAGTGGGCTTACGTTTTGGGAGTTGTCCCGCTTTGAACACGTGGTGGAACTTGTTATGTATCATGAGTCACGTTAATTATTTTAACCTTGATAACTGTGACGTCATCATTCTTTCTTTACCACGTACGATACAGCAGAGGGAAGACGCAAAAAATTGGGTTCCGTATGAATTAACTAATGTTTGTTTCAAAAGTTACCCACCCACCCACCACTTAGATAAAAGACATACTCCTAAAATGTAGTTAATATACATGTGTTAAATGTTATATTATTAATATGTTATATCATGTTGTTCGTTTTTCTGCTGTTTTTGTTCTATTTTTCAGGTTGAAATGACTGGTAGCTAATTCCGATTGTAATCCCAATCCTTCGTCACGGCTTCAGACAAAGACTCCGACCATTGTAATCCCAATCCTTCGTCACGGCTTCAGACAAAGACTCCGACCATTGTAATCCCAATCCTTCGTCACGGCTTCAGACAAAGACTCCGACCATTGTAATCCCAATCCTTCGTCACGGCTTCAGACAAAGACTCCGACCATTTAATGGCGAAAATAGCGACACAACATCTACAAATATATTATGCTTCTTATAATGGAATTATGTATCCGCTGAGCTTCTGTTTCCCAGGGCCAGCATCCGATATATTTTGGAAGCAATAATGTTAATAAGGATATTATATTGATATATAAGGAAATGACATTATAAGGAATAACAATAAGGTGGAAATAAGGAATAAGAATAATGTGGAAATAAGGAATAAGGAATGGACAATAATGTGGAAATAAGGAATAAGGAATGGACAATAATGTGGAAATAAGGAATAAGGAATGGACTATAAGGTTTAATTATATATACTAGGGACTTGCCAATTATGTTTCTCGGCAGTCCCATTCTTTGTCAAGCCGTGGCCGTACAATTTTGTACTTTTGCCAAATAAAATATTTCTTACTTTATATATTTGTATGTCATTTGGCCCCACGTTGTCTCAGATAAAACATGTTAAAAATCAAACATTGTTAAAAAATGATCAATGATAGATAATTATCCAGTATATAAAAGGAAATCATTGATATAAAATTTCCATAAATATACAGAGGTTTACTGGGACTTGTGAACATATGCTGAATATGGGTATCAAGACAGATCAGCTGTTTAAAATGATAGTTTTCTGTGTATTGACTTTTAAGGCTGGTGGTAAGTTGAGTTTTAATATAACTTGTTTAAATATTTATTTGGTTTCTCAGGTCACAAAATAATTTTGATACCGAAGTTATTCTTTTTTTTTCGAACATCGTAACTACTGTGAAGTACTTTTATTCGTTAGTACCAAATTTCGTGGATTGAGCAAAAATTATACGTTCGTGGGTTCCTTAATTCGTGGAATTTAGTTTTCTAAAGAAAAAAAATCGAACAAAGAATTTTAGCCATCAGAAATGATGTTCTTGAAAATAATTAACTGTTGTTTGATTTGATTTGAGGGACATTGCAAAAGAAGGTGTTCATTTTCACTTACGTGTTCGTCTTCCATAAATGACAACATTCATTATATATTTAATAAAATAATTGCTTTCGGATATAAGCTATGCTTACAAATTGTCTCGATTGAAGGATATTGCAAAGTAAACATGTTAAATGTTGCATATGTGAAATCAGAAGTGACGACACTAATTAACCTGAGATCACAAATAAACGATCATCAAAGGTGTTACTTGGGCCATTATTATGTCACTTAAAGAAAACGATTACATAAAAAAGTCCTTCAAATGTACTTTGAATCGTAAAATTTAGTTCGTTTGAAATTCAAAAGCAAGCCCAACATGATTTATTTTTTCGTATGAGAATTTTGAGCACACCAATATATCATCCGGCATATCCTCACCGAAAATCTGACTCTCATCGATCAAAACTAAAATTTTTGTTAGAATTTAATGATTCAAAGTCAGAAAATTCAGGTTTATTTAAGTATTAAATGGGTGAATTTTAAATAAAGGTCATAGTGTTTTTGCTTTTATTCGAAGTATTTTCTAGATTAAATCAACAATGCCCGCATCAATGTAGTCAAACCTACATGGTGATCGTTACATTCATGTCATGATTTAGACAACAGTTGTTTTATTTCTTTGAACACTTAAATTCGTGGATAAAGCAATCCACGAAAACCACGAAAATTGGTATCCCACGAATAAAAGTACTTTCACAGTACTAATAGTCTAGAGAATTTTAAAGAAAAGACGAAACTAATGAGCACTAGGTGACATTCAAGGAATGTCATCAATTGAATGTAATACAAAGTTGTATTTGTGTTGTCTTTTCTTTGTGTTTATGAGCATTTTTGCGACTGAAGGTGTATGTTCTTCGGATATTTTAGTGTTTTTTTTAAATTTTACGTTTCTTGATAATTTTTGCATCTGTATCCCTCTTTCTTCTACTTAGTTATATCAATATAAAATTAGTATATGATAAACTCATCGTACATATGAAATGTTTGCATTAATGGGAATCTATCAACGATGTATAAATGGACAAGATTGGAACATCTATCGGTCAAAGTACAAATGTAACGACGAACACATTACAGATGGTTAACACAATAAACAAATCTTATAGATAAAAACCTGTGTAACGATTCAAAAGATAAAACTATCGGCCGGGTATGTTCTAAATCAAAAGAAAATGAAGATCCAACATCAAACATTATTTACAGGCTTCTTGCTTAGGACGAGCACATGATACAAACAAATGCAAGTTTTTAGCGATCATGACTGGCTGTACAGCCCTTGCACGGTCGGTGCACATGATATGGCAGGGTTAAACATGTGTTAGCGTTTGTGAAACAGCACAAGAAAAGACTTAAAGGCAGACGATACAGTTACAGGGGAGGTAATGACGTTGCTAAAGTAAAATGTTATTTTCGCGACGTCAAACTATGACATATCGGGAAAAAATGCATTTTTCGACTGATTTTTATCATTCAAACTGATTTAATTTGAAAACGAGTGCATGGACCCCTATTTTTTTAAAACGGCAATTTGTTTCATTTTGCAAGGAGATTATGTGACCCAAATTTTATAAATCTGTAAATAGAGAATTTTTTTTAATTTTGATAAACATGCAGCAAAAAATGACGTTTGTTCCTCTTATCATGAACATTTGATAAATATGAGCTATTTCTGAATAAAAATTGCATAATTTTTAATGATACTTATAAAAAACAGAAATTACCGATTATTGAACAAAAAACCATTTGTGTTTATCTTTTAAAACAAAAAAGTTATGTCTTTCTGTCGAATAAGAAAATACGGACACAAATCTGAATTTTGAGCAAATATACAAAATTTCGACCTCATTTTACTCAAAAAGTAGCACATGAAGGTATATTTTTTTATTACATATTTGATTTAATCAGGTAAAAAATAGCCTATATGCAAATTTTCATCAACTTGTAAATACAGGTTCAAAACTGTATCGTATGCCCTTAACTATAACAATCCTTAATGACTAGGTAACTTGATATTGAAAAAAAAAAATTTAAGAAATTGGTTTGTGAGCTTTCAACTAGCTTTCAGTAATAGCGAACACTCTGAGATCGGTAGTTTTCTGTCCTTTTGTTAGTTTTTTTCTTGTGCTTAGTTTTGATCTGATGAGTAAAGATCTGTCCAACTGAGTATATATATATATATATATATATATATAATAATATTTTTAAATTTGCAAACTACATTTCACATCAAATAATAACAGTTCGTTAAAATATTGTCACTAGCGCTTTCATGCCTTCTGGCAATCTTCAGGCGACGTTTTAACAATGTCCTTGACGACACTGCCGTTGGTAACGTTTATTACGTTACAATAACGATAAGGGGAGATAAATCAAACGTGTTTAAGTAGATCCGTTTAATTTTGGCTGAAAGTCCTTTATAAAGTGTGCTTCCTTTGCCAGTCTTTTATATTTGTTCGATTCGTTCATTTTATAGAACGGATATACGGTAAATTTTCCACTACTGCACGTTTCGAAATGCTCGCTCACATCTTGCATTCGTGTGGATGGATCTCGTATCTGTTGTCTGTGAACACGAACTCTTTGACAAATTGAGTTACCAGTCTGTCCGATGTACCATTCCTTGCAAGTGCTGCATACAATACAGTAAATAAGGTTTACCGTTTTGCAATTCATGTCTGCATTTGGAATAATGGTTTGGCCGTTTTTCAATGTTATTTGCGGGCCGGTATGCAGCACTTGCAAGGAATGGTACATCGGACAGACTGGTAACTCAATTTGTCAAAGAGTTCGTGTTCACAGACAACAGATACGAGATCCATCCACACGAATGCAAGATGTGAGCGAGCATTTCGAAACGTGCAGTAGTGGAAAATTTACCGTATATCCGTTCTATAAAATGAACGAATCGAACAAATATAAAAGACTGGCAAAGGAAGCACACTTTATAAAGGACTTTCAGCCAAAATTAAACGGATCTACTTAAACACGTTTGATTTATCTCCCCTTATCGTTATTGTAACGTAATAAACGTTACCAACGGCAGTGTCGTCAAGGACATTGTTAAAACGTCGCCTGAAGATTGCCAGAAGGCATGAAAGTGCTAGTGACAATATTTTAACGAACTGTTATTATTTGATGTGAAATGTAGTTTGCAAATTTAAAAATATTATTATATACATTCTGTACACCGTGTTTATTTACTTTTGCTATATATATATATATATATATATATATATATATATATATATATATAAAGAAGTTTGTGCTGATGCTGTCCTCGATAAGCAGGAGGGGTCAGCACCGATGCAAAATGTTTAAACATGCCATTTTTTGTGCACCGTTCGTAGGAGGGGAACGTGTAATTTAATATTTGTCGTTGATAGTTGTCTGTAATTTTAGACATTTCTTTATTGTGTTTGCATAAAACAAAAAAATCCTAATTTCTTTGGCTCAAATCTAGCTTCAGAATACAGGTATTAACGTTGTTGAAGTATGATGCCAAGTCTACTTTCTCAGTGATAAAAAAAATATTTGTTAATATTTATCTACACATGTAGCAATGAAAAAAAAAATAAGTCAAAGGAATGCATAGATAAACTTCCACAAAATAAAAGATTGTGATTAGACCACTGAAATATCCAAATAAAACAAGTAAGTCTGAATCATTTATTGTCTGTTTCGATCTTAGTGCCAGGGTGTAAAATCCATAGTAGAACCAGAATTAAAAATAGTAAAACTAATACCTTGCTTAATGTTTTTGCGATATAGTATATAATATATGTTTATATATTGAAGGTTTACATACAACAACTAATGTATCAACCAAGGTCAAAGGTGTTGCTGGTGTATGGTATACACCTGATATCATGAACTGCAGTATTGACATCAATAGTTATAACCTTGACCTTAGTGGAATAACATCGTTAGTGTTTGAAATAAAGAGATGTGGTCGGGCACATGCCATTCTGTCAAGTTCTGATGTCAGAAACTCGTCAGAACCATTGTATGGGATTAGCATCGGATATAAAACTTACAAAACGTTCATTACCTATCGAGCTGACGATTCGTTAGATTCTGAAAGCAGGAACTATGTTAGTTTTCTGAACCCTAATATACTGAACTGCACTGTGTATCAAATATTCTGGGTTAGTTGGTCAGATGGAGACATTAAGTTAGGAACTGGGAATGTCGTTGGTGAAAACATATTGGGATATTTGACAAATGCACCTCAGTTTGAAGTGAAAAGTATTGGAGTATTAACAGACTATGGTAGATTAGGGAATTGGAAAATACAAGTGGAAGGTAATTCAAAAATTTGCATTTAATTTGTATTTATTACAAATTCTAAAAAATCTATGAATCTGTGCTTTTTTGTATTTTCATTAATTGAAGAAACGTTCTCATACGTTTTCATTTTTAATTGGTCGCGGTTTTGTCCATTTTTACTTGTAATTTTAGTTCTTCTCCATTTAAAAACCTGTATCAATTTTCTAAACGTATCTTTAAGCTATGTTTGCTCGATCAGTGTAAACGCCAATGTATTGCATTTTCGTTTAAATCTTTCAAGATAAATAAACATTTATATCTTATTCAAATTTCCCAAATGATTGTAAGGAATGTTTATCGATCTTACGGGATTCATCTGACCTTGACCTCATTTTCATGGTCAAAAGGAGTAAATACAGTTGTACATACCACAAAATAGTATTTTTTACCATTTTGGGTTTAGTGTTGGTGCTACTTTACCCTCACGAATGCAAATAGCTCTAAAGAAAACTGTATAACAAAATAAAAGATTGATTGTCGGTTAGTAAAAGTCCAGTGACAAATATTGCATGCATGTTCAGGATGAGAACGAATCCACAATAAATACAATAAGTAGTTCCTGTATCGAATGCCATTTGGAATGCAGAATGGAGAAATTTGGATTGAAACTTATTACTGATCGAGATAGCTATTTTGCCAAGCAATACTCCACTTACGGATATCACAAAGAATTTATGCAGCGGTTCTTAACATGCAGAGTGTGTGGCACTTTATTTACACGAGGATTTGGTTCTTACGTTCCACGTGACAGTATGTGGGGCTTCTTACTTGTATATCCCATAGAGCTAATTAGAAGTTTCGCTTTTTCAAGGGTTTAACTTCCGGTCGGGAGAAGACAAAGAATGACCATATTTTTTCCCAGTACTGGCACGCTTGGGGATAAAAATGTTATTATTCATAATAATATAAATTGTAATCATAAAACAGATATGATTTAAGAACAGACATTCATCGTTTTTTTATATGAATTAAAACATTTTCTTTATTTTCTTATTTTCATTAATTAGTTATTTGTTTGAAATTTACGTCATACTAGTATGCAATTTTAATGAAGATATTTTTTCTGGTTTAGCTGAATTCTGTATATTACTTTAACGTGCATTTTTCTACTGAATCAATGTCATCTTGTGTTTTTATTATAAACAATATATTTTCTAGTAGAAGCAACATGCAGTTTTTAATTTGTTTGTTGTTTTCGCACCGATAGCGACAAGAGGTAACATTCGTGTTTGCGATTTTTTTTTGTGTAAGTGCTCATAAAATATATTCGAGTAAATAAGATTTTTTTTTCGTCTTAACATGTTTTAATTACATGAAAAATACAAAACTCCGAGGAGAATTAAAAACGGAAAGACCCTAAATAAATGGGAAACTTTATGAATAAGAGGGCATACAAATAAATGTTTTTGAAGGTTTATAGAAATTTGTATTATTAATACAAAATGACTGTTGGAATGACATACAGCTATTCAACCAGTGTTATCTGTTTTCATCGGATGCAAATTTGTAAATGTTCAACGTTTATCTCCATTTTGCGTGTTTTCGATTGTTTCGCCAATTTACGTTAATTCTTCAGGAATTTAAATATTTCCTTTTTTACTCTTTTCCTTTTAATAACTAAGTTTGAGTTTTTCGAGCATCTTACACTTTGCAAATTTCACTCATTTGAAAAAGAAAGTCTTTTTTAATTACCATAAAATCTCGTCATGTCGCAAATTCTGCTCGACTTTTTCTTTACCCCGAGAATGTGTTTTTTTTATATAATCGATAAGTTATAAGCTTAGTTAGACCGTTAGTAGATCAATATTTTCTATATAATCTATTTACTTTTATACATCATTAATATATAACAAAACAAGTTAGAAAAGAAAATCCTTTTCTTACGAACTCTAATAAGTAAAAAGCATACCAACTATAGCGTATTACCATTTGATGAATAAAACATTACAGGCAAGAAGGCAACACAAGGGAGTGTCAAAAAGTGCTGTATCGAATGGCTTAGATAAAAGTCGAAACGAGAACTATGAAAAGACAACCCAGTAAAATTCAATACACGTGCGCTTGATAATGTACAATATTTATTTTTATACAACATTAAACTTCATATGTTTTACTTAACATTTCTCTTCTTTTAATAGAGTTTATGTTATCACTTCAAACTGTTCAGAGTCTGAGAAGTCCATATTGTGTATTCGACTAGTACGTTCGAGCACAAACTTTACTCAACAAGACTCGACAGAATCTCGACAGTACTGAATTGTAATTAACTGTACTTCACTCTGGTCCCGATTTACTTAATAAGTCTGATTAAGTACTTGATAATCTTGGTGGAGTCCGAAATGGTCTCGACAAATGATTAACTAGTCTCGACTCTGTGTCGACAAATCTCGACCAGTCTCGATATGTATTGACCTGCCTCGATCAGTCTAGACTTAGTCTTGACCTTTTGGTAGCAATAAACAGTTAGGAAAAAATATTAAAATTTGCCCTTTTAAATTTTAACATCCCCTTTTCATTGCTTTCTTGCAATATCAAGCTTACTGTTTGTGTCATATATGGGCATATGTATGTAATCAGAATCTTCCATAGATTTTATATCCAGTATATATAAAATGGTAAAATATCATTTCTTTTGGGTGTATTCATGGCAACAATCTGAATTTATTTATTTTAAAATATTGAAAAAAGGGGGGAAAAGATGTCAAATATTTCCCAGAAATTTGACTAAAAGTAGAATTTCAATCGCTTAAAGTAATACCTTTTCTGAAACTGTGTACATATATCATTCAGCAAATCCAATGAAAATCATATGTCTTTCGTCTCATTTTTTTGTAAAATTGCGTAAAAAAATTCGTGTAGAAAAAAAGTGTTTGTAAACATTACATTAATTTCTAGAGCGATTGCCGGTCTAGCTATGAAAATACGGATTGTCAATCAGAAAACAGCCCATAAAACATGTAAAAAATAATCTTGATGCTCTTATAAACCATCTTTGATCGCTAAATTAGCACTCAGCTGTCTAAAAATGAATTTTAACTTTCCTATTTGAAAAATCCACAGGGTCCAAAATGCGAAACTAAACTCCTAACTGTGTATTGCTACCTTAATAGTAAATATTTTTTTCCCCCCCAAGTTCTCCCATTTAACTTATTCCAGTGTTCTCCTAGCGAAACCTATTAAAACGACCTTTTATTTTTGAAAAATTGTTGCAATTGAGTAATGAATATTTTATGAAGGTTAGCAGTTGACACTGAAACGCGACAAAAACTGATTTTAAAGAAAATTGCCAAGTCAAAGTGAAAAAGCTTATCTCTACCTCAATTTTTAGCAAAATCTTAAAAACTATACCTCTTTTGTCAGTTTTTTAATTTTGAAAATCTTTATAAGATCTTTGATGATACAAAATTGTACAAAATTAAGCAATTTCAAGCATAAAAATGGTAATCTTTATGCTTATTGCATACCAAAGACTTGATTAATAAACTTGGTGATAGGGAATCAATTTCTCACATCTGATTTAACTATAGATTTAATATATGCCAAAATGTAAAATGAAATCTTGATAGAAACAATAATTGGATATATTCGCAAGAAAAAACCCAACATATTCAATACTTAGGCTACTACATGCAGTCTAATCCATCAGAATCAAGGGTTAGGCCGATAGAGTACAAATATAAGCCTTGTGTCAAAATGTCTAATTTTGGTTGCTAAGGACTGTAAACAATAAAATTGACATGTAATGTCATTCTTAAAAACTTAATTTCCTCAGAAGTTGATTTAAAATCTCAATATCAATAGATTTGTAGCATGAAAAGTCTTAAATTATACAATTCTGAGCTTGGTAAGTATGCCATAAGATACCAATAAACAGTTAGGAAAAAATATTAAAATTTGCCCTTATAAATTTTACCATCCCCTTTTCATTGCTTTCTTGCAATATCAAGCTTACTGTTTGTGTTATATGGGCATATGTATGTAATCAGAAACTTCCATAGATTTTATATCCAGTATATAAAATGGTAAAATATTATTTCTTTTGGGTGTATTCATGGCAACAATCTGCATTTATTTGTTATAAAATGTTTCAAAAAGGGGAAGAAGATGTCAAATATTTCCCCGAAATTTGACTAAAAGTAGAATTTCAATCGCTTGCAGTAATGCCTTTTCTGAAACTGTGTACATATATTATTCAGCAAATCCAATGAAAATCATATGTCTTTCGTCTCATTTTTTTTGTAAAATTGCGTCAAAAACTTCGTGTAGAAAAAAGTGTTTGTAAACATTACTTTAATTTCTTGAGCGATTGCCGGTCTAGCTATGCAAATAGAGATTTTCAAACAGAAAACAGCCAATAAAACATTTAAAAAGATAATCTTGATGCTCTTATAAACTATCTTTGAAGGCTAAATTAGCACTCAGCTGTCTAAAAATGAATTTTATTACACCATAACTTTCCTACTTAAAAAATCCACAGGGGCCAAAATGCGAAACTAAACTCCTAACTGTGTATTGCTACCTTAATTAAATCTTGTAAGCTCAATATATAACAGAGATAACTGTATAGTTTATGACAATCTCAGTAATTTAAAACAAACTAATAAACAAATTTAAAGGTGACTATCTGATTTCAGTTCGAACTGAAAATTCTAGCTTTTTTTAACCTATTAATTAATTCCTTAAATTTGACAGCAGATAACAAAACTACATTGCTGTAAAATTAAAGGATTTAATTAAAAGGTAGAAAAATCCAGAATTTTGATTTAATTCAGACAGTAATCTTTAATTATTTCTATAACTTTTTCAAATCAACTTGAATTTTCATCAAACCCTACAGCTGTTACAATTTTACATTAATCTTCGATTCTGTCCTTTTCTACCCTTTGATTGTATCCTCCAATCTGATAACAATGATTCAAACTACAAAATAACCTGGAATTCGGTAACATCAATATATGATTGAGTTAGATGGGTTGATTTAAACAAGTCTAGACTAAGTCAAGACATGATTAGACTGGTCGAGACTGATCCAGCCTTTGTCGAGATCATTTCAGACTACACCAAGATCATCAAGTACTCACTCAGACTTATTAAGTAAAGTCGAGATTAAAGTTGAGTAAAGGTAAGTACTGTCGAGATAATGTCGAGTCTTGTCAAGTACAATATATGTTTTACCAAACTGGTCGAGCACAAAATATGGGCTTTTCAGACTCTGAGCAGTTTGTAGTTCATCAATTCCTTTTGGAAATAAAACCTGGAGGTTCGATTAAAGCTTTCGAATAAATGATTTTCTCGTTTCTCGTTTTTATATAGATTAGACTGTTGGTTTTCCCTTTCGATTGGTTTTACACTAGTAATTTTTGGGGTCTTGTATAGCTTGCTGTTCGGTGTGATCCAACGCACCGTGTTGAAGGTCGTATCTTGACCTATTGTGATTTACTTTTATAAATTGTTATTAGAATGAAAAGTTGTCTCATTGACACTCATACCACATCTTCCTATATCTATAAACACATTTGATACAGTTTCAGAAAAATTTCCTGGATATTTTTACACCTGTAGTCTGAATGATACCAAGTCTGACCTAGTTGTAGTCGACAACATTAAATGTTCAAAACTGGAATGTGCTATGAGCTGTCAACTGTCTAATACTTGTGTGGGTTTTAATTTCAACAGTGCCATGAACACGTTTGTGTTAAAAAAAAGTATCAACAGACCTTTCCGTCCTTACATTTACATATTATTATGTCTTAATAGACTTTTTTGTTTAGTATTGTTACACATGAATCTAGAATTCGGAATGTATAGAGAAACATTAATACATATTCCTGACTTCTGTTTTGCAAAATACAGCTAAGGTAATATATCCCCTTTATTAAGGGGAGACAATACATGCTGATATGATTAATTATTGTCAAAGTGTGATAGCTGAAACCTTTTTATATATTTATATCTCCAATGATAAACTGTAGATCACAACAAAAAGGAAAAGGATATTTTAAAATAAATAATAGTATTTTAGAAAATAATGAGTATCAAAACATAATTAAGAAACTTGTAAAACAGTATGAATGTAAAGTATTACTTACCAATGACATTGGGCTTCAATGGGATCTCTTTAAAACAGAAGTGCGAGACTATGCTATAGCATTCTGTAAAAGGAAAGCACAAAACAATGTAAAAGATATAAACATTTGAGAAAATAAACTTAAAAAATTAAATGAATGTATAAATTCGAAGTGCCAAGAAGATGCTATTGCCTATTTCAATGATGAAATCAATGAATTAAAAAATAAACTTAGTAATTTATATGAAGCGAAAACTAAAGGGGCACAAATTAGATCAAGAATTAAGTGGTTGGAAGAAGGGGAAAAAAATACAAAATTCTTTTTAGGATTAGAAAAATCTAGGCAAACAAAAAAAACCAATAACAGCCCTTAAAGATAAAAATGGGGAGATACACAGAGATCCTACAAAAATATTGCAACTTGAAAGAGAATTTTATCAAGATATATACAAAAGTTCAAAGCCTTACATAACTTATATTAAAGATTACATTATGAATACAGAAATTGATCATAAATTAACCAATAAAGAAAGTGAAAGTATGGAAGGTCTATTGAGTATCCAGGAATGCACAGAATCTCTATTTAAAATGAAACTCAATAAAGCCCAAGGCATTGATAGATTAAGTGTAGAGTTTTACAAGATATTTTGGGAAGATCTGAAAGAATTTGCTGTTAATACATTCAATTTTTCATATGAAAAAGGGGAGTTAACTAATTTACAAAAAATATGAGTTATTTCCCTTCTACATAAAAAAAATTGACCCACTATCTTTAGATAACTATAGGCCAATAACATTATTAAATGTAGATACAAAGATTTTAGCTCAGTCATTAGCACAAAGAATTAGTAAAATATTACCACAAATTATTCATGGAGATCAAAATGGGTATGTAAAAAATAGATATATTGGATATAACATTAGACAAATTCAAGATATCATTGATTTTGCAGAAAAATTCAACATAGAGGGAGCTCTTCTTTTCTTAGATTTCTCAAAAGCTTTTGATTCTTTAGAGTGGGATTTTATGTTTTTAGCTTTAAAAAAAATTTGGATTCGAAAGTTCAATGTTGAAATGGATTAAAGTTCTATATACTGATATTAAGAGCTCAGTTATAAATAATGGTTGGATTTCAAAACCTATAAGCATTTATCGTGGGATAAGGCAAGGGTGTCCATGCAGTGCGATCATTTTTAGCTCACCTGGCCTAAAAGGCCATGTCAGCTTTACTCATCACTTGGCGTCCGTCGTCGTCGTTAACAATTTTTCAAACATCTTCTCCTCTGAAACTACTGAATGGATTTGAATGAAACTTAGCATGATTGTTCCTTAGATTATCCTGCACAAAGTGTGTGCTTCGATTTTTGATCCGTCAAAAAACATGGCCGCCGTTACTTAAAATAGAACATAGGGGTCAAATGCAGTTTTTGGCTTATATCTCAAAAACGAAAGCATTTAGAGCAAATCTGAGATGGGGTAAAATGTTCATTAGGTCCATATCTATCAGCCCTAAAATTTTCAGATGAATCAAACAACCCATTTTTGGGTTGCTGCCACTTAATTGGTAATTTTAAGGAAATTTTGCAGTTTTTGGTCATTATCTTGAATATTATTATAGATAAAGATAAACTGTAAACAGCAAAAATGATCAGCAAAGTAAGATCTACAAGTAAGTTAATAAGACCAAAATTGTCAATTGACCCCTTAAGGGGTTATTGTCTTTTAATGACAATTTTTCACAATTTGTTCATCATTTATGTGCTAACTTAAAAAAATCTTCTCCTCTGAAACTACTGAATTGATTTGGATGAAACTTTGCATGATTGTTCCTTAGATTATCCTGCACAAAGTTTGTGCTTCGATTTTTGATCCGTCAAAAAACATGGCCGCCGTTACTTAAAATAGAACATAGGGGTCAAATGCAGTTTTTGGCTTATATCTCAAAAACGAAAGCATTTAGAGCAAATCTAACAAGGGGTTAAAATGTTCATTAGGTCAATATCTATCAGCCCTGAAATTGTCAGATGAATCAAACAAAACCATTGTTGGGTTGCTGCCACTTAATTGGTAATTTTAAGGAAGTTTTGCAGTTTTTGGTCATTATCTTGAATATTATTATAGATAAAGATAAACTGTAAACAGCAAAAATGATCAGCAAAGTAAGATCTACAAATAAGTTAATATGACCAAAATTGTCAATTGACCCCTTAAGGGGTTATTGTCCTTTAATGACAATTTTTCACAATTTGTTCATCATATTTGCTAACTTTAAAAAATCTTCTCCTCTAAAACTACTTAACCAAATTCAACCAAACTTCAACTGAATGATCAGTAGGGTGTATAAAATAAAGTTTGTGCTTTTTTTTTTATTTCGTCAAAAACATGGCCGTCATGGCTAAAAATAGAACACAGGGTAAAATGCAGTTTTTGGCTTATATCTCAAAAACTCCAGCATTTAGAGCAAATAAGACAAGCAGTTAAAGTATTTATTAGGTCAAGGTCTACCTGTCCTGAAATTTTCAGCCGAATTGGGTAACTGGTTTTTCAGGTATAATGCCCCTGAATTGATGATTTTAAAGAAATTTTGCAGTTTTTGATTATTATTTTGAATATTATTATAGATACAGATAAACTGTTCATAGCAAAAATGTTAAGCAAAGTAAGATCTACAAATAAGTCAATTTGACCAAAATTGTCAATTGACCCCTTAAGGAGTTATTGCCCTTTAAAGACTTTTTTCACAATTTGTTCATCATGTTGACTTACTTTAAAAAATCTTCTCCTTTGAAACTGCTGTATCAATTTCAGCCAAACTTAGGCTTAATGAGATTCAGAGTATCTAGTATAAATTTTATATTTTATTTCCTTGTATGTCAAGAAACATAGCTCCTATGGCTAAAATAGAACATAGGAGAAAATGATTTTTTTTTGCTTTTGAAGAAAATAGGACGATTCAAGAACATTTAAATAAATTGAAAAGCCAAAATAATCATTGATGAGAGATTTAACCAAAAAAATTAAGGTGAGCGATTCAGGCTCTTGAGAGCCTCTTGTTGTAATTGCTGTTGAAATTTTAGCATGTAGGATCAGACAAGATCATGACCTAAAAGGCTTTGAAATTAAACTTGATGTCAAAACTCACACATTAAAAATTAGTCAACTAGCAGATGATACCACTCTTTTTCTTAGAACAAAAAAAAGACATTTCAAAAGCACTTAATACGATTGAAACATTTGAAACATTGTCAGGTTTGAAATTAAACAGAACTAAAACTGAGGGTGTTTGGATTGGGAAGCAAAAAAACTGCAAAGATAAACATGAAAATATTAACTGGACAAATATACCTGTAAAGAGCCTAGGTATATATTTTGGTCATAATAAAAAAGAGTGTCAAAGATTAAATGCTGACAAACTTTTAGAAAAATCAGGAAAAATTATTCTTAATTGGAAAAAGAGAAACTTACCCATGATAGGGAGGATCACAGTTACTAAATCATTAATTATTCCTAATACTACTTTTTTAGCATCTGTCTCAACCATAGATAAAGAGTATTTAAACCAGTTTAAAAAAAATGATATATATGAATTTTTATGGAATAACAAAACAGAAAAAGTTAAACGCTCTGTACTAAGTTACGACAAATTAAATGGGGGATTAAAAATGATTAATTTAGAGAAATACATAGTTAAACAATAAAAATAGGTTGGATTAAAAGATTAAATGCAGAGCAATTCTTAAACTGGACGGTAATACCAAAATGTTTTTTAAACAAATTTGGAAACAATCTTCTTATATTGCAAATGAATCTGGATAATATAAATTCAATACCAGATATAAAAAACTGCCAGAGTTTTATCTTGATATAATCAAAGTTTTGATTAAGAACAATAATAATAATAATAATAATAATAATAATAATAATAATAATAATAATAATAATAATAATAATAATAATAATAATAATAATAATAAATACCCAAAAAACTACAGACTAATCCGCCAACAAGTTATTTGGGAAAATCAGTGGATAAAATTTCAAGAAAAAACATTATTATTCCAAAACTGGATAGATAGCAACATAATATACATAACTGATATCATAGATGAATCTGGAAATATAACAGAAAGATTTATTAAACAAAAACTTAATAAAAAGACAAACAGGATTACTGAATTTTTAAAAATTAAAAAAAGCTATACCAAAAGAATGGGTTAAAATATTAGCTGAAAAATGTTCAAGAACAACTAATGTACTAACAGATAATGTTGTGTATATTTATGACAAAGATAACTTTAAACAAAATATAAATAAATTAGAAAAAAGTAAAATATACAAAATATTATTAAAACAAGATAAAGAAATACCTTTTTACAAATGGAAGAGACTATAAAACTTTGAGAACATAGAAAATAAAGCTCAAGACGTACTAAAATTTGTTCATAATTATTTGAAAGAAAATAAATTTAAAATGTTCAGATGGAAACTATTACATTTTATTCTTCCAAACAAAGTTTTATTAAAACAATGGAAAATATGCCAAAACTCAGACTGTAATCACTGTAATATTACAGAAGATTATGAACACTTTTTTTTATTACATACCACTTTCTTGATAAATTTTGGAAAGACATATTTAATCTGTTAGAAAAAGTTAAACTTGGAAAACACATTTTAACACTAATAAATTTGATTTGGGGTTACAAAATAAATGATATAGAATATTATGATATTAATTTTTATCTTACAGTTATTATAGTTTCAATTCACAAAATACACTATTTGTCAGAGTTTAGAACAAAGAATACTGATGTATTTTCTGTTTTTAAAATCGAGCTTAGAAATAGGCTCGTTTTACAAAACAATTTTTTTTACCATGAAAGAAAAGGAATATTAGGAAAAATATTTAAGTGTATTTGAATTGTTTGAACTGACATCATGGTTAGTAATGTTATCATTGTGTATTAATTAATTTATTATCTAATTTTGTATTTATTTATGATGCTTGATAGACATTAATTACAATATTTATATTATAATCTGGTACGAGGCATTATACATTACAAAAAAAAAAAAAAAAAAAAAAAAAAAAAAAAAAAAAAAAAAACAGCATAGATGTTCTTTGATTACCGTACGACTATTATTTTTTCAAATTATAACTGCCTTACCTGAATAATGCTGTAGATAAAAGATAATTACAATCTTTTTCGATATTGATTGGAAAAAAAAACGTTATCCGGAAACACATGGAAACTGATAGAAGTCATCCCAAACTCGGATGAACTATGAAATTCCGAAAATAACGCAAGATGATATAAATTCTTTACTATAATTAGAAAAGCATTATTTATCTATTGATGTAACATTTACAATATTTTGTAAACGACTAACAATATGCAGATTATCTACCTGAAGAATCCCTGAACTTCTGGTACTAATGAAACAGGGACCTTCACTGAGATAGCTGTGTCAGTGGAGTAATTGTTAACAGCGAGCAATACTGTTGTTGAATAATAATAATAAAAAAGAAACCTTTTTGAATTTCACGTTAGCAACCTGCTTTTGTAGATTACTATGCAAATGCCATAGTAATTAAGTAATTATAAAAAAGAAGATGTAGTATGATTGCCGGTGAGATAACTCTTCACAAGAGACCAAATGACACAGAAATTAACAATTATAGGTGACTGTACTGTCTTCAACAATGAGCAAAGCCCACACCGCATTATCAGCCATAAAAGGCCACAGAAATGACAATGTAAAACTATTCAAACGAGAAAAATTAATGGCCTAACTTGTTTAAAAAATAAGAACGAAAAAAAATTATGAAACACATAAAGAAAAGACAACCACTTAATTACAGGCTCCTGACTTGGGATAGACACATACATACATAATGGGGTTGGGTTACAAAAACGAAATGTGGCGGTTATCTAATAATTCGTTTATTGCTTATGTTTTTGTTGCACTTCAGTGTTCCTGTTGTGCCTTTGTTTTCCTCTTATATTTGATGTGTTTCCCTCGGTTTGGTTTGAGCCTAGTTTTGTTTTATCAAATACAAAATGTATTAATACCATTATTGTAATCAATCATGTTATCCTATGCTTTGATTGAAATGCTAATGATCGAATAAAGGCAAGAGTAGTATACAGGTGTTCAAAGGTCATAAATCTGGGTTACGAACTAAAACCGAGGGAAACACATGAAACAACTATGAAAACAAAGAAACACCATGAACACTGAAAGTGGAACTAAAACAAACACCAATATACATAGAAACGAATTATTTGATAACAAATGCTATATTCCTGACTTGGAACAGGACATTCTAAGGAAAGAAACGCAGTACTTAAGCTTCGAATACTGAATTATGGCATTTAAAGTAAACGGAAATCTAACTACAAATGAATAGGTTGTTAGTTATACCAACTTCAACTGCATATATGGGATATACATCTGCCAGCTAATTCGGTATTCAAGAGCTTAGAGATACTACTCGGACTTTATAAAATGTCATCCGTATCTGAGGGGAAAGTTAATAAACCAAGGTAATGTCAAGGAACGTCTTTTCCTTTAAACAAAGGTTATCGGACGATAGCAAAACATTGTAAAAGATATTCCGTATCAACTTCACAAATAGAACATGCTGGGTTAGAAGTATAGATTCTAGGATGATTATCAACCCAATAACGTGTTATACTGTTCTTTTTATTTGTCCTTGTATGATTTTAACTTTAAATTTTTAGCTCATTTAAATATATATCCTTACCTTTCCGTGTTGCTCGGTATCTATACATCCGGTCATTTTGGTATTGTGCATTGGTCATTATTGGTTTTTCATTTTTACCTATTTGATTTGTCTTTAGAGTGATGATATGCCATTTTGTTTTTTCATGCTTACATAATTGTTTGTTTTCTGGGTGATTAATATTATTACACAAATTTGACTGTTATACCAATGTATCAAGTCAGAAATAACGTACTTTCCATTTCTTATGTTCTATTTTTTTTTTTTTTGTTATTTTCCTTTTTTTTTATCAAAATGAAATTATACGTTTATATATTAAAACAGCACTCATTTTATACTTTTTAGATGTGAACTACTTACGTTTGGATCAAATTTTGTGACAGACATACCACATCACATTGAAGCCGGATGGAAATTCTACAGTAAAAGTTTCGAGAGGACTACTTCTTGTCTTGAGTGTTGTTTTTTAGACGACTTTTAAAACAATCATTTGTAATTGGTTATAAATTTTCTTAAGAACCGCAGCTTCTTAGTGATGTTAAATTGGTAATTTCGAAACAATTGTAAATCAGCGATGCTGGAATCTCGTAAATCCATTAAGGAAATACACAAAAACAGGTAATATAATAAAAAGTTAGAATAACATGAACCCTACACAAAACAACTTCGAATGCTCAGACAGGGTGCAATTTCATATTCTCAAATCTTTACTGAAGAAGATTTTACGTCTACGTCAAGAGTTTGACCCTCTTAAGGAACCTTGTATAATGTGAAAAGATCTTTTTTTTTCTTTCTTTTCCGCCCTTTATTTATGAAATGGGCATAATCATACAGAATGTGGCAAGGTTAAACATGTTAGCGGGATGCCAACCCTCCCCTAACCTAGGAAAGCGGTAAAACAGTTCAACATGGGAACGCACTATAAAAAACAGTTTAAAATTGCTAAACTCATCATAGTGTGACACATTTTATTTTTGTCTTTATGTACAAAGGTAACTTATGTATTTTTTGTATAAAAGCTTCGCATATATGTATCAAATTTATTTAAACCTTAATGTCAACATGATAACTTGTTATTGAAACAATAATTTTTTTCGAATCTAGTTGTGTACCGAAAAAAATATAAAATGGCAGCCATTGTCGCTTGAGATTATACTGTTGTTCAATAAACTTCTATCTATAACGAATTGAATAAAGTTGATGTAGAAGCTTAATTATTCAAAGATATTCTGAAACCATTCCGCCGAAAAATAAAGGTAAACTAACTTCTTAGTTCAATCGTTTGCAGTTATTTTACAGCGAAAAGATTATTTCATTTAAAAGTTCCGAAAGAGGGTTTTTTTCTGTGAATAACGTGTTAAAGATTTTTTACAACTTTGATTAATTTCAAAATGAAAATTGCGTTTTGTTGGGAAAATTGAATCTGAAATAAAACTGAACGTATTAAAAGACGCGCAATAAGATCTTCGATTTATGATATATGAATAAAATTTGAATTAAACCTTGTCATCTCAAATAGCAGCTCAGAATAATTTTGAATATATTTATCTCCAAAGGCTCATGTATTCATTGATTAGTATGATGTACTACTTTCTCTTATCACACGATGGAATAAATTTATCTTTGCAATATTATTGAAGCAGATGATATACAGTTTTAAAAAATACTTTCAAATCGTACTTTCGTGTTAATTGACCTGTTGATACAATTTATAATGTATTTTTGTTATTTAATGTTGACCTATTCAGTAATATGTTTCGTCTCAAAACTTTTAATATATACCAGTGTTTGGTAAGACTATTAATTTTCACTTCTGTTCTCGTTCTACTACCTACAAAGGTTATTTGGAAACAAAAATATTACTGTACTCCATAACTGTATACCTTGCAACAAAATTATTTTTATGTGCGTGTACGTTATTTTATTTGGCGGCATTTTGTCCAAGGTTATGGTTGTCATTTTGTTATTGATTAACATCCCACTCCTTGTTTTATTAATTTTTATATTTTCATCGCATGTGTCAATTTATCCGTATAGAGTATGTTAACCTGTTTTTGTTTATATGTCTTTTGATTGAGTTGAGCAATTTCAATTGATATTTCATACTGTGTCTTTCTATAATGTGATGTTACACTATTGTTTCAGGTAAGGGTGAAGGTTGGCACCTTTTAAAACGTTTTAACCCGCTGCCTTTGTTTGCACCTTTCCTAAGTCAGGAACCTGATGTTTAGTTGTTGTCGTCTTTAAATGTGGTCATAAGTGTTTCCGTTTCTCGTTTTTTATATGATGGGATCATTTGTTTCCTGTTTTTGTGGGGCCTGCTGTTCATTGCGGGACAAGCTCCGTGTTAAGTACCGTACTTTGACCTATAATGGTTTGTTTTTATAAATTGTGACTTGGACAGAGAGTTGTCTTATTTGCGCTCATACCCTATCTTCTTTTATCTGTTAACTTGAACAAACTAAGTTGAAATTGCAATATTTGACGGTTTATGTGATTTATCTTACTACCCTGGATGTATACATACAATATCGGGAAAATCGAATTATAATGTAGGGTCTCATTAAAATCTAATTAACGTGATTTTTCTAAATCATTGTGATCTAGATTGTGTTTATAGGTCTTATGCTGATACCTTTATACTGCTGCTTCCGTAATCTCTATTGTTAAACCATTCTTTCTGGTCCGATTGATTTTTTTAACAAGTGCTGCACAATATCAAAATTATGGTAAAAGGATACAGACTTTTTAATTTTGATACGTTAGGATACATCACAAATAGCCTGGTAAAACGTTGTGGAAATTATTCTTATGTGATGGTTGATTTCAATATTTGGATAAAAATTAATCATATGAAGATAAACCTTTTAACTGAAAAAAAAAGTAAAGATTGTATAAATATCGGGGTTTTTGTGAGCTTTTAACAATAAACAGACTTTTTATATGTCATCTTTTAAATTAATTGTAAACCCAGAAAACTGTGTTTTTAATTTTTGGTCATGTAGGATACACCGTACTGTAGTTCCATCGGAAGAACAGAGAAGTAAATTGGTTTAACTTTGGAAGTAAATCGGTTTTATATGTACATTAGTTGAGAGAGAGAGCAACAGGTTGACATTATATTAGAAAGGCCGGAGAGTGTAAAAGTCGACAGGTTGACTCGTTTTAAGGTCGATATGTTGAAAGGTCGACAACTTAAGAAGGTCGACATAACGACAGGAGGATGACAAATGTATATGTCGACAGGTTGACAAGTGTTAAGGTTAACAGGTTGACAGGTTGGCATGAGGAAATAACTGTACCAAGGCAGTGATTTAACCGTTGTTATCCATATATTTGATGTGTTTGAGCTTTTGGTTCTGGCATTTGGTGAGGGACTTTCCGTTTTGAATTTTCCTCGGTATATGTGGTGTTTATGTTATTTTAATTGTTCATGTTGTTTTGTATAATTGTTTATAAATATAATATTTCAAATACGTGTAATATTCTGATCATCTTCTTATATGTGATAATCTTAGCTTTACAATTTTCCCTTTAAAAATATGTTATTGTGCATAAATGTTTTTGATGATTTTTGTGCTAATAAATAAAATATTGTGGTAAAAATATCTTTTCAAAATATTTAGTTTTCACTAAAGCCTTATTGGGACACAAGATTCACCACCTTATGAAAAAGTAAATCTGTAATGGGATACGTATATGAAAAAAAATGTGGCGACTTATATCAAATAGTTACGGTTACACTTTTTTTGTGTGTAAATAATCCAATTAAAACTTGTACAATACATATTGGTTTCCCATGATTTTTAACTATCCTTTTCAACATTCAACATTCGTTTTGAACATTGAATTTTGAACATTCGTTTTGAACACTGAATTTTCAACATTTTTATTGTGTTCATAATTTTTTTTTCAGAACCTTCCTCCGACAAAATATTTTTTTTCTTATGAGAAGGAAAGCAAATTTTTTTTTCCTATAATGTGGAACAGTAATTTTTTTTCACAAAACCAAAAATTAACATAAAATTCATTTTAATTTTTTAATTGATGTAAAATGTAAAGTGCATGGCTCTGTCTATATCCTGGCATTGGCTGTTGTCTCAGTTGGTTTTTTTTAGCCCACTTTCTACATTATGATATTCTCGGAGTCCGTCATACAGGTATCCTTAAATTTTAATACTGCAATTGAAGTGGCCACCATTGCCATATGTAATGGCAAATAGTGAGTAGCTCCAACTTATAAAATCCACTGTTTCCAACTATGATAATTGACATTCCATTGAAAAAAGTGGTATAAAGAATGATACAAACGGAAAATACTACCGGTATACAAGTCTGTGTCATACACAATTAGGGCTATCTTATATCTATTCCTGTTATAAAATGACCATTTCATGTTTATAATAGTTGCAGTTTTAAGTATGGTCTTACAGTAGTAACATATATATGCGGGAGATTTGGAATTCTTATAAATATTTCTGGATCAAACACTATTATAGGAACATACAAAAAGTGATAAGGTATAAAGATCTATAAATAGAAATCTTAGCTTAATCTGTATACTGGACAGATGTTTATAATCTGCTGTTTCACTGTCTCGTCTGTTGTTAGTTTCACCATTCTCAAATTCAGCAGTGCCAAAAAAAATTTCAAGCAGGTAACAGCATAAAATTTTTTTCAGCTTCAGTGCAAAATATAATTTTTTTTTCGTTCAGCTAGGCCATCAAAATATTTTTTTTCAAAAAAATCCCAGGCCCCCCCCCCCCCCCCCCCCCCCCAGATAAGAAAATGGTTGTTGCCTAACATTCGTTTTCATTATTCAACATTCGATTTCAACATTTAACAGTCGATAGCAATATTCAATAATCGTTTTTCAACATTCATCATTTGTTTTCAACATTCGTTTTTTAATATTCTTTTCCAACATCCGTTTTCAACATTCCACATTCGTTTTTAATATTCAACATTCGATTTCAACATTAAGCAATCGTTTTTATTATTCGACATTCCCTTTCAGTATGTATTATTTTCCATTATTTAACACTCAACATTCAATATTCAATCTTTAAAAATTATTTTTTTCAACATCTATTTTTGATATTCAACATTTGATTTTAACTTTCAACATTCGATTTCAACTTTCAACATTCGTTTTTCAACATTCATCATATTTTAACATTCAACATTCATTTTCATCATTCAACATTCATTTTCAACACTAGGTTTTTGACAGTCAACATTCGTTTTTAACATTCGATTTTTAACAGTCAACATTTCGTTTTCAATATTAAACATGCTAAACATTTATTTTCAACTTTCAACACTCGTTTCTATTCGATTTTCAAACCTAAACATATTTCTTGCCAATAAATGACATGATTTTAATAAAATCAGAATATGCACGTAAATCTGAAATGTTGAACAGAGCAATTTAGGAACCTTAGAAATAGAGTAAACAACTTTAAGACCAGGATTTGAAATATAGTGATAAAATTTTGAATGGAAATGGGGAATGTATCAAAAAGACAACAACCCGACCATAGAACAGACAACAGCAGAAGGTCACCAACAGGTTTTCAATGCAGCGAGAAATTCCCGCACCCGGAAGCGTTCTTCAGCTGGCCCCTAAACAAATGTATATACTAGTTCAGTGATAATGAACGCCATACTAAACTGTTTGAAAAGGGATTATATACTCGTTGATCACTCGTTTACCGTCGTTACATCACATCTTTCCACATCGATCATAAGTTGTCTAACAGACAAAATTATATAGTACACAATAAAACAAATGTTGAATAATGAAATTAAATGTTAAATATTGAAATACGAATATTGGATGTGAAAATTAATGTTGATTGTTGAAATATTGCATACCAAACTAAGAGTGTCAAAATCGAATGTTGAATACTAAAAATGAATGTTAAATGTTGAAATCGAATGTTGAAATTTTTTTTTTTTTTACCGTTGAATGTTGAATGTTTTTTGATGCGTTTTGTTATTTGATTTTGCCATGTGATTATGGACTTTCCGAATTGATTTTCCTCTGAGTTCAGTATTTTTGTGATTTTACTTTTTGAATGCATGTTGGATATTTAAAACGAATGTTGAATGTTAAATCTCGAATGCTGATTGAGGGAAATAAACGTTAAATGAGGAAAGTGATGGTTGAAAGTTGAGAAACGAATGTTAAATGTTAAAATCAAATGTTTACCAAAAAAAAGTATGAAACTATGAATATTGAAAAGGGATGTTGAATGTTGAATATTTTAAAGATGATGCTTAAAATCTATTGTTAAAAAGCATGTTGAATAATGAAAACGAACGTTGAATGTTGAAAATGATATTGGAAAAAAAGTGGAAACCATAAATTAAAAAAAAAAAATTGTTTTTAATGTTGACTGTTGAATATTACACCGTTGACATTCGGGTTTTTTTCCTATTTTTGAAGAATTTCGTGATAACTTTGTATGTTAGTCTGGGTAAATTATTTCAGAACAATGAATATATATATATATATATATTTATTTATCTATGAAGCGAACTATTTAAGTTAACTTATATTGTCGAGTGATGAAAAACGACAAATTCTTTGTGAAATTGGATCCAAGTCGGGAATAGGGCAGTTGTAATGTAATAAATGGTTTCTATGTTTGTTGCATTGTCGTTGGTTTTTGCTGCACTTGTTCTGTTGTTTTGTTGTTTTTCTCTGCTAGTTGATGCAATTCCCACGGTTTTAGATTGTAATCCGGATTTTTTCACTCAATCGACTTTTGAACAGTGTTTACTACTGTTGCTTTTATATAAGTTGAATCAAACCCTGTATTTGGATTTTGGATCTTTGACTCTACTAGGTGGAAGTTCAATTTTTTTTTTTCACTTCTTTTACCGCTTTCATTCTTTTCAGAAACCTATACAGAGTTAAATATATAATCACAATCCAAATCAAGAGTTTGAAGGTAGTGTTCATACTAGCGCTATTGTGACTATTTCTCAGGTACTATAAGCAGGTCAACTTTATTTGGTGTATTGAATAATTGCACGGCGTACATGTTCTTAATTTCATGGTTCATCTATAAATGTATAGATTCTTCCCGCTTTTAGTGGGGTTCATGTTGTTTGATCTAAGTTTTCAAAGTTTTTAATTGTTACGTATACTGTTGTTTGTCTTTTTTCGACTTCTTTATTTGAGTTCGTTTTCGACTTGGTGAGTTTGATTATTCCTTGTGTATCTTACGCCTCTATTTTACCGTAGTTTAGAGATAACCTCCGATACTATATTTAGAGCATAGGATTATTGTATGCAGGACCGTAAATTGCCTGGAAAAAGTTTTTGACCCATTTTTTGCAGAAAATTATATCATTTGGGGCATTTTTCCCTGTATGCAATGTACCTCCCAAGAAGCCACCACTTAGATTTTAAGTACATTTAAAAAAACAAGCGCCTGGAATATAATGAATACAGTTATAATTCAGGGTTAGATTAGGTGTGCCTTTAAAGATATATATGTTAACGCTTTATTACTCTTCACAAGCTTTTTTACTAAGTTTTAGGGAAAGTTTGCGAACTTACAATGAAAGGCCTGCCTGAAATTGGGTATTTTTTGTGGTTTATCCTGTTTTTTTGCTGTCCCAATCAAGCTATTTTAACTTCGTTTTACAGACACAATTTTCAAACCTTGAACTAAAAATTCTAACATAATAACTCATAATGTTATTGATCAAATGCAAATTATTGTTATGAATATGTTATACTCGGAACTACATATAACTGGTCTTACTATTACCAATGTACATTCGGACAACTACCACGTCATATTAAGGAATTCCGGTATTCCCCATGGTATATTTGACAGTCATTACCCTAGTTGTTATCCAGATCGGACGTCCCCACATTGATGAGCGACCTATTAGACGACTAATGACTCAAGCATAGGATTGCTATGTTTAGGTAATATAACGCATACACATAACCCTATAAAATCATTACAGTGGTGTCAGAAGTCGGCACGAATCCACTGATTTACACTGTTAATTGGTGACATCCATTCGCGACATATTTTCATATTTTTTTTCTTTGTTTTCGCGAGAGGAAAATCTTTGTTTCTTCTCTCCCGCGATTGTTTTATTTCATGGCGCGCTGATTTATCAGTATATTGATATTTGCGCGAGTGATATATTAGTTTCATATTTATATTGTGGTTATCAGACTTCCCGTGTGATAAAATTCCCATCCCCCTTTTTGTAACACATTTACAAAATACACAGATTTGCATACACCTTGAGAATAAGACAAAATAACCTTATAAACAAACAACTAGTGGATAGTTTTTGATTATCTTTTTGGTTTATTTT
Organism: Mytilus galloprovincialis; assembly: GCF_965363235.1. NCBI lineage: Eukaryota > Metazoa > Mollusca > Bivalvia > Mytilida > Mytilidae > Mytilus > Mytilus galloprovincialis. The sequence goes on along the minus strand of NC_134845.1, from coordinate 37,341,979 downwards.
AGGTTTTGTTTATTTATATTAATACAAATCAACACATTTTTTTCCATTCATTGATATTCCGTTGAGCGTCAGATCTTCTGATGTCAAATATCTTTTATATGTTTTTCTTTTGTTTTTCATAAATTATTGATACAACTGTGTGCGTCAGATCTTCTAATGTTATAGTTGTTATCAAATCTGTTTCGTACTTAGGAGTGGAACTTTCCTCTCTGTGCACTTTATCATCATCCTCACTTAACCAACACGCTTCGTAATTGGGATTGGGACTTTCAATTGTGTAAACTGCATCTTCCTTCACAACATTGGAATGACATGGTGTTGCATGGTGTTCTATTACTGGGTCTGATACTTTCTCGATTGTCTTTCCTTGATGCGCCGTTTGCTCTGTTCCTTGTCTTATCATAACGGGACTATGGACTTCCGTCTTTTCTATCAAATTGGTATCAGCTCCTTTCTTTTCCATTGCCTTAAAAGACAAATTATGAAGACAGAACAAGGGACACAAATTGATGACTTATTTCCAGGAAAAGAATCCAGTCTTACAAAAAGAAAAGAGGTGAAAGATCAGAGTACACAAACAACAGATGATCAACAAACTCCAATACACTTTGATCAAATACATAAATGGAGCATGCATTTTACACAGACAGCCATCAACCATCGTAATACTGTCAAAGCAGAAGGTGAACATATTGATCCTGGTTTCCTTGAAGGAACACTATTAAAAGGAAAAACATGTACAGAAAAAAATCAGGAAGCAAAGAGATGCACAAGAGCATCTGGTCAGAGATGATTTGAAACATACAGAAAAGAAAGCTTACGTGAAGACTGAAAGGTCCAAATACAAGAAAATAAACTTGGAACAACAGATAAAAATGACAAAGCAGAACTTGATTACCAAGAAAAAAGAAACTGCTACAAGTAAAAGAAAGATAATGAGAACAATTAAGAGAAAAAAAGAACAAGTAGCAATGAGAGTGTTACCAAAAACGAGAAGTTGGGGTAAAGACGTGAAACTTAGATGGAAGAAACCTAAGGCTAAAAGATTCCATAGTAAAACATTGGTGGTATCGGATTGGAACCTTAATCGTGACAGAAAGGATGGTCAGACTGAACGTTTGGTGACGGACACATCATTTGATATTTCTGCAATCGAAGATGAAGATATTGTTGCCATTAAAAAATGGTTTCTTGAGTTGTGTTTTTATGTTTTTAATTTGATTGAAAATAGATGTATATAGTTACTGTATTATTTATATCAGAATTACATTGATATTGAATGCTATAGTTACTGCCATGTATATAATTATGTAAAAGTGTTGTTATGATATTGTAATTATTGTATTTATTTATGTTGGCCTAATTTGTGTTGTATGGCCTGATAGTTGTTTACAGAATAATCTTAGAACTGTGCAGTTTAGAAATCACTGGAACAATTACAGAATGATTGGAACTTTCCAGAATGATCCTAATAAAAGATGCGTTATATAAACTTCTACATTTTACTAGAAACTTCTGTTGTAACTTTCTAGGATGTTCCATTATAGACTGTTCTAGAATCTTCCATGAAAACTATATATATACAGACACTAAAGTTAAACGATCACTCTTGGACTTGAACTTAGACATCAATAGACATTAATATTCATAGCATTTGGATTGACACTTTTATTCTACAAACAACATCATACTGGACTGTGACCGTAATATTCAGATTGGATTCCGAAAGATAACTGGATACAGATAAAGATAAAAGATTGGACTCATATTTTGACAGTTAAGTTGACAGTAATATTTGTGTAATACTTCTTGTAAACTTTTGTATAATAAATATTGTTAAATTTTATTATTGATTTGTGTTTTTTGTTGGCTACAATTTAAAGGTAATTTCTGGCCGTAACAGAAATTGGGGGCTCGTCCGGGAGACTGAAAATATATTATTCAAAATTTATTCAGTATTTTTATTATAACTAGCCAACAAAATTCTACAAAATGGCATTTGATGCCGATAAATTTTTGAAAACGCCAGACCTGGAGGGGTTTGATAATTTAAAGAAAGAGGAATTAGTGTTGCTTGCTAAACATCTGAAATTAAATTTTAAAGTATCTATGAGAAAACAAATTATAAAAAAATTTGGTTATAGACAAATTAGTTGACGCAGAAATTTTAGGTGAAGAGGTTCTTGAACTTAAGGTCGAAAATGTAGATGCCTTTAAATTAAAACAGCTTGAATTAGAACATGAATTTAAATTAAAACAAGCAGAACTGGAAATGAAGGAAAGGTTAGAAATGGAAAAGAAAGAAAAAGAAGATGAATTTAAATTAAAAGAACTGGAAATGAAGGAGAGGGAGAAAATAAAAGAAGATGAATTAAAATTAAAAGAACTTGAAATGAGAGAAAGGCTAGAGATGGAAAAACTGAAAATTGAAATGGTCAAAGAAGAAAGCAACACTAAAGTCCAGTCGAAATCAGAATATTTTGATGCAGCAAAAAATATACGTTTGGTTCCCAGATTTTGTGAAAAAACAGTCGATAAATATTTTCCACAGTTTGAGAAAATTGCTCGTAATTTGAATTGGCCAAAGTCGTATTGGACTACAATGCTACAAAGTGTTTTTGAGGGTAAAGCCGCTGAAATATACTCCGCACTTCCATCAGAAAAAAGTTCCGATTATGACACGGTGAAACAGGAAGTTTTGAAAGCTTATGAGCTAGTACCAGAAGCATATAGACAGAAATTTAGATCTTATAAAAAGTTTGATTCACAAACCTATGTGGAATTTGCTCGGGAAAAAGAAGATCTATTTGATAAATGGCTTACTTCAAAGAAAACAGATAACAATTTTGATAACCTAAGACAATTGATGTTATTAGAAGAGTTCAAACAATGTGTTCATTTAGACTTAAAAACACATTTAGACGACAAAACTGTTGGGACAATACATGATGCAGCTGTAATTTCAGATAATTATATCCTTTCACATAAAAGAAGTTTCAAGGGTCAAAATGTTAATACTTCAGGTGGAAATTACAAAAATCAAAGCACTGAACGTACTGATAGTAAGCCTGTTGCACAGAATAAGAGTCAGTCCAGTTATAATATGTCTAGTCCAAAATTTGATACTTTTGAGAAGAAGTCACTGATTTGTGCTTATTGTAAGAAAAATGGTCACCTGATGGCTGATTGTTTTAGACTCCAGAAGAAGAATGAACGAGATAATAAGCCGAAGTCGAGTGCTTGTACGACACCTTATATTACCAGTACGTTGGAATATCCTGCGAGTCAGGCTTTTAAGTGCAGTTTTTGTGATTACATGGAGGAATATAAACCCTTTATGTCTGATGGGTTTATTTCTATTGTTGATGATACCACTCTTCAGCCTATTAAGATTTTACGGGACACTGGAGCTTCTCAGTCTTTATTGTTAGAAGGTGTGTTGCCTTTGTCCGAGAAGACTTCTGTTGGTGCCTCCGTTTTGTTACAAGGTGTAGAGTTAGGTTGTATAGATGTTCCTCTCCATCGTATTTATCTGAAGTCAGATTTGATAACTGGACCAGTTATAGTGGGTGTTCGTCCTAATCTCCCTGTTGAGGGTGTTACATTATTGCTAGGAAATGATCTAGCTAGGAACAAAGTGGTTGCTGAACCAATTGTTACCAGTGAACCGGTGGTAGATGTTAAATCATCTGAAGATGATGCTGAATTCTATCCAGCTTGTGTTGTCACTAGAGCGATGGCTAGAAAACAACAAGATGAGGATTTGCAAGAAAACCAGTTTGATTACATGGACCTTTCTGACACTTTCCTAGCCGACATTGAAGGTCCTGGTAGCTCAGAAAAGGCCATAATAAGACCACCTAGTGTTAACAAGAATGTTATTATGCCATGGCCAAACGTAAACAGCCATTCATTAGACCGAAAGAATTTATTTGAAGAACAACATAAAGACCCTGAGGTTCTTCAGCTCAACCAGCGGGCTCAACCACAGGAGGAAGCAGACAAAGTGGCCGAATGCTATTACCATCAGGACGGCATTTTAATGAGGAAGTGGAGGCCTCCTGATGCTACCCCAGAGGAGGAATGGAGAGTGGTATACCAAGTGGTGGTGCCTAAAGTTTATAGGCAAGAAATTATTGGTCTTGCCCATGACACCCCCTTGGCTGGACACTTAGGTATAAGGAAGACTTGCCTTAAGATCTTGCAGCATTTCTACTGGCCCAGACTTCGAAATGATGTCGCAGAATACTGCAAATCATGCCATATATGCCAGGTTGTTGGTAAGCCTAACCAGAAAATACCACCAGCACCACTTCTGCCTATTCCAGCCTTTGACGAACCTTTCAGCAGAGTTCTAATTGACTGCGTTGGACCTTTACCAAAGACCAAAACTGGAAATGCGTATTTATTGACAATCATGTGTACATCCACTCGCTTTCCTGAGGCTATTCCGCTAAGAAATATCAAGACACCTACTATAGTCAAAGCACTTATCAAATTTTTCACATTAGTAGGACTTCCTAAGTCTATACAGTCCGACCAGGGATCAAATTTCATGTCAGGTTTATTTCAGCAAGTCGTGCACCAGTTAGGGATTGCTCAGTATAGATCAAGTGCGTACCATCCAGAATCTCAAGGTGCCTTAGAACGTTTTCATCAAACATTGAAGAACATGATTAGAACTTTTGTCTTCAATTTGACAGAGACTGGGATGATGGAGTTCACTTTCTACTTTTTGCAGTCCGAGAGGCTGTTCAAGAATCCCTTGGATTTAGTCCCTTTGAGTTGGTATTTGGCCATACTGTAAGGGGACCGTTAAAATTGATTAAGGAAAAGTGGCTTACTGAACATACTGACTTGAATCTTTTAGACTATGTATCTAGATTTAAAGAAAAATTGTATACTGCTTGTCAAATTGCTCAGAAAAACTTAAAAAATGTACAGAACAAGATGAAAATTTGGTATGATAAAGATGCCAGGGACAGAGTTTTTGAGCCTGGTGATAGGGTACTTGTATTTTTGCCAGTCCCTGGACATCCTTTACAGGCTAAATATTGTGGTCCTTATACAATAGAGAGTAAAATCAATGATTTGAATTATATTGTAAAAACTCCAGGTCGGCGTAAACAAAACAGAGTGTGTCATATTAATATGTTAAAGCCATATTTTGAGCGTACTAATGAATGTGAGAGTAAACCAGTTGCCACTTTAGGCATGGTTAAATTTGAGAACAATCATGACAAACCAGATGTAATTGAACCACCTTTTAGTTCTAAAACTTTGGAAGAGACAGTTAAATTGAAAAATTCAGAAATTTTGTCAAATTTAGACTCAAAACTTGCACATCTATCTTTTGCTCGTAGAGAAGAAATAAAAACTTTGGTATTTTCTTTTAAAAATCTTTTTCCAGATGTGCCAAACAAAACCACTGCTGTTTGTCATGATGTTGATGTAGGAGATGCTTCTCCAATTAAGCAACATCCTTACCGGCTCAATCCACTCAAACTTGAAGCTATGAGAAAAGAAATTAAATATATGCTTGACAATGATATTATTGAGCCGAGTAACAGTGAATGGAGCTCTCCTTGTCTCCTTGTGCCAAAACCAGATAAAACCTTTCGTTTCGTGACTGATTTCAGAAAAGTAAATTCAGTCTCAAAATCTGATTCCTATCCGATTCCAAGGATAGACGATTGTATTGACAACATTGGTCAAGCAAAATTTGTGAGCAAATTTGATTTGTTGAAAGGTTATTGGCAAGTTCCACTGACACAGAGAGCTCGTGAAATATCAGCTTTTGTTACACCAGATGGCTTATTTCAATATACTGTAATGCCGTTTGGCATGAAAAGTGCACCAGCTACATTTCAAAGAATGATCAATAATGTTATAAAAGATTTAAACTGTTGTTATGCTTATATTGATGATCTAATTGTATGTAGTGATAGCTGGGAACAGCATTTAACACATTTGTATGATACTTTTGATAGATTATCACAATCAAATTTGACTGTTAATCTTGGTAAAAGTGAATTTTGTCAGGCCACTGTTGATTATTTAGGGCATACAGTTGGCCAAGGTCAAGTGAAACCTATTATGGCTAAAGTGGAAGCTATTTCCAAATTTCCTCCTCCTACAAATAGAAAACAACTTATGAGATATTTAGGCATGATTGGATTTTACAGAAAATTTTGTTCAAATTTTGCTACTGTGGTTCAACCACTGACTCATCTTTTACGAAAAGATTCTAAATTTTTCTGGAGTGAAAATTGTCAAAACGCTTTTGAAAATAGCAAATCACTTTTACTTAATAGTCCGGTTCTGATTACTCCAGACTTTGAAAAACAATTTAAACTTGCTGTTGATGCAAGCGATGTAGGAATTGGAGCTGTTTTATATCAAGAGACAGATGATAATGTTGAGAAACCTATATCATATTTTTCCAAGAAATTAGATAAACATCAGAAAAAATTATTCAACTATTGAAAAAGAGTGTTTTGCAATGTTGTCAGCACTTCAACATTTTGATGTATATTTGAATCCCACTGTATATCCTATTCTTGTTTGTACTGATCATAATCCTCTCACCTTCATACATAAAATGAGAAACAAGAATCAGAGGTTGACTAGGTGGAGTTTATTGTTACAGGAATATGATGTTATTGTAAAACATATTAAGGGTAAAGATAATGTAATAGCAGATGTTTTATCTAGAGCTTATTAAAACACTTTGTATATACTATGTATTTTTGTTCATATTATTCATGATAAGTTTTTGTTACACTAAAACTTCTTTTAAGGGGGAGGTGTTATGATATTGTAATTATTGTATTTATTTATGTTGGCCTAATTTGTGTTGTATGGCCTGATAGTTGTTTACAGAATAATCTTAGAACTGTGCAGTTTAGAAATCACTGGAACAATTACAGAATGATTGGAACTTTCCAGAATGATCCTAATAAAAGATGCGTTATATAAACTTCTACATTTTACTAGAAACTTCTGTTGTAACTTTCTAGGATGTTCCATTATAGACTGTTCTAGAATCTTCCATGAAAACTATATATATACAGACACTAAAGTTAAACGATCACTCTTGGACTTGAACTTAGACATCAATAGACATTAATATTCATAGCATTTGGATTGACACTTTTATTCTACAAACAACATCATACTGGACTGTGACCGTAATATTCAGATTGGATTCCGAAAGATAACTGGATACAGATAAAGATAAAAGATTGGACTCATATTTTGACAGTTAAGTTGACAGTAATATTTGTGTAATACTTCTTGTAAACTTTTGTATAATAAATATTGTTAAATTTTATTATTGATTTGTGTCTTTTGTTGGCTACAATTTAAAGGTAATTTCTGGCCGTAACAGTGTTGGTTCAGAAAACTAGTGGTTTAGTTTTTTTAAATTTTATATTCGAAATGCATATCTAATTGTATGAAATTCATGTCTTTAGATATTCGCTACTGGACATCAATGAGCAAGAGACAATCCATCCATTTATTCATTTTAAACTGATGTTTCTGCATAAAAACTACAATAATTTCAGTTTTACTTTAGGTTTATGTCGGCATCATTTTATTCATATTAAACATTTATATGTCACTTTCTTATACAAGAAATATCCTTTCTTCCAAGATTTCTACTGGTAGGATCTTTACAACGAAGTGAACTATTTTACCCCAAATAAATTGTAGCGTACGCAACTAATGTTTTTAGAATAGAATCATTGTTTTTATGGAAGAGGGAGGAGGTGGAAAGGATATTCATTTCATATTTAGCATTGGCGTTTTAAGAGACATGCATATTGTATTCTTTGAATACTTCTACTTCCAAATTGGCTATCCTTTGAATAGACGAACTTGTTCAGCAATCACAAGATGTCGTGTTGAAACTACAGCTATGTTATCAATAATATTGTATAGGACGTTTTAAAATAAACCTTTACGATACAATATAGCTCATTATCGTCATAATCGTATATAGAGATTGTTTTATATATTTGTTTACAGAAGGAAAAGGACAGCTGTTTTTCATAACTTAAATGATTATAGTTTTATAATGTATAACAATGGAGAATCTATCTGCATGTATCAACCCTATGTGTATCAACTACAACTTTACGGACTAGTGTATTCCAAGGATTTCAAATTAAGGATGTATTTTCTCGCATTTAAACATCAAACAGTTTAAACAATTTAGTGTTGAGATATAAAAGAAGGTGCCATGACGTTATTCTAGAAGCGGTCCATTTCTATGAAAGAGGGAGGAATGTTATGAATATGGTATACTCGGAACTACATATAACTAGTCTTACTATTACCAATGTACATTCGGACAACTACCACGTCATATTAAGGAATTCCGGAATTCCCCATGGTATATTTGACAGTCATTACCCTAGTTGTTATCCAGATCGGACGTCCCCACATTGATGAGCGACCTATTAGACGACTAATGACTCAAGCATAGGATTGTTATATTTAGGTAATATAACGCATACACATAACCCTATAAAATCATTACATTATTATAACGTAGCACTGTTTGTTTATACTGAAAGTTTTAGTTCGTTAAGCTTTGTCAAATACTTATGCAATTTTTCTGTGATCGAACGAATCCCATCTCTTTAGCACTTCTCAGTATAGACCTAATAGTACATTCAATATTGCAAACATTGTCACTGATATGTATATATAGCCAGACCAAACAATCTGCTTTATGTCATTGTTGACCTGTTCCATGTTTAAAGGTGATGTAGCGCAGAAAACGATCTATCACAACTGGCAAGGCTAACAGAATCGATAGCATTTGTTTTCTATTTCGGTAGAACTGTATGTGTTTGATTGCTTGCTCTATTGTACATTTTGACCCAATCTTCTTATTAGACGTAAAGGTTTTCCATCTCTGACCTTTTGTGGCATGTCATCAGGGTATGGGATATCATTTATACCCATTAGCAATAGAGCCTATGTCTTTCGAATAGGGAACAGTTTCAACCTCAGACTCATATGGCGAGACAGCAGAATTTTTAATATGCCGAGAACGAGCCACAGGGAAATATCGTGCTAAGTATATTGACGGGAAAATTTTACGTGTTCAAAGGAATTGGGTACCGTTCAGCGATATAATACAGATCTAAAAATCGAACACACCCTGCTATTATGATATACACCTTGTGGGCCCAAGTTAAATCAACAACCAGTGCTTTTAAAATAATGCAGGATTTAACCAATTTTTTTTAAATTTTCTGGGGTTATTATTTTTTTTTTTTTTTTGGCCAGCCCACTATAGGATGCAACTGCCTAGCTACATGCCTGCATGTAATTTACGGCCGTGGTATGGCAAACATATTTTCTGGTAGTGTTCGTCGGACCGTGACTTCATTTTTATTGTTCATTAATTAAACAAATGTTAGGCTTCCTGGTCTAGTCTGTATCTCAGATACTATAAGCAATAGGCCAACTATATTTGGTGTATTTTATGATTGTAAGTTGTACATGTCTGTCTAGTAGGTATCATATAAATGACCTTATTTTCATGGTTCATCTGTCAATGTAAAGTTTTGGTGGTTAGGTTTATTTTTGTGAGTCTCGTCTCGAATATATAATCATTAAGGACAGCAGGTTGTTCTCTGCTTAATATCTCGTTTCATAATATGTGTATTAAGGTGTCTGTCTCATTGACAATTATTTCCGTTGTTCATATCTGTTGGATTAAATTGCTCCCTCACATATATATATATATATATTGGATAAAAACAGACTATCCCACCACATCTTTCTATATCTATATATTTCTTTGCATAATTTTATTCAACAATAATATTTACATATATAGACAATGTAATTGCGCTTTGGCACAGAGTATTCAGCAAATGAGGTATAAAAAATCCAGAAAAAGTACATAAAAAAGGGGTAAGCTGCCTATAATTTGTTTATTGAATTGTTATCGCATACAAAAAAAATCCGAAAGTTTTAGATTAGAACAAAAATAATAAGAGAATCCATTTCAGATTATTGTATGTGTTACTAAAAATGCAGCTTAATTAAAAGCAATGTCACCTTTATAATTTCCTTTGGAAAAAAAAGAAAAAAAAAGTTAAGTAACCAAAGAATATTATTGCACTTTGAGAAAAATAACATGGAATTAAGGTTGTATTTAAAATTTGAGTACAGTTTTAATAAAAGGAAAAATATTCAATAAAATATGAAAAAAATATAAATAAAATAGTAAATTTGCAAATTTTCTATCAAAACAAAATACAGATCTATAATTTAAAAAGTCCAATTTTAAAAAAAAGTTTTGAATTTTTTTAATCTGAATTTACAAAAACAATATGATGCATAAACTGCATTACTCTTGCTAAAATGATCTCAAATAGAAAATTTTTGAATCCCAGACCAAAATACCAGATCACGCCCGCACTCTTAAAAAAAGAAAATTTAAAATCCCAGACCAAAATACCTAACCCTTACCCTTTAAAAAGAAAATTTTGAAGCTCAGACCAAATGGTAACTATCTGATTTGTAGCAGGTCAAGTTTACGGTCTTGTTTCATACACGCCAGTGACTTACGACCTATTCATGCAAACAAGAGGTCGCACCCTGTCTCCAAATCATGTAGTACTGATGCAAAATTTAAATTCTGTGCTGTTTTGGTTAAATTTAATTCAACAGGTTTTAGAGCAATGCAGTTTTTTATCAGTAAATTAAAAAAAAATGAGATAAAAAATGAAAGCCCTTTTTCTCCACACTAAAAAAATATAAAAGATATAAACTGATTTTTGGATTTAAATTGAACCTTATCAGATTTTAACATGAATAAAAATTAGATCCCAGTGACCTTTTAATTTCTGACTTGCAATAATCTAAGAGTTCAGTATGGAAGGTTGAATAAATGGTTTGGCATAAAGGAAAAGATCAACCGATCTGACTTATAGTAATAATGTTCAGGATATTGTATTTTATAAAATATTTTAATTTAAAGAAAAATTCAAAAACTAAGATAAAGCAACATAGCATAAAAATACAGCTATGTATAAAACAATGATAAAAGGGCAGGATATATAAATAAATTTAAATTCTGTAAATTTGATTCCCTGAGATATAATATATACTGAAAATATCAAAACATAAACTTCACCAATCATAGATTACTAAATTGAAATGATTCAACATATATTCAGTATAAATGCTGAAAATAGTTTGACCTATATAGAATGATGTATGTATAAGTGTGAGAAATATGAAGAAGACTTGATCTAAAAACAAAATGGTGGTCTCTCCTGGTTAGCAGGTTTCCTAGCTGTACGCCTTTGAGCAGTTCTTCTGGATTCATAGGATTGCTTTGGTGCAATCTTGGATTTATCTATCAACTGGGATCCTTTAACAATATCAGGGAGCTTGAGAACCTCTAATTGTGTGCCCTCATCTCTCCTTGTAATTACTGGCTTATTCTTGTATATAACCTAGAAAAAATGGTAAATAGATTAAAGTGATTATAATAAGAAGTTTGCTTGCATATCACCTTCTTCCATTGGTATTTTTTCAGGAGACAAATTTACATATGATATTTCAAAGGGGAACATGCAGATTTGGTCAATGACACGTGGGAAAGTCTCAACCAATAAAATTATAATATATACCAGATTATAAACCATCAACATGATCAATATGTATAAACGGTGGAATAATACATTTTATTTTATCTGCCTTACTGTCCTCCAATCTGGTGATATTACCTTTTTTTTAAATTATTATTGTCCCTTTTTTTAATGACACCAGTCAACATTATATTTTATCTTACCTGCCTGACATCCCTCTTATTAGGTGATATTACCTTATTGTCCCTTTTATTAATGGCATCAGTCAATATTATATTTTATCTAACCTGTCTGACAGTCCTCTTATCAGATGATATTACATTATTGTTTCTTTTATTAATGGCATCAGTCAACATTATAATTTATCTTACCTGTCTGCAAGTCCTCTTATCAGATGATATTACCTTATTGTCCCTTTTATTAATGGCATCAGTCAACATTATACATTATCTTACCTGTCTGACAGTCCTCTTATCAGATGATATTACCTTATTGTCCCTTTCATTAATGACACCAGTCACATTATATTTTATCTTACCTGTCTGACAGTCCACTTATCAGATGATATTACCTTATTGTCCCTTTCATTAATGACACCAGTCACATTATATTTTATCTTACCTGTCTGACAGTCCTCTTATCAGATGATATTACCTTATTGTCCCTTTCATTAATGACACCAGTCACATTATATTTTATCTTACCTGTCTGACAGTCCTCTTATCAGATGATATTACCTTATTGTCCCTTTCATTAATGACACCAGTCACATTATATTTTATCTTACCTGTCTGACAGTCCTCTTATCAGATGATATTACCTTATTGTCACTTTCATTAATGACACCAGTCACATTATATTTTATCTTACAGTACCTGTCTGACAGTCCTCTTATCAGATGATATTACCCTATTGTCCCTTTCATTCATGACACAAGTCACATTATATTTTATCTTACCTGTCTGACAGTCCTCTTATCAGATGATATTACCCTATTGTCCCTTTCATTCATGACACAAGTCACATTATATTTTATCTTACCTTTCCGACAGCCCTCTTATCAGATGATATTACCCTATTGTCCCTTTCATTAATGACACCAGTCACATTATATTTTATCTTACAGTACCTGTCTGACAGTCCTCTTATCAGATGATATTACCCTATTGTTCCTTTTATTAATGGCATCAGTCAACATAATAATTTATCTTACCTGTCTGCAAGTCTTATCAGATGATATTACCTTATTGTCCCTTTTATTAATGGCATCAGTCAACATTATACATTATCTTACCTGTCTGGCAGTCCTCTTATCAGGCGATATTACGTTATTGTCCTTCTTATTTATGCCACCAGTCAACATTATATTTTATCATACCTGTCTGACAGTCCTCTTATCAGGTGATATAACCTTATTGTCACTTTTATTAATGGCATCAGTCAACATTATATTTTATCTTACCTGTCTGACAGTCCTCTTATCAGGCACTATTACCTTATGTCTCTTTAATTAATGGCACCAATCAACATTATATTTTATAATACCTGTCTGACAGTCTTCTTATCAGGCGATATTACCTTATTGTCCCTTTAATTAATGGCACCAGTCAACATTATATTTTATAATACCTGTCTGACAGTCCTTTTATCAGGTGGTATTACCTTATTGTCCCTTTTATTAATGGCATCAGTCAACATTATACATTATCTTACCTGTCTGACAGTCCTCTTATCAGGTGATATAATCTTATCTTATTGTCCCTTTTATTAATGGCAGCAGTCAACATTATACTTTATCTTACCTTTCCGACAGTCCTCTTATCAGGTGATATTATCTTATTGTCCCTTTCATTAATGGCATCAGTCAACATTATATTTTATCTTACCTGTCTGACAGTCTTCTTATCATGCTGGTTCCTTGGACCATTTAGTGTATCAGTTTTATTTGGATATGTTTTTCTGTTATCTCTTACAGAAGATGCTTGTCTCACAAAAACATGATTCTGCAGGATAGGTGTACTGTTGGACAGCTTTGGTTCTGGAGCCTTTATTCTCCTGTTGTTACCAATGTTAAAATCAGTGAAGTTTTCCTTGGCTAAAGAATTCATGTTTACACCTTTTCTTGGTGCTTTTGGTGCATTCTTCAATGGTGGCAAAACTTTGCGCTCACCAAGTTTTGACAGATCAAGAGGAGGAACAATAGGCTTTTTCTTCTTAGATTTTGGCACGTCTAGCTTTGAGTTTATGAGCACTTTATCCTTCTTCTTGAGTCGATCATGGCCATCAATGGCATGTGTAGTCGTATCAAACTTGATAGATCTAGTAGTAGTATCAATCTCGATAGCTCTAGGAGTAGTAGAATAAATATCGATAGCTCTAGGAGTAGAAGTATCAATCTCAATAGCTCTAGGAGTAGTAGTATCAATTTCAATAGCTCTAGGAGTAGTCGTATCAATCTTGATAGCTCTAGGAGTAATAGTGTCATTCTTGATAGCTCTAGGAGTAGTAGTATTATTCTTGATAGCTCTAGGGGTAGTAGTATCATTCTTGATAGCTCTAGTAGTAGTATCAATCTCAATAGCTCTAGGAGTAGTAGTATCATTCTTGATAGCTCTAGGAGTAGTCGTATCATTCTTGATAGCTCTAGGAGTAGTAGTATCAATCTTGATAGATCTAGGAGTAGTAGAATCAATCTCAATAGCTCTAGGAGTAGTAGTATCAATCTTCATAGCTCTAGGAGTAGTAGTATCAATCTTGATAACTCTAGGAGTAGTAGTATCAATCTCAATAGCTCTAGGAGTAGTAGTATCAATCTTGATAGCTCCAGGAGTAGTAGTACCAATTTTGATAGCTCTAGGAGTAGAAGTATCAATCTCAAAAGCTCTAGGAGTAGTAGTAACAATCTCAATAGCTCTAGGAGTAATCGTATCAATCTTGATAGCTCTAGGAGTAGTAGTATCAATCTTGATAGCTCTATAAGTAGTAGAATCAATCCCAATGGCTCTAGGAGTAGTAGTATCAATCTTGATAGATCTAGGAGTAGAAGTATCAATCTTGATAGCTCTAGGAGTAGTAGTATCAATCTCAATATCTCTAGTAGTCGTATCAATCTTGATAGCTCTAGGAGTAGTAGTATCATTCTTGATAGCTCTAGGAGTAGAAGTAGCATTCTTGATAGCTCTAGGAGTAGTAGTATCAATCTCAATAGCTCTAGGAGTAGTAATACCAATTTTCATAGCTCTAGGAGTAGGAGTATCAATCTTGATAGCTCTAGGAGTAGTAGTATCAATCTTGATAGCTCTAGGAGTAGTAGTATCCATCTCAATAGCTCTAGGAGTAGTAGTATCAATCTTGATAGCTCCAGGAGTAGTAATACCAATTGTGATAGCTCTAGGAGTAGAAGTATCAATCTCGATAGCTCTAGTAGCAGTATCAATCTCAATAGCTCTAGGAGTAGTCGTATCAATCTTGATAGCTCTAGGAGTAGTAGTATCGTTCTCGATAGCTCTAGGAGTAGTAGTATCAATCTTGATAGCTCTATAAGTAGTAGAATCAATCGCAATGGCTCTAGAAGTAGTAGTATCAATCTTGATAGCTCTAGGAGTAGTAGTATCAATATTGATAGCTCTAGGAGTAGTAGTATCAATCTCAATAGCTCTAGGAGTAGTAGTATCAATCTTGATATCTCTAGGAGTAGTGGTATCAATCTTGATAGCTCTAGGAACAGTAGTATCAATCTCGATAGCTCTAGGAGTAGCAGTATCAATCTTGATAGCTCTAGGAGTAGTAATATCTATCTTGATAGCTCTAGGAGTAGTAAATGCAGTTCCTGCTATAATCATCTCTGTAAAAAAAACCATTAAACAATAAAAGAAAACTTCAAGGTAAAGCATAGATTTTCAGATTTTTCTACAAGTGCAATGAACTGTAATTTTGTTCACCAAAATTTTTTGAAAAGATGATGAAAGTATGCATTTTGAGATAATTTCTTCTACAAGTGCAGTGTCTATAAGAATGAAAAAAATTGTAAGTTAAAGTATTTATTTTCAGATTTTTATTTTGCTTCTTCAAGTGCAGTCCACTTTTAATTTAATCACAAAAAAACTTTAAAAATATGATAAAATTATGCATCTTAAAATAAACAAATTTAAAAAGTATCATCTATAAAGGTGAACATTTTTCATTTTTCTATGACAAATATATCGGTATAAAAAAAATAATAACAAACAAAACGTGAAAATTTCAAACACAAAGTATTGAAAAAAAAAAATGTTTTCTCCTAATCTGTCTTCTGATTGGTTTAAAGTATTACTTTTATTTTCAATGTTGTCAATTTTTATGGCGACATGCCCATTCTGATGTTGTGTATTCATACGCCAACATGTGTGTACGTTGTTATTGTTAATATAAATAATATAAAACGTTATTTGAGTCTTATTTTTGATAGCAATTTATTTATAATGAATGGCAATCATTTATTTTGAATTTATTGAACCATAAAACTCATTTTTGACACAATCCGCTTCGCAGATTATTCAATGTGAAGAGTGAAAAATGAATTTTATGGTTCAATAAATACAAAATGAATAGCCATTCATTAAGTAAAATTACTTTCTTATTTATATAATATAATTAATAACAGTATGTTTCAACAAGAGGCTGTCACAACGACAGCAAACCAAATTTATTAACATTTATTTGTGTCCTGGCAATATCACAAGAACCATACATTGTAACTGTTGAATGGTGAAAGTGAAAATCGTCAATATCAAATTTGACCTCCATTTTGTCATCAGTATCAACATATTCAAATTTGAAAAGCTTGGGTTGAATGGTTCATGAGTAAATACAACATGAATGGAAATGTCATTTTTCGATCTTTCAAGAACCATAACCCCCTGAATGGTAAAAGTCAAAATCGACATTATTGTACTTGACCTTCATTTTTTCATCAGTAACAACATATTAAAATTTGGGAAGCTTTAGTTGAACAGTTCATGCGTAAATGCACGGACACGACTGGAAATGCCATTTTTCAATCTTTCAAGAACCATAACTCCTGAACGGTAAAAGTCAAAATCATCATTATTGAACTTGACCTTCATTTTGTTGTCAGTAACAACATATTAAAATTTTAAAAGCTTTGGTTGAACATAAAAAAGTAAATATTAAATAAACAACTCTCCTAATGCTCAGGTTGGTTGTCATATTGTGCAACACAGTTAATAATATGGGAAAAACATAGAACTTCTTTTGTCTTACAAAACACTGTCAAACATCCAAACATACTATCCGCACTGATCTGTGTCCACACTTGTATATATATATTTTTAAAAAAAGGTATAAAACAGCAACTATAAATGACACAGAAACAACCACTACCCATTGAAATCTCACAGTGCAGTGCATAAATTAAATTAAGACAGAGGAAGCATAAACAGAGAACAAACTGAATTAGGTTAATTGAAATGTTAGATAATAAAGACAAACATGCAACATCAAATAGAAAACATCTAAATTACCTTACATTGAACACTGAATTATCTCCCCTTTGCTGGAATTGTACAAATTATTGAAAAAAAAAAAAACATCATAAACAGAAAATGTTGACTTAATGAATATTGTATATTATATTACTGGTATCTTTTTAATTTTTCAATTATAGTTTTATTTTTAAATGCTATTTCAAAGCCTTTATCAAAAACTTGATCTAAACAAGTCTTTTACATAATAGTACAGCATCACCTGCCCTGAACTGAAATTTCTGCATATATCTTTATGCATCATTTAAAAAGCCATTATAACATAATTCATTGCAAAACACAAGTATAATCAAAACTCCTTTCCTTGAAACTTTGCTTTTTGTTTTTGTTTTCAAATACAATGGCAAAGCCTAAATCATAAACATTTTTTCATAGTAGTACAGCATAATCTCCCATGACCTGAAATTTCTGTATATCTTTATGCATCATTTAAAAAGTCGTTATAATACATAATTCATTGCAACACACAAATATATTCAAAACATCTTTCCATTTATACTTCGATTTTTTTCTATTAAGGTTTGCAGCAAAAAAACTTTTCTGAGAGATCTGACATTCTGACTTTATAGTGCTTATTGAAAAATGACAAAGAAACTTAAATGTAAGCTTTTTTAAAGCTAAAAATAGGGAGGGTAGGGTAATAGGAAACAGTAATACACATTTTATTTTATTTGGCCTAATGAGGATTACTCAAAATATATTAATGATTGTCTGTTTAAACCTTAGAAGTAAAAATAGGGACCAGAGGTCAAACAGTGAGGTTCCAAGGACAATGAGTCGATGACAATAAAACATTTCTTCATATATAACTGATAACAACTTTGTTTGATATACTATTTGATGTCTGAAATTGAAATATATATTGGACATTTTTATTTTCTATAAAAGTGTGGAACTTATTTTATATTGATAGAACAAATTAAACAGAAATTATCTGTGAAAAAAGTCAATCTCCCAGAAAATACTTCCTGTGATTCAAGTTCCACCGGAAATTTTTTTTCACAGGAACAAATTTTGGCTTATAGCAGTAGAAACTAATTTGACCACTTGGGTACTGAGGCCCCCTAATACAGTAGAAACATGCACAGCACTAAATTGAAGGGATGTATGTCTATCTCCTGTGTCTAACCAGCTTCATCCTAACTTCATGTTTATTAAAATCAGATTCAATGGTTCTATGTTTACTGAAAGTTGTTATTACACAGGACAGCTATTGAATATAATCAAAATCAACTGTAAATCTGGTCAGAGTGTCCTCTTTTGTACGCTTGATTGAAGTTTATTTTAAAAAATGGAAAAATTATTACCTCCATCATGTCCAATGTTTGGTGAAGCAATATGCACTGCAACTGGTAATGAAGTTTCTGTGGCCTCAATATCTACCTCATGTGATGGTAGTAATTTAACCAGCTCTGTTATCTTTGGTGACATTCTCATTCTAGTCACCTTCTCAACTTTTGGTGTTGTGGTCTGTTCGTCAATGTTTAGAGATGAAAATGATTTTATCACTTCTTCAATATCAAGTGGTGGTGGCGATGGAGAAAATTTGATAATCTCTTTCAATTGTGGTGATGGTGGTGTTCTGGTAGACTCTATAATATTAAATGAGAAAAATGATCTTATTACCTCTTCAAGTGATGTTGATGGAAATTGTATGGCCCTCTTTTCCATCTCTTGTGATGGAGTTTGTTTGACCCTCTCATCTGAGTAGCAAAATACTAGGTGTATCAATTACTGCTTTACTGCTTAATTAGTATGTGTAGACACATACTTTGTGACAATCTTACTTTATTGGTTAGTCTATGTAGCCACATACTTTGTGTCAATCTAACTTTACTCCCTATTATGTGTAGCCACATACCTTGTGTCAATCTTACTTTACTGGTTAGTCTGTGTAGCCACATACCTTGTGTCAATCTAACTTAACTGCTTAGTCTGTGTAGCCATATACCTTGTGTCAATCTAACTTAACTGCTAAGTCTGTGTAGCCACACACCTTGTGTCAATCTTGCTTAACTGGTTAGTCTGTGTAGCCACATACCTTGTGTCAATCTTACTTTACTGCCTAGTCTGTGTAGTCACATACCTTGTGTCAATCTAACTTTATTGCCTAGTCTGTGTAGTCAAATACCTTGCGTCAATCTAGCTTTACTCCCTAGACTAGTCTGTGTAACCACATACCATGTGTCAATCTAACTTTACTGCTAAGTCTATGTAGCCAAATACCATGTGTCAGTCATTCTATTTTTACTGCTTAGTTTGTGTAGTCACATACCTTGTTTCAATCTAACTTTACTGCTAAGTCTGTGTAACCACATACCTTGTGACAATCTAACTTAACTGCTAAGTCTGTGTATTAACCACATACCTGGTGTCAATCTTACTTAACTGCTTAGTCTATTTAGTTACAAACCTGTTGTCAATCTAACTTAATTGCTAGCATATGTAGCCATAAACCTTGTGTCAATCTAACTTAATATTGCTTAGTCTGTGTAGGTACATACCTTGGCTTGTGTCAATCTTACTGTTAGTTTAGTTTTCAATTACAGTTTGACCTACTTGGTATATTCAGGTTAGAACTAATTATTTTATTTAAACATTACAAACCATTTAAGTTTCAGACTGACAATTTACTCACCCTTTTCCTGAGCAAGGATCATGTCATCTACACTCTTCGGTGATGATTTCCGACGGAAAGACCGAGACTTGCGCCCTGGAGAAGGAAACACTGGCATTCTGAAACAAAATAAAAATGTTAACACTTTTTGTGATAAACCGCCTTAACCTATAATTGTGTCGTGTAAGCAGTCTATAATATTGTTTTGCTTGCACTGCCTTCAATAATCATTAATGGATAATGTAGCGGATCACATCATTCAGGCATCAAATTATATATAAGGCGATAACTCGAGTATGCGGTCTATAAGTATCTTTTATTTCTTCAAAATTACATTTAACTTTGGCTTCTTATACTTTATATCATATCAACCGATTCTCTACAATAGAATACAAATACACATAAACATACATCGTAAGTAAAAATATAACTTAAAACACTAAAATCATAATACTAAACAAACAATAAGAAACACTTTCTTTCACGCTTAATGAATAACTTGTTAAATTAAAAGTTAATTGAATAAATATTACTTTATAAATACTTTTACAATTCTTCATATTTCTTCCTTAAATAAATATTGTTCTTAAAAATGTACATAAATTATCTCTTACCGATTATGATCTCTCTATAAAAATAACGATGTGTCTCCGAATATCAAATAATTTGTAATGAATAAAAACTAGACAACGTAACTAACGTACGTAAAAGGCTAAACGTCATAAAACTTTAAAAACGGGAAATATAACAATTCATAAGAGCGCAACGTTACATGTATGCGCAAATACCCAAAAATCGTATCTACAAGTATTACAAATAAAATAAATAACTTCAGTAATAATAAATGAAGTAACCCAACAATTTGGAATTACATTTCAAATCTAACACTCCCCACCATGACATTTCTTAAAATTGTCATCACACAAAAAACTAATAAAATATCAATTAATTATTGTAAATTCTATTGAGAACATTCAAGTATGCATAATTTAGTTACTGGTCTTAAAAATTTTGACTCTTTTGTTTTGATCACACAACTACGTATAAGACTATCGCGGCTCCTAATGACATCAATTACTCGGCCCAATGGCCACTGTCCTCTCGATGTATGGTCATCTGCAACGATTACAATGTCGTCAATCTTTACATCTCGTTGTTCTCTTTGCCATTTATTTCTCTGTTGTAAAGTTGGCAAATATTCACGTAACCAACGTCTCCAGAATACATTGGCTAAGTATTGTATCTGCTTCCACCACCTTTTAGCATACACATCTTTCTCGTCAAACACCCCTTGCGGTATTGAAGTGTTGTTTTTCATTAGTAATAACATATTCGGTGTGAGAACTGGCAAATCTCGAGAATCATTACTGACTGCTGTTATCGGTCTATCATTGACGATTCTTTCGGCTTCAGCCATAAAGGTTAGTAACTGTTCATCGGTAAGCAGTTGTTCATTTGCAAGAGCTCTGAGAATTTTGCGTGTCGTACGAATCATTCTTTCCCATACACCACCACGATGACTAGCGTTTGGCGGATTGAAAGTCCAATTAATATCCTTGTGTGACATGTAACTGGATATTTTTGTTTTGTTCCATTGATCAATATATTTCCGAAGTTCCGATTCTCCACTGACAAGATTTGTCCCGTTATCACTATACACCGTTTCAGGTATGCCTCGCCTGCTCGTAAAACGTTGGAAAGCAGAAATAAAGGAATCTGTAGTCAAACTATGAGCTACTTCTATGTGAACAGCTCTTGTTGTCAGACATGTAAAAAGGCAACCGTATCTTTTAACGACTGAACGTCCAACTTTAACATTTAATGGACCAAAGTAGTCTATTCCAACAAAGGTAAATGGTGGTTTATCAGGAGTTTTCTGATCGTCTATAACAGAAGCCATCTTCTGAAAACAAAGCGGTGCTTGATATCGTCTACATCTTACACACCTGTTCAAAACTGTTCGGACAGTACTAGGTCCTTTTAAAATCCAATACTTTTCCCGTAATGATGCTAGCACTTGTGCCATTCCTGTATGACCATTTTGTTCATGAAACGACCTGATTATCAAAGTGGTCACGTGATGAGAATTTGGTATAATGACCGGACATTTGCTTAGTGACAAGTTAAGACGTCCCTTGACGCGCAATAACCCATCATGCATAACAGGATTTAAAGATGCTAAACGACTATCTTTCTTAACAGGATTTTGCTTTTCAATCATTTTGATTTCATTTAAGAATGATTCTTGTTGTACATGTATCAATATATACCTTGTTGCTTCCTGTAATTCATCAGCATTTAAGCTGTCTGTCTTTATTTCGTCGTCTCGTTTTAAGAAACGACGTATACAATATTTCTTGAAACGGATTAGCCATGCTACCACGGGGGGGTAACTTCGATATTTTTTTGGTAGGGGTGTGCCATTTTTGCCATAAAAAACGTACCCATTTTAATATAACATTCACTGAAATTCAGTACCTATAGTTATATAAATATTTAAGAAAGAATGACCTATACTTATATACAATATTTAAAATATGACCTCAATACGTTATTGAAGATCAAATCAGGAGACAAATTTCCGGGGTTCATTTGGGAACTTATTTGAAAGGTGAACTTTCAAATGAACTGACTTAATTTAATATAATAATTTACCATTAATAAGGTAAGATTCTCAATAGCATATTTATATATGATATGTAGATCCAGGAACATAAATGTTAGATATACTGTTCCCAGGTAGAGCATACCCCAAATCAATATACAGTTATCAAACGTAAATGCATTTTAATATAGGATGTCATTAAAAAGGAGGGTCATTCTTATATAAAATCTCGCAAAATTATGACCCATATTTTTGGCACATCCCCGTATACCCAATAAGAGGAAGTTACCCCCCCGTGCATGCTACAGTCCGTTGTAATACTTGCCAGTTTGAAAAGTATGTAATTATATCGCGTATCGAATCAGTTGTAGTTGAGTTAATCATAACGACCCTTTTGATCTCAATGTCTTGCTCGTCTACCGTTGATACAGCTTTTGGTTTCGGCCATTCATACGAGTCTTTCAACAAGAATTCTGGTCCATGGAGCCAAAATTTGATCTGTTTATTTTCTGTTGCAAGAATGCCTCTAGATGCTATGTCGGCAGGATTTGATCTTGTATCTACATATCGCCACTGACCTGGTGATGTCAACTCGTGAATGCTGCTTAATCTGTTTGCAACAAATGTTTTAAAACGACGAGATTCATTCTTAATGTATCCAAGTACTATCATAGAGTCGGTCCAAAATACTACGCTGTCAATCTTAATCTCTAATTCGTCTCTAATTATTTCGTAAAGTTTGCAAGCAACAACGGCACCTGATAACTCTAGTCTGGGAATCGTTGTCTGTTTTAATGGCGCTAAACGAGATTTTCCCAGAATAAGTGAACAGTTCACTTTTCCATTAGTGTCTACTAGACGTAAGTAAGCGCATGCTCCATAACCAATTTCAGAACCATCGCTAAATATATGAAGTTGAGCATCAGATATTTCTTTCATGTCTTTTGTCTTGAAGCATCTAGGTATTGATATATTTTCAATTTCTGGCAGTGTCGATTTCCATTTTATCCATTCTTCTTCTTTTTCTTTTGGTATAGGATCGTCCCATCCAAGCTTAATTGGCTGTTTACTTAGATCTTGTAATATAATCTTCCCTTTTAAAATGATTGGCGCTATGAGTCCCAGTGGATCAAATATCGAACTTACCGTAGAAGTTATTCCGCGTCTTGTCAGCGGCTTCTCCTCGAGTTTGACTTTATATTTGATGGCATCATCATTTACGTCCCATATTACGCCTAGTGCGCGATCGGTCGGCAAAGCTGTGTTTGACTTCAAAATTTCAACTGAAGGTGCTCGTTCCGAATTCGGTATTTCGTTTATAACGACTTTACTGTTACTTAACCACTTCGTTAATCGGAATCCACCACGTTTCATAATTTCTCGTAAATCCGTTGCAAGCTGAACGGCCCTTTCTTCCGTGTCCACTGACTTCAAGAGGTCGTCTACATAAAAGTTTCTCTCTACGGTTGATGCTATCTCTGTTTCAAATAACTCACCGTTGTCAATAGCTGTCTTTTTCAATGCGTATGCGGCACAACTGGGCGATGATGTTGCACCAAACAGATGAACCTGCATCTGGTAACATTTTGGCTGTACTTTTAAGTTTCCATTAGGCCACCATAAAAATCGTAAAGCATCACAGTCATCGTCTTTCACGCGGACTTGATGAAACATAGCCTCTATATCAGCAGCTAATGCAATGTGGTCTTGTCTAAATCTCATTAGAACTCCTACCAAGCTGTTCATAAAGTCTGGACCTTGTAATAATCGGCTATTTAGCGAAACATCTTTAAATTTGGCTGCACAGTCGAAGACTACTCTCACCTTTCCGGGTTTATGTTCATTTGTGACAGGGTGGTGTGGAAGGTACCATATGTGACTTGACTCATTACTTACATCAGTAACTTCCTTTGCATATCCTTTTTGTATATAATCACTTACCGTTGCTGTGTACATCTCATGCAGCTTCGGATCATGTGACAATTTGCGGTGTAATTGATTTAATCGAGCATGTGCTAAAGGCAAATTATTCGGCAATTTTACATTTTCATCCCGCCACGGTAATCCGAGTTTATAGTGTCCATCTTCATAGGCTATTGTTGACTCCATTGTTTTCAAGGCGCGTTTATCCTCCAGAGACATGCATACTTTTTCCGTGCTAGGCTGATCGAGAAAATCAGTGGTCCAAAGTCGCTCTAACTGCTGCTGCAAAAGTACATTATCTGCATGCTCAAAATTGATGTTAACTACATCACTGGTGCTTGTGTTGTTGATTGGTCCTCTAACGATCCATCCTAAGCGTGTTCGTACGGCATATGGCTCATAACTACTTCCTGAACGCACTTCTATGGGAATATGTGCTTCTGGTGTATCGGTGCCTATTAGAAGCAGAACTTTATTGCTGCTTATTTCTGGTATATAAATATCTGACAAGTGTTTAATACTCTTAATATCTTTATTATTTGCGGCTGAGTGTGTCGATATCGGTAGATTTTTAACTGACCATACCTTACTAAGTGTTATCGGACAGTTGCTGCCAACTGATTGTACATGTAAGTCAACCTCTTGACCTTCATGTCGGACTCGCTGTGCTGTTGCTGTTGTCATTTTAAATGTAACCGGTCTACTTTCGGTTTCTAGCATTTTTATCAAACGCTCGTCACATAACGTTTTATCCGCTCCATCATCAATCAAGGCATAAGTTTGACAAGTTTTTCCATTTGACCCTTTAACCTCGACGGGTATAATTCCTAGACAATTCTTAATAACTGTCCCGGCGGATGAACAATGGATGCCTACCTTTGTAGCCGTGTGATCAGTGTTGTTATTTTTACCCCAACTATGCATTAAAATGTGATGTTTAGAGTTACAATTTTCTACAGTACACATTTTAGCTTTTCTACAGTCCCTTGAAAAATGTTTACCCTTTAAACAATTAAAACATAGCTTAGCAGTTCTTACAAAATTGACTCTATCGATTAAACTCATAGACTTGAATTTTACACACAATTCTAAATTATTACATGTACCATTACAACAAATACATTTATGATCTTGTGTCGTAGCCTTGCTGTCATACATATTATTAGAAGCAAATGTAGATACCTTTTCTCTTGTATTCATATCAGTACGTTTGTCTATATCTTTTCTATATGTATTTGAGTTTTCTCTTACGAGATCTAGACCAAACATTGACGAAGCTAGACGAGACTTTTTATCAATAAAATTTGCTAAATCAGAAAATCTAGGTTCTCTACCATTTTCAGTAATGGAATGAGCAATATCAACCCATTTTACCCTTAAATGCATAGGTAAACGCTTTACAATCTTTCTAAGATTATCAGTATTATCTATATCAGAAACATATCCTAATTGTGATAAAGTTATCTCACACTTTTGCATTTCAAGAGCTAATTTTGAAAGTGACTCAAAATCTGACGCCTTTATCGGGGCACCATATACAAGATTTTCTATATAAGACCTAACTATCATGTGTGACCTGCCATAACGTGAGTGTAAAATAGACCTAGCACGTTCATAACCCTTTTTCTCTAACAATACACAATCTTCAATCGAAGATTTAGCCTCACCTTTACAATACTGTATTAAATAACTTAACTTTAACTGATCATCTGTAACTCTACATTCAACATTCGTTTCAAAGTTCTTTATAAATTTGCAGTAATCTGTGGGTTTTCCATCAAAAGTCAAAAGTTCAGGTTTAGGTAGATTGAATCCTTCTTGTAGTGTTGATGCTAATCTTTGGAATGCAGTATCGATGCTGCTGCTTGACTGTAAACTTCCGGCAGTGGTGCACTCTATCCTTGAAACGACATTTTCTGTACTCTTTGTTGTAACATGTTCCTTATTATTAAGTGTCTTATTTTCTGTGTTAAATGGCACGTTTATGTTTTGCTGGTTCTTAAATGTTACCTCAGTATCTTCTTCTTCTTGCCACACAGATTCTTCTAACTTTGCTTCTTCTAGCTGACTTTTTCTTTCTAACATCTGTTCTTTCATTTCTATTTCTCGACGAGCGCGTTCTAGTTCTTGTTTTTCTTCCATTTTCTTCACTTGAACCTCGGCCTTTAAGCGGTTGGCCCTCGCTAGCTTCAGCCTATACTGTGTTGACGATGAAGTCCGGGACACCGACGTGACACGGCTATTCTTGTCTTCTTCATCTTTTGCAATTTCTGGTTCGCGCATCCACTCATTGAATCTTTCACGAAATTCTGTAAAGTTTTTCTGTGAACTATCAAAGTTCATTTCTAGTGTTTCAAAAATATCCGAGTTTGTACACAAATCCAAACATTCCAGATGTGCAGTTTTAAATTGTTCATATCGGTCGCACAATTTTGTGAATAATGTTTTTACAGTTTTCATATTATCCCGTGAAATCATCTTTGTTTCTAATTCATTGTATAACTTAGTTAGCTGAGACAAATTAACTGTTCTTCTCTTCCGAGATTCTTCATACGCTTCTTCGCTATCCATCTTATTGGAGTAATCGAGAATTGTAGCGGATCACATCATTCAGGCATCAAATTATATATAAGGCGATAACTCGAGTATGCGGTCTATAAGTATCTTTTATTTCTTCAAAATTACATTTAACTTTGGCTTCTTATACTTTATATCATATCAACCGATTCTCTACAATAGAATACAAATACACATAAACATACATCGTAAGTAAAAATATAACTTAAAACACTAAAATCATAATACTAAACAAACAATAAGAAACACTTTCTTTCACGCTTAATGAATAACTTGTTAAATTAAAAGTTAATTGAATAAATATTACTTTATAAATACTTTTACAATTCTTCATATTTCTTCCTTAAATAAATATTGTTCTTAAAAATGTACATAAATTATCTCTTACCGATTATGATCTCTCTATAAAAATAACGATGTGTCTCCGAATATCAAATAATTTGTAATGAATAAAAACTAGACAACGTAACTAACGTACGTAAAAGGCTAAACGTCATAAAACTTTAAAAACGGGAAATATAACAATTCATAAGAGCGCAACGTTACATGTATGCGCAAATACCCAAAAATCGTATCTACAAGTATTACAAATAAAATAAATAACTTCAGTAATAATAAATGAAGTAACCCAACAATTTGGAATTACATTTCAAATCTAACAGATAAAAAAAATCAAAAACAAAAATTACCCTCAGCAAAGATCAGGAAATACAGACGGCAGATTTAATATCGGGAAATCGGGTTGAAAGCATCTCATCCTTACAAGTTATTTACTTGTATGATTTTGAAGCAGTAAAATGATGTTTAATATATAAAAAATAAATAAACACGTGATGTTTAAGACGCTGCGGTAGTTTTCTTCAACTTTAGCTTATGACAGCTAATTTTTATTTTGCTCCTCGTTTTTCATATTCAACAGCAACACCAAAAAATAAAGTCTGCAAACAATGAAACAAGTCCGTATACAATAACGTAGGAGCCATAACGTATAGCCTATAGCACATGTAAATGAAATGTTTTACTTACTTGAAAAACGATGATGCGGCTCTGCAGCAATCGGAATCTTCGGTAAAACTTTTAAAATACTCTGAAGATTCTTTATGTTCTTCTGCTACGATGTCGTAGTTGTGGAAGAATGACCTACTATGACGTAACAAGAAGTTTACTCTACGCGCAGGAATAAAATAATGCATGCAGGAATCTTAAAAGTATGATTTATGAACAGACTGGAGAACTGTTTTTGCTTTTCTGTCTTACAGTTTGACTTTTGTGAAGAGAAAATTTTATTTTATTTAAAGTAATTATGCAATTTTAATTAAACTCACTGATCTACAAAGTTTGGCGTAATAATTAGGTGATAAGTTCACGGATTATGACGTTTTTTGACGTTGACCTTTTGGATTGTCATGTAGAAATTAAACTGGTACCCGACCCGCGTTATTCACAATTCGCCATGATTGCTTGTTCGCCCCTCGCTATATATGAGCATTTGTATCCCAGTTAGAAGCTACACCAAGTTGTAATTGAAATGTGCTATAAAAACTCACTTGACAAAAATTTAATAATAATATCTTTATTTGCAAAACAGACAAAAACCAATTTAGGTTATGGCAAATACAAAACAAACATGATCAAACATAATGAAAACTCGACAATAGTATAATAGATTTATGATAAAAACAGTTATTGTTCTCCTTTCCTCAGTTCTAATGACTCTTTAATAAAAGAAACAACTGCTTTTACATCATTTGGTGTTGATGGATTAAGTATAATCACGAGTTTATCAGTAAAATTAAGTGTATTAAAATTCACATATTTTTGTATATAATATTTTAGAAAGATTTCTCTTTTATTTTCATTTATTTTACAGTTAAAGAAAAAATGAAATTCATCGTCTAAGATATTACATATTTTACATTTTCTTTCATTTCGTGGTATTTTGGTATATCGTCCAGTTTCTATTAAGAGACAATGATCGATTATTCTAAATTTGGTTAACATTTTTCTTGTTTCTTTACTTGGGTGTGATAGGTAGTATTTCATTTGGTTATTTATATTAGAATTAAGAAATTTATATAGATATATTTTATTATTTTCGTTTAAGTTATTTATTTTATCATCAATAAGAGTTTGATAGTATAGTTGATATAACTCTTTTTTAATTGGGGTTTTAACATTTTAGTCTGTTTTAAAGTTTTAGTTTCCTCAATAAGTTTGATGTCAATATTTATATCTTGTGACACATTTTTTGCAAAAGTATACCAAGAGTATGTTTCCTTAGTATCTAAACTTTTAGTTAATTTAAAGGCTTCATTAAGAAGTGGGTTTAGATTTTCATTATTTAATCTAGATAGGTACATCATAGTTTGGGTTTTTATGAAAGTTTCTACCCAGATAGCAATACTTTGTTGGGCCAACATTGGTGATTGGTTGGCACTGTTGGTGAATAGTTGGCGTTGGCAGCACAACAAGAAACCGACGTTGGCCCAACAAAACTCAGCCAACAGTTATTTTGACACTATTGGCCCCTTGTTGGCCCAACAAAACTCAGCCAACAGTCATTTCGACACCATTGGCCCCTTGTTGGCCCAACGACTTTCCGCCAACTGTCATTTTGGTGTTATTGGCCCAATGTTGGCCCAATATTTTCTTACCAACTGTTATTTAAGTAGCTTGCCCAACGATATTTGACTTACTTTATCCATTGATTCAGTGTAAGATCTTCTGACTGAAACTACTGAACCAATTTTAATCGAACTTTATTTGAATGATTCTAGGTTATCGTAGAGAATATAGATTGTGTTTGAAGGGCATTGAGGACTTAGTAAAAAATTAAATAATAAAGTCTTACCAAATAGGACTATTTTAAACCGTCTGTGCCAAGAGCTAGAAAATTCTTAGTATTTTGAATAATTCAAAAGTTTTTAAAACAGTATTTATAAAAAAAAAACCATATCATTGATATTTAATGACAATATTGAAATATGAGCCAACATTGTGCCAACAATATGCCAACGTATTAAGTTCTTATCTCCCCATTTTATACCACAGATTTTTTTTTTTTTTTTTAAATATTATTTCAAAATGCGAACCAAAAAATGTGCTCTTCATTCTCTTTATCTACTATTTTCAAATCTGTGTAGTCATTTAAATGTATTTATCTTAATGTTTGAATAATTTTATGCACAAACAAAAAATACTTAAAACCAGCCCAAAAAAACAAATAAAATTTGAATATAGTTTCTGCAAATTGTTAATCTAGTCATCTAAATTCAGCTGCTCATTTGACACGAGTGTTATTTCACACTCTCCACATGACAGCCGAGACTGACCTACCAACATAATATACATTATGTCATAGAGTTAAATATACCTTAATACATAATATGAAATGCATGAAAAACATGTTTGACAGACTAGACTAAAGCCATCGTTGGCGTACTGCTGTTCGACCAACATTGGCCCAACATAATTTTAAAACTAGACGACGTTGGTAGACTGTTGGCAAATAGTTAACATTGTTGGCAAATAGTTAACATTGTTGGCAGTTTGTTGGCAAATAGTTAACTTTGTTGGCATACTGATGTTGGGCCAACAAAGACCCAACATGTTGGGCCAACTGAGGGCCGATGAGCAAAATGACGTTGGCCCAACATAGTTTTCCAACGTTGGCCCAACAATGTTGCCAACAGAATGCCAACATTGGCCCAACACATGTTTGCTATCTGGGTAATGGTAGAAGTCCTAGTTCATTTCTAACAGCTAGATTTGTTGAGCTTCTTTTTGTCCCCAGTACTTGTTTAATAAAATGTAGCTGTTTTTTTTCTAAAATAGTTTTATCAATAAAATGAATAGCATCTGGTGTTGAGCTATTTTTGTTAGCTTGGAGTTTAGCTCTATAAAATTGAATATAAGTGTCCATATAACATATTTCACTATTATATGTTAAAATAGGTTTGACCAAAGTTTCAAAAAGGTTGCAAGACACTCTCACAGGAAGTTGTCCAAAGCCTGATGAGTAAGAGTTAATAGCAAATAAAACTTTTCTTGCCTTTTTTGCAAGATCTGAACTACAACTAGTTAAACTGCCATTAGATGTTATAATACATCCAAGGTATTTATATTCATATACTTTTTCAAGGTATTTTTCTTTAAATTTCAAAAAGGGTTTATTTATTTTACTTGGGTTATTTTGTAGTATCATGGTTTTAGATTTTTTTGTATTGACTGTTAATTGCCATTTATCACAATACTCAGAGAGATTATTTAAGCTATTTTGCAGACCGTTTTCGCTCTCTGATAATAGGAGACTTCCTATGTCAGAAAGTTTTACAGGGGAACAGTTTTGCTTTTCAAATATCTGACTTATGTCATTAATAAAAATATTAAATAAAGTGAGCTTAAAGAATCTCCTTGTCTTACACCTTTATCTATAATAAAATGTTAAATGTTAATTAAAAAAAAAACACACATCATTTACACGTCAGGTAAAAAATATGCAAACCGCCCCCCCCCCCTCCCCAAAAAAAAGCGCAGTAAAATTGACTATATGTATTTTGAATTACATTTTTGCTGTATCCTACATATTGATATTTTGATGTTTGATGTTACACTGAATCCATACATATTGTTTTTCAAGAGACTAAAATACTATCAAAAAATGATTAAAACAGAACTTGCGTTTTTAGAATTAAGAAAGGGTCTGGGAAAGGCCCAGAATGGACGTATTTTCGGATCATTGTTCTATAGCTTCTTGTGGCTTTCAGCAGCTCCCAAACCATTCGTAATTTGTTTTAGCTTCGTTCCACTTTGCGAAAAAAATATTTGGCAATAATTTTAAAAGAGGCTAGATACAGCCCAACTTTTATACCGTGTACATTACATATAAATGCAGTTTGGAATCCAGAAGTTTCATTTCCGCAGAGGATGACGATTAATTAAATGGTTCTTAATGACTTGACTATACATGTATTATATTATTTTATTCAAGAAAAAAATAAATGAATTAAAAAATTGTATGTTTAAAAATATTATAAAGATAGTAACTGTTGTGAAAATAAATAGTCAGTCCCTTGTTTTAATGAAAATGACAAATCTTGCTTCAAAAGTGCAAAAGTAATCTGTCCTCTTAGTCTACAAAAATAAATAAATAGTCAGGATAAACTATTTAAAAAAGGCAGGACAGAACAGAGTGAAAAATAACAAGGCAGGACAGATAAAATGGAAGGATTTTTTTTTTCACCATAGCCTCCCCCCATATAAATCAAATGGAAGCTCCCTAAATGTAGAAAAAAATCTACAAGAGGCTGTCACAGTGACAGCAAACCAGATTTTCCTGCAGAGGCCAAATCCTGAACAGTTGAGCAAGTATGTACACAACATTTATAAAGCTCAATAAGGCCATAAATTTGAATTGTGGTTGAATATATATTTGACACAGCATAGGTTTGTGACACAAAATGATATGGTCAAAGAACTGACAAATTTGAAAATGGAATATTTACCTAGTATTTAGTAAGGTCTATTATCCTACAGCTATTAAAGTACATTGTTACATGACATACTTATTAAATTGCATTTCTGTTCAAAGGGAAATAACTAAACTTCACATTATTATACGAGAATGTGTCCATAGTAGACGGATGTCCCACTCGCACTATCTTTTTCTGTTAAGTGGACCGTGAAATTGGGGTAAAAAATCTAAACCTTAACAATGAGAAAGATCATATCATAGGGGAAATGTGTACAGTTTCAAGTTGATGGGACTTCAACTTCATCCAAAACTACAATGACCTAAAACCACAGGCACTTGTTTTCTATCCATGGGAATATCTACTATCCCTATATATATTACGATTATTACTCGTGATATATAGGATAGTAGATCTTCCCATGGATAGAAAACAAGTGTCTGTGCCTAAAACTTTAGCCTGGAGCGGGACACACGAACGGGTGAACAGACGAACGGAAGAACGAACGGACGCAAGGACCAGAAAAAAATAATGCTCCTCTACGATTGTAGATGGAGCACAAACATCAATTTTGCTACTGAAAGGTCTACAACTCAACAATGAGAACAACTAAAAATCTTGAAAATTAGACTTGATCTACCATACCTGCCAAGTTTTCAAAATGCCCATGGGGGTTTTGCGTGCAAGATGGCTGCCATACTCCTGAAAAACCTTCAAGGGAGCCTTCAAATACAGTGTAATGTTGTTTTTTGGCTTCTTCATCATTTTATAAGCCTCAATTCATTGTAAAATTAATTGTTTTGTTAAAATTGTGGACATAATTGCTCTTTGAAAATTTCAATTTGGGAGCCTCCATGGGGGAAATCCCCCGCAAATAGTGACAGTTGGCAGGTATGATCTACACTAAGTCACAGCATACTTAAATTTAAAAAGATTTCGTCAAAGCATTTTCTTTAAAACTTTAAGACAACCATTAGGCATATATATGTATTATAAATATTTAATAGATAACTGCAAAGCCGAAACTGTCAACAGATTACTAAGCAATGTTGTGTTCGTTAACAATTTAATTCAAATCTTTATTGCCATAAAACTACATATTTATAGTATGTGACACAACATAACAAAATGAAAATAAAAAATAACAAGATCATTAATATACACAATAAAGTAAATATTTTAAGAGTCCCCTGTCCTCAGTTCTATAGACTGTTTTAAAAAGGTTAACAAAAGAGAGAAAATGAGGTAAAACGTAGCACACATTAGGGGATGATAAATATAATGTTTATTCATTTACTTTCGTGTGAACCTATTTTTGTGGATTAAAACAAAATTGTATATTTATGAATTTTTGATTTAATAGTTTTAGTGGGTCTGCTTACAATCCTAAAACTATATATAATAAGATATAGGAAAATATATCCGTTACCACAGCTTTTGATTATAATATAGCCTGACCGGTTTCGGTCCTTTAATGGACCTTCTTCAGAGGCTTAATGGTTAGAATATCTTCATGTGACATTTATAGGAAAACTACTAAGTGAATTCCCTCTTAAGCCATTCTTTCATCTTAGGTTCATTGATAATATTTTTGTAATTTGGATGCGTGGTAAAGAATAGATTCATAGAATACTTGAATTTTCAGCAGACATATCTGAAGAACAAGTTGTATTCTTAGACTATCGTGAAATTCCGTAAAACACTAGGCACAGTAGAGGTTGAGCTAAACACGAACCCATGGATACCCTTTCGTACCTCCACTACGATTCGGAACATCCAATACCATGCAAGACAGCTGGACCTTATGGACAGTTCCTTATGATGAAAAGAAACTGCACAAATATCGCAGATTTCCGTAAACACTCTGCAATATTGTTAAAATATAACAAATTCCGAGGGACTCTTCTTAGTAGTAGCATTGAAAAGGCAGCAGCAAAAGGCTGAAAAGCATTACTTAATACTGTCAAAAAAGACTCAACCAGATATATACGACCAAATAGTTATGGCAAGTAATTGTATGGACACAACATTCAAGCTTGATTCAGCTTTGAATTTGGATTGTGATTAAATAGTTGACACAGCATAGGTTTCTGACACAGAATGAATGTGGTCTAATGGACTTAATTTTTTTTTTACCTATTATTGTCAAATATCCAAAATCTAAATATATGGCCATGTCACAGAATCTCAAGAATTCAATTTATTATGAAATCAACAAAGTTTATTTTTGGACCCTTTTGACCTTAATGTGGATCAATTTGATAACAGGGCCCAATAAATATTTGACACATAATAAGTTTCAGACACAGAACGACTGTTGTCAAAGAACTTAGAACTTGGTAATATGCACAATTTTTTGCTTTTGTCTAATACACTTTGATGTTGTCAATTGGCCCCCCCTTCCCAAATATAAAAAAAATAACCCATTTTCTATTATTTTATGCAATACACTATGCCATTACATAATTACCCAAACCAGAAAAAAATGTATCCCCCTCTCCCCAATTTCTTTTTTACCCCCCACCCCCCACCTCCAATTTTTTTTCTCACCTCCCCACCCTTTTAAAAAAAAAATCTTTCCTTAAGTTATGCTTTATTGGAGATGCAACCATTATTACCCATTTAAATACATCTTTTAATTTAAAAGTCTTATAATAGAAAAATAATACATCAGCATAACTTTAATAGTAAACTAACAGCTAACCACCAAAGGAAAATAAAAAATTTCTTTATACATAAAAAGTGTAAGGGAGGTATTCCAACATATTATATTTGGATTACTTACACTGCTTTAAAATTGTCTTAATTGTCCATTAACCAAGAAAACCTTTCCCCCCCCCTTT
This sequence comes from Mytilus galloprovincialis, assembly GCF_965363235.1. NCBI lineage: Eukaryota > Metazoa > Mollusca > Bivalvia > Mytilida > Mytilidae > Mytilus > Mytilus galloprovincialis. The sequence continues at coordinate 37,306,776 of NC_134845.1, read as the reverse complement.
TTTTGCCCCTAATTGCTTAACTTTTTGAGCCATAAACCCCCCCCCCCCACCCCCTTAAAGCCATTCCTAACCACCCCTTTGTGGTATGGAAACGTGTGGTATAATTTCAGAGAGATCAATACACTTAAACACAAGTTATTGTCTGGAAACTAGAAATATGCCTTTTTTGGCCTCTTTTTTGCCAATAATTCCTAATCTGTTAGGACCATAACCCCCAAAATCAATCCCAACCTTCCTTTAGTGGTAATAATCCTTGTGTTACAATTCTATTGATTTCTATTTACCTTTACTAAAGTTATTATCTAGAAACCATCCGTCATCGGACGAGGCTGGCGCCAACAACGATGTGAGACCAATATACAACCAAAATGTTTTCAATTTTTGCGGTCGTATAAAAATATGACAAGAATTCCACTGGTGTTGAGCTATACAAAAGACAGTCCAAATCTAAGACAGATTATTGACACTACTTGACTGCTGTTGCATACTAAAGAAACAACCAAACAGATTTTTGGTGAACAACCTCTCTTTGCCTACAGAAGAATTAATTTTTGCGGTCGTATAAAAATATGACAAGAATTCCACTGGTGTTGAGCTATACAAAAGACAGTCCAAATCTAAGACAGATTATTGACACTACTTGACTGCTGTTGCATACTAAAGAAACAACCAAACAGATTTTTGGTGAACAACCTCTCTTTGCCTACAGAAGAATTAAAAACCTTTACAGTGCTTATCCAGTGACCTTTGGGGTATCACAATAGCAATGGCCAAAACAGTTTACCAAATTGCAGTTAAATTTCTTCTCCAACTAACTGATCAACTGGTAAGATATTTTAGCAGATTGCTCAAGTGAAATGTTATTAGTATGAAGTGAGTGCTGTGAAATCAACAGTAATACTTACAATCCACATCCAGTTAGTTGATATCTTTGTCATTTGTTTCAAACACAAAAATGACTTACTATAGTATGAGTCACTGAATAAGAAGGTCTAATTTTGACATGAAAACTTCTATCATAAATAGATTTTATAAATAAATAGTTCAAACCATTGTTTTGTAGATGGATATTTTATAGCTTTGTCTTCTAAGACAAAGTTATTGTGTAATTATGATTCGTATAATATTTTCTATACAAATTACTGATCTGCTGGCATTAAAGGGAAATAATTTTTATTGAGTTATTGTACACTAAAAAATTAATCAATGATACCTGGCTTCTGATTTTGCCTACAATTTTTTTCAAAATTTTAATCATCTAAAAATAAATTTCATTGTTTCTTTTCAAAACATAGGATAAAAGTTTAATAATCATAAAAGTAATGTTACAAACAAATTAAATGAGGAAAGTTGATATTTGTCAGACAAAAATTGTGACAACATTTTGCTGATTTTCAGTAATGTAAATTATTTCCCTTTAATGGTAGCAGATAAGTAATTGCTTTAGAAAAAAAAATCCAAATTACAATTATGCACTAACTTGTTATTGGAAAACAGAGCTATAAATTACAGACTTACAAAACAATGTTTTCAACTATTTATTTATAAAATCTATTTATGATAGAAGTTTCCATGTCAAAATTAGACCTTCTTATTCAGTGACTCATACTATAGTAAGTCATTTTTGTGTTTGAAACAAATGACAAAGATATCAACTAACTGGATCTGGATTGTAAGTATTACTTTTGATTTTACAGCACTCACTTCATACTAACAACATTTCACTTGAGCAATCTGCTAAAATATTTTACCAGTTGATCAGTTAGTTGGAGAAGAAATCTAACTTCAATTTGGTAAACTGTTTGAGCCATTGCTATTGTGATACCCCAAAGGTCACTGGATAAGCACAGTAAGATATTCTAGTTAAAGTAGTATTCCATGATCCACCAATTTCGCCCGGCACCTCAGACATTAGTACATTAAACGAGCTGACCAAATACAGCAGCGATGAATGTAGCCATTGTCCTTGGATTAATTTCCAAAAGTCCTTCACCAGTACATTCACAGAATGCAAATATAGAAACAAGAGAGCACAAGCTGAAATGTCTTGCCTTCTTAACTAATCATTATTATTATGTAAAAAGTCCTAAATATAAAGCTTTACTACAACTATCACATTAACTTAACATGACCAAGAAAATGAGGTCAAGGTCATTTAAACCAAACAAGAAATACAGGTACACCTTACAATCATTCAATACACTAAATATAGTTGACCTATTGCTTATAGTTTCTAAGAAACAGACTTAACCCAGAAAAACTTAACATTGACCAACAAACCATGAAAATTGGGTCAAGGTCAGATGAACCACGCAAGGCAGATATGTACAGTTCTTCCATACTATGAATAAATAAAGTTGACCTATGGCTTATAGTTTACGAAAAACAAACCAAAACACAAAAACTTCAAAATGAGCAGTGAAAATGAGGTCAAGGTCAAATAAAACCTGAGACTGACATGTAGATCATAAAATGTTTCCATACACTAAATATAGATGACCTTTTGCATACAGTATTTGATAAACAGACCAAAACTCAAAAACTTTACTTTGACCACTAAACCATGAAAATGAGGTCAAGGTCAGATGACACCTGCCAGCTAGACATGTACACCTAACAATCATTCCATACACCAAATATAATAGACCTATTGCATACAGTATAAGACAAACAGACTAAAACACAAAAACTTAATTTTAACCACTAAACCATGAAAAAGAGTCAGATGACACCTGCCAGTTGGACATGTACACCTTACATTCCTTCCATACACAGAATATACTAGACCTATTGCTTATAGTATTTGAGATGGAGTTGACTTCCAAAACTTAACCTTGCTCACTGATCCATGAAATGAGGTTGAGTTCCATAGAAAACTGGCTTACAGGCATGAGGACCTTACAAGGTACACACATACCAAATATAGTTATCTTATTACTCATAAAAAGAGAGAAATTAACATATCAAAATAATCTTTTTTTTTCCCAAGAAGTCACATAACCATGAAAATGAGGTCAAGGACAATAGACATGTGATAGACAGAAACTTCATAACATGAGGCATCTATATACAAATAATGAAGTATCCAGGTCTTCCACCTTCTAAAACAAATCTTTTAAGAAGTAAGCTAAGGCCCCCATCATAGTAGCGGCTGGCACCACAGGATCACTTTCCCTATGTTCAGCTTTCTTGAACAAAGGTCGCAGGCTCGACAAAACTATATTGGTGACTGCAAAACATCAAATATCATGTACATGATTAAATGCAAGTCTTGTAAACAACAATTTATTGGTAAAAGCAAATGTCCATTTACAGCTCGACTTGGCGAACATCTTGGATGTGTCAAAAATAAGTAATTGGAACCCACTGGTAAACATTACAACCAGACAGGGTACAACATTCACCACATGTCATTTGAAATCATCGAAGTCCTCTGGAACAATCTAAATGACCCCATGACAGATGTCCAAAGGAGTAACAGAGAGGATTTTTGGATCCTCCAAATCAGAGTGTTAAAATCCATTGGATTCAACAGTTTAGAGACTTCCAAATTTCAGTACACCACTCACTCTATTCTCTACAATCCTCAAGATAATTGCCACTTCTTTGAACATGGCTAAGAATTAGTGGTTTCCTATGAATATTAATAAGTCCACAGTAATTCAATCAATCAATAGTCAATCTTTTATAAGAATTTATTGTTTTTAATTGACAATAAATTGTGCACTTTTACAATTGCATTTCACAGCTGGTATTTAATTGTTATTATAAAGTCATTGCCTAGCTCTGGTGAGTTAAATAAAAAACTTTAATTGCACATTTTATTTAGAAAATATCACAGATTTAATCAATAACATAGAAACATATAAAGCAGACAAGTTTTTACATAATATTAAAATTACATCAATAATCATATAATTTTATATGTAATTTACACAATAAATGCCCTAGTATTTGTCTGAAGTTGACGTCCTATCTTCAGTTTTTATATTCAGTAATTTGTGTTAGTGTATTTATTTGTAAGAATATGCTTACTACATTTTTTGTTATTCTTCAGCAATTTCTCAACTCATTCGTGTCATTTATTATGAAAACTTTCAGATATGCACTAAAACTGATTTTAAAAGTTTAATTTAATACCATGATTTGTTTAAGGTTTATTAAAGCAATGTGACTCATACCATTTTATCCATTTGAATATGATAAATTAAAATAACGTTAAATATTACAATTTTCATAATTAAAACTATCTGGTTTTTTTGTAAATAAAATATTGTAAGCTATCAACCATTCATTGTCTGTTCATCTATGGCTTCTATTATATAAATCGCTTAATTCTAAATTATTTCAGAGGAATAATGAAAAATCTAAGTCATTTCTATTGAAAAGTTGGAAAAATTGATTTTAAAAATGTAACATTTATATATGTTCGTTTTTTTCTTAACTTGAAATATTATTGATTGTTCAAAGCAAAAGATGAATGGTCAGCTGTTTAGTGAGTCTACATATAGTCTGAATATAACATATTCTTCTTAACTTTCTATTTAACTATATGAATCATGGTCTTGACAATAGAATACATTTAACAGTCTTATCATAATGAACACTCTCACTGGAATATTAAAATTAATCAGTAACTCATTTGATTCAAAATTACGGCAGTGAAATTGGTGGTAAATTTTAACAAACTCTTTTTAAGAACTCACAAATTTATACAACTGCTCACAAATTGGTATAGCTATGATATTGTATATGTTGTACTTGTATTGATATGAGAAACCTTTTAAATAATTTGCATAAAAGATAAACTAGGAGTTGTCCAATACCATTATATACTAAAGATTTTCTAAATGCTTCAATGAAATATTGCAAGTTTAGGACTTGTGGATACAAAGTGTGGATTAAAAACAAGTAAATGAAAATTACAATGATCCCTATATCCCAAGTTTCTGTAAGACAGGATACCTTAGTCTGAATAACTTATTTGATTCTCGAGGATGAACTTACGTGAAATTTAAAAGTCAAGAATTTAAAATCGATACTAAAAGTCGAAAAGAACATTAGTTAAGAAACAAAATAAGCTCAAAATATTGATAGGTAATGGAGCTCCTTTTAAATGAGTTATTGAATCTTATTTGAAAAGAAAAAAGGGTGTTATGGGGCAAAATATTTTACCCTGTATCATAGGGAAAAAACAAGGAGTCGGAAAATCTGACACAAATTCCAAAACCTAAGTACATTCTTAAGTAAATATCATCAAAAATGAAAAAATGAATGAAAGATACAATGATCACTATAGCCCTTCCTTCTGTAAGTATATTACATAAAAAAATCAAAAACAAATATAAAGAGTATTTCTTTTGGCCATTCTGGTATTTGATTCAATCTATGAAAGTTATAACGCTCAACTTTTGTTATAGTAATGAACAAAAGTTTGCACTTGTCCTAAATGCTACACAGTTTTGATGATAGTTAATTCCATGCTTTCAGCGCATTTCCGCAATCCCAAAACATAGTCGTCAAAATCTAAGCACATTGTCCAATGATATGCTATGTTAGATAACACTACTAGATATTCCATGAAGGCGAACTGACTGTACACTGAAATAGATAACATATAATTATACATACTGATCCTGTTGTTTTATGGTTGTTGTTTGTTGATGTGGTTCATAAGTGTTTCTTGTTTCTAATCTTGTTTTTTTTTTATACATAAGACCCTTGGTTTTCCTGTTTAAATTGTTTTACACTAGTCATTGTGGGGCTCTTTATAGCTTGTAGTTCTGTGCGAGCCAAGGCTATGTGTTGAAGGTGTACTTTGACCTATAATAGTTTACTTTTTATACATTGTGATTTGGATGGAGAGTTGTCTCATTTGCACTCATACCACATCTTTTTTAATTTTATGAACACTACCTAGCAGAGATGGGTCTGATTACTTTCAATGTAATTGATTAAATTACAATTACTTTGTCATTTGTACGATTAAATTAAATTAATGATTACTTCATTTCTGAAAGTGTCTGATTAAATTAATGATTACATTGGCAAAGTAATCATGATTACATCTGATTACAATGAATTAAAAAAAAAACCATTTTGAATGATGAGAATGAATTAATGTTTAATATACAATTAGTTCTTTTTAGAAAGAATTTTGTTTTATATATTTTAAAATGATAACTTCAAACTTCATCTATTTAATAAACCACAAAAGTTCACTACAAACATACATGAACATTGTATCACCCATTACACTTTATCATTATTGATCTCTGAATCATTTTGACTTCAATTGAATATGGCTTTATAAAGAGTTTGTTATTTGTCTTCTGACCTCTTCCAGACTTTATATGTATTTCAAGGTGCAGTTTTTGGAAGTTAAAATATGGATGAAATAAAAATAACAGATAAAAATTATGAAAAAATTTAATAGAATTGTTTAAACAAATTGTAAACAAAATTCAAGTACTATAAGTCATAGTAAGTCTGTGCAATTTACATGTCCAGTCCAAGTACATACAAAAATTTGCTTATATTAAACAAGATATTTGTCCAACTGTTAACTTAGTTTGTGCTAATTAGATAAATTTTCACATGTCTGATTAATCTTTTATCATATATATTGTCCTACAGCTATACCCAATTGGAAATTGCAATAAAAACAAGCCTTAATTGGTTTCCTACCTGTCAATTCAAAGTTTACAATAATCACAATATTAACAAAAGATTATAATTCAGGGTTAAAGAAAAATATAATATTGCTTAAATATAACAGTTTTTTTTTATCAAATATATACATGTACATCTTTAAATTGTGAATATATGTACAATTTCTTTTACTAAGGCCTTCTTAGGCTAATGATGACTTTTTTAATATTGTAACAGTTTATTTTTTACTGAAGTATACAAATCAATTAACATGCTTGAAAAAGTAAACCAAACTATCTTAACTTGTTAAATATCTATTAAATAAGAATAACAAAAAGGTTCATTTATTGACCATAAACACAGTTCAAGATTTTTTTCATTGTAATCAGAATGTAATCAAAATGTAATCAGGATTACAGGGCATTTTGAAAAGTAATTGATTAAATTAAATTACATGTAATCAGATTTTTGGCTGATTAATGATTACAATGATTACTTGAAAAATTGTAATCAATTACAGCTGATTAATGATTACAATTACAATTACCCCAAGTCTGCTACCTAGTAACTGAAGTAGCTATACATCTATCTCCATTCTTTTGCAGATATTCAAAATCAATAGCATTAAAAATTTACATAATTACCTTAAACATTTTATACATATATTTGTGATATATAAAATAACATAACATTTTGTGTACCATCTCATCATGTTTGATATACCAGGAAGGTACTTTGAAGTTAGTAGAATAAGAAATGTAAAGAACCATTTATCTAAATAAATAAACAATTGTGTCAGAAGCTCATAATTTGCCGGTCTTAAAAAAACTGAAATTGTTGTAAAAATAAGTAAGAATAAAATAGAAATCATTCAGTTAGAAGTCATTAAAATAACTCTGTGAAAAACTTGCAAAAAAAAATATCCTTGGGTGAATAAATATTGCCTTCAATATGATTAACATGTTTAAAGTCCAATCACATCGACCAGAAAATTTACAAAATTGAAATGGAGCCTGTTACATTCACCAATCCACCAACAATGTATAGTTTGTAGTTATTTGATCCGATTAGAAAGAAAATGTTCAAAAGATTAAACAAATCAAATGTAACATTACTGTGCATACAGGTGTGTGTTTGTGTGTGTGCACAAAAATGTGAGTTTCAAGCCAGGAATTAAGAAAGCGATAGGCTGTGACATTTTTGCTCTTCACTTGGTCAACACATTGCAATATCTTTTAGTATATGAAGAACACTAATTTATTAATGTTACGTTACCTGCACAAAATGCAAATATGTAACAAGGGTTAATAAAGAAGGAATCTATATATATACACAAAGAAGATTTAAGGGGGTAGACCTTAGTTCAGGGAGAAAACTCTTTAAATCATCAGTACGTTTGTAAAAGTCAAGTTCATCAATGTATTTTAAGCATTTACCTGAAACAGATTGAAAATAATCTATGTAACCTAGAAGCTTAGAATATATTTTTAAAAATGGTTGACACAAACGTACTGATGATTTAAAGAGTTATTTCCCTTAACCTAGGTCTACCTCCTTAAGAAACACCACTAAATCCAAACTAAAACCTGCTACAATTTGGATTATTTTTTTGAAATTAGTATCACTATGGCTCAAGAATGGTATTCTCATATTGCAGTTATATAAATCTACAAGCTGTAACCTTAATATAATCAATGTGAAGCTAGGTCACACTAGATTTAAGCTTGGGTAGCTGTAACCTAATTTGTGAGAACATTACCAGGTCCTCTAACTTTAAAGTCAAGTATTTAAGCATGACAAAGACATGATTTTATCATCTCAAATGGGCCTTAAGTTGATGTGAGATTTAGCCTTGACCTTCAATACATGACCTTTTATGCATATCTTGTATAACAGATGTGTTTAAAATCTTTTACTAAGATCTAGACAAACAAAAATAGATATGAACCTGACTTCATTAAAGTACATGTAAAGACTTGATTTACCTTGACCTATATCAAATAAATTTCTCATTGTCAAGACAAACCTTTGGTCCAAAGCCAACCAATTGGGTAAAAAAAATTAGTGAAGGAATACCAAACATAAACATCATAACTGCATAGATACATACTTGTAGATACACTTTGGACAGCATTGCAACACAGGTATCAGCTGTAACCCTGACTTTCAAGAAGTTAACTTGACTCAAACACAATTTTGCGGAATAAGATTAAAAAAAATAGTACACAAGTATTTGACCAATACAAAACTCCATCAAAAACCTCCAGTGATTTCAGGTGCTTCAGAAGGGTAAGCAGATCCTTCTACTCATGTGGCACCTGTAATGTTGCTCACTTAAGTTCAAACCATGTGATTAGTCTAATTTGCTAGGTCATTTTTAGAGGAAAAGGAGGTCAGGATTGTGGTAACAAAGTTTGTAACATTTTCATCATCATCTGTGAAACCGATATTCCATAACGATCAACCAATTTGTAATTGCATTAGTGAAATTTTCCAAGTGATGATTCAACTTCACCACTTGGAACTCTTGATATGAATGACACCATTTAAAACCTGCCAAATAACATCCATATAACCTGACTTGTACTGTGGATTCATTATTATTGGTTGGATAATTTTTTTCGCGGTTCATGGGTACTGGTTAACCATGAATTCAAACGTACAATGAATTCTAAATTTTCTTTAGGCTTTGTATGCAGAGATTTGCAAAACCAGGAAAAATGGTACCCACGAAAATAAATGAATTCACAATATATGGCAACTGATAATCCATAAACAAAGGATGCAATAGATTTTGTTAAATAAAAAGATTTTTAAAAGATTTATACCTAGAAGAAACCTTCTTGAGCCTCATTTTTCTTTGGTGCATGATTTACCTATAGATATCGCTTTGAAATTTTATCTTCAACCAACTGTGATGGAGCAATGGTATTGACTGTTCCTTCAAAGTCAATTATGGTTGTGCCATGGAATGCAATATTGGTAAATACAACAAGGTATTCACAAGTGGAAAACAAGGAATAAACTGCAAGAAAATATATCATAGTGCATAATTTGGGATTGTTGTGCTCAATATACTGATTGGGAACCAATATGTAAATTCAAAGGCCTTTCCTATTCCTTAAGGGCATGAAAATATTAGTATGTTTTAAACTACTTTAGATTTTCAGATATCCGTGATCTAAATTAAGAACATTAGAAAATCTCCTAAATATATTTAAAAATACAGAAATAGAAATAGAACTAACCTTATTTATATTTGTTATATAAAAATGGCATAGGAAACTTGAAATTCTACATTTATTGTAGCAAATAATCATTGGAACAAACCATTATAATAGAGCTAAAAAAATATTTAAAAGACAACTATTATTACAAAAAAAAAATACTTAATAGGGCAGAAAACTCCTTTATTGTCATAACAAGGAAGATAAACAACAGACACCATATGTTACATTATAACTTACATATAATTGAAAAGTATGTAAGCTCTATCCAAGCAAGCATTGTCTTGCAACCATATGCTGTTTTACATGTAATGCTATATGAAACTATTTTAGATGTATTTCTTTAATTAATTAATCTTTTATGTTTGTGTATTAAACCATTACATATATATATACTTATATTGCCTGTGTTTAATTCCTTATAAAAATAGTAATATTATGCATAAAATGTGTATATCTAGTATGTGCAAGTAATAAGGAACTCTTTATAATTTATTTTTTTTATCTCTGCAAAGGTGTATAAACTTTTGCATGTTTAACCAGCAACTGGCATGGCTAGTGCATTAGCGGATGGTGGGGAGCAGGTGTTTAAAAGGATAAAAATTGTACATGTAAGACAAAATTAAGGGTAGGCAATGCATGTAATGAAATGTTTCTGAGGAAAGGAGTTTTGAAAAGCTTATGTTTATAAATTATAACACTTGATGACAAAATTTACAATACAAAGTAAACTATATCAAACAGATTGTACTGTAATCTAAGATTTATTCTACTTCCACAGAATACTGAGAAACTATTTCTTTACTCTTTTCCCATTCTAAATAGTTTTTTTCCATCTGAAGATTATGATTTCAATTCTTAAAAATCTGATTAAAATTTAGATCTTGTGACCATGCAAGCTTTTCTTTCAAGGATACTTAGCACTCTATTATACTTTCTGTTCTAGATGACTATCAGGATCTTCTGGTTTGTCCTATTAATACACACCCTCAAAAAGTTGAAGGCTGAAATTTCATTTGATGGAATAATTACCAGAGCAGAATAATAAAATTGAGTTTTGTCAGATCCTTGAAATTAAAGCTAGAACACAGATCTGTATTTTAATCTGAATGAGTTCTTTAGATGGAACATAACACTACAGGGAGATAACTCTGTAAAAATCAGCTGAATGTTTTAATTACATTCTATTGTTAAAGAAATATTAAGCTTCTCAATGATCAAGTTGTGTTTGTCAATCTGTTATATATCCAAAGAAATTTGATTAAGTGTGTGGCTCAAGTTTTTTAAATCCTATTTTGTCAAAAGGTCAAAGTAAATATTTTGTCAAAATTTTATGAAAATTAAAGGAGCCAAATTATTTTTTGTCGAAGTGTTTGGTACAACCTTTATACAAGAAAAAGTCTGTTATATTTAAATCATAGAAATCAAATAATGGTCAGAAATCCATACAATATATCTATCATGTCTATAAATACAATATATAAATTTACCTCATACAATGACAGATATGATTACTTTATTAACCAACTAAGTACATTATTGCCAAAAATGACTGGTTATTAAAAATAACATATTTTCTGTAATGGCCCTGTTTTTTTCTGTAATGGCCCTGTTTTTCTGTAATGGCCCTGTTATTTCTGTAATGGCCCTGTTTTTCTGTAATGGCCCTGTATTAATGCCCAGCTTGTCTGTATTAAGCCCAGTTAGGGTTTTTAATAGATTTAATAAAATTAAGCTGTAAAGAGTATAATACCTTTTTGTATTTTATTTAATTTAATAACCAGCAACAAACATTAAAGAACCATATAAAGGGATCACTGTTCATCCTGTTTTCAACACATAACTTCTTTCAACTTAATATCTTGGATATTTGGTATATTTAAAGCTCGATCATGGTGAAGTACAAATTTTTTTTTTCAAACTAAACTGTCATTAAAAGAGTAAGAGAGTACATCAAGTTGGCAGCAACACATACACTTTTTTTCAGTTGGTTAATAAATGTATTAAGAAATGGGTGTTTTTATAATGGCACTGTTATATGTCCTTGGTCAGTAATAATGGCCTCAGGCGTTGCCTCAGGCCATTACAGACTTCCTCGACCATTATTACAGACCTTGGACATATAACAGGGCAATTAATTTATAAAAATACCCACTCATTAATACTATAATAAAGATCACTTACCGCCAGCTTCACAGTAACTATTATGTCGGAGGTAAAGGTAAATTGCTATGAAGAAACAACTGATGTTGAACAGGAATAATGCAATTTTGTAATGAAAGGATTTCTTTTCCTACAAATAAACATGCAACAATACATAATAGAACATTCTAAGAAAAGTTTTCATCACTTCAAAAAATATATGTATTGGTAATTAGCATATTCATATATTTGTGAATTAATTTGCTAAATTAACTTATTTTTTTTACATAACTTGTATCAACACAAAATAGCACATGGTTATAATGAAAAAAGACATTTGTTTACAAAAGGAATTGCAATACCTTTATTATAGATTATTTTTTTTTTCTATAAAAGTCTCAATACATGTAAATCAAAACTATAATACGTGTACATACAGTTTATCTCATATTAAAAAAAGTTATTTCTCTTTCATTTAAATATGATGGTTATACAGTTATAGGTAAAAAATACATAAAAATACAACAGAAGTATAACTTTGGCAATATCAAGAAACAACCTGAAAAGAAAAGCATGGATAAACTTGTGTTATCTTGGTATTTATAGGTTGCTATTCGGTCTGAGCCAAGGATCCATTGAAGGCCTTACTTGACCTACATTACAAATTGTGACTTGGACAGAGTTTTTTCACATAGGCATTCATACCACATCTTCTTATATTTACTGGTGTTTGACTTTAGCATGTTTTGACTTTCCTCCTTCAAAATTCAGATTCTTTTTTATGTATGTAAATTAATACTGTCAGTCAGCATGACTGTTGAAATGTGTAGGAGAACAGATGTACTTACTTTTGGAGTCATCTGTCTACCATTACTGGTACGTCCCCATTTAAATACTATACAGCTACACAACATATAACATTCAGAGGTTACCATGAAAGTTATAAAAGAATTCTCATGAATACCTACAATTAAAAAATATAATTGTTAGACCATGACAGTTGGAAATCTAGTTCTTCAGACATTTGTTCCATAAATTGGGGTGAGAGAACAATTTGTTTTATATTTTATTCTTCAAAATTTGTTATTTTTCTGTACGAGTACTCGCGAAAAGAAGCTAGCAATGCATTTTTTTTTTTATCAAATTGCCTTTATTTTTAATAGTACTGTCTTTCATGTCTTTAGTCTCAAGACTCAGGAGTATAATTAGTTTGATAGTTTACCTTTTGTGTTGGTACTAAGTACAGTCTTGAACATAATTTGGCAGTAAATATAAAAAATTTAAGTATTCATAGAAAACCACTTACTAAAATTTTCTATAGAAGATATATTGGTCAACACAACTAAAGCTAAAATTTCTATACTGTTCAAAATAGCGCATAATCCTGCTAAAAATTTGTATATATTGTTCCTGATTCCCACATTGAATTGTGTGTTAAATGTGTAGTATCCTGCTGTTATAAAGAAACGTGGACTACAGTGAAGTGCAATACATATTCTCCACACATATCTTTGAGGTGTGTAGCCACCTATAGCTGAACTTATTGAAGGGAGATAATTCTTGACCTGAAAACAAAAATATAAATTTATCTTAATGTACAAATGAATAATAAATCATCACAAAAATAATAACAATGTAAAAGATAGCAGAAAACAAATTATTATTGACATTATTGAGTTTAGTACTAGTTTTCCAAACATTAATGGCTAGCATAAATACTTTTTTATAAAACATCTAATAAAATAACATGAATAATTTAACATGGAAATAGATGGAACAATTCACAAATCACTGAAGAATAATTTCACATGGAAATAGATGGAACAATTCACAAATCACTGAAGAATAATTCATGACTGTAACCCTAAAAGATCTACTTTAAACTGAAAATTCTTTACTGACTAAAGAAGTACAACCTTTAATGCTGCATGCAATCATGATGTAAGGATCCTTAAGTGCTCCTACTTATAAAATATCAATTATCATAAATACTTACTCTGAAATCAACCTCACCAGAAAATCAAATACTTAGCACTTAATGGTGTTGGCACTATTAATTCAGAAATTTTTGTGATGATTTATTATTGCATATGTATCAGAACAGGTTTAATGAAGTGGTACAAAATAAATTTAGATTTTTGTGGCATTATTAAAATGCAGCATTTTCTGAAATTGCAATAGTTTATCAAATATTTATGTCCATTCTTCAAAAATGGCAATAATAAATGCACACAAAAATTTCTGAATTTACCCTCAGGTATATCATGTATATAAATAAATAAAGTAGCATTCATTGCATAGGAAACAACAACTATTGGCACAAGCAAGATTAAATAACAGTTGTTGATAAGTTAAAGCATGCATGTAATAAAAGAAAATATCTATATTTAATAGGTAAAATCATTGATGAAAGTAAAACATATCATGCAGTTAGATTTCTTTACTAATAATAACAAAACTATTATACTGTCTGTCACAACTTTCATTTTAAGAAAATAATGTATAAAATTCTTTTTAAAACTTGAGGATTTTAACTAGAATCTATTGATTACATTTATATAGGAGAGAGACACAAGATATATTTCAAGAAAGCTGGATATAGTTTTTAGCTGACTGACTAGATATACATGTACATACATATGATGGAAACTAGAGGTTTGGAAATCATTTAAAACATAGAAATTACTGATGACACACCTTACGCTCCTATATTTTTACCATGGATAATTCATAATTCCTATATGACTATTAACACATGTTAGATTTATAGACAACAAGCATCTATATCATTGATAACTACAATGTACATTTATTTTAACCATACATGCTAAAATATATTAAAAAATGTTTAAATTCAGGACTTCAAAAAACAACCTTTCTCATTTACATATCAAATAACACCCCATGTAATTGTTAGTATCACGTGAAGCTTCCATGGTAAAATTATACTAAATATCAAAAAGCTATTTAATTGTAGCAACATAATATAAAACAACAATTACCATGAATTTATTTAATTACACAAATACTGAATATCATACAAAAATATCAAAAACTAAGCCTAAAAGATTTTTTTAAATAATAAAAACCATAACTACAGGATCTGGGTTTTTTTATTTTAATTTTGAACTTTCAAAAGAGTTTTTTTTAACAAATGATTTCAGAAAATGTCATTGGTTGTTTATACACATATCAAAACTATCATGGTAATTGTTCTTGTTTTGGTTTCAATGTTACCTTGCTGCGAAACTAAATCAAATAAAAGTGAAAAATATGCTATGATGTAGAAATTGACAAGTTTTTATTATCTATATACACATTGCATCTATAGTAATATAAGCATATATGTGCATGTTATCATTGAAAAGTAACGAGAGCAAACTTATGAACTGTTAATAATAACAATTTTAAGATTGATTAAATTAAGTGATTGAAACTAAAAATTTCATTAGTAAGTCTTTGTTGTTTGAGACACTCCCCTCTCCCCCCAAATCAGTTAATTGTTTGTAACAGATCTCACAGTGTGAACCCACATCTATGTTGTGCACATAAAATTGGAACTAAGATTAAACCTGTTATCTCATATCAAAATTATGTAAAATGGAACGTTTTTTTTATTCATATAATCAAATGAAAACAATGGCTTGGCACTTTAATCTTTCTTTGGCATGGTTGGTCATCTAAGGCATCATGTACCCTCCCCTTTTCTCAATTTTATTACTGGTAATCAAAAACTTTTATGTCTGTCATATATCAATTAAACAAAAATCAAAAACTATAAATTTATTTCCTTATTTTAGAATATTTTAGATACCCGATAAGCATCCTTTAAGCAGAAAGAGATGTCAACAACCTTATAAATAGACAATAATAGTGTATTGACTTGACATATCAACGATATAAGGATGAGGCTTAGAAACGGGGAAATGCGAGGCTGTGTCGAGCTATTTCCCAATTTCGTGCCGAATCCTTACATCATTGATATGTCAAGTCAATGCACTATTATTGTCTTTATACTGCATTCTAAAAAAACATTTTCAATTGTTGTTTAATGTGTTAAGGTTATTTATTTGATTTAAATATTTGGGGAAATCACCTTTAAAAAGGCCTCATACCATGCTCACGGAGAAATTTTCAACACAATGAAATGTACACACTCGATGGTGAACAAAAGCATTTGAATATGGACTAAAATATCAATAAGCATAACAAATTAATGATTTATAGGTTGCAAACAAACAGTATTAATAAATGAAATATGTTTTTTCAATAATTGCAAAAGAAACAAAGTTGAGTCGTTCCACGCATCGTTGTATGCATTGGAAACAAGAACAGGTTGAAGAGGTCGTATGCATAATTAAATGTTATTTCGGCATTCTATTTAAATATTCATGAGGAAAAGTGATATCGGGTCAGTGACTGTATATGACATAGAAATATACAGTCAACGCATTTTGACTGCTCAAATTGAACGAGTGCAGTATAAATCTCAGTAATTAGGAACAACGCAGCATTTAAAATATTATATAAAACAAACAAACAAACAAGCAGTGACAAATCAGCCAATTTCTTAGTTCTCTTTGACTTTGAAAAAGAAAAATGCTAAAACAAGATACTTTATAAATGTAAAAATGTATTAAGGAATTACATTTTCAGAGAGTAACACTTTCAGTTTTATATATTAAAATGAAAAACTGATATAAAACAGTCACACTGCTGACGGTTCCCTCTTAAGGATGCTGACACTATGGAATTTCAGTTTATATTTGTTTTTAATATCATCATATCATTTTACATGTACAATGTATACAAACCTGTGAATATAAATTAGTTGCAAATGTCAAAATAAGTAGATTTATAGCATATATACCTAACATTAGTCAGTGAAAATAACATAATTATAACTGCATCAGAAATAAATACTGACATCCAATTAGTTTCAGATACTAACATGCTTAAGGATATAATCAAGCAAGCAAGTGATAATATCAATTTAATGATATATTTAATCTGAATTTTTCACCCTTTTCATACATCATGGAGCAAAAAATATGGCTCATACATACGGCTCATTACACTAGTTAGTGAAAAAGATCCAAATTATCTCCCTTTGATGTAAAAATTAAATTTTGTTGCATTAAAATTGACATATATTTTTTAAATCACTGGTGACCTATGTTTTTTATTATTGTTTTCAAATAAGCTGTACATAAACTAAATAATTGGAAAATTTAAGCGATTTCTGTAATTTATTTATTTTTTTTATTTTGATATTACCTCTATTTCTCCTACATTTTTGTATTAGTTCAACAGAAAAAAAGGACATTGACAAAAATGTATGCTTTTTTCAGAGGCAGATTGTGAGCTTAAATGAACGTTGACCCCATTTAATTTTTTTTCCATTTTTCTATTAAGTGCATTAAAAATATTTGAGTCGATGCAACTGCTGGTGGATGTTTATTTCCCCAAGGGTATCACAAGCCCAGTAGTCAGCACTTTTTGTGCTGACATGAATTGTCATTGATATTGTTATATTTATAAATTTACTGTTTATAATTTTTTGAATTTTTTGAAATACTAAGGCTTTTCTACCTCAGGCATGGATTACCTTAGCTGTATTTGGCAAAACTTTTAGGAATTTTTGTTCCCAATGCTCGTCAACTTTGTACTTTATTTGGATTCGAGCGTCACTGATGAGTCTTTTGTAGATGAAACGCACGTCTGGCATATATACTAAATTTAATCCTGGTATCTATGATGAGTTTATTATATAAAAAATATAGCGAAATCCTATATCAAACAAAAAATTTGATTTAAAACCGTGAGCCCCCTTAAACTGTGTTTGGAGATACAAAACATTTTATGTACAAATGTACATTTCAATACATTTAGTGGAGACAACTAAGTAGGAGAACAGAAATGAAAAATTCAGCAATTTTTTTTATTTCTAAAGGGGCATTATGTACCCTAGAACAGTAGGCACTGAATGGTAAAGATTGCTTTAATTTATCATTAAAATCAAACATTGCATTGTAAAACGCATTGGTTGTAGTTGATTCAACTACCATTAAAAAAAAGAGAGATAACTCCAATTTTCAAAGAAGACTATGAAATACATTTAGAAATCAAGGTAAAAATTATTTTATAAGTGGAAGACATATTAAACATTGCATTGTATAAGGCATTGATTGTAGTTGATTCAACAGCCGGGACATAAAAAAAAATCTATTAGTTTATCCTGACCTTTTTTAACATAAAGTCCTGGGTTTTTTTGTCAAGTTGCTCACCATGCCTTTTGGTTTTACTAAAAAATCATGCTTTTTTTCAAATGTCATCACATTAAATTGTGATGTCTTTAAACTTTTGCCTATGTTTTCAAGTATTGGTGTGATTCCAAGTATTTGCATACAATTGTAAATGAGAATCTCCCCAAACCATGCCAAAATCTAGCATTTATAAAATAATGGTACGAAATGGTTGTTATTGTTACTTTCTTTTTGCGTTCATAGTGATACCCAGGGTTTTAGAATTTGTAAAATGTCTCAACTGACCCTGCAATGTGTAGAAGTTGAAGATTCAAAGTCGAAAATTATCGACCAAATAATGCAAAATGCTGCTCCAAAGAATGGAAGAAAAAGCATTATCTTTGCCAGTTTATTTATGGTGATTTGGAAAAGTAATCCATTTCCTTGGGAGCCCATTTTCGGTTTTTGGTTATTCTGTTTATTCTTGGTACTGATTACTCTTGAAAATTAACATATGATACTTCGTTCTTTCAAACGTTTACGATATCCCGATCTCGAAGAACTTTGCCCTTGACCTTTCAAATTTCAACGTGTAAACATGGCACTTGACAAAGCGAAAATGTGGAAACAAAGCTTAGATTATAAGCGAATATGCTTAAGTTGCAAATTTAATTCGACATATAGTTGTTGCAAATTAGTGGCTTGGTCATAAAGGGTTTAAATGACATATTGTCATTGATTTAAACCGACGGGAATAGTCGAATTAAGGTTTGACATACTTTGGTTTCATCAAATTCAACTGTTGACAGTGACAGTCATTTATGGTATTGTTACACCAATCATCATTATGTCAGGGTCAAAGTTAAGTAATCAAGATAGGAAAGACTTGGAAAAATTTACAAAGTTTCTCATCTACAAGAGCTTGCAGATCATAGTTCAGTCAAGACTTGGAGAAAAAATATCAACTAAATCTAAGCTTAGTGCCACAGGAGCAGATTGGGTAAGAAATTAGGATACAGAGATAAATTAATATGAGGCAGGCATTACCTGTAAATGGGGACGAAGTCTGTATGAATTATTTTTTTGTAACTTAAATATTTGTTAAAAAAAAGAAACGGAAATACCGTAACGTTTCCGATTTTGGTTCTGTTGTTAGGGATTTTAGTTGTGACCTTATTTAAATTATGACGTCATGTGCAATGTAAACAAAGAAATGCTATCATCAGGTAACGTTTTTTCATATCGAGGAATTATTAAAAATGAAATTGGTATTGCACGTTCCTTCCTATTTTATACTAGACTGATAAATATATATTTTACTCAAAGTTTCATACAAACGAGACCGGAAAAAGGAAGTACATTGTACATTTCTGCGCAGGTCTGGGATTTCAAAACACGACAAAAAAAATTTGAACGATTTTGAGTTCATTAGTACAATGAAAAATTCGGGAAATTTTCCCGAATTTTTTTTTTATTGAATTTTCTACTGTTATTGGGGACTTCGTCCCCATATTATTTTAGCAGCCTTGCTTTTATTTTTCAAGTGAACTTAAACCCTCAATTGGAGCTACTTAACCAGGGTTTTGTAATTATTCATTTATGGCCTTGTTTTCACCTTAAAAATGTTCCTGAACAGACAAACCTGTGCAACTGAAAATCTTTCAAGGCATGATTGGACCTGAATATGTAGAGTGAGGGTACTAGAGAGAAGGAAATTGAAGGGTGCTGCACATTGACTATAAAATTTACACTCTGTGTTGTTTTCAAATAAGAACAGAGATAAAAAAAAAAAAAAAAAGTCTATAGATCTATTTCCACCTTATTTATATGGCAGTGTCTGCGCGTACCTGCATGTGGGTACGAATAGTCAAATTGCCATTCTAGGCTGCACATACCCACATCCGGTTTTCTATTAAAATGCCATCGGATCGAGAATGAAACGTGAAATATATACGGAAATTATCGATAATATGGGGATTTCGTGTAGAAAGAGTGAAGAGTATGAAAAATAATATTTTCAAATTTTATTTATTAAATAATGATACATAATAAACATTGCAAAATTAAATGCACAATGATGTAAAATGAAACTGTACAGTCCCTGTAAAAGAAAAACATGATAGAAATTAATACTATTATAAAATTTAAATGAAAATTTAAAGAATAACATTCATGACATTTTAATAATTTAAAAATATACCCATATGATATTTTAATATAATCTTTTAATAAAATGTAAAACCGAAACTGAAATTTTAAAATATATAAAACTACTAAAATTAAAGCTTGAGTTTATAAAAAATAAAGTAGCAAGTAATAAATCAATTTAAACCAATTATAAAAGATTCATGTAACTGACTAGTTAAGATTTCGAACAAATTTTACATATCCAATATGATTGTTTTGGCACAGATTTCAACCCTGCACATTTCAAATGTTGCCAGTCTAAACAGCAATCACATGCCAACGAGTCCTGATCGTGTAGGTTTTTTTACACTTTATATATATCCAGTCGCATGTTTCCCTTTTTTCCGTGATCTTAACTTTTAGTTGTTTCCAAGCTTCAGTGGTAAAATATTTTTTAATGCGCTGGAGGTTTACGTTTTCATCAATTGTATGAAATTTAACGCCTGATAGTTCTGTACAAATCTTTCTAATTCATTATAAGTCTGAAATGTCTTCCCCACAGTTATAATATCACTCTCTTCCATTTTAAGAATATTTACTAACTGAGAAAAAACTGTTCACTTGCCTATATATATGTGTGTATATTTATAAAAATTCTGAGTAGTTTTACTCAATTTATTCACTAATTGCAACAAATTCCGTATATATTTCACGTTTCATTCCCGATCCGACGGCATTTTATTATAAAACCGGATGTGGGTACATGCAGCCAAAAAGGCAATTTGACTATTTGTATCCACATGCGGGTACGCGCAGACACTGCCTATTTATATCATTCACTGGATGTCTTCATTGCAAATTTATGACACATTTCTGTAACTGATTTTATTGTGGCATGTGTACATGTGTACATTACCTTAAGGATAACATGGATAATACCATTTGTAACTGTCTTTGAACAAAAAAAAATATATTGCAATTTATTTTTGATAATCATACTTTTAGTAATCCTTTTTTATATATCTAAAGTAAGAAATATATTTGTACTTAAATTTCTACATAAATGGTAGTGTTAAAGTAAACTATTATGAGAAATGAACAGATGAAGCTATATTAAATAATTCCAAGACACTTGTAAACAATGAATAAAAGTTTTGAGGGCTAAACTTTAGCTGAAAATTTTGAAATACAACTACATGTATGCTAAACTATGAGATATTTAGTTGATGTTGTTTTTTGGAAGGAGAGGGGGAGGGGAAGAATAGCAAGTTTATTTTGCCTCTTTTGGTTAACAGTCATGATAGTGATGTGATGTATGAATGTGTTTTGCCATGTTTTATGAACAGGTAGTATGAATGACTTTTCTAATGCAAATTTTATTGAATAAATAATCAAAACAACAACTTATGCATCTTTATCATGTTTATTGACAACATATATAGTAAAAAAAAAAAGAATGTTAACTTGTGCAGGGATGATTCCACTATATAGTTTAGGGCCGCTAAGCGGCCCTTAAATCGTCCAGCGGCCCCCAAAAAATGTACATGAAAATGAATTCCCAATTCAGGAAAATAAAATAAAAATCAATATTTCCGGAAAAGTTTTTGTCACCGATTAAGGCAATTATAATTTTTCATAGTTTGTTGTCAACGTTTTAAAATCCAGATAAGAATGCTGTTTACAATCACATTCTATTAACAACGATTTAATAATGTCAAAATGTGGCAAACAATTTTATCAGCTGAATTCAATTGATTAAAATATATATAATATGTTATAGGAGTATTCGATCTTGTAAAAGCAGATCACCCAGCAGGTTGATAAAAATGGGTGTCAAAGCAGACCTCGGCAGAGAGAAAATTCAAATTTTGATATAAACATTGATGGATAAAGTTTAATGGGCGCCGATCTCTTAAAAGCAGATCGCCCAGCAGAGCAGGTTATATAATATGATGAAAACTTGTTTTGTAAAAGAAATTATTTCCTCAAAAGACAAAAGTTTGAGTGTTTTCTGAAAATAATGTTGATGACAGACCATTCATGAAATACGATGTCATCATTACCATGATTATGGCACTATTTCAAAAGTTTTGAAGATGTTTCTAATAATTTTAAAGAACACTGGTTCAATGCTTTAAATATCTTATCAATTAAGTATATGAACTTTTGTAATTGCTTTTCTGAATTCCACAATTGACCAGTTCAATTTGAAATCCATTTGAATCGAGGTAAATGTATAGAGTTTACCTGCTGTTGAAAAAATACCCGATGAATGATTTTTTTTTATAGTTTATGTTAGCTGAAATATATGTTTTTGTAATAGGCCTAGGTAACTATAGCTAAGATGCTACACTGGTGCATCATGTTCAATGATATTCATGTAATAACAGTAGCCCATCCAGAATTATTCAAAATGTTACAACTTACATGAATATCAGTGTACAGGTTAAACTTAATAATATACATTTTCCGTTTTTACAGGAAAATAATGTTATTTCGTCTTAGATTTAATGCTTAAAAAATTCCCAATTAGAATAAAAATTCCCAATTTGATGTTCAAGGGACCCATTTGAAAACACCTGGAATCATCCCTGTTGTGATACACACAGAATCGTAAACAAATGAAATGAGCAGTGCAAACTCGTGATCCACACAGAAACGTAAACAAAAGAAATGAGCAGTGCCTTTTCCTATATTAAAAGTGCCCTGCCCTCCACTGGCACCCTGCCCCTTTTGATTTCTAGCTGGAACACTGATATACACCATGTACACTGATGGTATTTTTTTTCCCAGGCCCTTTTAGTACATCGCATGTATATCTTTATGCTACAACAGTTGTATGTAAATATACAATACATGAACTATTTAAAGTACAAAATTGTTTAATATTTTTTTTCAGTTCAATTTGGCAATAAAAGACATCTCAGAAGTTCACAATGAGGCAAAGAAAACACTGGCTGGACAGAAAACTCTACTGGGACAAAGTGTATGTGTTGAAATATCTTTAAAGACAGCTGACGGAGATACAATGATTCTAGAAACATGGTTCATCAGTCTTAATCACGATAGCTGTGATCCAAATGTCAAAGTCTCATATGCTGTGTACAACAGGATGAGTATTGCACTCAAATCTTTGTTAAGTGTATCACGTGTGACACCGGCCTACAAATTATCAAGACAGCAAGGGGCTGACGATTTTGTGATCTGCTACAAGATTTATAATGGAGAACCTCAATTTTTCATGCTTGGAGATGATTACAAGACAGCAAAGGTTGGATCTGTCCCTACACCAGTTGGAACCATCAATATCAATTTAGCATATAGAACAAAACTGTTAATCACACCCCAGAAAACTATGAAAGAAATACCTTTTGAAGTAAAAGATGACCATTTTAAAAAAGACAATGTTAGTCCTAAGAGACCAACAACCCCCAAACCTTGTTCCTTGGGATATAAAAGAAAGTAAGTACACAGTTTAAAGAGTTTTCAATGGTTTTTGTTATCTTCAAAATTTGTCACAGATGCATCATGTACATGGCAGAATAAAAGTAAATACCCAGATGTTACATGTACAAGCTTAAAGTAACAATTAGTGGTGGTACATGTACATATATGTTACATGTATTTTGGATTATTATTAGAAATAATAGATTTCAGGATTCATTAGGTACATTGTACATCAGACTCATCAGTTTTATACATGTATCACTCCACTCATAAGAATCGTTATTGGTAACCACCCTTATAATTAGATCTCTGCTTTTTAAAAGAATTACATAATCATTGTAAATTACAAGTAAACCTTTACAGTAATTCAAGTAATAACCATTACATTTATATTGATACATCCCTTAAATACAAAATGTAGCTTAAAAACTTTCCAAATTATTATTTTATGTACATGTAATGTCAAATGAATGTACAAGTTCAAAATCTTATAAATATACCTTTGATAATTTTTCCAGTCATGACCATGATGACAGTAATCATGGTAATTATGTTTAACAAAGTTAAGGAAGCTTCCCTATAGTGTTAGCCTTTAGTAAAATATAATGATCATAATGATACTACACATTACATTGTTTGGCTTGGTTGATCTGATTGATTTGTCAGTTAACTTAAAGAAATGTGGGGTTCGTGTTGTTTATTCTTAAGTTTTCTATGTTGTGTCGTGTGTGCTGTTGTTTGTTTGTCTTTTTTCATTTTTAGCCATGGCGTTGTCAGTTTGTTTTAGATTTATGAGTTTGACTGTCCCTTTGGTATCTTTCGTCCCTCTTTTACATGTACATGTATTAAAACTGCCTGTCTGTCAAAGGTGTATCAGAGGCATCAAGATTTCATTGAACATGCTGAATACAAAAAAAGTTATAAAATATCTTTCCTTTTTTCTTGTCAAATTGTAGAGGGGTATGGTACAAATGGACTTATTAATCAAATATATTTTTTGCCACCACAATGCTCAAATATAATCATGATCATGATGATAATGCACATGTATGTATAAGTACCAACTAAAGATAAATGGTATTGTATATGATCTAGTAATAGGGCCCACCATAACAGAAAGCAGGATGTTTCTGAGGTTAATACATGTAACCAAGAAACTGAACATTGATTAAATTGGAACCTTGTTCTGTTGGGTTGGATACATGTCGATGTACATTGATGTAGATGTACATGTATGCTAAAATATTGTTTCATATTCAACATGTTTAAGTCTGAAACTTTCTACCCTTAACATGCTTAACAAGATTTAAAATTCCTTAGTTACGTTATTTTTCACATTCTTAAGTCACCTGTTATTGCATGTGTAACATGTATAACATGTATAATGCATGTATAAAATCTAAACTATAAAATAAAGTAAACTGATAAATTATTCTATTTCATCCAACGTTTGTCCAAGGCCTGAGTGCAACTGTACATGTTGGTTGTGACCTACATTATATGCATATGGGACCTTTTAAAAAAGTTTTTTTTATCATATATAACGAATACATTGTAGTGTATTTATACATTTGTACTATGTTTTTGTTTCCTGGCAGAAAATAGGGTATACTTGCAGATTACGTAGCTATCCAAGGTAAAAAGATTAGTTTTTGAAGAAAAAATATTTTTTATGCATATGCTGTCATGTCTGTAGAAAGATTTCCTTTTGTGGGGTTAATTTTAGAGGTTTCCATTGTGGCAATTTTTTGTAGGATTTTATTGTCATTGATAATTTCTATCTGTTACATGATGAGATTTAAAACAGAATTGAATTTAAAACTGGGGTTACCCTAAGATTTTTTCCCCTGCCACTGTAGATAATATATCAATAGAAATGTTTTTGACTCGAATGGTGCTTAACCAAAAATATTTTTGTTTTACATGCTTAAACAGTACTTAACCAAACACATTCTTTGAGTATTAAGTAAATTCACTTGTACATGTACATGATCATGAGGATGTAAGTATTAAAGCTACATGTACATTAAGGGATGATATGGAGGTAAACCCAAAACTTTATTATTGTTAGATTTTTTGTTTTTTTGTATGTACATAAAAAAGTAACATTTATATTTCATGTATTTAACAAATGTTTAATATCAGAAGGTGTCTTATTTGGTCTTTTATGTTTATTATTTACATGTACATCATTGTACATGGGAATGTGTGCAATAGCAGCGGATCCCAAACTCAGTCATGTCAGTGGTCCGACAAAATGTCAGATAGGACTTATAAGTAGAGAATAAGAAGAATGAGAATATTTATTATTCCAGTCAAAGGCCCTTGATGGGCAGCATGACATGTACACATAAATATTTGTTAGTTGAATAAACATGATAAACAGTGATAAATGGTAGAAAGTTAAAATTTCTTTTTCGGTCAGATAAACCCTATTTTGTTTGGCACAGACTGCATATGTATGCAGCATGGGTACATGGTGTACTACATATGTACTAGGACCAAAAGAAAAATATAAGTCAGACTCAGTCATGTTTCTTGTCTCTGTCTAGCTATAGCTACATAACCTACACTTAATGTTCATGCCTACCCTAGGACAATATATTTACATTTTTATTATAGAAGAACATTTAATAAAGTCTGGAACATTTCTATGTAAAATTAAAAAAAATATGCAGTTTTGCTAAAGCTTGTTATTGTTATTTTATCTCCCTATTTACAAATGATTTACTAGCCTATTTTTTTGTTTGCTAGGAGATATGAAACAATTGTTTCTTGTCCTTTTAACAAATGTTTAAGAAACATTAAAAGATATAAATATGCAAATTATTATAGTACTACATGTATTTGAATGATTTCCTAGGTTTCATATATATTTACATGAAAACCATATAAAAATATAATACAATCTGATTGGAGGAAAGATGAAATATGTCACATTATTATTTGTACATGTACAACGTACAATGTATTTCCTATTAATAAATAGATTGATTCAGCAATTGAGAGATAAGAACGTTGACTGTGCATATAGCTGCATTAATATATTTTGATGTAGCTTTTTATAGATTTAAAGGAAATCCCTGAAATGCTGCCCCAATAATAACATATTTAGATAACTCATGTCAGAACAGATGGATTTTCTGACGTTGTAGACTTAAGAGCTCTATTTAATTCAAGTAACCAGCATTTATTATGACAGATGATATGCATCTGAAAAGGATAACAATGACACACATGCATATATATCTTGCATACATGTATATACATGTACATGTATAAATGGCTATTGAAACTTTAGGGTTTACCATATTTTCTGTAAACTATAATATTCTAATTTAAGAGTTGACCCAGATATTAGGTTATAGTTTGAACGAATTGGATTATACTTCCTCTTTTGCTTTCAGTTTTAGTAATTTATTTATTTTCTTCCCTTTATCAATGTTTATCATGTGTTCATATATGCTGTCATGTGACCAAAAAAATCAGGAAATCCCCAATTAATCACTAATATAAATTATGACCTGAAGTTGACAGTTATGTAATATTTTTTGCAAAAGATTATTGATTTGAAAAATTAGCCATCTCTAATTTATTGGAAATTTATTTGATATTTTGGACTTTAATAATAATGCCACATAATGTTGACCAACTATCTGTTGGGTCTGTTTGGTAAGTTCTACACTGTGACCATAATTTTCAGAAAATAGCTTTTAAATTTCTGTATTTTATGCAACTATAATCTATATATTGAATATTTTAAATGTTGAAGTACATGACATAAATATCTCTGCTTAAATCAGAGATTTAAACAACTTTGTTTTAGCATTATAAACTATTG
Organism: Mytilus galloprovincialis; assembly: GCF_965363235.1. Taxonomy (NCBI): domain Eukaryota; kingdom Metazoa; phylum Mollusca; class Bivalvia; order Mytilida; family Mytilidae; genus Mytilus; species Mytilus galloprovincialis. The sequence continues at coordinate 37,279,096 of NC_134845.1, read as the reverse complement.
ACAAAGAAATGCAAATGAAAAGGAAAATTGGCTGCAACCTTGCAAAATATTTTACATGCACACACGTCTTTTAAAGTTCTAATGTTTTAATGAATATTATTTTTCAAACAAATATCTCACAGATGGTTTAATACACCCCCCCTCCTTCCCCCTATATCCAGTTGTTCATTATCCTATTGTTCACTTGTGCAAAAGTTCTCACTAAAAACATTTATAATTTAAAATGCGGTCACTTAGAGAGCTGATATCTGTTGATCATATTACGAAGCCTCTGCCTCTTCACTTGTGCAGTTTGCCTAATTTTAATGTACCAAAAAATAAATGAACAAGAATTTGTCCAAAGTACACGGATGCCCCACTTGCACTATCATTTTCCATGTTCAATGGATTGGACATCAACTTCATCAAAAACTACCTTGACCAAAAACTTTAAACTGAAGCGGGACAGACGAACAAACGCACGGACGGAAGAACAAACAGACAAACAGACGGGCGAACGAACACACAGACGGACGAACGGACGCACAGACTAGAAAACATAATGCCCCTCTACTATCGTAGGTGGGGCATAAAAACAAATATGTAACACAGCAACAAACGTCATTCACTGAATTACATACTCCTGACTTTGGACAGGCACATAAATGTAGAATGTGGCAGGGATTAAAGATGTTATCCCCTAACCTGGGACAGTGGTGTAACAGTACAGCATAAGAACAAACTATTAAAATCAGTTGAAAAAGCTTAACTCATCAGATGGATGCAAATAGAATACATATATAACAAAAATCATAGAGTGGACATGGGCCGGTACTTGTACATCCCAACAACAAAAAGATTGTACATGTAATAAGAATATTGTAAAGTTATTCTAATTTAACATAATATCCGTATTTTATATTCTTTTTACATTACAGTGAGAGTGTAGCAGATGAGTTATGTCAGGGGTCTGATGAGACACAGGATTTCACATTTACAAACAGTCCAGGGGATAATATTCTAAAAAACAGTCAAATCCCACGATCACAGCCGATCGGGATAAACAACACATCCCCGCGTAACCATCATGATTCAAAAGCACACAGGTAAGATATCTATGTAATGGGTTCTATTCAGTTTGTTACATGTTAGTTAATAAGAAAAAAGTAATGTCATAGATAACAAATGCCTGCAGAAGCTGATGGTTTTGTAAAACTCAGGGGAAAAATTAAATCATCAAAATTATTTTCATCTACAACCAAGCTAGATTATTAATAACATCACAAGTGGCTTAATTTTTTCTGCATTATGAAAAGATAGGCATGAAAATTTCAAAAGTTTTGATTTTTGCACACCTTTTTATGCTGAAACCTAGATTTACCCTAAAATTTTTCATATTTTCACTTCGGATTTTATTTTAATTTAATTTTAAAAAACATATTTTTTTCACAATGTGAATTTACAAAAAACGTATGTACATGATATATTAGCATGTTGAGAGTCAGACATAAAAAATATTGAAATCATAATTTGAATACCTTTTTCTATATCATGTATATATATATATATTTGTAGCAATCCAGAAAAACAGACAAGTTTTACAAGCTACCAGAAAATAGGAGCATTTGCTGACAACAAAATTCATCGGGACAGTAAATCAGACATTGAAGACATTCCATTTCTTAACCTCATACAGGATGATATAAAAATAGATGACAAAACTGTACTTAATGTGAAAGAACTTTCAAAATCATCAAAATCCCGGAACGATTCATGTGATAGTGACAGGAGAGAATCATCTAGCCACGCTAGTGGTGACGGGGAAAAACTACATGAGAGTGTGTTGTCAAATCATAGTTCTATTAGTCAAGAATTACCTCCAGATGATTTTGTAATGGTGGAATTGGTAGGTTTCTTGTTTATTTGTCTTCTGTCTTCCACCAATAACTTACCAAGGTGTAGATCGGGTAACTTAAAGATGCCATACTGATAGGCAAGATACACAAAAAAACAAAATAGTCAGTAACTTACAAAACATAACTTAACATCATCTCAATTGGTCTCTTTTATAATTAGATAATTGTCTGCAAGCAATTCAAAGCCACTTATTTTTTTATCAACAAACCAAAATACAAAAAAAGTTATGCATTCAAATTCTTTCATTTACTTTGCGATGCTATTTAGTCATTTATCACTATGCTGATTAAGAATTTTTTTTAAAGTTATGAAACTTGAACCCTTACACCACAAACTTGACATATATAACAGTCTAGTACTTATACAAATAATTTTTATTTACTTGAAGAAGTAAAAAAAATTATACACATATAAGTTAATTTGTAGGATACTTATACAAGTGAATTTTATTTAGTTAGGAGGGGTCCTGATCCCGAAATTCCGGGCTTAAAAACACAAAATCCTGAGGTTCCGAATTTAAATAAATTTATATCCTGACATCCTGAAATTCAAAAAAAAAGAATTCCAAGATCCCGAAAGGGTAAATCCTGAAATCCTGAGCTTAAAAACACCTGATCCTGGAGTCCTGATAAAGGTCCTATCCCCCTCATTAATGAGATGAAAAATTGAACTTTAATAAAAAATTATGAGCTAATCTGGGGAAAAACATTAAAGGCATGATTTTACATCTCAAAACTTAAAAATTTGTGTGGGATTGTAAGAAAAATTTACTTATACAATTGAATTTTTGAGAAAATCAAGGGGAGATTATTCAAACATTATAATATTCTTATATGTGTATATTTTTTTTACTTCTTAAAGTACCAAAAAATTACTTGTACAAGTAGTACCCCTGACTGTTTAATGTCAAGTAAAAAAATATTTGATTGTATATCATATTTATTGTACCTATAAATGTACCTATAAATAACCTCAGTTTCAGTGTACCTTATATATATTTTTTAAACCTTAATAAAAAAAATTATTGATTATCTATTTTCGAAAACAACATTTATCATTCATTCTTTCATTTACTTTTCAATGCTCTTAAAATCTTTTTTTTTATTCTGAAATTTAGTTTTTACATGTTAGTTTAAAAATTTTGAACCCCAACACCACATACATATCAACATGATACAAAGTGAAAAGAACTGTATTATACATACTATACCTAGGCTACATGTACATAATGAAAAACTTCAGTTTAATGGTCTCTTATTTGTTTTAGATTATATTCATATTGATTAATAAAAATATAATTATTATCTTTTTTAGAAAACACCATTTGCTGGTGCAGATCCTAATACAGACCTTGGAAAGTTCTACCGTGATTTTTCATTAGCTCCTAGTCTGAACATGTTCACAGAAGAACCTACAGTTGGTGAAACATTAGAACAAATTACAGACCAGTTAAGCATGTTTGAATCTAATGTATATGAGTTTGACTCATTCATTGGAGAAGTGGTTGAATCTTCACCGGAATGAATGGAGAATTTGTTTAACTTTACTTGAACGAAAGCAAAAGTTGAGGAATCTTTACTGGTATGAATGCAGAAGTTGTCGAAACGCAGAGATTGACAAATCTTCACCGCAATGAGTGTAGTTGTGGAATTTTCACTGGAATGAATGACTCATAGGAGAAGTTTTGGAATTTCATTTTCTGTTGTTGATGAATGGTGCAATTAAAATGACCAAAAAACGTTTGGGGAATGGCTGGACCAGATAAATGTTTGTGATTTTTGCTGTATCAGTTTGTCATGTTTGTGTCTACTGTAAAAGATAACTGTTTGGTAGTTTGTTTACATTTGAGATTCATGATTTGGGTTGATCCCAGTGCATTATTGTCATTAATGATTTTTATTTTGTAAAAGTGTTAAAGATTGGTGTTTATAAATGATATATTTAAGATGTTTTGCTTTAACAAGAATGCATAGAGAAGTGTAGATTCCTTTATTTTCCTATATTCTGTTTGCTTACATCGTCATGAAGCTTAAAGAAAAATTTATACTTAACTAACCTTTTTTTAAATTGTAATTTACCTAAACTAACAAGATCCATGAAAATTTGTATCCTAAGTATAATAATGAATTCTCATTATTTGTGTTTATTTTCAAATTTAACTTTGATTTAATTGAAGTTCTATTAATTTTAAATATTAAGTTTTTACAAACTCTACAAATTACACACACAAAAAAAAAGGATTTTCAATGGAAGAAAATTTTTTGTTGTTAATTTTTAGCATGTTAAGCCAAACTCAGTATGAAAATTGTGCATTTGACAACTGATACCTTGAAAAATAGCAGCATATAAACTGTATACAAGTATTTGTAATCACTTTAACAGTCTCTCTGTGTATCACCTACAGACTTTTATATCTGATAAATACACATGTAAATAATAATGTTGAAAACATTAGGGCAGTTTTCATATTTATAGAATTATTTTCTATATAAATATTGATATATTTTTAATATTTATTAAACTGCATCATGTCTTATATTTTATGAAAACACTTTTGTTCATGTAAGGCAATTCTCATTGTTCATTGAAAAAATATTGATTTATTTGGAAACAAGTGATGTTTATAATTAGTTTATACAACAAAAAATACATACAAGTACCCAACAAAACTTCATGTAAAGGAATAGCTCTTTTTTTGCTGCTCTTTATCTTGAATCCATAGTTTCATACCTCACTGATGGCTACTAGTGCAAGACTATTCTAGATTTTGATCACACAACATCTTTGCAACATAGATGCAAATAGCAAGTTAGTGCATTTTGTAGGTTTTTGGTAACTTTGTTTTATACTTCAGATAACATGAATATCAAACATGACAAATCATTGAGATACATTTATACAAAGGATGGTTATTATTATTAACTAAAACAATGGAAATTAATACCTATGGAATACTGGCAAAAAACTCACACAATTTCTATAACATTGATTTTTGTACATCCAGTTTCATTATGATACATACATGTAACATTAACCTCAATATGTTTGTCATTTTTTCACTTTGACAGATCTAAAATTGTTCAAATATATTTATCATAACATATAGTTTGACTTACGTGTAAATTTTAAAAAAAATGTGTTAATGTCTGAGCTCCAACTGCCTAAAGTCAAAATTATCCAAATGCCATTCAGCTCAAACTTTTCTCGCTTTGACACAATTTTTTGATGAAAATAGAATAAAGGTTTATGCCACTGCCAAATTAGACATGGTGTTGTGGATTTGTTTGGTATTTTACAAAGAATAAGTTGTAAGGAAAATATTTTCAGTTAAAATCATTTCTTGGTTATATTTGTTAACATACAAACACATTTTTAAAGTGATCATTTTTCATCAGCAGACAGAACGTAAGATAGGCAATGTTGCATCATATGTTAGTATTGGTTTGAACTTTTTAATTTCATTATTTGTTCATGAACATTTTTGTTGTAAGTTATAATTAGTGAATTGAATAATAATTACAGCCGATTTCATTAAGTGTTAAGTGTGTAGGTTAAAATAATATGTTTGGTTAGCTTACTTGCTAGCTGAACTGTGAAGTCATTATTAGGTTAGGTTAACTACCCTCCTTTTAGAGTATACTAGTCTGACAGGTAACCAATTTATTTGTCTGTAGGACAAGACTGCTTCAAAAGGAGGGTAGTATACCTAATATAACCTAATAATGACTTTAAGCTAACACAAGTTATTACCTTTATTTACATACTCAATGAAATCGGCTGTAAGATAACTGCCCAAGTGTGATTACTTTACCGAACATGGCAAATTTGATGCATTTACTATTTTGTTTGCATCTGAAAGCTTTTGTGTCCACATTTGTGCATATTTTCATTTAATTACAATACTTTTATTAAGTTCAAAACAAACAAACAAAAAAAAAAAACTTACAAAGATAACAAGGTACAAATAAAGGAATGGTTTGTATCACCTAGGAACAAAATCAAACTTCCCCATTATATTTAAGTATTTGCAAGTACAGTATCAATATCTTAGTAACAAATGTCTGCATAAAAGGTCTTTTTAGTGCTGAGACAATGTAAAGCAACTACCCAATCAATCAGTATAACAGATGCAGATATTTACTTGAAATTTTCAATATATTTTTTTTTTTTACCATTCTATTAAGATATATAAACTTTTGATATATTTGCTGCAGTACATCAGAAGATTATATTGAGAGATATTTATCATTTGATTTATCCAGTAACGAAAAACATGTAATGCTCTAAATTTAAAGTATTTGAAAAGAGATGATTTAAAAATTGTTTGCTATTGATGTTGAAATTGTTTAGATCGTACATAGATTAAAAAAAAAACAGGAGTAATTGACCCTTTTTCTACAATGCTTTTATTTTTTGGGTAAATATTTTACAAATGTCACTTTTTTGCACACTGCTTTCAATTATAGATGCATGTGAAACAGACTACATCAATTGGTCTCTGGTGGATAGTGGTCTCATTAATACCGGGAATTTTTCGCTACATTGAAGACCTGTTGGTGACCTTCTGCTGTTTTTTTTTTTTTCTATGGTCGGGTTGTTGTCTCTTTGGCACATTCCCCATTTCCATTCTCAATTTTATGTTAAACATAGCACATCTTTTTATTTTTATATACAGTCCATTTTCATACTGAATGCAACAGTTGTTGCTACTTAGAAAGGAGGTTGTCTAATGGTGGGTTTTTATTTTTTGTATGGTTTGTTAACAGTAGCTATATTTTGTGTACTTTCCCACCCTAAATTTATTTTGTGTATGTTATTATCTTTAACCTAATAGTATTCACTGGGAAATGTGCTTTAATACCTGTAGAATGGTAGAACATTAACATCATCAATGGAATTTGAAGGATTTGTACTTATTAAGGTGGTACATAACACTACAGGGAGATAACTCTGTAAAAATCAACTGAACTCTTTATTCACATTTTATTGTTAATGAAATATTAATAAAGCTTCTCAATGATCAAAGTTAGTGTTTGTCAAACTGCTAAATATCAAATTTTTTTTTAGATAAAGTGTGCGGTTCAAGATTTTGTCAAATTTTTATATTTTTGTCAAAGGTTCACAGTAAATAATTTGTCAAAATTCTATGAAAATCTATGTAGCCAAATTAATTTTAGTTGAGGTGTTTGGTACCACCCTTAATCGTACAGGCAACCAGGATGTGATTTTCTTGATGTTGAAAATGTCATTTTGCAAGTGAATGTGACACTTTAACCACTGTTTGTTACTTTTTATGTACAAAATGTCACTTGTTAAATCATGACATCTGTCATGTTGTGTTTGTTATTAATAAAGGAGAAAACTGTAAGATACTAATGGTATTTTAATTTATTATTGAGAAGTCAGTGAATATGAGAGAATGTAGGACAGAAAGTCACAGGACAAAAAGTCACGGACAAAAAGTCACAGGACAAAAAGTCACAATTCATTTTTTCTGATTATTTTCTTTAAAGAAAAACAGCTTATTTCTACAAAAATATTTTTGTAATTTTCTTGAACTATTGTATATATACCAACTTTGTAAACAAAATTTATCAAAAATATATCAAAGATAATCAAATAATTGTTAAAAAAACAAAATGTCAAAGTGGCTTGGCACTTAAATGGCTTCATGGTGCCAAGAAATATATCTTTTGCATGATTAAATTAAATAAATCTTGATTTTTCAAGTATAATGACACATTTCCTAAACTTTAATTTGAATATATGTATTAAAAAGTAAATATTTCATGATATTTCTCATATATATTCAAACAATTGTCAACAAATTATTTGTGACTTTTTGTCCTACCAAGTTTGTGACTTTTTGTCCTGTGACTTTCTGTCCGTTTACCTAAAATAGGGCAGAAATCTAAAAGAGTTCCGTTTCCAGCCTTTCTGCTTACCGTAAATTGTTATGCCTATCTTTACACAGGTATAGGCATTTTCTGAAGTTCAGACAAATTTTGTTTGCCCCTGTTGTAGCGGAGAGTGCATTAAGTTTTACCCTGGTCTGTCTGCACGTTTGTACCTCCAAAAGTTGGTTTCTGTTCTCGTACTTTAGTTTGTCTCATTCAAAGGTTATGAAACTTATACACAATGCTTATCACCACAAAACACAGATCAAGTTTGAATTTTGGTGTCATCACTTTAACAGTTCTAGAGTTAGGCCCATTTACAAATGGAAAAACTACAGAATTTTTTGTTTCCATTCTCTAACTTTAGTATGCCTCAACTTAATGTTATACACCATACTGATAACCACATAATACAGATCAAATTCCAAATTAGGTGGCGTCACTTTTACTGTTCTTCAGTCATGCCCCTTAATAAACATAAAAATTGCTTAATTTATGTTTTCGTTCTATATCTTTAGTTTGCCTCAACCAAATGTTATGAAACTTCTACCCAATGTCACAATCACAAAATACAGATTAAGTTTTAGTTTTGGTGGCATCACTGTAACCGAATCATATTGACTGATTATCAATAAAAACAAGGTCAATGTCAGATGATACACACCATGCACATCTAACAATTATTTGATACCCCAAATATAGTTGATGTGTGCTTTAGTATCTAAGAAACAGACTTAACCAAGAAAATGAAAAAAAATGACAAATGAACTATGAAAAAAGTAAAGTAACAAATATTGAACTCAAACACATCAAACAAATGGAACACAACTGTCATATTCCAAACTTGGTACAGGCATTTTCTTATGTAGAAAATGAGGTCAGGTCAACTAAAAATAGATACACTCTACAATCAACTTCAATAGATATGACCTTTCACTGAAGATCCAAACTCTCTAATGAACCATTACAATGAGGTCAGTCTGATGAAACCTGCCAGACTGACATGTACATCTTGCAATCATTACATAAAACCCATATAGTTGACATACTGCTTATAGTATCTAAGAAACCGGATCACACAACCCAAACCCTGATTACTTATCCATGAACTGAGGTTGTGTTCAGGTGAACCCTACCTGAAGAAATGTTCTGTAGACATTGCAAGGAATCCATTTACTAAACAATGTTATCCTATTACTCATAATAAGCATAAAATTTGTATGACAAAAAAAAAATACCTATTTTTTTAAGCAGCCAATGAACCACGACAGTGAGGTTAAAGTCATTAGACACAATACAGACGGAAACTTCTTAACAAATAGTTTACACTTCTGATGCTGGATTGTTTAATTCTCTAAGTCTTTTATTCTGCCTATTTGGTCACAGGCAAGACAATAATCTTTCAAGAACCATTTGGAACAAATGTTACTTGATATGCTTAATTTTGATAGAAAACCTTATTTTTGCATTCTCAATGTAAATCTTCAGGTTTAATACTAATTTTCCGATCCATACAAGTAAGTGCTTCGTGTTTGCTCATAGTTGTGAATGTAGTACAATGATATATAGTTGCAAACTTTTACATCATGTGGTCTCTGGTCCTTATTTTATAGTGGGCAGAGAAAATGATTGCATTTGGCTAGTACAGCT